>NW_025422115.1:24540000-25740000 GCF_011764305.1 Mustela putorius furo | reverse complement strand
CCAGGCGACACCCCTCTTTTGTTTGCTCCAGGGGTCCCTGCCCAGGCGACAGGGACATGGCCACCACAGAAGTCACGGCCACTCCAGGCAGGAGTCCCTCCCCCGGGGGCAGTCGGCGCACGAGAGCCAGGCCATGCACACGCCGCGAGGGCCATGGGCACAGGGGGCCTGCCAGCTGTGGCAGCTCAGTGACACTGTGGCCAGCGCTGGCCAGTGACCCAGCGGCAGGGTGCCTGAGAGCCACGGCCCAGGGGTCAGCACCCACACGGCAAGGCACGGCTCAGGGACGTGCGCGTGTATGTGCGCGTGGCCTGGCAGCGTTCCTGGCCCACTGGCATCTCCGTGCTGAGCCACCTGATTTTCACGCCGTTCTGGAGTCTCACCTTGCCCGGAAATCGTGACAGACACGGATCCATCCACACACCCTTTTCCAAAGTCGCCCACTTGGCCTGACCTGGAAAACTCCCGCGGAGGCGGCTGTAACCGTCCATGCCCACCAGGTGGCGCCACCACAGGGAGCCGCTCCCACCGCCCCGAGGCCCCCCAGGGGCTGCACCAGGCTGGTCCAGAGTCACTGGCCTCGACTGCTGCTGGGCTCCCTGGACAGGGACAGTCGCTGCTGCTCTCAGCGGGAAGCTTCGCACCCAGCACAGCCCGCACCCGCGGAGCAAGCAGGACGTGTGTTGACAGCAAAAACGCTTGTCTGGTTGGCGCTGTCCCTTTCCCTAGGATGGACCCAGGGAAGGGGGAGGGACGAGGAGCACGGGGAAGGGAGGCTGGTGGTCCCCAGAATCACTGTGGGCCAGTCCCCGCAAGACCGCAGCCCTCTGCTCAAATAGGGTGCCGCCCATTGCCACCTCCTCCAGGAAGCCTTCCTGGGACTAGCCCAGCAAAGTGATGCTCCAATCTCCCCCAGCCCAGCCCTGGGCCAGGACCTGCCACCTTCTAGACTGGGTGGAGGGGCCTTCATGGAGAGGAGGGGGAACCACAGATGGAGATCAACCTAGATTGGGGAGTTCTAGGGACCAGCCCTCACGGGGGGCCTCAGCACAGGCCCAGGAACTGCAGCTCACTGGACTGGCCTGAGCTGGGCCTCATGTGTGGGAGGTGAGTGTCCAGCTATCAAGTTGGGGTGGGGGGTCAGCCAACCGAACCACAAGGACCAAGAGTCGGGAATGACACTCAGGACAGAATTACCAGACCCAAGAGAAGCAGGTGCTGGAAGGGAACGAAGCGTCTGCTTCCCGCTGGGGGAGCGAAGCCGGGGAGATGTCCGAAGCTCCTGCCGCTCCCGGGCTTGCCTGCCCGAGAGCAAAGTCAGCACGGAGCACAGCAAAGCTTAAAGGTGGAGGTGGGGGCGCAGTGAGCCCTCAGGCCATCGTCTGGACATCTAGATCCAGCAGTGCCTGAAGCCATCCTGGGCTCACGTAACTGCAAACTCAGAGGTCCCTTTTCTTCTTAAAGCAGTTTGAATTAGTCAGGTTTCCTCCAGTTGCAAGGGGCGAGGTCCCAGCTCCCAGGAAGGTCCAAGCTCAAAGAGAAGCCAGACAGGTGTGCACTGTCAGACAGGTGGTCCCGGGCAGCTGGGACCACCACGGAGACACCACCCTGCCCGCCGACCTCTGGGCCCCCGGCCCCCAGCCTGCTCGCTCTCTGCTGCTGAGACTCCCTCCCCCACCAATCAGTCTCACCAGATAAACAGCAAACATCCCCCTGAGGAACATGTGGGCCGGGCCATGCGGCCTGCACACCCCCCCACCAGGGACGCCTCCTGTCCTGACCCCCGAGACGCCCGCCAGCACTTGCTCTAACTTCTCCTTCATTTGCTTTTGAACTGTTACATGAGCATTGTGCAGGGGCCTGGACAATCTCTTCTTTTAATTTTCTGTGTATTAATATTTAATCTCAACCAAGTGCAGAATCAGCCGGGCAGTGGCGTGGATGCCACAGGAGTAAGAATCAGTAACGGGCAGTGTGAGCTGCTCTCGCTGCGTCTCGAGGGTCCCTGCCTGCTCCGGGCGATCATGCCTCTTGGACACACAGGCCCCCCGGGATGCCATAGCCAGGAAGGGACAAGGTCAGAGGCAGCGCCGTGGGCCGTCCGTGACGTGCGCAGGGGAGCTGAGGTGAGAGTGGCTCCACTGTTCCAAGGTCCTTCAGAGCGTCCAGGCGGCCCCCATGGCCAGGTCCCCGTGCCCCCACAGATGTCGTGTCCAAAGGGGGTCCCTCCCCTCTGGATGTTCTGACAGGAAGCTACGGCCAGTGCTTCTGGACGGAGACTTTGGACACAGGAATGGGGGGGACGGATGGATAGAACCAGGGGACATCGGGTCCCCCAGGCAAGAATGCAGCCCCAGTAGCCTAGGACTCTGGATGCCGGGCCCCAGGTCCCCAGCCTGGGGCTGCACGTTCTCCTGTCTGCACCCAGACAGATGGCAGCCCAAGCCCAGCTGTGCCCTGAGGGCCACATGACGCTGGGCGCACTGAGCCCGGAGAGGAAGGGAATGAGCTCGCCTGGTGCCTGGCCAAGAGCGCAGGGTCCGCGGAACTCCTGCCTCCCTTGCTTTTTAAATATCCCCGACTCCAAAGCCCCCGGCTCCCAGGTCGTGGGCCTGTGGAAGGAGACCCCGCAAAGGTCCAGCCAGGCTCTGGCCGGCGCGGGGGCGGGGGAGGGCGGCAGGGAGACCTGCTCTTCCACTGTGGATGAGCAGCCCCGAGCCGCTCTCTCGCACCGGACCTCGGGCCCAGCAGGACTGTGGTCTTCAAGGGAGAGAAGTCAGTCTCGGGGCCCTTGGCTCCCAGCTCAGCGGCTGGGGACAGTCCACACTGAGCTCAGGAAGGGTTACGGGCCCGCAGGCCTCTCTGAGCAGAGGAGACAGAAGCCGGGATCCGGGAGGAGGAGGCAGTGGAGCCCCAGGGCCAAGGACCCGAGAGCTGTCCGGAGGGAGCCCCAGAGAGCGGCAGAGGGGCCCGAGCTCAGCTCGGGACAGATGTGGGTCTGCTCACGCAGCATGAAGCTGCCCCAGACTGGGATGGTGGTGGGGCCCACCTGGCGCGGGGCCTTCTGCATCCCTAGGGAGGAGCATCGGGCGTGACCCCAGAGGGACTCTTTGGGGGTAGCTGAGCCCCGCAGAGTGCTCCAGGGTGCTCCGGCAACACAAAAGGAAGCCTGGAGAGGGGGACCTCGGCCCACTGATGGGGCCGCACAGCAGGCTCCTCACATGCTGTCCAGCGCCCACAGGCCAGCGTCCGAGGGACACCCGACCCCAGCAGGAGAAACAGGAGCCAGCCAGGGGCACTGGGCGGGTGGCTGGGACCCAGGGGGACCCTCCCCGCGTCAGAAGGTTGGGAACAGGAGGAACGAGGCCTGAAGACCCAAAGGGTCTTTTCCTTCCAGACCTGAGAACCGCAGCCCCCGAAGAGAGAGGCATAAGGGACAATGAGAGCCACGCGGCCGCGGGAGGGGGGGGGGGGGGGGCGGGGCGGGGGGCGGTGAGTCTGCAGACGCGGCCGCCAGGCTGTGCGGGGGCCATGCTCTGAAGAGAAACGCTGTGACACAAGGGCCGGCACAAAGGTGGCCGAGGGACAGAAAAATCGGGTCCTAAGAAATAACGATCGTTTTCCAAATCTCGAAAATCTGGAGAAGGAAGACCACACCGCGCCCCAGCAGAATAAACACAAAGAAACCGCGGCCCGGTTGAGTCCGACGGAGGAGAACCGGGGGGAAGGCCTCCCGCAGCCCAGGACACAGACGAGCCCCCGCCGCGGGGCCGGTCGGAGCACAGCGGCCTCTGCGCGCGCTCCAGGCCAAACACAGCAAGGCGGCGTGTTGAAAGCGTCCAGAGGGAAAGATCTGCCCGGCTAAAACCCCACACCGCACGGAAATACCTTCACAGATAGAACTTTGTTAAACAAACGAGAAAAAGTCAATTTATCACCAGCAAGCTCTCGGGGAAAGAAGAAATCAAAGTCCTTCAGGCACCAGGGAACCGACAGCAGACGGGTCCCCACTGGAGGACACGGAAGACACGCGGGTCACGTTAAAACTCTGACTGCTCATTTTCAGAAGAAAATCGAGGGTTTCAAGCCGACTCGTTAATGAGGCACCGTGGACCCTCCGTTCGTGCACACACCCCACGGGCCGGGCAGCAGCGGCACGCCGGCCGGGGGCGCGAGCACAGGGTCGCGGGTGTGCAAAGCGTGCGCCGAGGTGGAGGACACGCCTGCACGCGGACAGAGCCGCCGCCTGAATGCGAAGCTCGCAGCCACGGCCGATGGGCCACGGGTGAAGGTAGAAGTGGGGTCGTCGTAACGCGCAATCCAAAGGGATTCAGGGAAAGAAGGAACCGGGGGACAGGGGCCAGCGGAGGCGCGGCCGTGGGGCGGGGGTGGGGGTGTCCCGGCAGCCGCGGGGACGGGCCCCGAGGATGGCGGCAGCTCTTCTCGGGTCCATCCCTGTTTGATCCGGGAGCAGAGCCCGCTCATTGAGGATGGCAAAGGTGCACGTGCCCAAACCCCACAGGGCAGGGCCAGACGGACGTCCCTCGCTGCCGGCCAACGCCCAAGGAGCCGCCCGCAGGCGTCCACACAGAGCAGCGGGTGTCAGAGAGCTCTTGGCCTGGGGGTGGCCCGTCGTCCCGCGCGGCTCTGGTGGCAGAGATCCGAATGACCCCTGAGCCAGCCTTGTGTCCTGCTGTCTGCGGTGGGCACTGCGATGCCAGGATGGGGCCCACCTGCTGTACCGACCCAGCGTGGGGTCTCTGCGTCCACACAGCCTGCCACGGAGGCAGGGCTCAGACTGGGGTCCCGACAGGTGTGGGTAGGGCTGAGGGGCCAAGGAGAGGGGCCCCCACGTAAGAGGCTGACCTGCCACCATCTCTCCAGGCCATCCTCAGCCTCATTACCCCATTTTGCAGACGGGAAAGGGTGAGGCCTTCCTGGAGGGTTGGGCAGGGCCCTGGGCCCATCCCAGTGAGGTGACCCACCAAAGTGCATGGAGGTGCGCGGCGCACACTGGCGCCTCCCCACACTCACACGCGGGAGCCCGGTGCCGTGGCTGGCCCTGGTTTGCCGTCTTACAGGTGAGGCAGAGCTGGGGGTCCAGTGTGGGCTGCCCTGGCCTGGCCCCAAGTTCCTGGGCCCTGACCGCTGTCCTCTGAGGCCTACTCCTTCTACGTCTGGGCCCATCCTCAGTTTCCTGGGCCTAGATCCACCCTGCGGCCAGACCCCGCCGCCCACGGGCACTAGTCTGGGCACCCCCGGGCACAGCAGAGACGCCCCTGCCCCCTCCCCACAGCCCTGCCCCCTCGGTGCTCCCCCTTCCCAGGCCCAGAACTGGGGTCGGCGTGCAGTCCTCCCCAACACACACACACTGGGCCTCACCTTGACACAGAGCCGTAGGGGGCAGGTGGGGGGACCGAGGGGCTGCAGGCGGGGCCCTCCGGGCTGCGTCCCAGTCACTCCAGAGTCCAGGGCCTGAGATGTCCCCAAGAGCAGCCAAGGACGTACTCAGACCCCGTGCTTCCGCCTCCCCAGTCCCCTGGAGCTGCCTGCTGGACACACAAACCCAGGGGCCTGCTGCCCCCCGGAGGCCAGAAGGAGAACAGCCCCTAATGGGTCACCCCACCCTCAGCCCTGCCAGCTGCAGGGGCGGGCCCTGGGGAGGGACTGGGAGGGAGTGGCCGTCCTGCCCTCCCTCCGGGGCCCTGGACTCCCAGGCTATCCTCCGATCAGCACCACAAGGTGCTGCGGCAGAGCCCGCCCACCCACACAGAGCCCCCACTCACACCAACCCCTGTAGTGTCTGGCGGGGCTCGGGGCACGGTGACCTCAGGTGCCCTCACCAAGTCCGGGGCAGTGACTGCCTCAGCCACTATCTCCAAGTGGCTGCAGAGAACATGGACAAGGGGGCAGGTGGCGACCCACGACCAGCACAGCTCAGCTGGTTAATGCACCAGGACCAAGCAGGGGACAGAGAGGAGAGAAGTTTGAGCAGGGGGGAGGGGGAGGGGGGAGCAGGATGCGGGGGAGGGGGAACCGCATCATCGGGGGAGGGGGGACCGCAGCGGGGGAGGGGGGACCGCAGGGGACTTGCAGGGAAAGCTCTGCCTTACAGGTAGGTGTCCGGGGCTGAGCCACCTGGGCAAGGGTGAGAGTGGGCCGGGTGGGGTGAGGCTGCTGTTCTCCCCAGCTCAGAGAGGTAACCAGGGGCCACTGCAAAGGGCAGGCGGACCACGGTTTTTTCCTGAGTGAGGGACCATGGCAGGGACACACCTGATGCGCTTCACCAGGATCCCCCCATCTTTCGGGGGGGAGCACATGCGGGGACCCCACACAGCAGCAGGAGACGGGCTGGGAGGCTGTGTCGGGCACCTACTGCTGTGTGACAGGCCGCAGGGGTAGCTGGCCCCCCACAGGTGAACCGGGGCATACCCCTCCCCGAAGAAAAGGCAGACATGGGGGCAAATCTTAGGACACCACTTCCTAGCACTCTCTGACGGTGTCAGGGAGCCTGAGCGACGTTTCCACACTGTCCCACGTCGGCAGCACAGACACCTCTGGGAAGGGAAGCCTGGGGCCCGCCGGCCTCTGCTCTCGTTCCCAGCCTCTCCAGACCCTGCCTCCAGGACCCCCACACAAGCTCTGCCATTAGGGGGCCCGGGGCGCATTGTCTTCCTGCCAACTCCAGGCAGCATGAGGCGATCAAGCCAGGACCTGGATAACTGAACCCACCACCCTGCTTGGGTCCCAGAGCGACAGAGTGCCAGCAGTATGCGGAACGAGGCTGAGTTCCACTTCCTCCGGAATCTGAGGCCCCGTCTCTGTCCACTTTTCATTGGATTATGCTTTTTGCTAATAAGTTATATGAGCTCTTTAGATAGTTAGGCTATCACCCCCTTATCACACATTTGCAAATACTTTTTCCCATTCTGCAGCCTTTTCATTTTGTTGATGGTTTCCTCTGCTGTGTGGAAGCTTTTTAGTTCGGTGGAGGCCCAGGAGTTTATTTTTGCCTTTTTTTTTGGTGTCAAATCCAAAAAAATCATCACCAAGACCAATGTCAGGGAGTTTGCTGTCTGTGTTTTCTTCTAGGAGTTTTGTGTTTTCAGGTCTTTTAACCCATTTTGAGTTGACTCTTGTAGGCGGCATAAGATCGGGAAGCAGTTTCCTTCTCCCGCATGAGGTTGTCCAGATTTCTCAACAACTCCAGAGACTGCCCTTTCCTCATTGGATATTCTTGGCTCCCTCGTCATAAGCTCATTGGCCATATGTGTGTGGGTTTACTTCTGGGATGTGTGTTCTGTTCCTCTGGCCCATGCGTCTGTTTTTATGCCAGGACCACGCTGTTCTGATTACTACGGCGTTGTCGCATAGTTTGAAAGAAGGAAGCATGATGCCTTCAGCTTTGTTCTTCTGTCTCAGTCCTGCCTTGGCTCTTCAGGGTGTTTTGTGGCTTGATACAGATTTTAGGATTTTTTTTATTTCTGTAAAAATTCCATTGGAACCTTGGTAAGGATTGCATTGAATCTATAGATGGCCTTGGACAGTATGGACATTTTAACAATATTAAATTCCAGTCCATGAGCACAGAATATCTTTCCATTTATTTGAGTCTTCTTCAATGTCTTCTCATCAATGTTAGTTTTCAGAGTCACTCCCTTGGTTAAATTTATTCCTAGTTATTTTGTTCTTTTTGATGCAATTGTAAATGGGATTATTTTCTTAATTCCTCTTTCTGATGGTTTGTTCTTAGTGTCTAGAAACACAACTAATTTTGAGGGTGCCTGGGTAGCTCAGTTCATTAAATGTCCAATTCTTGGTTGTGGCTCAGGTCATGGTCTCAGGGTCATAGTCTCAGGGTCCCGATCTCAGGGTCATGATCTCAGGGTCGTGGGCTCAGGGTCGTGATCTCAGGTCATGGTCTCAGGGTCACGGTCTCAGGGTCCCAATCTCAGGGTCATGATCTCAGGGTCGTGGTCTCAGGGTTGTGATCTCAGGTCATGGTGTCAGGGTCATGATCTCAGGGTCGTGATATAAGGGTCATGATTTCAAGGTCATGAGATAAGCCTCGGGTTGGGGTCTGTGCTCAGTAGGGAGGCTGCTTGAGATCCTCTCTCTCCCTCCCTGTTCCCCTTCCCACTTGCACGATCTCCCTCTAAAATAAATAAATCTTTAAAAAAAGACACAACTGATTTTGTGTATTAATTTTGTATCCTGCACCTTTCTTAAATTATTTTATTAGCTGTGACAGTTTTTAGTGGCATCTTCAGGATTTTCTATATAGACAGTCCCCGACTTGTGATGGTCTGACTTACAATTATTTGACTTTACAATGGGGTGAGAGCAATAGACACGGGGTAGAAACCACACTTGGAGTTTTGATCTTCCCCAGCTAAGTCTGTGCTTGGGTCCTGCTTGCGATGCCGGGCAGCGGCGGCCCCCAGGGAGCAGCGTGATCGGGAAAGTCAATGTCAGAGACACTTGAAACCGTTCTGCACCCAGTCGGCCATTCTGGTTTTCACTTTCCATACAGTATTCAATAAGTCAGATATTCAGCATCTTAAAATAGTCTTTGAGGGAGATGATTCTGCCCAGCTATAGGTTCGTGTCAGTGCTCTGAGTGCGTTTAGGGTCAGCTGGGTTAGGTGTGGTGTTTGGTAGCTAAAGGGTGTGTTAGATGCATTTTCTACTTAAAATACTTTGAACTTATGGTGGTTTATCAAGATGTGGCCCCATCGTAAGTCATGGAAGGTCTCTATGTAATACCACGCCCATTATGTTCTAGAGACAGTTTCACTTCTCTCTTTCTGATTTGGATGCCTTTGGTTTCTTTTCTGAAATTTTCTTTCATCAGGGACACTGGCCTGTAATCTTCTCTCGTGGTGTCCTAGCCCGCTGTCAGAGTAATGCTGCACTAGCAAAACGTGTTTGGAAGAATTCCCTCTCTTAATTATTTGGAAGATTTTGAGAAGGATCAGCATTGATTCTTTAAACACCCAAGAAAATCTTCCTCTGAAGCCCTCTGGTCCTGGGGCCTTCTCTGTTGGGAGGTTCACAATTACTGAATCGATCTTGCTGGTGACTCATCTGTTCCGCCTTTCTATTTCTCTATGACTCAGTCTTGGGAGTTTGTACGCTTCTACGGACTTACACATGTCTTCAGGCTGTCCAGCTTATTGGTGCACACTTGCTCACAGCGGTCTCCTACGATCCACTGTATCTCTGTGCTGTCAGTCACAAGCTCATGGACTTTCAGAGCAACTTCATTCATAATTGCCAACAACGAACAGAAGAAACAGGGGCGCCTGGGTGGCTCAGTGGGTTGGGCCGCTGCCTTCAGCTCAGGCCATGATCCTAGGGTCCTGGGATGGAGCCCCGCGTCCGGCTCTCTGCTCAGCGGGGAGCCTGCTTCCTCCCCTCTCTCTCTCTCTCTGCCTGACTCTCTGCCTACTTGTGATCTTGGTCTGTCAAATAAATAAAATAAAATTATTTTTTAAAAAAGAAGAAACAGATATTTGTAACTGTGTAGAGACCTTCAGTGATACAATTGTGAATTTGACCAAATTAACTTATATAGAACCCTACACCCAATAACTGAGAAATGTACCTGCTTTCACCAGAAAAATTTTTTACAAATTTTACAAAACTTAACCACACAAGTTAGTTATAGAAATCTGTGGAGAGAGAGGGAGGGGACAAAGATCGGTAGGCCCAGGGAGGGACACTGAGGCACTGTAACTATTCCGTGTGGGACGTGCCTGTTACTCTACACCTGTCAAGACCCGCAGAATGTCCAGCACAGGGCGTGAAGACGAATGTGAGCTGTGGACGTCAGCCCCCGTGACGTGTCACCGCGCCATCCGCTGGAACGCACACAGCATCCATGCACCATGTTAACAATGGGGGCAGGCGGTGTGGGGGGGGTGACCGGAAGCTCTACTTTTCCATCAATTTTTCTGTAAACTTTAAAACTGCCCTTTTTTAAAGAAAAATGTATTAATTGACCATGTGCTGAGCCAAAAGCAATCTTCAAAAAAAAAGATAAGTAAGCATGGTAATGTCTTTAGGAAGCAAATTTTTCAGAGCAATCCTGACCACTCCCCCTCCTGCAGAATGGCTTTTCCAGCGGTTGTCACTGTCTGGTGTAGCTCAGGTACCCAGTGAGACCCAGCCACGGCTTAGCAGCTACTAAATACACCAAAAATAAGAGAATGAAGGATTCAAACAACACAGAGCATGTTGGGCATTTAAGTGGAAAGAGATCCGACCAGCCAGGAGCTTGTCTGGTGATGGAGAAGAGGGAGCAGAGCAGAAGGAAGTACTAGATCTCCTGTGGCTATTCCAGGTCAATGGCCGGACCACCAACCAAGGAGACATTTTGGGGACATAAGTCATGCAGATGTGTGCTGCACCTGCCTCCACGACATCCTGAACGGCCAGCAGGTGCCCTCTGTATGGGGGATCTGAAGGTCCAGCTGGTGGGGCAGGATTGGGGCATCCTAAGCAGCACTCGGGAGGACGTGGGTGCTGGGGTCTGGGTTCTAGGTATCCCATCAAGAGGCCACAACCCAGTAGATCTGTGTGCAAACCGCCCCACGTCCCGGCACCACCAATGCAGCTCGTTATGTAAAATATGCTATTCGTTAGCGAAGTTTGAAAGAAAGAAACAGCTGAAGCATCCTGAGGGCTATGGACCATGAGAAGCAGCCCCTTGTGCTGTGGACGGGGACTCTCAGGTCTCCTCGGGTGGAGCGCAGTTTTCTGGGTGGCCAGCAGGTGGCAGCCCCTGACCAAAAACGGTGCATCTCTCGGCCCTTTCCGGGATTTGTGGCTGGTTTTCCACCGTCAGCCCAGTGGGCCTTCCTGAAGGCTGTTACCTGATCCTGCCCCCCGCCCGCAGGCCCACCCCTGCCTCCAGTCCTCCTCTGAGCTGGACGGAGGAGGGCTACACCTTAACCCCCTCCCCCCCAGAGGCCCACCTGCTGCTCCGGGCCAGCTTGTTTCAGGGTTCAAGCTTGGAATTTTTCTAAGTTTTTACTTTAACCCCCAGGTGCTCAGCACAGGTGCGTACCTTCCTCCCCATCACCTGCTTCCCCTGCCCCCCGCGCCCCTCCCCTCTGGTGGCCAGCCGCGCGTCCACCGGAGCTGAGGGTCTGTTTCTTGGTTTGCCTCTCTCTCTCTCTTCTCTTTTCTTGTTTGTTTCTTAAATTTCACAGAGGAGTGAAACCCTGTGGTAGTTGTCTTTCTCTGCCTGACCTGCTTCACTTAGCATAACACCCTCTGGCTCCGTCCGTGTCGTGACAAAGGGCTTCACTCTGCGTGGCCACGCACCACTCCACCCTATGCCTCCATCCAGGCCGTGTTTTGAAAGCCAGTCTCATCCACACCTGTGCTTGGTCACAACCTGCTCTCCTGCGGCACCCCTGGGTGATCAGACGCTCCCCATTCAGTATGTCCGTAGCACACCACCCCCCGAGCCCCCCGCACCTCCATCCAAGCCTGAGTCCCGGAGGCAGGACATCATCCGACTGCTCCTGTCGGCCTCAGGGTGCCTGTGGACTCAGCCCACTTCTCTCTGTGTCGCCTGTCACCCCTGACTGCGTGGCCAGGCCTGGGGGGACACCCAGGACGGAATGCCCCCAAGCCCCCTGACCACAGCGGTCTGTCGGGACACGTCCCTGAGCGCGTTCCATGATTGCTCCTGCTCTTCTACCTAAGACCAAACTCCCCAGTGTAGCTGCTCCCCCGACCCCCGAGTCCCTGGCCCCCTGCTGGCCCCCTGCTGCTGTCCGCCAACATGCCATGCTCCTTGGGACGGCTGTATGCCCCCACCCCAGCCCCTTGGCGGAGTTAACACCCACTCGCCCTCCAGACCACGGCCTCCTGTCCGCACAGGCTGTCCCCAGCGCCCGCCTGCACCCAGCCTCAGCCCAGACCCTTCTTACCCTCACCAGCTCTTGCCACCCACATTCGTTCTGGGCCAGGACACACCTGTGGGTGAGAACTGCCCTTCTGAATGCACAAGCGGGGCAAACTCGGGGCTCCAGTGTGGACAGACGCGTTAGCCGCCCCCCCCACACACACACCCGTCTAGCACCCGCCATCCCCCGAACTCCCCCACAGAAGAGCTGCCTGGCAAATAGAAACCCAGAATGTTCCCTCTCCGACCTTGGACAAGTGTAAACCGTGTACTTGGAAGACCGGGAAACAGAAACAAGAGGTTTACCCTAAAAAGGAAGTTTTTGTCCTCCAACTCCAATCCCAGCGGTTCATCACTACTCGGGGGAGTGTGGAAACCACCTCAGGACGGGGAGTCCCAGGAAGATGGGTGGGGGTCCTGGAGGCCCAGGGAGGTCCCCCCCCCCCCGCCCCGCGCCTCCAGGCCTGACGCCCCAGGGCTCGCGCCTGAGAGTGAGTGATTGGTTTGCGGACTCGGAGGCGCAGCTGAGCTCCGGCTCTGCAAGGGCCCCGCCGGGGGCTGCAGGCCCAGGCCGCCGGCAGAGAACCGCAGGCGACCACTGGGCATCTGCCCCAGCCTGCCAGTGTGCCGGGCTGTGCTGCGCGCTCCCCGGTCCCGCTGCGGCCCGAGGAACGGAAGTCGGGATGGCCGAGGCAGGTGCCCACGTGAGGCGCGAGCGTTCTGTGGTGGCAACCCCGAGGCGGCAGACCGAGACCGCCTGAGACGCCGAGAAGCCGCAGCCGCCCTCTCCACCCAGACCTCCAGCTCCCTCCATCCCAGCGGACCCCCACCCCGGCCGTCGGTCTCCGTCCGCCGCTGGAGCCAGGCTCGAAAAGAGGCGGTCACCAAGTCTCTTCTGATTGGATGGCCGCGAAGTCCCAGCGGGCGCCCCCGCACCTTAAAAGAGCGGAGTGTGTGGGAGCTCGAGCCCGGCCCGGCCCAGCCCTGCGCGGGGCGGCGAGGGGAGACGGGGACGAGCAGGACGAGGACCAGGACGAGGACCGGGAGAAGAGGAGGAGGCGACCCGGAGGCGTGGCCGAGGCGGCCAGAGAGGCCCGGCGCGCGGAGGCTCGGAGGCTCGGGGACCGACCGACAGCCGGACGGACGCGCGGCCCCGGAGCTGCGCCGCGGCGGACGCGCGGCCATGGCCGAGCTCAAGTCGCTGTCGGGGGACGCGTACCTGGCGCTGAGCCACGGCTACGCGGCGGCGACCGCGGGCCTGGCCTACGGGGCGGCGCGGGGGCCCGAGGCGGCCCGCGGCTACGGCGCGCCGGGCCCCGGCGGCGACCTCCCTGCGGCGCCCGCGCCCCACCCCGCGGCCGTGGCGGAGAGCAGCGGCGAGCAGAGCGGCGACGAGGACGACGCCTTCGAGCAGCGGCGGCGGCGGCGGCGGCGGCGGGGGGGACCCGGGGGCGCGGCGGACGCGCGGCGGCGGCCCCGGGAGCAGCGCTCGCTGCGGCTGAGCATCAACGCGCGCGAGCGGCGGCGGATGCACGACCTGAACGACGCTCTGGACGGGCTGCGCGCCGTCCTCCCCTACGCGCACAGCCCGTCGGTGCGCAAGCTCTCCAAGATCGCCACGCTGCTGCTCGCCAAGAACTACATCCTCATGCAGGCGCAGGCCCTGGACGAGATGCGGCGCCTCGTGGCTTACCTCAACCAGGGCCAGGGCCTGGCGGCGCCGGTGGCCGCTGCGCCCCTGACGCCCTTCGGCCAGGCCGCTGTATACCCGTTCTCCGCGGGCGCCCCGCTTCCCTGCCCTGACAAGTGCGCCGCCTTCTCCGGGACGCCCTCGGCGCTGTGCAAACACTGCAACGAGAAGCCATGAGCGCCCGGGCTGCTCCTCCTCCCGCACCAGCCCTGCATTTTACCTTGTGCCACCCTGCCCCGACTGAACCCCGCCCACCGGGAGAAGGCTGCCGGAGGTCGCTTCCAGCCCCCGCCCGCTGAACAGCGCGGGTAGGGCCGCCGAGAAGGTCGGAGCACGTCTGGGCACGGGTTTGAGCGCAAGAGCAGGGCACTGGCATCTGCGCCCTGGAGGCCGCAGCACGCCCACTGGACAACCTCCGACGGGAGACAAACCCTGCTTGTCTGGACACCGCCGCTCACCCTGAAAAAGAAAACCAGGACCACGTTGGGAGCAGGGACCGGCGTGACTCCAGGGGGAGTGGTCCTGCTGGTCGCCAGCACAGGGAGAGCGCTTGGCTGGGCTTGGCGGCTCCGGGCCCTGGCGTTGGGTTCTCCGGGGACTGCAGGGCTGGCTCCAGCCGGGTGTGCTCCCAACGACAACCGCTGGTGCCAGGGTAGTCTGTCTCCGAGGCTTGGCGGCCCCGCGCTCCTGCAGACCAGTGGCGGATGCACAGGGACCCAGCCCACGACTGTTTGCTAAGCAGCTGGACGTCGCCCTTGACCCTGGAAGACCCTGGGCAGTAGCTGAAGTCACAGTGTGTTATGTTTAGTTT
Organism: Mustela putorius furo; assembly: GCF_011764305.1. Taxonomy (NCBI): domain Eukaryota; kingdom Metazoa; phylum Chordata; class Mammalia; order Carnivora; family Mustelidae; genus Mustela; species Mustela putorius. Next base: position 25,725,579 of record NW_025422115.1, on the reverse strand, counting down.
CTTGCCTGCCTGGAGGCACGAGCCTCTGGGGGTGAGTGGATGCCAATGCTGGCGGCCTCCAAGTCTGCGGAATCTGTCCCCTAAACCGTCCCTGGACTCCCCGGCCACCACTGCTCATGCTGGAATGTCCCCGCCAGGGTGTGGCCTGCACGGAGTTGGATGGAGACCTGCCGCATGCCCTCTGCTCACAGGCAGTTGTACAGAGGACAGTCCCCACACTTGGCCTGGGCTATCAGGGAAGGGCCGGGTCTAGCCCCACTGACCTCCACACCAGCCCCCTGCGTGTTTCCAGGGGCGGAGGCCGGGCCATGGGTGAGTCGCTGGTGGGAGGGGCTGCTTCCTGAGCTGGGAAAAGGTGACGGGTTTGTCTCCTGGTGTTGGGGTCTGTCTCCTTGATGAGGGTGCACGGTGCAGAATTCTGCCGCCGTAGGGGTCCACACGCTCTGCTCAGCCGGCCAGCTACCCTGGGGACTGGGCTGTCCCAGCGCATTTGCCCTCCCGCCGTCCTGCTGCAGTATCTGGCCTTAGTAACCCAGTTTCCTCGGCCGGCGGCCGCTGCCGCTGCGCTAATGAGGAGAGGACCTCGGCCCTACAGAGCGGCCTGTCTGAAGCGTTTAACTTTAATTAATGCATTTCAAAAGGCCCTTTTGTATCTGCAAAATGAAGTGTGTGATTAAGCTTTATTCATAAAGACATATGCTTAATACTGGTTTTTGTTAATTTCCATATTTATATCTTCACTGTCTGCTTCTCCCTAAAACACTACGTTATCGGTTTTGCACATTCAGAAAGCTGGGAGCTAGGGGCTCTGTTTCGAATCCTGTTTAGGTAAGCAAAGGCAGGACAGCTGCGAACTCCAACGCCATTTACTTCCAGGACCATTTCAAAGTGCTCCTGAATCAACTTCATGAGTCACTGGTCATAACCTGAAACAGCGTTGCTCATCCTGGCTGAAACAGACGCCTCTGGTGCATCATTTCTATTTGGAATGAAGTTACAGTTTTGTTACAGTTTTAACTTAGTTTTTAAAATAATGTGATTAAATTTTAATACTATATTAAACACGATCACTGGTGGCTGAGGTTAGGTTCTCAGAGAGCTGTGCCGGTCTGGACCCCGCGCTTCTCGGTCAGAGCCTAGAAAGTCTGTGGGGGGCGGACGGCTGCTGTGTGAACAACCCCTCAGTAGATGTATAAAATATGAAGAAAACAGGGGAAGGAAAAAAAAATCTCTGCACCCCACCTTGAATGAAAAACATTAAGTTTTTAAAAGGACCATCTAATTAATCGTATGTTCTTCCATTTACTTGGTTTTCAAAAAAATGAAATGTGTTTCTTTTTGGCTGCTCAGTCATGTGCTACATGATCCGTTGTTCTCTCCAGAACGTCAGGCTGCCTCTCGCGGCGTGGAACAGAGCGATCATTCCGTACGTGAAATTAGGCTTTTCAACAAGGCTAACATAGCAACCTGCTCTAGCAAATACAAGTCATTTGGCCTCCCCCATTCTAAGAGCTCCCAGCACAAAAGGTCTGGTCCTCCACGGCCCCTGTGCCCCAAATACAGTGAAGCAGCCTCCCCGCTGGCAAGCCCACCGCTGTCTGGAAACATCCGACGGGGGCTCTGGGCAGGCACTCCAGAACGGCTCGGGCATCTAACCCCCCAGAGCCGACCCTTCTCCAGCGCTGGAGAGTTCAACAGGAGAGGGCTTTGCTTATAACGGAGTTTGAAACAGCCTTTTCCCCCGTGCTTGTTTTTAGAACCATCTTAGGGCAAGGGAAGGCGTACCTGCTGGTAGGTCTGGATGTGGTGTGAGGGAGTGTCGCAGTAAACCCGGGCCGGCCACACAGAGACCTGGCCACACATGAAATGGTAGCTTTTCTACTGGCTACGTAAGAGTAAATACATGAAATTAATTGTAATGACTTTTATTTATTCCCGTGCATGCAAAAGAGTGTTTCAAAACACAGTCAGTATCTTTTCATTATCAGGGGATATGGCACGTTCCTTTTTTTTCGTACTGAGTCTTCAAAACCCGGTTTGTCTTGCGCTTAGAGCTGCTCTCCGTTCAGACCAGCCCCGTTTTGAGGATCAGCGGCCACACAGGTTTGTGATGCCCACAGTGGACCCTGTGGCCTGAGGCAAAGCTCTGAGGGACCTTTGTTTTCTTCACGCTCATAATAAGCAGGAAATGCCCGCTGATTCAAGGAATAAATTCTAGAGCGAGACACATAGGAAATGCTTCATCGTTGCTACTCTTCCAAGCCTGGGTCACCAAGGCCAGCTGAGGCCCGGACAGGGGCGGGAATAGCTGGGGTCCGTTTTCTCCCACGAAGTGGCGGCCGTTTGTCTACAGTCACCCTTTCCAGCTGCCTTCCAGCAGCACGCTGGCCACCCACGCCCGGGCCCGGGGAGCCGGCAGCACGACGGCATTCCAGCCGAGGGGGTGTCAGGCAGCCAACAGTGCCTTCTTCCTCCATTAACCATGCCGTTGGGGGCCGCTGGCCGCTGCCGGAGCCCCTCGAAGACCGAGGTTCATTCAAAATCAGGCTGTGAGCCCGTGGAGCCCGGCTCGTGGGGGCTTGGGGCAGGCTTCCCTGACCCAGTGGCCTCCCCAGGGGGCCCTTGCTGGGGTGAGGAGAGGCTGGCTGGTGGGCGGAGGTCCTGTACCCCTGCCTGCATTCCCTGACTGGCGCCTCCCCGGCCCGTGCGGGTGTGGACACGCCAGCTTCCCCGGCAGAGAGAGAAGCACAGGGGTTGGAAGACGGAAGTGGGGGTCCTTAGGGTCAGGCTAGTGACTGAGCGTTTCACGACAGACGCCCCTTCCTCTTCCTTTCTTTAAAATGACCGACAGCAAAGTTCTCCACCTCCTTTGGGTATTTTGGTGGGAACATTTTTAACTACTTGGTGAGATGCCACGGGCCCAGCACTTTCTGTTCCTGTGGGCTCAGGACATCTGACACCGAAAGATCTTTGTTTCCCTCCAGGTAGGAAACTCGCTCACCGAAAACAGCATCCCTGGTTCTCAGTACTGGGTAACGGCATCCACGCTCGGGGAGCGGAACTCCGTCCTCACCTAGCTCTGCCCCAAGGGACCCGGAGCTCAGACAGGCAAGGGCCACCGGCCCCCGCGCGTCCGCTCACAGACCCTCGTGTGCCAGTGTGTTGGCTTCTTGGTTGATTTCATCCCAAACCCGGGGCAGGTTGGGACATTACAGGAAGAGGCACCTCCTCCCAGAGGACAAATGTTGTTTCCCTAAAAGGATGCGTGAGATGCATAGAGTGTCGTTCCGAGCGGCACGGCCTGTCTTGCCTCGCCCTTGGCCGAGAGAAGTCTGATGAGAGCGACCAGGCGGGACCCCAGAGCCCCGGTTAATCCCGCAGACTGTGGTTACGGCAATTGTATCCTAGGAATTTGCCTGTGATACGTCCCGAGTCTTCAATCGCTCTCGGCATCCCGTTTTAAGGGATGGGATCAGAGGGATTTACAATGTATTAAATCATTTCCCCAACAATTAATTACCTCTTTGGATCATAACCCTGGATGTTGTGTTCTATACCCAAACAAAAGTCAGTTTCATACCATTAGAAAATTAATACACATAAATTCATACACATAAAAGCCAAAGGCTCTGATCGTTAGCAAAATCTCCTTTGAGGCCAGTGTCTTCCCATGTTCTAGAATGAGTCTGAAGTGCCCCGGGCCTTTGTACGGAGAAGACGGAGAAGAAGCTGTGATCTTGAGGCTCTCTGCGTAGGAGGCGAGCTGCGTTATTTTGAAAGTGAGCGTAGGGCAGGAGCCTGTGAAATGCGGGGCTAGAAGGGGGTCTCGGAATAAGGCTGTGTCTGTGCTTCTGCGGCTGGCTGTGCGGGCTCCCCGGGCTGGTGCCGGTCAGGAGGCCGAGGGCCAAGGGCCGTCGCTCTGTGGCTCCCGTGGCCGCTGCGGTCTGCGTTCCCAGAGACACGGCTGTTAGAACGCAGAGCGGAACCGGATGCGGGCCTGGCCAGTGGCCTCTGTCCCCCATGACGCTCAGGCCACATGGGGGTGCCCAGCTGACGGGGGCCTGTGGGGCACCTGGGACAAGGTCCTAGCTCAAGGGTTTCTTAGCAACAGTGTGCCTGCATGCTGGACGGGAGAGCCTTCCCAACGTGCCCGGTTTCACCTCCAAGCCTGTTTTGTCTGAAATGGTGAGGCCACCATCAGTTGCTGTCCTGGGGGCCCTGATTCAGCCTGACAGGAGCCCAATCTCCCAGCCCCATGTGGACGGGGCTTGGGTGCTCCTGAGGCCACAGCCAGTCCAGGAAGTGGCCACAAAGCCCAGACACCAGTGGGCCCTGTAACGCTCTCCAATGGCCAGGAGGCATCTGACGGGACGCATTTCATTCCACAGCCTGGCTTGGCTGGCTCTCGGCCTGCAGCCCTGTGTCACGGAGGCACCGAGGTTACAAATCCCTGGGAACGGGCTCTAAGTCTCAAATGCCCGGGGCAGGGTCCAAGATCCGTCCCAGCCCCCCGCAGCTGCCCAGGCGGCTCCAGAGCCTGTCGGAGAGGGGGCTCGTGGGACCCCGCCCGCCAGCTCGAGGTGGTGCTGGCGGAAGTCAGGTGTGCTCTGCCAAGGAGCCCCCCACCTCCTGGGCTCTGTCCATGGAATGCAAGCTGGGGAGGGAGCAGCTCATCACTCGGGAGCAGGGACACCCATGATTTTTGGTAACTGAGATTCAGAAACTCTACATCTGGGAGTCGGTTGATGCCAACGGGCAGCCGGACGGCTGATGGGAAAGGGCCTCTGAACGGGAGGGTTGAGGTGTAAAGATCCCTTCTTCCGAGCGTTGCCCTTCCCAACCCGTTAGGCTGGACCAGCCCGACGGCCAGTGCCCTTCCTCGGGCTCCCACGGAGAGACTGTGTGGGCAGCACCTGCATGTCAACATCACAGACAACAGGGAAGACATTTATTTTATATTTGGGAATCTGGGATTCTAGAATAAATGGAAAGGCTTCTTGCTGCAAAACGCCGCTCTCTGTGTGCACTGGAGTCTCCCCTGGGGCTGTGGCGTAGGCAGAGGTGACCAGAATGAGGGTGCCCGATGGGGTGAGAGCTTCGCCCCAGCGTCCCCACGAGCTGCTTCCAGAAATGCCTGTGTTCAGGGAACAGAGTGTGTCCCCAGGCCCCTTTCCCGGCACACATACCCTTGCTCATTTTGTCTGTCTGTCTCTGGCTCATTCTCTCCTGAAGCTGCTTTTGGGGGTGGGGGGGATGAAGAGCCTATAACTCTTTCCTTCTCTCTGGGCAGCACTGCTCCCCTAATGAGCACATGTGGTCCTTAAAATATTCCACATGTATTCCGGTGTCTCCAGACCCTGGTCACTACTCTCGGGCAGACCCGACTGCTTCGGGATTCGGGAAAGCCTGGCCGGTCGGCAAGGGAAAGGCAGATGCAAAAGAGCAGCTGGCCGGTGGCTACCAGCCCCGCCCGCGGCCTGGGGGGTGCAGGGTAAGAATGGGCTGCGGCCTCTGTCATCCCCTGCCCCGGAGTGTGTCCTGAACCTGCGCACGTGTGTGTGTGCACATGTGCTCCTACGTGTGTCCTGCTCTGCACGGTTTCACCTCCCACACAGTCCCTGGGTCCTCGGCTGCCGCCAGGGTACCGAACAGTGGCACCGTCGCCAGCCCCCACCCTGCCCTAAGAGGTCTCAGCAACTCCCCACCTTTTCGTAGATGGTCTGGCCTTGAGTGTGCTTGACTGAGGTTAGCAGGTCGACCCTCTTGCCCACTTGTTGGGACCGGGTTTCCCCAGACACAGATGTTCCATTTTAAGCCCCGGAAAATCCTAGGCCAAAGGCCGAGCTGATCACCAGGGGTTAGGTCCTCAAACGCTTTCTGAAAACCGGAGAGAGGGTGAGCCCCGTAAGTAAAACACAGGCACAGCGTCCTGCTCTCCGCTCTCACACCCCGTGGACGTCCTGTCTCCCCACGGACGCCCTTCCCTGCGGCCTAGGCCAAGCCACGACTGTGAGCCTGGCCGGGAGCAAATGGGTCAGCGCAGGTGGGAGCTCACTGCCGCGCCCGTGGCCGTTCCACAAGTGAGGCGAGGCTGCTTGACGCAGACCACAGGCAGCGCCCGAGAGAGAAGTGCTTCGCTGAGGGGACCTCCTCCCAGCGGGGGCTAGAGGGGCCACGGCGCTGGGTGCCGCCGTGGTCGGGGCCACGGCAGAGAGGAGCCAAGGGCTGGACTAGGGAGGGGCCGTTCCCTGAGCCGTGGCCCCTGCCCGGAACCTGCTTCTCCCCCAAAGATGCCTCCATCCAGCCCGGCCAGCCCTGGACACCAAACCGCCCCCACCGAGGTTTTAGGAGAGACCGTTGGGCGGGGCTGAAGGCCCGGGAGCCGGCCAGGAAGGAAGGACAGACAGCGGCCACCGCCACGGAGGGAAACTGTCGGAGCAAGGGGAGCCCACGGGGATCAGCGTCTCCTAATGAGCACGTCGTCGGGCGATTTCACTCTAATTTTTGCTTAATAAGGCTGGTTTGAGACGTAATTTTGAGGATCCACGCCTCCGCTAGACCCGCTCGTCATGGTGACGGGCCTCTCTCCGGCACTGTGGGAGTGTGTCGCTTCATTAATACCGCTCTGGAAGGTGGCTGTGCTGACAGATGAGGGACGCCGATGGCCTTTCAAGGATACCGACTTCATTAAGCAGCCTCATTATGGCGGCCGAGGGCTAAATATGTCATTTTAAAGGGAATGCTCGGCTTTCAGTGGCTTCCCCTCCCCCTCCCCCCACCTAAGTGAACGAATACTGTTTCCAAAATAATCACAAATGAACGACAAGGTCAGAGGCTCCTCTGCGGGCTCCAGCCAGCGTTTACCCAGCGCCCGGGGCCGGACGGCGGAGCAGAGCGCCGCGGGCAGCAGGATGGCGGCGGGGGCGGCGCGGGCGGGGGGGGCGACCCCCTCTCCTCCTAGTGCCGACGGACCCATGGGCATTGAGGGACCCACACCAGGGGCTTCGCTCTCCCCAGTCCCACGTCAGCTTTGTGGTCGGCTGCCTGGTCCCCACGGTCTGCCGGAGGCACGCTCTGCGCCAGGAGAGGGGGGGCATTTCGCGAGCGGTCCCCGTCCCCCCCGCAGGGCCAGCCGCTGAAGGGGTGGCCCACCGTCTCCCAGTGTGACTGTCTCCTGTCGGTGTTGTGGTAAGACAGACCTAACTGGCTGACGTTTCAGCGAGGTGAGGACGCCGTCCAGCGACGGTGAAGGGTGTTCTCAGCGCCGTGCGGCCGTCGCCACTGCTCCTTCCGGAAGGCCCGTCTTCCATCTGTAATTTGACTGGTTTCAAGCCGGGCTCGTTAGGGTACAACGTGCATCCAGTAAAACACGTGCTTGGACGCACCGCTCAGGAACGTGGGAACCTCGCGCAGCTGGGGAACCGCCGCCGCGGCCAAGATAGAGAAGGCTGCCATCACCCCGGGAGGCCTTCCTGCGCACGCCACCCCCGGCCGGCCGCGGGCTTTCTGGGCCTAGAGTCTTGCTTTGTTCCAGAACATCTCCTAGGGAGGGATTGTTCACAGGTGGCCTCGGCATAGCGCATGTGAGGCTGTCCGGGGTCCCCTCTCTGTGCCTCAGTCTTACCATCTGCAAAGTGGGGTGGTAATCTCAGTAGCATATGGGGTTTTGAGGGAGCTGTACGAGGTGTTTTCATAAATCTTAGCACCATACCTGCCCTACCTCAATTTTTGCAGAAGCCTCGCATGGGCCACTGTGACGTGAAGAGACTTCTTGGGTAAAGTGAGTAGGCCAACCCTAGTCTTTACAGAAAGACCTGCTTGGGGTGTATCGACATTTCCCAAGACAGTTCTAGCTGTGGCTCCTGCGGGACAGGGTCCCAGCACCATCCATGCTGACCTCTCTCGGAGGCAGCCTGCGTGTCCCCCACGCTTCCTCCCCTTCTCAGAGACAAGTCTTTTGGGTTAAGACTCACATGGCACTGGGGCACCTGGGTGGCTCAGAGGGTTGGGTGCTGCCTTCGGCTCAGATCATGATCCCTGGGTTCTAGGATCGGGCCCCGAGTCAGGCTCCCTGTTTGGCAGGGAGCCTGCTTCCCTGTCTCCACCTGCTAATGCTCTCCGTCACTATCTCTGTCTCTCTCTCTCTCTCAAATAAGTTAATTAATTAAATTTTTTTAAAAAACACACGGCACGCCTGGCTGCCAGTGGTGGTCTCTGTGACAGGTGAGAGGGGCCAAGAGGTGGCAAGGAGCCACTGAGGTGGCCCGTACTCAGGAAGGGGAGACGAAGCCAGGTACCCCTCCCCGCCCCTTGCTTGTGAAGGGCCTGGGACGGGGGTCCTGCACGGATTGAATAGGACGTGACAGTTGTGATCGGGGAGGGGGCCCTGAGGAGTGCCCGGCCGGGATGGCCTCGTGATATCACTTTCCCTCTACTGCGTCAGCCGGCATTAGCCCAAAGCCACCCCAGACCCTCCTGGGGCACTCAGGAAGCCGTCTGCACAACCTCGTCATGAGACAGGAAACGCCTGCGGCACATGCACAGTGACAGAAACGTCCAGACAGCGGACACGGCCGGGCACGGTGGGAGGGACACGGCCGGGCACGGTGGGAGGGACACGGCCGGGCACGGTGGGAGGGCCTTCATCCTCCTCAGACCAGGTGCCAACCGCCTCCTCCGGTCATACCAACAATGTGAGGGTCATCAGGGTGAGTCGCCAACGTCACGCGGGGCCTGGCTGCAAGTGACCCGAGCGTCCGTGGCCGCGCCTTTGTGTGAGGGCCCCAGACGTCAGTGGGGAGCTATCTTCATAAACAGGAGGCATTCATAATCCCCTGTGTGGCAGCTCAGTGATCTGCCCGGCGACGAGGGAACGTTCCAGATGAGGCTATGATGACGTTTCCGCACGGAGCGACCCAAGGTAAATCTTTGCAATTTCCATTTTGTGGAGATTTAATATAGACTGCTGCCCTGTTGCTGGCTCCCATTTAATCCGAGGTCACTCATTAAATGGAGACGGGCAGACGTCGGTGGGCCGGGCCTGTGGGCTGAGCTGCGGGCTGGCCTCCCCGGCGCCCGTCCCAGATGGACGGCTGCTGCCCTCGATCTGCGACGGGCGCTAATCTGAAACCTTGACCTGCTTCTCTGCACATTCCACATATTACATGCGACCTGGACACCCATGATGGAAGGCTGTGCGGCCGCCACCAGGAACCAGAGACAGTCACGCTCACGGACCCGGAGTTTCCAAGATTTACCAAGTAAAAGCGTGACCAGAAGCACTGTCTATAACAGGCTGATTGCCCTCCTACAGGAAGAAAACTGGTGCAGCTATAGATCTTTCTGGAGGGAGCAGGGACATGGCCTGCCGCAGGGCTTCTGCAGAGGAGGCTCCGGGCCCGCAGGCCAGAAGAGAGGGAGCCCGGCCCCCAGCAGCACCTCTATACTGAGTCGTCTCCCCACACTCTGAATATCTTTTCTTAACACCAGGAAGCAGGGGCACCTGGCGGACTCTGGATTCTGGCTCAGGTCCTGACCCAAGTGTTGTGGGCTCGAGCCCTGGATCTGCTCCCGCCAGGGGAGGGTCTGCTTAAGGTTCTCTCCCTCCGCTCCTCCCCCGCTCACACACTCTCTCTCTCTAAAATAAATAAATAAATCTTAATTACAAAACAAAACAAACAAGCAAAAAAAAAAAACCCCAAACCGGAAAGCAGCAGTTGTGGGCCAAGCGGAGGCTCTGGTCCTAACCCTGGGCCTTGCGGTATTATGCAGACGGGAAACTGTGCCATCAAGTTAAGGGCCTGGAGAAGAGGCACCTGACCTGGACGCCCCAGCTGGCTCCCAAGTGAGCGACGGTGGAGGGAGTCCGGGGAGCTGGTGTGGGGGGCAGGGGGTGGCCATGAGCCTGGGTGGACAGCCAGCCGCAGGGCAGGAGGAGGCCAGGGCGATCCTGTCCCAGAGCCTGCGGAGGTGGCCCAGCAGCACTGACCCGCTCTCTGGGGATCACAGACTTTGGCCCCACAGCAGCAGGAGAACCCTGACCCTGACTCCTGCAGGGGAGGTGGAGAGGTCTACACTCGGTGGGCACAGGCCCACCTGCGCCTCCAATGACAGAGTCCCATTCCCCCACATGACCTGTGTCCTCCAGAGGAGGACACGTGGCCGTGGCTGCTCCAGGACCTTCGCCACAAGCGTGTCCATGAGATCCCCCCGGGATGCGTGTACGTGCGATCCCCCGCGTCGTGGCGGCTCCACGGCACAGCCCGGCCGTCCCGCTGCGTCTGCCTGGCGCCCTTGTCGGGGCTGCTGGAGGGTTGGGGCTTCGCGGTACTGACCAAGCGGAGCTTGGTGGGTGCCCTCCGTGGCGCGCGCAGCGGACATCACCTGGCAGGTGGTGTGAGGGACGGAGAGGCGGCCACGTCACTCACCGGGGCTGGAGGAGCCAGAGCGCAGTCTCCGCTTCAGCAAGCCAGGCAGGGTCCTGGGACACAGGTGATGTCCCACGGTGGGGACTTGGCAGGGGTCCTGAGCCCTCCAACGGGCAGCTGAGGTCTGCTGAGCCTCTGACCGATGGGGTCACAGGAGTCCTCACTCCAGCCAGTGGGGAAGACGCGTCACAACAAAGGAGTCAGCTGGGGACCCCAGGCGAGAGGCCCAGAGCCCACCCCACCATTTTATTCCGGCCTGGATACCTGGCTGGGCCCCTCGCGGGCGCATCGAAGGTCTGTTGCTGCATAACAAAGCAGTCCCAGACGCCGCAGCCTAAAACAATCATGTCACGGTTCGCAAGGGTCCGCATTCAGGAGTGGCCCGCTGGGCAGTTCCGGGCAGGGACTCCCCTGAGGTTGCTGGCGGAGGCTCTGGTCACCTGAAGGGTCTGGGAATCCCCTTCCAAGGAGGCCCCCTCATGGGGCCCGTGGCCGCCTCAGGTTCTCGCCGCGTGGCCTCTCCCCGGGGCACCCGGCTGGCCCCCCGCGAGCTTTGGCTCACACCCTCATCTGGTGACTCACAGCTTCCTCTCCCCCCGCGGTGCTCAGAGGACGCCTCGGTCCAGCTCACATTCAGCAAGAGGGAATTAAAGCCTCCTTCTGAGGGGACAGTTTTCCCAGAAAGCTGCGCCTTGTTAAGAGCACACACTGGGTCAGTTCACTCAGGGATTTGAAGAAAAGACCCCCTTCCTGTACATAAAATTGTCCCCCCGCGAACGAGCATAGGGCCTGGATTTCACCTTCAGACGTTTGTTTGTTTGAGTTAAGCTTGAGTTAAGCTCCGGCGTGGGGCCGGGCGTCCCCAGGGACCCCTGCTGAGGAAGCTCCTTTCTGGGTCCTTCCCCAGAGCACGTTGCTGTCCTCGGTCTAGGGGTCTTTGTTGACCATCCTTGCAGACAGTGACCTGTGTCCCCTGGGCCACCCGTGTCCCCATGGCCCCAGGTTCAGCGCCTGCGTGGTGCTCGGGTGTGAGGCACTGCATAAGTGACGAGGTTGCTTCCTGGCCTTCAGCGGGACCCCCTCCTCAGACCACACTGGGTCTCCCAGATGTCTCCCGGGGTCCCTCTGTCCCCCGGCGCGCTGCCCCAGGGGTGGCAGGCTGGGGGAAGACACGCAGATCCACTGGTTCTGTCAGTCCCCTGGTACTGCCTTTTATTGGCAGTAATAAATGCCTGTGCTAATTAACGGAATGGGTTTAACAGCCGTGATGACTGTCACAGGAGTGGCCCTTCTGGGTCTTACATAAAACCCTCAAAGATAAAATTTCCTCTGCGGCGTTTTCATTAAGTTTCCATTGTTCTGAAATGAAGCAGAGCTATGCTAGAACATTCTCAAGGGGCTGCGGGAGTCCCACATCTATGCTTGGCTTGGGAATAGGGTGTGGGGCAGGGTGTGGTCCTCAGATCCCGGGATCTGGAACGTGTCCTCAGCACCCGTCCCTTCCCGGCGGTGGAGACCAGACTACAAACGGGACACTGACACCCCCAACAGAGCCAGAGGTCTAGACAAGCCTCTGGCCGCCTGCACCTCAGTGTCCCGGTCTGTGGGGGGGACATGAAGACCCTCCAGGCTGGGGAGGTGCACGCCTGTCCCCCTTGGGCTCAACAGACGGCCCCGCAGCACCCAGGCAGGCAGCCCTTGTACAAATGACCTGCTCAGGGTCCCTGGGCAGCATGTAGGGAATGGGGTCCCTGGAAACCGACTCGTGCAGCTGGTGCATTTTCTCTCCCAAGTGGATCAGCTCCTGGACTTATCCGGGTCTTTGCTTGGTCACCAGCGCCCATGCCAACTGCCCACTGACCCCTTGCAGCCGGTAGAGAGGACACAGGCAGCCACGCTTCCCAGATGTAGGGACAGGAGCCTCCAAGGTTAGGGTGCGGAAGCCCTAAAGCAGAGCCCATCCCAAGTGCAGCCTGGGCCCTCCCTCTGCAGAGAGAGGTGCTCCTGACCTGGAGGTCGACAGGGTTGGAAGCTGACCAGGGGGCCATGGACCAGGATACTAGTTTCCACCATCGCTCATCCACACACTAACAAGTTAGTGGCACAAACCAGAGTAGGACTGAGGGTACCTCGTCAGCAAACCAACTGTCTCAACTGCTGTCTCCACCTCAGTATCTCAGACCCACGCACGACCACCAGAAGGGGCTTGTTGAAAATCACGCACCTGGATTTTCGAAAACTGAGCTCAGACTTCTGCTAATTCTTCTTTTTTTATTAAGATTTTTATTTATTTATTAGAGAGAGAGGGACACCGAGAGACCGAACATATAGGCAGGGGGAGTGGGAGGATCATGACCTGAGCCGAAGGCAGACACGTAATGACTGAGCCCCCCAGGGACCCCAACTTCCTGCTAATTCTGAGAGTTGTTCTGCCTGGCTGCTCTCAGCTTGCATTTCTCTCCCGGCCTCCCAACCCCCACCCAGGGCCACTCTCTTCCTGTCCGCGTGGGGAGAAGTCCACGTCACGTGAGGTCTGGCCCAACCTTTCCCTCCACCCAGGAGGGGACTGTGACCTCTGGGTGTCCCCACCCGTCCCTCGGATGCCTCCACAGACTTGGGAGGCAGCTCGCCAGCAAGCGGTTACTCTTCGTCAACTGAAGCCAAGAGCGGAGGCTGCAGATCAGCGCCCAAGCCGCTGCTGGCCTTTCTGTAAACCGCCAGGCCAGCCCCAGCAAGGCGCTCCCCGGCCACCAGCCGGCCCAGCCACGAATCATGAATATTGATGGCACGGCCTTTGTGAGGAGCGTCCCGCTCCGGCCTCCGCAGAGCGGTGGGCTCCGAGATCTCCCCGGCTTTGTTGAGTGTCAGGACGCACGGCGGCGACAGATGGACATTCGCCTCCAAACCTCCGTGCACCCAAGCACAGCACAAAGGGGCCCGGGATGTTTTCAATATCACACACTTGCCTCGGGGCCTGTCTTCAATCCCATTTACCGAGGGCTGGGGCTTTTTTTCATCAGTCAAATGCCTTAAGCACTTTGTCAACTTGGACATCTGGCCGCACGGCAAAAATTATTTTATTTGCTAAAATATTTAATAGTGTGGCAGGGTTTTGCTGGAGACCGGGGCCTTCATGGCACCTGCGGGCACGCAGCGGCGCCGGCCAAGAACCACGGGCCCTCGAGGTGGACCTGGCTCTTCCCGCTGGAGGAGGGAGAATGTGCTCCCCTCATCGCCTGGCGATGGCTTTGTGGTCCACCCTCCCTCGGCACAGTGAGGATCTGGGAAGTCCGAACACAGTTGAAAATGGGCTCCAATAAGCCCTAGACACACGCGTCCACAGCGGCACTGTCACCACACTGCTTGGTGCTGCTTGGGACCAAGATGTAGCCGAGGATGAAATCAGCCCAAACGCCCATCCGCCAGCGAACGCATAAACGGAATGTGCTCTGTCTCGACAGTGGTTCATTCTTCACCATAATGAGGATGGAGTTATGGCCCACTCTGGTGTGGATGGGCACTGAGAGCATGGCACTAAGCAGGAAGCCAGGCACGAAAGGCCACAGAGCATGTGATCCGACTTCACCAAGTGTCCACAAGAGGCAAACGGAGAGGACGGAAGGTAGAGGCACGGCTTCCAGGAGCTAGGGGAACGGGGCAGGGCCAGCGGCAGGCATGGGCTGGCATTCAGGGGAGGCAAGAAGGTTCTGGAACTAGACAGTGAGGATTGCACAACATTAAAGAGCACCCGGGCAGCTCAGTTGGTGAAGCCTCTGCCTTCGGCTCAGGTCATGGTCTCAGGGTCCTGGGATGGAGCCCCGCATCGGGCTCTCTGCTCAGCGGGGAGCCTGCCTCCCTCTCTCTCTGCCCCTCCCCCTGCCCGTGCTCTGTGTCAAATGAATAAATAAAATCTTTAAAAATAAATAAATAAAATATAAAAATGCTTAAAATCGTAAATTTGTCAGAAACAGTCACAAAGTTGACACGGTGCTGGTATTGATTGTAATGGCCTTGAACCTGATCATCAGAGGTCATTCATAATCAAGGAAGTGCGCTGAGTGTCCAGCATAGCTCTCTCCCGAGGCCACAGTAATGAACAAAACAGTTGGCTTTGGTCCTGCAGAACGCACTGCTGAGAGCAGGCATGGACAGAAATCAGATGAGTCAGCCTGAGTAGAAGGAAGTCTTCCTGGAGGAGGTGGTGTTAGGCTGAGCTCAGGACGATGGTGGGGGGGCAGTCCAGGCAGGGGGACAGCAGGTGTGGGGAGGCCCTGAGAAAGCAGTGTGGCTCTTGGGGACAAGAGAAGGATGACTGGGGTGGAGAATAAAGGTACCCTGATCCTGCCCCGGGAGAAGTGGGTCACCCATGTAGAAAGAAGGTGGACCCCAGGGCAGTTTGCATGCCCCCTTGTGCCCTTCCCTGAGCCTGAGCGCCTCCCGTGTCCCAGACCTGGTGAAGCTCTTCCGTCACGGCCCCCACCCGTCCCTGCAGAGGACACTGCGGTGTAGGGAGGCTGGGTCACGGGGAACACCATGCACCTTCCAGGTGAGGCGTCAAGCCTGCCTCAGGGCTACAGGGAGTCCCTTCCAGTGCCTGCTCCAGAAAACACCCCCAGGCACAAGACTCCTGACAAGTCCCAAGAAACTGGCCAAAGTCTGTGGTGTGACAGCCAGCTCCCAGGAAGCGGAGGTCCCCGGTGTCATGCAGAGTTCTCAGCCCTGGTGAGGACCTGTCTCCATCCCACACCCTTTCCTGGGCCACCTGAAGAGGCCATCACCAGGCACACAGTGCGTCATGGCCTTGCAGGAGCAACCAAGCAACCTATGTGTGCTTCTGCCTCAGACTGGCCTCCTCTTGCCGGCCAGCAGAGAAGGGCTCCGGCCCCAGAGCCACACAGTCTGAGGACCCCATCCGCCAATGCCTGAGCCTGGGGGATGGCTCAGAGCAGTAGATGCTGCCATCTGCATCTGCCCAGAGCACCAGAAGTCCTCACCCAGGGCCAGGCTGACAGGAGACACAACAAAGGACACAGAGGAGGGCCAGATCCCGGACACCAAGGGGAAACGGAGCCCTCTCCAGTCTGGAGGGACTGCCAGGCCTCAGAGGCTGGCGTAGGGGGCACAGTAGGCGGCGCCTTCTGGGGTGATGGTCTGGGTCGCTCACGATCCTGTCCCCAGAGAGGCCAACAGCCAGTGAGCAGGGTCGCTGCACCCAGCCGGCCTCAGATGGGCCCACCCCACCCTCTTCAGGCCCATTGCCTCCCTCCAGGCCTGTCCCTGCCCCTATGCTCGCTGCCCCTCTCCCCCACCTCCTGCCTGCCCGCATGTCTGCAGGCGCTGGGTGGGAGGTCAGAGACGGACCCATTTGACCCCATGGGAGGTTGGCCAAGGCACCTCTGTCCCCCTGGATCCATCCCTAACCCTAGCGCAGGACTTTCTGGGGAGTTGGAGGAGCAAAGAAGATTCCCGAGGCTTCCACATACCCAAGAAGCACTCCTAGACCATTTCCCCCGATACCGCCCAGAGGGGCCTTGGCCTGCAGCCCCCCACACAGTCCTGGCTTCTGCACCCTGTTATCAGAGCCCAAACCTCCTACCATCTCTTCCCCATCACCGTCGGGGGGGCCTACTCCGGCTTCCCCGCCCAGGCCAGTCCGTGTCTCCATCCCACGGGGTGCTGGGCAGGGCCCCATCCTAGACGCCTGGCTTCAGCTCCTCGGACAGGCCCAAAGGCCTGGGGTGCCCAGCGAGGACTGTGGAAGGGGTTCAGGCTGGTCCACCCCACCTCCCAAAGGGCACAGCCGCCAGACAAGACTTCTCTGCAGAGGAGGATAGCAGCAGGGGCAGCACCTGCTCCACTGGCCCCAAGGGGAGGAGGCATCGCAGCCCACACGCCCACGCCACTGCCCACTCTGGACGCTGTGTCCTCCACCAGCTTCTTCAAACAGGGACATTTGTTCTCCTCTCAAGGAGACCGGCTCCTGGGGATGAACCTTCATGTCCCCATGAAGGCACCAGCAGACGTGAACTGGGCTGCCAAGGCCACCCTCAATGTGGCTGAGTGTCTCAGGCTGACGCCGGGTCCCTTGAGTACCCCCCAGCTCTGTGGCCGCGTCCTCGTGGGTCTGGGCCCCGCAGCCCCCCCCGCCAGCAGCGCCAGGACCCCAGCCGGCTGGTTTGGGCTCTGCTGTCCTCTTACCTTTAGATGTTCAGCAGCATGAATATTCTGATTTTTTATTGAAAACTAATTTGGAGTTCTCACTCTCTAAGGGGCTTCTAATCACCAAAAACCGCCTACGGCAAGAGTTGATTGACAGGCCAACATGGCCACTTCTGAAGAACAAATTGGCCATTGGCAGTGCCACAGACAAAGGGAAATGCCAAGGGCTTGTTATTTATGAGCTATTAGGGAGAATGCAATCAGCATCTGCTTCCCACATGGGCAAAAACACCTGTCAGACATCAGGAGACCATAAAACAACACACGTTTAATAGTTACTTTGTTTAAAAAGTCATTAAAATTGAATGTCAGCTAAAACTTAGGAAAACATTTATTCTTCAAACCCCTTTGAATCTTGCCAGTGAGCACAAGACAGGGCCAATTCTGCCTGGTACAGGCACACACGTGTGTCAACGGGGAGGGGGCTCCCCGGGGCAGCATCAGGGACAGAGCAAGGCTAGAGGGAGGACCCTGTCCAGCAGGGCCTGGGATGAATCCCACCCCGGGCCTGTCGGGGCAGGGTTGTCTGTCTCCGCTGCCTCAGGCGCAGCTGGCTGGACAGGACGCACCCCTGTCGGGGCCCCCACTAGGTCTGGAGAGCAGCCCATCCCCATGGCTGGCCACCCTGGCTGTCCCCACCTGCTGTCCTCCCCCTGCAGAGTCCTCGTGCCGTGCTGACAGCTGAGGAGGTGGGCTCTCTGCCCACAGGGAGTCAGGGGCAGGGCCCTCGCTTTCACCTCCACGAGAGCTGCTGAGAAGCCACCAGTTAGGGCCAATTCTGGAGAAGGCTGCTGACGGGAACTCAAGGCCCCAAGCCCAGGACTGGGTCAGAGTGGTGGATCGGTCCGGAGTGGCAGCTAACCCGGCAGCCAGAGCAGGGTCAGGCCAGCTCTGGGGAGTCTCCGCACCAGAAGCTTGGGACAACCTGCTTCCCGAGTCCCACTGCTCGCAAACAACAGATGGTTCCTGGCACAGAAATTGGCCTAAGGGCCTTGCTGTCCAGTCCACTCCACCACGTGGGTCAAACATTGAAGGTTAGTGAGAGGTTTGCACTTGGGAAAGCAGGGGCAGAAAGCCCTGCTCCTGGCAAAGCCCACTGTCATCTCAACCCCACTGGACAGCAGGGAAGGGAGACCAGGTTGGCCAGCGGCATGTCCATGATCGTCCCCAGACGGGGCGGAAGAATGGGGCCAGGGTATCAAAGTCAGGTCAGGCCCAGGCGGCTGCACCAAGTAACCAGCCAGCACTGTGGACTTTCGTCCAGCTGCTGTGGCCCTAAGAAAGTAGCCGTCACTCCGTTCTTGGCCCTTCTTTGCCCGGGGCCTGTACGGTGCTGCTGGGCTCAGCTCAGGGCTTCAGACCTTCCCAGGACAATAGGACAGGTGGACATGGAGACCCTAAGAGAGAAGTTCTAGTTAGCCAGCTTTGACCATGTGGCCAGTGTGGCAATGGACCAAGGAGCAAAGGCTTGTACATTCTTCACCAACAGGAATCAACCCTGGTGAAAGTCACGTCCACACAGGGGACGTGGAAATGTGTGTAGCCACGGAGACTAATGACCATGGACTTCAGCTGGCTCCCTGAGGAAACCCGGAGAGCCCGTCACAGGATGGAAACATTTGGGGGTCAAGGGGTTTGGGGTCTGGGCTCTGGTGTCCTCTCACGTGGCGCCTTTAGATCTGTCTATGCTAAGATCACCCACTGGGGGAAAGTAGTGGGGACAGGACAGGAGTCTGGACAGCAGAGCAGCTCTCCTGCCTGCAAAGCCATCATCCTGGGAGAAAACAGCAGGATGGCGGCAGAGGTCAGTGGGAAAAACACCGGAACCCTGAAGCCCCACCCTGCCGAGCAGACCAGGGCCACCCAGGGGCTCGTCCCCAGGCCCCTCACCCAGCCCGGCCGTGGGGACTCGGGGACTCAGGGATCCCAAGGAACGAGGAACATGGGTTTGGGAACACAATGGGTGGTGAGCATTGGGGGGGCTGGTCTTCTTGTCTCTGTCTCTGTGCTGGAAGGGCTGGGTGAGGGGACTCCCCAGCCCCAAACTCCCAGATGACTTTCAGAAAAGCTTTTGGACATTTTACTGTTGAACAACATTCTAATCCCTGTAGGACAGGGCCGCTGACCTGCGGGGACACTGAAAGGAGCTCTGGAGTTGGACGCCAGGACGCGGCCAGCTGGAGCCGATGGTCGATGGATACCCAGGGACCAGGGTTGGAGACGCCGGAGAGGGATGCCGGCCAACACAGTCATGGCCCCGGACGGTTGACCACATGGCCCCAGCGGGGACGAAGTGTCCTCACAGAGGGACCCAGCTGGACCGAGGCAGGCGCACACAGTGGCTTGAAGCATCGTCTGCACGTGCTGCCTGTCTTCCCCTGGGGTCTGTATCCCCACGCGCTTGGCTTCCACTTTCCCAGCCAAGGTCCATCAAGGAAACATCCTCCATCCATGAAGGAGAAAAGTATGGCTCCGGGGGGGCCGATGGTGCCCACCGCCCAGAGCCAAGTGCTGAGAGCTACGGGCACTGACGTCTCCCTCGAAGGGGCTGGGCCTGTCTCCCTACATTCCAAGGAGGTTTGGTTGTTCTCAGACACCAGGCAGGCCTCGGGACTGTCCATGGCCTCTGTCTCTCCAGACCTGAGGGGGGCTGCTTGCTTGGGGCACCTGTCTGGCCACGTGCCTGGGTGCAGGGGGTGGGGGGGTGGGCACCTCACCCCTGAATCCTCCTGTGCCCCCGAAATTGCAGCTGAGGGGACATTCACAGGACGCTGAATTAACCAGTGAACGACCTGGGGCAGGGAGCCCACCTGCTGTGCCAACCAGCCACCACCCCTCTCGTTCCAGAATGTGCCCCCACCCAAAAAGGAGGCCCCGTGACGCGTTAACAGTCACTCCCTGCCACCCCAGTCTCTGGCACCACGGACATGTCTTCTGTGTCTGTGGACTTTCCTGAAACGGGCTCATATGCTCTGGGACCTCGTGTCTGGCGTCTCTCACGCCGTGTCGGGTTCCCGAGGCTCCTCCGACGCCCCTGTGTCTCCCCTTCCTGAGCCCGAGTGACAGCGGCTGGGCGCACGGGCCGCCGTCGGGGCGCCCTGCTTCCACAATGGGCGTTGTGGTGTTCCCAGCTTCTGGCTGCCGTGCACATTCGTGGCAAGTGTCCGATCACGCTTCCGTTTGCTGTGGGCACAGATGTGGCCGTGGCGTGGCTGGGTCGTCATGGTAATGTCACATGTGCCTCTCCCAGAGGCAGCACGTGGGACGCCCCTGTGGCGCGTCAGGGCTCCCACTTCTCCACATGCCCGCTCACACCTTCCCTGGCCTGTCTGCCGCTTCCAGCCGCCGGGCAGGCGAGCAAGGAGCCCCGCGCTGGCGGGCTTGTAGCAGGAGAATGATGACGTCATGCGTCTCCCGGCAGCGGTCATGTGCGCCAGGCTTCACGGTCCCACGGCGGCTCCGCGGGGAGCAGGACCGAGCTGTCGTCTTTGCTGGACGCGGGTTGCCAGGTGTCGTCCATCGTCTCCCCCGGGGTCTCCTGCTCCGGCACTTCTGCTCATGGAGTCTCACACACGGCGGACGTGGGTCTCTCCCGACCAGGAGTGGCTGCCCTAGAGACCCCTCAGGCGGGGCCCCCGCAGACAAGGCCGGCGTGGATGCTGCAGGGGGTCACAGGTCTCACCACTACCCTGTGGGGAGGGACAGAGCCAGGGGGAATTTGGGGCGCCTCGTGGCCACAGAGAGTCTCCCTAACACCACAGGAAACTCTGGGACTGCGCTGGGGCTCAGATGGTCCAGCTGAGGCGGGGAGGGAGCTCTACCCCTCATGCTGCCTGGGCTGGGAGAGCACGCTGACTGTGGGGGGTCGATCCTGGGAAAGGGGCTGGGCCAACAGCTGCCAGCAGCCCCCACCCCCATTCTGAGTGGGGTAAAGACGGCCCAGGGCACCTCCTACGGCCTGCAGGGCGGCCTCACCTGGCCTCTACAGTCCTGGGTTCCGGGCAGGTGCAAACAGGGAAGCCACGCTGCTGCGGGCCGACCTGTGTGCACCGTCCACATGTGGAAGCTCTAACCCCTAGCATCTGGGAAACAGGGTCTTCACGGAGGTGTTTCAGTCGAAACAAGGAATTAGGGCGCGCCCTTCTCCAGTCTGTGCGCAGAAGAAGAGATCAGGACCCAGACACAGAGGGAGGACGGAGCCTCGGGAGGAGCCCAGCGCTGACACCTTGTCCTCGGAACTCCAGCCTCCAGAGCCGTGGGAGAAGCCCCGGTCTGCTGCACTTTGTCCCCCGCCATCAGATCGCCCGGCTGCCCTGGGCTGGTCCCTGTGGAGGTGCCTGGTCCTGGGAAGGGAGAGCTTGCATGCAGGCAGGAGGTGTTGGCGGGTGGAGGGGAGGGGCAGGGCCACGCAGGCAGCAGCGGTTTCCACCGGCTCGAATGTGGGGGGCCTGTCCCCCAGGGCGCAGGAGGACATAGCGTGAGTGCCGGCTGAAGGCCCTCCGAGCCAAAGGAAGAGGGAGATGCAAACCACTCACGGGGGTGCGGGACGGCAGTGAATGCTAATGCGTTCAGTCATTCCATCGGGCAGGCCTATTCCATGCCGCGCGACGCTGGCATTTTTGCTGGTGTCTCCGCTGGTCTGTCCTTGGCACAGACGCCTTCTCAGCCCTTTCCGAAAGAGGTTCCTGGGTCTTCTGCGCACCTGCGCAAAGGCAGGCGTTGCTTCTGCGAGGGGCGGGGAGTGGGCATCGGTCAGATTCTCTCTGAGCAGACATCTTGAGTGAAGAGTGGCTGGGACCCTCCGAACGTGGCCGCTGACCAGAGTGGGGTGCCCCGCTGAGAGGCCCTCCTGCAGTCCCCCCGAGAGAACGAGCCCCCTTCTCACTCATGCCCGTCCCAGGCCCAGCTCAAACGCATCTGGACGCTCCAGTGCCCACCGGGACAGGCTCACCCTCTCCTCCCTCCCAAGGGAACCCTAAGGAACCGCCCCAAACCCAAGCTCCTTTCGTCCACTCTTGTATTCTCCTGGTGGCCTCCATGGTCAGGCACGCGCGGGGGCTCTGCTGGTCGTTTTGCGGCAGTTCCTCAGGCAGTTAGCCAGAAGGCCTCCCCTGTGTCGCCCTGGAGGCCTGACTGAACTTCTCACAGCGTGGCAGGGGCTCCAGTGACCCAATGTCCCTGGGGAGCCTTTCCTGCCCTGATCCGGAAATCACCTTCCGGTCTTAGAGAGCACCTAGATTCAAGGTGCTCAAGGGAAGGAATTTGGGGTCTGCTCTTGAAATAGCAGACGGGCTTCTCGGGGCAGATGGGTGTCCCTGCCCTGTGCCCACTTCCCCCTGAGGTGGGCCAAAGCTGCCTGATGGTGGGAAGGCGGGCAGCCCCAGGATTTCCGCCCCAGGTGACTCAGTTCCTCTTGATGCTGAGTATTTCCGCCTGGCCAGAGAGACGGGAGGGCAGAGCGCTCTGCTCCTGGGCCAGGCCCGTGTCCTGCTTCCATGGAGCCCTCCACCAAGGAACCCCCGGGACAGACCCCAGGCAGGGGAAACGAAGAAGCATCGTTCATGGGTTCTGCCCTCCGAGCCCTTGTCCAGTGGGAACCTCCACCAGTGCTGGGTGTGTGTGTCTGCGTGTACAGGTGTGCACGTGTACGTGTGTGTGTCTGCGTGTACAGGTGTGCACGTGTACGTGTGTGTGCGCGAGCCCCTGTCCGCTGGATGGGGGGGCGGGGGTGATCTAGGCAGAGACAGAGGCCGGGCCAAGATCTCAAGGTGAACAACATAGGCAGGGCAAAGGGCAGGTACATCCGAGCGACCCCAGGCGCCGGTCTGAAGGCTGGGAGGGCGTGCGGGGCCTGCAGTCTACCCTCTGCCCCACCCCCCAGGCTCAGACCCAGCTGTGTCTGTCACCTCGGCAAATGTCACTCAGGAGGTGGTCAGGGGACAGGACACTCTGGGGGACAGAGACAGAGAAAGCAGGACAGGGGTGTGGGTCCCAAGCTGCCCAGTTACATCTTTGTTGTCAGGAGGGGACCCGAGGTCTCTGCAGGCGACTGCTTGCTGGCAGCTCACGATCTGCCTGCTGGGCCCCGGCCAGTGTGAGGAAACACCCCACCTGGATCCAGGATGTTAGGGGCAGGCTGAGCGTCCCCCACCCTGGCCCACCCCCACCGGTTCTAGGCACAGCTGTGGGTAAGTTCTGGTCACTCAGAACAGGCAGAGATGTGGAGCCGGGGGCAAGTGCACGGTGCAGGCTCAGCACTGGCCCAGGGCATCTCCGGCCACCACCCAGTCCCTACTCACAGCCCCAAAGGCCACCCCCGTGGGCTCAGGAAGGGCGCTAAGCAGATTCGAAGGGGGATCGGCCTGGGGCCACTGCCCAGGGAGGGTCCAACACGGAATACACGACTCCCCGCCACCTGGACCAGCCTCCCCGATGGCTTCTTTGAAACTTGGGAGTGTCTTTTGTATTCCAGAGGCCAAAGGGCCATGCTTGCCTTTAATTAAAATGCACGTCCTTTAATTAAAGGCCCCATAACACATGAAGGGCATCCACTGAAATAGGACGTGTGACACAGTCATCTCCCTGCTGTTAATTACTAATTAATGAAGCTATTTCAATTAATAGCTTCCCCACCTCACTCCCTCTGTGACAGGTCCCGTGCTGGGGCACGTCCCAGGATCAGCCCCCCGCGCCCGCACCCGCAGCCACCCTGCTGAATATTCATGCCGCCACCTCAATGCTTTTCAATTAAACATAATAAAATAAATCCCCGTGAAAGTGCCGCCCAACGTGTCACTCATCTCTCTCCTTCCTCGGACACCGGAAGAGGGTGATGGAATGACCCACTGCAGATGGTCGGGACAGAGCACAGCCTAGGGAGGCCTCCGCAAGTCTCCCTGGTTCTGAGGGAGGACCCCCCGGGAGGGAGCAGGTCCAGAAACTCCCGAGGGGGCAAGTGGGGACCCCCAGGGCACTGTAGTCCTACTGAGGAAGGACAAGCCAGAAACAGGGCCAGGGAGGGCCACGAGAGCGGTGGGGACGGTCCCATGTTACTGACGAGCTTAAGTGCCCATTAAAGACACGAGGGAGGGGCGCCGGGCTGTCCGTTGAGCATCGAACTCCTGATTGTGGCTCAGCGGGTGGCCTCAGGGTCCAGAGATCCAATCGTCCTCCCGGCTCTGCTCTGAGCAGAACCCTGCTTGGGGTTCTCCCTCTCCCTCTGCCCCCCCCCCCAGCTCGCACTCTCTCTCCATAAAAAAGAAAGAAGGTGAGAAATGAGGGAAAAGTGTCCTTTGTGGTGACCAGGAGAGGACGGTCCTGTACATGGGTGGAGGGTGATGCCTCCCTCTCCCCCCGGGAGGCAGCCGGGACCAGCACTGGAGGGATCTCCCGTGGAGGCCACTGTTCCCCGAGCCTGAACTCCCACAGTCCCACTGCCTGCTTGCTCAGGTGGGAAGACAGCCCCATTGGAGGAGGCCTGTGCCCCGCCCCTGAGGACGCAGGGTCCCCAGCCCTGGGGAAGGGGGAGGGGGAGGGGGAGGAGCCCTGGAGCTCCACTCCCTGGCCAGTTAAATGCCCTGTTCCAGAGCCTTCCCAGCCGCCACCGCCCCCCCCCCCCGCCCGCCCCTGCTGCGGTGGCCACACGACCCCTGCACCGCGTCGTCCTCTCAACAGTCCCCGCAGTGCAGCCCAGCGCTGGGAACTCTGCCTGTCGTGGGCGCTGAGCAGCCGGACCCAGAGCCGGGGGTGGACGGGGGTGGATATGGGGAGGTGGTCCTCACGTGGCCCCAAAAGGACGACAGACCAGGGTCTGGCTCTGGACCAGCCGCGGGACACAGCCCTGTCCGACGGCGCCCTCTGTTGGCCAGCTGTGGGCGGCAGCAGCCTGGGCCTCCCAAGGCGAACCCAGGTGCCCTAAGCGCAGGTGCACGCCCCGTTCCAGAACCCAGGGGGTTGGAGCCCCTCCTCTGGGCTCAGCAGTGTTTGGGAGGCTCGGTTCAGTGTGTGCTGAAGGAGGTGGCCAAAGCTCTGTGCTCTTGGCCCCTCGCCCATGTCACCACCGGATCCGTCCCCATCAGCCGGTGGGACCTGCCGGAGCAGTGACCAGGGCAGGAATGTGTCCCAACCTGCGTGTGGCATCTAGCACTCCGCCCAGGGCTGCTGCCCACCACCCTCCAACATCCCTTTGCCACCAGCACCCTCTCCGCCGGCAGCCATGTCCCCCAGACTCTGGGGAGGCCTGACCGAGGTCCACCACTGACCTTGGGCGGGGTATGGAGAGCGCACCCGGCTCCAGGATGCTCCAGACCACGGACGGCAGTGCTGGGAGGAGCTGGGCCCCTCTGCCGGGCACCAGGCCTGTGTCCCCCAAACCCCACATACCAACCCCCCTCCTCTGATGTTGAGGAAGTGACCCGAGGGGACCCCTGTGGCATTCCAGAGGCCGGGGCCTTGGCTGACACCATGAGTCTCCGGCTCCCCTTCTGATAAGACCCACCTTCGCCTCCTGAGTCCCATATTCGCTCAAAGTCCTAGACCCTGCAAGACCGAGGAAGGGCGGAAAGGACCACCACCTCGCTTGTGCCCTCACAGAGCTTACGGCTCGCTACAGGTTAGAGACGCCCATGTTCGCAGCAGCCAAGGGTGGAAACAACCCGTGTCCGTCCACGGAGGCACAAAATGTGGCCTGTCCACCCAGTGGAGTATGGCTCAGCCTGAAAAGGGAGGGGAACTCTGGCGCCCGCTTCCGGGTGGACACACCTGTAGGCCATGACGCTCCGTGGAACAGGCCAGTCACTGAAGGACACTTACAGCTCAAGTCCCATGCTGTGAGGGACCCAGAGCCTCCACATCCACCGGGACAGAACGTGGACAATAGGCACAAGTGGCTGTGAGCAGGGCAAGGGCATGTTGTTTAACGGGGACAGAGTTTCAGGTGGGGAAGGTGGAAGATTCCGGAAACCGCTGGTGGGGACGGCTGTGCTAGGACCCTACTCGTTACGCACCCGGGAACAAGGAGAGCCTAGCTACAGCATCCGAGGACCCGACCAGGCCGGGTGCGGGACTCTGGCCACGGGGAGTCCCTGAGGCTGGGCTCTGCCATCGCCCGCCAGGGTGGCTCAGTAAAACCTCCAACCAAGGACCACGAAGGCTTTTGTGGAAAAGTAATATTCCTAGTGCAGCCCTGGTCAAAGCCACGGAGGCCAGAGTACAGTCTGGGAACCAAGAATCTTTCTGATCCAGCAGAGGGAAAACCAGGGAAAGATGCCTGCCGTCCTGTGGAGTGCTCCCCCGCCCTGCGGTCGGGTTCTGGGGGCGCCTGCGGCAGGCAGCAGGACACTAGCCGCCCCTCCCCTCTCCCTGCTCATTCTCCTGCACCTGCCTGCAACCTCTGCAGGCTTCCTGGGCTGCGAGCCCAACAAAGCTCTCCTCCTAGTGGTTATTCTTTTAAAAAAATAAATAAGTAAGAGTAATAAAGTAACAGTCTTCCTCTTCCAGTTTAATAGCCATCATTTAAATAAATCTGGGGTGATTCTTCCACGTTCTCAGTTTCTGAGTTCTACGTATACATCTTGCAGGACCTGTTACTAATCCCCCAGGCGACCAGTTCCTCTGTTAGGAGAGAAGGACCATGCGGGAAGCTCCCTGGTCTCAGGGAGCGCCCTGGGCGGGAGAGGGACCCACAGTCCCCTTAGGCTGGCGTCAGGGGCTGCCAGGGAGGCAGAGCACTTCGACAGCGCCAAGGACCCACAGGGGAGGCGGGGCGGGTCCCCAAAGATGGGCATCTAGTCCACGGCCCGCCCCCTGAATCGGGGTCTCAGTCTGGCTTCCTGGAGAAGCACTGATGCCACAGCCACTAATGGCCTTCATGAGAACTGTGGTTCCCACCCATGGCTGGTTCCCCTGGGGACACGTGGTGATGCCAGGAGCCAATGCTGGTTGTCGTGAGTGGGGGTGGGGTCCCCTTGTAGTGGGGCCAGGTATGCAATCACAATGCACAGGACAGTCCCCCTCCCCCCACGAAGAATGATCTGGCCTCACATGCCGGGGGTGGGGGGGTGTCTAGGCCAGCGGTGCCCCAGCCCCTGCAGTGATGGGCAACCCTCCCACCGTCATGACCTCGGGGGCACGTGGATCTACATGGAACAGACCGCGTGTGTGACGACATAGCCACTACTAAAAATACTAATTCCTCTCCCTGCTGACAGTCCACGAGCCCTGGGGGAGGGTGCGATCACCTCGCTGGAGAAACCGACGTTCCCCCCAGGGCTGCCCAGCTTGGCTCCGGCTCACCCTCCCTCTGCTTGCTCCGTCCGGAGCGGGAGGCTAGCAAACAGAGCCTGTCACCCAAGGGAGATGGCACCTAAGGAACCGTAGGGCAGGGGCAGCTAGAGGTCCTCGTGGGCAGGACTCAGGTCCACTCGCTGGGCTTCTCCAAACAGCAGGAACGTGCACAGCCCCAGGCTGCCGACGGCGGCCACCAGGTTGAACATGGATGCCCAGGAGCCTGTGGTCTCGAGGAGATAGCCCCCCAGGCACACGCCCACGACACCTGCAGCAGATGGGGGCAGAAAGGCTGAGCGCTCCAAGGCGGTCCCGAGGGCAGGGCCAAGGAGCACATCTGGTGCTGGGGCTCCAGGAGGAGAGGCCAGGGGCGGCCTGAGGGACAGAACCTGGACTCAGGGGTCCACACCACCAGGCCGAGGGAAGGCCGGCCTCCGAGGGTCTCAGAGGGCCAGAGACCTCATGGGCTGCCCAGGGTACTGCCCACCTCAACAGGTCCCTCTCCAGCCCCCATGGAGAACGAGCCCCGACATTGTCATCCAGACACTCAACCCCGCGAACCCTGGGCCTCAAGGATTTGACTCCCATCTGGGGGTCTCGTGGGGGCTGGGGTACGCCATCAGAAAAGCGAACACCGTGGAAAGTGGCTGAGTTCTCGCCCTGCTGGCTCCGGGGGCTGCGCCCTCCCCTCTCCACTGGTGTGGCACTGTGGGACCCTCAAGGGCACCGTGGCCACCCTGTAGGGCTGGGCACCCGAGGGGTGGGGAGACACGGGGGTAGGGCCACCAGGAGGCACCACACCTGCCTCTCACCTGCCAAGGCTCCAGCTGTGTTGGCCACACCTGTGAACAGGACAGAGGAGGTCTCAGGAGGCCCCCCTACCCTGGAACAGTCCCTAGGGGCCCAGGGAGGGGTGAGGTTGGGTGAGGGATGCCTGTGGGGGAACAGTCACTTCCTATTCAAACATGGGCCAGGGGTTCTCACCAAACAGAAAGCCGGCACAGGACGGAGCCAGGTCCTGGATGTTGACTGAAATGCCACTACGGGAGAGAGGAAAGCAGTGACCACGGGACGGCCACCACTCCCCTACGCCCAGGGCTGTCCTCTGAGCGCCTGGAGCCTAGAAACTGCCAAGTGGGTCTTCAGACCTGAGCCCAGCCAGGGGCGGCCTGCCACGCTGGGGCACCGGGATTCGAGACCACCCCAGGGCCACAGCCCCACGCAGGCCATCCTGCCCACCCTGCTGTCCCATTCCCACCGCGCCACAGTGCAGGAGTCCACTCCCAGGGTGAAACGAACAATGGGAAGACAAGCTTGTTCGAGTGCAGAGTCACTTGCTATCTACTAATCTGAAAACCATTAAGCGGCTGAAACAATTTCCAGTGACATCTTCCTTGTCAAATGCTGGGCCTGCTGAGCACCTCAGGAGGGAGCTGAACCAGGGGAAAGGGGCCAGAGGGCGCTCCGCCCCAGCCCCTCCCCATCTGCAAATCTAGTTTTTCCCAATATCCCGGGTCCGCACAAGTGTGATACGCGGAGAAACGTGGCCCCGTGGTTCGCTCTCGGGTGAGCCTGAGCCACGTGTCTTCTCCCACACACCCGGATGCCGGTGGCCGGGGATGCTGCCAGGTGCCCGTGGTCAGCCTGGGACAGCTCTGGTGGGGGGTGCCCGGCACGTACCTGTGGTTAAAGGTCTGCAGGCCAATGGAAGCAGATGCAAAGACCACAGACGTACAGAAGCTGGAGGTGTGACCCAAACACAGGGCAAACACGCTGGACAGCCCGAGGCCCATCACCTGCGGGAGAAGGGGGGTGGCAGGGCACAGGCCGTGGCGGACACTGGAAAGCCCCCCGCTCCTGGGGATGTGTGACGCGAGGCTCCGTGATAAGCCAGTCCCGCTGGTCAGACTGAGAGGGAAGCAGCCCGGCCCGCGTGCCAGGCTCGGCGGCACAGAGAACCCACCAACGCAGCTGGGAGAAGCGCTCAAGGCAGCCAAGCCAGCCCCCAGCACTGACCGAGGGCACCCTCCAAATGCCTTCTGGGTCGGGCCACTGGAGGTCAAACCCCTCGGGTCCCAGGAACAAACGGGTGTCCAAAGAGGCTCATCCCGCCCCTCTCTACCTGCATGAACTTCCGCACGGTGATGGTCCTGTAACCTGAGTGGGGGAGACGGGGAGACGGTCCCGTCGGCCCATTTGTGCTGAGGCCCTGACGGCCCCTGCTGGGTCCCAGCCGGCGCGGCTGCAGAGAGGGGGCAGGGCGGGGAGGGACAGGCCTGTTGTGCAGGAGGCGTGCGTACACACGTGAGCACGTACCTGCTCCCGGTGTCCCGTGTGCACCGTGCGTGCACGTGTGCGTGAGTGTGTGTCTGCACGTGTGGGTGCCGTGTGTGAGCGCGTGTGTTGGCCGTGTGTGACCACAGGTGCGGTGGGAGTGCGTGAGCCCGCGTGTCAGTGCGTCCGCGTATGTGTGTCCGTGTGCGAGCCCTGCACTGGGCGTGCCCCCGAGGACCCTCCAGGTCGCGGTGCAGCAGACGCACGGAGGAAAGGCGCGCTTTCTGCACGGGTCTGCACAGCGCCTCCTCCTCCCACCGTGCGCGGACCGCACTTCAGCGACCAGGGAGGACTAACGTCCAAGCGCGTCTGAGCTCTTCACCCTCAGGGGGTGCTCACTGGGGCTCCGGGCTCACACACACATGGCCCACCCGACCTATGACCTCTGACCCCATCAGATGACCTCTCCTCCTCTGAAGAAGCTCGGGGCCACACCCAGCCCCTGGGGAGAAACGCCACGGCCACAGGACTCAGGTCCTCTCATGGCGCCCCACTCCCCCAGGGAAACTGAGGCTGGGGTCTCATGCTGACAGGAAGTCCTCAGGGGCAAGGCCCCTTCCCTTCCCTCTAGAACTCCCCAGGAGGGGTGCCTCCCGCCCCCCAAGTGTGGCAAAGCCCGGGCTGGTTCCCAGGGGCCCCTCCCCCATGGCTCACCCTGATTGATAAGATGATCAGACAGAAACCCGCTGAACAGACTGGCGGGAATCGCCACCAGCCACGGCACCACGTTGAAGACCCAGCCCTGCGGGAAGGAGGAGGCCTCAGAGGGGAGAGTCGCACGGGCTGGGCGGCTGCCCAAGGCCACGGATGCCCAGGAAGTCTCTGCCCCGCAGAGACTGGGCTCCCGGGTGTGGGGGCCTCTTTGGCCCTGATGGTCCCCGCACTGGCCAAGCTCTAGGCCCGCCGGCGCTGTCTCCCTGCAGGTCGAGCCTCCCCTATGGCTCCCCACACCGTGAGCCGGCTGAGCTGCAGGTGCGGGCCCACCTTGGGGCGTCCTGGTCACCAGATGAGGAGGGTGGCCGGACAGCTGGGCTGGTGTGTACCAGGCTGCCCGGCAGGGGACAGCCCTGCCCACGTCCCGACCCCCGCTGGCCCACCCTCCGAAACGACCATCCACAGAATGGCTGCCAAGCTGTAGGGGCAGCGTTCGGGGTCCATCCCGGGAGCGAGGGCTGTGGCGGCAGGAAGCCACCCCGCCAGGCCCAGGTGCCGACCATAAGCCTGGGGGTGGACATCCCAGGGCCATGAGCCCGCATGCCGGAGCCGACACCGAGTCCCGGCACCGGTCTGTGGCGCTCCCTGTCCCTGAGAACGCCGGCGCGGCTCGCCCACCTTGGAGCTGGGGAACGTCTCCTGAAAGAAGGAGGGAAGCCAGGACAGGAGGATGAAGAAGGAGCCGGCCGACGACAGCTGGGAGGAGATGGCTGCCCTGTGGACAGGCGCCGGGCTCAGCGTCCGTCTGGAGCCCAGCCCTGCCCAACGGGGGCTCTTGTGAGCATGGCTCCCCACGCGCCACACAGGGCCCGGGCGTGGAGGTCAGGAGCCAGGGCTGGACCCACACCAGGGAACACCCAAGACCCACCATGCTCGACCCTATCCCGCCACACCCCCACATGCACTGTGGTCCCGAGGCTCACCAGACTGAAGGCTTCCGGAAAAGCTGTCTCCAGGGAACTTTGGTGTGCCTGGACATCGGCAGGCCTTGCGCCAAGATGCCCAAGGCCAGGATGAGGTCTGAGGGGAGCAGGGCATTTGCACATGAAAGATCCTCACCGTCAGGGCACAGCACCGCTTGCTGCCGACCGGCTCCTGCTGGAGGGGGCAGCTCCCGCGGGCCCGGCCCGTGTGTGACCCCACCACACTGTCTTCCCTGCACGCATCCTGGGTTGTCCCCACACTTGTGTGGACCCTCAGTCCTTCCCCTGCCCGCCGATCTCCCAAGCCCTGCTTCCTGCCACCCTCAGCCCAGCTGCCCCCCAGCTGCCCGTGCCTGGGGGGCAGCTGTCCCTGCGCGCCTGCATGGCCTGAGAGTGGGCACTTTCCTCAAGCTCCAGGTGGGGCAAAGCCACAGCTCAGGGTCCTGCGTCAGCGGACGGTGAGCGGCTCCGGGAGGGGATGGGCACCGGGCCCTCGCCCCTCCCTGGGCAGCTGTGTTTGCTGGCGCTCGCCCACCTGGCCACGGTACCTTTTCCATTCAGTAGGCACCTGTACACGTAACACACCCACAGCAGCGTGAGGCCACCCGAGAAGTAGAAGACACTTGGCCAGCCGTACCGGTCCAGGAGGAGGGAGCCCACGGCCCCTGTCACCAGCATCCTGGAGGACAGACAGTGGTGTGGCTGTGACCCCAGGCTTCCCTCAGGCCAGGTGATGCCTCTGAGAAACCCCCGCCCCCGCCCTGTGGACCTTGCCACCAGGGAAGCAGGCTCAGGAGGTCCCATCTGATCATGTTTTGTGAGGGGTTTGGAGAATTTGGGGAGACTTCTGGATGCCTTGGACCCGGAGTCCCGGCACTACTTTAATTCCTTGCTTCCCGCCCTTCAAGCCGGTCCCCTATGCAGGTGTGACTTCTAAACTAAAAAGGCGGCAGAGAAGAAGGGACGGGTTCGGGAACTCAGAGGAAACCCCCCGTTGTCCATCTCACAGGCACACAGGTGGACATCCTGCAATTTCTAAACCCAGAAGCAGCACAGCCGAGCACAACAGCCGGACGCCTGGCGGCTCCGGGGTTCCAGGCACCCCTGTGGGGTGAGCCCTCCCGCATGCCAGGCGTCCGCAGAGCCGCAGCCAGGACAGCTAACGAGGGACAGAGGAGGGCGAGCGGGGCCGGCAGGCACGGGGGTGCCTTCCCCTCAGCCCCACCGTGGGCAGAGTCTCTCCGGGTGCCTCCCAGCCCGGGACACAGGCCCAGGCCCCCGCTGAGGCGGGGTTTCAGGAAAACGGCACATCCTGTGTGTGGTACGTTTGCCCCAGGCAGCTTATCCAGAATTCCCACGGCCCGGGTGCCCTGGGTTTTATTTGGGTGGCTCCTGGCCCACCCGCAGCATCCCCTGGCCCTCTGATTTCCTGTCTCCATCCTGGGGGCAACGGCACCGGGGGCCTGAGCCCTGGGGCAGCGAGGCCCCGTCAGCACCATGATGTGGCCCTTCTTCCTGAGTGAGGCCTACATGCGGGAGCACAGGCATGACGTCAGGACCACGCCCTGTGCCCCCAGCGGACTGCACCCTCTCTCGCCACCCCCCCAGCACAGATGGAAGGAGCCTCAGTGGACTGGCCACTGCCCCGGCCCACGGGCCTCAAAGCCACACCACTGGCCCAGGCGTCAGGGACCAGGTGCCTGGCACCGAGAAGCACAAGGACGGCCGGTCTCCTGCAGCCCAGAACCAGCTTCCCACGTCACCCTGAGCTGCATATGTGCCCACGTGGCCTGTCCCTGCCCGGACCCCACAGGCACACCCTGGGTCGCCCGGGCTCCCTGGGTCAGGACTCACCCAAACTGGGAGCCGGCCCCCACGGTGCTGTAGGTGAACGCTCGCTCGCTCTCTCGCACCTTCTGGGACAGCAGGCTGGTCAGCGCCGGAAAGTACACGCCTGAAACGAGCGGAGAGCTGTGAGCCCAAGAGTCACCCGGGTCCTGCGAGCGAAGCCAGCCAGGGTGGGAGCCAGGCCGGGACGAGTCGAGTTTGGGGTGTCCCTCTTGCTGATCTCACCCCCAAGGACCAGCAGGACTCAGCGAGCCTCCCCGCAGCCCGCATGGGAAACAGCCGCACCCACAGTCGGGCCAGCCGCACACTCGCAGCGTGGGCCGTGGAAGCGATGTTGGGTCCCAGCTGGGGCTCCTGTTGCCATCACCCTGACGCTGGCCCCAGGTCGCACCAGCCTGTGTCCTGGCATGGACACCACTCGTGCCCACGCACGCCCACACTGGCGTCCACACTCACGTGCATACTCGTGCCCACTCCCGTCCAAGGTGCACGCCCAGCCCTGTGCAGCCGCAGCACCCCGTGTGACCCTGCCTGCACACCCCAGGGCCATCGCCGTCGGGGGGTTAGGAAGGGAGCAGCTGAAGTTTCCTTACAACTTCCTGTGAGTCTACAATGATTTCAATCTGATTTTTATTTTGATTTTCAAAATCTGATTTTGTGGTTCCCTTTTCCACGCTTTTCTCTAAAAGTACCAGGAAGAGCTAAGAGGCCAGTGGGTGAGACAGGATTCGCCTTCCCATCAGGGCCCCTCCCCCCAGCCCCCGCCAAGTGCCAGTCGCCCAGAGCGACGGCTGCCCCTCAAGCCCCCTGTACTGGGCCACAGACTGGCCTCTGGGGAAGATGGGGACATGGCCTGAGCTGAGGGCCACCTGGCTGGGCACCCCGAGAGCCAGCTCCCGCAGGGGCCAATGGCCAGTAAGCCAGACTGCTGGTGCTGGTTAGCACACTGGGAGAGGCGTCGGTCCTGGGGGGGTTGGCCCCGGGGGCAGCCTGTACCCACAACACACGGACACTCAGCAAATCCCCACTGCGCCACGGGCCATGGTGGCGACAGATACCGCACACCAGGCTGGCTGCCGCCATGTCTCTGGAGCAGAGGAGGGCGTCTGACGTTAGAATGTTCCAGGCTGGGAAGTGTCTCCAGGGCAGGCAAACCAGCCGGTGAGAGTCGCTGAGAGCAGGCGTCGGCCAGCATGGTCTGCACTCCCGCTGCCCTGTCCAGGGCCCCGCAGCCAGGCCCGAAGCTCCGGCCACCCTATCAGCGGCCACACAGGGCCGTGGACATGCCTCCTCTGATCTAGGGCCCATCCCACGTGGGAGCACTCGTGAGGACAGGCATGTGCACGCATGTGCACTCACACACGCGTGTGAACAACACGTGCACCCGCTTTGCTCTCCCACGGCTGAGACCAGGAGGGACGCTACGGGGCAGCCCTACCTTGGAGCAAGCCCGTGAGGATGCGTGAGAAGGTCATGAAGACCAGGTGCGCGCCGCTGAGGTGGGCGAGCAGCGGGGTGGCGGCGGTGAGGAAGCCCCAGGCGCAGGCGGACAGCAGGATGACCTTCTCCCCGCCGATCCTGAGGAAGGACAGGGGGACAGTGACGGGAGTGTGGCGGCCAGACGGCCGGGCAGGCTGAGAAGATCCCACTCGCAGAAAGCACGGCCAGAGCCTCCTCCTCTGCAGGAGAGGCCGACGGTAGGAGCGCAGGTCCAGCCTGTCCATCTGTCCCGACAAGCACCGCACTGGGCTGCCGGGGGCTCCTCAGGGTGCTGTGCACCTGCCCGCACCACCCTCCCGGCCTCCCCCGTGGAGCCCGGCTCTCCCAGCTCGTGTGTTGCTTGGTGGGGAGGGCGGGCAGGTGCACATGCTTTCTGCAGGAGCCCCGGCCCCAGGGCAGCCCCAAGCCCGCGTGGGGAGCAACGCTGCTCACCGGTCTCCAAGGTGGCCGCCCACCACCTGCGTCAGGCAGTAGCCCCAAAAGAAGCTGCTGAGCACAAGGCCGGCCTCCTTCTTGTTCCAGCCGAAGTCTTGGCTCATGGACACGGTGCACACGGGCACGCTGACGCGGGCGCAGTACAGCAGGCATGTGCCCAGCAGCAGCGTCGCCGTCCACGTCTGGCACTCGGGCCTGCGGGACAGAAGGGGCTGCGTCAGGCCTGGAGGAGCAGCACGGCCTCCTCCAAACACCCCCGCCCCCAGGTCTGTGGCTGAGCCTGCGATGAGCCTCTCACAGCCGCAGGGCCGGGAACGACCAGCCGGCCGGCAGAAACGCAGGTCAGACGGGCGGCAGCTCAGTAAGCCGCCCGGGGGGTGCCACAGGGTGGGAGCAGGATAGTGGGTCCCCGGAGGGTGCCCAGGAAAGCGGTGTCTGCCCGGCAGAGGACCTCGGGCAGGGGACACGGTGCCTTCAGGGCAGTCGGCTCTTGGAGAACCTGGGCAGGGCTGAAGCAGCCCTGCCAGCCAGGGAAGGTGTCCACACAGCGATCATCCTTCAGACTCCTGGCCCACGCTCCGTGACTGGCCCTGACGCCAGGCAAGTTAGAAACTGTCCCAGCCGGTAGGCGGTGAGACCCCAAATGGGGTCCCAGGGCGTCAAAACAAACAGCAGGATCTCCACAAACGATGGGCTTTGGCTCCTAGTGCCGTGTTGACATTTGCTGATGGGACAAAGGCAGGACATGGACAGATGTGGCAGGAGGTGCCCTGGGCATAGGGGACCCTGGACCCTTCAGAGAGACTCTGGAAATCAAGAACCGTTCTCAGAGACAAAGCTGACTTTCCTACGGTGAGAGAGGGGGGTGCCGTTCACATGGGTGGGAGACGGGCAGGGGTGCTGCGGCGGCAGGGGGTCCTGGGGTGTGGCTGGCAATGCCTCAGGCAGTGGGCGTGGCGCCAGGGGGCAGGCAGTGAGGGCAACAGACTGGCGGGGAGCTTAGGGGTCCCACCCGCACCCGACGTCCCCAGTAGGGCACGGGGGCAGGCGGCCGGCCTCTCCCCCAGGAAGAACGACCTCCTACGTCTGAGGGCACCTTCTTGCCGGCAGGTGGTGCCCAAGCCAGGAACCAGATCGATGCGCCTAATGAGATGTGTCTGTCACCCCACAGGCAGGCCCCAACCTGGCACAGGGCCCACCTCTCCGGGGGAAGAGCTGGCCAGGGGCACGTCAAGGTTGCCCCGCCCAGCAGGGTGGACGGCTGACCGTGGGAGTCATTCTGGGGACTCAACAGGGAGTGCGAATCTGCGCCTGCCATCCGTGGAACGCACAGCTAGCCCGTGGGCACCACTGGTTGGGGTAGTGGACAGGCCTCTTGGAGCCTGTGTCCTCAAAGAAGAAGGGCTCATGCCCGTGACTTCTGCCCCTTGACAGGTCAGTAAACAGCAGAGTGACCAGCACATTCCCGATGTCCCAATAAGGAGCCCCTGCAACTGCCTGGGAGGGAGGTAAAGCCACCATGTCCACGTCCTCCGGCCGGCACAGTCCGTGGGCGAGCAACCCCCTTGCAAACCACCATGCACTTTTCCACAGTCAGGAGGAGGAGGCATCCACCTGGCCAGGCCTGCGGCGGGACCATCCCTTCACGGCCGCTGCCCTAGAAGAGGCCACAGTCCCACCAGCAGACACAGCTGATGAGAGGTTCGCCAGGACCACGAGGGGGTTTGGGGTGAATGAGTCCGGTTCCAACAACCCGGCCTTCCGTCCCCCAGCAGCCCCGTATCTGTAGGCCAGGCCCCGTCTGGGGCTGGTTTGGGAATCTCCAAGGGGCGTGCAGTGCAGTAGAGAACTCTGTAGGCAGAGCGGATGGGGTGCCGCCTGGGCCCACCGCTGGGCTGCCACCCCTCCACGTACACGGGGAAGAGGTGAGACCACAGATTTCAAGCTCGGTCTCAGCATCCGAGGGGTGCCACGGGTGGGACTCTGGGGCACCCCTCTGCTGCCCTCTGCACTCACATAGGAGTCCAGTGGGAAATAGGATCCTGTGCTAAAAATACACCCAGTTCTGTCAATCCGGAAGCCAGACACCAGACCCTGCTTTGGCTAGGCTGGGGGAGGGCGCTCCTTCTCCAGGCTGACCACAGGAGAAATGGGCCAGTGACCCCTCAACACCATGCCCCCCCCCACTTCCTGATTCTTAAGACCAAACCCGCCCTGTGAACACTCATCCCGGTGTCCGTCCCCATGTGCCCCTCCTGAGGGCAGCAGGCCTGTCGGGGACTTCTGAGCAAACAACCCTGCTGGCCTACTAGGGAGGCCCAGAGGAACACAGTCCAAATGGCCCATTCGAGCCGGGCCAGCTGCTGGCCTGTGCCTAGCCGGCTGCCCCCGGGGAGCCCCTGGGGGTGTGCCTGCCCCGCGGCATTGCTGTGGCCTCCAGATGCCAGATCCCGGGTGACCCACGTGGGCCCACAGTATCCCTGTGCCTCTGCGCTCGGGCTCGCTGCCAGCATCCATGTGCCTGCCCGAGGGCACTAGGAGGACTGCCGGACGTGGGAGCAAAGCTTTCAACATCCCCTGACAGCCACCGTCCGCAGGGGCCCACACAACGGAGTTTTATTCCCTTCTGTAGTCAAAGCCATGGAGGGTCCCCTGCCCACCTGGCCATCGGGAGCCTCTTCCCGGTGAGCCCAAGAGCTCGCATGGGAAGCCCGGCCGGAAAACGGGGGGCGCCTGGGGTCTCAGAGGGTTAAAGCCGCTACCTTCAGCTCAGGTCAAGACCCCAGGGTCCTGGGATGAGCCCCGCATCAGGCTCTCTGCTCGGTGGGGAGCCTGCTTCCCCCTGTCTCTCTGCCTGCCTCTCTGCCTACTTGTGATCTCTCTCTGTCAAATAAATAAATAACATCTTTTAAAAAAAGAAAGAAAGAAACACCGGAAGGCCAGCTGAGGCTGACCCGCTCAGGAAGGGTGGCGCGTACCTAGAACACAATGCAGCCCCCTGGCCTCCTCCTGACCACAGCATGCCAAGAAAGGCCCCTCAGCGTGCAGACCACCAGTCTGCTGTGAGCCTGCGTGGGGCCAGGTGCTGCGGGTTCCTCCCTGGGCCCTGGAGGCCCCCCGGCACTGCCAGTGAGGCGGGTGAAGTGACTTCCTCTACAGCTGGTGGGGACACAGAACGAGCAAGTCTGGCTAGAGGCGGCGACCCGACAAGGACAGCTGCCTGAGGGCTGGTGAGCACGCCAGGCCCAGACTCCTTGATCTTGTGGAGGGCTGTCTGGGAACCCAGAGGCTACGGCAGGACGAGCCAGGAAAGCTCCATCCTGCTCACTCTGCCCCGTCCTGGGCCTCAGGTCCGTGCCCCGAGCTCAGCAGAATGCTTCCTATGAACCTTCTAGAACCTTGTGCTTTCTGCCAACGGCCCCTATGCATAAGAAGCATCCACGGCTGAGCAAATGCGTGGCCACGTGGCTCCTTGATTCAGAAAAGGGAACTGTGCCCGCACTGCAGGCCTGGAGAGCACACACAGGTCCAGGGCCACTGGCTGCCCCCACCCCGGCTGCCCCCACCCCGGCGGCCCCCACCCCAGCGACGCGGCTGATGAGTGGCAGCCTGGCTTCCCAGGGCCACAAGAGCAGATGCACGGTTGTCAAGGCGGAGAGCACGCCACGTCGGCTGCAATAAACTGCCACACTTCCTGTGACTGACAGAACTGTCCACTCAGGGGTGGGGGTGGGGATGACCTCGTCCCAGCAGAGCCCAGGTCCATCCAGGACCCCCCAGACCCCTCCGGAACTGCTGCCTCACCTGCCAAGGGCCGGGGGAGCTGCAGGTGCTCCCTCCTGAGCCACAGAGGGAAGAAGTTAAGGGAAGGCCAGGCAGAGCCACGGAAACCGAACCCAAGAGGGAAGTTTGCAGGACATGCTGTAGCCACAGCCACAACACTCTGCCCACACGGCCGTGAAGCCTGGATCAGCCCCTCAATAACCAGACAGCGGGGAGGGAAGACAGGAGCAAGGCAGGCCGCAGGGCACTCCTGGCCCCGGCCGTACCCCTGAGCGCAGCGCCCTGTCCTGGGGGTGCTTGGCAGGGAGACCCGGCCCTTCTCCACACCTCGTCCTGCAGGAAACTTCCAGCCTCTGTGGGCCACTTCGCGATGTCGGCCTCTCTCCAACTTCCCCACTAACTTTGCCCTCATCCTTCCCCAGCCTCGGGGGGTGGGGGGGGGGGGCTTCCCCTTAGAGGCCTCCTGCAAGCCTGTGCCTGGGCGCAGGGGCAGGAACCAGCCGTCGCCCTGCAGGGAGCAGGCTCCCCGGGCACTCAGAGCTGGAGGTGGACTGGCCTTGGGATCCCAGGGCCCAATTTTGGATCCAGTGTCCAGCTGGCTGGCCTGAGGGACCGTGGTCCACAGAACTAGAGCAAGGGCTGAGGCATGTGGTCTGGGGGTCTGGGGTCTCCTCAGAGGGGCCCTTGTGTGTCCTCCTGCCCTGGGGACTTCTGCACGTGGCAGTGGACGCGGACACAGAATATGAAAACGAGTGGGCAGTCGGCCTGGGCCCCGTCCATGGAGACCACAGCACACCGCTGGCCGGTGGAGGCAGGACTCCCCCACCCCCCACCCCCAGGCTCCCCAGCTGCCCTGCCGCGTGCCCCTCTACCACTCCCCTGGCCCTCAGGCCTGGATATCCGTGGGGTCCTACCTGGCAGGGTCAGTCCTAGGACTCCCAGCTGTGCCTGCGAGCTGGCTCTCCACCATCTAGGGTCTGCAGGCCTGGAGGGGCACTCGCTGGCCTCGGGACTGGATGGAAGGGCCGAGGACCCTGGATTGGGTCTGGGTAGTGCACGACCTCAGGGCTTGGAGTGGTGGCCTCGGCCCCTCCCCAAGCCACCACGCTCCCCCCCACGCCCCCCCCACCCCACACCTTGGCCCCACCTGGACCACTGGGTGTTCTCGGCCCCGTCCCCGCGGGCCTCCTCCAGCGGCAGCGGCTGCGGCTGCATCGGGGGGCGGCCGTCCGCGGGCACAGGGCTTAGCGCGCCCAGGTTGGGCTCCCGCCGGCCGACCCACACGGGCAGCACCGCCCAAGGCCACGTGTCAGTCCAGCGGCGCTTCCGTCTGGCGCTCTTAGGACGCGTCGCCCCCGACGGCCACCGCGAAGGGCGGGCCGGCGGGCGGGGCGGAGCACACGCCTTGTCCCCGCCCGATCCCTCCCGCCCGGGGCTCCGCGGTTGGCTGTCAGGACCCACCTCCCTGCTGCTCCTGGGGGCACCCGCACAGGCAGACGGGGAGGGCGCCGGGTTCCCTGCCGCAGGCTGGACAGATCAGGCTACAGTGGGGCTGTGCAGGGCCAGGCCGGGTGGTCCTGGCACAGGGCATTTTGACTTTGACCTTGGACGCCTGCAGAGAATTGGGGGATGGTGGTGGTCCTCCACCCTCACCCTGCCTGTCACAGGGCTGTGCGCATCGGGACCGTCTTCAGGCAGCGCAAGGACAGTTCAGTCAGGAGTAGCCAACTGTCGACGTGGACCTCTGGAGGTGGGCTCCAGCCTTGTCACCCTGGGCCAGTCTGTGCTGGGCGGCCGAGGGCCAGCGCCCACACAACAGGCGCTGCAGAAGGGTTGGAGCTCCCCGCAGAGGTGTGTGGAGCACGCAGGCTCTGCCAGGCCCCAAGCAGGCCCCTTGGACCTCCCTCACAGGGGGCTTCACGTGTCCACAGGAAGGACCCAGCCAGCATCGCGCACACCGCGACCCAAGGGCAAGGAGCGGACTCTGGGCGCACAGCGCCGCCCTGTGCAGCTGCCTCCCCCCGCCCCCAAGTCCACCCACCTCGCAGCAGCCTGGCCAATCTTGCCAAGGCTTCTCGCTGCCCTGAGAACCAAACCTGGGAGAGCCCCGCAGCACAGGGCCCCCCTTCCCCCACCCTCCAGCCCCAGGGGCTGATTCCCACCCGGCCCAGCCCGCAGAACCAGCCCCACTGGGATGGAGGGGACCGGCCGGGCCTCCGCTGTGCCCCTCCTCCATGTGCGCAGGAACCAAAGGAGGCCGAAGCTATCTTCTGAGCAGAACCAACAGCGGCAGAGGGAAAGGAGAGCGACAGGCTGTGTGTGATTTCCCTGGACACCAGAAAGACGAACTTTATGACAATAAATGAATTTATTATTATTCTACTCGTGGAATTCTTGAAGGTTCTGGAACAGATCATTCTCTTCAAAGTGCTGGTGAGTTCAGTACGTGAGTCTTGAAAACAGCGCTGTGCAACACGTTTCACGCTAAAAATACGCCTGGACACCCAGAGACTACAGACTCGCTGGGCCCATGAGTCTGGAGCTGTGCAGGGACCAGCACTGCCCCCTCCCCCTGGGTCTGGGTGCTTCTGCTGTCTGCCCCTCCCAGCCCCCCGGGGCCCCTGTGGCCTAGCCGGGGAGTCCTCCATGGTCCTCCGGCTTGCTTCCCTTCCAAAAGCCAGTTGGGAGGAGGCCAGCCGCGTGATGCCTCGGTCTGGGCGAGCAGTCTGTCGCAGCGTGGCAGGGAGAGATGTCACAGCCAGGCAGCGCTCCGACACCGGAGTCCAGTAGTCCCAGGAGCAGGGGCCAGCGGCAGCCTTGTCTCCTCACCCCCAGCTCCAGATGGGAGGCACAGCCCCACAGCACGCAGCACACGGCACGCACGCTAGCCTGGGCTGCGTCCACAGCTGGGCAGGGGGCCGGCGGTGCGACCTGCTTCAGGATGTGCGGATAAAGCCACTGCCCCCGGTTCTCACTCCTGCCAAAGGTTGTGGTTGGAGCGGAGTGCAGAGGAGTCCAAAAGACATTCTGTGCCACGGTCAAAGTGAGCCCGTCCACCTGGCCTTCTAGCTGGGGCCTTCCCGCCCACACACAGGTGTCTCCGCCCCACCACATCCATGCTGCAACGAGAAAGACCTCTGGCCCACAGCATCAGGGATGCGACGACCAGCTCACCCAGACCGCCCCTCCCCGGCCGCCAAGGCCCTCGGGCCGCTGGAGCTGGGGCCTAATGTCCTGCGGTGGCCGAGCGGCTCAGGACCCCCCCCAGGGCACAGAGTCCGCATAGCCGCAGATGCCCAAGGCCCACGCCAACCCCGTCTCTACATCCACGGACGTCAATCATGACGAGGACGGGAAGAGAGCCTCGATGGCATCTGGGAATTAAGGCACAACATCCACGACAGACGGGCTTCATACGCCAGGGACTATGGTGCCAGCCAAACACCGCAGACGGTGTCGAGTGCAACCCACGCGCTCAGCGCTCCACGTGGGGACGCCCTCAGAACTGCGGCACGGCCTCCTGCGAGGAGGGGCAGGCTGGCATGAAGAAGGCCTCAGACACCATCGCCACCTGGGGAAGAGGCATGGGGAGGCTTGTTCTCCCTGCTCCGAGGTCCCGCTCCGAGGTCCATGCACCCGTGGGGGCCGCAGTCCATGATGCCGCTGCTCTGGCACGAGGCACCTCACTTCTGCACTCACTAGAAGGCACTGGAAAGCGGCCACTCTGCGTCTCTGCCAAGTGTCCCACAACTGCCTTCACACGAGGCGCGGACAACCTCGCGGCCCGTGGCACAGGCTCTACGGGGAGAAGCGCCCGGGCGCTCACCGTGTAGCTCCTCTACTCTGAGTGTCTGGAAAGACCCAGGAGTATTTAAAAAAATAACTTCTCAGGTTAAAATCATGTGGTAGGTGGCCCCAATCTATTTCCTTCACAAAAATGAAAGTTCAGGACCACCCTCTGAAGAACAGACGGCACACGGCACACGCACAGCCATGCACACGCGCCCCCGGATGGTGCTGGTCGGAGGGGACGGAACAACAGAGCCTCAAGGTGAGTGAGGCTGAAGCTTCCTCCTGCCGGCTCTCGCGGATGGGCTCCCGGAGGACCGTGTGTCGCACTGAGTTCCTTATTCTTATTAGAGTATCCCCAAAACCCGGAAAACCCCAAAAGACCTTCCAGGCAACCACTCTGAGCAAAACATAAGCAGTTGACCACGAATTTAAGAAGAGGCACCAAAAGCAACCTACTCTGCGTTTCTCAGAAGACGCTGTGACGGGCACACGTGCCCTCAGGGGCAACGCGGACTCGGAACCAGGGGCGCACGGAGGCTTGCGGCTGGCGATGGAGGGACACCAAAGTCACATGACTGATGCAGACAATATACTCTTAAATCCGAAAAAGCAACACATTTCTGAAACAGAAACATACCCGCTATAGAAACGAAGTGCATGGTCTCCAAATAACACATCAAAATGCCACACCACGGGGCTTCTGAGGCCAGACAGCCTGGTCCCCGACGACCCACTGTGTTCGCATCTCGGGGGGCAGGCACGCCGGCCTGGCGGTCCCGGTCTGGCCTCCCGCTCATGCTGGGACGGCACAGTAAGTCCCAGAAGCGGGTCCTGCCCCGCTCCCCCAAAGACACCACGGACTTGAACGTAAAACGTGCACAGTTCTTTCTGAGCCCCCGGCTCCGCCTGTCCCCCAAACCGACACTGTCCCAGGACACAGACCTCACGCTGCCTGACGAAGACTGTCCCCAGGAAGCACCCTGACCGCACGAAGAGCCGCCTCCTTCCTCCCGACGCTGCCCACACAGGGTCTTCAGTCAATCCTGAAGACCAGTCCCGAGACACATTTGCCTTTTCTAGAACCTGGAAACCTTAATCCAAACGCCCAAGTACATTAGCTCTCACTGGGTTTGCAATAATCCCAACGCCTCGTAAAGACTCCAAAAGGGGGCTGGTTCCTCACGCAACTTCACGATGTCGGGAACGCAGAGTCCCAGGGTATTCTCCAATTTTATTTATTTCAAGGCACTTTCCACAAGAAAATGTAAAAAGAATAAACTATGTAAAACATCACATTTTAATAAACACACAGCAAGATCCAAAGGAGATAAAGAAAAATTAAATTACACTTAAAGTTCATTATCTCGAAATGGCTTAACGTCGTCTGCCGGAAGACAGACCGCAAACGGCGGCCAACAGGAAAAGCCCGCAAAGCCGCTCCCGCCAAAGCGGGTTCCCAGCCAGGGACGGCACAGGAGGCAGGAAGCGCAGGCCCGCGGGGGCACAGCCAGGGCTCCCGGCCGCGCCACCCGGACCGCACTGGCGGCAGTGCCTGCTCACGACGCCACACACGGCCCCGACAGGTGACCGCGCGCCAGCACACTGTCCCACGCCGCTCACTCGCGCTTCCTGCACGTGACAAAGCCCGCCCGGGCCCTGCTGGCTCCTGGGTGGCTCCCGCATACAGGACATCCCGTCACCACGCACCTCACACCCTCTGATGAAGAACGGGTCAGGGTGATCACATGGAAACCAAGCTCGTAAATGACCTCACATACACGACTAAAAACACGCGGGGTCCTCCGGTGCTTTTCGAACGCGGGCTCACGCACACCTCTCTGCTGCTGTGTCTTCCAGCTTCTGCTCTACGTGATGATTTGTCGCCCGAAGATCCAAACCTCAGCTCTAACTTACCATGCTCAAGCCTCAGAGGAAACGGGCCCCAAGAAAGGTCCCATTTGGAGAGGACTGCTGAGGCGGTCAGAGCAGAAGCACGTCTGCTCCCTGGCGTCGAGAAGACCACCCTCCAGCCTCACAAAACCACAAGGGCAGAAGGGCAGTCAGAGGCCAGGACAGGCCCCTGAGCCCACACCATCTTGCCTCTGTGTCACTGACCCCCCAGGGCAGCCGACCCTGTCCAAGGCTCCTGCCCACTGGAGGAAACCACTGCTCCCTGAGCCGGCAGGAGAGGAGCCGACAGACATCACTTCACGCCACCACCCAGGGTTGCAGGCATGCAGGGGACAGGGCCCAGCCACCACCTGACCTACAGGAGCACC
Organism: Mustela putorius furo; assembly: GCF_011764305.1. Taxonomy (NCBI): domain Eukaryota; kingdom Metazoa; phylum Chordata; class Mammalia; order Carnivora; family Mustelidae; genus Mustela; species Mustela putorius. The sequence continues at coordinate 25,681,041 of NW_025422115.1, read as the reverse complement.
CACAAGCCTGCCCAACCTCGCCAGACACAAGAACATGTGCCCGGCAATTCAGCTGCCATGGGCATCTCCCTCCGTGAAGCCACAGGTGCTGGACCCCATCCCAGCACAAGGATCCACCCAGTGAGGACAGAGTCCCAGCCGCCACGGCAGCTGGGAGCCCCCACCAGGGGACGGGCACTCCTGGGCACTGTCACCACCACCTCCACGAGACACAGCTCTGTAACGATCGCCCCACAGAATCCGTGGCCAGTGACACCTGCAGTGAGGCCACACACATGTTCGCATCCAAGTCACAAGGGCCCCAGCACCTGCCCCAGAGGTGGGACCGGGGAGAGCGCAGAATCAGGACACCTGGGAACTCACAAACACCGCGAGACCAAAGCGCACACCGAGCTGCTGTGGTGCCAGCCTCCTGAGGTGAGCACGCGCTCCCGCCAGGGACGTCTGCGGCCGAGGCTCAGCCGTCAGCGCGGGTGCTCCCTCCCAAGCACACGGACCACACCGGGCAGAGGGGCCCTCCAGCCACAGGGACGAGCTGATGCCACTGCCATCACCACCGGGACCTAAGCCCCGAAAGCAAAAGGTTTGAGATGATTAAAACTTTTTAGAGGCCGTTTGGTCATTCTTGAGATCAAAGAGAAACCTTTATTTTCAACAAAACTGCCTAGAAGAGAAGGTTCATTGATCCACCAGGAAAGAATCTCTCACCACAACCAGCACCAAAATATATATTTAAAAAATTAAAAAACACACAGCCCCACCCCTCAGGCACACATCTCCCCAAAAGCCACACAACCCAGACCAAAAGGGGAAACAAATCAAACTCAATGCCCTCACACAAGAAAAAAGTCTGTGAATTAGGATTTACAAATTTATATAGTCTTTCCTATGAAAAACAAAAACGAAAAACCAAGGGGTAAGAAACAACTTCTGCACCGAGGCCTGGAGAGTCTTAGGAGATCTGAGAAAACGGACGCTCTGCCTACAAGCTAACAGAAAGCAAAATAACAATCAGTGCTTTTCGCAGATTTGAGCGGGAGGCCTCGGCTTCACAATATTCCCTCCTGACCGAGCACTCGGCCGGTGCGATCCCCCGGGAGCCGGAGGCAGGAGCGCCCCGCCGCCCGTCCGCACACGCCCTGCCAGCAGAGTCTGCATCACACTTCCAAAGAGACAGTGCCATTCACGGCAAGTTTTCCAGCGCTTAAAAGGGCCACTTTTCCCTTTAAAAAAGATGCCAGGTCAAAAAAAAAAAGAACGAACGAAAGGGAGGGAAGGGGAAGAGTTCTCTACTGCAGTAAAAACGTCTCCGTCACAGACGGCCGCTGCGAGGAGTCCAGGCTGGGGGAGCGCGGGGCCACTGGCGCACTCTACTTGGGCTCCTCGATCACACCTTTGCTGAGGTCTGTCATTTTGGGATATTTGACTTTCTTCTGGTCCAGCTCATTCTGAGCCCAAAGGAGGAGTTTCAGTAATTTGGCCAGCTTGGGTGTTGACTCCCGATTTTCATAATCTAGGACAGCTTGGTTAACCTCGCTCCACACCTAGAAAATAAACACATCCCATAAAACCACCACGCGCGCAGAGCACCAGCGAGAGGCTGCTACCACGTGCTCTTCGGACTTCCTGGAAGCCGCTCTTACAGGCCGAGCTCGCACGCGACGCCGGTCACCAGGAGGCCTGCCGGCAGATGGGCCCCACACACCCCTCGCCCAGAAGGCGTGCGCGGGTGCGGTCGGCACCGATCACATCTGGCCTGGGAGACGCTTAAACTGATTGAGTCCCCCAGGTGGCCCGAGGACACCTATTTCTAAGTCTCTGAACAAAGAGAAAGATTATGACAAAGGAGAAGCTAAGAAAGACTTTGGAAAATTGTACGATCAGTCACAAGGCTCTGCTTCGGGCCTCGCACAGTGAAAGACCCCACGTCAGGGAAGGAGAGCTGCCGCCACGACCGTGCGGCACCGGCCCAGAGGCGGCCGCTGTGGTCTCTGAGCCCTACCCCAAAGGCCGGCAGGGGGACAGAGGACCCCTCGGCGGGCTTACCTTCTGCCTCTGCATCATATGAAGCAGGTCTCCAAACGGCGACTCCTCGGGGTTATCGAAGGCCAGCAGGGCCAGCGTGCGCTCCATCTCCGTCAAGCACTCCCTGCTCTCCTCGCCCTGCTCCGCCAGCTGCGTCTGCGCGAACTCCAGCGCCGCCTCGGTCTCCCGCTGGCGGATCAGCTCTATGAGGTGCTGTTGCTGGTCACCGGCAAAGGCACATGGGCTTACACACCGCGTCCGGCAGTGCGGCACGAGTTTCTAGTCAAAGGTCACCTTAGAGGACAACCTCCCAGCATCCCTGAGTTACTAGAGTAACGTTTTTTAAAATTTTATGTATTTGAGAGAGAGACTGAAAACCCCCACGCGGGGTGTGGGGGGGGCAGAGAGAGAGGACGAGAGAAGCACCTTACAACCTTGGGATCATGACCTGAGCCTTAACCAAGGATTGGGTGCCTCAGCGACGGAAGCACCCAGGTGCCCCTAAATTAGCATTCTTAAAGCAAGAAACATCTTCTGAAATGCAAAAAACCACAGCTACCTGAAACCCCTTCCCCACGCAAACGAACACATACTGTGGGAGTGCAACTTAGCCCCGCGACTCTGAAGCCCGCACGCAGCCCGCCGCCCCCGCGCGCAGCCGGCCGCTCACCTGCAGGTGGAAGTAGAGGTACCGGTTCGTGTCGAGCAGCTCGGGGTGGAGGCTGTTGATCAGCGCGATGGCCTCCTGGATCTGGCCTTTCAGGATCATCTCACGGATCTTGATCCGCTCGTCAAGTGTTTCTAAGTCCACACTAGGTTCAATCCCAGATTCCATTCGAAACTTCTCTGCTGCTTCCTTAAAGCCCTCTGAAAATGACAACCATCTCCCGTGCTCAGAAAGCTACCAAGACGCGCTGCAAAGCGTTTTTCACCCCCGAAAGCCCACTCACCTCCAATAACCTTCAACATGACCCGCACTTTCTTAGGGTCTGGTATTAACATCTCTGTCACCTACCAGTTGCGCCCCATAGAGAAAATGCAAAGAATGAATTTCACTCCTTCGCACCCATCCAAAACACCTCTCCCCCACCAGCTGGGGCGAAAACGAAGGCCACGAAGCCCGTACGTCATGGGCTCCTGAACGAGGGCTGCGGCCCAGGCCCAGAGGCAAGGAAGGTGCAGGTCTGTCCCAGGCATGTGTCCCCCAGGCACATCTGGACACAATGGCCTGCCTTCACAGATGACAGAGACCTGGTCACCCCTGCCTCTCAGGAGACCATACTTCTCCTCAACACCCAAGCAGAGCGTGTGCTGTCCCCCAACCCCACCCGGCCAGCAACAGGCAGACACTTCCCCGTTGCCTTTCAAATGACGGTCGACGAATTTGGGGAGGGGAGTGCTGTGAATCACAGGAAGGAGACTCCTACCGGGTTCAGTCAACCAGATTTCCTGATCGGGCACAGAATCACCTCTTCCTTCCCAGTAGCGAGGAGGACTGTTAGTTAGAGACCCCGTCTGTTGGTTTCGTAAGCTTCTACCTTTCCCCCCCCTCTTTGGAGTTAGGCGCACCTTCTAGAGACAGGAATTTATCAGACTGGCGCGAAGAGATCGGCCACCTGGGACTTTCAACGGACTTCAGAACGTTCTTACGCATCGTGATTAACTGTAAACACGTCACCGGTCAAGAAACAGGTTTTCGCCTTAGAGCTCAGACACCCAGAGTAACACCCTCCTCTCCAGAAGACCTCGTCTTTACTACACTGATCCGCGAATTTGCTAAATCAGCCTGGTGTTTTTTCACAACATGCAAACTAGCTAACTTCACCAAAGATCGTCGGCGGTACAGCTCTGACCACGGGCACGTCCCCCGGGCAGCGTCTGGCTCGGGACGTTACCTGTCACCAGGTAGTTCATGATGAGACGGTTCATGTCCGCGCGCTGCACGTGCAAGTTATTGAGTTTCTCCAGCCACTCGTCTTTTGAGATTTCGTCAGGCTTCTCTGCGTAACTCATGCCGACGTGTTTCTACAAGAAAAAGTATTTTCAAGACCAGTGAAGATGCCGGGAACGAGAGACACAGGACAGGAAACACTCCGCGGCACGGCCATCGGGCAGGACGGGGACAGAGGGTGGCTGTACTTGTGAGCACGGCACAACCCAGACAGCGGTCAAGTCCCGACTTGGCGCGCAGGAAACAAACCTAACACTGGTCTCTGCTAAACTTCGATTAAAAAAAAAACCCTTTAAGAATTCTATGACAACTGTGATCGTTTCAGAGATGAAGACAGCTACACGGTGTGAAGTGACAGAGAGTGGGCGGAGTTAAATCTGGAGGACGGCAAGTGCAAAGAGCCTGATGCCCAGAGGCAGTGCGGGGACCAGAAAAAAGGCTGGGATGTCAGGAGACAGGTTGTGTGCTAGGGAGAGCCAGGAGCCTCTGAACTGCCAGGTCAAGAGGTGGGGCGCGTCATACTAAGGCCGTAGAGACTCAGGAATTTAGATCAATTCCCTTCTAGGCAGAGGGCAGCCACGTGAGAGCCGGGAGTGAGGAAGCGTGCACTCTGACACAGAGCCCACGAGAAGTCCGCTGCCAGACACTCGCCGGACCGACCAACACTGAGGACCGCGACAGAGACAGAGCTCCCTCGCAGTCTCGACGCTGCCGTCAGGGCAGACGGGAACTGCAAACGTATCTGGCCCTTCTGCAGAGCTGCTCCCAGGCCAACAATCCCGCCGCAAGACTGAGACCCTCAAGGCTCCCCACTGAGCACCAGACACGCACGAACCCACTCAAAGGACCACCGCTCAAAAAGGCAGAAACACGGGAGCCCAGCTGTTCATTCGGTAGCGGCACGGACAGACAGACTGTGGTTCACAGAACCACAGCCCCAGGCCCCGAACCCTTAGGCAGTTATGTTTCGGAATTAAAAATCCTGCGGACCTTATAAAGCCTGTTGGCACAACTCACCTACGTCACAGGACACTCGCACTGCAGTCTGGGGCGGCACCCCACGCTAAGTACTCCTTCTTCGGGGACAGGTCTGAACACCCACACTGAGTGAAACACAAGTTATTAAAAGCTTTCACCAACTCAGATTTTTTGCCACCCAATAGTTCAAACAAACAAGCACACAAAACTTCTGGTTTTCAGAGCTATGTGGATGTCAGGATTGCCGAGCAAGGATCAGGATCGTGGGTCCCCCAAGAACACTGACTGCAACAGCCACAGGGGCGACTCCCGCCCGCCAGCGGGGAGAGCCGGGCCGCGGCACAGCTTGCAAACAGCCCCCGCTGCGGTAAGCGCGGGGCTGGCCTGCTTCAGGGCGGCTTCCGCGGGAGGGCAGGGCGGACAGCGGCCCGGGAGCCAGCGGGGCTCTCTAGACGGCAGTCCGCCGTCCGGTCCTCCGTAAGCAGTGGGTGCCGCGGAGCCGCGGAGCCGACGCCGAATCAAGACCTTCAGCGCGGGACGCCGGTGGCCAGCGCCGAGCCACCAGCGAGAGCCGGGCCAGGAACGTCAGAGTCAGAGCAGGCCACAGCGTGGCGGCCCGCGAGCCCGGGACGGGCACACACTCGCACACACTCGCACACTCACACTCGCACACTCGCACTCGCACACCCGCACACGGCAGCCCCGAGCCGGGCCTGAGGCCTGGGCGGCCGGGAAGGGCCACAGCCGCGGAGGGAGGCCGAGGAGGAACAGGTTCGAGCGGTGGGGCAGGTCTGGGCCGGTCTCCGACGCGCGGCCGGACGCCCCGCAGCCGCCCCGCAGCCGCCCCGCAGCCGCCCCGCAGCCGCCCCGCAGGCCCGGCTCGGCGCCGGGAGCGCGCATCAGGCAGGCCCCGCCGCACGAGGACGCTGAGGGCCAGGAGCCGGCCGAGGAGCGCGCGGCGGAGCGCCCGGGCCAGGACCGAGCCGCGCGGCGCCCGGAGCAAGGCCGCGGACGGCACGGACCGCGCTCGGGCCGCGCCGCCTCCCCGAGAGCCCCGGCCTCCCACCCCCGCACCGGGCGCCGCCGGCAGCGCCAGCCGCTCGGGGAGCCGCGACCCGCCCGACGTGGCGCCCCGAGAGCGCCGCGGGCGCGCAGCCGACGGGCCCCGCCGCTGCTCACCCGGCCGGCGGGCTCCGCCGCGCGAGTCCCCGACGCCGCTGTCTGCCCGGGCGCGCCGGCGCGGCGTTTCGCGGCAGGACCGGCGTTCCAGCGCGCGGCCAGCCCGGCCCGTCGGAGCCCTCGCCCGGCGCGCTCTGCCCTGCGGAGCAAACACCGGATTACGCGGCGGCCCCGGGGGTCAGCGACTCCGCCGCCGGGACACCGGGGGCGGCTGGACGTGCGGCCCGCTCGGACCTCGCAGCCGGCACAGCCCCGGCGCCCGCCCGTCCGCCGCCCCCGGCCCGCGCTCCGCCCCGGCCCCCGCCCCGACGCGCCCGCGGGGAAGCCCGGCCCGGCCGCCTGCGTCCGCCGCAGCCATCTTACCGCGCGGATCCCGCCTCCCGCGCTGCGCGGTCTCCGCGGCCGCTCGGGGGGCCGGGCCGAGCCGGGGTGGGGGCGGCGGCGAGGCGCCGAAGACCGGAGCGGAGGCGGGAGCCGCGGCGGAGGCGGGGGCGAGGGCGGGGAACGCGAGGGCAGACGCTCCGACGGCCGCCCCTCCGGGCACCTCCCGCGAGATCGCCAGAGCGCAGGCGCACGATCCCGCAGCCAATCAGGAGCTCCCGCGGGCCGGGGCGGGGCGGGACGCGGCCGCCGCCCGGAAGCGCGGGACTCCGGCTTCCGTCCTTGCGCAGAACGCCGCTCGCGGCGCCCTCGCTGTACGGGTTGGCGCGAGAGTCAAAAGGCGTCGGCCGACCCTGGACAAGATGGCCGCCGTCGAAGTGTCGTTGTGGGGGAACTTCGCGCCGCGACGGCGACATCTAGACTGAGTCGGAGGCCAAGGTCCCAGCTTCCTTTCCGTCATGTGTGTGAGCTCGGAGGGCAGGGAGCGGGGGGCGGGCGCCGGTGCCGCGCGCCGCCCCGAGGTGGGGGGCCCTCCCCGCCGGGCGCCCGCCTTCGCGCGGGCCCGGGAGGAGGCGGCCGAGCGCGCCCGGCGGGGGTCTCGGCGCTGTCGGTTGGGGCGGGCCGCGGGGGTCGCCCGCCCGGGGAGGCAGCGCCCGGCGCTTCACGAGTGGGCAGAGACGGGCCTGCCCTCGGGGAGCGGCGCGGGGGTCCGCGGCCGCGCGAGGGCGGGCCGGGGCTGCGGGCGCGCGTGCGGCGGGGCCGGGCCGGGCCGGGCCGGGGGCAGGCGTGCGGCGGGGCCTGAGCTCCGGGGCGGCGGGGCCCGGCGCCGGGGGGAGGGGCCGAGGCCGTCCTCGGCCGGGAGCCGGGGCTCGCGGGGGTCGTGACCGCGGCCTGACCGCGGCGCCTGCTGCGGCTGCTGCCGCCGACGGCCGACCCGCGGGCCCGAAGTTCCGCCGCGAGCCCAGGCCGCGCGGCGCTGCGTGTCGGTGGCGGGGCCGTCCGTCGCGACGCGGCCGTCTGTGCCGCGCGGCTGTCCGGCGGAGGGCGCGGGCGGCCGAGGGCTTCGAGGCCCCGGCAGAGGCGCACACGCCCAAGCCCGAGCGCCGCGCCCTCCGGAGACCGACGGCTCCGCCCGAGGAAGCTTCCCGCGCCGACTCCCGGGGTCGCGGCCGCACGGCCCGTCCCGCCGCGGCCACCGGGTCCCCAGCCGCGCAGACCCCACCTCCCCCGTCCTAGGTGGACGCCCGCAGCGCCCCCGTGGGCAGCGCTGCCCCGACAGGGAGGCCGCCCTCTGCTCTGGGAGTGCGTCTGCCGGGGTCCCGCGCCCTGCTCTCCCGCAGCCCACCCAGCGGCAGGGGGACCTCGCCTTCGGGGACCCCCTGGCGGCCCGGTCCGGGCGAGCACGGCCGGAAAGCTCCCCACGCCAGCCCCTTCCCCGCCGGCCCCTGCGGTCCTGGCGAGCGGAGGGGCTTCCCGGTCGCCCTGGGGTCGCCCTGGGGTCGGCAGCTCGGCAGGGTGGGGAGGCGTTCCCGAGCGGAGCGAACGAGCGCCCCGGGTCCGGCCGCCTGGAGCGTCTCGCGCCGCGGTGGTGCTCACCGAGGCCTGATAACGGGTCAGCGTTCGGCCCAGACGCGGGAGCTTCCCGAGCTTGGTTGAGGACGGAAGGAGCCAGCGAGCGAGGCTGACGCCGGCCTTCCCGACCAGCGCTGCCCGCACGGCGGGACCTTCCCTGGAGAGAACAGAGGCGGCCCTCCGGGACCGACCTGGGCCTGGCGGACCCCTTGACGGTGGTGACCCCCGCGGAGGAAGAGCCATCGGCTGGGCAGTGGGCCGGAAGGGGGAGGAGAGGCCGGCATCGGTGGTGCCTGCGGGGTCGCAGTGAGCGCCGAAGGGGGAGAGGCGGCCTGCAGGTGAAGCTTCTGCGGGGGCAGCCGGGGACCGCTGAGAGGTGTGTTTAGAGAAGGCCCTAGAGAGGAGGAGCCGCGAAGTCCAGGGTCCACACGGACCGCAGCAGATGGCCGTTACCCAGAGAGCCTGTCCGCTAAGGCGGCAGAGAGGCTTGACCGGACCGGGCTGAGGCGGGCTCCGGGGACGCCCCCGGGTGGGCAGTTTGAGACAAAGCCGACAGCCGCGGAGCACCCGCTGAGAGCGGCAAGGCCGTCCGCTGGGCCTCCGGGACAGGCGTGGTCACAGAGCAAGCAGCTCAGGGACACGGCGGGAAGGCACGTCAGATGGCTGGGGTCCCGAGGTGAATAGGGTGAGGGGGACACAGACGTGCGTTGAACACGTTCGGAAGCAGCAGGTGAGGAGAGCAGGCCGCGGGTGACATCGATCCCGTGAAACGAATTAAACTAATTTAAACTAAATTAACTTTCGCTAAAGCAGAAGGATTTGGTCGCTGAAGGGAGGGAGGATCTCCGAGCTTCCGGCGGGTGTGTTGGGGTTGACTGGGTGGGACCAGCACTGAACAGGGGACACCGGGGAGGGTCCCGATGGGAGGAGAGGCTCAGAAGTCAGGAGCTCATTTTGCACACGTTAGGTTTTGAGGTGCATTTGAGGCATCGGGTGGAGTTAGGGGCACACGTGAGTGCAGGGACCCAGGTCTGGGCACAGGTAAATGTAAGCACGGCCAGGAGGGAGCTCCCGGGTGGAGAGTGTGCGGAAGGCGGACAGAGGCCAGCCTGGGCCAGGGCCCGGAACCCTCCGTGCCGCTGGGAGTCTGGGGGTGTGGGGTACCACGAAGGACGCTGGGCCACTCTGGTCGCCACTTTGGGCAGCCACCGGGCGGATAGGAAAGAGGCAGGGCTGTGGAAGGGGAGCTGCCGGGTGGCCGAGCCTCCACTGTTCTCCAAGTCTGGGCAGAGAGTTTTGTTTTAATAGATGAGCAGTCCTGCACAGGGTAGTGTTAAAAGTTTGCTAGTCTTAAAAGAGCTTTAAAGCATTTTTTAAAAGGGGAAAGTATTTGGGGAATGAAACACACAGTGCTGCGTGTACTCAAATCCTAGACTGCTCGGGAAGCCGGCCGCGGCCGTGTCTGCCAGAACAACGGCATTCCGACGGCCGCTTTTATCTTGTTCTCAAAACCTAAAAGCATGAAATCAAGCCCATATGTACTGGAGACCCTGCTTTCAAAGAGATTTGGCTAAAACAGACCTAATTCTTCTGGATAACGCATAAACTGATCCATTAGTGGTGCCCAGGGTCATTGCCACACAAGGCAGTTGGCACCAAGCGGTCACCAGCCTTAGCTGCCGCTTCTCACGGTGTGCTGCGTCTCCTCGTGCAGGTGTCGAGAGTCAGGAGGAACTGTGTGACTGTTCTGCTGCACACATTCAGCTGCTGGGTGGCTCAGCTGAATTCTAAGACCCGGGAAAGCACGTTTAATGGGGTTTTTGATGTGCCCCCCTGCCCCCTGCCTGATTGTATTTCTGAGACTGTACCATCGAATCAGAAAGCACCGGCTCAAAGTTTCCTGGCATGCGTAAAAGCCAGAGCAGGTACCTCCTGGGGTAACCGGACCTGTGTACAGCGTGGTGTTTCCGTGGGGCGTGGGGGCCGCATAGCTCGCCGCTGCCCACTGCTGAGCCCCGTTGAGGTGCTGGTCCTGCACCCTTCAGACCTGGTGAGTCAGAAGTTGATGTACACGTGAGTTAGCCTTTCTCTTCTCAGTTAGAATGAAAGCACGGAGCTAGCGCACACACACACGTGCACACACACGTACTATTTCCCGCGCACACTTCTGTCTGTACATGTTCTGAGGATTCCCGCCCCTCCTCCACAAACCTAGCCATGTGATCGTGATCAGGTGCCGGATGGCGTGGTGCAAGTCTTGACGAGATTTTCCCAATTCATACGCACATTTGCTCTTTTTAGAAACACGTGTGAAATACTGGTTTTTGGTTTTTTGACTTTAAAATTCTCTTATTTTCTCCAAATGCCTGCTTTCTGTTGGAATGAGAGGAACTTTCGTATGTCTGACAGATTCCCAAGAGTTTTCACTTCTCTGTACCCCCATAGAAGGCAGCATCCTGGCTTCCCGCCTCCCTGGACAGATTGGGGGGATGTCGCTTCTCCCTGCGTCTCTTACAATTTAGCAGCCGTTTGTTTGATTTGGAACTCAGAGTCGTGGTGTCGAAAGGGTCATTTGTGTGTACTGATGTTGTCAAAGTCCAGAATAAAGCTCGCTGGGTGCGCTCTTGAAACTCCAGGGCTGAGTCTCCGATCCTCTTGTCGGCACTTCCTGCACACGTCCGCGCTAACCTTCAGCACTCGGGCCCCACGCACACCTGTAGGCAGAGCCCTGCTCCCGAGGGCCCCCCAGGCAGCAGACTGGCGCCCTGAGACTTACTGGTGGTGACGAGCAGCCTCTCACCTCAGGGAGGCCCCTCCTCCTCTGTCACGCACCGTGTGTGATTAGCCCTATCAGCCTACGTGGGCACAACCGCTTTGCTCTCACTGCTTTTCTGTCGAACTCTGGCGACAGGCACGGCCTTGTCTGGCGTTTGTCCTGGATGGCGCTTTAGAGACTTGGGAGGAGAAAGCAACCAGAAAGAAAACACAGTTCTCATGCTTCGCACTCATTAAAACACTGGTTTCTTCCGAAGGCGACTTTTCCCCTGAACTCACAGCGCGATGCCGCTGTGAATGGAGTAAGTGGGCGCTGTGGAGTGTGAGCCCAACACTACTCGCAGCCGTTTCTCCGCGTGAGCACCTGTGGACACGGGCAGGACGACAGGAGAGCACGTCTGCATCCCTTGGTCTCATATACACTTCTTCCTACCTTGATTTAAGATAGTGCCCCCAGCCCCTGTCCTGGTCCCCTCATCCCACAAGCACCCACGTGATGCTGCCCCTGCCTCCCCGGAGTTCCGCCTCACCTTGCACGGCCATTGATGCTGGGTTTGCTTCCTTTAAAGACCCTGTGCGGGGTTCCCGTTCATACTTCTGACCTGGGAGGCCTCCTGTGATCCTCCCCTCCCCCTGCAAATGAGCCCCGTTTTACAGTGGGCCGCCCCGGGTCACGCTGCTTGTTGCAGCTGCTGTCCCCTTACGCCTGCCTGGCCTCTACACCCCCCGCTCCCTGTATCCGGGGGCAGACTTGGAAGAGTGGACACCCCAGCCCTGCCAGATTCCAGGTCGGTGGTCCTAACGGAGCCACCGCAGCAGAAACGAGCTGCGTTGTAGTCCTCGGGAGGAAGCCCACCGGCTCTGCCGGAAACGAGCGGGGCTGGGGAGCCCCGGAGGTGCTCGTTAGAGCATCGGGAGGCCCTGTGGCCTCTCTGACAAGAGCCCGGGGCTTCCTGCGTGTGTGGGCCGCGCTGGGGGGGCCGTGGAGTTGCCTACGTCATGGGGGCTACTGCAGCCGAGGAGCTCCTGCCCTCGGGGCAGAGGCGTGCGGTGCGCACAGTGCCCCGCGCTCCATCTGTGGCGTGTCTGGGGACTGGCCGGGGCCGAGTGAAGAACATCCAGGTGGAGGGCTGTGACCCTTGGCCGGACCCCCTTTCCCTTTCTGGGCAGTGACCGTCCCCCCTTTCCTTGCAGGCCCTGCGGGGCGGTCGTGCGTGCGGGGACGAGCGGCGGGGGGCCGGCGTGCTGCGCTCCGAGTCCCGCAGAAACTCAAGAGCGCGGCTGGTGGCCGTGGAGCGGCGCCCCTGCCCCGTCGCCACGACGCCGGCCCAGGCCGCGGGGCGCTCCCGGGGGAGGGCGGGTCGGCCTGCGGCGCCGCGCGGCCTGGGGTCCGCAGAGCGCAGGCGCGCGGGCGGGGCGCCGGGCCTCCTCCCTCCGCGCGGGGGCGCTGCTCAGGGCGCGGCCGGCCCTTCTAGCCCCGAGTCTCGGTGGCCGGCGCCGACCCCGCCCGCCCGCCCACTCCGCGGCGCTCCGAGGAAATGGCTGCGGGACCCCAGAGGCCTGCGACCCCGCGGTGAGTGGCGGCGTCCCGGCCGCCGGGCAGGGGAGGGGGCGGCCGCCGCGGGGCCTCCCTCGGGGGCGGGCGGGGGCGGCGGCGGCGGGGCGGTGCGGGAGCCCGGCGGCCGCGCGAGTCCGCGCTGCGCTGCGCCGAGAGAAGATGGCGGCGGCCGCGGGGCGGGCGGAGGGCGCGGAGGAGAGGCCGGGGGCGCGCGGCTCCCGGCTCCCGGCGGCCCGAGGCCCCGGCGGCGCGAGGAGGGCGCGGGGGACGCGGCGGGAGCGGGGGCCGCGGGGGGAACGGCTCCTCCCGCCGAGTCGGGGTGCGGGCGGCGTAGACGGTGTAGACGCGGGTGCTCCGCTTCCCGGGTCGCGGGCGTGGCCGGAGAGGCCCCCGAGCTCCGGTTCCGCCGCGGTCGGCGCCCGCGGGCGTCGGGAGGCCGCGGAGGGGCGGTCCGGAAGCGGATGCGGGTGCGCGGCCGCCGGCGGGGCAGGTCGCGGGGCGCCGCTGCTGGGGCGGGGCGGCCGTGGGAGGTCGGCTCGGCCTCGCGGCGCCGGGCCTCGGGGGGGCGCGGGGCGCACGCCGGCCCCATTGTGTCGCGGCCGGTCGTCTCGGGGCAGCCGGCCCGGCGGGCAGCGTCCCGGGCAGGCGCGCCCCGCGGCCCCTCTGCGTCCCGGGCGGTGGGCGCCGGACCCCGCCGGTGCTTGCGTCCGCTGCCCCCGGCCTCGCAGCCGCGTCCCGCTGCGCCGCGCTCCCGGCCAGCCGCCTCCTGGGCCTCGGCGGCCCCACGCGCGTCTCCGCGGACGGACCGAGGCCTGCGGGCCCCTCGTCGCCGCCGCGCGGGGCCAGGTGTCGGGCTGCGAGTCTGGCTCCTCGGCGAGGAGCTTGAGGTGGGCCCCGGGGTCAGGGTCGCCCGCGAGTTCCGCTGAAGACGGCGCCGGAGTCCGTCGGCCGCGGGCGCCGCCACCCGCGTCCTCTGCCGCGGAAGGAAGGAGACGCGAGCCTGGTGCGCCCGACGGGGCTTGCTGCTGGGGGTGCGTCGGGGCCCGGCCCGGACGCACGTGCCGCCGCCTGCAGAGCCGCGGGCCCGGCTGAGACCCGCTGCCGGGGGGGTGCCGTGGCCGTGCGGCTCAAGGCGCCGAGGCCCGCGACCTTCGCAGGGCTCCGCGGTGCTCCGGGCAGATGCTCGCCGCACCCCCGCCCGCCGCGTGTGCTGAGCCCCTGAAACGACCTGAAACGGCTGGGCGGTCCCGGGGACAGGTGCAGCGGGGGCTTGCCGGGACGTCCCGGCTCCTTCCATGGAATCCGGGGCCGGAGTAGGTGCGGGCATCCGCGTAGGACCAGCCCACGGTGCCGCTGCCTCCAGCAGCAGCGCCGGCCTCTCGGGAGCTTCCCCCATGCGCCGCCCGAGGCCGCTGCCAGCCGCGGGGCCAGCTGTGTTCTAGGCACCTCCTTGGTCCTGGTCTTGCCAGCGCGACCAGCGAATTCAGGTGTGGTTGGCGCTTTACTGCCGGTGTCCCCCCAGAGCTGTCCCTCGGCATTCCGCTAAACTCGCCTTACTTCCCGCAGCGGAGTTCTGTCCCGTAGGAGGAAAGTGTAGTCGCTCTGCTCCCTCCGGTGCGGGCTCCCAGGGTACCGGGCTCTCCTGCCCTCTGCTGCCACTGGCGGGCCTGCGTGGGCATCACCGTGGCTCCCCGAGGAGACGCTTCATGTCGCTGGGGTCATGCCGCTGGGCTCGTTGGGGCTCGGAGGTGCGTGCATTCAGGGTTTCGGGCTGGAGTCGGGACTCGCCTCTGCTTGGCGCTGGAGCTTCCAGCTGTTGCTGCGCACGCCGAGTCCTTCTCCCACAGGGGAGCGGCTCAGGGACCGGCTCGCTCTGCGGCTTGGCGTCGGCTGCTCGCGCCCCCTGTTCTGGTTCTGTTTCTGCTGAGGTGGTCCGTTTCCCTTTCTGCGCTCCTCCGGCCATCTGGGTGGCGAGCGGAGGTGGGACGTGTGTGCAGGATCCGCCGGAGATCACTGGTGTCCTTGGGTCCCTGCAGTGCGTGCTGTCTGTCGTCCAGCCTTGGTTCTTACGTGCCCGGTGGACTCCGGCAGCCCGTTACGGAGGGTGTTTTCTTAAGTGGAGTTTCTCGCCGGGGTGTCTGGTTGCTTACGTGGCAGGGCCCCTGAGAGTGGCCGTGTGGTCCTCGCGTCACAGGATGGGCCCTAACTCCGTTAGGAGGACCGTGCTTTACTTTACGGTGGATGGAAAGGGTCTGAATCGGGCTCACTTGCGCTAGGCGCTCACAGCGCTGCTTACAGCCGGCGCTGTTCCGGAGTGCTGGTCCGCAGGGCCCCTTGTTGCACGGAGTTGAACCAGTAGCTGCCGGTGTCTCGTCAGGATTCTTGTAGCCGGGGCTGTACAGCGTGCTCCGTCGGGGGGCAGTTACCGTGTGTGTGACTCGTGAGCAGGTGTGTCTTTGCGGATCCGACTGCGATGCTGTGGCTTTGTCTTCCATATGCTGATGCGGACTTGTAAGTGGTGTTTAACACACCTTTATAAGAAATGGAATGAGCCCACCCCCCAGTGTAAAGATAGCTTTACCGTGTGTCGGGTCACAAACACAGAAAACTAAAGTAACAGAAGAAAAGCAGCAGAAACACCAGAAATGGCCCCATTCCGAAGCCCACGCTACAGCTGCTCCCCCATTCGTGAACGTGGGTGGGTGGGTGTGGCAGGATGTATTTAGGGAGTGTGGCCACTGCACAGAGCTGCCTTGTCACCAGTGCTCTTCACTCGCACAGGACTCTTCCATGGCAGTGGCTCTGTGGTTCGTCACCTTTTACTTGCGGCCTTAAAGAATTCCATTATGTGGACGTTTCTCGAGTTTGTTCCCCCAGCGCTGTCCTGGTGATGGACATCGGTTTGTGTCCCTTTGTTTAAAAAAATACACATATGTGCATGGCTGGGAGCTCCCTTACAAACACGCCTGCCCGTCCCCAGTTCTCCGAGGCCGGTCATGCTTGGTCCATGCAAACAGGAATGTTGCCTGCTCTGCCCCTTGCCAAGTACACAAGGGAACCTTGGTAAATACCTGTAAAATGACCCTCGTAAGAGGGCCTGTCTCTCCAGACGCCCACCCACACGGATGTTGTCGTGTCCAGAGATGACACCTACTGCTTACCGCTTGCCCACCCTGTGTGCGCGCTGGCGGCCGCTCGGCACGGGGCAGCCTCCCGTGGCCTTGGCAGAAGTTGTGTGCTCACGGCAGTGCACATCTCCCAGGCAGGAAGGCGCGGCCCAGAGGGAAGCCCGCCTGTTCAGCGCGTCCACCCGTTACGTTTGCAGCTGGGTGGGAGCTTCCTGCCGTGAAGCCCGTGCTCTGGGCATCTTCTGCCCCGCTGCCCCCCGAGCCTCCCGACGCCGGTCCGCTCAGGAGAGCTTCCCCACTTGCGCCTGGGGTGGGGGCACTGCCGGCTGCTGCGGGCAGGACCGGGACGGCCCGTCAGGGGCCCCGGCACCCCAGGGAGGTTAGCAGGGCTAAGTGGACCCTGATTGTGGACTCCTCAGCTTTGTTAGATTGTGGCCAGGCAGGCTTCCTTTTCACAGCGTGGGTTCTTTAGCAGTAAGAGACCCTCTCTGCCCTTCTCGCCCGTGCGGCAGAGAGGGTGGAAGTGCGGTCCCGCTGTCAGATTGGGAGTCTGGAAACTGGTACAGAATGTCCTCTGATTCTGTCACTTCTCCGTTTCACCTGGGACCTTGTCCACGACCCCCCCCCCCCAAGAACAAAACTAGGCATTGAGCTCTGCTAGTCTCAGGGAGAGAGTGGAAGACCCCACGTGAATCGCAGTGGCTTCCTGACTTGAGGTCCTCAGTCGCGATTCTCGTCTTCTGGCCTGCGGCCTGCATTTCTGACAGCGCCACTCGGGAGGCAGGTGCTTGGGACGCAAGGCCTCTGCGTCTTCTCCAGAGCACGCGGTCTGCGAATCCAGGCGGCGGCCATTTCATCGTTGGAAACGAGCGCCTTCTCCATGATCTCTGGAAGCTGCTTGAGGCGGGGCAGGGGCAGGGTGTGGAGGTGCTGCGGTCATCTTGGGCCTACTGACTGGGAGGGCCAGGAACGGCTTTGGCCTTCAGAGAGCAGCCCTGTGAGGTCACCCACCGGCGGTCCCCGGGGACACCGCGGACCTTCTGTTTCTGTCCTCACATCTGTTGGTGTTACTGGGCTTGGCGTGGAAAGAGGCATGCAAGCTTCCTCGTTTTTAAGTAATAAAACTTCATGCGTTAGCACGAATAATGCTGTATATAGAGACTGTCTTCTAAGACAAAACCAGTAAGAGCCGGAGCATTGTTTTGCACACACTCGGACTTCTGGCTTAGTTGACAACAGCTGGATTCTCCGATCTGCACCCAGAGGCAGACAGTGGTAACGTCACTGTCCTCCAGCTTCTGGAAAGCTCTGCCGTGCACTCCTGTAAGTGCCGGTGAGAGAGGCATCCGTCTTTTGTGTTTGTGCAGATAATTTGACCTCAGGGACCTCCCCAGAGGCCTGTGGACCTAATTTTGGGAACTTCAACTCAAATTGTGACTCAAGTTGCTTCTGCTAAGAAAAGAGAACTTCGCGAGAGTTGACTCTCAACTTGAACACCTGCGGAACTGGGTTACTAGTAGG
The DNA here is from genome assembly GCF_011764305.1 of Mustela putorius furo. Classification (NCBI taxonomy): domain Eukaryota; kingdom Metazoa; phylum Chordata; class Mammalia; order Carnivora; family Mustelidae; genus Mustela; species Mustela putorius. The sequence goes on along the minus strand of NW_025422115.1, from coordinate 25,663,973 downwards.
AAGATAGACCCCCTCTTTGGTTTGTTGTTTTTTTTTAATCGACTCAGCTGTGTGTTGGCTTTTTGCAAAGAGCCTGACATAAGGACGGTTTGTGATTCCGGTGCGCACCTCGTTCCAGTAGACCACCTGCAAGGGAGCAGGAGACCCAGGGTGCTGGCTGGGTGGTAGGGCCCTGAGACCTCTTTTGGCCTTAGGTCATGTGGCCTGACTGCAGTCTGAGCATGTGAGCGGCCCTTGCGTTGGTTGTAGGATGTCCTTTCGCGGGGGCCTGCCCTCCTGCTGCAAGGAAGCTGGGGGTGAGGATGGACTGTATGGACTGGGGACTGATCCGGCCTCCCGTGGTGTGAACCCAGGAAACCACAACAGGGTGTGTGGTCCAGCAGTGCCCACATTGGTGCTGGGAGTGCCAGCCAGCTACCCATGGGGACTGCTGTGGGTATAAAAGCAGTAGGGCGGCCAGTTGGGCAGGAGTCTTCCCTGGAAGATCAGGGTTCTGAACAGCTGCAGGACCTGGAAACTCATTCTGAGGGGAAACGGCCCCCAAAGTGCTGAGCAGGGACGACTGGCACTTGAATGTCATACTGTCCTGGGAAACGACTGGCAGCGCACTCATCCCATCTGTGAGCACACACACCCCTGTCCCTCCTCTCTGTTGGGGAAGGAGCAGAGGAGCCTCTGTCTGGGAACCTATCCCGCTGTCACTCTTCGGTACTTAGCAGTAGCTGGACTTGTCCCATAGGGCAGATTTTTAAGCAAGCCTAAGAACCTGTGCAGTTCAGGGGATCACAAGAACAAGGCGGTGGCCTTGTCTCTGGAGCACCAGTCCCCCAAGATGTAGGATTCCTGTAGTCCCTTGCAGTATTTAAGACCATGTTTTTATCCAGAGGCAAAAGGGGAGCTGGCTCTGTATGCTTGGGCTGCTTTAACAAAGACCGTGGGCTGGGGGCTGATAGAAAACCCACGTACCGGGGCGCCTGGGGGGCTCAGTGGGTTAAAGCCTCTGCCTTTGGCTCGGGTTATGATCCCAGGGTCCTGGGATCGAGCCCCGCATTGGGCTCTCTGCTCAGCAGGGAGCCTGCTTCTATGTGTGCGTGCAGTCTCTCTGAAAAGTAAATAAAATCTTCCCCAGAAAGATCTCATCAGGAAATTAAAAAAGAAGGAAAGAAGGAAAACCCATGTATTTCTTACAGCTCTGGAGGCCCACAGTCAGGGTGCTGGCGTGGTCAGGTCCTGGCGAGGTGTCTTCAGGGTTGCAGGGGAGGAGAGCTCTCAGGGCTCTTTTCAAGGGCACTGACCCCATTCGTGAGCTCTGACGTGACGACCTAAGCGCCTCCTCAAAGGCCCCATCTCCCGGTAGTGCCATCACCTTGGCAATGGGTTTCAGCGTGAATTTCAGGGGCTGGGGCACTCAGCGCAGACCACGGCCAAAGCCTGTCCGAGGTAGGAGACCGCACCATGAAACCGAGAACAGCGAGAGCCGCCTTTCCTGCTCCCTGACCTTGGTAGATGTAACGGGGCTGTTCTGCTACCTGACGCCCACGTAGAGCTGCCCACCGAGCTCACGAGCCTGTGTCCTGCAGTGGAAACTGCCCAGAGAGAGGCCGGGGGCCCCTTGCACACCCCGTGCCGAGCCAGTGTCCCAGCCTCACAGCGGGGCCTGGCCGGACACTAGTCCCTGAGAGGCTCTCAGGTAGCACCTTTGGCTTTTTGTCCGCATACGTGTGAGCGCAAGGTACTAAAATTTTAAACCAGGTTGTTTCTGGGTTTCTCTCTATATTCGTCTCCTGAGAAGCTTACTGTGCTGGGGAGACCGTCACCTCATCGGAAGAATTGTAATAATGACCCTGTTTCTCGGGAGCAGCAAAACTTTGAATTAGCTGTAAAAGCTCTAAATGTAACACAGTCAAGTCCAGTTCTGGGTAGATGTTCAGATAAATGAAAACTGGATTTCTTAGTTTACTTTGTGGGCCCAAACCTCTCCTGTGCGGGGTCAGAGTGCAGGCGCGTGTTTGCGGCTGCAGACCTCCAGGGCGCAGGGGGAGAGGGAGAGCCTCGGGCCGGTCCTTGAGCCGCCGGGGCTGCCGGGGCTGCCGTGTCGGGCGGAGCCGTGGGCGGGCGCTGGTTAGCGGCGGTTCTAGTGATGGGGACTGAGGAGGGTCTTCAGTGGGGCAGGCTGCCTTCTTCAGTAGTTTGAAGAATTTCGCCTCTTGGCAGCCTTCATCCCCCGCAGGGAAGGGTTAGTTGGGGGGCACGCGACCTGCAGTGCGACCTGCAGTGCGAACTGTGAGCTTGGGCGTGGTCGGTCCTTTCAGAGTCTCCCTTCACAGAGGCGGGAAGGAGGAGGCCGCGCTGCGACACGCGCGGCGCGGGGGACGGGTTAGAATGTTCTGGAACGGCGGAGGGTGGGGAGGGGGTTCCGAGAGACCGTGTGGGGCCCCGGTGGGACCGCCACGCACTTGCGTGTTTCCTTGGGAGGGGCCGCGGCTGCGCGCTCCTGGTTGTCCTGCTGTGGAGACGGGAGCTTCCTTGTGGTTGCGCGGCCCAGCGTCTTGGGGAGCTGCGCTTGGGTCCGCAGAGCCGGAGCGCGCACGGTGGGCCCTCGCCGGCACTTCTGGAACTGCGCCTTCAGCTTTACAAGAAGGGTTTCAAGTCCCGCATCACTGACGCCTAACAACTGTGGAGCTTTTGTTTTTAAGAAACCACATCTGGCGGCGTAACAGTTTGCAAAGTTGGAGACTCTGAAGGGAGGATTTAGTGCTTTTAGAGCACTTCTGTGGAAGGAGATGCTTGGTCCCTTCTGATACTGAAGCACAGAGATGGGCTGTTGCTTTGCACGTCTCCGGGGTGTGCTTAACTAGTGGGGGTTGACGAGCGCGTCTCGGTGTGTCCCCGGGACGCCGGGGCTGGCACGGCGGGCACCGTAGCAGCGCGACCCGCGGAAGCCGGTCCGGACAGCGGCGCTCCCCTGTGCGGCGTGCTGTGTGCCGCTGAGCCCCAGTTGGTCGTGGAAAATGTGCCGTTTGTCCGAGCGAGTCCTTGCAGAGGCGGCAAGGGCTGTTAGCTCAGTCGCGCCCATCACTCAGCGTCCTGTCCCGTCGCTTCAGGGTCCCTGTACCCAACGGGCAAGGATGTGCAAAGCCCTCCTGTACCCAGAGCAGGCGAGCCCGCCGGAGGAGCCCTGCGCCGGCCCGGCCCGCCCCCCCACGGGCCAGCCCTCGTGCTGCGGAGCGTGGACATGACCTGGGTCTCCAGGAAGCAGCGGACGATACTTGTTGCTCGTGATAAAATTCGAGCTTTCAAGTGAAAATTACACTTTTGAAAAGCTCCTGTCCGCCCTTCACGAGCTTGATGGCTTCCCGGTCACTAACAACGTTAGAGGGATGCTCCGGTCGCTCTGGTTCAGGTCATGATCCTGCTTCTTGGCTCCCTCTGCCCCTCCCCCCCCCCCTGGTCTCTGTCTCAAATAAAATCTTGGGAAAAGGAAAAAGAAAAGGACATTTGAGGAGGTGGTGGGGCATTAACAGCATGTGTCTTTGTTGCAGTGCCGTGTGCCGTGCGACCATGTCACTCAGTGATGTGCCTGCCACACGGGTCACAGGGTTGCGAGTGTGCGCGGTCCCGGCGGGCAGCGCGGAGGCGTGGGCCGCTTGCAGCCAGGGTCAGGTCTCGGGCCCCTGCGTGGCGGCTCTCCTCGTGAAGGTGGTTGAATTTCAGCTCCATGTTCAAGAACACCCACAGTTACCTAAAAACTTTCTCAGCCATAATTTTGGAAAGACCCCCGGTCCTACACGAACAGAAGCATTTTGGAACCCCCGCTTCTAAGGGTGTAGCGGAGGCCGGAGAGCAGAAGCTGTGAGAAGCCGCGCGTTCCAGATGGTTTCCCGGCCGCGGCCGCCACTGCTCGGGCTGGGAGCGGCCTGGCGAGTGTGGTGGCCGGAGGTGGGAGCTTCCTCAGCGGGCCGGCTCCGGCTCCGGCTCCGGCTCCGGCCGGCTGGGCCCAGACGCCGCCCTGACCGAGTGCAGGACAGCTCCGTGTTCTTCCGGTGCGTTCCGTGTGCGCCGCCTGTTCTCTTCCCAGTGTCAGGGACGGCCCGGGTCGGCGCTGCTTACCCTGGTGTGACGTGGGTCCCTGAAACACGCTCCCTGCCCCGCCGAGGGGCTCGGCGTGGGCTTCTGTTGTTTGGTCTTGATATACACGCTTTTGTTGCAATTGCTGCAATTTTTATTAGAATTTCTACTTTGAAGAAATTAGCAAAATGTTGATTTTTCAAAGATCAAGTTAAGTGAATCAGATGATCTGAAGTGATTTGATCTGTTCTGAAGTCCCACTCACAGGAGTAACTAGACTTCCCGTTTTCCTTTTTTAATTCATGCTTCGGAACTCGAACCCAGGAATGTGTTTATTTCTCAGATAAATGTGTATTTAGATTTTTCATTCCTGAGTTCTTTGTTTTATAAACACTCAGTGTTAGGAAATACAGAAGTAAAGTTTATTTTTCGTTTTAACTAGGAAGGAAAGGCATCTGAACATTGGAGCCTTGATTTGAAATGCATTTACCACGTTTGAGAGATTTGAGGGTCGTGGTCGTGGATTTGGTTAGTGGAATGGGCACCGTCTCTTTAAGAGGAGATGCCTTGGAATGTTTGTTTGTTCTGGGGTCCCTAAGGAGACCACAGCTGTTCCCCACCCGGAGTGCCCACCTGGAGGCAGGAAGGCAAGAGCGGTGGAGGGGGGGCTCGCCAGGGAGGGGTTGGGAAGGACCCTGGGGGCCAGAGGGTGACGTGTGACGTGTGAAAAGAGCAATATTGAGGACCTGTCCAGGAGCAGAGGCCTGTTCGGTGCACATTCCAACTAGGTAGGAGTTTTTTGCAGGACTATAATTTCGGAGAACTTTTTTAAATGCACATAGATGAAATGTAGCACATCAACATCAAGTAATTACGAGTCTCCTAAAGTCTTTCTTGGGCTTTTAACTAAATGATGGCGCATCTCCAGTGGTACGGGTTTGTGAGGACTGCTCTCCGCGGATGATTTTTTTGTTCAGCCTTTTCGTGTTTCTGCGTTTGGCTTTATCAAGCTGAGCCCACCTCAAACGTAGGATCATACTTGGAAAGCCGCTGATAATCCGCGCCTGGTTTTGAAGCCGCCGTGCTGCTGGGGCAGCTCCCCGCCCCCCCCAGGACCGACCAGCGCCTGGCGCCCCTCCGTGACCGGCCTAGCCACGTTCCGTCCCAGTGCAGTTGCGTGTCTTCTTCTGCACAAGTCCTTAAAGAAGAGGACTGTGTTCTTGCCTTTCCTGTTTCTTTTTCTCCCCCACCCCAACTCCCTGAGTGGGTCACAGTTGATGACATATGTTCAGATAATAGATTACTTGTGAAGTTTGGTGCTTTTTTTTTTTTTAATGTTACGGTTACTTGAATCTATAAATAATTTTCTTATTTTCTTTCAGGCACGTTCTCTGTGGGAACAGTCTTGAGATGATCTTTACTGTTCCCTGTGGCCAGTGACGGACAGCAGCAGTGTCGGAGGCCGGGCTGTGCCTGTGGAGCAGGCGATCCTGTCCGACAGGTGCTCAGACCTTTGGAGAAGGCGTCGGAGCATCTGGGGCCGGGGCAGGTAACACCGCCCTGGTGGCAGCATCAGTGACACAGTTTTCTCTTAATGGGGTTGAAGTCGTGTGTCCTGTTTCTGAAGTGCCATTTTACGTGAAGAAACAAGCGGTCTGACGTTCATACGTGGTATGACATAGCATGTTTAGCCCCGAGGTGGAGGCGAATGTTCAGCCACGTGCTGAGAATTTTTACTCGGCGCACTCCCGTTTTTCCACTGGCTTTTTGTGGGTGCAAGTACTTGACGTTTTAGGCTCTCCTCGGTGACAGGTGTGTTTGTTGAGGAGAGTTTTTCCCACGCAGAATCTCAGGACCAGAAAAGTGGTGTGGTCCTTGCTGGCACGTGTGCTGGTGTCACAGCCACCCCCGGCAGCTTCCGAGCGGCCTGGGAGCCACTCAGTGCGGCTGGACTCAGAGTGGACGGTGGGTAGAGCCAGCAGGAAACGGGAAGTAAAAGAAAGAACAAAAAACAAATCTGGTTGCGTGTGGTTTTGACTTCTGTGTATTTTGTGTTTTTGAAGGTTTTCATCCCAGCACAGTCCTTCCCTGTGACGGAATGCGGCGTAAAGGCTGAGTCCGCCTTAGCGTGTGGTGCGCGTGAAGCCTGGCTAGCCTAGAAAGGAGTTTTCAAGGTATATACGGTCTTTTTCAGGGTTCCTCAAGAATGCAGTGCTTTAGTAGTCTGTCAGCGAGCAAGGATATTTGCACGGAAAGCTCGTCTCCGTGTCATTTTCTAAAGTGGCCAAGTTACTGTTGCTGCGCGACAGCCAACCCGGAGTCAGGGCTTGGGAGTCTGGTCAGGCCTTCGCCTCTTGACCCTTACCTCCACCGGGGTGGGCGGGGGGTGCGGTGGGCACTGGCACTCGGGCCGCAGCAGGCCTGGGGTGCCCTTCTCTCTAGCAGGGTGGTTGGACCACTTACACAGCAGCTCAGGCCACATAGCCCGGGACGGAAGCGGCCAGTCCTCTCGCGCACTGGGCCTCAAGCCTGCCTGGCTCTCCATCCTCTGTGCCAGGGTGTTGGGGGGGGGGGGCGGGTGCGAGGCGCCTCCCAGCACTGCAGCCCTGCTCCGCCCGCGCCCTCATAGCGCCCAGCTGAGTGCCGGGGGGACGGGCTTGAGTCGCTGGCTGCGGTTGTGTACCGAGCGCTAGATGCGTGACTGTTGACTTCTGTCCGGGGTCCCCCCGGATCTTCTCTGACGCTACCTCTCAGGAAACCCTGATCGAGAGGACTCATTTGAATCAACACCTTCGCTTTGTGTCGGCAGAAGGTGGTGGTTTGATGCGCAGCCGCGCTCCCTCCACGTGAATCTGGAGCCTTTGTGTTCGTGGCTCCAGGGCTTGCTCTTGCCAAGAAATGTTGCCCCGTTAACGTGGCTCGGTTCCCTTTCACCGCTAGGTATGGATGAGAAGGGGGATCCGAGCAATGAGGAGGTGCCCAAGGCCATCAAACCCACCAGCAAAGAGTTCAGGAAAACATGGGGCTTTCGAAGGACCACCATTGCCAAGCGCGAGGGCGCTGGGGATGCCGACTTAGACGCCCCGGAGCCTCAGCCCCAGCAGCAGCAGAGCCTCTCCTTGCGACGGAGCGGGAGGCAGCCGAAGCGCACGGAGCGGGTGGAAGAGTTTCTCACGACGGTCCGGCGAAGGGGAAGGAAGAATGCGCCCGTCTCCCTCGAGGATTCCGGTGAAGCCGCGTCTTGTGCCGTCACAGATGTGGAGACGGCGTCGGAAGGGAGCGTGGAGAGCACCTCTGAGGGGAAGGGCGGGCCCCCGTCGGGCTCTGTGGGTGATAAGGAGCGCCCGGCCGCCTCCGTGAAGGCCAAAGGAGGTGAGGACGAGGACGACACCTCTGACAGCGACAGTGACGGGCTGACTTTGAAAGAACTTCAGAACCGCCTGCGAAGACAGCGGGAGCAAGAAGCGGCCGATAGGCCCCCCAAGAGCCGCCTGAGGAAGAAGCGCCGGGAGCAGGATCCCACACGGACCGTGGACGTGGGGGCGGGCAGCGCCGCGGACAGCGTGCTGCCCCACCAGCAAGAGCCCGAGGCTGAGCAGGGCGCGGCGGCCCAGGCTGAGCGGGACGGCGGAGACAGGGAGCCGGAGGGGAAGGCCGCTCGGGGACTCGAAGGCAGAGACCCCAGGGATGTGGGCAGGCAGAAGCCCGAGTGTGAGGCCTATGAGCCCAATGCTCTGTACTGCATCTGTCGTCAGCCACACAACAACAGGTAGGCCACACTACGGGGGTGCGCTGGCGGCCCCAGCGTCCAGAGAGATCCAGGGCGTGAAAACAGCAGGGGAGGGTTCTGTGCATTTTGAGGGGACACCTTCCAGAGCTGGGCTGCATGAGTGACTCACTCAGTTGGGAAGGATGAAGGAGGCATTGGCGGGGGGGTGGGGCACAGAAGGGGAGGGACTTTCTGTAGCCACACAAGGCCCCCCACTGCCGCCGTGGGGTGGGGGGAGGACGCATGAGGCCGTATGGACTCCAGCGCTCCTGTCGTAGATGGGTTGGACACACCGCCCTAGACCGTCCTGGGGGGCACGTGTGAGCAGGCTGTGGTCGGCTGCAGCTTCAGCACCCAGAGCCCGTCTGCGTGCTGGACCGTGTCAGGGAGCCACCGCCTGCTATGTTCAGTGGGACAGAGCGACGTGCTGGTCCGTGGGGATGAGGGCCAGGTCTCCGGGCGGCAGTGCCGTGAAGCCTGCAGCTCTCGCTCAGAAGGCTTCCGTCAGGAAAAAGTCAAGGGAAGGGCATATGAATCGTTCTTTGTGTTTTGCTTTTTTTCATTACGTGTTAAAACCTGAATTCGGTCTTTTAATAAGTCTGAAACCGTTTATCGAGCTTCGCGTTCCTGATGCCAGTGTTTTACAATTTGAGGTTCATGATTTGCTGCGACCGGTGTGAAGAATGGTTTCATGGCGACTGTGTGGGCATCTCCGAGGCCCGGGGACGGCTCCTCGAAAGGAATGGCGAAGACTACATCTGCCCCAACTGCACCATCCTGCAGGTGCAGGACGAGACGAACTCGGAGAGCGCGGAGCAGCAGGAGGCCAAGTGCACGCCCGCGGACGGGGACGGCACGGACTGCACGAGCATGGGGACGGTGGAGCAGAAATCCGGCGAAGACCAGGGGATAAAGGGTAGAATTGAGAAAGCTGCGAACCCAAGTGGCAAGAAAAAGCTCAAGATATTCCAGCCTGTAAGTACTTGTCCGCGAGGCCAGTGATAGATGGGGACGAGGTAGACCTCGGGGCCCTGGCGGCAGAAACGCCAGGACTCCCGACAGTTGGTCTTTCTTTCGGAGCAGGTCGGGTTTTCCCTTCCAGACGGCGTTGTGTCTGCCGCGGGCTGGGCTCCGGAAGCAGCAGTCTCCCCTGCACGTGGCTTCGTGGGCCACCTGCGCTCTGTGCTCCCGCAGGACAGCTCAATGGGCCTTTCTTTAAGTCTTAATCGGCCTCCTGTACTCTTCGTATCGAGTTAATGTTTTCCTTAAACAGACTCATTTTTTAAAGTTAGTTTTTCCTTGAATATGTTTTTTGGAATGTCAATTCAGGTACACACACAACAGAATTATTATGAGTTCCTGAAGTAAATGTGCATCTGTTTGACCTGACCCCATTGTCCTCAGAGAGCTGGTGGTCTTGCACCTGTCTTGCTGTGAGACACTGAGAGCAGTGCTGGTGACCTGAGCCTCCTGGGGCGGCGGGGGTTGGGGGGCACACCACTTGATCCTTGGCATCCAAGGCACCTCCCTCAGCTGCCACTGGCGTCCCCTCTGGAACACTCAGGCACTCGCTAGTAGGGCTGTGGCTTTTCCGTGTCACCAGCTTCTGATGTCGAGGAGCACAGTCACGGGCTCACAAGAGCACATTCCCCCAAGTCCTCGGAGGCCCCACACAGCCTTGAATCGGAGGCCTGTGCTCGGCCTTGGGCGTGCAGAAGCTTTGAGAGCTGTGAGACCCTCGAGGCGGAAGTGCTGTGAGGTCTGGACCATTTAAGCAGTAGCGTGAAGATGTCCAGACACCCCGAGTGGGGATATGATGGTTATTCTTACCTTGTTTGGTCATTAAGAAAAATTCGTGGAAATGGAACAGTGGGAAAAGTCACCCCAATATCGTGTCTTTGTTTTTGATGTTTGAGGCTGCATTCGCTTAGATTTATTCTTGGTCAGACTTGGATTCTGTGGAAGAAAAACCGTGTCAGAACACCAAGGTGCAGACACTAGATTCAGCTCAAGTACGTTGAGGGCTGGGTTCGGTCTCGCTAGAGCCTCCGCGCTGCGCGACCAGGGAGCCAGCCTTAGCGGCCTTCCGCAGTGTACACTTACTAGCTTCCACGGGACAGAAGCCTGGGCCTGGCCTAGCCGGTCTCTGCCCAGGGTCTCCAGGGAGGGCACCCCCGTGCCAGTGGAGGCTGAGGTTTTCTCACAGGCTTGGTGGGGCAAGGATCCACCCCTGCAAGGTTCCAGTGATTTTGTGTGTGTGAGTGCCCTGCGCCCTGTGCGGGACTCAGCAGTGCTCAGTCGCCCGTCGTCTGCCTGAGACTCCCGCTGAAGGGGTGTTCCTGGGTTTGGTCCGGTAGCTTCACCCTCAGAGCCTTGCTACGAGGGCCTCCCCCACAGCCCTCTGCTCCTTCCAAACCAGTGGTGGAGTCTTCTCTCTGCTGCAGGGTCCAGTCCCTCCTCGGACATGTTATGTTGATGAAACAGACCCTTTCCTTCGCTGAGAACCCTCTCATTAGCGTCCTCAGTTGCACCCGCAGAGCTCCCCGTCGGCCCTGCAACGGGTCCGAGCTCTGGGGGTAAAACCCCGTGGTGTCCAAAAGTCCCAGGAGCCTGCGGGCCAGGGCAGAGCCCAGGGGCCGCCTCCCAGCCCTACAGCTACCTTGAGGGCCCTGCAGCGGGGCAGAGTGGGGCAGGTGCTCTGAAGAAGCAGGGACACGTTCTTAACCGGCATGGAAGGTGCCACTAGTGTGTCCGTTAGAAATAGCCCCGAGGCATGACCAGGAAGTTGGGGAGCGCAGATGCCTGCTGGAGCCCACGCCTTCTGTCCCGTAGGTAGCCGAGGCGCCTGGGGCCGCGAAATGTATCGGGCCCGGGTGCTCCAGCGCTGCGCAGCCGGACTCGGTTTACTGCAGCAGCGACTGCATTCTCAAGCACGCCGCGGCGACGATGAAGTTCCTCAGTTCAGGTAAAGAACAAAAGCCAAAGCCTAAAGAAAAGACCAAGACGAAGCCAGAGAAGCTCATTCTCCCAAAATGTAGTGTCCAGGTAAGCTGTTCCAGTCCAGCCTTTGGAGTTGTCGGGGTGGGACGTGTCCGCGCGCCGCGGGCAGCCATGGCGGGTCGGCTTGCGGCGGGCGGGGCACAGCAGGTACGCACCGAGCGCCGCTGGCGCCCCCGCACTCCGCCTCCAGCCTCGCACACTTGCCCTGTCGTTACTCGGGTGTTGTCTCCCTGCGCCCGTGGTGGGCGTCATCGGCACAGACCGCAGTGAGGCAGTGCGGGACCCCAGCCCTCCATCCGGGAGCCGGCACTTTTCGGGGTCCCGGGGGGTTTGCCAGGGCCTGTGTGGCACTGAGATTCGCAGACGGCCCAGGGCGAGGAGTGGGTCTTGGGGAGCCAGACTGTGTGCCTCGCCTTGAGTCCTGACTTGCGGATCTGTCTCTCATGCCGTCTGTGACTCAGGCATAGTCACAGCTGCTTCGGGAGTCGCCCAGAGTTCTAGCCCAGGTCCGGGGGCCGCATTGCAGTCCTGTTAACACCGGTGATGAGTGAGGCCTAAGTAGTGCCGTCTGGGGAGCCCAGCCCACTGTTTGAGTGCTTGCTTGGCCTGTAGATGGTGTGGTGTGTGTGGCTGCCGGTTCTGAGTCCCTGGACGCCAGAGCAGGTTGCTGTGCGGTGTGCCGAGTGCCTGGCACAGGAGGCGGGACATTGCCGGCCTCCAGTCTCCCAGAGTGTCCCCAAGCCTTGCCTGGCACCCAGGTCCTTGTTCGTGACCATCCCTCCACGTCGCTTGGACGTGCAAGGGTAGCCCAGCCCTGCTGCTGAGCAGATGCAGAGCCCAAGGTCAGGGTGGTGAGGGGCCTCATGTGACCCTGACCGTAGAGCATATCATGACCTTCGTTGTGGAGCGCGAGGAGCGGAGGCTCTGTTCTGACCTCCTTAATGATCGGGGTTTTGCCGGTTATCCAGGCAGGCATTCGAGTCTCTGCTGTGCACAAGAGACCGGCTCCAGACAAGAAAGAGAACACCGTGAAGAAGGCGCTGGTGGCCCCGTCGAGGAGTGAGGTCCTCGTGAAGGAAGCAGCCAGTGAAGGCACGCCGTCCTGGGCGAGTGACCACAATTACAATGCAGTAAAGCCGGAACAGACTGCTGCTCTCTGGCCGCCACTGTTGTATAAATGTATGTATCACTTAGGGGTAGCACCTGGACCCTTCCTGGTCTTTCTGGACAGCTGTCACTCAGGCCTGTCCAGGACCAGGAGCTTTAGCCGTGTTTAATGCTGCACCTGCAAACATGGAAGCAGGTGCCCGAGCCCCAGGTGCTCCGAGCCCCGTGCACCCCCTCAGTCTGTCGGCCCTCCCTATGAGTACAAACCTCACAAAGATGTACAAACCTCGTGGCTAAACGTCTCACCCGGCAACCAATGTCTTTAATCTCTTTCACTTTCACTGTCAGGCTCTGGTAAGTATTGGTGTGGTCTTCGGCGCGGTCACGCTGGGTCAACGCGCTCCCGGCATCCAGACCCTTGCCGGCTCGTCACAGCCCCACTGGCTTAGGAGTCTGTCCCACTCATCTAGTCTCCGCGCACGGCTGCCTCTTGCGGGGATCCAGTCTGCAGATAGGGAGCACCTGACACTCAAGTGCGGTCTCCAGGAGTTACATTATTTTTGATCCAACAGGAATTTGTGTGTGTGCAACTCACTAAACACACACACACACACACACACACACACACACACTCACGTATGTATGTACGTTCAAGTTTTGAAGGCTGTTTGCTGCTACATGTGCTCCAAGGTAAGTGAGTGTGACGTGCTGGCCCTTGGAGCTGTGCCCCCCTGAGGGAGCCCGCAGTAACCGGGACCTGACTGTCCCGGAGGCTTGCGCTGACAGGTCAGAGCCTCCTCGCCTCCAGACGGGTCCCAAAGCTGCGTAGGACCCTGCTCGAGATCGTGCAGTTGGCCCCTCTCCATTCTGTTTTCAGCCAAGCACCCAAACTTAAATTTTGAAAATTTAAACTGGTCCATAGGACCCATCTATTACTAAGATTATTTTCACTCGGTTTTAATTTATGTCGTCTTACGTTTTGTGCCTTTTAGAAAAGTACCAAAAGGCACATAGCTTTAAGTTCAAGACCATGGGCGTGAGCCACACTGTCCCACGGCCGGCACTCCCGCAGGGCCACGCTAGAGCCGACGGGGTTGGGGAGCTGTGAGAGTGACCCCAGACCTGCGGGGGTGGGTGGGTTGGGGGGAGTCGGAGGGAGCTGTTCCATTACAGGGTGAGCTGGGTACTGGATTAACAAGAGTCCCTGACACACCGCAGGCGGTTGGAGCTACCCATGCTAACCGCACATCTCAGACCTTCAGCAGAGCACCCTGACGAGTCCCGCATGCACCTCAGTCAGCACCGCGGACCAGCGAGCACCGGGAGCACTCGCTTTGGAGTCTCGTGCGTCAGTGCTCGGAGTCGGTCACAGGCACATAACAGAACGAAACAGCGGTGGGGGCTTGGGAACCGCGGAAGCCCTGGGTGGCGGGCTTCAGTACGGCTCCGTCTCTACCAGCCAGGCCCGGAAAGCTGCTGCGAGGCTCCCGGTGTGCACGGGGAGGGGGAAACGGGATGGCTCCTGTCTTTGAGGGGAGCAGAGGCCAGGAGGAGGCCCGCTTCTCGGCCCCTGCCTCCTGCCTGCCCTTCCTGCTGCTCCGCCCCTCGCCGAAGCGCCAGCTGCTTCAGTAGACAAAGCTGGGCCCGGGGAGCGCCGGCCCTTTCAGCACACTCACATCTCACAGTTCAAGTCGGCGGATACCCAAGGTGGATAGCACGCATAAGGGACATATCTTTTAGCTAGTTGCTTCTGATCCTTTTCTGTTACCCCAGAATTGTCACCTTCCAGTCATGGGTAAAATACGCAACTTCAGCCTCGGTGAGTAGCGGTCGTGTCTCCGCCTCTCCCCCAGACCATCCCCTCACAGTTGCGGGGCATCAGGCAGCGTGCACACACACAGCAGAACCCTGTGTCCCCACAAGGACCCCCCAGCTGCCTTTCTAGCTGGCTGCAGAGCATGTTCTGGGTTGGGGTGGCTAGATTTGGGGTACAGCTGGCACTGGACCTTTGTTAGAAGGAAGTATTCCTACATTGACCTGGGTACATGTTAAGTCTGTGGTTATGTCCCCCATTCCACAGGGCCCACGGGAGGTCCCCTAGACATCCCCTCACCCCCCAGGCCACTGCTGCTGACCTTGGGTTGTGGGGAGTGACAGCTGTCCGTGAACAGGGTGTGAGGAGGCCTCCCATGGAACAGACGGGGACTGGGAAGCTCACTCTTCCTCTCCCACGAGAGGACCCGCAGATGCTCTGTGTCCCCGGTGACGCGGTTCACGGTCACCGCTCTCGCTGGTCTCTGCGTGGCTGCTCCCATGTAGCACCCACTGCCGCTTGATTGACCGCTTCCCTCAGCCACCACATGTCTGTTTCGTGACCTTATTTTTTTCTGCTCTTTTTCAATGTTGGGTCAACTTCTGTTGTCAAGGCATGAAGAGAAAAAGGCTAACAATTTTTTTCTGAAATGTCCCTGACGTGTTAGCATTTGGAAGTGGAGTTCTGATGCGTGTAGGCACAATTCCTGGTATCTGGGATCCCCTACGTGGCTCATTAGGGGACTTAAAACACTGGGATTCTGAACAGATCTTGACTGGAAAGTGAGATTTCTACAGTTTTGTCTAGCTTTGAGAGAAAGCAAAACCTTAACAGCCGGGACTCCCAGACTCCCGAGATCTGGTAAAGCAGTCTGCCACAGATAGAAGCATTTCCCCTGTAAGTTTCGGGGGCACGCCGCTCAGACGAGGAGAAGGGGGCTTGCCACGGGGACGAGGAGCGGCTGCAGAGGCGCGCTCCCGAAGCTCTGAGTGGAAACGTTTCCTAATAAAGACGCAGGGGGCGCTGGGACCTGGGAGTGCCTCGTAGAAGCGTACATCCTTACCTGTGAGCGGTTAGGGTTGTATCAGTTACGTGAGCCGTTTTCAACCTATTCCAGAATCGTCCTTGGCAATAAAATATGGTCGGGGACGAACAGACCTGGTACACCTGAACCAAGGTCATCATCCGCCCCCCCAGTTAGAGAGAAATCCAGAACTCTACTGAGAAAGGTGCAGCTCGACCACCCTTCCTACTGGGTGTACACCTGGGATTTCCTCAGCGCTCAGTGATGTTGAGGTATTTCGGACTCCCCACGTCTTGTGAGCTCAGAACCAAAACCCAACAAACTGGGTAACTTTAGACAATCAGGTCAGGGAAAGGTTTCCCACATACATGGACTTGAACACTGGAGATGAAACTGCCAGGAGCGCCCAGTGCTGTGTCCGTAGTTGTGCAGCAGCCGCTGGAAGTTTCCAGGTTTGGCTCCTTCCACCTGCCCTCCAGTGAACTTCACGTGGCCTTGGGGAGCTGTGGCTCTACTGTGATGTCTAAAGACACTATAGGGAAGTCCCTTTGGTGGCATGTGTGTCGATGCCCCCGTAACCCCTCCAGTGCGGCACACAAGTTTTACGGGGCACTTGCATTAAGCTGTAGCGTTCTTGAAGTGAAGTCGCGTTCCCTTGCACATAGCTCTATTATTTGCTTCTGCAAACCAAAGAAGTTTTCCTGAAATGAAGGCTGGGTCCTCTTCTAGTGCCAAGAACCTGGAGAAATTCAGCCAGAAGCACGCAAAGGTAACTGCTGCAGGGCCCCGATTCTGGTCTGCACAGGGCCAGCAGCCTTGGGGTTTTCTGTGGAATGGGACCCTTTGGGACAAGGGGCGGGTGGAAGGGTCAGTGAGCTCTTCTAACAAGCCCTCAGCCCCCTAGGTACGTGTTGGATGAACTAGTAGGCAGTTTGGTTCAGTGGTAACTGGTTAAAATTTCACCTTAAAAATATGGTCATGCCTGTCAGCCAGCCGGAGAGCTGTTGGGAAAGCAGCAGCTCCACGCCCGAGTCAGTCTCGGGCCCCACATCCACTTCCGCTCTGACAGCGGGCTGCTCACCGGATCCCAGTCATGTAGTCGAGAAGAGGGAAGGACCACCTGTTTCCCCCCATGGCCTCGGTCCCATTGTGTCAGCGTGGTTCGTGGGGAAGGACAGTTTGACTGGTTCTTCTGTAGGTTATCCCTCCAGCCTGGCTCGGGCTCCGGGCTCGTTTTCAGAACGCACGGAGTGGAGCTGTTGTACAGTGAGGAAGGGGTCTCGCTTCCAGGTCTAGACTTGGGTTTTTTTTGTTTTACAAGTGGAGAGTTCTGTTCCTCTCTCCACTAAGGTGCAAGTCACTCATACACTGAACATCAGGAAGAAAAAAGCCTCAAAAAGCTTTTGTGGAGCCCAAGCCAAGACCGTGTGCCTGGGGGTCTGCATAACGATGAGGCCTGGTCTGAAGAGTGTCAGGGCACAGCTTGGGCATTCTAGTGTGTTAATTGGGGGATTATACATGGTTTTTGATGCAGAAGCAAATTGGTACTTGATTTTGCTGCCAGGAAAAAACTCACTTTAAAAATTTTAAGCAAAAGCACAAAAAGGATGGTTTTCTCTTACTGCTGTTGATTTGACTTTAACACCAGGAGAACTCTTGCCGGTCAGAATTGAAGTGGGAAACTTCGTTGTGCACGTGTCACCCTGAACTGAGCGTAGAGCTGCTGTCCCAGCCAGCAGAAAGCACAGCCCAGTGCACTGGGGACCCAGCGGGAATGACGGGGGCACATGGAGGTGGCTGGCGGTGGGAAGCAGGGGCTGAATTTCGGAGCCAGTGGGGAGGGAATACATGGCGTCTCAGTTGGGGTCTTTGGGGCCTCACCTGCCCCGTGGAACGCAGCCATACTTGAATCCTTGTCACACCAGAAGCTCACTCTAATTTTTCTGGCTTCTACAGCCAGTTACTCAGCAGTGAGCCCACCTGAGACCAGGGGGACTCTAATCTGGGGATTTTTAGGGTAGACTAGTAATAGTTGGGGCAGGACCAGAGCGCAAACGGTTTAAAGCAACTTGCCGCTACCCTGAGGGTTTCCCACCGGCCCCTGTGAAGGGTCGTCCCTAGAGGTGGGTGTCTGGGGCTGCAGGGCTGTGCCAGCCGGAGCCTCACCTGGGCAGCTGCGATGGCCTCTGGTGGAGACCTGTGTTCCCGGCTCCGCGGAGGCCCACCAGTGCCACCCAGTGGCCAGCGATGCCGCCGCGTCACTGCCGCCTGGCACTGGGACAGGGCCCCAGTCTTGGGCTCGTTGGGAAGTTGGCTGGTTAGAGTGTCTGCAGGCAAACCCGCTGTGCTCAGCTAGGCTGCACCCAGAAGAGACAAGTGGCCAGAACCAGCACAGTCTGCTCCATCGGGGGCAATGCCCGACCCATAGGGGCAGGTAGCTGCTGAGGTCCTGCCTGTCCCAGTGCTGTGGCAAACTGCCCTTCCCCACAAGCAGGCCCAGAGTGTGGGGCTCCTGGAAGCTCTGCTGCCAGGGTGACCAGCTTGGACACTCCCTGCGGGCTGCCTTCCACACACACAGCAGCTTCCGGGGGGATTCGGGCCCCTCCTCTCTGCTGACCCAAGAGTCCCACACCGCTTGGGCGCATCAACTGTCCCCTGGAGACACTCTTGTCTGCTTTTTTTAGACAAGACTTTTCTAGTTGGTTACACGATTATTCCTTGTCCTATAAATTAATATGTGGTCTAATACGTTAAGTGAATTAAGGTGAAGAATTTTGCGAACTCGATTTCAGCTCTGTGCAAAGATACTAGTGTGTCCTCGCTGTGCGGACACTGCAGCGCCGTCCGGGGCCGGTCACTGGCCATAGCCAGTGCAATGCCGGCTCGCAAGGGGACCGAGTGCAGCTGCGTCCATGGCACTTGCCGGATTGGGCTTTCGGCACGTTTGAAATGTTTCCGGGTAGGAGAGGTCACGTCCAGCTTGCTGGCGGAGCCCCTCAGGGTCAGGATGTTGCACTAATAATTTGCTTACTTGCCTAATTGTACCTGTTGATACACTTCCCAGAGCACAGGTAGGGGATAGCAGAAGTTGGCTGTGACGAGTAACAGCTAGTCTGTAAAACAGCGACGTGATGGCTAAGGAGAGCCGTCATGTGCTTTGAAAGATTGGGCTTATTTACCGTTGAACCGTTTGTGGACAAGAGGTCACTTTAATCTCATATGGGGACTGTCCCAAAAGTAGTCTTGAGCTGGCTTTTTGCAGAGTATGTAGGGAAATGCTGGTTAGACCACTGGCAGTTCTGGCCAGGACACCTTGCAGTATGTTTTTAAAAGTTAACTTTTCCGGCTGAAGCACCGTAAGCTGTCATGGACGCAGGTGTTCTGGATGTGACCACCTCTGCTGGGGTTTCTGGACGTGCCCTAGGCCGGCTTTTGAAGTGTGCTCTTAAAGCACCCTTGGCAGAGATGGGCTTTGGGAAGGGCGGGAACCGAACGGTTCTGGGCCTTGCTTTTCCCAGTGGCTGCGCCTTCGTTCACAGCTGCTGGCAGGCGGCTGCCTCCCTCTGCTCGAGGTCTGTGTGCTGTGGGCCTTGCCACCTGGGCCCCTTGTCCGGGCTGTGCCACCCTTCCCTTCCCCTGGCTTCCAGCAAGAAAAGGGATCTCCATCCATTTGATTTAACCCCCAAACCAGCAGTCCCCTGGGCAAAGTGACCTTGTAGTCAATCTGAGCTGGTGAAAGTTGGCTTCTAGGTGTTGGGTACAGTACTGTCCACAGCCTATACACTGGGTGTGATGAGGTGCTCCAGGGGAAACCTGCTGACCGCCGTCCCTGCCGAGTGCCTGTTGTCTGTTTTGTGAGACGATTCTTGGTCTGTTGTGTGCTTTCTTGCAAGCTCCCGTCCCCAGGGGCACGAGGCCTTTAGAGGTGTGGCCACTGAAGACCGTGGGCATGCGTGGTGGCGAGCAGTGTGATGTGGCGGTGGGGGGCAGCGCAGACCTGCCAACCAGCCCCGGGTTCTGGCAGACAGGCTAGGCCACGCTGAGCAGTCAGGCATGAGGCCTGAAACTGAGGGCATTGTGAGCGGAAGGTGTAGGATTTAAAAGAAGTGACGCCTGGTAGCAGAGGACTTGGAACACTGCCCCAGGTGTGGATGGACCCTGTAGTGGTGCTGCTGTTGGCAATGGGCAAACGAGATGCTGTTTCTCCTGTAAAGTGGGGGAACTTGAGGTGCCGGGGCTCTTACTTCCCACTGCAGCACTGGCCTCGCCGGCTGCTCGGGGAAGGAGGACCTTGAGAGCAGGGGCTCTGGCCCTCTGCCAAGATGGCCAGGGTCCCATGGCAGCCTCAGGAGCGCCGTTTGTTGGGTCAGGCTTCTCTGTGAGTAGGACCCCCTCTTTTCCCTTGGATTGGATAACTTTCTCCCTTGTTCATTAGAACAGTGACTGGTGATTGAATGACTTTTTTCCCGGGGTAAAACCGAGGCTGGAATGTGGGACGAAGCCCCTGGTTTGGTGCCAGGAGGCCCCCTGCTGCGCATGAAGTTCAGGAGGAGCCTGTGCCTGGGGGCGGGGAGTGGTTTGTCCCTGGGTCCCTTTGGGGACTTGACTGCTGCCCTAGAGCGCATCCCCATGTGGCTTCCTGGCCTGCTTGCTGGACCCACTTCTCTGGCCATTCGGCTCCTCCAGATCCGTCCCTCGGGTGTGCGGAGCAGCGGCCATATCTGTGGCCTTGCTGCCCGCCCTGTGGCCCTGGCTCCCTGACCCGCTGTGTCCCTGGAGGCCTGGCCGGCCCCAAGACCCAGCAGCCGCAGCACTGGCCCAGAACTGTGTTGGTGCTCACCGGGGACCTTGCTTGTGATGGTCTGGTACGGTGTGGGTGTGATCAGTCCTCCGTGTCTTCTCGCTCTCAGTGGAGAGAAAGTGCCAGCCGCGTAGGCTTTTGTGCGGCTTGAGGGGTTTGGCTTTGTAGCTTTCAACTGCAAGCTTGCTTAGACCAGAAGCACTAATTTACTGTCTTGCCCAAAATGAGGTCCGAGCAGAGGGCTTGGGGACGCCAGTCACACGGCCTTCTCTGTTTGCGTGTCAAGTGGCTGACCGTTCCCGTGCCGCAAACCCCCGTCCGCTTTCCCTCTCTATCCATGTCATTTCCACTTGACTTTGATGCGGAGTGGTAAGCACCTGCGTGCGGTCCCCCTCCCCAGGCCCCGAGAGTGGGCAGAGGGGCAGGTGGACGTGTGTTAAAGGGGAATGTGTCTGACCTGTCCTGAGATTTCCTAAATTCACGTTTACAAAAACTTGACACTTGAACTCTTTTTTTTTTTTTAAGATTTTATTTATTTATTTGACAGACAGAGATCACAAGCAGGCAGAGAGGCAGGCAGAGAGAGAGGGGGAAGCAGGCTCCCCACCGAGCAGAGAGCCCGATGCGGGGCTCGATCCCAGGTCAAAGGCAGAGGCTTAACCCACTGAGCCACCCAGGCACCCCGACACTTGAACTCTTAATGCAAGTGATCTTCTGCGTCTTTTTATTAACGCACAGTTTGCCTTTCAGCTTTTATGCTGTGTTCATGATTTAAATTAAGCCTGTGGTAACTAGGGTTTGTTGCTGAAGTGCAAGGTTTAACGTCCTAACACGCAACAAAGCATATTTTTCTGAAATCAGGTGCGGTCACGGTCATGCGTATCATTGGCAGCCCTTCCCTGGAGCACTCTTTCCTGGATTTAAGATTTCGTGGTCTGAGTTGGTCTCCCGTGGCAGCGTGGCCTCGCTAAGTGTGTGTGCGTCTCTTGCAGCCGCGAAGGAAGACAGGCGGGCAGAGGAGAGGACCGTGGCACCCAAGAGAGTGGCTCCTGCGGGCCCCTCGGCAGGCGGCAGACAACCTGCACCCCGAAATCTCCTTCCAAAGAAGTCTCCGCCCTTCGCAAACACAGCAGCAGCCAAAGTGGCCATCAAAAAGTCACCCTCGGGTTTCAAGGGCCCTGGACCCAAGCGGCCCTGGCTCTCAACCACGCCCTCCAGCGGCGCTCCCCCTGCCAAGCAGGCAGCCCTGGCACCTGGGGCTGCTGCTTCCAAAAAGCTCCCCAGCTCGGCCACGTTGGTGGGGGCCGTCAGGAAGCCGGGGACCGCTTCTGTGCCTTTGGCATCTCAAGCCCCAGGACGCCTGGGAACCTCGAACCCTGCCCTGTCGCAGCCAAATTCGCAAATCCGGCAAAATATCAGACGCTCCTTGAAGGAGATTTTATGGAAAAGGTGGGTGCTTCTCCTTGATTTCTCCCTGTTAGAGCAGCGCAGTGCGGTCACATCGTGACTGCCACACTTCGGGGACTGTGGGGGCACAGTGGCCCATGCGGGCTGTTCTTGTTCCTTCTAGAGTCAACGACAGTGACGACTTAATCATGACAGAAAGTGAAGTTGGGAAGATTGCCCTGCACATTGAGAAGGAGATGTTTAACCTGTTCCAGGTTACCGACAACCGTTACAAGAGCAGATACCGCAGCATCATGTTCAACCTCAAGGACCCCAAAAACCAGGTGTGTGCAAGCAGCCCAGCGCGGGGCCCGCCCGCCAGTGGGTTCTCCGGCCGCAGCTCGCAGTGTTCCCTGGACACGGCATCTGGAAGCTCTTGTCCTGCCACACGAGCCACAAGGCCGCCGCCATGCCTTTCCTGGGCTAGGGGTGCGGGTTCACACGTGCGCTCGGGCCATGCCTGGTCTCACCAGCCGCAGGAGTGTCTCGGGACTTGGGCTTCAGACCGCCTTTTCCATCTTAATGCCATCCCCTCAGCTGAGTGAGCCGGCCGGTCTGCTGCTCCTGAACGCACCCTGCGGTGCTCCCACGTGGGCAGGGGCTGTGCTCACATGGGGTGGGAGCCGAGTCTTCCTAGCAGCTGTGGGTGGGCAGTGCTCTCCTGCTGCGGTTGAAACGGGAGTTCCTGGGAAAGCATTAGCCACGTGCCCGGTGGGTTCCTCCTGCCGCCCGGGGCTCGCATCTTCAGGTCTCCCAACGGCCGCTCGACCTGCCCACGTGCTCAGGGGCAGAATCTGACTTCCCGGCCCCCACAGTAACCTTGCAGCAGAAGTGATTTCTTGCTGCCTTTATCCCTAACTACCTTTTTTGAGTGGGTTTTGTTCTTTGGGGTCTTTTTAGCAGGGTCGGTGGTGTGTGGTACACAAGTGCAACTGGCCAACTCGCGCTGGTGTTGTCTGGCCCCTGCGGGGCTCAGTCCTGCGCTTCAGGCCTCTGTCCTGCTGCTATCAGGCCTCCGGCAGAGGCTGCTTTTGCTGCTGTGTCTTTCTTGCGGGCTCTCTGGTGTTTTCAAAACTGACACCGAAATGTTTTGAACGAGTGAACGAGACGTGTTCATTTACAGGGGCTCTTCCATCGCGTTCTGCGGGAGGAGATCTCTTCGGCCAAACTGGTGAGAATGAAGCCGGAGGAGCTGGCGTCTAAGGAGCTTTCCACGTGGAGGGAGCGGCCGGCCAAGCCTGTGAGTGCTTGGGAGGGGCCCGGGGTGCTCGGTGCCAGGCCTCCCTGGGTCCCCAGGGCCTCGGTTGATGGGTGAGGCATGAGTGAGGCCTCCTGAGCGAGCTTTCAGGCTCCGTGTCCTCCTCATGTCAGGTGCTGGAGTCCAGAAATAAGCTGCCCAGCGAGAGTAAGAAGACCGCCGCGAAGCAGGAGTCTGTGCCCGACATGGAGGACTCTCCACCCGTGTCGGACTCGGATGTAAGCCTTGGGGACTCGGGATGGACCAAGAACGGAGTCAGAGTGACCTGCTCCCAGTGTGCTCAGGTCTCCCAGGTTACCGGGCAGGACCCTGAGCTCCTAACGAGCACCGTGTGCCGCGGCCCTCCCCTCGCTTTCGGGCCGTTTCTCTGCTGCTGCCCTGGAGACAGAGGGAAGCGTGACCTGCTCAGCTGTCCCCCTCTTCCCCTGCAGGAGCAGCAGGAGTCCGTGAGGGCCGTGCCGGACCAGAGCGCTGCTCCCCTGCTGGATGTCTTCAGCAGCATGCTGAAGGACACCACAGGCCAGCACCGGGCTCATCTGTTCGATCTCAACTGTAAGATCTGCACAGGTGCGTGCCGCCGGGCCTCGCCTCCTTTTGCTCCTGTCGGCGATCCTGACTGGCTCGTATTCCCGAAGTGTAGGGAGTTCGCCTCTGCGGTGTTGCTCTCAGGGGCGCCTGGGGGGCTCCGCCAGCGAGGCGTCTGTCTGCAGCTCGGGTCATGATCCGGGGACTCGCCGTCGTGCCCCGCGTCGGGCTCCCTGTGCAGCAGAGGGTCTGCTGCTCTCTGCCGCTGCGGCTCTCCCTTCTTGTGCTCGTCTCTCGCTCGTGCTCACGCTCTCGAGTGACACCTCACGATGTTGGGCTTTTTTATTCGCACAAGGAGTCATCTGCTCGGGGGCGGCTGTGCTGTTGAATGCGGGATCTCTCAGGAGGGTCTTCCTCACGTTCTCCAGGTCAGGTTCCCTCGTCGGAAGACGAGCCGGCTCCAAAGAAACAGAAGTTGTCAGCTTCCAAGAAGGAGGAGCCGAAGCCCCAGTACGAGCCTCCGCCCTCTGAGCCGGTCCTTGGCTCCGCTAATGAAGCGATGCCAGAAACTCTGCCCGAAAGTGCCTCTGAGCCAGACCTGGATGGCGCCGCTCACGCGCACTTGGAGAGGAAGTACTTCCCCGTGCCACCAGGAGACAGCCGCCCGGAGCCCTCCGCCCTGGAAGGTCCCTCCTGCCCGGCCACCTGTGGGGGCTCAGTGCTCACCACGGTCACGGTGTCTGGCCGAGACCCCAGGACTGCATCCAGCGGATCGTGTACAGTCACGGCCCCTGCGGCAGCCCGCCCCGATGGTGCCCACCCAGCAGAACCCCGACAAGACGTCCTGAAGCCTGCTGTGACCTCAGTTACGGTGCCCAAGTCCATACTAGCGAAGCCGTCCCCGTCCCCTGAGCCCAGATACCTCCTGCCGGTGCCACCGGCCCCACGTGTCAGGTGCGTCCCATACGCGGAGTGGGAGCAAGCTAGGAGTTTCATTTCCCGTGGATTAACAGAAGAGGGGCGTGGGGGTGAGCCCATAGTTGAGCTCCCACCCCTTCGGGACACACTTCACTCTGGCAGTTTGCATGGGCATGAGAAGGCCTGGTTTTAGCACGCCTGGCCCTTCCTTTAAGCACACAGGTCTTGAAAACCGAGGTGTGACCCACGGCCGTTCGGGTCTGTGGCGCGTTCCGTCTACCCTGTCGAGACCAGCACATCTGTGGCGCTGTGCTGAAAGTAGCCAGTTTGGAAAAGCCCAAGCTCAAGCTCGAGGGGGTTCACTGTCGCCCTTACAATTCCATAAAGTCTCCATATTTTGCAGATGGTTTGAGCCCAGAAGAAAGATTGATCTGTTTTCTGTGGTTTTGTTTTACAGTCTCTCCGAGTCCAGGTCCCCTCCAGAAGGAGATACAACCCTCTTCTTGTCTCGACTCAGCACCATTTGGAAAGGATTTATTAACATGCAGAGTGTAGCAAAATTTGTCACTAAGGCCTATCCTGTGTCGGGGTGCTGTGACTATCTCAGTGAGGTCAGAACCGAGCGTGAGCGCGCACTCGCTGTCCCACCCCAGGCCGGGGTCAGGTGGGGGCTGCCCTCCCCGCAGAGGGCCCGCAGCGTGAGCCCTGGGGAGGCGCGGCAGAGCCTGCTGTCCTGAGTCAGCAGGGTCAGTCGTTTGCACAGGGGTAGACATTCGCATGAAAACTGTCGCACCGTTTATGACAAAGCTGGGGTCGCTCTCCTCCCCCTTCGGTTCAGCCAGGGCGTGGCGCCCAAGTGTGCGCGTTCCCGGCTGACAGCGTGGCGAGGCGCGTGGGGCTGTCGGGGTCTGGGTGTGTGCAGGCTCTTTGCTTTCCCCGAATCCGTGTGCACAGCACTGGCGTTTACGACCTTAGCGAGCAGAAGCCATGCACTTCTGGATCATGTCTGAGTCCTTGCTGTGCGTCCACGTTCACAACCGATAAACTAGAAATGTTCTGCAGGACGGTCCCCCATTCAGCAGAAGGCCGTCGGGCTGCACTCCTGCCGGGGAGGCCCGAATTCCGGGTACTGACCGGGCGCCATGTAGCGCTAGTGTTAGCCGTGTTCAGTGGAGGAGTTGCGGTCTGCTGGAATCTTAGGTAGTTTGGTGCCTTGAAATGACTCCATCCTTTTACTGGCCACTTACCCAAAGTCCGTTTTGTCTAGGACCTGCCGGACACGATTCACATTGGTGGAAGGATCACACCCAGAACAGTTTGGGATTATGTCGGCAAACTCAAATCTTCTGTATCTAAGGTACTTGCCGTAGTCTAGTCTCTGCGCCGTGGAGGAAGGCGTCTGTGTAAATGCAGCTCCTTCTTCCGCTTTGATCTTGATGGGTTGGTGCCTGCCACGTCTGCTTATAAGTTGTTAAATATTGCCAGGTAAATGTTTCAAATTCCATCTATAGCGGGATGGTTGTGTGGGTGATCCGGTGGCAGCAGTTGTGTTACAATTTATGTTAATGGGTGAGTGGGTGACACAGGCACTGTGTCTTCCCATTGTCCCTGTGACTGAGGGAGCCGGCAGGTGCTGGAAGGGCTGGTCCCAGGAGGCCCTGGCCCTGGGCGAGCTGGGGGCCATGAGCCCCTGAGACGCAGCCACAGCGGAGCGTGCATGCGTG
The DNA here is from genome assembly GCF_011764305.1 of Mustela putorius furo. Classification (NCBI taxonomy): domain Eukaryota; kingdom Metazoa; phylum Chordata; class Mammalia; order Carnivora; family Mustelidae; genus Mustela; species Mustela putorius. Next base: position 25,638,520 of record NW_025422115.1, on the reverse strand, counting down.
GGCAAGGGCTGCGGTTTTCCTCAGGCACACGAGGGGCTTGGACCCTTTAGTCTCGTTCAGCTTTCCTGTTGTGGAGGCGCTCTGGGCTCGTGTGTAGATCCCACAGCCGGGCAATCAGGACCGGCATCCTCACACTCCGTGCCAGAGGCTGCTCTGGGCTCGCACCGCAGCCGGTGACGGGGCTGTCTGGGGAACAGTGGGGCTAGGAGTAGAGGCAGTCTTCCAGAGATTCCCACCAAAACCAAGGTCTGAGTCCAGCAGCCCGATGCCAGAGTCTCCGTCATCCCGGCGTGCTGGACAGCAGGACAGGGAGGGGGGTGCCGAGAAGTGCTCGTCTCTCATTTCCGGCAGCCTTTGAGGTTTCGATGAAAGAGGGGAGCGGTGCCTTTCTCATGAAGCCACAGGCCAACGTGCGCTCGTCCTGTGTTTGTGCTGCAGGAGCTGTGTCTCATCCGCTTCCACCCGGCGACTGAGGAGGAGGAGGTGGCCTATATCTCTCTCTACTCCTATTTTAGCAGCCGTGGCCGCTTCGGCGTTGTAGCTAATAACAGCAGGCACGTCAAGGACCTCTACCTGATCCCACTGAGTGCCAAGGACCCTGTTCCGTCCAAGCTCTTGCCCTTCGAGGGCCCAGGTAAGCGCCAACTCTCTGAGGGGTGACTCGGCACACCTGACCCCCCACGACCCTTTCTTCCAACACCATGTCCTGCCAGACTTGTCATGCGCAGATCTGCCACCTCGCCCAAGCCGGGGCTTTTTAGCCGCAGGAGCAAGGCATGGGGATGGAGTTGCATCTAGCTGTAGAACTCAGCTTCTGGGACACCAGAGAGTGGCCCTAGAAATACCCTTACCGTTGGCATGAATTGTCTTAGAAGATGGGACAGGAAGAGGGGAAACCCCACAGCGTCCAGTCAGCCAGTCACGGCCTTGGGTCAGTGGAGGCCGGAAAAGGGCCAGAGAGGAAGGTCATCCTCACAGTGGGCTTGGGGGGTCACCTGTGCTTGCCATGGAGCTCGGGGCTGAGCCTTCACCAGGCCGGAGAGACAGGAAAGCTAGCCCGTGTGTTTTCATTCTTTAGAACGTGGTGGTTTCAGAAGATCACTTACAGATTAGCTCTTTAACAAAAACAAAGCCCTCAGGCTTGTTGAGGGGTTGAGGGTGACTCCGGGGGAACATGGTCTGTGGGAGGCCAACTCCTATTGAGCCCGGAGAGGTCCACATGTTGCGCAGTGGGTCGAAGATGCCGCGTTGAAGTGCCTCCTCGGCCACGAAGTCCCCAGAGGATGGAGCCCACAGGAGAGACGCCGCGTCTGACACATGGTGAACGCTCTTGGAGAGCTTGGGTCTAGAGCCGCGGCTGGACCCTAGGCCCTTGGTGGCACTGCGTAAACCTGGCACCTCTGGGTCCCTGTCACCGGTCCCGGCAAGCATTCCTGCCGCAGCCACATGCCGTACTTCCTGCGCCTGAGCTGTAGCTTGGCCCAGGAGGGCTGTGGGGCAGGAGCGCGCCCCCTCGCAGGCACGTCCCAGGTCCTGACCGGGGCACATTCACGCTTGAGCTGTGCTCGGCTGGTACCTGTGCACCACAGGTGGGCCCGCCGTGGTAAGGGCTGGGGCCCGCAGTCGGGGTCAGCTGCTGGCACGCTGTGCGTTGAGTTACCTTCGTGCCGGATACACTTTAAAAGCCAAGGACTCGAGGGGGTCTCTCGCCAGCCCTTGCGGTGAAGAGGCGCCCCTAGTGGGTGGCGGAAGGCCCTCCTTGGAGGTTCTCAGTGAGCAGCCCTGGGAAGTGTGCGGGCCACTCCCTGGATGACCGTCCTGAGGCCTGAGGTTGAAGATGAAGAAGCTGGCCTCTTGGGCCCTGGAGGAGCCTCCAGTCGGTCACCAGCATAGAAGCTCATGTGCACGATGTAGCGTAAGCGTAAGCATAGGGTCCCCTGGTGACAGTTGCGGGTGACTCTCGCAGCCTCCCTAGAGCCGGGCTAGGGCTTGTCCCGCTGTCTCAGCAGCAGGGTCCGCAGCGGGTGAGCTGCCCGGGGAGCAGGGTGGAGGCCGGCGTGGAGGCCCCGCCTGGACAGGGCTGCCAGGAGCTGGGCTTGGTGCGGAGGCAGGTGCGGGCTCCCCGCAGTGGACAGGTGAGGAGCCCCTCCAGCGGAGCCACGGTGGGGGCAGCCCCGCCAGCAGAGGGTCGGGGGTTGCATGGGACGCCTCCAGGGTGACATGGGGGGTGGGGAGGCACCTGCCTGGTCTGTGGAGCATGATGGGCTCTGGGCACCCGGACGCGCTCAGTGACGGCCACCTGCACTCCTGAAGCTCCCACGCCACCTGAAGGGTCACCCGGACGACCACAGACTTCTGTCCGCAGTAAATACAAGACCGGGCGGGGGGGCCTGCAAAACAGTCATGAGTGAGATTCTGTGCATAAGCTTTTAAAGACTTTTTCTAGTCTAAGGGGTTTCTAAATCTAACCCCATTTAGCATATATTTTTTTTGTTTTCCTGATACCGTTATTACCATTAGTCCCTGTGTGTATCTTACAGTTCCCCAGCCAAACAGCCTGGAGCCCCGGCCAGGTTCTCGGCCTGACCTGCTTCACATACCCACAGCGTGACTTGGTGCTCTCTAGGTCCAAGTGTTCGTGTGTCCTGGTTTCGTGGTGTGTGTGTGTGTGCGCGTGTAGGAAGGCTGGGCATGGGCATGATTCTCCCGTCACGGAGGTCCCTGTCCTCACGGAGCTGGTCTCTGCCTGGCACCCCTTGAAAGCACAGGCCTGGTCCGGGATGGGGGTGGCGTCCCTCAGCAGAGCGGCCAGTGGACTGGAGCAGGCGCCGACCAGCGAGCACCACCCACAGCCTGGCGGGGGCACCTCTGACTCCCCCCACAGCCCCTTCTCCCAGGGGTGGCCCGTGCTACCCACAGCTGGCTCACCCAGTAATCGGTTGTGCCCAGGTCCGCACCTCCCCTGTCTGTCCCGCTCCATATTTGTGCACACGCACGGAGCACAGGCCTCAGTGGACACGGGGCTCTGGCTCCGGCGAGCGTCCCAACTGGGTGGGCGGCCTGCTGTGTAGGCAGGTCGAGGTTAGGGTGGAGGTGGCGAGCGTGTTGCAACAGGGCACACCCGGCCCTCCCTGACCCTCCGCTGGTGGAGGGTCCCTCCATCCCTAGAGACAAACTGCAGGGACCCTCACCTCCTGGACTCGGGTCTCGTAGATGTTCACGTGGGATTCTCCCCCAAACTCCTGCTTTCCATGCTTGAGAAGCAGGACACAGAAGGGGCCTAACCTGGGGACTCCATGTGCACCTACCCCTCGGCCAGTGCCGCGTCCTTCCCCAACGTCACGCTTCCGACGGTAAACACAGAGCGTGTGTCCACACGTGGCCACTCCTCGGCCCACATACCAGGTGTCCACACAGCGTGTCAGAACAACCCAGAGCATGCTCTGCCTAAGGACATTTCTGTCCATGCGTATACATAGCATCTGTCCACTAGAAATACCAGGCTGTCTTGTTCTGTCACACAAGTCATTCTTAATAACTGGACGGCCCAGTTTCAGAAGACACCTGGAAAGCCCTGATGGTGGACGTTCATCTTACCGTCCCGTCACCCGACAGGCCTGAACCACGGGACTCGGGAGTGCACAGGCCCCGGCCCCGAGCGCCTGTTGATGGCGTTGGGCTTCTAGGAGTGTGTGCCAGGGGGCTGGGGGCCAGGAACTTAGTGCAGAGGGCGGGTTTCCTGGAAGCCTGGAAACCCACGGTGCCGTCTTCATTCCCATCTACCTGCTTTCTAAACTAGCTGGAAACTTCTGTGAGGTGCATTGTCCTCAGGTAAGCGCCCCTCAGTCTTGCGCGCATGTGAAAGAATCCGGGGCTGTGCACACGTCCTCACGGTCGAGCACGGCATTGAATTCAATGTACAGCTCTTTCTCCTTCAAAGTCAATAAAAGTATTTCCTGGAAACCGGTCACTGTTTGTTTGAATTTGAACTGGTAGCTTCAGTACCTGTCCCAGGCCCACAGGGGTGGAGGGCGGAGGTCTCCATCTTCCTATTGTGAGCCGGCACCACCCGCTCGGGGCGCGCGGCCCGGACGAAGACGCACAGCCTTCCCCTTTGACCCAAAACGTGTGCTGAGCCCAGTGGCTCTTTCCGGGTCTTAGGGATTCAAAATTGGAAAGAGAAGGGGGCGTGCGTGTGTGTGCGTGTGTGTGTCGTGGTCGTGGTGGAGGGCCGGGGAGGTATATGGTGTCTCCCGTGTATTTGCCACGTCTCTTCCTAGGCAAGTCCTGCAGAATTAGGGTCTAACTCCCACACACTCTCTATTGAGCAGGAGTGAGAAGTTTGTTCTGATGGATTCAGACTAGAAGAGTTTTCATTTTTAAAAAAGTAGAGTACCCGATAGCTTTGGGGGTAAGGAGTCCGCTTGCGGGTGGTTTCAAGCAGTTTTGTCCCGTGCTGTGTCGGGCTGGAGGTATGTGGGGGCAGTCCAGGGCTGTATTTCCCGCCCCTTCACCTTTCCTGGCCCCCCCGTTGCTCAGCACGCAGGAACCCCAGCCCTGGTCTGCGTCTCGTGTCGGCAAGTCCGTGGACACATGACTGCAGATGACCCCATCCCCAGTCCCTGGGTCTGCCCACTTTTTCTGTACGGGTCTGATTCTAGCCGTGGCCACTGAGGCTAAAGAATACCTCTACCACAGAGGAAATTCAGGAATGCCTCCGTGCAGCTAAGGAGGCCTGTGTGACACGGGCAGTGCCCCCTGAAGACATTCTTGCTCTGGCATTTTGGAGCAGGTGGGTGCAGACACCCTTGTTCCCAGTGACCGCTCCTCTGGAAATGGAGGACGGCCCGCTCCGCTCAGCCCGTGTGGCAACCTCCCACCTAGTAGCTTGTTTCTGTCTAGGAATCACAAACCTAACCACCCTCAAAAGGGCAGTGGGTAAGTAAGCATCTCTGCTTCTAGTAATGGACAAAGGGAGGAATTTTGCAAAAGCAGAGAAGCAGCTCCGTGCCCTGGGCTGGAGCCTTGGTCTCCACACTGCAGCCAGTGTGGTCGCCGCCGCCGCCACTGCAGCTTCTCGGACACCCTCTCCTCTCCAGGGGAGCACTGGGTAGTGGGCAGGCCTGCAGAGGGCTCTGGCTGCGAGGGGGGCGTTCTGGAGGAGAGCCAGATCTCTGCTGCCTCCCCAGGGGCAGGCGCCCAATTGTCCTTGCCGGTCCCCTACCTGCCGCCTGCCCTGTGGCAGTAGAGGGCATGGTCAAGTCTGGGGGACACCCTCAGCTCAGTAAGGCCCAAGACAGATGAGTGAATTCTGTGTGTTTCACAGATGTCCGTTACTGCCAACGTGCTAGTTACTCTCCCGATAGTCGCGCGCTCAAGTCCGTTGATAAGATCGACTGCTTCAAAACACACGTGCATTTTGTGACCACCCAGTCCGAATTTTAAATACTTGGCAAAATTCAGAGCTAACACCGATAGGAGTCGGAGCTTCTCACAGATTGCTTACGGGTCACTTAGAGATTTGTGCAGAGGAGGTAGTCCAGGGTTGAAAGCTACTTAGTTAGCTGCCTGTGTCGGGAGAGCTCACTGTTCTCAAAACAAATGTAAATGCTGAGTAATTTAAGCACCATCTTGGCTGTGATGAATAGGACAGCCAAGGTTGGAATCTACAGAGCGTGGCCGAGGTTCGGGTGTAGCGGTGGTTTTCTCCAGCCAGCAGTGAGACCGTCGGGGGTTTGGGATGGGAGGGCACACTGCACCAGAACCGCACGCCAGGTCTTCCTGGGTTTAACACAATGACTTCCCTGTCACGCACAGCTCACTGACCTGAGACCTGACCCTAAGCCACGAGCCCTGACGGTGTGTCTGGAGGTGGCATGGCCCTCTGCCCTGAATGTGGACTTGGGGACTTCCTCCCCACCCCCCCCCCACCGCCCCGCTCCCACCCACCCACCCACGTGGCTGAGCACATTCCTTCACTTTGGCTCAGACGTCAGGTTCTTTCGGGAGAGCCAGGCTTCCGGAGCTGCCGCCGTCTAGTGCGGCTGGCAGGTCCAGAAGGGCCGTGAGAGCCATTTTAGCAACTGATGATACCCAAAACGACCTGAGTAAGCAACGCAGCGCTCCGTCAATGGCTGTTACAGTAAAAGAGATGCCGTTCTGAGTTCAACTATCGCTGACTCGTGTTAATTAGGAAACAAACATGATAGATGACCCCTCAAGTCTGCTGGGCAGAAACGTTTGGGTAGGACACTCGGGGTGGGCTGCCTGGCCTTCCTGTGTCTACTCCCTCCTGTGCCAGCCTCTTCCTCTCCTGGATACACGGCTTTTTACTGGGGACTGGGGGTTAGGGAGAGGACGTTCTGGAAGCGGGGTCTCTAATGAAGGTGGTGTTCAGGTCCTGGTGTTAGGAGTGGGTCTTCCACAGGCATGTCCACGCTGACAGCCGTGAAGCAGGAGGCCCTTCCCACGTGGGAGGGAGGGTAGCACCGTGCTCTGTGCACAGAGGCTGTCTCCCCAGCTCAGACCTGACTTGGCTTCTCAGGGGCTGGGTGGACTGTCTACCGCCCTGTGTGCTCTGTGTGTCAACCCAGCTCTATTGAAATTTGGGAAGATTAGTAGACATTTTAGAATTACATAATGGTGTCCAAAAACAACTATTTGAAGTCACCTGTGATCATCTTTAAAACCAGAAAGAACGGGAAGACAGTACTGATTTTCAGTACGTGAAAGTTGGCACATGCAGCAAAGACAGGTGTGTGCGCCGGAGCCTTGACTTATCAGTGAGTGATACAATTTGACTTTAAGTATCTTTCACTATTGACAAATTTTTATGTATCCTTTCTCCCTAAAATTACTCTTTTGTGACTTGGGTGGTTTTGTTCTTCTTTTGGTATTCTGGATTTATGAGTGTGGGGTAGAGAATCATTAGTGAAATACTGACATTCCTGGAAAGATGTGCAATTTAGAGTGGAATAATGTTTTTTTTTTACTTAAGAAATGAGTATGTTTAAGAGCTGTCCTGTGCCCAGAAACCGCAGTGTCTTCCGTGTGGCCTCTTGAGTCCCCTGCTGGTTTTCTGAACACACTGGGCTGCTGGTCTCAGTGCCGGCCTGTGCTTGCAAAGACCGTGAGCATCTGGTTAAGTTCATGTTAATGGAGCGTCTTTCTAAACCCAGAAGAACGTTTACTTTAGCCGTTTCAGTCAGCCCGGTCCTTCCCTTCCCCGGAACCTGGACACTAGCAGCTGCCGAACTTCCCTCATGGCGTGTGCAGAGGTTAGCGTTGTAACCATGCTGGAGGCCTGGCCCTCTGCTTCGAACCTACGGCTTCATTTACGTGGCGCAAGTCCCCAGTTAAAACGGGCTGTTCGTTGCCTTTCTGATGTGTTAGCAAGAGGCAGATAAAAGAATACAGCTACGATTTTGTGGCAGGTCCTCCCTGTACGTCTGTGCCTTACGTCCGTGCCTTACGCCCTGGGGCTTAGCAGATGTCGACGGACGGTTGCATGATGGCCTTCCCCATGCCCTCCGTCACGCTGTCCTTCGGCTTTGTATCTGAGGTTTGGATCTGTAGCATAAGTTCTGACAGTCGGGGGGAGTTTACCCCGGGAGCTAGGCCCTGGGCTCTGTGGTTGTGCTGCGGGGGTCGGGCCGCCGGGTCAGGGTGGGCCTGGACTCACGATCTTTGGCAGTAAGCACTTCCGCTCTTCCAGCCCTTGATTTTACTTTGCCAGTGAGCCCCTTCCTCCTGCCTGTTGAGACACGCCCACTACCGCTGCCCGTGGGGTTTGCCCCTGAAGAGCGAAGGCTGAAGTCAGATTCTAAAATGTGCACGACCGTTCTGTTTTTCAGGTCTTGAGTCGCCGCGTCCCAACATAATCCTTGGGTTAGTGATCTGCCAGAGAATAAAGCGTCCTTCAGGTGCAGGAGAATTAGATAAAGTGGAGGAGAAGCGGACCCGCCCTCAGACCCAGGAAGAGACGGAGGTTTCGGTGTATCCCAAAGTGTCCGTGGCCCCACAGTCCGAGAGGAAGCCCCCCAGGTTCCAGGTGGGCTCCGGGGACATGGCTGTCAGCACCACACCCCCGGGGACTCCTCCACCGCCGCCCCCGCCGCCAGAGCCTCCTGCCGCGTCTGCTTCGTCATCCGTGTTGAAAATACTGTCCTCGCTCAAACCGGGAGCCCCGAGCACTGTGCCCACAGCGCCCGCCGCGGCGGCTCTTCCGACGGCCGCTCCTTCCGCCAATTCCTCCACCTCCAAAACAGCCTCACCCCTGGAGCACATCCTGCAGACGCTGTTTGGGAAGAAGAAGTCTTTCGACCCCCCTGCCAGAGAGCCTGCAGAGTCGGCCCCGGCCTCCCACCCAGACCCCAAAGCCAAGGCCGACGGCGGGCTGCCCGCGGCGCCTCTGCTGGATCCGATCGTGCAGCAGTTCGGCCAGCTCTCCAAAGACAGAGCCCTGGAGGATGAGGAAGATGACCGACCCTACGACCCCGAAGAGGAGTACGGTCCTGAGAGAGCCTTCGGCGCTCAGCTTGAGCGAGGGAGGCGCCCCGACGCAGAGAAGGCCCCCGAGACCGCCGAGCGGGAGGAGGTGGCCTACGACCCGGAGGACGAGACCATTTTAGAAGAAGCCACAGTGGCCATCGACGACCTGCCCAACCGGATGTGTGCGGACGGGAAGGGCGGCGCGGCGGACCGGCCCGCTGAGCCCGCGGCCCCCGGGGCGGCCCCCTCCCTGGTAGAGCAGCAGCAGATGATCGAGGAGCTGAACAAGCAGATCGAGGAGCAGAAGCGGCAGGTGGCTGAGCAGGAGGCGGCGCTGCGGCAGCAGAGGGCTGCCGTGGGCGCCTCCATGGCGCACTTCTCCGTGGCCGACGCACTCATGTCGCCGCCCCCAAAGGCTTCCCTGCCTCAGGCCGAGCTGTTCCTGCAGGAGCAGCAGACCACGGGCCGCCCGGCCGCGCTCCCCGGCGCCCCTCCCGCGGCAGGCCCCGGCTGCGACCCGCGGCCAAGTCGGGACCCGCGGCAGGCCCGGCGGCTGGCCGCGGAGCACTGCGAGAGCGAAGCCGGCTCCAGGCCCCCCGCAGCCCGGGAGGACGGTGCGGAGGCCGCCTTGCCCGCCAAGCCAGATGGCCCCAAGCACGAGCCCTCCGCGAGCCCGGTCGTGCTGCCTGCAGAGGGCGGCCCTCCCTCGGCGGGCTCGGGCAGCGGCTCGGGCAGCGCGCCCAGACCTGCCCGCAGGGTGCTGCTGCCCACGCCCCCCAGCTCCGCCTTCCAGCCTGGCTTCCCTCTGCAGAGCGCGCAGAGCTTTCCCTCTCCGGGAGCGAGGGACCCTTTCTCAGCTCCAGTGTGTACCGCTCAGGAAAAGTGTGAGGATCCGAGAAATGCTCAGTTTGCTGAAAAAGGTGACCCCCCTGCGGTTGAAGCCGAAGGAGACGGAGAGCCACCGTGCAGACCCGGTGAGGGGGCCGCCACGTTCCCCTCAGCTGGACAGAGAGCAGGGGCCCCTCTGCCCCCATCCCAGGGCCAGCGTGAGCCAGCACCACGCACGTTTGGGACATCGGGGCTTCATGGCCCCAGTTTCCCAGGACCAAGGGGGCCAGCCCCTCCATTTTCTGAAGAGAATATTGTTTCTAATAGCGATGGGCCGCGAGGGCCTCCCCCGGCCAGATTCGGGGCCCAAAAGGGGCCCATCCCTTCCTTGTTCTCAGGGCCACATGGGCCCCCTCCCTATGGGGACAGTAGGGGTCCCTCCCCTTCCCACCTTGGGGGGCCCAGAGGATCAGCACCACCCCAATTTGAGGAGCGAAAGGACCCGCACGGGGAGAAAAGAGAATTCCAGGACGGCCCGTACGACGAGCCGGCCGGCCCTGTCCCTCAGTTCGAAGGAGCAGAACAATCCCAGTTTGTGGGAGGTCGAGGCGCGGCGCCGTTCCAGTTTGGAGGCCAGAGAAGGCCTCTGCTGTCACAGTTTAAAGGACCCCGAGGGGGTCCTCCTCCCCCTCAGTTTGGGGGTCAGAGAGGGCCTCCCCCCGGCCACTTTGTGGGCCCGAGGGGGCCGCATCCCAATCAGTTTGAAGGACCCAGAGGCCAAGCGCCAAATTTCATGCCAGGACCCAGGGGGGTTCAGCCTCAGCCATTCGAGGAGCAGAGGGTGAGCTCACCCCCAAGGTTTGCCAACCCCCGCGCGCCCGCACCCCTCCCGTTTGGCGGACCGAGGGGGTCTGTGCCCTTTCCCGAGAAGAGCGAGCCCACGCCCCCCCGCTTCCACTTCCAGGGCCCGCCGGCGCCGGGGCTGAAGGCAGCCCCCCGGCCACTGCTGGAGCTGCCCAGTCACCCGCCGCCACACAGGCCCGAGCGCTGGGACGAGGCGCCGGTGCAGGGCCCTGAGCCCGAGTTCCGAGAGGCCAAGGGCCACGACTACAGGAGCGCGGCCTTCGAAGGGCGGTCGAGGGAGCGGTTCGAAGCGGGGCCCAAAGAAAAGCCTCTGGATGAGCCCGAAGCCGCGCCCGAGAGCCGGCCGGGCAGGGCCCTGGACGAGCGCCGGCGAGAGCGAGGGCGGCGCTGGAGCCGGGAGCGGGACTGGGAGCGGGGCCACGAGCGGGCCCGGCACCGCGACAAGGACGCGGGCCGCGAGTGGGACCGGAGTCGGGAGCGCGGCGCAGACAGGGACCGGGGGCGGGACCCGGAGCGGGCGTCCGAGTGGGGCCGGAGCCGCGAGCGCAGCCGCAACCGGGAGCGGGAGCGCCGGCGGGAGCGGGAGCGGTCTCGCAGCAGGGAGCGCGGCCGGGACCGGACCCGCGAGCACGGCCGGGAGCGCAAGGACCGCAGCAAGAGCAAGGAGGGCTCCCGGGACCCCAAAGCGGACGCCCCGCGGGCCGCCACCCCCGCGGGGCAGAACTAGCGGCCGGCGGCGGCTGCTCGGCCGGGGCTCCCCGCAAACGCCCTGCAGGAGAGCCGGCGCGGGCGCTGCGGTGAGCTGCGGACTGAGACGCAGAAGAGAGTCTCCTGGACTTGGGAAGTGACTGTGATTTTGTGTACAGTGGTTTCTTACAAGATTTCACATCTTTACAACTCAGATGCTTTTTAAGAACTCGGTATTTCCATTTAAAATTACTGGAATGGGAATGTGTCTACAGAAGCATATTGCTTTTTCAGATTATAAAGTTATCTTTTCCAATAACTTAATTATAGTAAATTTTAAGGGAATTTCCGTGGACCTTAGAGCCATACCCGTACTGAGATCTGCTCTGTATCTGTTTCTAAAAGCTGCTGTCACAGGCCGGCTCGCACCGAAGCCCAGCGAGGCTCTCTGCTCCTCCTGGGGTGTGCGGGACAGAGCTTTACAAATGCGTTTTTCTTTTGTCACAAGGAAATTTGAATTACAAATTTCAACCAGGAAACAAACCATTTCTTAGTTTTGCTGGTTTTGTAGATCACCTTATACATTTTTTTTCTCAAAGACAGGATTAAAAGCAACATCTGTCCAAGTAGAAACTGTTGCATTTTTTAAATAGCAATTTATTGAAAAAGGTGTAACCTTTACCAGCCTAAAAAAAGTGAGAAAAGAAGCCAATTAAGTGTTCTTTAAAAGGGGGGTGGGGGTGGGGTGGGGGTTGACTTTGATTTGCATAATCAGGAGCAGTTTTGTTTGTGAGGCGACATCCCCACAGTCCTTCCTGTGGCCCAGGGAGAGTGCGCCCGCCCCAGGCTGCTACCCTGTCCGTGACGCATTGCAAAGTCTGTCGTTGAAAGTGGGACGGTATTTGTGTGAAGTCTGAGGCCGAGGACGGTGACGTGATGACGGCAGCAGAGAAGTCGCTCCTTGTCGTACATCGTCCGGTCCTTCCGAAGGGGGAAGCAGAGAAACCCTCGCTAATTTATTGGACTGTACAAATAAATACACTTTGATAATTTTTTTATATTTTCATAAACTTACTTTTGCAAGTGTAAAATTAGAGAATTTCATTCATTCTTTGGAGTCTCCTCCATCGTACATCACTACGGATTTTTCACTTTCTAGCACAAACGTTCAAACGATAAGAGCGAACACGGAGAACTTGGTGACTCATGGGACCGGTTCCGGACCCCGTGTCAGTACGTTAGATTGCATTGAAGCGGCGTCAAGCTCCAACATCTATACGATGTGAAGGGTTTTTTACATGTAAAACAAATTTTTCTAATTTAAATACACAAATGTAAAAATCAAGTGTGTTTCTTTAGGTTTACTTGATAGAAATTTCTGTAAATTGTATTTTATATTGCAAAGTATGATATCACTGTACAGTAAAACATGCAGCTCCATAGGTTTTGTTACTCGAGGTAGAATAAACGTCTGCAGAAGGTTTTCTGTCCCTTGTGTGCACTCACTCTTCCCCGCCAGGACTTTGGGGCTAGACCGGTGCGGGGGACACGACCATGTGTCCTCAGGCAGCAGACCACCTCTGGCCTTGAGCTGGGTGACCCTGCAGCTCTGTCTGCTCAGCGTGTGGCTGGACATGCCCAGTGCTGCTCAGGGAGCACGCGGCCAGGTGGCGTGCGTGGCGGTGGCGGGGCCAGCAGGCTGACGAGGACCCTTCAGGGCTCCGGGAACCTGCCCACAGCCAGGGCTGGAGCAGGGGGAAGGCAGCAAGTCACGCTTCCCGTAGCTGCCCTCGGTCCGGCGGCGCCTTGCCCGGACTTCCCTTTCTCACCTTGAGCCCCTACTCTGCTGTGGGCAGAAGCGGGACATCCTTTCCGGCAGGACCGGCTCCCGTCCTAGCGGAGCTCACAACCAACTCCGGGGGCAGAGGGGCAGCCCACGAAAGTCCCTGGAACCTGCTGGGGAGCCTGAGGGGCCAGCCCTGACCATGTGGAGGGCCGCTCTCCAGAGAGCTGCTGGCCGCCCAGACCCTACAGGTCGGAAGACCCAGCTCTGCAGGACAGACGCTGAGGAGTGCCGAGCTCGGCGCCCTGGAGCCATGAGCCATCAGGCCGGCGGGCTGCCGCCAGAGGGGTCTCCCCAAAATGTCAGAAAACTGGATCCCATTCTAAAATCCTCGGTCCATCGTCTCCTCAGACGCTTGGTCTCGTGTGTGTTCACCCCAAAGCCCGTCTTCCAGAGGCTCCGCGTAGCCCCCCTGCAGCACCAGGCGGTGCCGTCCTCACCTTGCCATCATCTGTCGCCCCATCAGCCCTCCCACCTGCGACCCCGTGCAGCCAGGGTCGCCCACAGTCCGGGACCCATGAGCCGTGTGTGACTCTCCAGGAGCCCAACTAGCGAGGGGTCCTGCTTGAGGATGTGGCCAGGCAGGGCAGTCCCTGGGACCCGAAAGCCACAGTGTCACCTTGGGGGGGGGGTGCCACCAGGCTGTGGCCCGTAGTCCTGGTGCTTTGCCGGCTGCGCTGCAATGTGCAGAGGCAGCTGTAAGTGGGTATGAAGGAGCACGTTCACAGAGCGCTGGGAGGGGCTGGGCCTCCGCGGGGACAACACTGAAGAGGCTGGGCACCCTCCCCAGCTCCACCCCCCACCCCACTAGTCCAAGGACCTGCCTAGAGGCAGTGCGAGTAGGGGGTGAGGCCCACAGGGACTGCTCTTGAAGGGGCCCTGAGCGAGGGGCCGGACAAGCACAGGCCCCTGTGGACAAACCCAACTGAGGGCCTCAGAGGGGAAGGAGGGGGGGGGGACCTCCGCCCCGGGCTGCTGGGTCTCCCTGTGAAGCCTGTGGCTTGCACTGACCATAGGACCCTGGGGGGAGAAAGGGAGCACTGAGAGGCCCTGTGACTCGAAACCCACAGGGACTGTTGGTAACATTTGTCGGTTTCCTGGAAGCTTCTTCCCCGGTTTTTCTTTCACGAAATTGGGATTCTGTAATTTTTTTTTTTTAAGATTCTATTTATTTGGCAGACAGAGATCACAAGTAGGCAGAGAGGCAGGCAGAGGGGGGGGGGGGGAGCAGGCTCCCCACCAAGCAGAGAGCCCGACGTGGGTCTTGATCCCAGGACCCTGGGATCATCACCGGAGCCGAAGGCAGAGGCTCAACCCACTGAGCCACCCAGGCGCCCCTGGGATTCTACACATTCTTATATGTTTTTTTATTTGTCTTATCCTGGACGAGTCCCAAAGGCATCAAGTATTCATCAAAAGCATTATTTGTGTTTTTCTGCATTGTTCAAAATGTTCAAGTCCTTGTAGTTTGCGGAGAATGAATGCTCCCTGTAGGTCTCTGGGGTGGTAAGTGTCCACTCAGGAGAAGAGGAAATGAAAGTAGGGTTTTTGTTTTGTTTTTTAAGAGTCCCTTGTCTTTTTTTTTTTTTTTTTAATATTTTATTTACTTATTTGACAGACAGAGATCACAAGCAGAGAGACAGGCAGAGAGGGGGAAGCAGGCTCCCCGCTGAGCAGAGAGCGTGATGCGGGACTCGATCCCAGGACCCTGAGATCATGACAGGAGCCGAAGGCAGCGGCTTAACCCACTGAGCCGCCCAGGCGCCCCTGAAAGTAGGGTATTAAGTAAACCAAGATACAGGCCGCGGTGGGGGGATGCGGCCCCCCAGAAACAAGCCCTCCTGGTGGACTCTCTGGCCCCTTTCTCTGCGCGATGCTGCCGGCTGCACCGCCAGGGAAAACACTGGGGAAACGCCCAACCAACCGAGATTGCAAACAGAGCTTTGCCCGCGTGCCTCACGCAAACCCAGAGGCAGGCAGTCGCAAGGGGCAGAGTGGCCTCGGTGTCCCGGACAGCCGTCGTCGTCGCCGCAAGAAGGCCGCTCGGCCGGCATCGCCTCCTCCCCGCAGCGCCTCGCAGGGCCTCACCCGCCTGCGCTTCTGGTCCCGCGCTGTCGGCCGCGCGCACTGCCACGCGGCCGGCCCTAGGGCAACGCCACAGGTCGCACATAGCCGGTGAGCACGGAGGGGCTGAGCCACCACGGACACAGCGTGGGTCACCGCGGCGGGCCGGGCCCCGGCACAAGCGCGCGCCGCCGCAGGAAGCGCATCCCGAGCCACCAGGCCACCCGCGCTACGACTCGCCGGTTTCCGACCGGGACGTCTCCAGCTAAACGCCAGCCCCGGCGCGGTCCCCAGCGCGGCCCCAGCAAGAACCCCCAACCCGAGCACTGACCTCAGCACCGCCCCCAGCTCCGCCCGGAGCACCGCAGCTCCCCTACCACCGCCCCAGCACCGCCCCCAACCCCGACTCTAGCTCGCCCCCAGCCCCGCCCTCAGGACGACCCCAGCACGGACCCCAGCACCGCCCCCAGCACCGCCCCCAACCCCGACTCTAGCTCGCCCCAGCCCCGCCCTCAGGACGACCCCAGCACGGACCCCAGCACCGCCCCCAGCACCGCCCCCAACCCCGACTCTAGCTCGCCCCCAGCCCCGCCCCCAGGACGACCCGCAGCACGCCCCCCAGCCCCGCCCCCAGGACGACCCCAGCACCGCCCCCAGCACCGCCCCCAACCCCGACTCTAGCTCGCCCCCAGCCCCGCCCCCAGGACGACCCCAGCACGCCCCCCAGCACCGCCCCCAGCACCGCCCCCAAACCCCGACTCTAGCTCGCCCCCAGCCCCGCCCCCAGGACGACCCCAGCACCGCCCCCAGCACCGCCCCCAACCCCGACTCTAGCTCGCCCCCAGCACCGCCCTCAGGACGACCCCAGCACGCCCCCAGCACCGCCCCCAACCCCGCCCCCAACCCCAAACTCTAGCTCGCCCCAGCCCCGCCCTCAGGACGACCCCAGCACGGACCCCAGCACCGCCCCCCACCCCGACTCTAGCTCGCCCCAGCCCCGCCCCCAAGACGACCCCAGCACGGACCCCAGCACCGCCCCCAACCCCGACTCTAGCTCGCCCCAGCCCCGCCCCCAAGACGACCCCAGCACGGACCCCAGCACCGCCCCCAACCCCGACTCTAGCTCGCCCCAGCCCCGCCCCCAAGACGACCCCAGCACGGACCCCAGCACCGCCCCCAGCACCGCCCCCAACCCTGACTCTAGCTCGCCCCCAGCCCCGCTCTCAGGACGACCCCAGCACGGACCCCAGGACGACCCCAGCACCCCTGAAGGCTCTCAGACACTCCTTAAACCACGTTTCCAGGGCTCCTGGGTGGCTCAGTGGGTTAAGCCTTTGCCTTTGGCTTAGGTCCTGATCTCCGGGTCCTAGATTGAGCCCCGCATCGGGCTCTCTGCTCAGCAGGGAACGTGCTTCCCCCTGCGCCTCCCTGCCTGCTTGTGATCTCTCTCTCTGTCAAATAGATAAACAAGATTTCTTTTAAATAATAAATAAATAAATAAACCATATTTTCTAAACTAGGACAACGGCAAAATCACGCCTCCACCTAACCAGATGCAGCCATCCTGAAAACGGGCCAATCCCAGAAGAGAGTCTCTCCCAAAACGAGCAGGGACAAGGTCAGCACAGCTGCCGTGGTCCTCATCTCCACAGCGGACCACTAGGCCTTCTTCACCACCCAGTCTGTGCTCCCGGGCCGGACTCCCTGCCTGGCGGGAGCCCCGAAGACTTGCAAAGCCCGCCTGAATTGCGTCCTTGTACTTCTGCACCGACTTCAATCACAGGACTTGGGGGTACCGGGAGGTGCCCTGGGAATCCTCCTGCATTCTGGGCATGTCCTGCAGACCCTCTGCCCCTTCACAGGCAGGCCCAATCAGCCTGGCCCATACAGTGTCCCTTTTTTGCCCCTTGACTCACTGGCACAAAGGGTCCCACGGGGCCAGGTGGCCGCCCCAGCTGACAGCCCAGTGAGACCGTCCCTGCGTCCTCTGGACGAGGCTCTCTTCCGCTGGAACTGAGCCTTCTAGAACCAGACGTTGCAGGAACTGGCAGCAGAGATCCAGCTCGTGGATCAGGAGAGGGAACAGTGAGAGGAGCCGCCCCATTTCCAGCTCTTGGTTCCCAGATCCGTGAGTCCCGGCTGTGCAGGAGCAAGACAAGCTGGTTGCTGACCTCTAGCATGCGCTGTGCCCCAGAAGCGCCACCCAGCCCTGCAGATGCGGCCACCAAGCCGGCGCGGTGATGGAGTCTGCAAAAGGCCAAATGACCAAAATCCAGATCGCGGACCCCGAAGGCTGGTGAGGGTGTGTGGCCTCAGGCGCCCTTATCCACTACCGGTGGGAGCACGACCCGGGGCAGCCAGCTTGGAAGGCGGTTTGCTGGTTCCTTACAAAGGGCTTAGAATGCGATCTGCAGCCAAACCCTTGGTGTGTATCCAAGGAAGGAGAAAACTCTTCTCCACACAAACACCTGCACATGGACGTTTGGCAGCTTTATTCGTAACTGCCAAATCTCAGAAGCAACCAAGACGTCCTTCAGTAGGTGACAGACAGACACTCTGTGGGCCATCCAGACCACGGAATACTATTCAGGGCTAAAAAGAAAGGAGCCGTCAGAGCCCGAGAAGACATGGAGGAATTCTAACTGCATCTAACAAAGTGAAAGAAGCCAATCAGAAAAGGGCTCCACACGGGGTGATAGCGGCGACACGGCGGAAAACAACGATCAGGGGCTTCCGCGGGCAAAGTAGGGAGGGTGAGCAGGCAGAACACGGAGGAGTTTTAAGGAAAATACTCAGTCTGACACTCAACATACATGTTCAAAACATGTGTTTTGTTGGAATTTATACCTAAGCATATTTTTTTTTTTTTTTTTAAAGATTTTATTTATTTTATTTGACAGAGAGCAAGATCACAAGTAGGCAGAGAGGCAGGCAGAGACAGAGGGGGAAGCAGGCTCCCTGCTGAGCAGAGAGCCCGATGCGGGGCTTGATCCCAGGACCCCGAGATCATGACCCGAGCCGAAGGCAGCGGCTTAATCCACTGAGCCACCCAGGTGCCCCTACCTAAGCATATTTTTGAGTGATGGTTAGTGGTATTGCGTTTTAACCAATGGGCACATGTTCATTGCTAGAGTGTAAGATACAGTGATTTAAGGTTTTATTTATTTATTTCAGAGAGAATGAAAGTGAGAACAATCACAGAAGGAGAGGGAGAAGCAGACTCTTCACTAAGGGGAAAGCCTGAGGCGGGGCTCGATCCCAGGATCCTGGGACCATGCCGGCATCGGAAGGCAGATGCCCAACCGACTGAGCCGCCCAGGCGCCCGGGAGACATTGATATCTGAATGCTCTTCTTCTATTCCGTGACCATGGTGAGGTCAAGGTTTTTTGACATAGAGCGTCAGGTTTACTGCAAGGAAAGACAGCTGTACTTCTCTCTCAACCTGGTGCTGTCTCTTCCGCGTGCTTTCTCGGACAGAGTGGAGCTTCCTGTACAATAGTGAGCAGCACAGGTGACGGGCGACGTCCTGGCCTTCTTCTGATCCTCAGGGAACGCAGTCAGTGTCATACTGGAAAGTGTGATGCTGGCTCCAGGTAATTCATAGATACCCTGTGTCAGGTTGAGGACATTCCCTTCTACTCACGGCTTGCGGAGTTGGAGTTTTTATAGGGATCTTAGATTCGTCAAACACCCCCCCCTCCCCCCCGCCTTGGTCTGTTAATAGAATAAATGATGTTGGGCTGATTTTCAAATGTAAACAACACTCGTGTCACTGGAGTAAGTTCGATCTGGTCAGGATGTTTTATCCTTTTTCAAAAATGTCATTGGATTCCATTCGCAGAGACTCTCCTGAGAGTTTTTACATGTTTGTTCACGTCAGATGGTGCCCTGCGGTCTTCTAGTCCCGTAGTGTCTTGGTGGTTTTGACATCAAGTCACGCTGGTTTCACAAAAGGCGCGTTTGTGTAACAGTTTCACGTTCAACACTTGCCCTCCTGACACACGGCTCCCACGGATGGTGAGCTGTGGGCCCCGGTACCTCAACGGACTGTAGGGCCCACCATGGGTCTTCGTAGCCAACGACCATGTGAGCCGCGCTGCCCTCCCGTCATTGTCTTCAGAGTCCCTCTGGAGTTGGGTCGTCTGGCCTGCGTGGGACAGGGCCCTGCGGCGTGCGCAAGCAGCGGGGGCGGGAGACACCCTCCCGCGCTGCGCACTAGGCCTGGCCTGACCCCTCATCGGGGCTCTGGGCTCCTCGGGGCTGCCTCTGAGGGCCGGGCAGACCCCGAGCTGCGCGGGTCGGTCTGCTCCGCGGTACCGGGGGCGCGCCCCGCAGCGAAGCCAGGGCGTCGCCGCTCCGTGTTCGCGCCGCGCACGCCCGCGGTCTGCAGGACGCCGAGCGCGGACCGGGCACGCTCCGCCGGGCCGGCTCTGCGCCTCCGGGGAGCGGACGCCGCGGCGGACACGCCTGCGACCTTCACGGGGCTCCGTGCGCTCGCCCTTCGCGTCGGGGTCCTCGGACCCGCTGCGCCCGCACCGGACTCGGCTCCGGGCTCGATCCCGGCGATTCGGTGCGCGCCACGGCCCGGCCCGGGGGCTCCTCCGTCGGGGCGGCTCCGCCCGCCCGGACCGCCGCCCTCCGCGGAGCGTCGGGGCTGCGACACGGGGGAGGCGAGTGAAAACCGCGGCGGGCCCGACCTCGGCCCTGCTCCGAGAACCGACGCGGCGGACGAGCGCCGCACGCGCGGGCACACGGTCGCGGTCCGGCCCGGGCGCGGGTCACCAGCGCACGCGGCAGGCGGCTGCCCTGGGAACCGCTACAGCGCACGCGCCCGCCGGCCCCGCCCCTCACCTGCGCGCGCAGCCTGCCGCCCCGGAGGGAGCCCCCACCCCCAGCTGCCCACACGCACGCACACGCACACGCACACGCACACCTTCCGCAGCCACACGCAGAGACACACACGCGCGCGCACACACCCACCTGCGCGCGCAGCTCCGGGGCCGACCGCCGTCGGAGGCGAGGAGGGGCGGGGCGCGGCGGGCCGGCGGCCGGGCGGTTGGCGGGGGGGCGGGGCCGGGGCGGGGCCGCGGGGCAGGGGGTGGGGTTTCCGTTGCGGGGCGGGGCGGCGCAGGCGCGCTGCGGGCCCAGCGGTTTCCCGCCCCCCAACGTCGCCCGGCGAGGCCGCGCCGGCCCGGTGCCCGCCGGCCCCCCGCCGCGCGCGCGCGCCCCGCCGTTGGCTCCGGCATGTCGGGCCCCGGGCCGCGGGAGCCGCCGCAGGCGGGCGGGCCGGCGGGCCCCGAGGGCGCGGACGCGGCGCCGGGCGAGGCGGGGCTGAGCTTCACGACCACCGACCTGAGCCTGGTGGAGATGACGGAGGTGGAGTACACGCAGCTGCAGCACATCCTCTACTCGCACATGGAGGCGGCGGCGGCCGACGGCGAGCTCGACGCGCGCCTCAGCTCGGCCTTCCTGGCGGCCGCGGCGCCGGGCGCGGCGGCGGCGGCGGGCGGCTTCGCGGCGGCGGCGGCGGGGGGCGCGGCGGCGGCGGCCGCGGCGGCGGCCGCGGCGGCGGCGGCGGCGGCGGGGGGCGCGGCGCCCGTGTACCCGGTGCTGTGCCCGCCCGCGCTGGCCGACGGCGGCTTCGCGGGCGCGGCGCCCTGCCTGGGCCACGTCGACTTCCAGGAGCTGCGCATGATGCTGCTGAGCGAGGCGGGCGCCCCCGCCGCCCCCGCCGCCGCCGCCGCCGCCAGCGCCGCCAGCGCCGCGCCCCCCGCCCCCGCCGAGAAGACGCCGGGCGCCGACGGCCCCGGGGCGGGCGCGCCGCGGCCCAAGGCGCCCGACGGCGGCGGCAAGGAGAACGCGGAGGGCGCGCCCGAGGCGCGGGCCAAGTCGGCCGTGCGCGTCCGCCTGGAGGACCGCTTCAACAGCCTCCCCGCCGAGCCGCCGGCCGCCCCGCGCGGCGCCGAGCCCCCCGAGCCCGGCGTGGCGCTCAACAAGTGGGTGTCCCTCCCCGCCGCCCTCCTGGGAGGCCGGGCGGGGCCGGGGCGCGGGCCCGCGGGGTGCACACGGCCAGGCCCCGTGGAGCGGCCGCCCGCCCGGCGGGGCCCGGGTCTCCCCGCGGACGAGGCCGGGGCGGGTCTGGGCGGAGGTGGCGTCTCCGCGCGAGAGCGCCGGCAGGGCAGCCTCCTCCGGCCGGGTCTTCGCGGGGAGCAGACCCGCCTGGGTCCGGGGCCCACCGGAAAGGTCGGCGCTCTGGGCAGGGGCCGGCCGCCGGTGCTGAGCGAGTGCGCAGCGCAGACCCCGCCGCCGCGCGTGCGAGCGTGCGGTGTGCGCCCCGCGTCTGCACCTGCGGACCGGCGCCCCGAGCCGAGCGTGCGGGCGCTTCTGAGGACCAGACCCCCTGCACCAGGTCTTCCACCCAAATGTCAGGAGAGGCCTGTCCCCTCCCCACCGCGACTCAGCTTAGGGGTGACTCCACACACGCGGCAGACTTGGTGGCAGGGAAGTGTCCTGCAGGAAGCCAGCCCCTCCCTCGCGGCTCTCCTTCTGAAGAGGAACTGCGCAGGGGTGGGGGGTGGTCCTCGGCTTTCTGTCCCTCCCCACCCTGGGATTTTCCCCATTTTGTCCCTAGTCGCCAGATTTTGGAGAATGGCCAGAAATAGAGCAAGAGAGATTGGTCTCAGGTGACATCCAACTCCCTGGTCCTTCCAAGAAGAAGCTTGAGCTTGGCCACCCCCAGGCTGCTTGAGCCTGGCTCTGTAGAGGTTTCCACGAGGAGGGGTGCTCATCCTGCCAGATGCGGGCTGTCTAGACCGCCGGCGGCTAGCTGGGAGAGCGTGCTGGGGGTCACGGCCTTTGGCCGCTTGCCTGCCACATGGTCTTCACGCATCTCCGCGTCTCCTTTGTCTTGGCAGTTTGGTCACTCTTATCCGACATCCTTCGGAGTTCATGAATGTCCCTCTTCATCAGCAACAAAACAAATGCACAACGTTGGTAAAAAACAAAACCGCGGCAGCCGCCACCGCTTTGCAGTTTACATGCCCTCTGTTCACGTCGAACGCTTGCCCTGCCTCGGGGGGCTCGAGCCTCTCGCAGACGCAGGTAAGGGAGGGACTCGCCAGGGCTGCTCTTTTGTACGAGGTGGATTTTATTTTCATTAGGCCTGAAGGATTTTTCTTTCATTTGAGCTTAATATCAAGCTTTAAAATCAAGACCGTTCATTGCGCTTTGGGAACATCTTAAAGTCCTGGATGTACGCAGAGTTCCTCAAATTGCGCTACCGTCTTGGCCGTGGCTTCGGTTGGAGGGCATTTGGTTTGCGTGCGCGCTGGTAAACTTGCTGTCGCCTCATTCTTTCCAGGGTTCTGGGAACCCGTGTTCTGTACTCGAAGCTGCCAAGCATCAGGACATTGGATTGCCTCGAGCATTCTCTTTCTGTTACCAGCAGGAAATTGAATCCACTAAACAGACTTTGGGCAGTAGAAACAAAGCCTTGCCTGAGCAGGTTTGGATTAAAGTAGGAGGTAAGCCATAAAGCAGAGGGAGCCCCGTCCTGCTGGCCTCTTGGCCGAGGGTGGGGACGGCGAGACGCCGAGTATAAACATGAAGTCGTCTCTTCTTTTTTAAACATTTTTCCTTATATTTGAGAGGGAGGGACCAAGCGCACGAGCAGGATGAGAGGCAAGGGGAGAGAGAATCTCAGGCAGACCCCTGTTGAGCACAGAACCCATGGTGGGGCTCGATCTCAGGACCTGAGCCAAAATCAGGAGTCGGCCGCCAAACCGACTGAGCCACCCCACGCCCTCACACGTCATATTTATGCTTTGGACGGCGTCGTTGAGTTTGAGGGCTGCTTTTCCTCACTGGTGATCTCCGTAAACGGAAAAATGATAGACTTGCATAAATTCTGTTTCCTTCAAGTTGCTGAAAGCACTTAATAGTTGTGCTTTTGTTTTTTTGTTTCTTATTTTATATTTCGTGAGTGGGACAGGAGTCTGAAACCTGCTAAAAGCTTTAGGAGACAGATGGGCAAAGGTTTCAGTTGGCAGCAAGAGGCCATAAGCTGATTCAGAAAGTTTTAGAAAGAAACGGCTGAAGGCAGCTTGAACTTGGTTCACCTTGAGAGTGAGCTCTCAGCCCCTTTCTCCCTGCAAACAAAAGTATTTTTCAACTTAACTTCCAGAGCTGATGGGGGCAGGGCGGGGGCGGAGTGCTGCCTCCTCCAGGCAGTGGGTCCTTCTCCCTGTTCAGACTTTTTATGCAGAAGTAGGTGCTTCCGTGTGCAGAGTGAAGGGTTGGGGGAGACACAAGCCACATACTAATTCCTTTGCTTCAGGAACAAGACAGTCCCAGCGCCGGGTCTTCCTCGCAGGTCCCGATGTGAACGCTGTATGGAGGGACCCTTTGGCCACAGAGACTTAGGTCTCATTTGGCGTTTCGGGAATGCCTGTCACCGCACACAGGGGTTAGGTGCTGGCTGGCCTCGATGCGGTGGGGCTTGCTGTGTTCCCCTGGGACACATAAGAGCTGTGACGTGATTCCTCCTCCCAGGGGCGGAGTCGCTGGTCAACTGGGCGCACCTTGAGCCCTAGGGCACACAGGTCTTGTCCTCTTCTGAGCATGGGAGGTAGAGCACCTGCTGTCCCGTTAGAGTGACTGTATAAAAGAAAATCCTGGGGAGAAAATTTGTTTTTTCCATTCTAAACATCAGAAAAGTCAAACAACCTCTTGGTTTCCCTGTTCACCGACAGCAGCTAACACCTGTTGATACATGAGGGACTTCGGACAAGAGTCTGTTGCTCACACACTGCTCGGGGTGTTTTAATTTAGTTACAGATTTATGTTCAGTTTTGTGCTTTGGAGCTTGGAGCTTTGCGTGAACGGCTTGTGCCGGTTACCGTAGTGGGTACGGCTCTTCCCGCTCAGTTCTGGGCGTTCTTCGCCCACTCGTGTGTCTGTTCAGGTTTGAAAAATGCCATGAAACACATTCGGCATTAATGGGGACAAGTTAAGTAAAATAAAAAATTAAATGCCACTCTTTCCTTCTTTTGCAAAGAAGAAGCGCTATGTAAGCAAGCCGTAAGTAAGAGGAACCGGAGTCGAGCGCGCCAGCCGGACACAGGTGGAGAACGAAGAGCCCTTGGAGAGATTCAAAACGTGGGCGAAGGCTCGAGCTCCACACAGGGCGCTTGGCCTCCCGCGGAGTCCTCGCAGGCAAACCTCGGGGAGCAGACCCAGAGCGGGCCCCAGGGAGGAAGGTCGCAGCGTAGGGAGAGGCACAACCGCATGGAAAGAGATAGAAGGTAACGCGTGTGCTTGCTTGTCGACACGCAGGCTTACGGCAGCTACTGGCGACGCTAGGCAGGCTACTCCTGAAACAGCAGTTCAGTGCTTTCTAAATGCGTTCCCAGTGGAGAAAAGTTGGCCGAGGAGATGCTGACTTGGTTCAGCTCGGTGGGCCGGGGTCCCCAGGGTCACCCCAGGTTTGATGATTCGCTGGGAAGACTTAGAGCTGTGACCGATCACAGAGAAAGGACACAGCAAATTTAGCCAAGGTGCTTGGGGAGAAGTCCGGGAGCCAGATGCGAGCTCTTGGGTGTCGCCTCCCAGATGCGCTCTGCTCCCTCGGCCCCTGGTCCTGAGGCCGGCGAGCTTCCCAGCGGGGAACGCTCGTGAGAGACTCAGGGCCCCAGGATTTTATTGGCAGAGCGGGTCACGGGGACATTCCCTCCCTGGTGAGCCCCAGAAGGAGAGCCAGCGCTCAGCATGAACCGTATTGTTTGTACCAACATTTTAGGCACAGTGAGGCACCTCACTAGTGGTGCTGGGAACCTTCCCGAGGCTCCAGTTCCCAGCAGCCGTCAGGCGCCGGCCGTGTGAGCGGGCCTCGGGAGACCGCTGCGCTGCACTGCTCACCGGGGCACCCAGCTTTGCCTGTTTCTTTTAAGAATGTTGGGGAGGGAGGGGGTTAAAACTGTTATTTAGGTCGTTTTATCTGCAGATTTTATTTAGAATTTTATTTAGATTTTACGTAGAACCAAAAGGTGGTTAATTTCTCTGTATTGCAGCTGGGTTTTTACTCGATGTTTCCGTAACATAATTAAGGTAGTTAACATAGTCCTTGACGGGGAGTTCACCCCAGTCTCCTGTGCACAGCCCGGGGCGAGGCAGGTATGTAGCTCCGGCTCCGGCGCTGACCTGAGGCAGTTTATTTCTTTTTAAGGGACGTGTTACAGCTAGCTAGCCCGCCCGTGGTCCTTCTTAGACCTGCTCACACACGCACGCGCACACGGACACGCGCACACGCTCCATCAACCTGAAGGACGTCTGTGAGCTCCAAAGGGCAGCTTTCCCACCCTGACATTTCATCAGCGTTTCCTGGGTACCTGCCGTGGGAGGACCCTTCCCCGTGGGTGGGCAGCCTGCCGTCCCCTAGGGCACCACGCTGCCGGTTCGCTCCCTCTCACCTCCGTGCCTCGTCGGGGACGTCGATCTGACCCCTGCACGGACTGGAGATCAGCGTCCGCTGTTGGGTTTGCCTGACGAGATCCCCGCGTCCGCTCCACGTGTGCACGCGGGTAGGTGGGCAGCAAGGGTCGCGTTCTGTGCTGCCCTGTGTCCGCCTCTCTAGGACGTGGCGCGACGCCGAGTGTCCTCTGTGAGTGTTACTGTGGTCTGATTGTAAGGCCCAGTTGTGATTTAAGTTCTCTCTAAAATTACCTCTAAAAAGACTGGGTTTCGGGGTCTTAGCAGGCGGGCGGTCCGTGGTCCTTCTGTGAGCCGGGGCCCCTTGGCGGTCAAAGCCGTGATGTGGCTGCGGATGAGTCCCTTGGCACATGGAGAGCAGAGTCGTGACTCCTGAGTAAGGAACGGTCTACCCAGGGAAAGAGCACACGCAATTTTGCTTCCTGTTTGGGGGGTTTGGCTCTGTCCTTGGTCTAGAGACTTGAACCTGGCCCTTGCTCCTGGCCCACGAGCAGGACCGTCCCAGCGGAGTGCAGCCGAGTGCCAGGGGCCAGGCCAGGAGCAGTGGCCTGGCGCCTGCTTCTCAGCGTGATTACTTTGGATTTTGCCTGTAGGCGCAGGATCCGCATTTGTTGTGACGAGTTGAATCTTTTAGTCCCTTTCTGCAACGCGGAGACGGACAAGGCGACCACCCTGCAGTGGACCACGGCGTTCCTGAAGTACATTCAGGAAAGACACGGAGACTCTCTCAAAAAGGTCAGTAATGAGGGCAGGTGCAGTCTCAGAATGTTATAAACCTACAAGTGATTTTTTTGTCCATTTTTCCCTAAGATACCCCCGACGGTCCTTTGTTTCCTGGAATCCAGTGTTGGATACTGAGTTCGCTTTGACCAAAAGCTCGTTAGTGTTGTAACGTGTCACTTACGGACCGATGGTCCCAGCCTGGGTTGGTTCGCTGACCTGCGGCATCCGAGTGACAGCCCGGGCTGCAGGCAGCGGACCGGATGGGGCTCGCCCGGGTTTCGGGCACCCGTTACCCTATGACAGCTTCGCGGAGGGTTGACGTGAGACGAGTTAGGCAGGAAGAGAGAGGCAGATAGCGTTCAACAGTCTGGAACCCACATGCATTCAGAAGGCGCGGAAGAGATTCTCTTCCATGGGCTGGGTGAGCGGGGACAACATGGGGCCCTGGGGCCCGAGCACCTGGACCCCGAGTGCAGCCAGAGCCACCTTGACCCTGTCTGTCTGGTCCCAGGGGCAATTCCAGCGAGCGAGCGCGGCTCCTGGCGGGGCCGATCGCGTGGTGTGAGCGGGAGGGAGAACGGGGCACTCCCAGCATTGGCTTCACTGCTCTGCCCTGGGGGCACCTCGGCTCCCGGTGCCGGCCTCAGCGTGCTGGCGGTCAGGCTGAGCGCGGCTGAGGCCCTGGGGGGGCAAGCCCCGCGCACCCCAACACTGCTCCCTGTCCAGGCCATCGTGTGGCTGCTGTGGTCGCGGCGTCTGGCAGGGACCAAGCTGAGGTTGGCGCGTCTATGCGAAGCCTTTTCCAAAGAGCCTCCTGCGTGTGGACCGCGCGGGGCAGGGCCCGCGGCTGTGTTTCCGGCCCCACTCTGTCTCCGCAGGACACCGTGGCATCGCCCGTGTGACCGCGTCTCAGAGCGGCATTTGCGTCCCGCTCCCTCCCAGTGGCTCGCTTGCGGTGACCCTGCGGCTCGCGTTTGAGGTGATGTGTTCGAGGGAGGCTGTGAATTTTAATAAAATGATGCTCTTGTGCATTTTTTTAAAGCTTTTTTTCTTGATTCCAGCCAGTTAGCGCAGCGTGGTGGTGTCCGTGGCAGGCGTAGGACAGATGGGCACGTCCGGCCGCCGCCCGGAGGTCGGCAGCACAGGCGTCCCCCTTCCTGCCCGTCGCGGCCCCCGCCGCCGCCCGCGCCCGCTCTGCTGGCCGTCTGTGGGCTCTGGAGTGCGGAGTCTGTTTCTTTGTTTTTCTTAAGGGATGAGGTATTTAATTAGGTTCTTTGTAAGAATTTAGAACGCCGCTTTGTGAGGGCCAAGTCTGTCTGGGAGAAAACACCGAGCGGCCGTAGCCCTGAACGGAGCAGTGGCTTTTCGCCACGGCAGAGTCCGGGGCCTGCGGCTGTCCGCCCGGCCTCACGTCCACCGCCTCCAGCTTCTGTTCTCGGTGTCGACGCTCTCGCCCTCCCGCGTCTGGGTTCTGCAGATTCCCGCGGGAGGCGTCAGCGAGGCTCCAGGGATCGGCCACGTCTGTGTTTCTCCTTCTGGTGCTTTCGCCTGCGGGTTACCTTCCCGTCTCGGGCCGCACCCGCCTTCTCGGCTCTCCTGCCCGCTGTCAGATGGGACAAGAGTCTGTTTCTTGTTTGACTTCTCTCTTTTTTTCCTTGGCTGCTGTGTTTTCTTTCTTAAATTCCACGTGGGAGTGAAACCATACGACTCTGCTCCACAGAGTTCACGCGCACGATCCCCTCCGGTTCCGACCACGTCGATGCAAAAGCCGGTCTTCGTCCCCTGACGGAGGCGCCGTGGCCACATCTTGCCCGTCTGTCCGCGTGTCCGTGCAAGGGCTTCTCGGTCCCTCGCACAGCTCGCCTACGGCGGACCTCGCTGCTCTGGGCGCTCGGTGCGCGTCTCCCTTCGCGCCACGGCGTCCGCATCTTTGGGGGAAATACCCGCAGAGCGATTGCTGGGTCGTAGGCAGCTCTCTTGTCAGCTTTCTGAGGGAGCTCCGTGCTGTTGTCCAGAGTGGCCGCACCAGCCTGCGTCCCCGCCGACGGTGCGGGAGGGTCCCCCTTTCTCCGCATCCTCGCCAGCGTCTGTCGTTCCTGACTGGTCAGTTCCAGCCGTTCTGACTGGCGCGATGATGCTCATGATGCCGGGTGATGTTGAACAGCTTTTCATGTGTCTGTTGCCACCTGGATGTCTTCTTTGGAGAAAAGCTTTTATATTTTTGAAGATGATTTGGGGCGCCTGGGTGGGCTCAGTCGTTAAGCCTCTGCCTTCAGCTCAGGTCATGATTCCAGGGTCCTGGGATCGAGCCCCGCATCAGGCTCCCTGCTCAGCGGGGAGCCTGCTTCTCCCTCTCCAGCTCCCCCTGCTTGTGGTCCCTCTCTCGCTGTGTCTCTCTCTGTGATAAATAAACAAAATCTTTAAAAAAAAACAAAAACAAAAATGGAGGGGCACCTGGGTGGCTCAGTGGGTTAAAGCCTCTGCCTTCAGCTCAGGTCATGATCCCAGGGTCCTGGGATCAAGCCCCGCATCGAGCCCCGCATCCGGCTCTCTGCTTGGCAGGGAGCCTGCTTCCTCCTCTCCCTCTGCCTGCTTCTCTGCCTACTTGTGATCTTTGTCTGTCAAATAAATAAAAAACCAAAAATGGAAATGATTTAACGTTTGGCCTGGTGTACCTGTTAGCGGTGAGTTATTAATATGATTCATCCGTAAGTGATGACGGCACTCAGCTCACAGCAGACCTGTTAACTGTCTTTGTATGTATTCCGAGACCAGATATGTTAAAACTCATGTCTTATATCTCATGTATAAACATGGCTTGGGTGGGCCCGGCAGGAGCAAAACCTCCCTGCGGAGACCTGGGATCAGCGCTGCGGCCAGGCACTGCCAGGCCACGGCCCTGGTCCCAGGTCTCACTGCCGGGCGCTCCCCGTGGGCTGGTCCTACCCTTTCCGAGTTGGGGCATCTGTGCCCTGGTCTCTCGGCGGCTGTGGGTGTCCCGGCTTCTGGCCTTGTTCTGCTCTGTTCGCTTTTGTGGGAGGGCACACGGTAGTGTTTTTTCCCGTTGTAATTTGCTTGTATGTTGCTCTGAAAGCTTACCTTCTTTATTTTTTTGTAGTTTTAATCTTCCTGACATCTTGAGTTTAAAAGCTTTTGGTCTGTTTTTCACATTTATTACATTTTCATAAGCGAAGATGGTCTGTATAAAGAAACAGTTTCTTGAAAGTTTGCTGAGACTTTCGTTGTGACCTCTTCTGTGGTCAGTTTTTAAAAGTTCTGTATTTATTTGGAAAAAACATGTATTGTCCATTTGGTGAGCTCTGCGTTTGTTGGGTTGGGACCATTAATAGCGACTCAGACCCTTGCTCTCGGGACACCTGGGGGGCTCAGTTGGTGGAGCCGCTGCCTTCAGCTCAGGTCATGGTCTCAGGGTCCTGGGATCGAGTCCTGCATCGGGCTCTCTGCTCAACGGGGAGCCTGCTTCTCCCTCTCCAGCTCCCCCTGCTTGTGTTCCCTCTCCCGCTGTGTCTCTCTGTCATAAATAAGTAAAGTCTTAAAAAAAAAAAAAAAAAAGGAAAGAAAGAAATTTGCTTTTTTTAAGTTTGGTTTTACTTATTTCATCTCCACACCCAACTTGGGGCTCAAACTCCGACCCCGAGGTCAAGAGTCACACGTTCTTCCTGCTGAGCCAGCCAGGTGCCCCCCAAAGTCACTCTTTCTATCAGGCGTTCTCATTTACAAACCTGACGTGCCGATCAGCTTTGTGTAGACGTCACCTCAGGGTGTTGTGACTCGTAAAACTCCCTTGAAACTCCGTCATTTCCCTGAGACAGCGGCTGCCGGCTCGCCTCTGGCCCCGGTAAGGAGGTGCGGGGCCCCGGGGAACCCAGCCCGCACCGGGGCTCCCCACTGCTGGCAGAAGTGTGCACAGCCGGGTGGACGCCGGCGCTCACCTTGTCGTGTGCACGACGTTCCCGTAGTCTCGAGTACTTTCTTTGTCAGAAGTGACGGTTTCCTTCTTTGTGACTTTTACATTACTTTTTTATTATTCTCAGAGGTAAATTCTACCTTCTCATATATGGGCAAATATTTTACATTTTGGGCTTTTGAGTGTCAGGATATACATAGGAAATTGTCAAAATGTGGCTCATCTTAGACCCTCAAGCCCTTTAAAGTTCAGGAAGAAAATAGATCTGAGCAGGTATAGCCCGAGTGCAGGTGGCAGGAAGCGCACTGCGGCCACCGCTGGTGGGCCTGGTGTTATCAGTGCAGCGCGGTACTCCTGTGTCCCTTGGTGGATGTGAATCCAGGAGGAACCCGCTACAGCCCAGCGACAAAGACAACATGATTCAAAACCAGCAAAGGATTTGAGTACCTTCTTCCAAAGAAGATAAACAAATGGCCCACAGGTCCGTGAGCAGATGCTCAACATCCCCGATCGTCCGGGAAATGCAGATCAAACCACGGGGCTCTGCCGCATGCGCCCAGTGGGTGTGGCCGGCACGCACAGACGGACAGACAGACAGGTGGAATCGCAGGCCTCAGAGCAGAACCCTGTGCAGCTGCTGTGGAAAATGGGGTGACAATTCTCAGAAAGTCAGAATTGCCAGATGGGCTGTTGCATTTGTGGGTGGGGATCCGGGTGGACACTTGTTTGGGAATGTTCACAGCAGCCTGGACGTGGAGGCCCCCAAATGTCCCATCAGCAGAGGAGTGGATAAGCACAGCGTGTGCACCGACAGCAGAATGTGGTTCGGCCACGGCCCGGGTGCCCCCGAGGCTGCCGCTCACGGAAGGACAGCTCCTGTGCCAACCTCTGTG
The DNA here is from genome assembly GCF_011764305.1 of Mustela putorius furo. Lineage (NCBI taxonomy): Eukaryota > Metazoa > Chordata > Mammalia > Carnivora > Mustelidae > Mustela > Mustela putorius. The sequence goes on along the minus strand of NW_025422115.1, from coordinate 25,607,714 downwards.
TGGTCCCAATTCGTACGCAGAAAGTGGGACATGGGGTGGGTGCTGGGGGAGGGCGACAGTCCGTGTCTCATGGGGACAGAGTGTCTGTGGGGGGGGATGATGAAAAGTCAGAAACCGTGCTGATCACATGGCACTGTGCAGGTAGTGCCACTGGGTAAAACCGTTTAAAGTGGCTGAAATGGAAAACTTCATGCTCTATATTTTTTTACCATAATAGAAAATCTATAAACGTAAATTTAGTTTTTAAGAATGTTATGCTTTAGGGGTGCCTGGGTGGCTCAGTGGGTTAAAGCCTCTGCCTTCGGCTCAGGTCATGATCTCAGGGTCTCAGGTTCGAGCCCCGCATCCGGCTCTCTGCTCCACGGAGAGCCTGCCTCTCTCTCTCTCTGCCTGCTTGTGATCTCTGTCAAATAAATAAAAAAGATCTTAAAAGAAAAAAAAAGAATGTTATGCTTTAAAAAAAAAAATTACGGAAACGTATCCATGCACAGACATGGGGAGAGCAGAGCACAGAGCTCCAGTGTTCCTCGGACACAAGGGCGTGTTGTTAGTGCCCCCGTCTTGTGGCCCTCGGTGGGTGGTTTAAAACCTTCCGCAGATCTCTCGGTTTCATTCTCAAGGGCATCTCTGCATGTAGACACGTGGTTAAACAGCCACACCGCATCCAGACGCCCCGAAGGGCTTGCAGCCGTCTCTGTGCTGCCCACTCCCCTGAGTCAGGATCCAGAAGCTGTCCAGCCGAACGTTGGTTGGTGGTGCTCAACATCGCTGAGTACACGATGGCTTCCTCCTCTCCGCCCTGTCCTTTTTTAAAAGATTTATTTATTTATTTGACAGAGAGAGATCACAAGTGGGCAGAGAGGCAGGCAGAGAGAGAGGAGGAAGCAGGCTCCCCGCTGAGCAGGGAGCCCGATGCGGGACTCGATCCCAGGACCCTGAGATCATGACCTGAGCCGAAGGCAGCGGCTTAACCCACTGAGCCCCCCCAGGCGCCCTCCCCCCGCATCCTCTTTTGACTGAAGAGATGGAACCCCCGTGCCGTGGCCTTTCCCACCTTGTACATTTCACGTACCCCGATCTTTGTTTCCCAGAGGCTGAGGAGATCAGGCCATGTGCTTGCTCTCATCTTTTGTGAGCTTGGGGCTGCCCGGTGCGCTCAGGAAACGGCCAGTCTGACCCTGCTGTGAAGCCCGGGACTTGTCTAAGTGCCTAGAGGCAGGGAGCAGGAGCAAGGGCCGCGGTGGACAGGGCTCCGCGGGAGCCCCAGCTTCCAGAGCCGACCCCTGATGCCAGCCCGCCGCTGGCATCACTCCCGCCGTGTGCCCGGGGTAGTGATGGGCCCGGTGTGTCTAGCGGTGACGGAAGTTCTGCAGGGAGACGGCAGTGATGCTGCGGGAAGCCGGCCCGGCAAACGCGCGCACACACGTGAGAATGGTTAAGCAGCGTGCAGAGTTTACTGTGGTAGAAAACACAAGTGTAGGTGTTTGTTTTTAAGTAAAGAAGCCTTTTTAATATGGATGGGTATTACAGGAATTATTGGAAAATTAATCGTAGGTGTAAATGTGACTCTGAGAAAAACGTTTGAATCCCTGTTTACACCCCGCACACCCCCTTACAAGAGGTGACGTGAGTTTGTGGATGACACGTTTCCATCTTTTGAAGTAGTTTAGGTCATAATTTCAACCTTTGGTGTATTTTTAATTTTTTGTAATCTTATTTATTCATCTTAAGTAATCTCTACACCCAGCGTGGGGCTTGAACTCACGACCCAGGATCCAAGAGCTGCCCACCGCCACTCGCCGAGCTGGACAGGCGTCCCCAGCCTTGTCTGTTTTGAGATAGTTTGAGTCCGTAAATTCACAGCATTAATGGTTCTTTCTCAATTTCAGGAATTCGAGAGTGTGTTTTGTGGTAAGACTGGCCGAAGGCTCAAGTTGACCAGACCGGACTCCTTGGCGGCCCGTCCTGCGCAGGAGAGCCTACAGAGCAGCCCGGCCATGGACGTCAAGTGACAGGAAGGGACCGCCAGTTCCGGCAGCGGCGGCGGCTGCCCGGGGCCCCCAGCGTCCGCGCGGCCCTGGAGCCCCGGCGATCTGGCTCTGGGGGACGTGAGTCCAGCTGAGGGGCCTCCGCGGGGACGTCACAGCACGTTTTGTAGAGATGTTTGTCTAGAACGAAATCCTTAGCCTTTCGTGTCCTCTTACACCATTTGGGGATGAAGACATGTTGACAATTAGCAAGAAACTTTTCAATTATCCGCCTGATTCCATCATGTTTTCTTAACATGATAACTTCAAAAATTAACATCCCATGTAATTTCCTTAGTCTTCCAAGGTGCACCACTTTTTACTTATTTTATTTACATTTTAAATATGCCCACTTAGCGATTGGAACAAGTTGAATTGTTCGTGACTAGAAGTAGTTTGGAGATCTTACTCCCTTGTTTCTCCCCGTGCTGACTTCCGGTGACACGGGACCGTGTTCTGTGGCGCGGTCCGTGTCCAGCCTTGTCGCTGGACATTTTCCAGAGACTCCCTTTGAAGCCACTTTTGCCCGTAAAGGAGATATTGTCACCGTGGGTTCCTTCAATGCCCTCATTTTCATATTCAGAGTCATTACTTGGTGTGTAATAAACTAGTGTTTGGAACTGAGGTTTTCACACGAGTGGCTTTATTTATCACAACACATAATAGTGGGTTTGCTCGCGGTACAGACTCCCCTTCAAGAAACATTTACTCGGAGACAGTTTGCACACGAAAGAAGCAGGTAAATCAGACCAGACCATGTAGAGGGGGTGCCGTACATGAAACCCTTTATTTGTTAGACTGGGGTCGCTTGGGTCCGTCTGCCGTCTTACCGGGATTCGCTCTCAGTCCTCACACGAGTGTGGTGCGGACAGGTGGCCGTTCCAGGCCTCCACGTGCATGTGCCCCGTCCCCCTCTCAGGGCTGGGGTCCAGCTGGCACACCTGGGCCTATGTCTGAGGTGCGCGGTGACCGCTGACGGGCAGTTGTAAATGCGCTAGGGACGGCTCCGGACAACAGGTCGACGAAGGACACTCTCAGGGACCAAGTGTCCGGTCGCTGCCGTTGAGAACACGAGGGGAGGCCAGGAGGGCCGTGAGGGCCGTCTGGATGCCATGTGTCGCCGCCCCCCGCCCCCAGAGCACTGCGGCTCCTCGCGTCCTTCCGGGGCTCCCCGCTGGCGTCGGCACTGGCTTCTCGCTTCCTCCGGTTAGGTTTTAGGAACTTCTAGAACCTGACTTCTCCCCGCCGCCTCCCATCACGGCTCCTTGGCAGGCTGAGGTGTCACAGATGCCGGGGGTCCCCTGAGCGCCGACAGCACCGCGGAGGCCAGGATCACCTGGAGGCCCGGGCTCGCCGTGGGCCCCGTCCCGGCCATCTCTGCTGACGCCAGGCACACCCTGCGGTCCTGGAGACGCAGCAGGAAGGGGAGTGTCGACCTAAGCCTAGAACAGCCACTGAGCCTCCCGCCCCGCGCCCTGCTGTGTGGGGCTTATTCAAGACTGGGGGGGGGGGGGATGAGGGCAGAGGATGAGGCGGGGCGGAGGTGGGGCCCGGGGCCTGTCCCCAGTGCTCCTGGGGAGCCGAGGGAAGAGAGCCGAGCCGGGGATGGGGCTGCAGGGCTGCCTGGTGAGTGGGGACAGGTGACAGTCGGCATGGCCTGCGCGGGAGCCCTGTGGGGCGCGCACCTGGGGGATGGGCCCCCTGGGTAGGTGGAGCAGGATAGGGCAGCTGAGGGTAGGGGGCACGGAGCAGGGGTGCGGCCTCAAGGGCCGGGGGAGGAGAGGCCTTCTGGGCGCTCAGGGAGGACTGGACCGTGGTCTCCGCCCGGCCCACGGTGTGTGGCGGCCCACGGTGTGGGGGTGCGCGGAAGGCTGTGCGAGGGGACTCAGGTGTCCTGTGAGGCTGGCCCGGGCTGCACCGCGGGGCCTGGGGGCTCCTCATTGGACACTAAACCCTCAGGATACACGTGGGCCAACTCGGAGGGAGTTCTGGAATGTAACCGACCTCGACGCCAGCCTGCTCTCACCGAGCGGAAACTGACTGACTCTGCGTGACGAGACCCGCCCAGACCCGGTATCGCTCGGACGGGTCGGTCTGACGGTTCCTGACTGTTCCCGACCATCGGAGACGGCTTCGCCCAGAGAAACATGGTGACACGCGTTCCCCACCGAGATGCAGCCCCGGGCCAAGTCCCAACGCCCTGGGAAAGCAGCCGGTGACCGGCACCCACCTTGCAGCCCCTGGTCCCCAGCCGGCCCGTCCAGTCCCGTGCCCGCCGCACCCCTGTCTCCTCTGTCTCCCGGGGCCCCTGTCGGAAAGCACCGGACGTGTGAGGACCCGGCTGGGGTTCGAGGAGGGACCCACCAGCGTGTCACCCGCCTTCTGACGGGCAGGGCTCCGCCTGGTGAGTGTTCTCCTGAAGTGAAAACACTCAGAGAAGCAACACGACCCCCGGGAGAGAGGACGATGGAGGCCCGTTCGGAAGGGAGCTCGTAACAGGCCGAAAGGCCTTCAGATCCCGCTCGGAGCAACCCGCGGCCTTCTGCGGGATGACAGCAGGGCCTCGCGCCCCGAGCCGGCACCGGAGACGCTCAGAGCCTGCCGTCCTGCGGCCGCCCCACACCGTGGGACCGTGACCTCAGGACCGACACCGCATCTGCGAAGATGTGTTTGTCTCCAGGGCGGAAACCGTTCAGCCTCCGAGTTTCTCGAATACAAGGGCAGCGGCCCTGCTCATTCTGGAAGGACTTGCAGTAAACTTTGTCTCACCAAGTTAGAAAGGAAATCACAGTTAAGTTTCTCTCAGAAACAGTTTTCTTATGCTGTTTCTTAGAAACAGAACTCCTGGATCAGTAAGCCGGCGCGGACCGGAATGCCAAGCTCCAGAACTGGGGCCGGGAGGCGGGGGGGGGGGGAGGGGGACACGGTGCACACTCGGACAGGGGTGCGTGTTAAAGGCCGTTTTGGAAAAGCCCAGTGTCCACGAGTTCCCACTCGTGTCACCCACGAGGCCCGGTCCATGGGCCAGAGCATCCGCGGCTGCGGCTCGGCGGGGGCCGGGACAGACCCTGTCAGCAACGGGGCCCAGCCATGAGGCCATGCGGTTTCTGCACTGCACTTCCCAGCGCTTCGGAGGGAGTTCTGTGTGATTGTTGCTTTTTACGAGTTTTTCAGGGTCGGATGCGGCTAAGGGTGATCGGGCTCCCGCTGTTCGTCCCTCACATTTTGTCTGCCCCCGCCCCCGACCGCTGTTCGGATGGTGTCCGTGGGGCCCGCGGCATGAAGAAGGGGTTAACCGGGCCGCACAGAGGTCGGCGTGGCCCACTCACCTCTGGGCCCCGGGTCTCCCAGCTCTCCGGTGGGACCACGGTATCCAGGGGGCCCTCGGGCACCGGGGTGGCCGATGGAGCCCGGGGGACCTGGGGGACCTGGGGGCCCCGCTGGACCAGGCCGGCCTGCAGATCCGGGCGCTAAAGGCTTCCTCAGGTGGGCGGCTAACTGTGCGATTTGTTCTTTTGGAAAAACAAAGATGCAAGCGCTTACTCGAGGAGGACCAGCAAAGGCCGCCCGCCGAGGCAGAAAAGATCGAGGCGCCTAACTCTCTTCGGGGCGCGGCCCCGATACTGCTCCCTCTCCCGCGTGCCCAGGAGGAGGTGCTCATTTTGGGGGGACTCCTTACAAATCCTGTGGCGCAAAGTGGCCAAGAGCTGGCCGCTTCGTCCGTGAAGGCTGGAAGGCGCAGGTCTCCGTCCCGGCTGACGGCGACCCAGACATCTAGACCCACCCCCTGTGCCCCCGCGCAGATGGAGACTAGCCACCCCCCAGGGAGGGGAGAGGTGGAGGAGGCCAGGGTGCGCAGGGGTGGAGGGCACTCACCACCGAGCATCCCTCCGCACAGCTCCCGGATGTGCTGTTCGCTGGCTTCTCGCCCCTGAAATTCACCCCGTCAGTGCGGCAGCAGACTGGGGGCAGCCGGCTCCCTTAGACGCGGCCCCCCACCCCACATCAGTCTCAGAAAAGTGACCAAGGCCGGCGAACACCACCCTCAACAGAGGGAAAGACGTACCGGGACTCCGGGCTTCCCGGTGATGCCAGGCAGGCCTTGTACTCCTGGGAAGCCCACGGGGCCGGGCGGGCCTGGGAGGCCCTCGACGCCACTGGTGCCGTTGGGACCCTGGATGCCCTTTGGGCCCAGCTCCCCTCGACTGCCGGACTAGAGGGAAACAGGACAAGGCAGGTCGGAGTGCACAGCGGCCAGCAGCTGCTGCCCCACCCCCGCAGGCCGGTCCGGCGTCTCCTTTGGACTTTGTTGCTGGAACAGCTGGCGGCCACTTACCTCTCCTTTGGGTCCGACCGCACCACCGGGACCCTGCAAGAGAGCAGTTGTCCATTGCGCTGTTAGCCGGCGGGCATTCGCTTCCAAAGGGCAGGGCTGGTGTGGGGGGGACCGGGGGCAGGTGGGGAACCACCAAGAAACCACCCTCGGGGCTGCCTCAGGACAGGAAGCGGGGACTTCCTTTCACCATCCTGAGTAGTTCTTCTCTCGCTGGGACTGAGTTCTCCGCACGGACGATTTTGTGACTTATTTTCCTAACGAGTGTTTTCAGTAGCCGCTCGGCGCGTCTCGTTACACGCGTTTACTTTGTGCCCCGTGTCCATCGCCAACTCGCTCTAGCAACGGACGTCTGGACCTCTCTGTGCCTACAGTCCCCTTCTCCAACCGCGTCCTCTGGAAGCTTCCCAGCTGCACGTGCGGAGGGCCGTGGTCCCCCACTGAGGGGATCCCAGCAGGCAGGCACGGCTGCCCCCATCAGGTTGACAGGGCCCGGGGGCCAAGGCCGGGGTCCGGCTGGTCAGAGTTGTCCAGGAATTCCGCAGAAGGACCCGTGCGTGCGCGCGCACATGCAGCCGAGCTTGTCCTGGCTACAGCCATGGGGCCCGCAGCCTCAGGGTCCCTGGGGCTCCCCGCGCTGCCCGGAGCTGCGGACGGCACCCCCACCCCGCAAATGGGACTGATTTATTCTCAGCTGTTGACAAAAGCGAGGCCGATTTAACCCCACTCACCAGGTCTCCTTTGTCCCCAGGAAAGCCATCGGAACCTGCGACGCCCTGAAACCACACGCCCCAAGGTCAGAGAGCGGCTTTCCAAGCTCGGGCGCCAGTCCCCAAGCCCTAGGCCCAGGGTGGGGATGCCAGCTGACTGCACAGACCGGCAGGACACACGGACCCTCTCTTGCCAAGCAGCATCTCAGGGGGCTGTGGCTTACTCTAGGCCCTCAACCACTACAAAGAGGGCCAGGAGCCCCCAGAGGTCACAGGCCCGGCCCCTGAACCTTTCCTGAGAGAGTGCGCCTTCTGCAGACAGTCCTGGGGCCCAGACTCCACTCCCCCCTGACAAGGCCCCATTCCCAGAAGGTCAGCGGGAACACCCCCTCGCTGGGAGCTGGGGCTGGGTGTCCAGAGCGGTCCCCGCTGCTCAGAAGGCACGAGGCAGAGCAGGTAATGGAGGAGGGAGCGAAAAAGAAGGGACCTGACCCCTGGGCGTCCGCTCACCTGGTCTCCCTTAGGGCCGGCGGCTCCTCCTGGGCCCTGGCACGAGAAAGTCAGTGTTAGAGGGAGCTCGGGGGTCCCTGAGGTGGCCCCTCCAAGCTGCGGAGCACGGCGGGGCCGGGAAAGCAGGCCCTCCCCGGGCGCGTTCCCTGTCCGTGGCACTGTTCTGTGCATGCCCGTCTCTGGAATCTTCCGGAAAAACGGTCTTGGGGGCCCCGGAGCATCGAATCCACGGTGCTATGACTGTGTCCCAGGCCTCAAATCTGGTGTCGCTCCCAGTACCGTGGGCCGTGCGCGGGTCATTGCCCACACGGAGCTGCCGCGTCACAGCGCCCAGAGCTCGTGTTCCTCACCTTCCCAGAGGACCCGGAGACGAGGGACAGGTCTGGAGGAACTGCCAGGATTGCTCACAAAACATGGAAATAACACCTGCCCATCTGCTCCAACAGCAGCAGAGTGAGAACTTGCCCGAGGGGCAGAGACGTGGCCGCCCGACGACAGTGGAGGCCAAGTGCAGCGAGGGGCGGGAAGATTCAGGCACAGCCGGTGGGCACAGCCCCCGGGGAGGCCCCGGCCCAGTTGGCGAGCCCCAGACGCCTGGGATTTCCTGCCTGGAGGCTGATGAAGGGCCCCCAGTCCGGCCACAGGCCCGTGGTTTCCGTGCCCCCCGCCCCTGCCTCCCCCTGCAGCTCCTCGGCCTCCTGCCTGCGGTGAAGTCTGACGGCCAGCTGGCCATCGTGGGACCTGAGCACACATCTGAGGAGGGCTCCAGGCTGCCCTGACCATCCCCAGACGACAGGGACCCTACAGCGAACGTCCCGACGGGCACAGGGCGCCTGGGACGGTCAGAAGCAGTGAGGCCTAACGGTGCCTAGAGCCGGGGCTTCGCTTATCTAAAGTGCGTCAAGCAATCCTCGAAAACCCAAAACATGAAGCCCTGGGCCTCCCCTGGGCTCCATGGGGGCCCGCCAGCAGCGGGCAGGTGCACCGCGTGGGTCCTCGGGATGGAGAATGGGGGCGGGGACCCCCCAACAGGGAACGGCCACTCACCCGGTCCCCGGTGCCACCTCGAAGGCCCTGGGGGCCCGGCAGGCCAGGGTCTCCCATGCTGCCCTTCTGGCCCTACAGACAAGGACCAGCCTGTCAGCATCCACAGGGGAGCCTGGCGGGGACACCGCCCCCACCCCCTGCCCAGCAGGCCCCCCTGGGCTCACTGGGCATAAAGCCTGGCCCCAAACCTCACCCACCTGGAAGCCTCGGATACCAGGGGCTCCAGGAGGGCCTTGTGGGCCCAGAGCCCCCTGAAAGAGAAAGGGAAGGAGTGAGTTCTGCTCTGCTTGCCCCGGAGACGCTGGCCGTCGGGCCCGGAGGCTGCGGACAGACGTGGGAGCCCTGGTGGGGGGGGCAGTTGGGGTTGGAGAGCTCGGCCTTCCCCTCAGCTGCCACGCCTCAGTCTTGGGACCCAGGTACCCACGACCAGGGCTGTGGGGCCGGCGTGCTCATGATCCCTCTGTCCGTCTATGGAGGCGAGGGCGGCATCTTGTGGAGCCGAGACCAGGCCGCTGACCTCGGCCAGGTGTGGCGACTTAGTCCCTCGGCACAGAGGTCTCCAGCTGGGCTTGGCCCTCACTGTCTTTCGGCTTTCACGGGGTCAGCCCACGGGTGCAGCCAGAAGGCCTCCCAGCCTGCACAGAAACCTGGTCGCGTGGTGATGCCGCGGCACCCTTCCCCTGGGCCACCCTGCGTCCCTCACTCACCGCCGAGCCCCTGTGGCCAGCTTCCCCACGCTCCCCGGGCACGCCAACGTCTCCCTGCACAAGGAGAAGCGGAGCGCCGTGTTGGCGGAATCCGTGGACTTGGGGGGTGGGGTGGGGTGGGGAAGGGGTGGGGGACGGGTGGGGAGGGGGTGGGGGACGGGTGGGGAAGGTGGGAGGACTTACTGGGACGCCGGGCTCTCCTGAGGGGCCGGCCTCTCCCAGCTCGCCAGCGCGGCCCTGCACAGGACGCGAGAGCCCTGAGTGCCCACACGGCCCCTCCGGCCCGGCCCGGCGCTGCCCCCGCCCACCCACCAGGACAAAGAAGCCACATACCAGTTCTCCCTTCTCGCCCTTGGACCCTGCTCGTCCCGGGAGGCCCTGCACGAGTCAGAGGTCAGGGCTGCGGAACCCGCAGCAGAGCACCCCAAAGAGGGCCGGTTCCCCTGCACCAGCCCCCGCTTGGGGACCCAGGGGCGTGGACCCCCATCTCCGGAACACCGAAGGAAGCCCGAGCTCTCACCGGCAGCCCGTTGGGACCCTTCTCTCCTGGGGCACCGCTGCGACCAGACTCTCCCTGCGGGAGATCGGGGACCGGCTGCTGAGGCCCGGGAAGCCGAATCCCGCAGGTCCCCCGCCCCGCAGGCCACCGGCCCGACACCAACCTTGTCACCGTCGAGCCCCGGCACACCGTCGCGGCCGTCCTTGCCCGGCACACCCTGGGGACGGGGGACGGGGTGAGGCCTGCTCTGCCCCTCGTTCCCCGCCTCCCCAGTCCCCGCACTGGGTCAGCAGACCCCAGGCCGCCCCACCCCACGCGGTGACCTGGGCAGCCCTCCGACCGCAGCCGAGGGCGGCTGGTGCATGGCGAGGGGCCAAGGGCAGTGTGAAGGGTCCCACACGCTGCCACCCGCATCCCCGCAGGGACACTCCCCCATGGCCTGGGTCACAGGTGATGGAACAGGCTTGGGAGCCTGCTTTCCCCAAGGAGGAGGCCGGAGGAGCGTCCGGGGGGGCCTGTCCTCGCGGGCTGGGGTCAGGAGGGGACGGGAGGGGTTCAGGCCTGGGCTGAGCGCCCGCAAACCCTCAGAACCCTCCTGGCTCCAGGCCAGGACGGCACGGGGCACGCAAAGACCCTCCACCTGGCCCCCGTGCCACGAAGACGCCGGGGGTGCCCTGTCGTCGGAGAGGGATTCTCCAGGGGATGGGTGGGGACGGTCGGGGCAGCCACGCCGTGCTCCGCGCAGGGACCCAGCCTCCGCCCAGCGCCAGGGCGGCCGTGGGTACTCACCGGCTCTCCACCCGGGCCTGCTACCCCAGGGACGCCTTTGGGACCAGGCCTGCCCTAAAAGACACACAATTGGCAACATTTTGGGGGGCGCCTGAGAAAGCACCTCCCGGGTGCCGCCCCTCAATCCCAGGCAGCCTCGCGTCGGGGACAGTGGACTCCGGGGCCTGCGTGCTCAGGGCTGGGGGATGGCCCTGCTGGTCCAGCCCGACAGCAGGGGAAAGGCCTGCGGATCCAGGACCCAGCCTCGCATCCCGTGCTCACGTCGGCCGCCAGACACGAGCTCCTTAGAGCCCCCTGGAGAACTGCCCGGGACCCCGTGGGCCAGGCCGAGGTGCTATCCAGGGACGCACCACCCGCAGGAAAGGGCAAGCCCGGCCCCGGCACGTGCCATCTGGGCGTGTCTCCCCCCACCCCAGATCAGGGTGTTTGGAGGAAGGAGCCGGAGAAGCTTGATTCTCTTACTTACAAGGTCACCCTTGGGGCCGCGGAAACCCTCAGGGCCCCTCTCGCCTCTGTCACCCTGAAACGACAGGGGGCGAGGGGGGTGGGGGGTGGGGGAACAGAAAGTTAACAACTCGAGCAGGTTGGAGAGCCGCCCTGCGGGGAGACTGACCGGGCCGGGCCCCCGAAGTGGTTAGAAGAGCAGGACCGACGCTGCCAAGGACCACGGGGGCCAGAGGGGCCAACCGCACCCCGTGAGTGTCCAGACAGAAGGATACCAGCTCTTCCAGCACACTCGACCCACCCCCCCGGTGTGCCCACTGCCACCTGCTCAGGTGTGCCCAGGGCTATGGGCCCATGAGAGGACTCAGTCCTGGAGAGGACTCAGTCCTGGGGAGGGCCAGCCCAGCGCGGCCCAGTGGGACTGGGGGAGGCACCGGCGTGCGGAGGAGGAGGAGAGGGACCGAGAGCCTTGGCTGCTCTCCACCCCGGATGCACACATACCACTCTCCCCGGGGCTCCTGCGATCCCTGGCGGCCCTCGGAATCCAATGGGACCCTGTGAGGGAGTGCGGGGGTATCTGGGCCTCTTGTCTGGAGCCTGGCCAGCGTGCCTCCGAGGCCCTGGCTCCATCCAGAAAGATCTCGGCTCCAGCAGCCCCAACCAGACAGCCCCCAGCAGGCCCCTCCTCACTGGCCACCCAGAGGCCCAACCCTCTTCCCCCCCATCTTCCAGGGCCTCCCCCCCAGCCCCTCCCCTCCTGAAGGTGGCCTCCCACAACAGCCTGGGCTGATCTGAGATGGCCAGACTTACCCGATCCCCTGGGGGTCCGGCCGGCCCTGGCAGGCCCCGAAGTCCCCGAGGTCCCTGTGGGGAGAGAGCTGGGAAGGCAGGGCTTGGGCCAGCAGCCTCTGCCCCCACCCCAAGACTGCATACCCCCTGGGCGCCACTGAGGGCCCTATAGTCTTCCCTAGGAGCACCTGACCTCAGGCCAGGCCCTGGAGGGGCTGGGCAAGGTGGTGGAGGAGGGGGCCACAGGCGAAGGGGGGGTGCAGGGCCACAGGCCCTGGAAGGGGGACAGGGGAGGGGGATGGGGGCACAGGTCGGGGGAGATGGGGCCACAGGCCCAGGGGAGGGGGCCTGGGACTTGCAGCCTGGCAGACGCAGGACCGTGGCCGGTTCCCTGCACAGGGACCTGGCGGACAGTCCCCTGCAGCCCTAGGCAGTCCAAGGGGCTCCGATCCCACCTCCTCACCCCTGTCCAGCTCCTCCCCCTCCTCACCTGCTGCCCCACAGTGCCTGGGATGCCAGCAGGCCCAGGGGGGCCAGGATCGCCCTGCAGTGGAGATGAAGGGGTATGAGCAGGATCAGCCCAGGCTCTTGCGGCACCTCTCCGAGCCCACTGCCCACCCCCAAGCCCATGCTGTTGGGGCCATCGCCCCACTCACAGCCTCCTGAGGCTCCTGACCCTCTGCCAGAGAGGCCCCCAGGCTTTCCCAGACGCCCCTGCCCGGCTGGCGTGGGCCCTTCTGCCGCCCATGCAGTGGCCTCTCTGGCTAGAGATGCTGCCAGCCTCCCCGGAGCCACGGGAGCGGCCGCAGGGGCAGGGCAGGAGCCTCCAGGAGACACTTCTCCATCCACCTGGGGGAGGGGGCGCCTGAGCTCAGGGAACCACGAGAGACGGGCAGGCAGGGGCGTGTCCCGGGACCCTGGCCCAGCTCGCCTGGCTCTGACCAGCTGGGCCGTACACGGTGCAGCCCAGATGCAGCCAGCACTCTCTCCTCGGCCCCACCATGCCTGGGGCCCCGCGCAGACCCCAGCCCCGGCCGAGCCCCCCCGTCCGGCCGCCCCCAGGGCCCTCGCGCAGACCCCAGCCCCGGCCGAGCCCCCCCCGTCCGGCCGCCCCCAGGGCCCTCGCGCAGACCCCAGCCCCGGCCGAGCCCCCCCGTCCGGCCGCCCCCAGGGCCCTCGTTCACCTTCTCGCCATCCTTGCCGACCTCTCCTTGCTCCCCTTTGTAGCCGGGGGGTCCCTGAAAGCCAGCGGTGGGCGGCAGGTCACAGCCCACCCCCAGTGGCCCCGAACAGGGCCTGCATGGCCGCCAGCCCGGGCGGGCCAACCCTGGTCAAGAGGGGCAGGGCTTCCCAGTCCTGGTGGCCGCGCCCGTGCCCAGCGGTTACCACTGGGGAACGGGGGGTGCGGACAGAGCGAGGCCCCCAGGCTGGGCTGGAAGTCGGCCTCCTCTTCTTCTGGAAGGACTGGCAGACTTTCTGGACCCTTGTGTCCCCCCAAGTCCCCTCGGGATCTCAAGGCCCACACTGGACCAGGCTGCCTCCTCCTGTGGGGCATGGAAGGGGCTCAGTCACCCTGCGGCCACCGCTCACCTTGAACCCCGGCATTCCTGGGGGGCCGGGGGGGCCAGGAGGGCAGACGGCTGGGCACTGTTGGAAGACAGAGCAGTCAGAGCCCTGGTCCACACAGCCCTGGACCTGACCGAGGTCAGCGCCCAGGGGCCCTCAGAGGGGCTTTTCCACCAAGCAAAAGGGACCACAGGCCACACCAGGGCCTCCTGGGACCGCAGACGGGGTCTCATTTAGTGTGTGTGCGGGGTGCAGCGAGGCCTGCCGGGACCCGGGGCCACCCCGGACGTGCTTCTCTACACGCCTCCGAGACGGAGAGAAAAGGGAGTCCCAGGCACTAGCCCAGAGCCTTCTGGGCTGGGGACACCCTGTGTCCGTGCCAGCCGGGGCGGGAGACACTGGCCACATGTGGCTGGGCACTCCGGATGTGGCCGCACCACGGAGGCCCAGGCCCATTTACAATCCCTTCTCTCTCAGCCCAGATTCGCACGGCCAGAGTGCACGGAGGCTGTGCCCAGAGCCAGCGCCGCCCGCGCAGCCTGCACCCCCCGCCCTCCTGTGGGTGGGGAACAGGCCACTCTCCGCATGGGTCCCCAAGGCACCCCCGCCCTCCTGTGGGTGGGGAACAGGCCACTCTCCGCATGGGTCCCCAAGGCACCCCAGCCCCCTTCAGAAATGGCTGTGAACGCCTACCTGAAGGTCGGTGGCGCCTTCAGGGAGGACCCCCGGGTGACCCTGGAACACAAAGACAGCTGACTTTGAAGCTGCCCCCCACCCCCAGTCCCTATAGCCCTGCCAGGGGGCTCAGGTCCTGCCTCTCCCACAGTGGCCAGTGCTGGGCACTCACAAGGACAGATACCAGCTGCCTTTGGGGCGGAATGGTCACCAGACCCGAGCCCTGCCCATCCCCACGTCAGCTGACCCAGCCACCACAGCCCTGGGCTTCACGCACATCCAGAGAGTGGACCGGAGTTACAGGGCATGGATTTGGGGGCAGGAGAGTCAAGCCCACTGTGCCTGGCACTTCCCCCAAGAAGCTTTGGGGCCCCTGCCCCATACTTACGGGGGGTCCTGGAGGTCCTGGGGGGCCAGGGAGGCCGGGTAGTCCAGAGGGTCCCTGGGGGTACGGGGTAGGACATCAGGTGGAGCAGAACCAGCCCCCGCCGGCAGGGAGGTGACCAGCTACTTCCAGAGAGAAGCCTCCCTCCCCTGTGCCCTGACCGGGACGCCCCCACTCTGCCAGCCTCCCCCCACCCTGGCCTGGTGCTGGTGTCCAAGGTGCATCCCAAGGCCCAGGCTCTCCTTGTCCCTGAAGGTCAATCAGGGCTTCTATCAGGCCACAGAGAAAAGTGGGGGGGAGAGCGGGGGGGGAGGGAAGGGCAGGAGAAAGGGGGCGAAGCCCTTGGTTGTTGACAGGCAGGACCCCTGCTCTGAGCAATGGGGCAAGGTCAGGGGCAGCCACTCACCGGGGGGCCCCGGAGACCCATTCCACCTGGGACGCCACTCTCTCCTGCTTCTCCCTGGGGCGGGGGGAAGGGAGAGAGACACGGGGGTCTGCACCCGCAGAGCTCTGAGGACCCCACACAGTGCTAGTCTGCCCCCTCGGAACAGGAACCCAGGCAGCCCGTCAGGCAGCTGCCCCTAAGGAGGACCCAGAGCCACAGCCCTGGTTTGGGACCTGGCAGCCAGCTGAGCCCTGTGCACTGCTGGCCTGCCGGGGGCTGGGGTCCGGGCGGTCAGTACTCACCGGGGGTCCGGGGAGGCCTTTGCCCTGTAATGCCAAGCACTGAGTCAGAACTCGCCGGGGACTGGACGGCTTTGCCTGCCAACCCACCCCTTCCCCTAAGACTGGTGGGGTGCACGGAGCAAGCCCTCAGGGGGTGACCCTCCCTGGGGGAGAGAGGGCATGGTCCAGGGACAAGAGAGCTGGACACTGCCTCCCAGGGCTCCCGGAGGGCCCCCCTCACGCTGGTCAGTCCTGCTGCAGGGGAAGCGATACTTACCCCCAGCCCGGGAGGCCCCGGGGGTCCCAGACTTCCCTATAGAAGGAAACCAGGGTGTCAGGAGCAGGCTGGGCCCAGGCTCCCAGGTCTCCGAGAGCACAGCTGTTCCCCTCCCCCACTCTGAAAGGGGTCTCCATTTTACGGAAGACTGAGGCCCAGGGGGAACCCCGGATGCCCCAGGGGCCCGGGACAGGTCTTTTGTCAACAATCCTGCTGAGAAAAGTCCAGACTCTGTTGGAAGTGGACACAGAAAGCAGCACAGGTAGGCCAGGCCAACAAGAAGGCCCAGCCCCAGGGCTCCCGGAGCCCCCACTGGAGGGCCCCATGCCTGGTTCTGGTTACCAAGGAAGCCCGGGGACCCCGGAGAGCCAGTGCCTCCTGCTCCTCTGCGTCCAGAAGACACGGTCCTGGCAGTGGAGACCACCTCCCTACCCATGTCCCTGCCCCCCTCGGGCTCCCTCCAGAAAGCTGACCCCCTACCGCCCCTCTTCCCAGGAAGCAGAGGCCGGGAAGGCTGGGTCATTCCCCCCTCCCGAACCCGGTATGAACCTGAGGACAACCGTGACCAGAGGCCAGTGTGGGGCTTGGTGGGCTGGCTCCTCACCACCCTGTGCCCACTTCTGCACCCTCTGCCTCCCTCCAGACACGGGGCCCAGCGGCACCGCAAACCAGGGGTTTCCCCCACCCCCTCCAGTGGAACCCACACTCTGGCAGCAGCACTGACCCGCTCTCCAGGCGCGCCCTTGGGGCCGGGCGGTCCATCCTGGCCGGTCAGGCCCTGCGGAAAGAGGCAGAGGGAGGGCTCGAGGGGCCACACGGGGAAAGACAGGCCCCACAGAGCGTGCTTTCCCAACTAAAATGGGTCCAGAGGCTGACAAAGGCCTAGCTGTGGCCCCTTGGCCTCCGGCCGGCCTGCCGTCCACCTGGAGGGCGAGCAGCTGGGGGGCCCACTTGTCTGGGGGCCCCTGCTCCGGTCCCTACAAAGCCCTGCCTGGGGCTCTGAGGAGGAGGCCCGTCTGCTCCCGGACCAGCAGGAGCACTTTCCCGTCCGTCGTGGCGCGGCTGGGTCTCCGCCAGCCGTTCCCGCCGGCGCTGAAGGGTCTGGGCTGAAGGCCAGCGGAGCCCTGCTGGGGGACCTCCGGAGACCCGCGGGGACAGGGCAGGCACAGCTGGAGGACAGCAATCAAACTCGGCCCCCGGATCAAACCCCTCCAAGTCCAGGCCCGGGGCAGGGGCAGCGCAGAAGGGGGCTCTCGGGAGGGGAGCGGGCGGGGGGAGGGGCAGGCACACTCACGTCCACGCCAGGCAGTCCCGGCAGCCCAGCCTCTCCCGGCTTCCCCGGCTTCCCTGGGGCCCCTTTCGGTCCCTGGAGGAAGGGGGCGGGGTGGGGGGGGCGAGCAGAGGCGTGAGAGCAGGTCCCGCCCAGACCCGTGGCCTTCACCAATGAGAGAAGCGCCTTCCAGCTGGGGCCCCGCCCAGCAGTAGAGATTGGCTCCCGTCCCCCAGAGGCCCGCCCCGCCTGCTCTCCTGCGACCCCCTCGCGGGCCCCCGCCCGCGGCCCTCCCCAGCTGCCCCCACTGCCCCCGTCACACCGGCAGCACATTCACCAGGATGCTGTGTTGGCCAGCTGCTTTGGCCGCCCCAGCGAAGGGCCAGTGGGTCCCTCTGTGGGACCGCCCGTGTGGCCCCGGACCCTCAGCTCCCAAGCCTGAACAGCTCCGGGGAAGCTCGCTGTGGGACCTGGCCTGCCTGGCCAAGGACAGCTTCCAAGCGGGTCCAAGCCGAACCCTCTACCCAGAGACCCGCCGAATCCCACACACCCCCTCCCACCCGCTTCCTGGCCAGGCCTCTGCTCTGAGCCCTTGGAGCCCCCCGCACCCCACCTCCCCGCAGCAGGTAACCAGGGCCAGGGGTGGCGGAAGGGATGTCAATGACCCTCTGTTCTAGGTCCGCCCCTCCCCTCACCGGAGCTGGACACTCACCGGGGACCCAGGCAGACCCGGAGGCCCAACTTCTCCCTGCACAAGGGAAGACACCCGCATGTGAGCAGTGTCTCCTGACAACCCGGGCCTAGAAGGCCCCTGGAGATGACACGGGAGCATCCCCACCTCATGCACATCTGGGGGGCACTTCCCCTCTGGGGTCAGGCTAGAGGTGGGGGCTGGGGAGGCAGAGATGGACCCTGGGGACGCTGCCCCTACAGGGCCCACAGACCTTTGAGCAGGGTTCTGAGGGCAGAGGGAACGGGTCCCGCAGCCCCCCACCAGCACCCACCAGCCTGAGAAGCTTCGGAAGGTGGGCTGTGGGCACTGAGAGGCCTCCTGCTCCTGCCTGATGTAGGGTGGCAGTCCCCCAAGACTCTCAGAGGCTCAAGGCGGCCCCCCAGCCCCCTCCCACCCACGACCAGCCGACGCTCTGCAACGTTTTTAAGGGGAGCCCTCCCCGGAAGGAAAGACTCAACTTGACTCCCATCAGCCTGGGAGTCTTATGGGGGGCCGGGGCCCAGCCCCCATGGGAGGGGCGTGGGGGCCAGCCACGAGCTGTCCCAGCCCTCCCTGCCTCCACCCTGCAGGGATGTTGCTGAGCACCCTATGGGTCCAGGTCGGCCAGGGTGGGGGTGGGTAGGAGACTTGGGGCCATCCAGGGCCTGGGGGACTCAGAGAGGCTGAGGACCAGTTGCGGGGGGTGCTCCCGCAGTACATTACAGGTGAGGAGAGGCCTGGAGCAGGCCCCTACCTTTCATGGAGGTGGCTGGATTGGGGGTTCAGCCCAGATAGTCCTGGGACACCCACGGAGGACTCCGTCTCTGGGGCAGAGCCAGCTCCCAAGCCCAGCCCCTTCCAGAGCTGTCTCCCGCCCCTAGCGGCCTCCAAGACCCACCCAGAGGGACAGGCCCTGCACCTCCACTGCCATGGCCCCTCTGGGGACCCGGAGACACACACCTCAATACCCACAGTTCCAGTGCAAAGTCTACGTGCAGCACCCCTCCCTGCTCTGGGGACACAATCCCGGTGGGGTGAACCCTGAGCAGGAACCACCCACACCCCTTCCCCGCTTTGTCCCTGCCCTGGGAAGTGGGGCTTGGTATTGTCCCCATCAGGTCTGGGGGCTCAGGGAAGTTGGGGCTGGACTAGAACCCCACCGAACCCTCCCCGCCCCTCCCTCTCCCAACTCACATCAATGCCATCTTTGCCTGGCTTTCCAGGTGGCCCTTGGGGGCCAGGGGGTCCTTGAGGTCCCACTTTCTGAAACGGAGAAACGTCGTTATGCAGCTGTGTCCTCCCCCGTCTCCTGTGGTGCAGGTCCCACTGGCCAGCCCCGGGTTGGCCCAACAAGAGTGTCCCCTCTTCCTGGGTCAGGAGTGGTGCTGGGGCCTGGCTCCGGGGGGCCCCCTGACCCAAGCCTGCCTTGGAGACCCCCCCAAAGCCTCAGGCCGGCAGGATCTTCATCTTAAGGCCAGGAGGGGCTGGCCACTGCCCCACGGGAGCCTCAGGGAACAAAGGCAACATTGTGCCTCTCTGGTGGCGGTGGCTGACCCGGCCAGGCGAGGACAAGGCACCGTCCTGGGCTCGTTCCTGAGGTGTCTCGGTGTCCATGGGGGTGAGGGGGCCATGGGCTTCAGGTCCGGGTCTCCAAGGGTCCTTGAGTTCCAGGCTCACTCTCTGGCCCAGGGTGGTCCCAGGGCCGGACCGCTCGATGCCCCATCTCAGAGCCCCAGCCTCCCCCCACGGGGCCGCCCATCTCCAGTGCGAGCCTGGCGCACCCCTCCGGCCCGCGCTCACCTGTGCCTCGCTCCCGGTGGCGGCCAGGAGCTGGCCCAGCAGGAGCAGGACCAGCGTGGCGGCTCCGGCCATGGCTGTGCTCGCGCTCTGAGTGGCGCCGGTGGTGGCGGCAGCAGGGGCTCGGAGCGGCGGGCGGGGCGGGCAGCGGGCCGGATGCCAGTTCCCGCCCCGCCGGCCAGGCACAAGCCCCCCATTCAGCAGGGCCCACCTGGGGCTTCAGCTCCGCCCCATACCTCTCCACCGCGCCGCCAGGGGAAAGAAAGAAACCCAGTGGCATTTTTTTGGCTGGCCTCTGAGTTAAATTTATCCCCGGGACTGATGAGTTACACACATACACCTTTTAGCAAAAAAGAAAGACGCTCTTTTCTCCGCCTGCTCCTCCGCCAGGGTAAGGAGAGGGCAACAACCCCACACTGAAGGGCTCCTTTGGAGAAGGGGCAGCTTCAGCCCTAGAAACAGTGACCTCCGCAGGGTCCTGAGTAAGATAGAGGCTGCCCGAGACCCAGGAAGACCCTCAGAGAGGGGGAGCATCCCTGTGCTGGGGGCCAGACCAGGCCCACTACAGCTCTCGTCCTGGTACCCCGTCCTGCCTGGGCAGAAGCCTCAGGCCAGGCGTGTGAGGCTGGGAACACCTCCTAGTCCCAGGCTCCTAGCCCAGAGTTTAACGATCTGGAGTGCTTCAGTCACGGTGTCCATCACTGGCAAAGGTCAGACTCTTACCCTCTTACCTGGCCTTCCCCACCACAAGAGAGAGCCAAATGGTGGTGCCGGCAGAGGACAGTAGCAGCACCGGGACCACGGGGCCCGAGCAAAGCTGCTAATGGACAAGACCTCTGAGGCTGGTGTGGCTCTTCCTGCTTTTCACAGTCTCGGGCAGCTCAGGGTCGCTGGGTTTAGGCAAACTCTGCTTCACCCTCGGAAGGCACAGGAGCAGCAGGGTGGGGGGCAGCACCGGGGGGCCAGGAGCCTCTGCGCCCACCCCAGGGGACTCCCACAAATCCAGGTCACCTAAAGGCCCACGGAACTGGCAGGATCTCAGCCCCGCCCACAGCCAAGTATCAGAATGTTTAGAATTCTCTGGGAAATGCTGCTTTGGGACTTAGAGCACACTGCATGAACGCTGCTTTCCTCTCTTTCACTAGTCAAGGGCATTAGCGAGAGGAGGGGAAGCATGAGGTACAGATTCGGACCTGTGCCTGGACAGCTGAGAGGCTCACGACGGCAGGCCTGTCTGCGGAGGAACTCCATTTCGGTGGGCGGGAGCTCAGGACTTCCGCGGTGCGTGGGTTCACAAGGGGCCAGCGGGTGGACGAGGAAAGGAATACAGAGGGAAGCAAACGGACTCGGTGGAGAACCTCAGCTCACCACTGTGGTGGACTGGCTGCTCACTCCCTCACATGGGGGGGGCGGCGGTGAGAATTCTATCAAGGAAGGCAAGAGAAGCTCGAAAGCTCTCGCCCTCCAGCAGAGTTCAGGTCATCCTAGGACATCGTCAGACACCCCAGCCCTTCCACCCCACCCACAAGCCCAAAGCCTGGGGAGCAAGACTCCTTCCCCGCCAACCTCTCCTCCCTGCCGTCCACCCCCTTCCTGGAGCAGACTCAGAGAAAGTCCAGCTCGGTCAAGGGAGGGAGCTGGTGCCAGAAGTCTGGCTCCAGCCTTCACCCCAAACCGGTCCCTGGCTCCACACAGTCCCTCTCCCTGGGGAGCTGCCCCTGCCTAGAAGCTGAGCCCCAGGGGGCTCGAGTGGGTCACGACCTCACAGCTGACACCCCCAGGCAGAACCAAAGCATCACCCCTCTGTTTCAGGCCATCACCCTGGGTGAAGTGTGGGGGGCGGGCAGGCCAGAGTGACTGCCAGTCTCTAGGTCCTGCTGCTGGGCACAGGCACCCCCTCCTACGGTTGTTCCAATGGGATTTTCCTCCCACTCTGGGTTCAAGCTTCTCCATGGAACCTGTGCTCCACAAATGTCCACATTGAGCATTCTCACCACTAAGGGCTCGGTGGGGGGGGGCGGTGCTGCTGAGGACTCAGTGTTGGAGGACCCCCTCATCGTGACGTCGTCACCCTCTGTGGTAGAAATTCCATCCCTGTGCCAAACTGAGTTCAGGCACCAGGGGACCATCCCCTCCCGCAGACCGGAGGGGGCAGGGGAGAGCCAGCAGCACAGGACACAGCCTGCCCTAGCTCCAGCACCGGGGAACATTAACTCAGGGGCTGGCCCTCCCGCAAAATGACTGCCAGTCTGCCCACCTCTCCCACCAGGATAGGAGCTAACAGTCCACACTCTTGAAAAACGGAGCCCAAATCACAGCCAGTGACTCAGAGCCCCTCCCCCTCCGGAAGAGCTGTGACCTGGTTGCTTCAGTGGTTCAAAGGCCAGGGTGCAGCCCTCTACAGGGCTCTCACCCTGTTGGTGCTGAAACTCCAGTGGGTCAGGAGGGGGACTCCGGCCCAGGGGGACAAAGCCTGGCTGAGAGCCCACCGGTCCTTGAGGACAGGGAGGTGCACTCTACCCCTGCCAGTTGGAGGGGTCAAGGGGGTCCTGGTGTGGTAGGTAGAGCAGCCAGGGTAGGGACGGAGGAAACAGAGCCACAGAGAACGCTGGGGAGCGGCCCCGAGGCACCACAGTACACCCCTGACCAGGGTAGGCAAAGATCTCGTCCAGACCCAGGGTCCTGTCAAACTGCTGCTCCTCCTGCTCAGCCCACCCAAGGGACCGCACACAAGTCCCAGACCCGCTCCTACACCAGTGACAAGAGGCAGCCGTGGGACCAAGTGCCCAGCTCCAGAGGGCCCAGGAGGCCGTGTGGTCAGGGTGTCTAGGACCGATGCATCTGTCCGGGGGACTGCAAATGGCTGTTTCCACGGGTGCTCACAATGGCCAAGTGGGCCACATCTGGGCTAGGCCACTTTGCACCCAAGGGGCAGAAGCCCAAGGAGCAGCACCACCGCCAAACGAGCCCCCTTCCCGGACTCCAGCCACCCAGAGCCCACCCACAGCCCCGTGGGCCACGCTCAAACGCTCAAAGTCAAATGAGTTTATTCAGAAAAGGCCTCTGCACCAGACTAAGAAAATGAACCCCCCCTCAGGCCAATTTACAAAGCCAGGTAGGGGGCAGGGCACAGAGGAGAGACGGCAGGAGGGCAGTTCGAGGTCAGGATTTCCAAGTCCTGGCTTTCCAGCAGCTGCGGTGGCCACTATAGTGACGATCAGGGAGAGGCCAGGACTGCACCGTGCTGAGAACAGAGGGCAACGGGGCTCCCCAGACCTGTGGCCCGGCCGGGATGCCCACGGGCACCTGCTTCCCTTAAGGGTTTCTGGGTTTGGTCTAAGGCCCCACCTCAGCTTCCTTGTCTAGCCATGGTCCTGCGGTGGCTGAGCTCCCCGAGGCAGCAGGCTGCAGCCCTGCCCAGCCTCCTGCCTCCTCCACTCCATTCTCACCCTCTTGAGCCTCAGGACGCCCTGGCACTGCGCCATGCCAGGCGGGGACTGGCCTCTTGGTCCCACTGTCCCCACCATCGCCACCCACCGAGGAACCGTCCCCAGGGCCCTGATCCACCTTCCTTCTCTTCCTCACCTCCTCCGCCACCTTGGCCCCCGCGTCCTGTGGCCCGGGCTGCTCGGCCTCCCCGGGGGCCTGGCTGCCCGATTCCTGGGCCCCCCCGCCAAGGCTGCTCTGGCTGAGGGCGCAGCCCTCCAGGTTCAGGGCAATCTTCTCCACGTCCGAGGCGCTCTGGGCGCCCGGCTCCCCCGGGGCCTGCTCCCGCCGGCTGGCCTCCAACTTCCTCTTCTTGCTCTCCTTGGGGCTCGGGGGCTCCGGGTCCTCCTCCCCGCGGCCCCCCGCCTCCCCTTCCCGGTCCCTCGCCAGAGCGCCGCCGGGTGCCCCGGGCGGCGACGGGGCACCCGCGGCCGCGCCGTCCCCGCCCTCGGCCCGCCCCGGCCCGCAGGTCCGTCCCGAGGCGCCGGCCTGGCGCAGGGGGTCCCCGGGGCTCCCCGCGCCCTCGGCCGGCCGCAGCCGGCGCAGCTTGTCGTGCGGGCCCCAGACGAACTTGCGCCGCGGCCGGAAGTGCTCCCAGGCGAAGCGCAGCAGCCGGCGGCGCTGGCGCGCGCAGCGCACGGAGAACACGAAGTAGTCCAGCGCGCTCTGGCGCACGGCCGGCAGCTCCCCGCGCACCAGCGTCTCCTCCAGGAAGAAGCGCGCCAGCGGCGCCTGGTAGCGCTCCAGGCCCAGCTCGCCCAGGGACTTGAGGATGCGCGTGATGCGGAGGTTGTTGTGGCTGTGCCTGGGGGCGTGGGGGCAAGCGGAGGGGTGCTGGCGGGGGCCAGCTGTCTCCGCCCCCCCTCGCCGCCCCCCCCCCCCTGGAGAAAATGGCCTGGGGGCCCGGATAGTGCAGGTGGGGGCTGCGATGTATTTTCTACAAGGCTGCTGTCCCCTTGGCCCCGCGGAACCGCCCCCCCCTGCCCCCCAGCCCCGGGCGCGCGCGGCTGCAGGAGAGCCGCGCGGGACCCTCCAGAGCACAGGGCCTGGCCCAGGCTTGCTCGCTCCCCGCCCAGCGCTTCTCGGCAGGGGGGAGGGGTCCCGTGCTTGCCAGGCTGATGGAACAGTGGGCAGCCCGACCCACACCCAGGTGGACGGTGGGGGCGCAGGTAAGGAAACGGACTGGCACGACTTTCTCGGTTCTCACACGCCCAGTGTTGGGACCAGCCCCGCCGTGCAGTGCAAACGGGGACGGTGCTCAGAGCCTGACGCACTTGCCCGAGCACCCCTGCAGGCCCTCCTCCCCCAAAGTGCTCCCCCACACCTGCCCGGAACCTAGCACAGCCCCATCCCCCTCACTTGTGTGGAGTGAGGGCCGGTCCTTACCGGTTAAGGTTCTGGAAGCGCTTCTGGTAGTTCTGTGCTCGGCGAACTTGTCCGGTGTCCCGGTCCTCCAGCTGGATCCCGTAGAACCCCAGCATGAGCTCGTAGGCCTGGACAAACCGCTCCCTGACCTCCTCGGAGCTTTTAAATGCCTGGAACACCCACCCCCCCGCAAGCCAGCGGGAGCTCAGGGGCCATTGCAGGCGCAGGGGGCTGGCTGACGCCTCCCTCAGGCCCCAGTTCATCTACAGGCCTGGACTCAGACGAGAATTCTGAATGTGACTTTTCTTCTAGCTGCTACGAGGTCTCACTGGGGCCAGAGGCATCTGCCCCAGCTCCCAGAGGAATCCTGCCAGCGGCCAGGACAGCTTGGGGGGCTCCCAGGGTGGAGCATATGGTAGGAGACACACAGTCTCCTCGGCTCCCCAGACCCTGCCACCTCTCCAGGTGTCCTGCGCCAGCCCAAACCAGGTGTGACAAAGCCCCCATCCCCAGGACTCTGCTCTCAGGCCTGGCCCTGAGCTCTCTGACTTAAGGCAAAGGGCTGAAGAGAATCAGATTTCTCTAGAAGCCTGTGGGGAGCAGCAGGGGGCAGAGGCAAGGAACCATGAACCTCGAAGGGCAGGGCAGCTTCCCAGCCCGCATTGCTCACCTCAATCTCCCGCAGCGTGAGGGGCTTGGCGTGCCAGTTCACTCCCGGTTCACGCAGAGGGAAGAGCCTGTGGGAGAGGGTGCGGCACCGGTCCCATTGCAGCAAACACGGGCTCCCCGCCATGGGCCAGGTGCTCGCCAGCCTCTCGGGGTTCAAGGCTCCGCTCCTGATGGTCTGGCTGGACGACCCATGTCACGGACTCTCATGAGTCACAGCCAGGGGGCGAGGGCAGGAGGGTCGGGGGAGACTGCTCTGGACCAGGGTGCATGGCAGGGGCAGCGTGGCCGTGGGAGGCTCAGCGTGCACGCTCAGCTCGGCGCTCCAGACTGTCCTCTTTATTCACTTAAAGATTTAGTTGTTTTTAGAGAGAGACGGGAGCAAGAGCGTGCAGGAAAGGGGCAGAGAATCCTCGAGCAGACTCCCTGCTGAGCACAGAGCTCAACTGGGGACTCGATCTCATGACCCTGAGATCCTGACCTGAGCCAAAACCAAGAGTGGGACGCTTAACTGACTGAGCCGGCCACGTGCCCCTCCTCTTTATTCTTCCGTTCTTCTTTCTGTCTCGTCATTCATAGTGCAGAGCTGTCCCCCACAATACTGTATGCCCAGGAGAGGCCCTAACCATGCCATCTTCAAAAGCACGGCAGATTTGGGGGGCAATGTCAAGGGTCCCCAAGGCCACCTGCTGACAAGGATCAACTCAGGCCACTGTTGGAACCCTGCCACCCCTGAGCGTCCGAGGGGCTCTGCAGGGCCACATGGCCTTTTGGGACTGGGGACCCAGTCTGTGTGCCACTCTGCCTGTCCCCTACATCTGTGTTCAGCTCCCAGCCTCAAAGGCTCTGCACAGCTGCTGGACACACAGACTGCAGGACAGCGGTGGTGCAGCACCGGGAAAGAGTGCAAAGGGAGTGTGTGTGGGGGGGAGGCGGAGGGCACCTGCTCCATAGCCCCGCCCCTCTGGCCCCGCCCACTCACCACTGGATGTAGGAGTGATTCTCTTCCAGTAGGTCATAGTCCTCCCTCCAGTTCTGAAGAATGTCTTCAATGAAACAGCCTGGGGGCCCCATGGGGACAAGTCAGTGCAGAGCTGCTGGAAGCCACCCCCCCCCCTTGAGGACCTTGGGGCTCCGAAGCTTGTATACGTCTCATGTGACCAACTCCCCCAACCAAAGCCCTTGATTTCTTTAACATCTAGACGTGGGACCTCCACTGCTGGCTGAGTGTGGACCCGGGTGAGAGTACCACACTGGGCCTGGGGGCAGGAGAGCCCAGGAGGCCCACTGGGAGAAGGACATGGGGTCTCCAGCCCCACACCTGTCTTTGTAGAAAGGTGGCCTCACTGCCCCCACCAAGCCATGGCCTGTCGGCTGGAATCTGACCTCAAACGGGGCGTGCAGCGGAGCCCCACCCCGTAGCCTGGCCTCGGGCAGGGCAGCTGCTGTTTCTGCAAAGAGCCAGACAGTGAACGCTTGAGGCCACAGGTCCTGTGGGCACTGTGGGGGGAGGCAGCCACAGACAGAGCACGGGCTGTGGGCGGGTCCTCGCATGTCTCACAGACACTGATCCCGGAATTCCGGGTAGCTGTCACAGTACAGAATATTATTCCATCTTACGTTTCTTCCAACCACTTGAAAACGTAACAATGATTCTTCCCTGTTAGCGTATGCATGCGGGTTTTCCACTAAGGCGGCCCCGCCGAGGGGGTCTGGGAAGCCCTATTCACTGCCTGGCCCTGCACAGAGAACAGGCTGGGGGCTGCGGCCCGGGCTTCCCCTCAGCGGCCTCCAGGGGGCGCCGTGCGGCTGGCCGAAAACCTCAGGCCACCACCGGGGACCCCGGGACTGGGAGCAGGGGCAGCCAGTGGAGGGGAGATGGCCCGGACACCCCGGCGGGGACAGAGACGCGGGCCGCCTGGCAAGCGCGCACCGTTGGGCAGGAACCGGATCTCGTTTCTGTAGAAACTCAGGTTGGGCATGTCACCGTTGCTGTCCCGCTCTATCAAGTCCTGAGGAGCCGGAGAAAGGTGCCCGTCGGAACGTCTCCAGACACGGGCTGCCTCCAGGGGTCCCTCGCACTAGAACACTCCTGGCAGGGGCAGGGGGCATCTGCTCTGGGGCCCACAAACCTCTGACATGCTGAGGGCTGGCGAGGACCCCATGTACCCCACAGGTGAGGGCAGCAGCTCCCTCTGACCACCACCTTCTCCTGTCGCCACTGCGGCCCAGGGCTGGCAGGTCCCCATCATCGGCCCCCCTTCCTCACCCGAGGCAGCTCAGGGCTTGCCTGAGACTCAGGGTGCCGAGGGCACGGATGAGGGTGACGGGAAGGCCAACTGCTCAGGCCCCAGCATGCAGGACCTTGTGCGTGTGCTGCTGGCTGGCACTGGTCCCTTGTTTTACAGGCCAGGGCGGGGAGGCTCAGAAGGCTGGCCCGCTATCCCCGTCACCCCAGGATGAGGGGAAGGAGCAGCTGTCCCAGATGGAACGTGGGACTTCGTCCGAGAAGAGGTGCTGACCGGACCGATGGTCCACACGGCCTTCTTCGGGTGGGGGTGGGGAGGACCCTGAGCTGAGGGGGGCTGGCGAGGTGGGGGGGGCGCCCCAGACAGCTGTTACCTACCGGGTAGTTGTGCCGGTACCTGCGTGTGTCCCGCATCGCTCGCCAGTTCCGGGACCCCAGCATCCTGGCCTGGGAAGAGAGGAGAGGGGCTGAGACCCCCGTGGGAGACCCACCAGTAGGCAGGACCCACCCCTAGCGAGCCCCCATCATAGTAAGGGCAGCAAGGACCTGTCGGCTATCAACAAAACCGGAGGGGACCGGAGAGCATGGAGCAAGGTGTGCCCTCTGCTCGGCCGCTGCTGCCTGCCCCAGCTCTCGGGACGCCCCGGCTGACCAGCACATTCTTGGGACACAGCCCCCTCTCCCCCATTTCTAACTTCACCTCCTACTCCCATATCCGCTGGTTACCTCCGCTTGGACCCCGGCCTTAGGACTTCCCCCGGGGCCTACCCCATTGCATCCTTTTTGCACTGTGCTCGAAGTTGTCACCAGGCTGTGTCCCCAAAGGCAGCGGTCTCACAGCCTACAGCCCTGGGAGGGGCCCCAAACACTTGTCTGACAAAGAGATGAATGACCGAGGCTCCTGTCTCTGCCCAAGCCCGGAGCTCATAGACCAGATCCTGTCCTCCAGTCCCGTGGGGGAGCCCCCTTGGCAAGGTACAGAAGCTTCTCGTTGCCCTCCAACAGCTACGGCCCCTATAACTGCAGGCCAAGCACCCTGGGGTCCTGGGAAGGACAGAAGGGAACTGGCGACCAGGACGCCAGGGCAACACTGCTTGACCCATCCTGTTAGAGGGTGGGGGGCATGAGCAAGGCTGAGCCTGGCTTGTGGTCCCACGGATGCTGGGGAGGAGAAAGGGCCGACAGATAAGGCTCTGAGGCATGACAAGAGGGGACCGCTCGAGCCAGGAAATACCTGGGTCCCGGATCCTGGAAGGAGCAGAAGAGCACTGGAAGGGGGTTCGGAGGCTAGGCCTACCGCTGGGTCCCTTGGCTCTGACCCGATCCCAACTCCCCAAGATCCTCCAGCTGGTCTGAGCCCCAGCAAGGATCAGGGGGTGCCTCCATCCACGATTTATAGACCAGGGCAAGCTAATATTCTTGCCTACCAGCCAAGGGCCAGCAGAGAAAGCAAAGCTCAGCAGAAGCTGGCCCCGCCCAGTGCCAGTTTCCTTTTCTCTTCCTCCCTGGGGCCAGCCAGGCGCCTCCCCGGGTCAGTGCAAGACGGCCAGCCCCACAGGTGCGCAGACGACACAGCCCAGGGCAAAGCACCAAACAGCCATGCTAGGGCTCAGTCTGGGGCAGCTGGGGTGTGCTCTGGGGTGGGGGTGGGGGCCTGGGGGAAGGGGAGAGGATTAGGACCTGAGGAGGGACAGAAGCGGTAGATGGCAGAGGACTGTGGGCCCATCACGGGATGGCCGGGGCGCTGGAGCACTGCTTTAGGAGCCGTGCCCATGAGACTATAGCAAGGGCCGAGTCCTCTCACTCCGGCCAAGTGTGCATCTGGCCCAGGAAAAGAGCCCGATTCCTGCCCTCTGACTCCAGCCCAGTGACCCTGACCACGGCCCAGCCCTTTTCCTCAAGAACCGAATGCCTGCCCCAAGCACCACAGATATGCTCAGGCTCCTAGGCTAATTGGCAGGTCCAGGACCCCTCGGGTCCCTCTCACTGACCACTCCCCAACAGAGAGAGCCACCGAAGATCCCGAGCTCTCAGGTGCCAGTGGGAAAACCGGACCTGGAGAGCCTGCAGGCTGGAAATCAGACACGAGAATATGCTGTCTTCCAGAAGCGACCCCTATCGCGCTATGTCCCCCATAACACCTGCGACCCCAGCTGGAACCCCTGTCCTTACACCGGGAAGGATGTGCTGCCCAGCGATCCTCGCCCGCCCGTGGTAAGGAAGAGTAACACTAGTAACAAAAAAGAAACCAGTGGTAACCAGAGAAAATCAACGGCAACAAAAGTAACTCACAATGACAGGGAGTAACCAGTGGCAACAAAAGTCACCATGGTAATGACAAATAATCAGTGGGGACAAAAGCAACTGCTGGTCACAAGTAATCAGTAGTAACAAAAGGGACAGCTGGTAAGGACAACCAGCACTTAAGTGTAAGTGGCCGCTGGTCACCACCAGTAGCCCAGCGCCTCCGGACAGGCCTGGCTCAGCCAGGCCACCTCGCGTAGCCTCCAAGGCCACCTCCAAGGAGGCGGGAGGCCCCCCGTAGGTGGGTGCTGCACCCCGAGAGCAAAGGTGGGGGTGGGGCGGGCTGGCGGGGAGCAGGTGGGGCAGAAGCCGGAGCACCAAGAGGCAGGGAGGCTGGCGGAAGCAGGGGAGCGCGCAGAGGATCTATCAGGAGGATGGAGCCTAGGGTCTGGAGCTGGGAGGTGACAGAGAGCGGAGTCAAGAACGCGCCCAGGGCATCCCCTTGAGAAGTGTCAGCGCACGATTCGGCTCCGGGCACACAGATCCGAGGGTGGCCCTGGATCTCCCTGCAATGTCCCTTGGCTGGGCCAGAGCTGGGGGGCGCAGGTCCGGGCAGATCTCAGGGTGTCCGGGGGTCTTGAGGGAGGCACGAGGGGGCTGTGAGCGGGGGAGAGGGCGACAGCTGGAGGGAGAGCCAGGCCCCAGGCCGGATCTCCAGGGAGGACGGCTTCCCCGGAGCGGGGCCTCGCTCCCACCTCGCGGCGGCCGGGCAGGCCTGCGCGGGGGCTCGGGGACCCCAGCGCGCGTCGGGGCTGCACCTGGAGCGCTCCGGGCCGCGCCGCCCGCGCGTCCTCCTCGTCCTCGTCCTCCGCGTCCGCGTCCCCCGGGGCGCCGGCCTCGCCATCCTCGTGGCCTCCGGCGCTCGGGCCCTCGCCGTCCTCCTCCTCGCCGTCCTCCCAGGTCGAGTCGCAGTCCGGGTCGTCCATGCTCCGGCGGCGGCGGGTCCCGCGCTCCGGCGGAAGCGAAAGTGAGCGAGGGAGGAAGCGCGGGGGCGGGCCGGGGCCGAGGGGCGGGCCGGGGCCGAGGGGCGGGCCGGGGCCGAGGGGCGGGCCGGGGCCGGGGGGCGGGCCGGGGCGGGGCCGCCGCCGCCGCCGCCGCCTGCCGGAAGGAGATCCCGGCGCCCGAGAGCATCCTTGGCCGCCGACGTCGGTCCGGAGGACGCCCGCCCCCTTCCCCGCTGAGATTCCTCCCGGGGCAGGTCCCCAGCCCCGCGGCCATGTCTCCGGGGAGGATGCTCTCCACCCGGGGTCTCCCCGCAGGATTCCCCACAATATCCCTTCCCCCTGGGAGGATGCCCCCCACCAAGGATTTCTCCCCGAGGTTGTCCGTAGAGAATGTCTTCCCTCGGGAGAATCCCTCCCGGAATATGCCCCCTCCCCGCAGTATTCCCGCCTGGACACCTCCCCCGAGAGAATTTCCCCCAAAGTCCTCTGTGAGAACACCCCCAGTCTAGAGGACTCCACTAGATGCAGGGGATGTCCCTTGCGGATGCTCATTCCAGAGAATAAGTCCCCAGAATGCCCCCCAGGACAGTATTCCCCCGGAAGATTGTGCCCCTGGAGGATGCCCACGGGCTGGGAGGCCCCTGTCTCCAGAATATCCCATTTTGCAGGGGTGTCCTCCTATAGGAAGTCCCCCCAGAGGGACGTCTCTCCTGGAGGAAGTCTACCCACCTCCTTGGAGAATGTCCCTCCATAAGGATGAACCCCAGGAAGATCCCCCTGGAAGTCCTCCCCAGAAGAGGCCCCAGGACACTCCCTGCACGGGAGGCGGGGGCTGCGGTCTCATCAGAGGCTCCTCTGGAAGGTGGTTTGCTTCCGTGATCCCCCAGACTGTAGGCAGAACTCATTCTTGTGGGAACAGGATGGAGAGCCCCATGTTCCTCCAAGAGTCCACAACTGGGCAGTTTGCCTCTTCAAGGCCGGAGTGTCTTTCCAGTGGGCTGAGAGTCCTAGTACGTGCCGTCCTTGTGGGCCTGAACTCTGTCCCCTTAGTCTTGTCACATTCTCTCAGTGAAAAGAAAGCACAGGGGCTGCCTGCACTTAGAGGGAGGCACGCACAAAGTGCCAAACACCAGGCCTTAGAGATGACTGGGGGTCACCCTAAGGCCCCAGTTCAACACCCCCTCAGGGGCCTCTCTAAGGGCTGGGGGACGGCTGCTGCTGGAGGCCCTCTGCATACACCTGCACATTCCGGACGCAGCTGAGAATCGCCTTCAGCTGCAACCTTCCCAGATGCTGCGGGTCCCTTCATCTCCGCCTTGATGTCTGCTGGTGGTCACAGGACAGTGGGTGACCCAGCCCTCAAAATGAAGGTGGAGACAGCCTCCGCAGAAAACATCTGTCTTCTGTAACTAGCTACTCCACCACTTCATTATTTCAAAAAGCTCAGCTAACAGTGGATGGCTTTTAGATGGATCTGGCCTTGAGGATGACTTCTGGGGTCAAGTCCGGCCAGCCGCCAGGGACGCTCACCTCTCCCAGCCCTGCAAGCCTGTTAGCAGGCCCCAGGCTGCCTGTGCAGCCAGAGACAGCCAAGAGCTCACCAGAACCTTCCAATCTTGGCTGTGGGCACAGCGAAAGGCCTTTCTTGGTGCAGGTCCGGACTCCTTGCTGGCTTGTTGATCTTTCTTAATTCGCTGGGTACATTCTCACTGGGCGGGAGCTGTCTTCACGCTACCTTACTTTCTAAAAGGATGACAGAGACGCCCTGAAGGTGTGGATGTCTGAGTCCATCTGTCTTTCTTTCTCTTTCTCTCTCTTTTTAAAGATTTTATCTATTTGTCAGAGCGAGAGAGAACACAAGCAGTGGGAGAGGCAGAGGTAGAGGGAGAAGCAGGCTCCCCACTGAGCAGGGAACCTGATGTGGGGCTCGAACCCAGGACACTGGGATCATAACCTGAGCTAAAGACAGATGCTTAAATGACTGAGCCAGCAAGCCACCCCCTTCTCTCTTTTTAGCTTTATTTATTTTAGAGCGAGCGAGCGAGCGAGCGCAGCAGTGGGTGGGTGGGGGTGATGAGAGGCAGAGGGAGAGAGAAACCAGGCGGACTCCACGCTGAGCAGGAGGCCCTATTGCCTCGGACCCAGGATCGCCACCTGAGCCAAAACCAAGAATCCAATGCTTAACTGATTGAGCCACCTGTGCGCCCCCATCTGGGCACATCTGCAGACCAGGGCAGGGTTCTGGGGTAGCAGGCAGCCATCGCACATCTGGCGAGGCCAGCTCCTGGCCTCTTTCAGAAATGTCCCACTTCTGTGAGGGTGACACCCCCACGTCACAGACAGGGTCCCTAGGCCGGGAGAGGTTCAGTGCCCCAGATGCCTGCCAGTCTGACCGGAACTGGCTGCCGGGCAGGAAAACTGGGATGGAGAGAGCTGGGCAGGGCCTCAGGCACCTGTGAGGGCCACGCCAGGGATGCTTGGGCTGGCCTCAACCCTGCCGAGGACGGCAGCCCCCACAGGCACAAGGGAATGGGGACTGGGCCCCCCCAAAATGCCTGAGCCAGGGGGTGGTGAGGACACCTGCTCTTTTGCCATGATGGGCTCAGTATGCCCCTCGATCCTCCTCTCTTAGGCATGCAGCAGACGTTAACTCACCAAACGAGGCACTAGGCTTTTCCAGCAAGTTTGAAGGGCCAAGAAGATACGGTTTCAGAAGGGGGTTTGCCGGCAAGCCTGGGGAAGAGCCCCCATCTTTGCTGGCGCCACTTGCGACAGCAGAGCTGTTTGCCCGATTTCCCTGAAGTTCTCTCCAGGGATTGCGCTTCTGGCAGGTGTTACAATTCCCACCACAGGACCTGGCCCAGAGCAGGCCTTGTGGGAGGTTGCAGGGCACTGAGCTTGCTAGGACGCAGACCTCTGCTCACCCTTCCCCCTTGGACACACGTGGGGCACGTTCCTGCTCTGTGGCAAGCACAGGGACAGTCCTGTCTGGGCATCTGGGGGTGAGGCGGGGTCTGCTGTGCTGGGACAGTAGCAGGTCTCACGGGACTGCCTCTCAGACCTCAGGAGAAACGCCAGTGGCAGGCCCTCATGGGGAAGTGGCAGTCTGGGGCTCCATCCTGGGCACTGACCGGCTCCTGCTCAGGGAGATCACGCACAGGAGGCCCGCCCAAGCTCCACAGTAGGAGATCAACCCGCGCCAAGCCTCTGCTCCTGGTTCCAGTGCAGCATGGACAGCTGGGCTGGGCACTGGGGTGCTCAGGTTCAGGAGCCCAGACACAGCTGGTCTTTCTGCGCACGGTGGACTGGGCCCTGCTGGGGAGAAGGGGCGCCAGCAAGATGTTCAAGGCCACACGTGTGATGGCGGGCTGGGTACAGGCCAGCCTCCGACCACACTGGGCCACTCGCTGAGTGTGAGGTTCCTGCCCTCACCTGGTGGACTGCTCTGTGGGCCGGGCGCCTGCTCCGAGTTGCTGGTGGAGGCTCTGGGTGGATGGGAACGCAGCTTCCGGGTACCTTGTCCAGACAAAGAGCCTGGGACCAGGACGGCGGGCGTCCTCTTCTCACTCTGCCAGGACGGCTGGACCCTCCTCCATGGAGAACAGATTCAGCCCAGAGTCCCACGTGGCCTGCCAATGAAGCCCCAGACTTCCCCGCTCCGCCCGAAGTCAGCTCTGCCTTGTTTGCCGTCCTCGCATTTTGTATTTGAAGGACCCGCCACACTAACAAAGTTTCCACTCTGGCCTTGTTTCTAGTTGGTGAACACATTGTATCAAGTGAACACTAGGAGGTCTGAGACTAGGCAGCATTGTGAATCTTGGGGAAACAAAGGCTTCCTACTGTTAGAAAAGGGGACTTATTCTGGCGCTCAAATCACGAGACCGCCGCTGTTCTTTTGTGCTTTAATGGTCGGCGCTCAAACGAAAGCACCTCGGCGGCCCGGCCGCAGCACCGCCCTCCACACACTCATCAGGCCTAGTCCCAAGGTCCCGGAGATACAAAAATAGCCCGTACAAACTCTGCTCCCGGCATATAACACCGAGTGGAGTGTCTCAGTACTCACTACCGAGCACAAAGCATCTGAGGAAAAATACAACACAGGTTTAACTTCTGCAGTACTTTTTTTCATATAAAACACTAGTAAAATAGGTTTCTTAAAAATTAAATAGTGAAATACCACCAAATTATATACATCGTTACAGTACAAGTGAGCGAGGCGAAGTCTCCAGTCCTCAGTTTCTTGGGTGCAGGCGCTGGGGGGCAGGGCGGCCTGAGTCTCCTTCTCCCCAGGGAGCAGCCCGGTTAGGAAGAGCGGCTGACAGACGGACACACGGACGGAGGAGGAGCGCTGCAGCACCCAGCAAGACCAGTGCTCCCCACAGGCTGAGCAGGCACCCCGCTCCTCACCCCAGCTGTCCTGCTCCTGCCCCGCGCTCTGCCCCGTGGAGCCCAGACCACAGCCCGGCCAGGGGCCAACACAGCTGGGGCTCACCCGCTGGTGCGGGGGGAGACAGGCCCAGACCTCGGCTCTCCACAACCACAACCGAGCCAGCTCTGGTCTCTCAGGGCCCCCCAGAGCCCCAGGTGGTCACAGTGGGCCCCGCGGGAGCCCCACGTGCCTGAGGGCAGGCAGCGGGCTGGGGGTGTCTGGCCAGTGACACAGTGCCCCGGCCCCCTGCCGTGGCTGAGCCACGACTACGTTCGGCGCCGCTTGGCAGCGCTGGGGCTGGAGGGGTTGCTGTTCGCCGTTAGGACTTTGTCGGTGACCCGGCTGCGCTTCCGCTTGTCTGCCCCTTCCTTGGACCCCAAGTCCGAAGGGTTCTTGTCTTTGCTGGACTTTTCTGTTGCTTTCCCCAAGCTTCCTGAAGACGAAAAACCTGGGAGACAAAATCATTTGGCTGAAAACAGAATATCCAGAGTTTTATTTCATCTTCTTACCAAATTCTAGAAACCTGCTCCTACACAAGGCACTCTGGGCTGGGGCTGCCATGGGGCCTGCGGAGAGCTGGGTCCCTGAGGATGCGCCGCCTCGCAGCCCTGGGCCGCAGGACCTTGCCCGCCTGCCCACCGACCCTGCCTCGTGGAGCTCGGCCTGTGCCCGCTGCCTGGCAGCTGGCGCTGGACCCGAGGTCTCCGGGGCCTGCTCGTAGTGTGGGCTGCCCACGCCGCCACCCGAGGCTCCCACCCAAGTGGACGGAGGAGCGGACAGGACAACTCTGGCCACAAGCAGACTGGACACCCAGGCTGGGGATGGGGGTGCTGCTCGTGGGGGCTAGGGGAGGGTCTGGGGTGCCCCACTCACCATCGTCAGCCCCGTTGTGGGGGTCCACATCTTCCTTCATTTCCTCCTTCATTTCTTCTTCGATGACCACTTTTCCTGTGGGGCGACAGCTGACGTTTACCAGAACGGCGGGAGACGTGGCCCTGCCCAATGCTGCCGACGGCTCAGGCCGGGGACGGCTGTGTGTGTGGTTCTCAGCTGCCGCCAGGCCGCTTTCAAAGAGAGCCGACTGTTCTAGAACGAGCTCCTCCACTCCCCGAGGCTCCCCGGACCGCCCCTACCCAGTCCACCTGGGCCAAGAATCACCACGCCAGCGACCCTCCCCAACTCCCTGAGGCTCGTGACCTTCACCCTGACATCACCACCCTCGCCGCATCCTGCCTCCTAATCCCTGCCAGACCCCACCAGGCGGAGCCTCACCTTCTCGGACTTCATGAATGATTTCTTCAGGAAGGACAAAATTCCTCTCTGGGTTTGGGAATGGAAGAATCTCCGATTCGTGCTGATGGCAAAAACGGCGATTTTGTTATAGGAACAAAGAAAAAACCACGATTTTAGCAAGTCACCAAAAACGTGGAAGAGCCAGCTTCGCGGCACCTGACAGACGCGGAGTCACAGGGGCTTCGGAGGGGGGCGGGAGCGGCTGAATGACATTCTGTTCTGACGTTCTGCTCGCCTTCTGCGGGGAGCTGGGCTTTCCTAACACACCCGCAGAAGGCAAAGCTACAGCGCCAGCTGCCAGCCAGCAGGGGGCACTCCTGCCCCCCCAGGGCAGGACGCA
The DNA here is from genome assembly GCF_011764305.1 of Mustela putorius furo. Taxonomy (NCBI): domain Eukaryota; kingdom Metazoa; phylum Chordata; class Mammalia; order Carnivora; family Mustelidae; genus Mustela; species Mustela putorius. Next base: position 25,571,436 of record NW_025422115.1, on the reverse strand, counting down.
GCGGCCATCAGAGGGCAGCGACCGTGCTGAGGAAAGGCCAGAGGCCGGGGCGCCTCTGGTCTGTCTTCGGAGCAGGAGCCCACAGGCACGGACGGTGCGCAAGGGGCAAGCCTCTGCCTGAGAAACCAGGCGAAGTCAAGAGTCGTAAGGGACACAGCGCTTAATGGAGTTCCACTTGCTCTACAGGACCCAGGGGCCCCCCAGGCCAAAAGAGACAGAGACCCTGGAGACACAGGACCCCCAGCTGACACCAAAGGGGAGTGGGCAGGGAGGACTAGGACTGCGAACGAGCAGACCCGCTCCTCTGCGCAGGCTGCGACCGTACTGCAGCCGGCTGCGGACGAGCAGACCCGCTCCCCTGCGCAGGCTGCGACCGTACTGCAGCCGGCTGCGGACGAGCAGACCCGCTCCCCTGCGCAGGCTGCGACCGTACTGCAGCCGGCTGCGGACGAGCAGACCCGCTCCCCTGCGCAGGCTGCGACCGTACTGCAGCCGGCTGCTAGCCTGCACCCATGGCCATCGGCATCTGCTGGGGCTTCAGCAGCCCCACGGCTCCCGGGCCTGTGGGTCCCCCTGCAGCAGGGGTCACGGACCTATACGGCCAAGGTCCTGCCTGACCCCACCAGCAGCCCCAGGGAAGCCCAGGGGTCTGAGCAGGGGACAGCCTGGGTGTCTTCCCTAATCCTGAACAAGGGACAGGCAGGAAGAAGCTGAGGAGAACAGGAGAAGGGCTGTCTGTCCGGGACCGAAATCCCCGAGTGCTGCCCTGCGGCTCGCCAAGGTCGTGCGGACCTGGGCTGGGTGTCCATGTCTGTCTCCCGGGCTGCAGCAGGGGCCCCCCGCCAGGACAGGAGCCCCCAGCAGTGGCTTCTGGCCCCCACTGGCCTAGAATCAGGGCCCGGGAAGTCTGGGGACCAGGTGACCCCATGACGGGATGGGTGTGGAGGCAAGGCCCCCCGGGGAGCAGCTCCCTCAGCTGACAGCTGGGCCTTGCGGCCTCGCTCCCAGGACGCCTCCTGCAGGCTGAGCATTCAGTCCCCATGGCACAGCTGCCATCTTTGTCCCCTCTCTACGATGACAAGGAGATGCAAATGACCTGCCCACAGCCCCCAGGGAGCAAGGGCAACACTGGGTCTGGACAAAGAAGGCCTCGGCTGGGAGGGCTGGTGCGGCTGGAGTCACCAGGAGGCAGAGCCTTACCTCCCCCTGTGCAAACTCCTACCCCTGTGCGTGCCTGTAACTCCCAGCCCCGCACCACTCTCCAGGGGCTCTGGCCTCCTCTCCGCTCCTTGACCATCATCTCCCGCTGCCACAGGGCCTGGACCGCTGCCGCTCCTGGGCTGGGAACATCCCTGTTCCTTTGAGCCTTCCCAGTCGCCGGGTGAAGATGCCTGCCTTCCCATGAAACCGCCGCGGGGGCCTTTGAGGAGGGGACCCTTCCTGCCTGGTTCTCACAGAAGCCACAGATTCAGCTGACTCAAACTCAGATCCCATCACCTTCCTGCCTAGAGCACTGTGGGGCCTCCTGCCTACTCCCACAGGCCTCAGCAACCTGGTCATCTCCCTGCAAAGACGGTCACCGGTCACCCCACGTGAAAGAGGTTCTGCTTCGGAAGCCAGCCACCGTGACCAGGGCGGGGGTTTTTAGTGAAACCACTGGAGCTCCCCGGTTTAATTCCTGCTGTCCCCTGGGATGTGCACAGGACAGAGGGACCCCAGAGGAGGAGCTGTGTCTGGGCTTGGGTGGGATCTGGCTCACCAGCGCCTGCATGTCATACATGGTGCTCAGATGGTCCCAGATGACCTTGGATGGGACCTGCCGACCAATGTTCTGGCTGAACTTGTCCCGAATACAGATCATGTGGAAGTGTCGGTTCACACCTGTGGGAAAAAGGAGTAAGCCTGTGAGGGGGCTTGGCTAGCACATAAGAGGGGAGAAGAGACGTGGGAGGCAGCGGTCAGCAGCAAAACGGTAAAGACAGGGGCAGGAGAGGGGGCGTAGCAGCTGCAGACAGGGTTCAGGAGGGGACAGGGTTGGAAGAGCACAGGCAGGGGTGGGGGGTGACGGGGTGGGGGCGGAATACTGGGGGTGGAGGGAGGCAGAAGGGGAAGACAGCGGGTAAGAAAGGGTGGACGCGCGCAGGAGGGGACAGGAGTACAGAGAGCGGGGGTACAGCAGGGGCGCAGGGTCGGCAGAGGTGGGGCTAGGCTAAGGGGACGGCGGGAGGTACAGCAGGGGCGCAGGGTCTGAGAAGTGGGGGCGCTAGGCGACGGGGCGGACAGAGGGGGGGTGCCGGAGGGGTGCCGGAGGGGTCGCCGGACGCAGAGGGAGGAGGCGGTGCAGGTGGGTGGGCGGGCGTGAGCGGCCCCGCCCCGCGCCCCCCGGCCGTTGCCCGGTCTGCCCCGCCCCCACGCGGGTCCGCGGCCTCCGCGGCGCTCCGCTCACCGACGGGCTTGTGGCCCAGCATGGCGTGGAAGAGGCACACCTCCACCTCGGGGCTCCACACCACCGTCTCCTCGGCTGGGCTGGTGGCCGCCTCCCCCGGCCCCTTGTCCCCCGGCGCGCCGCCGCCGCCCACCTCGGCCTCCCCCATGGCCCGGCCGCCCAGCGACGAGCCCCCAGCGGGAGCGGGCGCGGCCACGGCCTCCGCGCAGGCGCACTTGCCGGGCGAGCGCGCGCTCGGCGGGTTTGCTCTCGGGCTCGTGCGCGGCGCCAGCGCAGGCGCAGCTGAGGGGCGGCCCCCGCGGCGCCCCCTGGCGGCCGGGCCCCGCGGCGCCGCGCGGTGGGCGCGGGCGGACTGCGGAAGCGCTCTGGCGGGGAGGTGGTGACGCCGGCGGCGCGGGGCCCGGGGCGGCCCCTCCGAGCCGTGCGCTCCAGGGGCGGGACGGCAGCCGGACTTCGCCGACTGAGGCGCTCAGGGGGAAGAGCAGGCAACTGACCACGCCCGCCGGCCTGGGCTCCCTGCGGCCTCCGCTGCCCCGGCCGGACCTCGGCGCAGCGCGCCGCACGAGTCCGCGGCGGGGGGCGGGGCCTCCTCCGGGGCGGGGCCAAGGCGGGCGGCCGGAGGAAGTCCCGCGAGGAATCGAGGCATTACCCAATCAGGGCCGCCGGCTCCGCCCCGTCCCGCCCCAGCCACGCCCACCGGTCTTGGGGCCCCGGGGCGGGCGCCCGCGTGCGTCGCGGCCCGCCCGGGCGCGGGCTCTGGTCCGGGCGGGGTGCGGAGCGTCTCTAGGCCTTCGCCTCCTCCTGCGTGCGGTGGAGCGCGTGACGGCGCGTTCCCGGGGTCCTGCCGAAGGTCGGGCGCCCCGCCCCCTGGCCGCTCGGGTGCTCGCTCAGGCTTCCCCCGCTGCCGAGCGCTGCCCCCGGCCGGTGCGGGCTCGGGTCAGCCCCACTCGCTCGGACGGACCGGGAATCAGAGCGGGCTCAGCGGGCTGGGGCCCGAGTCCTCGCTGCCAAGGGGGCTGCTGGCGACTCGCGCCCCCCGCGTGACACCGGCGAGATGTGGCTCTCCTGTCCCGGGGTCCGGAGAGAGCCCAGGGGTGGTGACCTTGGACCTGAGAACTGAGGCCTGGGACGCAGGCTGAGGGGCGGAAAGAGAGGCCTGTGTGGTCCTGGTGCCAGAAGGCGGCTTGCAGGGGGAGCCCAGCTAGGGGTCCGGTGGGCTTCAGAGCAGGCCAGGCCCAGCTCCTGGGAGGGAACTGGGTCATGGGTGGTGGCTTCTGGAGGCTTCAGTTCCTCGCTTGGTGTTTGACCATCAGACTGTCTTGAGGTTTCTCACCCTGACCCCCATGCAGAAGGATCCCACCTGGTGCCTCATGGGCCCACACCCCGCCAGTGCTCCGCAGTACCCACACTGCCTATTTGTCATCCAAACCATCCGTGACTGCTTGTTTGGCATCTGCCGTCCCCACCAGCTTGTCTCTCAGATCCAGGGGCCAGGGCTGATCTGGCCCACAGCAGGAGGACCGAGACCACTTGTTCACGGACCCAGTAACCAACTGACCAACTCTCTCTCTTGATCCCTGAAGCTGAATGATCCCCCGTCCCCCCACTGCGACCTGTGTCGTCCACATCTTCCAAAGATGCAGTAAGCCTCCCAAGCGTCCTCACCCCAGCAGCGGGGGCTTGGACCCCATGTGGAAGCACCCAGGCCCTGGAAAGAGATCTCTCCCGTGACCAACAAGCACACAAGCCGTCTGGTCTGTTCATCAGTCTTAGAGGAGTCTGGGTGCTGTACATTATTCCCAAGACATGCTCTGGGTGCTGCCCAAGTGGAGGTTCTTGCCTGGGAAGCTGATGTCACCTCTGGAAGGTAGTGACCGTTGCTTATCAAAGGGCACTTGTCCTTCACTCCTAAGGGGACATCTGGTTCTTGGTTGTGAGAGCTGGGTTCCCAGGAAGGAGAATTTGGAAGGCTTTGGTCAGACGTGCTCTTGTGTGTCCACCTTCCTTTGGGCACTCTGTCCTCGCCTCTGAGTCTCTGGGGTGGAAACGGAATCCTACCCCAGCTTGGCTGGCACTGCTCTGTGGACCACTCCTCTGTGGCAGAGAGAGGAGCTCACCGCCGGACGCCAGAGGAGTATGCTGATGCAGAAAGCACGGCCTTCAGAGTTGGGAGGCCCGCCGTGGTGGTTCACGTCCACTTGCTCAAACCTGGGCCTCCTCGGACCTTGTCCTGACATCTGGACGTCCAGGGCAACAGCATTATCCCCGATCCTGGGCTGAGGGGCCTCAGAAGTGGGAGGTGCCCAAGGCACCCAGGGTTGCCAGCGAGGGTGACAGGAATGTCCCATCCGGTGCTAGCTGTGACTTGCAGCCCACACATCTCGCCGCTAGGGGACGTCTCCCACCCACTGTTTGACTCGGACGGGCACTCTCCACTCAGACGCCTGCAGTCGGGCACCAAGTGAAGGCTTTTCCTGTTCCCTGGGAAAGAAAGTCCAATTCTTCACACGGGGCATATGAGGAATCGCCGGATCACCGGGACGACCCGGTTTGTCCTGCCCACCAGGCACGGCTATGCCACGTCACCTGCGGTGCCAGGCCTGGCCCAGGGGCAGCGGGGAGCCGTGCGGACACCAGGCTCCCGGCTGGTCACTGCAGATGGGTTAGGTGGCGTGTTGCCTTCTTTGCGGGGTTGCCAAATTTAACACATAAAAATAAAGGATGACGCTCAGTTAAATTTGAATTTCAGATAAAAAATGAGTAATTTTGCAGTACTGGTATGGCTCAAATGCTGTGTGAGATATGCTGATATCCAAAATTATTCTTTGTCTATTTAAAGTACAAATCTAACTGGGTGTTCTGTGTCGTATCTGCTGATCCTACTCCTTTTGCCTTAATTACGGTCTGGTCAGCAGCTTGCTTTGTCTTGCAATAGAGAGACTGCCAGGCGCGAAGTGTCCCCTCTGCCTGTCACTGAAGTGAGCCACGTGAATGAGGGAAGGGGAGGTCCTGTCCCTGCTGGCGCTCATGAGGGCTTGAAGGGGGAGTGAGCGACTCAGGCTGTGTGCGATGAAAAGCCCTGCTGGCGTGGAGTGGGGTGCGTGTGTGCACTTCCCACCCCTGGGCTCTGGGACAGACCACACCGAGGGGGGCTAAGTTCTGGCAGCCCGGGTTTTTGCGAAGGCAGCCCCTCGCCAGCAGCTTGCATGGCACGGGACAGGTCAGAAATGCAGATATTCCCACACATGCATGCGCATGCCCGCGGCTCTGCTGAGTCAGGGTCTGGGGGGCCAGCGCTCTGGGGGAAGCAACCCTCCAGGGGCTTCATGGGAGGCACACAGAGGGGGCTCCACCCAGCAGCCTCTCTAGCAGGCTTCAAGTGGCCTTGAGGCAGGGGCGGGGGTGGGGGTAGGGGGCGGGCGAGGCTGAGCTGCCCGGGATCATCATCTTTTCCATTTCCAGTTTCCTGGAGAAAAGGAGCCTCCTGTCTGCTGCCTGTCAGGGGACACGTGGCCTCCCAAGCCCTTGGTCATCAGAGCCAGCCCTGCATACAGCTGTGGGTGCAGTGGCCTCACCTCTGACCGGAGGGCCCAGCCGTCAGCGAGGACCTGGTTATTTTTTGCTGGTGGCTATTACTCTCCCTTCCGCGGATGGGGAAACTGAGGCACACGACTGTCGGGCAAGTGCTCTCCTACGCCAGCTGGGGAGCCAGGCTTGGACCGTGGAGGGCCAACCCTGTACCGTCTCACCATCTCTGAGAATGGGGTTCCCCAGGGGACTGCACTCCTTTCATCCCCCCGAGGGGACTGACGACCTGCCCCTGCTCCTTCTTGTCCCACGGTCCCGGAGCCTGTGGGCCAGTTTGTGGGATCGCGCTTATCCAGGACAGTGTGGACGCTGAGGGCCGTGGAGAGTGGGGGCGGGGATGCACGGAAGGGAGCCCCGGCACAGACCGGGTTGTCTTCTCAGCTTCTGGGCTGGACAGGGCCCAGCCGCGGGGCACAGGAACAGACCATTGATTTGGAGCTATGGATGTCGGCTTTGAAAACCTCCTGCCCCCCAGATGATTCAGAGCCAACTCCAGCCCTACTCCTGCCCATGGAGCTCTTACCCCTCTATTTGTTTAACATGAAGGTCTTTGCTGGCCATCTGATGCCAAGTGTCCTGCAGCATTTCTGACGGTTGCCCCCGCTTCCTTGGATCTCTAGGAGCCCTGGGACGACCCTGAGGGCTGGGATGTGACCACAGTAAAATGCCCTGGCACCGTGCCTGGGCTGTTGGTCATTTCAGCTTCACGTCCATTTCAAGGGTACCGACGAGGGGCCCAGTTTATTGCTCACAGACAGAATCCTTCCCCATTCATTCACCTTCCCAAGGCCAGCTCTGCTTCCCTGTGTACATACGACAGAAGGAAATGCTTCGTGGGGTCAGCGCGGAGAATGACTAATGGTCTCTTTGTACCAGCGAACAATTCTGTTTCATAGGCAAGAAAAGTCACCCTGGGAGCACACCCCCACGTCCCGCGCTTCCCCCGCCCCGCGCCAGGCTCTGAGGTCTCCAGGCTTTGGTGCAGCTTCTGTCCCCTGTGAGGCGTATTGGCCAGGTGGGAGGGCGGTCAGCTGGAGCCGTGGCTGGGACGGACCACGGGGGGACGTGAACCTAGCCGCACTGGGGCAGAAGGGCCCACCTGCTGGGCCTGTCTCAGACTCCAGAGATCAGGAGAAAAAGAGTGAGCTTTCGGAGGGAAACAGTGGCACGGCCGCGAGACAACTCAGAGCTGGGATGAAGGCCGGCTCAGGCGAGCAGAGGTCCCAAGGACGACCATGCTGGGCTCAGACCCCCGCCAGCCTGTGTCCTAGTCTGGTGTGAAGACACAGTGCCTCGGGCCCAGGGCCACAGCTCACCAGACGCCCAAGCCTGGCAGCGAAGGGAATGTGGGGGCTGGTGCAGCTGGAGTCCAGTTCTATGGTTCAGTGGAAGGGGACAGAGTTTCCTCCCCCAGGGCCCAAACCCAGCACTTCACGCCTCATCATAACATTGAGTACTGACAACCAGCGTGGCCGGTTACACCCCACCTTACAGAACGAGCCGGAGGGCCTGAGCTTGTCAGGGAGCAGAGGGCATGCGTCCCGTGGGGCACAGGGTGGGCACCGGGCGGGCGGAGGTCACAGCCCCCACGCTGACCTGTGTCGAGTCACGCAGGTGTCCCCAGAATTTGAGGAGCCCTGTCGCGGCCGGAAGAGTGTGGGGAGACGCGGCCCAGGCAGGGCGTCCTTCAGAGTGACAAGCCCTGAGGGACCAGGAGGGAAAGCCGCCACCGATGGAAACTTCCCGCCCAACTGCCGTTCAGCGTGATACATGCGGATGCCCCGTCTCAAGCTCCACCTGTGGCCGGAGCCCCAAGGTCATGGTGCTGCCTCTGCCCAGGCTGTGTCCTCCCCAGGCGCAGAGCAGGGGTGGAGGTTCCCTCCCATGCCTTTTAGAGGCCTCTGATCTCATCATGGGGCTCTGTCCCCACGATCTAACCACCTCCCAGAGACCCCGAGAGCGAAGACCATCACTCTGGGCATTAGGTTATCAACAGAGGGGCTTCGCGGGGACACAGGCACCCAGAAGGGTTAGGAGGAAGCCTGAGACAGCGTCCCTGGGGCGGGGGGCATGGGCCTGGCCTGCGCCAATGGGAGAAGGGGGCGTGCGGTCAGGATGGAGCCTGGTGCGCGGCCTGAAGACCGTCACCGCGCTGCCCCACCGTCTGACCTTCCCCACCCACTCAGCTTTTACTGTTACTAAAAAAATGAAAATACACAAAGAAAATAATCTCAAATGATCCAGAAAAAGGGTTCCCAGAGACAGGGATTGGAAGGCAAATCGGGGGAGCCCGGAGCCTGCGGCCGCCTGGGGCCTTGCACAAGCCAAGCAACTGCTTAGCTTCAAATTAGTTTGAAATAAAACTTTAAAGAAATATGTAAGGATTGGGAAGGAAAACAGACACATGAAGGAGACCTACCCCCATGGCAGCTTTTTACAAACAGCTTTTGTGTAATTGCACACGTGATTCCCCAAGACGGAGGCGGCGATCAGGGCATGTGGGCACGTGTGCGTGCACACTCTTCCTTAGCAACCGGGGGTCTCTGCTAGGACCGCACAGAGTCAGAGGTGGGGTGTGGAGGCCCTGTGGGGAGTCATGCGGTCTGGGTCCCTGGGGACTTATGCAGAGCAAGGTTCCAGCTCTGGTCGGAGGAAACACACGCACAGATGGCAAGCTGCCCCCTTGGTTTTAGACACGAAGGGAAGCACTCCCTTGCTCTGTTGTGGGGGCAGCCGAGGGCCCCCCCATGGCTTCTGGCTGGAGCAACAATGATCATGTGAGTTTGGGGCTCTGGTCCCCCCTAGGGCCACCGCAGTCCTGGCAACAACTGTGGTCTGTCCCGGACGGAGTATTTGCAGAGAGCTGCCCCAAATGGCTGTGCCTCGTCCTCCCGGTCGGGTGTGACGGCGGGGACTCTGGTCCACCCCTGGGCACTCAGCTCCTACCGGCATCTGGTGCACATTGCTGGGGTAACTCCTGCCGGGATGCGCCTGGGGGTCAGTGGGGGTGACGACTCAGGAGGGCCCTGGAGGGAAGATGTCGGCCGAAAGTCCTCTCCGTGGCAGCCGCTGGTCTGACAGTGCGCAGGGTGCGCACGGGGCTCTTGTCTTGTTGCGCCTGGAGGGCGCCTCTCTCACGCCCCTTCTTGGAGACGCATGGGGTAGCATCAGCAGAAGGGACCCTGGCCAGCTTAGGGGATGGAGAATGACCGAGTGCCCTGGGCTTGCAGAGCTGACGGGAAACAGGGGGTGACCAGGGGCCCTGAGTCCCCGCTCTCAGACTTGGTTCCTCTGGTCTGGTGCTCCTGCTGGTTAGCTCCTAGCGGGGTGGGTTGTATCGGGAAGAAGGCCTTTTTTTTTTCTTCTTCTTCTTCTCTCTCTCTCTCTCTCTCTTTTTAAGATTTTATTTATTTATTTGACACAGAGAGACACAGCGAGAGAGGGAACACAAGCAGAGGGAGTAGGAGAGGGAGAATCAGGCTTCCCGTTGAGCAGGGAGCCCGATGCAGGACTTGATCCCAGGACCCCGGGATCATGACCCGAGCCAAGGGCAGATGTCCCGGGAAGAAGGCCTTTTCTTTCTTCCTTTCTATCTTTCTTTCTTTTTTAAAGATTTTATTTATTTGATAGAGACACAGTGAGAGAGGGAACATAAGCAGTGGGTGTGGGAGACAAAGAAGCAAGCTTCGGAGCCTGATGCAGGGTCCAATCCCAGGACCCTGGGATCATGACCTGAGCCAAAGGCAGACGCTTAACAACTGAGTCCCCCAGGTGCCCCAAGAAGGCCTATTCTCTCTCTCTCTTTTTTTTTTTTTAAGAGTTTATTTATTTAACACAGAGAGAGAGAGATCACAAGTAGGCAGAGAGGCAGGCAGAGAGAGAGGAGGAAGCAGGCTCCCTGCTGAGCAGAGAGCCCCCCCAATGCGGGGCTCGATCCCAGGACTCTGGGATCATGACCTGAGCCGAAGGCAGAGGCTTTAGCCCACTGAGCCACCCAGGCGCCTAAGAAGGCCTATTCTTAAGGAACGTTGAGGTGTTGGGAGAGAGACTGGGGGCCCCACCGCATGCAGGTGACTCCAGGTCATGTGAGAACGTGTGTGCCTGCTGCCTCCGTTGGGTTTGAAGGGCAGGGGCAGGCCCTACAATCCTTGTGTGGAGCCGGCCTCTCGGGCTCAGAGCCCTCCCACCGGGCTCCCTGCCCTGGAGCCCTGTGCACTGGGTCTCCGGACCCTGTGCTCGGTCCCCACACAGGGCACCCGCCCAGGCGGGTGCCCCTGACTGGCTCATCTCTGAGGCGGGTGAGGTCCCAGTGGGCAGCTCATGCTCATGCTGGGTTAAGCTGGAAGTGCCGGCCCTTTCCGAGACGAACTCCAGCCTTGGGATGATGCAAGTAGGGCTCAGAGCCAAGCACCCCTTCCGGGGCCGATGGTGGGAGCCAAAGCTGGGAGCTGGGCTCCAGGCTGGGTGGAGCTGAGCAGCGGCTGATTAAGCCCAAAGCCAGGGATGTCATTCGGGGCCTGGGCTGCCTCAGCCTGGAAAGCTGCCCTCAGCGCCCCGGGGTCATTCCAGAGCTCCCAGCGGTCGGGCATGGCCCCTGAGCCACACGCCAGCCTGCTCGCTGGGGCGCTACGGGGACGGCGTGGTTTGTGCTCCCGGCCAGGGAGCTGAGCACATGCGGTTTTCTGGCAGTCCAAGCTGGAGAGCCGTGCTGCTGTTGCTGATGCCTCTGGCTTGGGTAAAGCTCTTGGGTTTTATGTAGCGAGGCTTGGCGGGTGGAGAGGAAATTGTGTGCTTCCTCTGGGACTCCCTGCCGGCCTCTCCCTGGGGCCACCACGGTCTAAGCGTAGCAGGTGACGGTTCTGCTGCTGGCTCTGGGCCAGAACTTGCTTGTCCACAACCCCCGAAGGAGCCTCTTGCTGGTCCCTCGGAGTACCCTGGGTCGTCTGGGCCTGTGTCCGGGTCAGGGGGAGGATTCGGGGAAGAAGCCCTCTCCTGGCGGCTGCCCTCGCAGCTTCAGAGGCGCTGCTCACAGGCTCCCCGGTCCCTGAGGTCCCCCGTGTGGGACACAGAGCCCCTCGCTCCTCCCTGGCAGGGAGTGATTATAAGCACAAGACTTTGCCGTATCACACTGCCCCATGAAGTGGGCACCAGACCATCCTCAGACCGAGGCCCCGGGCTTTGGTGGGCGGGGGTAGGATTCCCTGATTTTCTAGGTCAGGGGCTTCCCCAGAGGAAGTGGGGAGGAGGCTGCCCAGAGCCCGGGGTGGGCTACTTGCTTCCTCACCTGGTCCTGGACTGGGTGCTGGGGGCTGCTGCCAACCTGGGCACCCCACACCCTCTCCTTCCTCCTTGCCCTCCCCGCCTCCGCTGTCAGTGGTGAGGAATTCACGCTCGTCTTTGGAGGCCTTGCTTGTCCCGCTCGAGTCATGGCCCAGAGGTGCATAGTCCCCCGACCCCGACACTGGGATGGCCAGAGGTGGGAGGTCCCTCAATGTGAAGCCCCTAACCAAGGGAGGAACCGTCTAGAAGCTTCAGGCAGAGAGAGTGCTGGGAAGGGCCTGGATCTCCAGCCTCTGGGCTGGGCCTATTTAGGGCTCCCTAGTGTGGGAGTCTGGGGCTTGGCCCATGGCTGATTTTCCACCCTCGTGTTCTATGGGAGTATCCCTGTCACACCCCGACTTGAGGCTGCTAGCGGACAGTTCTAATGGTGATGTGTGCGCTCAAGCACCGTGTCCCTGAAGTCCATCTCCGTGGGCACAGCTGCTCAGTCCATCTCCGTGGCGTAGCTGCCGGACTCAGCACAATCCTAATTTCCAAATGGAAATTTCCGCGGCAAAGTTCGGCAGAGACTGCCCTTGTTATTAGCTGCTGTTTTGGCTTTACAGGGAAGAAGCTTCCTCATGTTGGCTCTCTGCTGACAGGACAATCCATGCAAAGAACAGTGGGTTCTTCCTGTAGTGCCCTGTACAGCTCCTTCACCGTCCGTCCGTCTGTCCGTCCGTCCGTCCCTCAAACACTTAAGGGGTGCCCCCTCTCTCTATGTGCCAGGCACTGAGCAGTGAACACGCCTCACGCTGGAGAGAAGAGAGACCGGTGATAAGAGAACGTAACACGCTGGTAGTGAAGAAAAGCGTCAGAAGGCTGAGGCGGGTGTCCCCAGCAGCAGCGGGAGGCCCCATTGTCCCGAGGCCTCGGGGCGCTCCCGTGGAGCTCCGCTTCGTACCGTCGTCCGGCGTATCTGACAGCTGTGTCTCCCCCTCAGCACTGCACTGTCCAGGCCAACCCAGTTTGCCCGCAGCTTTGCAGCATCGTGGTCAATGACACAAATATTTTTCTGTCTGTGTCATTTTTCCCTAATATCCTGATTCTTGGCCATGGAGAATTCTGTTTCCCATAAAAACGGACCCTTGATTTCCCCTGAAGCCTTCTCTTTCCTCCGCCTGATTGTCAGGTTGGGAACGATTGCCTCTGTGATGTCTGGGGCTCCACTTGTGTCAAATCAGCTTGGCAGCCTTCACGTGGCAAGTCCAGGAAACTCCGACCAAGGCCAGGAAGGCATCCAGCTTCCTAGTGTGGTGGACACAGGCCAAGCCAAGATGTTGGACCAAACTGTTTCCTTTGCAATTTTGACACAACCGGCTCAATTCCAGGACCCACAGACCCGGCATATCTGCCACAGGGGTCTCCCTCCATGTTGTTGAGAAATGACCTGGAGCATTTTTCTGCAAAGTAAATCCTTTCTCCTAGACCTGAGTAAGAAATGGACCCAGCACCTTCAGCCAATCCATACACAATCTTTCTTTGTTGTTTTTGTTTTTTGTTTTTTTAGATTATTTATTTATTTATCTGACAGACAGAGATCCCAAATAGGCAGAGAGGCAGGCAGAGAGAGAGGAGGAAGCAGGCTCCCCGCTGAGCAGAGAGCCTGGTGTGGGGCTCGATCCCGGGACCCTGGGATCACGACCTGAGCCGAAGGCAGAGGCTTTAACCCACTGAGCCACCCAGGCACCCCCACAATCTTTCCAGTGGCCCCAGCGCTGAGCCTGTGTCGCAGCTGGACCCTGGGGGCGTAAAAGGCCCTTCTGGGAAAGCCAGAGGCTTAGCCCCGGTAGCCGACAGCCACATTTTGAAGCATCAGAGGGAAGGGGCTGGCAAGGCATGGGCCCAGCTGGGGGTTCAGCCAGCTTCGAGTGTCCTGCTCCCTTGTCTGCCTTCTGCCTTCCCTGTCACTCACCAGTGACCGTGCTATCCTGGCCCGTATTGCCCTACAGCCATCTTCCTCAAGAACAGTGCTCAGAATGCCACAGAGAGTAGGGCCTTGCTGGTTTGGGAGCTCAGACCGGCCCATGCCTTGAAGACAGAGACCATGCCCCGTGTGGCCTGTGGCCCCCAGCTCAGGTCTTGTATGTCGCCTGCTTAGCACAAGGCAGGTGAGGGCTGCAGAGCTCCCAAAATTGGAGGGCGCCTGTAGGGAGAGGACATGCTCAGGATTCGGGTCCCCATGACTGTAGGACTGAGTCCCTGGTCCCCTCTGGCCACAGTCGGAGGAGGTCCTCAGTCACTCTGGCTTGGGCCTCTGTCTCCATCTCCAAAGGCAGCAAAAGCAGCGGGGTCTTTCTCACCTTGGGGTCTCTCAGACTTCCCATCCTCACTCTGGAGATGCCCAAGCAGGTTCTCTGCATTGAAGGGTTCACATGACTGGGGCCCGCCTGGAAATCCGGGATATTCTCTCTCCCTTACTGGTGACGACCTTAACCCCATCTGCAGAGAGCCTGCGCGCTGCCAGCAACAAGACTCACTCTTACCGGCCCCGGGGACCGAGGAGTGGATGTCCTGCCTCCCGCGGGTCACGGGCAGCCTGTGCCGGAGCCAGGGGTGTCTGTGCCTGACCTGGGAGAGTGCAAAGCTGCAGTCAGATGCGGGGGCGTACCTGTTTGCCCACGTTCTGGAGGCTTCTCCCTTTGGGAGGGCAGAAACAGCCTCGCGGGCTGCCTCTGGGAGCCCTTCAAGGGCAGCGGGGGAAGGGTGCTTCCAAGCACCGGCTTCGGCCCTCTTTGTGCCGTAAGTCCCAGGGTGGACTCACATGCAGACTTGCAGGTTGGGGAGCTGTCTTGGGCTCCCTGGCAAGTAATTAACGGAAAGTCATTTAAAGTCACCTACAGGCACTTGCCTTTGAAGAACCGTGAGCTCAGCCTGGGGCTTGCAGACTGCCGGCTGCTGTCATGGTTCCTGCGCTCACCTGCTGCGCTCTTCTGGACGGACGGACGGACGGACGGTGACTGTGCGTTCTGCGTGTTCTGGGGCTGAGGGAGGTGGTGCGGGGTTTCCCTTTATTTTTAGGGGCATCAACACCTTGGGGTAACACATACCACTCTCTTGGTGGCATGTGGGCTCCTTGCGGAAAAGATGCCGCGTCCACGGGTGTGTGAGAAAGTCAAGGCTTCACAATCAATCAGCTTCAAGCTGGAGCGCGGCCGCGTCGGCTGGGCCCCCAGCGTCGGACGGACCCATGGCCTGTGGGGGAAACAGAGCTAAACACAAAGTCTGCTAGCCGGATCGGCCTCCCCACGGAGGCGGAAGAGAAAGGACACGGTTTGGTGACTGAATGAGCACTAACGCAGAATGCAGGGGACCGGGCAGTGTGTCTCACAGACCTCCTGCCAGGAGGGGCCACAGACAGAGGAATATGGCACATTTTCGAGCACCGAGAACACACAACCCGTCGCACGCGCGTTCTCCAGCACGTTTGGCTTGCTGTCAAGGAGGGGCTTCGCAGCTCTGTGCGTCCCACCCGGTTCATCCTAAACCACCTGACATTGTGTGCTCACCGCGTCAGCGAGCTGACTTCCTCGGAGGAGGGACAAGCTCTCGCTCGCATCTTTACAGCAGGAGGGAGCTGTGGGGGGTCTGGCCCTTGCCTCCTTCGGGCTGGGGAGGGACGCCACCTTCCTCGAGGGTCCGTTTCAGAGACGTGGCTCCAGGCCCTCGAGAAACAGTCCTGGGTTGTAAGCTGGCGAGACGTGTTTAGCTTTTAAAAAGATTTCCGTACCTCTCAAAGGAATGCACACGCCTTTGAGAAAGGATTCAGTTCCTAGTTTTCTAAAGGAGAGGCTGGAAGGGAGGGGCCGGGAGGGTCCTTCCCTCGCAGCAGCAGCAGCAGCAGCAGCAGCAGCAGGGGCTCGTGGTCCCCTGGAGTGGGGCTGGTCCGGGGCCCTGGGGTGCTGAGGGCACAGGGGACCCTGGGTCCAGGCCCCAGCCCCCATGGCTCTCAGCCTGGCGATCACCCCAGAGCCCCAGGGCCCCCAGGACACGGCTGTGTTGATGTTCCTTCTCTGGGGACACGGCAGGAGGTTGGTAAGCACAGACGTCATGCTGGGGAAATGCGGCCTTTGGTCACCGTCCCCATGGTCGGGGAGCCAGATCACAGGGCTAAAACCTGGCACGTGCTTCTGGGGAAGTGGGCGTGCGGGGGGCGCGGACAGAGGCTGCCCCCGAGGGGCAGCAGCCGGCCGTGGAGCTGCGGAGGCGAGAGGCAGGTTCGGGAGCGAGGGAGCAGCGGCACAGGGCATCCGAGGCACGGCTGGGGCCTCCCAGGACTCAGGCCTCACCATGGCCACTGTGAGGCCGTCCCGTCGCAGACCTCACCTCGTCATGCAAGAATCCACGTCTCCCCCTCTTCTTGGTGCTCCGACCGGGTGAGACCTCGTTGGGGTCGGGGCAGGGGAAGGGGGGCTCAGGACACAGGATGGAAAGAGACCCCTAAAATTCATTTCCTGCCCGCTCCCGGCAAGGCTGGATTCCTGGAGCAGCTGGGGACGGGGTGACCGACTGCTTGGGACTCCCTCTCAGCAGCCACCTCCCCTACTTTTTTTTTTTTTTTTAAAGATTTTATTTATTTATTTGACAGACAGAGATCACAAGTAGGCAGAGAGGCAGGCGGAGAGAGAGGAGGAAGCAGGCTCCCCGCTGAGCAGAGAGCCCGATGCGGGGCTCAATCCCAGGACCCCGGGATCATGGACCTGAGCCGAAGGCAGAGGCTTTAACCCACTGAGCCCCCCAGGCGGCTCCCTCTCCTATTAACAGACAGTGAGGAGGGGCCGGGGCTGCGGGGAGGCTCCGAGGGAGCTGGTCCACAGGAGACTTCCTAGGCTCCTTCCTAGAGCCCTGACCCGGGGTCCCGACCCAGAGAGGCAGCCTGATGTTCGGGCTCTCAGGGCCTCCCCCCAGGGCCCCAATCTGGGTTCCTTCTCTGGCATGGCACTTCGAGTAGATGCCCCAGAAACAGAGGCATGGGCTGGCTGTGTGGGCCACGGGGACAGGGGGAGGCCCCAGGGCACCAGAGTCAGATATGGGGAAGCCAGTGGTGCTCGGGGGCCGGGAGGGGTCCCCTCTGGTGGGCCGGGGTCAGACAGGAGCCGGGGCTCTGTGCGGCGCGCGGGTGTGGCTGGACCGGGCAGGCCTCTCCCCCTCCTGAGGCCCCTCTGACGTGTCACTTTCTAATGTGAACGGATGACAAGGACGCCCGGAGGAGCCGGACTGCCGGGAGGAGGAACGTGATTAGAGTCATTTGGGCCCAAGAGCCGTGATCGATGCGGGCGGACAGAAGCAGCGGTGCCGGTCCCCCGCTGAGCCTCCCTCCGTCGGACACCAGGGTCCCATCGGCAGGGCTGGGCCCGAGGCTGGGGCGGGGGCTCTGGGGCGGCTCGGAGGCCGTCCCCACCCGACGGCCCCGAGAGGCGCAGGACGAGGCCCCCAGCTGCCTACTGGTCCTCCCTGCCCTCAGCTGCCTGTCTGCTCCCACGGGCCACTGCCCCGACCCCGGGGACAGGGAGCTCCTCCCGGCCACCCCGCCTGCGCCCGCCCCGATCTCCACATCTCCTGTTCTGTTTCCCTGATTCCCACCTGGCAGCCCCAGGGCCCACCTTGCTCAGCTCAGGGTCTCCAGGCAGCCCAGGTCTGGCACTCAGGAGGGCGCAGGTAAATCTGTCCATGGGAACCTCCGTGTACTTGGAGGGCTCTGGGGGAGCACGGCCCAGGCTGTCCTCTCCACGGCCTCCTCCAAGCAGCCTCCCAGGATTACAGCCACCAGCCTGCCTGGGGTCTTGGGGGGCTCTGCTTCCATGCTGGGCTGGAGGCTCTGTCCCCCCACGGGTGGCCCCGTCTGGGCAGGACTCCCTGGGGGACGTTGGGAGGTGGGGATTTGGGTGGGGATTCGGGGTTTTCTCGGGAGCCCCTCCCTTGGGGCTGAGGCATCCAGGGTGACAAGACGACTCTGAAATGGGGTGTCCACGTTCCCCTCAGGCTTCTCAGATGACGTGGGAGCAGCGGTCAGCTGTGCTCACAGGCCGCCCAGAGAAGAGCTCCAGAAGAGGCGCCTGCGTGGGGCGTGCGGGCTGAATGCAGCCCAAGGCAGGGGCGCGGGAGGGTCCCAGGTGGAGAGAACTCTGGGCCGCGGCTGGGAGACCAGAGCGTTCTCCGCTTTGCCGCCGACCCTGAGGGACGCCGCTGGGTCTCCCTCCCAGACTCCATTTCCTCACCAGGAAAAGGAACTTCCTTCCTGCTTAGTGACCACCGCGAGGCCATCCAGCCGACCAGTGTGCAGCAAGGGTCTTCGTGTCCCTCTCTGCTGTCCCGCCCCCTTCTACTGTGCCTGTCCCTCCCCTGCTGGCTTGTTCAGTGGGGGGTAGAAAGGCCGGGCCCCCTGTGTCCCCGGCAGGACACCTGGAAGGCCATTCTCATGTCTGAGCGCCCACGGGTCAGCTGAGGTGTGTGGAGACACGGCGAGCCCTCTGCGTGGGCACTCCAGGGACAGGGACCTCACTCTGTATAAGACAGACCATTTCCCTTTTGGAAACAGCTGAGTATCAGAAATTTATTTGAACTTTGTGTCCAAAGCATGGCATTGCCGGTGTGCAGAGGGAGAGAGCACCGTTGGGCGATGGGCAGCGCCGCGTGGGGACACGCAAGGGTGCCCACGTGAGAGTGCACCGGCCGCCGTCCAGGCCAGGGATGTTTCTGCGGCGGCTGGCATGGCCCCGGGCTGGGCAGTGGGCCCCCCGCCAGCAGGGGTCACCTCTAGGTGGGACCAGGGGGACACTGTCCTCGGGACACTCTCTTCCATGTCATGAGAGAAGGTATCACTTCATCACCGAGGAAAACTGTCCTGCATCTTGAAAGTGAAAGTGTGCACAGCCAGCCAGACGGCTGGGGGTGGGGGCGTCTCCCTGCCCCTTCCACTCTTGCTCCAGGTCCTGCCCCGCCTGAGCGGCGGAGCTTGGGCTCTGTGAAAAGGAAGGAGGCAGCCAAGGCGCTGTGTGGACCGGGAAGGGGTCGGAGGGTGACACCGGCAAGAAGCTCCTCAGCAGGCTGGGGCCCAGGCTAGGGGACTGGGGGGCTGGAGTCCCGGGATAACCTCGGGCAGCCTCTGCAGATGGCTCTCTAGAAGCTTCCTTGCAATGTCAGCGTTTCAGGATTTGGCCGGCCATTGAGTATTTATTTATTTATTATTTTCAAAGATTTTACTTATTTATTTGACAGAGAGAAAGACGCAGCGAGAGAGGGAACACAAGCAGGGGGAGAGGGAGAAGCAGGCTTCTCTCTGAGCAGGGAGCCCAATGCGGGGCTCGATCCAGGACCCTGGGATCATGTCCTGAGCCAAAGGCAGAGGCTTTACAACTGAGCCCCCAGACGCCCAAATATCTTACTATTATGATGATTTTATTTAGTATTTCTGAGCCAGCACATATCACGTTGACAAGACACACAAACACTCAGAGAGGGTGAGCGTGGTCTCAAAGACCCTCCCGGGGAGCGTCTAGGCGGGGAAATCGCTGCTGAGAGGTGAGACTCTGCTTGGAAGGGGCGAGTCAGGAGTCACGTCCAGTGGGACCAGGAGGGGTCGGTTGGGGCTGCAGTCCCCCTCACCTGTGCAAATAAGCAGCTCCGGGTCCAGGTCCCCTTCTTTTCCCGAAGCCCTTGTGCTCCCTGAGGAGCCCACAGCCTAGATGGGGAAGCCGGCGGCTGCAGGTGCTCAAGTGTGTGCGTCAGGCACCCGGGGGCCGGGCTCCCCGTGCAGATCACAGGAAATGGCTCATCCTAGAGCTTCAGTGAGGCCATTTTCCTCTGACCTGCCGGTGGCAGACAGACAGTGTCACAGAACACACTCCCAGAACCTTCTTTTCACGGGACTGCAGAGTGTCGGGGTGAGCGCTGGCCGCCGGAGGGACGGGCACTCGCACGGTGCTGCAGAAGGCGTGTGGCTGTAGCAGTGAAATGAAAAAGGCACAAACCCTGCGGCTGGAGATTCCGACCCACCGTGGGGAGGAAGGGGTTAGGTGCGCAGGAGCGAAGTGGAAGACGGGCCGGGCTCGAGCTCCCTGGGAGAGGGAAGGGCTGGAAATGGCCTCCCGAGCACCCGCATGCGCCGGTGTGTCCGTCCGGAACATCGTCTCCCGCGCTGGGAAGGCGCTGGTGCCCCACCGCGAGCGGACTCGGCTCCGGCTCTAAGATGTCGGACGTGGAACGGGCAAGTTGCCCATTTATAGCTCCAAGTGGGACAGGAGAAGCCAGAGGCACTTTCTGTCCCGCGGGTCACCAAGAGCAGAACACCCTGGACGGAAAGCAAAGAGCAAAGAGCAGGGTCGTTCCTGCAGGCGGAACCGCCCGAGGACAGATCCAGGCGCGAGGTGAGCGCGGCGGGAGCTGCCGGGGGGACCCTCCGTTCCCAGCTCCCAGCTCCGGTCTGACCAGTCCCTGAGTCTCACCCACCCTGGGACAAGGGACTGCGTGTCCCCCCCCCCCCCGCTGCTTGTCAGAGAGGCAATCCTAGGAGGGCACCTGGCTGCGGAGGGGAGGGGCCAGCCTGCACGTGGCACCCGGGCTGCGCACGGTACCCAGAGCGTCCCCCGCTGTCCGGCACCCGGGGACTCCGACTCACGTGCTCGTCTGAGCCGCCTCTCTTACAGGGGTGGGAGGCTGCTGGGCCTCCAGTCCCAGAGGTTGGGGGCGGGGGACTTCCCTCCCCCACAGTGATGGCAGGGGGAGCCCCCAACTTGGGATGCCCACCGGCCCGCGGCGCAGAGGACCTGTGGGTCCTGGGAGGCAAGCGGGGCTGTGCAGGGCACCTCCAAGCTGAGGGGCGGCTGGCAAGAGACCGAGACGTGTCCTTTGTGGAGTTTGGTCCGGATGGGACGTTGGGAGGCAGAGTCCTGGGGAGCTTCTTGCTTCCCGGGAGACAGTGGCCCCAGCACCCCTCAGGGCTTCTGGCCAAGCTGCAAGTCCCCGAGGGGATGCTCGGGGCGGGGGACTTGGGCACTCACGCCACGCCAAGCTGCACCCAGGCCGGCTGTGGCCCCCTGGGCTACCATCCATCCTCACCTACAGGATCACTTCCTGACAGGGATGCTTTGCCAGAATGTTCTGGGCACGTGTGCCTGGCTGCTCGCCCTCTGCTCGGGGCGGAGGGACAGAGGGTTGCTGAGCTGTGCAGGTGACGGCCGTTCCGGGCCTGTCATTCCAGGGGACACCACAGTGGGTCCGACTTTGCCTCGGGTTCACCTTGTGTGTCTGGGTCGTCTGGGCGCCATGTTTTAGCGACGCGACCCCTGCCCCTGGCCCTGTGGAGAGAGGCCCTGTGGCCCCCCCAGCAAGAAACAGGGAGGGATGTGGATGTTTGCTTCTTGGTTAGTTTGTTAGATTTTCTGAGCATCCGGCTCCGTGCAGGCCAAGATCGGCAGGTGCGGGCAGGGTCTGACTGAGACCCTGCAGGCGGGGCCGGCATTTCTCACGGTGTCCTGAGTGACAGCCCCAGGGCCTCCTGTTCAATTCCCAGCTGAGACAAGACAGCGAGAACCGTACTTGGGGATGAGAACAAGGCTCCCTGGGCGCCTGGGGGGCTCAGTGTTGAGGCGTCTGCCTTCAGCTCAGGTCATGATCCTGGGGTCCTGAGACTGAGTCCCGCATGGGGCTCCCTGCTCAGCGGGAAGCCTGCTTCTCCCTCTGCTGCTCCCCCTGCTTGTGTTCCCTCTCTCTCTCTCATAAATAAATAAAACCTTAAAAAAAAAGCTTCCTGGGGTGTGGGCCTTGGGGCCTCTGTGTGAGCGGGCTGCTCCCAGGGCCACAGGGTGAGTGAGGCACCGGTCCCTGCCGCCGCCCTGGAGGGGCCCTGTCAGAGGTGACAGGTCGGGGTGGCTGGGGCTGAGCTGATGGGTCTTGCCCTGGCTCTGGGTCTGGCTGGGCCTCCCCAGGGGCTTCCTAGAGCAGCGCGAGGCCCTCACATGGCTCTGCCCAGAGATGAACGCAGGCATCGGGCGTCTGCCCCTCAGGAGCTGGGCCTTGGGCCTCTCGGAGCCACAGCAGGAGGCCCAATGGGACAAAGGGCCGGTGCCCTCGCGTGTGGGCACATGTGTGTGCGTGTGTGCCCATGTGCACACACATGTGTCCCCTCAACGTGCAGCGCAGGGCTCCTCCCTTCCCGACTCTGGTTCCTGGCTTTGCCCTTGTCCCCGACTCTATAGCGTCATGCCCTTCACAAATTCAGCCTAGACCTGGTTTCCATGGAGTTCTGATGAAAACTGGAATTGAGATCATGATTGTGGCATGGGGGGGGGCACCTCCTGCGCTTGGGCTCCAGCGGCAGGCCCAGGCTGACGGCCGTCTTTTTCTTCCTTCAAGTGTGTAAATTCTCTCCCAAGCTCTCCTCCTGTTGCTTAGCGATGGTCATAGGCCAGGGTGCCTCTAGGAGAACCAGGAGGGGGGACTCGTCTCCTGTGCACAGGGGCAACAGGGGTCCAAGCTCAGGAAACTTGCCGGAGGGCGTAGGGCTCTGGTCTCCTGGGACGGTGGCACGGACATGGGGTCTGGGCTGCAGACTGCCTGCCCACTGTCCCCCAACTTTCCCCTCGTTGGTTGGCCTGAACGTCTACCATTAGAGTTTCATTCCTTTGGATATTCTTGTGAGATGTCAGTGCACCCCTTGGAGCTGGCCGGTGAGGCCCTCACCCTGGGAATGAAGGCGCGTCCGGGACTCCCCTGCTGACCAGAGGCCGGAGACGCCTGCGGCGGAGCTGGAGCCTCTGGAGCCTCACGCCTGTGCCCATGGCCGCCAGAGCTGAGCAGCGAGGCCGCGTCGCGGAGCTCCCCGCGGTGAGCCAGCCAGTGAGTGACCAAAGGGGGGCGTGGGCGTGGCACTCTGCACCCAGCAGGGGAGCGAGGGAGGGACAGACGGAAGGCCACGCAGGGGGCTGGGCGAGAGAGGCTGTTGCAGCCGGTGCCCCCCCGCCCCAGGGTCCAGGAGCTTCTCTGCGTGCACACGGGCTGGGCTGGGACCTCCAAGCTGGCGCGCCGGGCGCATGGTGGTTCTGAGACCAGCCGGCCCCTCCGGTCGAGGACACGGGGGCTGCGGAGGGCCCTCCCTGGAGCCCCGCGGCCCGGGAGGATGCTGCTCGTCCTGCAGGCCGGCCCCGCGGGGATGCGCGAGTGAGAGGCAACGGCCTAGCAGGGGAGGCTGGAGAGGAGGTGGGCGGGGCCGGCTATGTCAGGGGTGGGTCCCCAGGGGATCCCCCCACCACTGAGTCCTGGGGGGAAGCTGACTTGCTTCCCTGTTTCCTGGGCTGGAGGGCTGAGTGTAGGACCCTGCATGCCCGCCAGGGGGCCTCCTCTGTGCCCGGCCCGTGGCGTGAGAAACCGGGCTCAGGGCAGGCAAGGTGCTGGGCACACAGCCGGCACGGACGCGGGTCTCCCTGACGTCAGGCCTCGAGGGGACCCCATGGTGTACGGGGTTTTCTTCTGCACACATTCCTTCCTCTCCTGCTGCTTCTCAACACTACGGTGGGGGCAGGACCAGAGCAGGGGAATCAGTCCCCAGTCTCCCCAGCCTTGGGGAGATGTGGCCAAAGCCTGTGTGGTTTTGGCCCCAGCGCCCAGGCAGGGCTGTCTGCTGTGCCCATGCGTGCCCACTGAGTAAGTGAGTGAGTGAACAGATGCCTGCAGGTCCCCCAGCCCCAACAGAAGACGCCGGCCGCGGCGGCCACCGCCTCCTTTACAGAGACACTCAGGGCTTTGTTCCTGCAGATGGCAGGGTGTGGTGGTGAGGACTGGGAGCGCGTGTGAGCGACACGAAGGGCTTTCAGCATCACTAGTGACCAGGCATGCTGGCCGCTGAGTCTGGCTGGGGGTGGGGGCTACAGCATGACGCAGCCAACCGCCGATGCCCCGGGGCTGCACGGGGCACAGACATGGGATCGTGCGGACCACAACAGTAAAATGGGCTTGGGGCCACAGCACAGACCCTGTCCCAGCTGCGTCTGGGCGGGTCTGGGCTGGCGGGAGCTCCCCATCCCACGTCAACTCTGCCCCCAGCCTGGGGAGCTATCTCTTCTGTCCATTCCGGGCGGCGTCCTCCAGGACCCACACTGTCAGCCTCGAAAGAGGGCCGAACGGCCACGTGCACTTGTTGGGGGCAGAACCGAGGCTCCGAGTAGCAGGTGTGCCCGAGGTGCCAAACACTGGGTCGGGGAGGGGGGTCTGAGGGTCTCTCAGAAGGAGTCTAGGCTCTTGCTCCAATGCCCACCGCCTGGGCCTCGCCTCAGCCTTTGCCCAACTGATGGCCGCTCGCTGCCCGCCCCTCAGGGCCCAGTGGCCCCCTCGCCCACCCGGAGCAGGCGCCTATGCGTGAGGTCCGGGCTGGCCTACTTCCCCTTGCGGATGGCCCCTGGGTTGTGCCCAAGGACCGGCGCTCAGCCGACTGCCCGGAAAGGTCCTGTGGCTTGGAGAAGGATCCTGTAGAGTTCAAGTCGGGGGTCCAGATCCAAAGCCACCATGGAGACTTACCAGCTTGCCATTTTTGGGGTGGGGGCACTCGGACCAGGCCTCTTGTGTCCTGAGTCAGGGAGGCTCACGGCCATCTGCCTAACAGTCCCCCTTCAGGGCAGTGAGAACCTACTTTAAAAAAGCCTGCATTTCATTTTCCAGACCTCTCGCTGTTCTGGGCAGCTCCTCTGGGATCTGTCTCCCCCTGGCTCAGGGGACCTTCTAGGGCAAGGCCAGGAGGCCATCCTGTCTGGAGACCAGCTCTTACAGATCAAGGAGACCCCTGCCTTCCCGGGTGCCTGGGGCTGGGGCTGCGGCCTGGGGCCTGGGGCTGTGACAAATGATGCTGGCTGCTGGCCCAGGGAGCTGCCTGGACCCACGGCCCCTCCCCCTCACCTGTGGCCTAGTCCCTACCAATGGCCTCCCTCTGGGACCTGGCCATGGCCTCTGCTCTTCAGGGAGCCTGCCCTTCCCCTCAGGAAGCTCACCCATGCAACCGGGGCACACACGGCCTGGCTTGGGATGCACGGCAGGTACCAGGAGGCAAGACTGACCTCGCCCCTGCCAAGCCAAGCAGACATCCAGGCCAGCTCCCAGTGGGCGGGCGTCTGGGTAGAGCCTGGCCGTCTTGGCAGGGAGGAGGGGGAGGCCTGGGTCTGGCCAGTGCCTGACCCACGGGACCCCTGTGCTGTCCTTCGGGGCAGACCAAAGCTTCCTAGGAATCGCCCTTGGAGAGGTGGGAGTCCGGATCCCTGCCATCCTGCGCCCTTCTCCTTGCGGAGGGCGGTGGCAGCCCCACCAGCCAGGCTCCTCCCGGCGCCCTGGCCTCTCGGGGCCGCTGCCTCCCCGCGTCTGCCCAGCCTGGCCGGTGCCTTTCATTTCTGTCCTGACACCCAGCGGTGTGGGAACAAAGGAGCCTGCCTCTCAGCCACCAGTAATTTCTTCTGATTAGAGGCCCTCTCTGGATCTGGGAGAGGAGCGATCTCTCCTGGTTTTCAAAGAGGTGTGGAGGGAGGGGTGCGGGGTGCTGATGGAGACGCTGAAAGAGATGGGGCCTCTGGGGGTGGGCGCCAGGTCCTAGGCCTCCGCTGAGCCCCATTCCAGCTCTGGGGGTGGGGGCAGGGAGCCCCGTGGCCACCCCTCCCCGGCTCTCCCGGCCCCTCCTTGGGCCCCACCCCGGCTCTAATAGAGCGTCTCCCGAGTGGCGTTGCTGGAGAAGGTGTGGTTGCTGGACACACTGTTGGTCTTCCTCGAGAAGGCCGGCCTCTTCCTCCTGCGTCCCCACAGCGGGCAGAGGCCGGCCAGTGTGGACAGAAAGGCCTGGCGGAAGCCGGCGGAGACCAGGTTGTAGAGGATGGGGTTGACGGCAGAGCCGGCGTAGAAGAGCGCGTTGGTCAGCATGTATAAGTAGTGGTAGACGTCGTAGAGGAACCTGCGGGGACGAGGGAGAGGCTCTCAGGCCTGCACGGCCTCGCAGCCGCGGACCCTCGCTGGCTTGGGACAAGAATCGTAAAAACTCCTTGTAAATGTTTTGACGTGCGGATGTTTCCTAGTAAATTTCAGGTTCTGGCTTCTCTGGAGAAGCTGGACGTTCTGCTCACATTCCTGCTGGCACCAGTCGGCTCAGCCGGGTTGTGGCAGCCCTGCTGGGCCCGTCTCCACCTCTCCCTGCATGGCACCTGGGCTGCCCTTCCTTGAGCAGAATCCTGGCACGCCTGGGCTATAGGGCGTGCTGGTCTCCAGCTTCCACCGAACAGCCAGGGCAGGAACCCCCTCCTTGCCTCCCGGGCAGCTGCATAACTTTCCCTCAGCTTGCTTGCCTCCACTCACAGGCATCTCACTCCCTCACCACTTTCCCAGCAGGCAGCCCTGAGTTTCAAGAACCCTTTACCTTGGGGCTCTGCTCCCTGCCCTTCTCCTCCTCTGCCCTCAATCTGCCCTCCCCGCCAGCTCCGCGTCACTGTAAAGAACCTGCACCCCGGGCTCTGAGCTGCACAGAGAAAAGCTCACATGGTGGGCCCAGGGCTGCCGTCTCAGAGGGGCCTGCTGGCCAGGCTAGCCTCGCCGCTGTCTGGGAGCGTGGATTTCAGGGATTCTCCGTCCTGAGAGGTGGGGCTCTCCGGGCCTAAACTGTCTGTGCCAACAGCGGGGTTGATGCTGAGCAGCTCCTCCCCGCCGGGAGTCTGGGATTTGGGCCCCCGCCAGCCAGGGGTGCCCCCATGACCGGCCCCAGCAGACGCCCTGGGTGCCGGGCCTCTGGCAAGCTTCCCGGGAGACAGCATTTCACACGGGGTCTCAGCTCGTTCCGGGGCAGATAGCCGGGAGGGGGTTCTGGACGCTGTGCCTGGTCTCCCCTCCCCTCCCCTCCGTAGGCTTTTCCTTTTATTGATTTGCCGTGTGTCTTTGGGGTACGACAGGGCACAGCAAGGGTGTGGGTCTCCCTGAGTCCAGGGAGTCCTCCTGGCAACTTTCCCAGCGTGGAGGTGGTCTAGGGCGCCCACATAGCTGTCCCCCCCCGCCCAGCAGAGCCAGCCCTTCCTGTTGCTCTCCAGACGTCTCTAAACTTGTCTCATTCCCCCTCTCTTAGGGGCTGCTTTCCTTTTCTGCTATAACCTGTCCCGTGGCATCTGTCCCTCCGTGGCCTTCCTTCCTTCCCCCACCCATCTGCGGCCACACCACGAACCCATGTGTCCTGCACCCTTGTCCTGAGCTTCTCTGTTCAGCATCCCCACCTCCCATGCCAACCCGCGGGATGAGCTGCTCCCAGCCCAAGGCTCCCGGCTCTGCCCCAGGCTCCCAGTACTCACGGGGTCCACTGCTTATCAGAAATGTAGCAAAACATGAGCCGCCGCACATGGTAGGGCAGCCAGCAGACCACGAAGGCGATGACCACGGCCCCTGAGACACAGAGAGACATGGGTCCTATTCTGCGCACAGAAGACTGAACACGGTTAAAACGTCACCCGCAGCTAACACAGACTCTGCCACCTCTCTCAAAATGCTGACGGTGGGGGTGCCTGGGTGGCTCAGTGGGTTAAAGCCTCTGCTTTCGGCTCAGGTCATGATCCCAGGGTCCTGGGATCGAGCCCCGCATCGGGCTCTCTGCTCCTTGGAGAGCCTGCTTCCTCCTGTCTCTCTGCCTGCCTCTCTGCCTACTTGTCATCTCTGTCTATCAAATAAATAAATAAAATCTTTAAAAAAAATGCTGACAGTGTTTCCTGCTGAAAAGAAAAACCTGTCTTAAGATCCACGGGGAGACTTGAGGGACCCCCTGAGACAACTCGAGGGAGAAGAGTGAAGCTGGAGACTCTCATGTCTCGGTTTCAAAACCCACCACCAAGCGGCAGTGGTTGGAACAGTGGGACATCGGCCTGAAGACAGACACAGAGACCACGGGACAGAGAGTCCAGAAATAACCCTCACTAATATGGGCAGACGATTTCCTACAAGGCTGCCCAGACCACTGTGCCAGAAACAATACTGGGGAAATGGGACAGCCATGTGCAGAAGAAGGAAACTGGACCCCTACCTCACACCATATACAGAATTAGCTCAAAATGGATCAAAGATCTAAGTGTAGCAAAGAGTACAAAATTCTTGGAGCAAAATGATGGGCACCAATTTGACAACACTGAGTCCAGCAGTGAGTGCTTAGGACCAAAGGACACAGGCAACAGAGTGCAAAGTTAATGCACAGAACAGGAAAGAACACTCCATCACACATCTGATCGGGGATTAACATCCAGGACACACAGAGCATGAAAAGGCAACAGCAAAAATGAAACAACCCAATTATGTGTTTAAAAATGGGCAAGGGGCACCAGGGTGGCTCGGTGGGTTAAAGCCTCTGCCTTCGGCTCAGGTCATGATCTCAGGGTCCTGGGATCGAGTCCTGCGTTGGACTCTCCACTCAGCGGGGAGCCTGCTGCCCCCTCTCTCTCTGCCTACTTGTGATCTCTGTCAAGTAAATAAAATCTTTTTAAAAAAATAAATAAAAATGGGCAAAGGACTTGAACAGACATTTTCCCAAAGACACACAAGTGGTTACTCAGCACATGGGAACGTGCTCGTCACTCACCCTGCGACGAATCCAAACCCGAACCACAATGAGGTGCCATCTCACACCCACCATGGCTCTATAAAACAAACCAACTCCCACAGCCTGAGAAAATGGTGATTTTTGGTGTGGATGTGGAGAAATGAGAGCCTTTCTGCAGGGTTGGTGGTAATGCAAAATGCAATGTCCACTTTGGATGTCCGGCGGGTATCCAAAATACCCACTTTGGGAAACAGTATGGCAGTTCTTCAAAAATTAAAAATAGAATTACTCTATGAGCCAACAATTCTGCCCTTGGGTATAATCCCCAAGGCATTGAAAGCAGGGACTCAACCCAATGTTTGTTCGCCCGTGGCCCTGTTCACGACGGCCAAAAGGCGGAAGCAAACCAGGTGTCCACGCACCCGGCGGGTAAACGCAGCGTGTCTGGACCCTGGAGTATGCGCAGCCTTAAAAAGAAAGGACGTTCTGCCACCTGCCACGACTTGGGCAAACGGAAGGACATCGTGCTCAGAGACATAAACCAGGCATAAAAAGATGATCCCACTTACCTCGGCCCCTCGAGTGGCCGAATTCATAGAGACAGAGAGGAGGGGGTGGTTGTCAGGCTTTGGGGAAGAGTGACCGGGGAGTTAGTGCTTTACGGGGACAGAGTTTCCGTTTGGTAAGATGACAATGTTCTGGAGACCGATGGCATGAACGTATGTAATGCCACTGAACGGACACTTACAGACGGTCCAGACCGCAAATCGCGTGCTAGGTGCATTCCACCACAGTGAAAAAGAAAGCAATAAAAAAGCCACTTGGGAGAACCTGGGGCTGGCTGGGCTGTCCTGGTGCCAAGAGAAGCTCGTCCTGGACATGGTGTATCCTCATCTTGGGACATGGGGGGAACCCGCAGCAGGTGCTTGGTTTGGGGGCCCGGGCCCCTTGGCGGCTGCCCTGACCCATCTGGCCCAGGAGACCTGGCCTGGGGGAGACCCCATGATGGGAGGGCCACCTGTTGGTGGCAGGAGACGGGTCAGAGGCACTGGAATGTTCCAGGAAGCCTGTCCCTGACACAGCGGAAGCGAAGGCGGTGTTGCTGACCCCTGGACACAGCCTGTTGGTCACTGGCCACAAGGTTACTGTGGGCTGAGGAATGCTCTTATACTATTACCATGACTAATGCCAAAATGACAAGACTTTGGAAATATTAGCCCAAATTAATTATGTAAATGAATTTTATCTATTTCTTCTTTAAACAATGTGGTTACTAGAGCATTTACAATTGTGTGTGGGGTCTGGGTCATATTCCCAGACTGAATGGTGCAGCTCTGGGACTCTTCCAAGAAACAGTGGCTGCTGCGGGGCAGGTGGCCGTCTGCTGGGGTCAGGATGACAGCAGTTGGGAGGGCTGCTGGGAAGCACGAGGCAGGTGGTCGGGGTCGGGGTGGGGGCTGGGTTGGGTGGGGCTGCTTCAGCAGTGGGGACTGGGGGGCGGGGTGTTTTGAGCAAGAGCCCTCCTCAAGGATGCCGCCTTTGGGCACGAGCCAGGCCCAGGGACCCCCACAGGGAGCACCACGACCCGCAAGAGCGCAAGCTCGACCCTGCGCTCTCCTGTGAAGGGGGCTGGCTTGGGGCCTTTTTAAGGGCTGGTCTTCAGGCTTCCTTATTAGAGTGTGGGCCGCCGTCCGGGGGGTTGCACTTCACGTCTCTCCAGCCGGCATCGGGCTCTCGGCACACACGGTAACCCACACCTCTGCGCCCCATGGCTGTGAGAGCAAGCGGCCTGACCTGAGTTTGTGCTCGGGAGCCTTGGGAATCGGTGAATGGGTGAGTGATAGGATGGACGGACGGTTAATGGGTGATGGGTCAATGGATGGACGTACAGAAGAAGGGAGAGATGGATGGACAGACGGACAAATGGACGGAGGGATGGCTGGGTGGACAGATCCGCTGGTGGGTGGGCAGATGGTGGACCGAGATGGCTGGGTGGTGGCGGGCAGATGAGTGGGTGCAGTCAGGCTCTAAGTCTACTGGGGCTGCTCCGTTGCCGGGGTCTCAAACTCGGCCCTGTTTGGGGGCATGAGGCTTGCTGCTCTGCTGGCCCCCAGCTGCCACCCATCCCTAAGGGCCCAGAGGTTACATACGTAAGACCCGGACGCCGTGCTGCAGGGCTTGGATCCTGCCAGGCTCGATGGACATGCTGAAGGAGCTGTGCTGGTCCCCCACCGTGCACACCTGGCCCTGCTCAGCGGCCTGGCGGACCATGACGGTCAGCTTGTTGGCGATGATGGTGTTCAGGATGGAGATGACCACCATGGGGAACACAAAGGACATGAAGGTATTGATCTGCACAGAGGCAGGGAAGGACAGCGGTCAGGCTGGTGTGGAGGGGACACCACCCGCCCTCTGCCCCACCAGGCTGGGACCTGGAGTATGGAAGGTGCTTGGTCTTCCGGGGGAGACTGGCTTCCCACCCACCCCGGGCTCAGAAGGGTTCCCAGACCGTCTGCCACGTCGGCAAACCCCTCAGCACAGGGCTCAGCCTACCGACAGTGCGGGGCACAAACTCTGGTGTGTCCTCGCTGTGGTGAAGGGCTGGGCTCGATGTTCCCAGGTCAGGACACAACGCGTCATGGTTGCAGTCCCCGAGCCCCGGGCTGTCCTCCAGGATGGCCAAGCCCAGCAGCCCTCCCGTATACGGACAGCCCATGTTTGGACAAACAGGCGAGACCCTTCTCCTGCCCCACCCACGGCCCCTCAGCTCCTCGAAAAGAGTTTCTCACGAGCACCTCTAACTTCCACATCATTTGTATCCGGGGAAGCTGAGGCCCGGACAGTCCGAGGGGCTGGGCTACACTTGACCAGGCCCTTCCAGGACACCAGGCTAAGACCAATCCCTGCAGCCCCTCTGAGGGGTGGCTGTGGTGTGTGACGGGGAACAGGTATCCCCTGGGGCTGGTCCTAAAACTGGCATCACCTCCCAGGGCAGGTTTTGTGGCCCCTTGCTCCGAGCAGGGGCTGGGTGACCTCGCCTGCCAGGGGAGTCACAGGGGCGCGTCCCAGGCCCTGCCAAGCTGCTCTGTGGGCTCCCTTTGAACTTCACCTTCACAGAGGCTTTTGGCTGCCCTTGGAGAGGCCGCCTGCACTGGCTCCGGCCTGGCAGCTCTGACTCCCTGGGAAGTTCCAGGGGTCTGCACGGGGCCTCCCCGGGCTCCAGGCGGCCCCTCTTGCCACCCCTAACCGGGTTTGCCTGCAGCCCGAGGACCCTCAATCGTTTGACGGAGACGGTCTCCCCTGGGTGAGGACGGCCGCACCTCTGTCCTGCTCACACACGCAGAGCCCAGCCAGACCCAGCGGCCGCCCTGGCTGCGGGCAGCTTTCCTCTGGGCCCTCCTGGCGGTCGGGCGTCTGTCCAGAACAGGGCAGACTCCCATGCCTGCTCCGTTGAGCAGACGCCAGCTGAGACCTCCAGCTCAGACCTGCAGAGGGCCTGCCCACCCTCACGGTGCTCCAGGCCCCACCCGGGAGGCCACGAGACCTCCCAGGAGGCAGTGGCCTGAGGGTCAGCTCCAGTTCCACTGGAACAAGGCCCTGCTGAACGGGAGGACACACAGGCCAGAGAAAGGCCCCCGCGTTCCTGACAGCTCCCACGCCGGCACCCTTCTCTCCTGTGTCTGCCGAGCCGGGGGGCAGCTCCCCGGTGGGGCCCCTTCCCAGTGGGGAGGTGACAGGGGCAGAGAGGCCACTCCAGGAAGGTTTCTGGGTCTGCTCCTGGGCTGGAAGCCGGGCCGGGGTGCAGCAGGACGTCGGCTCTGGGCCCAGGAGACAGACTAATTCCCTGTGACTCACCTCGGCCCGGCACAATTTAAACAGAACGAATGTATCCAACACAGATTTTAAATGTCAAAACATTGAGATACCAAACCCCGCTGAGCACAGGCGGTAAACACGGCCACCTCCAAGGGCCAGTGGGGGTGTAAGCAATGGGCAGGGCCCAGCTCGGGGGCCTCTGGGGTCTGTTCGGAGGCCCCCATGGATTCCCCATTGGAAGAGGTCCAGGCCCTTGCTGCTGAAGGCCGGGCCGAGGAGCGGCCTGACCCGCAGGCCTGCCCTGATCGCGGGCTCAGGCCAGCGCCGGCTGCTAGAGGGCAGGGGTCTTTCCCCGAGTCCCCCACCCCTCCAGCCTGGAGACCGAGACTGCAACTGGCTGTGGAAGCCCTGGGGGGACACATGACCTTGGGGCTTGCCTTCTCTTGCCAAAGCTTGCAGCGTGGTTGGGGGCTCCTTCCTGCCTCCTGGTTCTGGGAACGGGGAGCAGCCCACCCTCTCACCATGAGCCAACAGGACCACGTCTGGTGAGCCTCGTGGACAATCTCTGGGGATGCTGTCCTGTCAGCACAGGAGGGCAGGAGGGCTCGGGTGCGGGAAGCCGGGGCCTCCCCAGGCAGGGGACGAAAGATGGGTGCCGGGCCTGGCCCACGCATTTGTCCCAATAACACAGAAGGCCTGGGGACAGACTGGCTGATTCTAAGATTCAAATAGAGACATAATGTAATAGCGGCCAGGAAAGTCCTGGAAAGGAACAGCGATGGGTCAGTACTGTCAACTTACCACCCACTTATCAACCACCCCACCCATGAAACAGAGAATTTGCGAGAACAATTTGGCACAGATGAACGGACAAAGAGATGGGCGGCGCAGCAGAGGCCAGAAATGGCTCCCGACGAGGCCAAGTGCGGCATCTAAGCAGGCGGGAGCGGGTGGGTGACGGCCAGAAAGCCTCTGTCCCCTTCCCGGGACCTCCCCGCTGCTTCCCTGAAAC
Organism: Mustela putorius furo; assembly: GCF_011764305.1. NCBI lineage: Eukaryota > Metazoa > Chordata > Mammalia > Carnivora > Mustelidae > Mustela > Mustela putorius. The sequence continues at coordinate 25,538,727 of NW_025422115.1, read as the reverse complement.
CGCCCACCCCTCTACGCGGTGGCTCACCCTCCAGCAGGCCTTTAATTCAGGAAGGAGCCACGACCTCTTTGTCCTGCTGAGCCCGCGGCGGAGAGGGAAGATGCCTTTGTCAGGTTTGGTACCATTTTCCCAGCCCGTAAGGAGCCCGGCCCGGAAGAACCCAGCCCGAGGGGGAGGAGGACACCCAGGGCATTGCTCGAGCTCCGGGATCCAGCCGCTGGCCGCCGCTGCCAGACTTCTAGTTCTTCCTCAGGTAAAGGCTTCTTTATTCCCCTTAGGACCATCCGAATGGGGTCTCGAAGCTTGTCCCGTAGCTCAGAGATCCCACACCAAAAATCCGGATGGAGTGAAGATGAAAATGTGGAAATCAAAGCCAGGCGACCGCCAGGAGAATCGCGGAAAGCCTACTCTCATCACAGACATTCCGCTGTGGGAATTTGGGAAATAGTCATCCCGGCGCTGCTGTAAATTTTGCTGTAAAAAATCAATGATGGAAAAAAACATTCTCTCGGCCCCAGGAGAAATTCCTGTCCCACCGCACCTGCAGGTGTGCCCGTCCCCCTGGCCCCTCCCCGTCTCCCTCTGTGGCTTTGAGGTGGACCCGGAGCCTCCAGAGACCCCTAGGCCGGAGCCTGTCCTCCATCCCCCATGGCCCTGACTGACCGCTTGGCCAGCTCCGACTGATTGGGGGAGGACAGCTCTTCTGAGCGCCAGGCCAGGACTGTGGAGGCCTCCTGCCTCCCTCCTTCCCTGCCCGGCCTCTGGGCTCCGAAGCCCAGGCCTGAGCTGGAAACTCCTGAGGCGGGCTGGCCTCGGGGAAGCAAGGGCGCCTGGTTGGGGTGTGGACCTTGGTCTCAGACAGACCTGGCTGTGCACTGGCCGGTGAGCTGTGGCTTTGGGCAGTTCCCGAATGGCCCCCGAGACCCGGCTTTCTCATTTCTAAAGGGGATAGTATGCGCACTCGGCTCAGTGCTGTGAGCGCAGTCCGTACTCAGGGGTGCCCGGGCTGTTACTGGGAGAGCCGAGGAAGCAGGTGGGGGGCGCTCAGTGTGGGACTGCGCCAGCACGCCCGAGACATTGGCACGGCCGGCCCTGTCTGCGGACTCGGGGCTGGTCTCTGGCTCCAGCACTGGTCATCGGGTGAGGGGACGGAGTGGAACCGGGAAGCAATAAAGAGGAAATCTGCCTTTAGGGACAGAAGGTCTGCCGGAAGGGAGGGCTGACCCCCAGTACTGCGGGACGCACGCAGCAGGCGGGGGTGCAGGGAGCCGAGCCCAGCCCCGGGGCCCTCCGTCTGCGAGCGGCTTTGCCAATGAGGCTCCCCTCCTTCTGCCTTCAAACCACCTACGCCCACTGCTCACTTCCTCTGCAGAACCATCTTTTGTGTAGTACAGTGGCCTGTTTCTCTCTACTTCAACCCGTGTATTTAAATAAAGAGCTGGGCCCTGGGCTCACACTGCTTCCAGGCTCAACAACCAGCCTGTAGTGAGGGGAAAGGGATGAATCCCGGTGGTTCAGCTTCTTGTCCAAACTCCCCAACGGAGACAGTGCTGGGACCTCCTCAGCTGGCTTGGCAGGTGAGCGGCTGCCGCCAGGCCCAGGCTCAGAGGGGTGGCCTCCAGCCTGCAGTCGGTCCCCAGGTGGAACAGAACCCCTCCTCAGACCCAGCAATCGCGTCACACGAGCAAACACGCACCAGGCTCCTTCTTCTGGCGCTGCTGAGAGCAGGGACAGTGATGGGAGTCATTCCAGAGTCCTGGCGTGTCACCACCCCTCAGAGCAGCAAAAACCCAGCAAGAGCACCAGAGCCCACCCTTCGGCCATCCAGTGAGCCACGGTGCATCCACACCAGGAGCTGCCCTGTTGGCGTCAGGGATGAGTCCGACCGGGCGTGGGGCCGGGACACTAGTTGAGCGAAGAAAGCAAGCCCAGAGCAGCTAGTGCGAAGTAAGGAGACTGTTCCCAGGGGGAACCCCAATGGAGGCCCTACAGGTTGACCTGGGGGGAGGGCTGGGAGGCGCCTGTCGTGCCCTCCTGAACTGAAGGCACAGGAGTCAGTGGGACACGTGGTTTGCTTCTCCTACGTGTGCATCCGTGACAGGGGCCTGGGGTCCTTGCCCGCATGGTCACATGGAAATCCCGCATGCTCCCACCCCAGGACTGGGAAGGGTCAGAGGCACAAGGGACCGGAGCTCAGTGGGTTTGTCCTCACTTCAGGGGTGGACCAAAGACAAGAAAAGGGTCCTTCAAGGTGACACAGCCCAGAATCTTCCATTCCTCATCCAACAAGCCCCTTGACGCTGCAGACACTGCTGGGACCCACCACCCAACATGGACACACATCTGGGAAACAAGACAGACTAGTGTTGAGTTGCACACTGCACTGTGGGTCAGCGCTGGCCCCAGGCTTGGGCTTCTGGGGAGGAGCTGTGGACATGTCTGAGCCCACAGGTGGAAGAGGATGGGGTGTGTGACCTGGAGAGGCCACATGAGTCACGTTTAGTGTCTGCAGGGCCACCCAGGGAGGAGGACTCCACAGGTCAGGAGTCTGCTTCCGGCCACAGAGCTCACCGACCACCATCCTTCCCACACTGCCAGCTCTAGTAAGCAGATGTAACCAGGACACCGTGAGGGCCTCCAACTTCCCCTTCCAGGTGACACACAGCCGTCAGCTAAGCATGGACGGAGAGCTTGTCGCGAGCCGGACAGCAAGCTCAGTGCCCCGCACGTCCTTCATCGAATACGCACACTGGATGGACGAGCTGGACTCTGTCGGTGTTCTCACTTTACAGAAGCTGCGGCCCAGACCCAGCTACGCGCCCCGACCCTGTCCGACCCACAGTTGCCGCACTCACCTCCCGCCTCGCAGGCAGGGAGTGCATGGAAGGAACGTGCGTCCCCTGGGTTTGGGCAATGGCCGGACTAGCAGGCGGCCACTCTGTCTTTATCCGTGAAACTTTGCTGGACACGAGCCCTGCCCTCAACTGCCCAGGGAGGACACTGTTTTGGGGTGAGTATGGATTTCTGAGAACAATTTCCAGTCCAAAACTCATGACTCCTTGCTGATCTCTCCGGGCCGAACCTCTGTCCATTTCTCTCTCCTTTCCTTGCTCTCCCCTTTGCTCCACCGTGGTCCCCGTGGTCCCCTAGGGCTTGGATCTTCTGGGAGAGGAGGGACCAGACTTCCTGGGGACTCCCAGGGAGGGAATGATTCAGCCCAGGAAGCTGGGGCTTCAGCACCATGGACAGCGACACCAAAGCCGGCGACTGCTCTGGGGACAGGGGTGGGCTAACCAGAGGTCATGGTCTGCGGTGGGTGGACCTGGGCTGGGCTGGGGTGGGGAGGACTCGGGGAGACCCCAAGCCAGCTAGGAGCAGGCACCCTCAGGAATACTCCACCCTGTCTCTTTTCCTGATGAGGGGCAGGGGCGCCCCTGTAACCTGTGTGACCTGTGTGGGAGGTCTTCCCCCAACCCTGCCTGCCCCTCCTGCAGCCGCAGCCCTGCAGTCTGGGAGTGAATCTGGAGGACCCCCCCCTGGCCCCCCGCACCGAGCCGCATCCTGTCTGCCCCCGGCTGTGCTGCCGCGCTGGCTCCAGCTGGGCTGCCGGGAGACCCTCAATCAGATTAGGGAAACTGCTTCCCAATAGGCCTGTCCCTTCCTCCAGGAGGAGCAGGATGGCCCCTCCCCGGGAGTACACAGGAGGGGCACTCGAGGCCTGGCCCTGGCTCAGAGTTGGGGGCTCGTTAGCCTCCACAGAAGCTGGGGTGGCGAGCTGCCTCTCGGTCGAGCCGGCGCCTCTCGAAACCACACGGAAGCCATCTGTGCAGTGCGGCAAGCTGTCAGGGCTGTGGGCTGAAGGCCTGTTTGCCATGTTTTCAAATATCTGTTGGTTGAAAAGCCCAAGAGAATGTTCAAATCATCTGCTAAGTAGCAGCACGCAGGTTGACAAGGACGGCGGAGTAGTGAGCAGCGAGCGGGTGCGTGGCTGGCCAACCCTGCGGCGTGGTCCCGCTTCTGTGCCTGCGAGGGGGACAGGAGGGTGCCTTGGTGGCCACCGACACACAGAGACCATGGAGCACGTGAGGCGTGCCCGGTTCTCGCCCCTCCCCGCCCCTCCCACCGTGATGGCGACGGTGTTCTTGTGGTGACCAAGTCTGTCTTGTGGGGTGGCTCCCAGTTCGTAAGAAGTCAAACAGTTGCTGATTTGATCAGGTTTGCTAAGCCTTTAGTATGCATTTTTCTAATGTGCAGGGAATTAATTAGACTCCAAGGGATTACACGTCATGCCAAGTCTGCAGATCGTCCTGGGGATTTTGCATGTGCCTTTGACAGAACCCTGGGGCATCGAAGCTCTGCTCCATGCCAGGAAAACGTGGGACCTGGTCCCCCTCAAGACCCAGGTGGGGTGGGGGGCCAGGCGCGGATGCTGGCGCGAGTGGGTGTCAAGGCAGTTAAGCAGGTCCCTCATCTGTGTCTGGGGGGTTCTGTGAGACGGGGAGCTCCTGTGCTGTGGGGCGGGGAGTCCGAGCCAGAGCAGGAGCAGGCGTCCACGGCACCTCAACAGCGGGGTCAGGAGAGCTGTGCACAGCCAGGGCTTGGCGGGGGACCATCCTCCACATCCGCCCTATTCTCTGTGCTCCCGGCGTCGCCAGCAGATGGACCTGCACCCCATGACCTCCAGTGTTTTCTCGCCATGTAATTGTGTGGGCAGTTCAGCAAATATCCTGTTCCTTCCCAATTTCAAATTACTGTCCCCCGGCAGAGTTGGTCACTGCTCCCATGGACATCTGGTCTGTACCCAGCTCCTTTCAATAGAATTAACGCTCTGTCCCTGATTTAGGTGAATCTGATTATGGTGGACCCGGAGTGGGGTGGCCAGTGCGAGGGAGGAGGGCCGGAAGGGGCCACCCACACCCCAAGCCCAACTAGGGCTGCACATGACTCCGGGGCCCGGCGGGGACCCTGTTCTCTGGCTTCCCTCCCAGCGGCGATGCTTCACTCTCTCCCTGCCAGGTGGCCACTGGGGCCTCCACCCAGGGCAGCTGTGACCTCAGAGACGGTGGCGGGGTCCCCTGCCACGGCTCCCCCCAGCCCCACTCAGCGAGGGTTGTAGTCCTCAGCTAGGCAGGAGCGCCCGCCGCCCGGTTACCCCAGAGCAGGGTACCCGATGACCATTCCTCCTTCCACCCCCGAGAGAACACGACCATGTGACCAACGGGGCCTCACTCTGCTTCCCTCCTTTCGTGGACTCTGAAACAGTAAAGAGGCCTGACGGACCCGAGACACGCCGCCCTCCGTGCGAGAGCCGGCCGCTGCGGTGACAGGGGCCCAGCTCTCTGATTCTAGGTACCAAAGAGCAAAGCAGCCAGGATTTGGGCCCAACGGCCTGAGCTCATCTATTCTCAGGCTGGGCCTGCTTCTTGCCGGTAAAGCAGGGGGTGGGCTGGTCCATCTTGAAGACCCTGGTCCTCAGGAACGGGGACGGTCCAAGCTGGAAATGAATTGAGGACCAGGACAAATGTGGTCTGTGGCCTCCAGCTCCCGTGGTCAGAAGGGTGGTTTGCTGGAAGGACCCCACCGCCCTGGGCCATGGACCTCTGCCGTGGGTGGTGCTCCGAGCCCGAGGGCCAGAGGGGCTGATGGGCTCCAGGGAGGCCTTGCTCCCGAGAGCAGAGACAGGCAGTGGGAGGGTTTGCCGAGATTTCCCGGTATTGCGCTCGGGGAACCGGCAGCCCTTTCTCTTGTAGGAGCACAGCGGCCACCGAAGTGGTGTGAGGGGACCAGGCTGTGAGCGGGGCCTCCCTGGGACTCAGGCCATCAGATGGACACAGGCCCAGGACAGCAGCTCCTTCCCAGCTCGGGAGCCCCAGCCTGGGGCAGCCCCACGTCCTGCCCTGGCGTCTCCGCTTGCGATGTCTCAGCACCCAGGGCTGCACCCTCCCTTGTGTCCACCTATGTCCCCCGGTTTAGCAGCCCACCCTCCGTCCTCTGCACCAGGTGCCCAGGTCCTCCTTATCTGACCTTGACGAGCGTTCACGGAGCATCTGCTGTGTGCAAGGCAGTGTGCGCAGACTGAGGTGGGTGCAGAGGACGGGGAAGGTGCACGACTCGGCGGCGAGCATGAGGCCGTCCGGTGGAGACAAGGGGCCGTTCTCTGGAGGAGGAATCTTCATGCAGAGCCCCGAGAGATGAGGGGCACGGACGGGGGGGAGGAGGTGGGCCTCAGGCCCACGGGGGCTGGGTGGGGGTCGCATTACGAAAGGCTGTCGCAGAAGCAAGAGGAGGGGGTGAAAAACCGGGTAGAGCCGGGGAGCAAGGAGGGACCCGGGCCCAGAGAGCGGTGCCCACGGGCACGGTGCAGCAGACAGTTGGGAGAAACTGGGGGGCTGAGGCAGGACCCAGGGACAGGCGGGTGGGGGGACAGTGGCAGGCAGGAGGCAGTCAGCGTGAGCCCAGGAGGGACCCCAGGGAGACTCTTGGCTTCTCGGGCTGCACAGTGGCTCCTCGGAGGCGCGTCTCCTCCCGCTTTAGTAACCCCTACGCGGCGTCTCAACTGCATGTCCTCGCAGGCTAGAGGCTCCCCCACGGCGCCCTCGGCCTCCGCGACGAGGCGAGGCTCTTTCTCGTGCGACGTCTCACGCCCTGGCTTTCCCTGGTCTTCCCGGAGGCCTTCCCGCGGAGCCGTCTGCGGGCTGTCAGCGTCCGTCCCCGCAGCAACTCCCGCACGAGGCGTTGGTGAAACAGGGTTTGTCCTGCTCTGGTGGAGTCAGAGAAAGCGCAGCCTGGGGTTCTCGGAGGTGCCCTCCCGCCGAGCCCGGGCAGGCGGGAAGGTGCGGGCAGAGGTGGGCAGAGGGGGCGAACGCGCTGCCTTCGTCTGCCATGGCAACGCGCGCCGGACACCCCGACGGGCTGCGGCCGCCCCGGATCCGGGCCCGCGCCCGCTGCCGCTGCCGCAGATCTCCTGCTGTTGACGCGGGGGCTCGCTGTGGGCTCTGGGAGCCCCGTCCCCGGTGTGCAGCGTCCGGGGCATTTACCCTTCGGGGCGATCTGCTGCTGTCGATCCAGCCCTACACGGTCAGAGGAGTTTTCTCGGCTCGCTCTGTCGAGGCACCTGCTTCCTGCGCCGGCCGGGCCAGTGGGCAGACTACGCTCGAAGGTGCCAATGTGGTCACCGTGCAGTGGTCAGTCCGGGCGTCAGTGCTGGGGGTCTCAGCTTCTCGTGGCCGGTCTGCTGTTATCCCAGTGAACTCAGCCACCTGGAGACAAAGTCTTATTGACCAGAAACTGCTGGGAAAACCCACAGCTTTTCGGGGACCGAGCAGAGAAAGAACGTTCCTACAACTGGAACAACACCTTGGAGGCCACCCTCTGGGCTGTGGGACATCTGACCAACGTGTCTGACCAACGTGCACAAACCCCACGCCTGCTCTGTCCCCAGACCAGCTGCCACCAGTCCCCATATGCCCCGAAGTGGCATGCTTGCCCACCAGCACCTTTGCCATCCTCGGGACCTCCAGAGCTCCTGAGAGTTGGCCTTAATTGTCACTGGTGGCCCCAGCCTTGCGGTTGGGGCCAGGCCATGGGGCACTGTCATGGGTCCCTCCACTACCAAGACTGTCATGAACTCGCCTGCTGGTGGCCCGTGCAGGAGGGTCCTCCAAGACGGCTGATGGTGTCCCGCAGCCCAGACACACACCTTTTGCAACATGTCTGGCTGCTCCTCCCACAGAGACAGGGAGTCTGTGGCCCGCCCCCTTGCTGGCCTGGCTGGGACCTGGGACGTGCCGTGGAAATGCAGCCTTCTGAGCCAGGCTCACGTTCTCCGCTCTCGTTCCCCCAGAATGTGGCTGCCACAATGTGCGGAAACCCTGATTTGTCTCCTGGACAGCGAGGCCCAGGCAAGAGCCAGCCCCAAACTGAGACAGGAGAGGGAGGCCGTCTCAGGCTCACCCCGGCCGGTGGAGCCGCCAGATGACAGCAGACGCAGACCTGCGCCCAGCTCAGACCGGCTGAGCCAACCCGGCTGCCGCCTGGAGGAGACAGGCGGTGTCCCTGCTGGAGCCAACGGCTGTGGGCCGTCCTGCGCCGCGGCAGAAGCTGGCGGAGGCACCGTGTGCTCCCTGAGTCACGGGCCGCACCATGGAATTTTCTCTTTGGAGAGAAACACCCCTTGAGAAAGGAAAATACACACGCCGGTGCCGACGAGGCGCCCCAAGGAGGCAGGGAGAGCCCTGGGACCCGCGTGTGCCGCGGGCTGGGCCGTCCTGCCCGGAACCTGGTGTTTTGTAAAGGCGACTCATGAGGGCTGTGGTGTGTTGCCCCTGGCGGTGCCACGGAGCTGGGTGACGGGTGCGCAGGAGGACCGGGATGGTTTCTTTTCGTTTTCATTTCCCGTGAAGAGAGGCTCCTCCACGGCTCTGACTTCTTGAAGAAGCAGCAGCGCGTCCTTCAGCCTCAAAAGAAGAGAACCAGCTCTCTGTTGGGGCTCAGACTCAAGTGCAAAAACAGACGGGGGAGCCCCTGGCTGCCGGGTGGGGCGGGGGCGCCTGGTCCCGTGAGGGCTGTGCGGGGCTGGCGGCTCAGGGGCCTCCATCCCTGCAATCAGCCAACGCTGGTTCCTGCCTCAGCTGGCTTCTGGGGCGTTCGCGTGCCTATACGTGCATGAGTGTCTGGGTGTGTGTGTGTGTGTCTGTGCGCTGAGCTCCCATACAGGTTCCTGTTTTGCTTCGGCTCATGCAGAACCAGGGAAGTCACTCGAGCGCTGAAATGTCTCACGACGGTGCGGGGCTGGACGCCTCGGCCTCCCGCCTTCGTCCGTGGCCCTCAGGATTCTGAGCAGAGCCGCCGCCTCCGGAACCTCAGTCTGCCGCGGAAGCGCCATGTTTCAGAACAGACTTTCCCCGGCGAGTACGTGGGCTGTCGTGGCCATGCTGGTTTCTGCTGGCTGGGGGCGAGGCTCTGTGGTCCGGATGGCGGTCGAACACGGCGGCCAAGTCTGGCGCATAGACCGGATCCCCGACGATGAAACCGAACCCGAAACAGGGATCGCTGGGGCGCCGGTTCTCGGGCAGCGCCTCCCCTGCTTCGCACTCCCGGCCCGAGCGTCCCGTGCATGTCCCCCTTCACCCCGACGCCAGCCTTAGGGGTGCGCTCGCCTCACGCGACGGGGGGGCGATCCTGCCACAGACTGAACGGTGTGTCCCCAGCTTCACAGGCTGGGCTCATGCTCCCAGGATGAGGTGAGGCCTTGGGGGTGACTCGGTCACGGGATGGGACGGGACGGGAGCTTTCGTCACAGAGACCCCAGGAGCTGCTACGCCCCGTCCACTGCATGCAGACACGGCGAGAGGCCACCATCGCTATCGGGGAGTTGGGCTCTTGCCATTGCGTTCCTGTCGTGGACCTCAGCGTCCGGAGTTGTGAGGCGCACACGTCCGCTGTTGAGAGGTGCCTAGTCTCTGTCAGAGCGGCTAGAGCGGACGGACGGAGCAACGGATGGAGTGGACAGACAGAGCAGCTACGGCAGATGGGCGGAGCGGAGGGACAGACTGGACAGAGCAGATGGACAGAGCGGCTCTGAGTAGTTGTACGTCTGCCAACAGCTGTCCCAGCGCTGGCCTACCTGGGAAGCATGGGGCATGGGGTCACTGTCCCCCGTGCAGGACAGAGGCCGCCCGCGGAGTCCACTCAGCCTTGTGGGGAGGCTGCTTCCGGAGCCGGCCTCTCATCCCAGGGCCACTCCCGCTGCATTGTCCCTCCAGCCGTGAAGGGAGTTTTATCTCCTTCCTAATAAGGTGTTTGTCAAAAGACTAATTTGTACATTTGTTACACTTGGGAGCATTTCAAGCAACGCTGGGTCTTGGTTGCCGACTGGGGACCGAGCTGAACCTCCGTGAGCCACCGTGGAGGGCAGAGGCTCCGGCCGTCCCTGCCTGGCGCTGCCCCGGTGCGTCCACCTCTGTCACCTGCCGCCGTGAGGGCGACCTGCGTACCTGCCGGGGGCTGGCGGGTGCCGGACTGCTCAGAGCTCCAGGTGTGGACAGGCTGACCTCTCCGGCACAGACGGCGGCAGGCTTGTCCTCTCCCCTGGGCGCCCTGGCAAGCCGGCCGGTGTGGCCGGAGCACCAGGCGGGAGTGAGAGCCGGCGTTGCTCCGGCCGGCACGCAGCTGCTGTGTTGAACACGGGCGCGTCGCCGTCCCCCACTCGCAGCCGGCCGTGTGGGGGCAGAGCCTGGCCCGTTGAGCCCCTGAGGGCTTCCTGCGTGAATGAACCGAGAGATGAGGGGCTGTCCGCTCGCGTCCCTGTGACTAAGGGCCCAGCCCGAGAGGTTCACACACAGTACAGCGCTTCTCACAGCTCTGGGTGCTGGGGGCCGAGACAGGGTTCTGGCTGCAGACGGCCGCCACTTGTGCCCTCACGGGGCGGACGGGGGACGAGGCGACCCTCCGGCGTCTTGGGAAAGCGGCGCTAACCGTGCCCACAGCCTGCTCACCTGCTGGGGGTCCCCTTCTGACACGGTCCGCCCCCCAGGAGGAGGGGCAGTTAGAGCTTCAGAAGATGATTTCGAGGATGGGGGAGAGAGTCGCACAACCCCCCGGCCCCCAGCTCCCCCCAAATCAGGACGTGTGCACGGGACATTTAAAACGGCCCATGAAAGCGTTGTGCCAGGAACTGAAGCCCTCCTACAAGAACAAAGGGGCAGGAAACCCCTTCGTGAAAGGCAGTGAGCTCGTCAGGGGGACGCCGGACCACCTGCGTCTGAGGCCACGCTTTCCGGAAACGGCACAGGCCCACTCTGCAGCCCCCTGCAGCTGCTCCCGAGCGTGAGGGACCGGGGCCAAGTGTGCCACGGGTTCCATGGGGTGGGAGGCCCACAGGGCGTGGCCGGGGGCGGCACCGTCTTGTCTTCCCTGTCACGCCGTCTCAGATGAACTAAGCCCCGGGGACGGGGACGGGGTGCTGGGGATCAGCACAGACTCACGGCAGGGTGTCTGGCCCACAGCGTCCCCGTCGGAAGTCTCCTGCCTCGTCAGTGGGGACAGTCCCAGGAGCCCCCGCCAGAGGGTGGCCGTGAGGTCAAGTTAGCTCTGAAAACTAGGATGAGTGACGAAAGCCATCCGTGGGGGCAGCCACCGGGCTTTCCTGCGTCAACAGGTCCACGGCAGCTGGCCACGGTCCCGTCTGCGCAGCCAGCTCGGAACGCCCTGCGCCCGCGGAGGCCCCAGGCCGAGTGGCTCTCTGAGCGTGGTGGCCTCCCGCCCGGAGTGGCCTGCCTGCGTCCTCGGCGAGGTGACAGCGGCAGCCTCTCTCCGCTGCCGGGGATGCTGGAACAGCCCTAGGGACGGCAGAGAGGGGTGCAGGGCACCCAACCGGGCCCCCCGGGAGCCAGCGCTCGCCTCCCCTAATCAGCATTAAAGACGTCCCCCCAGAGCTGGGACTGTGACGGAGCCCCCGGCCGGCCGCCGGCGGACCACCGAGGAGGCCGCGTCCCTGTTATGACTAGTGATCAAGATTCATTTTCTCTGACAGATCTTTCCACACGCTGGTTGTGACATTTAAATTACTTGGAATTTGCGAGTCCAATGCCGGCGTGAATATTCATGATGTGTTTCTCTCCTCGCCTGGGGTGCCACGCCTCTCGGCAGAGACGTGACAAGTCCTCCCAATGTCTCCGGTGACTTCTCACCAGAGAACGTTCTGGAACCTGAAAGCCGCCAGAGGTCCCTTCCACAAGGCTGTCAGCGTGGTCCCCAGGCTGCCCCACGGTGACCCCGACAGGCTGGGAGACAGAGCCGGGAGGGGCAGGAGAGCTGGATGAGGGAACGTGGGGGTGGACAGGGGTGGACTGCTCGGGCCTCTGTTTGGCTTCCCTTCCTTCAACCACGGGAGGCTGTGAGGGGCGCTGGCACAGGCCTGGGGCTCCCCTGCCCTCAGCCATGGCCGTGCCCTGGGAACAGGACGAGCTACGGCCTCCCCAAGGACACTCCGGCCCTCCTCGTCCACTGCCTGGCACCGAGCGGGCAGCCTTGGGGAGGCTCTCCGCAGTAGCCACGGACGTGGACCAAGGGCTGGTGACCTACCCGTGAGTCTGGACAGTCGGAGGGAGCCAGGGGCCCACACCCCAACCACGTCCGACCTTCTGTCGAGGCCGCGTGACCCGGCCAGCTGAGCTGATCCACACGATGGCAGGCCCTGTCCCTTCCTGAGCACGTGGTTTCTATGCAAACAGTGGGCAGGTCCTCAAAAATTAATAATAACTGGGGGCCCTGGGGGGGGTCAGTCGTTAAGCACCCGCCTTCAGCTCAGGTCATGATCCCGGGGACCTGGGATAGGGCCCCGCATCGGGTTCCCTGCTCGGCGGGGAGCCTGCCTCTCCCTCTCCTGCTCCCCCGGCTTGTGTTCCTGCTCTTGCCGTCTCTCTCTCAAATAAATCAATAAAATCTTAAAAAAAATTAATAACAAATGAAAAGGGCGACAACGTGGCCCAGAGATTCCAGTCGGGCGGGCGCCCCGAAGCACGGGAAGCAGGGACCCAGAGGGAGGTTCGCGCGCCCTCACGGCGGCCAGCGGCAGGGAGCAGCCCGGGGGCCGTCCACAGCCTGCCAGAGCAAGGGTCCCCAACTAACGGACACCTGAACCCCAGTTTAGGGTGTACTGGGGCCCCCTCCCTGGCACGTGGGGGGGGCACCCTGCCTGGTTTGCCCGAGACACACATCCGGGTCACCCTCCCCACGGCCACAGGGGCTGAGATCCTGCTGCTGCCCCTCCCCTGGGCACGGCCCGCTGGGCTGAGCTCGGGTCCCACGCGGGGCTCGTGGACGTCCCCGCGTTCGTCAGCCGCCCGGCACCAGTGCTGGAGGGGCCGGGGGCGGCACCCTTGGGCCGAGCCCTCTCTCTGGCCCTCACAGCCTTTCCTGTTGCCTTCGCCCCCACAACCACAACCTCCCAGCCTCACACCAAGGCCGGGGGCCCGACCGGTGGGTGAGGCCTGCCCCCCACCCCTGCCTGTAGGGGAGGAAGCTGAGGGCTCGGCGGCCTCGCTGAGGCCCAGAGAGGGCGCCCGAGTCTCTCTGGCCCTCGATGGCCACTTGTCCTCATAGCCACGGGACCAGGGCAGGGAGGCTGGAGTGCGAGGCCCACGGGCTGGGACGCCGGGCTCTCTCCCTCGCCAGGCACCACCACCACCATCCCTCCTGGCTCGCCTGCCCTCCCCTCCCTGCCGGACGCACGGCCACCCATCTCCCCGCCGGTCGGTCGCCCCGAACATCGCCAGGGCTGCTGGGCACGGCTCCCAGGGGCTGGACTTGGGCAGGGCCTGCCCCCTGGGCTGTGCCTGGTTGGGGACCTGGACAGGGGTCCCCGGGGACGTGGAGGCTGAGGAGGCTCACGCCTGCCTTCCTGCAGGCCTTGCGCCGTCTGACCTGACCACTCCCCGCCCGTGACTCATGCGCAGAGGTGGACCGGAGAACAGAAGTCGTCTGCCGCAGAGAGCTCACCCGGCCCACGTGCAAGTGTGGACCCAGCTGTGGCCGGCAGTTAGAGCCACAAACGGCTTCAAGTGTGAAATGGAAACCGCCTCGCAGAGGGGACGTTGAGAAATGAGCCCTCTGCCATTTTTAGAAACCAGACCGTAAAAACCCGCAGGAGTGGCCTGTTGGGAACGGAAGCTCCACTCACTGGCGGGGGGGCCGTCTGAGGGGCCGCCCCTGAGCTGAGCTTCGGGGCTTGCGGGTCCCGTCGGCGGTCAGAGCGGCCTTGTCCAGCTCTGCCCTTGTGACCCAGCGAGGACGCAGAGCACAGGGACGGGGCACATTAGCTGTGAGGCTGACGGATGGAGGGCTTCGTGGAGGAGGCGACCCCCGGACCCAGCTGAGCAAGAGGGGAACGTGGACATCTGGAGGGAGGTGAGGACACAAATTCAAGGAGCCCTCCCTTCCGTTGGATTACAGCTGGGAGAACACGGGGCGCAGTGGTCCACCCACTTTCCCAGACTCAAAACTGCTCACCCCTTCCTCCAGGAAGTCCTCCCTGCTGTTCCAGCTCACACTGCTCCTAAGTCGATGCTCTTCCTTGTCCTCATAGGGAGCCCTGGGAGGGATGCAAAGAGCCCGACGGGCCCTGTTTGGGCTCGTAGGTGCTGGGGACTTTTGGGGATCCCAGGGCTGTGCTGGGACCATCGGATGCTGCACAGTGAGCAACACGGGGCTGGGGGCTGGGTGGTCCTGCACTGGCCACAGAGCCAGGGGCCCAGGACACAAAACATGGCTGATGGCTTTGTTCAGGAGCCAGAACCAGGTGATCTGGGACAACATCTCTCCTTGGACCCCGAGGAAGGATCCAGGACTCTTTCTTTTCTCTCTTTTTTAAAAAAGATTTTATTTATTTCTTTGGCAGAGACAGATCGCAAGTAGGCAGAGAGGCAGGCAGAGAGAGAGGAGGAAGCAGGCTCCCCGTGGCGCAGAGATCCCCATGCGGGGCTCGATCCCAGGACCCTGAGATCATGACCTGAGCCGAAGGCAGAGGCTTAACCCACTGAGCCACCCAGGCACTCCTCCAGGCCTCTTTCAAATTAGCTTGGGGCAGCGTCCTGGGCACCCATGTGGGCCTGCCCTCGGGCGGTGCCTCTCAGCTCTGCAGTGGCCCTCGGGGAGCCCCTGCAGACTGAGGCCTGGCCCTGGGCTGTGGATGCCCAGGTCTGGGGCCATCTGCTGTGAAAGCTTTCAGGGTCCACTACTTCCAGCCCGAGCCTCCCCATCCAGCCTCCCGGATCCGCGTCCTTGTGGAAATTCACGTCCAGCTGCACATGTGGGCAGCCTGTGGCCGTCTCCCCCGCCAGCCCCGGGCTCAGAGTGGCTGCCCAGCGGCCACGCGCAGCGACACACCTCAGAGCCCTCCTGCTAAGCGCCGGGGGCTGCTCAGAGTGCGACATCAGCTGCAGACCTGCCTGCTGGGAACTCGGTCTCGGGGAAGCTGTGGCTCCGGGCGGGGACGACCTTCTTTCTCTCTGGTGACAGACAAAGCTGTTGGTGCCTCACTGTGCTCCAGCACGTGGACCCCCGGTCCTGGAAACCCCAGGCCGGGGCTGGCTCAGGGACCGTAGTGGTGGCCGAGGCAGAGGTGCCTGCCTCAGTGACAAGTCCAAGGGGACTGTGCAGGTCCTCGCTGGGGGAACGGTGTGACCAGACCTCGTTTCTCAGCCAGACCAGACAGGCGCTCTGAGACTCAAGGAGCGCCTCTGGGACCCGTGAGCACAGGTGAGGCCGAGACCCTCATCCCTGCCGCATACTCCCACAAGCGCCAGAGCCCACCGTCCAGCCCATCAGCACCGCCGTCCCCTGCCTGGACTCAGGGACCGGAGGGAGGGACCAGGCCCAGCACCTGGTCTGCCGGCGAGCTCTGAGGCGCTCACGGGGTCTCGACACACCTGCAGCCTCGCAGGTGGGACATAGGAAGGGGCAAGCTGGTCTCCTGGCTGCGCTTGAGGTGGCCCCCGTATTGGCACAGAGAATGGTCCCACCTGACCCCCAGATCAGTAATCAATAATGAAGGACAGTAATGAAGAAAGCCTTTGGCGCCTGTAAAGCCCTTGGCTGGGCTCTAGCAGCCACGCTGCGTGGGACAGCCGGCTTCTCTGTGGACTGGCCGGCAGGTGCAGGGGACAGCAGCGCCCTCTCACGGGCGGGACATGGGATGCAGAGTGAGGGGTGGCCCGGGCCTGTTGCCCTCAGCGTCCCCCCGCCCAGGCTGGCACCTCTGGGATTTCCTTCAGAGAGAGCCTGTCCTTCTGGGCTCCCTCGCCCATGGTGGCTGTTTCTCCAGGGCAGGAGGAACGAAAACACGTTTAGTTTATTGCTGGTGGAAGTGAAAATCCCCGTGTGGGGCCCACACAGCCGGCCCCGTGGAGTCGCGCTGGAGGGCTGCTCCTGTCCGGTCAAGCCCTGGGTCTGGGACAGGCGAGGAGACCCCTTGGCTCTCCCGGGAACCCCTGGGGCCAGGGCAGCGTATGGGGCAGGGGCTTGGGGCTTGAGGCAGAGCCACTGGGAGCCCTCCCGTGCCTGGGGCAGGAGCTCTGGCAGGTGGCAGGGGTCCCCATGCGTCTGGCTGAAGAGAGCCAGGGGTGCTGACCCCATCCTGGCTTCCCTGCTTGTTGTCCCGTTTCCAGCTTGCCGTCGGGCCAGAGCAAGCTCCGGACCGGGTCCCAGCACCCATGTCTGCCCCCCCGGCCCGCCCAGCACAGCAAAGCCACCTCGGGTCTCCGTCTCAGAGCGAAGTCAAGACCGGCTTTGCACGCATGTCCCTTTGGCCTTCCGAGTGGCCGCACGGAGGAGCCTTCATGGGGCCCCTGACCCACACTCAGTGACTTGTGTTACGGGCTCAGAGCAGAAGGGTCGGACCCGGAACCAGGCAGGCTTCGCGGGCACCTCGTCGGAGGGTCGTGAGGTCCACTCGCGTCCCCTTCCCATTCCTCCTCTCGCGCTTATGGGCTCCTGCTCTGCACTGGGACTGAGCTCAGCAGACAGAGTGCGTGTCTGCCCCAGAAGAGAGCCCTGCCAGGCAGGCAGTCCTGGTCCCGCCCTCTGCTCTGTCCTGAACGGTGGTCTGGTGGGGCTTTTGGTGGACCCCAGAATCTGTGAGTGTAACCTTATTTGGAGAAAGGGTGTTTACAGATGCAATTAAGGACATGGAGATGAGCTCATGCTGAATTAGGGTGGCCCTAAGTCCAATGACATGTGTCCCTATAATGAAGAGAGGAGACACAGACGCAGAGGAGACACCCTTTGAAGACAGGCAGAGACTGGAACAAAGCCGGGGGCCACCAAAAACTGGAAGGGGCAGGAAGGACCCTCCTCTAGAACCACGAGGGTGTGCAGCCCTGCCCCCCCCCCCGCCCCCTGGCTTCAGGCCTCTGGCCTCCAGAGCTTTGAGCAGCAGTTAGGTCTGCTGTCCACTGTCACCGTGGCCCCAGGGCACTTGCCCTCGGCTCACGAGACCCTCACAACAGGCGGAAGCTGGAAAGGTGCTGGGGGTTAGAGCCTTTTCCCAGCATGAGTATCTGTCCCTGGTGGTTTCAACTGGACGCTTTCTGAACACCTTCCAGCTGATCTCCAGATCTGACATAAACGTAGGTATTTTAATGCATTAGACGGGCGTCTTTTAAACAAGCCGTCAGGAGAATGAATTGCAGGAAGTCGAGTGGGTGTTAACCTCGTCTAGTGCCCCGCGTTCATCCGCGAATGGGGGGCCTCCCAGGAGCCGCGCTGCTCCAGAAAAGCTCCCTGGGCCTGGGGCGCACGTCGCGACCCCAGATCACCGCTCACGTGTCTCGGCAGCCCGCTGTGGCCGGCTGGTGCGCTTCCCCAATCTTCTGGGCCTCTGAGGGTGGAAAGAATGTGCCCCAGGACCCGTGCCCCTCCCAGCCCCCAGCCTGGCAAGTGCCCTGCTCCTCCTCCAACTTCACCCAGCACCAAGGAGAGCAGGGGGCCCGCAGGTGGGCTCCGGTCCCCTGGAGGACGGATTGCCTCGGTCACATGGGCCTTGGGCCGGGGCAAAGGCTAGAGCCCAGGCATGTTGGCAGCCTGTGGGGAACAGAGGGGCCTCTGGGCCAGCCACTTTGCTTCCTGCCTCACGAGCGCATCCTGTAAACGCAGCACAGGATGGGCCCAGACCCAGCCACTCGACACCTGGCTCAAAGGTGCTCCTGTCTGTGTCAGCTTGTGCCCCCCACACCCCCGCCCTGGACCCTGGTGCTGGCGCTCAGCGGGGGCCGCCTGCTGTCGCGGGAAGATGCGCAGAGCACCTGGAGGCCACCAGACGGCGACGGTTCCCTGGAAGTCCCAGCATCCATCTGTGGCTGGACCCTGCCTCCCTCGGGCCCTCCCCCCAGTGGGGAAGATCAAGTGGTGAGGGCTCCCTGCACCAAGGACATCCCAAAAGGGGGTCTCTGAGCTGCGTGGGCAAGACTGTCCCTGGGCAAACCGCCTGCCCCCACTCAGCGCTCCTTTCCAGTCAGGGTTTCCAGCAGCAGCTGGTGCGCCCAGCCCCGGAGATCCGGGGAGCGAGGTCGGCACAGATGTGATCGCCTCTCCCTCAGCCCCAGCGGTGCACAGCGGCCCTCGGCAGCTCCCGAGTGCGCACATCCTGTCGGGCAGAGGGCCTGAAGCAGACGGACTTACAGCTGGACGCACCTTGGACTTTGGCTCTGCGCCAGCAAGTGCTGGATGTCCCGAAGCATGGGGCCCCCGGGTGACACGACCCACATGCACTCGCACTCCTGCCTGACCCTCGGGAGCTGGAGGTTTTGCAGTCCTGCCAGATAATGGGGAAATGATACTCCATGAGCAGTTACAACCTCGCCATTCCTGAGTAGGGATAAGTCCTAAACGGCTGAGGCCTCTGGAACTTCCGGAAGTTGAAATGTGTGGGGTTCTTTTTCTTTTTTAATAGAGGAAGTGTTTTTGAGTTATCAGGGCACAAAACTCACTGAAGAGTGCTCTTAACCTTTAAATCCGTCAAGGGAGAGTTACTGAACTTTACAATAAATTCGCCTTTTAATAGACAACGAACTAAAAACGTTTGAGTCCAAATAATGTCACCCCGTCTCGTAAGCTTCAGTGTGAGATTCACGCAAGCCCAGAGGCGCCCTCCACCCTCTCGTCTCTAGGAGGACTCTGCTTCTTTGCTGGGCATTCTGCTGCACCTTTGTTTGAATAGTTCCTTTGAAGCCAAATCTTCTATCATAAACTGTCTCAGATGTTTTTGGAAACAGGCAGTGTTTAAAATCCAGGGCTGACTCCCACTTGGGTTACTGGACTAACTCTCTTGTCATAAACAACGTGAAATTGTACCCAATGCTCCAGCCAGTTGTTTTCAAACACAGGATGAGCCACCATGCAAGACTGTGGTGGCCGAGAGCAGGGAAAGTCACAACATGAGCCCGCCACCCCCCATCTCCCTCCTCGGGGACATCTTCCGGATTGTAGCACGAGGAGCTGCGGTCTGGACGCGGCATGCTACTCTGGCTGAGGAGGCAGAACTGAGAAGCTGGGGCCACAGAACAGTTTGAATCTAATCTGCAGAGAAGGCACTTGAGAGGGGGCCCTCAGCACCGGGGGTCCTCAGAAACCCGTGAGGGGCTCTCCATGGCCTCCATGTTGGTGCGCTCTGTACACAGACTGAAACCCCGATTGGTTATGGCCCGTGGCTGGTGTTCTGACAGCGCTGGAGGGCAGGGGTCTCATTCACACACCTAGTGTCCCACTGACATGCCAGGAGGCCACATCCGAGGAATGAGCTCTGGGCCCTAGAGGGAGGCCTCCTCTAGATGCTCCCACCTAAACCTTGAAGCAAACCCCTGCAGGGGACACTGAGACTAGAGTTGAGTCCTCCCAAGTTAGAAGGGCTTGGGCTTTCCGGAAAGCTGTGCAGGTGAGGTGTCAACCAGGGTGTTGGGTCTGCAGCTGAACGGCCTACAAAAGTAAGTCGACACTCTTCAAAGGAACATAACAGAACACAGAGTCTCTTCAACGCACTATCTACAGCACTTAGTATAAATTTAAAAATACCAGATATGCAAAGTAACAGGGAAATGTGACCCACTGATAAGGAAAAGCAAAAAGCAATTGCTTAGAATAGCCCTCAAGGTAGCAACAGGAAGTGGGAAATATCAGGCGTGAGCAGGTCCAAGGCGAATTCTTGTTGGACTGTGATGAATTAAGGGTGCGCACTCACAGCCCCCGAGCAGCCATCAGAAGAACAAACACAGACAGGTATTCCTAAAACAGTTAGTCGAGGAAATAAAATGGAGTATTCTGGCTTCCCCTTCAGAAGACTAAGAAAAGAGTCTCTGGAAACTGGAGAGCGTGGGAGGAAATCTCAGCAAGGAGTGAGCTGGAAAGGGGATCCCCCCCAATTCCATGCATGAATTGACATGAACCCTGGGCTTATCCTTCACCTGCCAATGCGTGGAACATACCTAGAGAACCGGGGTAAAGGAAGGACCTGAAAACTGCATGTGATATAAACCACCTCCCAGAACCAGGACAAAACCTGGAGCCGTGTGCCCTGGGGAAGAGCAGGACAGCACTACAGAGGGTTTGCAAACGGCACTGGCAGTGGAGCCACCACCAGACAGGGAGGCAGATCAGGCTGCTCCACCTGGGCTCCCTGCCCAAAGAAGCCACTAAAAACACAGACATTCTCCGGAGTGTTCTAGATGACCTAAAACAACACAGCAATATCCAAAGTGTTCAGAACGTAACTGTAGATGACTTATTATGGGAAGAACCAGGAAAATGGGACCAACTCTCACGGAAAAGACCATACAGACTGCTCTCGGGGAGACTCAGATGGTGGCACTCTAGGAGAGGACTTTGGAACAGGTGCAGGCACTGTGCTCTTCAAGATAAAGGCAAATCTCTTGAAATGAATAGAAACATGCAAGCTCTCCGAAGATGAAAAGAAACGACATCAAAAGAACCAATGGAAGTTTTAGAACGAGATGATATAAGAGAGCGATATACCGGACAGAGCAAGCAGTGTCCTGACGCACACATCATCCCCAGCACAGACCGCGACTCTGAGCCGACAGACAGGCCTGAACTCCTTCAGGGAACTGAATTCACACCGGTGTGTTCTCTAAGCATAAGGAATTACAAATCAATGACAAATGCTGTCAACGTTTGGAAATTAAGCAACATGATTCTCAACAGTCCAAAGACCAGCAAGAGTCCCAAGAGAAATGACAAAATATCTTGACCTGAATCAGAATACGTTGCGAAAATCTTGAAACATTACTAAAGCAGCACTTAGGAGGGAATTTATAGCGTTCGATGTTTAACCTACAAAAGAGCAAAGGCCCCAAGTCAATACTCCAAGCTTCCACCTTAAGAAATTCAGGGAGCTGAGGACAAATTAAATCCAAGCCCAGCATGAGAAGGAAATGAAGACCAAAAGCAGAAAGGCCACAGAAAAAATTCAGGAAACTGAAAGTTGGTTATTCGAAAAAGAATAATAATACTGGTAAACCCCCAGCGTGCGGACCGGGGGAAAGAGGGTGCATGGGTCACCGGTACCAGGAATGAGAGAACAGGTGGTCACAGGACCCGTGGGCAGCCTAGGGGACAGGAATGCCACCAGCTCCATGCCCCCAAAGGGGACTACTTAGATAACACGGACCAGTTCCTTGAAAGACACAAGTTGCCAGAACGTGCTCCAGCAGACGCACAACACTGGAACCCCTCTGTGCCCATGAAAGGAACAGAGTTCACAGCTGGGAACCTTCCGACAAAACTCCTGGCCCAGACAGAGTCACTGAGGAACAACATCAACCCTTTAAGGAAGACAGACGATCGCTTCCAGGAAACAGAAGAGGAGCCAGTACTTCCTAAGCCATTTTACGAGGCCAGCATGACCCTGACACCGAAACCAAAGACGCACAAGAAAATAAAACTACAGACCCATACCTCTCATGAGCATAGACACAAAAATTCCAACAAATATTAAATCAAATGCGGCAACATATACAAAGGATGATGCGTGGCCAGGTGCGGCCTGAGCTAGAAATGTGAGGCTGGGCCAGCAGTGGACACTAGTAACGTTTTCCACTGAGACAAGGTCCCCAGAGTCGTCAGGTCCACAGAAACAGAGGCAGAGTGGTGGTCTCCGGGCTGGGGGAGGGGTGGCGGGGGATGGGCTCTTTCATGGGGATGGGGAGGTGAAGGCCTGCTGGACACAGGTGGTGGGGACGGTCACACAGCAGTGTGAACATGTCTAGTGCCACTGCTCTGTACACTTAAAAATGGCTGGAATGCTAATTGCACATTTGTGGCATTTTGCCACAACAAACATTAACCGATGTAATTCACTGTGTTAACTACGGAAGGAGAACCACATGGCCGCACCAACAGACGCAGGAAAAGCACGGAACAAAATTCTACATCCATTCGTGACTTCTTAATCCGATACATGACCTCCATTAAAGACTTCAATAAACGAAAAACCTCATCTTTGATAGGAAAGTATGAAGACTTTCTCTCTAATCTCGGAACAAGGCCAGGAAGTTTTCTCTTCCACTCTGATGACATGTCGTGCTGCAAGTCACAGCCGGAGCGGTGCGGTGGTAAGAGGAAATTAATGGTGGACCGAGTAGAAAGGAAGAAATAAAACTGTATTCACAGACAACACAACTGCCTGCACAGAAGATCCCAGGGAACCTACAAAATAATTTGTGGAGTTCGTTAGCGTGCTCAGCACGGTTGCAAGACACAGCATCAGCACGCGAAACCCGATCACACTCCCAAACGCCGGCCACAAAGGCCTGGAAACAGAAAAACAATCCCCCAAACATGAGTGTGCGGGGATCTGTGCGCTGGGGGCCAGCACCGAGGACGGCAAAGGGGACCCAACCCGACGGAGTCACACAGCGTCCTCGGGGACTGGAGGTCCCAGGGTGAAGACGGCGAGTCTCCCCACCACGACAGACGCGCTGACCCAATCCAAACCCAAACCCCAGTGCTATTTTGCAGATATTTAAAAGCTGATTCTGAGATTTACGTAGACAGCGAAGGGCTGAAATTAGCCAAGCCGATTCGGAACGAGCTTCCTGAAGGGTGCCGGCGGCAGTGTGAGAGCAGGGCCGGTGCAGACGCGCACACCCGGGGGGTCCGGGCAGGGCGCCGTGCGGGAGCACAGGCAGCCTTTGACTCAGGCGCCAAAAAGCTTCAGTGCAGGAAAGACTGTCTTTTCGTGAGCAGCGCTGGCCCCGTGGACACGTACATACGGAGAAAGCGCCCGCATCTCACACTCTAGGGAAATGAGCTCCAGACAGGTCAGAGCCCTAAATGCGAGACGTGAGCCCGTAAAGGCGGCGGAAGGAGGCAGGAGGAAGGTCCCCAGGATTCCCTAGACACAGCCCGGAAGGCGGCGTCCGCGCCACGGTCCGAGGGGCTGCACTCGGCCAGAATCAGTGGTCCTCGGGGACGTGCGAAGGCCCAGAGGGGCAGAGACCACCCGCAAATCACGTGTCTGGACGACGGACCCACAGGCAGAAGATATTTTGAAACCTCTCCGCATTCAACCGGAAGAAAGCAAGTCGGTTGACAACTGGGCAAACTCCAGGGCTGACTTGGGCAGAGGAGGGGCGCCCCGGGTCGCCTGCCGCCAGGGAGAGGCAAGGCAAGCCACGACGGGGCCCACCTCACGCCCTCGCGACAGCTGAGCGAAAGCGAGCGGAAAACCGAAAACCGACTGGCGGGTGCCCGCGAGGAGGCGGGGCCCCACGTCCTTCCACGAGGCTGCGGACGCGGATGCTCGGCACAGCACGGCTCTGCCACTTTGGAAAAGCCTCGCAGCTTCCCAGAAGGCTGAACGCACTTCCTGGGGGACCGGCCGTCGGGCTCCCGCGCCATCTCCCGGGAGAAAGGAGGAGGCGCCGCGGCGCAAACCCCTGCCGCCGGGTCCGGCATCCGCTTCACTCGCCCCCGCTCAGGCCGCAGAGGCTCCGTTCCCGCGATGTCCCGGAAGAGGCGCCCGGCGGGGACACGAGACCCCCGTTTCCAGGAGCGGGACGGGGGCTGACCGCCGAGCAGCAGCATGAGAGCAAGTGTGGGGGCGACAAGACTGACCTCGACCCTTCAGGGGTGGGTGGGGGTCACGCGGCTCTACGCGTGCACCTGAACTCGGACGTCCACAGCAGGGAAGCGGGGGCACTGGGGGGCTCCGTTGGTTGGGCGGCGGCCTTCGGCTCAGGTCACGACCCCGGGATTTCAGGATCGAGTCCGCGTCGGGCTCCCAGCTCCTCGGGGGGGTCTGCGTCTCCCCGTGACCCTCCCAGCCCCTCGGGGGTCTGCGTCTCCCCATGGCCCTCCCGGCCCCTCGGGGGTCTGCGTCTCCCCGTGGCCCTCCCCTCGCTCACGCTCCCTCTCACTGTCCCTCTCTCAGAAAAGAAAAATTAAAAAAGAAGAGAAGTGATTTTTTACCAGGTGCCAATTTTGAAATAAAGGGTTTCCTGCAGGACCCTGCCCGTGGATGACAAGGAACAGCTCCTGGCCCCGGGGGGGTGGTCCCCACACCAGCGGGCCAGGTCTCCCCACGCATGGCTACCTCACCGCTGTGTGCGGGTTACAGAGCCCTCGCTGGGCGTCCGGAGCCCTCCCAGTCACCTTGAGGGTCTGACGTCCCCCAGCCTCAAGGTCAACAACCCCGGCAGTCGGCCGGCAGTGGGGCAGGGGGTATGGGGCACCGGTTCTCCCCCTCCCCCAACCGGCCCTGGCTTGGCTCCAGGGGTGGAAGGACGCACCAGGTCATGTGACTGGCCCAGGGTCTGGCCGCTGTGCTGCCGATGGCCGTCCCAAGGTGCCCGCTGCCCGGCAGCACGGGTGCTCCCCTCTCCCCTTCCCTGCCCCCACACCAGCCCAGAAGGTCCACAGAGCAGCAGGTGCTGACGTGTGACGCCCTCCAAGGGGGCAGAGCGAGGCAGCAGGTCAGTGGCCCCACCATGGGGCACCAGGTCTGGCTCGTGTGCCCTGCCCTCTCCGGCCTCGGCTTCCAGGTGGGACCTGAAGAACCCGGTGTTTCCACCGGCACGGCACCTGGCTTGTTTGCTGGGTTGGCCTGAATGTTGGGGTGCAGCTGGGGAACAGCAGGGGTGCAGGGCGCTGGGCAGAGCCCACGGCTGGGAGCCCAGCAACATTGGACAATGGCTGTGGGACTCGGGCCTTCCCAGGGGCTGAGTGGAGGGGGCACAGTGCTGCTGGAGGCTTGGAGCTCCCCACGAACGTTCCCAGGACCCCTCTGGTCCTTGGGGCCACTGAGTCCCCAGGATGACTGTGCAGGCCCCAGAGGCCCGCCAGAGAGGAGACCTGGCCACCCCCCAGAGCCTTTATGGGATGAGGCCTCGGTGCGCTTCACGCTCGTTTCCAACAGACTCAAAGAGACGTAATAGTTCACGTTGCCTAAGGAGCCCTCAGTCCACAGCTTGTCGCAAACGCCCGGCCATGTCACCACCACTGCAGTCGAGGTGCAGAACACTTACGGCCCAACGTCGACCCCACCCCTGGCCCCTCAGCCACGAATCTGTCTGTCGCTTTGGCATTTCCAGAATGTCCTGCAGTGGGAAGCGTGTCTCGGCGGCCTTCAGAGGCTGCTGTCCCTGCTTGGCATAGAGGGTCCGTCGTGGACACTCTGGCTGTCAGCGAAGCCCGCAGACGGGCTGGAGAGCCCGCGGGCAAGGCCAGGACTCTAGGCACAGAGAGTAGAGTGCGTGCAGGGGCTGGGGCGGGCAGGGTCTGGCGGGGTCAGTGCTCCCCGTCTCACACGACGGCCGCGTTCTGGGGACAGGTGTCAGGGACGGCTGCACCGGAAGTCGGTTGAAACAGTAAATTTCATGCTATGTATCTTTCACCACAACAGAAAACAAGAAAGAAAGGTTTTGGATCCTGTTTTCTGCTCCAACACGAACCCCAAGGAGACCAGATGGGGTGCCTGGCTGCTCTTTCTCCGGTGGAGACAGACAGAGGCTCCCCGACACCTCGAGCGGGCCCGCCTGTCCCCGTCCAGGAGACTCTCCCCGGGAGCGAGGACGGCCCCCAGGTGCCCGCTGGGCCCACCCGCCCTGCGGACGGCGCCCTGGGGAGGGTGTAGTCCTGGAACAAGCACGCTCTCTTACAGAGGGGCAGCACAGCTCTCCAAATGGGAACCCACGCCCCACAGCGACGCAGCCTCATCGTCTCGCCATGGACGGTGCCTGGGTTTGGCGACCGCCCCTGTCGCGGACCTCACGGTGTTCTCCCCTTCTGGGCCAGCATCTCTTTGGTACGCAGGCGTGGTGCTCTGTGCTCTGGGTCTAATGCCCGGGGTCGGGCTCCACTCTCAGAGCTGGGTATGCCGAGAGTCCAGAAACTCCGTCCAGCCAGGAGACTCAGGCACAGGAAGGAGGCTCTGTGCTGGGGGCAGGGCCGCGCTGTCCTCGGGCCGCGGAGCAGGGGTACACAGCGGCGCCAGGGGGGAGCCTTTCAGTGGGGAGGGGGTGCCCTACCCTCAACGATGTCTGTTTTGTGGGGACCCTGGGGCTTGCCGAACTTAATGACGAGTGCCTGAGTCACTGAGGTCGGGCCGCTACCTATGGTTCACAGGCAGGGGAAGGAGCGGAGAACCAAGGGGCCACAGGATGGAAATCCTGAGAAAATGACTCGTGGTCCGACTCTAGTGGAACCAATTTTCTTCTGCTCAGTGGGGATGGAGGCTGCTGCCTCTGTGTCCGTGGAGTCGAATGAGACTCTAAGGGCCGAGCGTCACAGAGGCCACGGACCCCGGGCAGGTGGGTGTGGGGCACCAGCTCCTCCCCCTCCCCCATGCCCTGGCTCAGCTCCAGAGGCAAGAGGACGGCCCCCTGCCCAGGGTCAGCCTGGGCAGCTTCTTCAGCCCCAGCTTAGGCCCAACCCCCACCAGGAGCACTTCCATCTGAGAAGGAGAACAGAAGCAGGGAGCCCCCAGGAGCCCGAAATCCTAACCAGAAAGTGTTGGCACAGAGCGACACCAGCCGCTGCTGGTGCAGGCCACCCAGGCTTTCACCTGTCATGGTGGTGCGAGGCCGCGCCACCCCTGCCCTCGGCTCCCCCACCCCTGCCCTCGCCTGGGCACCGCTGGTGTGCAGAGGGGCCATTCTGCCCTGGGGAGGCTCCAAGGTGCCCTCTGTCTCTGTTCCCAGAGCTCATGTGCTCCCGGGGTGGAAATGCATGACCACCGGTTTGAGCATCACAAAGACTAAATTTACTGAGAAAAGAGCAGATTCAGGTCTCTGCAGAGATGAAGCCCTACCATCCCCACGGACGTTTGCCAGGGACTGGGCCCCACATGAGGACTAGCGTGGGGCTCTGGGATTCTGCCCAGCCATGTCTTTCTGCACCGAGGGCTGGCAGTGACCCCGACCCTGGGGGTCAGTGCTCAGGGCACCTGTTAGGGAAGTCTAGACTCTGACCTTCCCTCTCCTGCCCACCACGTGCATCCGTCCCCCACATCCCATGCCCCGAGTGGCACAGAGGCCTCTGCACTTCTGACGGAAAAGACGGGACCTCCCAGACCCCCTTCTGTTAACTGAGCAGCAGAGACCGCCTACAACACGGACGGGTGCTGCTCGGGCACCTGGGCACTCACAAGCTGTGTTTCCCTGTGTGTGTGCACATGGGGGTCTCCTCTGTCTGTGCACATGTGTTGCATCTCTGTGTGTCTGTGTGTCCACACTGTACGTGCATGTCTATGTACGTGTTCCTGCGTGTGCATCTGTGTGTTTGTATATGCGTGGACACAGCCCCCAGGCTTTCCAACACTGGACTGGAGGGGGTCAGCACCTCCCCTACTCTTCTTCATTAAGTGGGAAAATGAGAACACACGAGGGGACAGCAGACATCTAGGAGCTGCGGCTGGAACCAGGCCAGAGCCGGCGACCAGGAGGATGGCAACCGACCTGGGGCAGGCAGAGTCTCGGGTCAGGGCTGGGGGCCACTGGCATCACCAAGCCGGGCAAGCATCTGGCCGAGTCAGATCTGAACCGACGCTAGAACCCTCCGGGTCTCTGCCGCCACTGGTCTCTGGTCACACCGCAGGTTCGCTGGGGGGTGGACATGACCCCTTCCCCCAACCCACCCCAAAGCCAGCCACAGAGAGCCCGGGGCGGCGGGATCCCCGTGGTGCCTGAGGTCAGAGCAGGGGACCGGGCAGGGCCGCAGGGGGATCAAACGCGACCCGCGTGGGCTCACCCATATGGGCAGGACCCTTGTGGGGACTGTGTGCGCCCCAGGGAGACGGCGCTCGAGTGCGCGATGGGGTGGTGCTGTTCCTCAGGGGGGCTTTCTAGTGAGAAGACCCCTCGGGGGCAGGAAGGCTGTGACCAACAGTCTGTCCGAAAGTCAGAATCCACTCCCTCCAGGGGTCAGAGGAGAGCCCGGACGAGGGAAGGGGACAGCCCCGTGGGCTCCTCCTCCCAGCTACCCCATCAACTTGGGGCTCCGGGTCTGGGGCCTCGGCTGGCCTGGGCCTTGCCCCGCCCACTGACAGCTCCGCTCGGCCCAGCTCCCGGCGACACACCCAGAGATCACGCAGCTGCTTTCAGCGGGGACTGTTCAGAGTCGCTCGGAAATCCGATCCCAGGTCCCCTCATTTCTGAACAGGACTCCCGCAGGCCAGTGCCCAGGAGGGGCCCTTGTGGACAGGGCAGGGGCTGGCGGCTGACCCCCCTGCACTTCCAGCGCGGTCGGTGAGAGGGGACACACTCGGACACAAGCACGAAGCCCCCGCCCCCCGCCCCGGTCAAGCATCGCTGCTTGAAACCAGCGACATTCGCCCCGACCTGCCCAGGGGCCCCAAAGCCCAGATGGGGGACGCGAAGCTGGAGCCCCTCTCCTGAGCTGGAACAGGGTGTGCAGAAGGGAGTGAGGACGGTGGTGAGGCCCTGGCCACACTCCTGGGAGCTGCTCATGGCCGGCCGCCCGGAGGGAAGGCAGCTGGAGCCTGGGGCCTTCAGGGGAGACGGACCGTCCAGTCTCTGAGGGCGTCGGGCCGCAGCGAGTGTTTAGTGAAGGCAGTGTCTGTGGGCACGGAAGGGGGGCCTGCTGCAGACATCCGCCAGGACGCGTCTTGGGTGCTGCCGGTGTCCCTGCCTCGAGCCCAGGGACTCGGGGGACAGCCCTGTGGGGGGCGAAGTGGTGTCACCCAGATGTCTGATCCCATGAGGCCGGTGCGGAGGAGGCCGGAGTGGGGAGAGGCTGCTTCGGGGAGCTGTGCTCACGCCACCGTGGCTTGTTTGGGATTCAAACCCGCCTGCTCCTGGCCAAGCCCTTGGGAGCCCAGGGCAGGGACAGGGGTCAGAGTGGAAGCGGCTGCTGCGTGGGCGGTGAGTGCCGGCGACCTGAGCTGCTGAGCCCAGCCTGCCCCACGACACCTTCCAAGGCAGGAGGTGTGGCCGCTGGGCCCCCAAGCCCGCGCAGCTCAGGGGAGGCCCCTGCGCAGCTGGTCAGAGACAGCGTGGCCCTCTGAGGCCTCGGGAAGACAGTTTCCTACCGCGTGTCGCACGCGGCCCCGTGTGGCTTTGCCTCCAGCGCAGGGACGTTGTCACAGACAGGCAGCCGGGCTCTACGAACCTCCCTACAACGCGCGGCTAGGGGTGGGTTCCTCGGCACGCAGGGGACCCTGTGGCCATAAGCTGCAGCCTGGGGAGTGACGCGTAGATGACAGCTCCTGCCCGCGTGGCCGGCCCCCACCCCAGCCCACCGTCCTGCTTCCAGCAGGAGCCCTGGTCAGAAGCCGGAAAGGATGGCCAGATGGGCACGGGGCACCCTGGTCCCCTCCTTGGCTCTGCGCCCCCAGACCCTTCCCCTCCGTCCCACGCTGCACCTCCACAGCCGCCTGGTCCTAGGGCCACGACACCGCCCAGTGGGGCATCTCTGCCTGGACGCCCGCCCACACAGGGCCCTTGCTCAGGTGACGCCTTCTCTCCATCCTGTGGTGCCCGACCCTGCCAGGATGCCTCGTCCTAGCCGGTCCCCAGGGAGGGCTCCCACCTGGGCTCCCGCGGCACCCTGCTCAGACCCTCGGAGGGCTGTCGGGCACTTGGCTCCCGTGTTGTCCACCTCACAATGGTCCCCCACCTGCCACCACGCACAAATACCTCAGGATCTTCCCAGCAGAAGCAACTTTATCATTACCAAAATTGTGCTTCTGAGCATTTCCCCGAGCCAGGAACCAGCGAGTGCTTCCCACGCACTTTCTCCCGAATCCTCTACCGCCTGAGGTCGGGCTGGGGCTACCAGGTTCACAGATGCGAATGCTGAGGCTTAACTACGGAGCCAGTCGCAGGTGGCAGCAGGTTTGGCTATAGCTCCAAGTGTGAGTGGGGGCGGGGCAGCCAGGAGGCACTGGACGCAGGGGGTCGGGCACAGGTCAGTGCTGGCCTGCAGAGGAGACAGACCTAGCCTCCTGGGGCCACAGATCCTTTCAGGGACGCCGGCGAAAGGGGCTGTCTACAGCACACACACGTTTCCCTTAAACCTCAGCGAGTTTGGGGACAGCTGAGGCCCGTCTACGGACCCTCTGAGATGTCCCTGATCTGAGGGCCCAGCCCCTTTTGATAGGAGTGGACGGGATGGGGCGAGAGATCTGGCAGCTCCAGAGTGAAAGGTGCTCCTGAGCGCCCAGCCCCCTGCCCCCATCCCCTTCCCGGCTGCACAGATCCACAGTCTCCTGGGGACATCCTCTTGCTCCCTGCCCCAGAGGGCACACAGGCTGGAGAGGACTTTTGCGGGGAGGGAAAGAGCGAGGCGCCCGAGACGCCTGAGGCACCCCTGCGTGGGGAGTGCCTGCCAACCCTGCCCCTGGCCAGACCCCACTTCTTCCCCATCCTTCTTCCCCGACGCGGCTTCTCACCTGGATGACGACCTTGATCGTGGCGGTGCCCACGATGGGTGTACACACCAGGCCGCCGGGGTGCTGGCCGTCAGCGCTCCGGTTCTGCTGGCCCATGGTGAAGGGCATGGGCACAGCCAGCAGGCCCGAGGCGAGCCAGATGGCGCTGATGAACTTCTTGGTGCGGCTGCGAGACATGAGGGTCTTGGCCCTGAAGGGGTGGCAGATGGCCAGGTAGCGCTCCACACTGAGGCTGGCCACGTTGAGGGCCGTGGCATAGGTGCAGGCGTCGCGCAGGAAGTAGTAGCCGCGGCAGCCGGCGTCGCCGAAGGCCCAGGGGTGGTGCACCCAGATGAAGTTGTACAGCTCCACGGGCATGGCCAGCAGCAGGATGAGCAGGTCCGACAGCGCCAGGCTGCCCAGGTGGTAGTGCACGGTGCTCTGCAGGCTCTGCAGCGACTTCTTGCGGCCCAGCGCCAACGCTGTCACCGAGTTGCCCACAGTACCGACCGCGAAGAGCGCCAGGTACACGGCTGTCACCAGCACCTTGGAGTAGATGTCGGTGTTCACGTCCAGGTCGCTGCTGGGCGCCGCTCGCAGGCGCTCGGACTCGTTGCCCGAGCCGTTGCCGAAGCTGGAGACCAGGAGCGCCGCCTCCAGCCCGGAGGGCGGCAGCGGGAAGGGTTTGGCGCCGGGCGCGCCCTGGGGACCGGGCGCCGAGCCGTTGAGGCGCATGGTGGGCGCGGCGCCGGCGGGGACCTTAGCGGAGGGAGCGGCGGGGAGCGCGCAGGACTGCGAGCGGGCGCGCCGTCCAGCCGGGCAGCTCCCGACCCGGCCCGCGCCGCCCCGGAGCGCTCGCGGCGCGCTCACCGGGGGCCGCCGCTTCCCTCCCGCTCCTGGCGGGCCCGGCTCGCTCCGAACTCCGGCCTCCGCGACTCTGCGGGTCCCCGGCGCGCGGAGAGCCTGTGGCGCCGAGCGGAGCGCACGCACGGCCGCCCCGGCACGCTCACTCCCTCGCCTGCGCGGTCCTCGCTCGCGCTCCCCGCGCGCCCCCGCCCCGCACTCCGCCCGCCGCGCCCGCGCCTCCCGGGCTCCGCGCCTCCACTCAGCGGGCGGCAGCGCGGCGCGCCCAGCCGCGGGGGGCGGTGGCGGCGGCGGCGGCGCGGCCCCAGCCTCTGTCCCCGCCCAGCCCGAGTGTGGGGCTGGCGGGTTCCCCGCGTGCCGCCGGGGGTGCGTAGGGGATGTGGGGTCTTCCCCACACCTCTGCCAGGAGCGTGCTCTTCTTCGTTTGGGGTCTTCCCGGCTTCTCACGCCCCGCCCCGCCCCCCCAGGAAGGGAACTGCCCCCATGGCGCTTGCAGGGCTCTCAGGGGGGTGAGGGAGGAACAGGGGTACCGTGGGCTGAACAGCCCGCACGGCGTCATTCTGGGTGCCCAGGGGGGCTCTAGCACAACTGGGGGGGAGTGGTGAGTGGGGGGTGCAGAGAGCAGGAGGAGAGCAGCGCCCCTCCCTGCGGGGACTGTGGTCCTGCACGTGGCACCCTGCCGGGCTTTGTCCCACTGTACGTGCCAGTGGGGACACCGGCCTTTTATCACCACCTGGATGTGATCATCAGAAGTCACCCTCAGAGCCCATGCCCAGCAGGCTTGGCTAGGGTGACCCTGGGGGTCCCAGGGTGGGCCTGTCTGGCTGTACCTGCTGTGCTGAGAATAGGAACTGGAGGAGGCGGAGTGGGGGCAGAGGCTCGGCTGTGGGAGGAAGAGGTCGGGCATCAGAAGCTGGGCCAGTCCGGACCCAGCCCAGCAATGGGTCCGTATTTATTCCTCTCTTTTCAAAAGGCTTTGGACTTGACTGCTCTGCAGAAGCCTGGTGTTCTCATCAGGCGATCCCAGCACATAAAAACATGTGCTTAAAAACTCAGCCTTCAAAGACAACGTGAACCTCCCTTTGCTGGAAGCCGGTAGAACAGGCTGGGAGGCCCCCGTCATGGCTCCATCCCGGCCTCGATGCTTCGAAATTGGGCACCAAAGCACCAAAGCAAAGCGTCCTGTACCTCCGTTTGTCATCTGTGGCCCCGGCGTGGTGGTGGGACGGGTGGCCCCCGGCCAGGGCTGCTCTGGACGCTGACGGTGCAGGCACGCAGCAGGAGCTCCGTGGACCTGCGGCTGGGCGTTGCTGACGGGATCGTGCAGCGGCCTCAAAGGCGAGCGGGTGAAGGCCCAGGCCAGCAAAAGTCACATTAAACCCCAGATGGTAAGACCGGCTTGCTCTCTGGAAGGCAAGTCCACCAACTAAGTAAATGGCTCTTGGGATGGGGACCTGGGTGTGCTGGTCACAAGAAGAAGGGATGGTGCCAGACCACATGGGAGCCCTGGGTGACACCGGGGTCTTACCACGGGTGACACTGGGGTCTTACCATGGGTGACACTGGGGTCTTGCCACAGGTGGTGGCATCTGGTTGCCACTCTCAGGAGCCTCCCCAGGGGAAGGCACCAGCTGGTGGCCACTGGGGCCCGTCCCTTTGCCGGCCAGCAGCTGAAGCTGCCCGGGACGACGCTGGTGGAAGCGTGCTCCAGCCCAGCTGCTTAAGCTCACTGTTTGGTTTTCAAACCCTGACCTTTGCGGTAAGCCGGCCTTCTTTTCAAAGATTTCTTCTTGAGCCAACCTAGGAGCTTAAAAAATCATAAAAGTCAACTTAGTGCAAATATTGGACGAGGCATTTGCTTAACACCATGGAGGAAATGTCACTTGGAAGGCCTCGGTCTACAAAGAGGGCAGCAGGCCCTTGTTGGGGCTCCCTGGTGGCCCTCTTGGAACCCCTGTCCTGTGTCCCGGGAGCCTGGACGGCACAGAGGCCAGAATCTTCCCACTCATTTGGCGCGAACGTGTCCTGTAACAGCTGAGACCCTTCTAAGAAAGTGTCAGCACGGGGCGGAGAGGACGGATCCTGGGTCTGGCTGTGTCTATGGGTGACAGCCCGTGCCCTTGGCTGGTGTCTGCCCCCAAGACTGACAGGCAAAGCTTGGCACTTGGCGGGCTTCAGGGGGAGGGGAGCCCGTATGGTGAGCTGCTCCCGGCTGCTCTGAGAGCCTCGGGACCTGTCACCCCTGACCCCAGGCTCCAGGGCGAGCTGGCCAGTCCCATGTGCACGGATGTCTGAGCTTCACATACAGAGCCCGCTGGGCCGGTCCCCATGCTGGCTGCGCCTGCAGCCGTGGGAGGAATCGGGGGACTCACTCACCTGGGGAGCCAAGATCCAGGTTGGGGAGACGTCCGCTTTTCTGGGTGCAGGATTTCAGTCCCTGGAGTTATCAGTGCCCTGAGCTGCTCTCCGTCCTGGAGGTCCCTCTCTTTCCTCTGGGCACTCTGGCGAGCAAGTAAGAAAGTAAGAAAAAGTCATCAGTTAGCAGTCCGACCGCTGTGGGACATCGCGATGAGGTTTCCTGCAAGGCTGGGGGCGGGGGAGTGAGCGCTTCTGTGGGAAGGTGCTGTGAGGAAAGTAATTTGAGGAAACACAATTGCACATTTGCAGAGTTTTAGGTGTGGATTTTCCCATCCTCGACATGGAAATCGCACACATGCCCAAATGTACAGCATTCCGGAAAATTTTTAAAAATAGAGCCACACGTGTGTAAATGCAAGTGAGGTGTGAGTGTGAGCCGGCCGGAGGGGCGGGCAGAGCCTCCCTCAGCCGGGGCCCCCGCCGGCTCATGGCCTGGTCGGGCTGTCGGCATACCCCAGAGGTCCCGCTCCGGGCCTGTTGAGTTCCGCTGCGTCATCCTCGTCTCTCCTGGCCTCCTGGTGAGCCGCACGCCCTTCACGTGGTCCGTGTGCGTGTGTCCGCGTGGGAACGAGAACGCGTATGTAGGGCACCTGGGCACACGGGCTCAGAGATCTTCACCGGCAAGCGCATCGCCGGCCTCAGCCCCCGGGCTGGGTGTGTGCGTGTCAGAGAAAGCTGTGCGTGTGGCGGGGAGGGAGGAAGCCCCCGAGCGGGGAGCGTGCCTCCAGCCTCCCCCGGGAGCTGCAGCGCAGAACCTCACTGGGCCGAGGCTTTTTCTCCGAATGTGTGTTGGAACCACTGTGGGCGCCTTCACCAATGGGCTGGGCCCCGGCCCTGGGGCCCCTCATTCTTGGATCTCTGTGGACGAACGCTGACAGAGTTAGTCTCCATTGGCCAGAGACGCTCTCCCTAGGATTTCCCCTCCATCCGCTGTCCCTTTGTCCGTCTGTCCAGCAGTAACCGAGTGTGGTCAGCACCGGGCATGGGGGCCTGCCTTCCCAGGGCTCACAACACACCATGTGGGGAGCATTCCGTGCAGAAGTGTTTGCAGGTGGGGGCCTGGGCTGTGAGGGGAGGAGGCTGAGGGGCCTGGCTCCCGGCCAGGGGTGAGGACGGAGGGGCAAGGCCCCGGGGGCTCAGCGCCCGGCCCTGGAGGGGGACACAGCGGGGGCTTTATTCCCTCTGGATGTGCAGGCAAGGCTGTGCCGTGGCCGCCGGTCAGGGGCTGGTCCCCTGGGAGCCTCCATCGTCACTGCACCCAGAAGCCAGCCCCTCCTCCTCACCAGTCCTGGAGGCTTGTCAAACAGCAGCAGCTCCTGGCCCTTCCGGCAGCCGAGGGCGGGACAGCCCGGTGGAGCCGCGCCCGCGTGAGCCCCATCTGGGACATTGAGGCTTCGGTGACGCAGCACGCCAGGAAGCTGGGGTTTGGGAGGAAAGGGGCCAGGTCGGATCATTTCCTCAGGAGAAAGAAAATCCAACTTCCCAGACACGTTCAAGGTCGCTCGGTCCCCGGAAGTGTCCTGGGACGGCTGACTTCGGTTTCAGGCGGGCGTGCACACGAGGGTGCTTGTCAGAACTGCCTTAGAGGCGGCACAGCGACGCCCCCAGACCAGGCTCGAAACGGACGGAGGGGCCCTCTGCCTCCCCGCTCACCCCCTCCTGGTCATGCTGGGAGGAGGTCCCTAATTTGCTCTTGGGCAGAAGATGCGCGCGCGCACACACACACACACACACACACACACACACAGCGCGTCTAACACAGAAGGACAATCCCATCTGCTCAGTGTGCAAAGAAAAGCGGTGTGTTTGCAGCTCTCGCCCTAGGAGGCGGACAGTTTCTGAGCCTGTTATAAATTTACCAGTTTGTGGCTGAATTTCCCAGGCACACTCCGAACGTAACAGGCAATTTAAAGACGAGAGGGTCCCGTTCGGCTAATATGACGCTTCTATTTATTATCTGGAGGAGGGGGGACTGGGAGTTCTTGGCCTCGGGAGCCTGCTGGCTGTTTGACAGCCCTGTGCGGGGACCCCTCCCCATGCCCCCCGCCCCCAGCACCTCCCTGGGCGAGGCGGGAAGGGGCAGGTGGGCATCGGTGCCCCTTCCCCTGCCTTCCCGACTTCTCTCCTCCTTGGCGGGGAGCATGGAGTTTGCATAAACATGATGCTGACGGTTCCAGCTCTTTCTCTGCAGAGCTGAAGCTCCCTTTGTCTGTAATCAGGAGTTCTAGTTGCCTAGAAATATTTAAATAGAAGAAATGTCTCTCATCTTGTAGTGACTTCATACGAGTTCCAAAAATAAAACTCGAACCGGAGGCTCTTTTGTCATTCTTGCCTCAGAGCTCCGGTGGCTGCTCAAGGGCACGCCCAGCCAGGTGGGGGCACTGAGGGCGAGTGGCCGCAGGGGCTCGGGGCGGAGGCCGACGTGTCGCAGGGGTGCAGCAGCAGGCTGGGCAGCCTGGATTCCCGTGCGGCCCCCACAGCACGGCTGGGGCCCCGGAGAGCCGCGGCTGTGGGGCCGAGGGGGCGTCACGGGCATCCCCACTCCCTCTTCCCTCCGCCCTCCCTCTCCCCTGTGGACACAGAGGGTCCTGCCCCTCAGGTGGGCCACAGGCAGTGCTCCGGCCAGCAGGGGTGAAGAGAAAGGCGTCCCCTCGGTTAAGTCCTTCTCTGGCTTCTGCCGCCCAACATGGGTTTAGGGCGGTGGGACCCCGTGTTGGAAGCTCTGGAGGAGATGCCCAGCAGCAAAAGAGAAGGTGCTAGAATCCCCCTCCCCAGGACCTCCACCCCTAGAGGTCTTTGCCTCGTCCCCAAAGTGCCCCAAGACAGCCCTCTGTGACCTCAGACAACGCATTCACCATCTGTCCACCTGCTCCAGGCTGAGGGTGCTCGGGATCTGGGGCGGGGGGGGACCAGGGCCCTCTCGAGGGAGTTGAGTGTGGGTCTAGGGACGGGTCCAGGAGTCTGGAGCCAGCAGGGTGGACCCACCCAGGCCGCATGGGGTCCGTCTCTGGGACAGGAGCCCCGAGGTATGGGAGGCCTGGATGACAGCCAGGTGACTCCCGCTGGCTCTCCCCTCCTTACTTGGATGCCAGGCACTGTCCCCAGCAGTGTGTAAGGGGCCTGTTGTCGGCAACACGTTTATGCACGGTGGCCTTGCCCGCTGGACCTCACGTTCCCGAAGCGAAGGCCTCTGAGCCTCCCCATCCCCAGGCGGCCCAGCAATCACCAGCTGCAAGTCCAGCAGCCTGGCCAAGGCATCAGCCTGCGGGCCCTTGACCGGGG
Source organism: Mustela putorius furo (assembly GCF_011764305.1). Classification (NCBI taxonomy): domain Eukaryota; kingdom Metazoa; phylum Chordata; class Mammalia; order Carnivora; family Mustelidae; genus Mustela; species Mustela putorius. The sequence goes on along the minus strand of NW_025422115.1, from coordinate 25,501,766 downwards.
CTCTGGCAGAGTCTCCTGCCTCACAGGGTGGCTCCCTGTGGCCGCAGGACTGAGGCGTGAGTCTGGCTGGCAGCCAGGCAGGTCCCCCCAGCTCCTGGAGGCCTTCCTGGTCCTCTGACAGAGGCCTCACGCCTGCCTTCCGACTTCTGGTCCTGACACTTTCCGACGGAGTCAGAGAGCATTCCCCACCCAGTCTGGGAGCAGTGCCCTCACTTTGTCCAGTCCACGCGGCCTGCTTTATGTCCTCACAAGTTCCAGGGGCTGGATGCAGGGTTTCTGGTCGAGGCCTTCAGAGTGCTGTCCCTGCGGGCCGCGCACCCCGAGCCCCAGCACCCGGGGCCTTTCCCACTCGGGGCCAATCGGCCCACAGCCCGCTGGGGCCTGCCCGTCCACGTCGGAGCCGCAGAGTGGACACTGAGCTCCCGTGGGGTCGGGCAGTGGCCCTTGGCCGGTGCCGCTCGTGTGCCATCTGTGGGGACCGGAGCTGCGACCAGGCGGTCCTGGGGAAGCTGCCTGTGGCCTCTCTGCAGCGTGAGAGGGGCCCTGCTCACAAGGAGCAAGAGGCTGGTGAGGAATTCTCTGTTCTGTCGGCGTGAATCTAACTTTCTGAAGCGACAGAGCCCAGTGAAGACAGCTTTCGGGTCCTCAGATCGGGGATGGGGATACGGGCCACACCGGCCAGCACCCAGCCCATGGGGCTCACGGGGCCTTCCTTGTTAGCCGTGAAGCCCCAGCCCTTCCTCCCTGGGGCCGGGAGCATCTAGGGGCTGCCGGAACCTGACCACAGCGTGGTCAGGGAGCACAGGTGCACATGCATGAAGCCACCCTTCGTCCTGGGGCAGTGGGGACACAGGGTCCCTCTTGTCCCTGCTCCAGGGCGCCCCTGCTGGCCTAGCCAGTGGGGAGCTTCTCCCAGGCTCAGAGCTGGGGGCCCCCTCCTGGGGCCAGGCTGAGTGTCCATCCCCGGTTGGCGGGCGTCTGCGAGACGTGCTTGGAGGCCGGCTGTGTGTTTTCCCCTCGAAAGATGGGTTCGCCGGTTAGCGCACCAGCACGGTTCTGCAATCTGGTTTTTAAAAATATCGTCACTGGGGGAGAAAAGGAGCATAAGCACTCGTGAGGACATGTGTTCTCGTGTAAATGAACAGTCACAGCCGGCTCCGGCGCTGCGTGCCTCTCGGGCGAGCGCACGCACACACACACACACACGCACACACACACACGCACACACGGGAGCCCGGCTCTGCTCTGTGCCTGCTTTGTTCCAGGCGCTGCTCTGGCGTCCAGCCCCGGGCTGGCCTGACGCGGACCCCCGGCTGAGTGGGGCGGCTTTGGGACACAATGGCTCACTCGTCTTCCTTTTAAAAGGGCTGAGGCTGCTAGACGGCACCAGCATTCTGCTGTCCACAGCCGGAGCGGCCCCGGCTCTCAGAGCCTGGCTTTGGTCATCTCTTTTGCCGTATGTGTTTGTCAGGCTGGTTCTCTGGATGGGACGTCTGCGCCACTTCATCTGTCCTCACAAGGGGCGAAGGGCACTGCTCCACCCTGGACGGGACATCTGTCGGTGTTGCTTGTCCGGAGCCCTGTGCTCTCTCCAGCCCTGCCCCATCCCTGCTCCTATTGCTCAGTCACCGGCGTCTGGGGACCTGGAGCCCACCAGTGTGGCCTGCTCCCCTGAAATCAGAGGTCCCCTGCCCACGGCCCAGGGGCCCAGGGTGAACGCTCGGAAGCCCTCCCACTCGCCGGGCAGAGCAGACACCCCTGCTGGCTGCTCGCTGAGCTGGTTCCGAGGCCTTTGACTCCGCTTGCAGCACTGACTCCCGGGACCCCGTGAGCCGGCCCCGCCCGCCTGCTTTTCCTCAAGCGGGTTTGACTCAGTTTCCAGCCCCGGCCCCACGTGTCTCGCGACGGGCACCTCCGATGTCCTTGCAGGTTTTCGCACACCTGGGTTCTGGAGGCCTTGATGCACAAAGTGAGCGAGAGGGCCCAGAGCTGCCCCCGCCGGTCACTGCTTTCACACGCCCAGTGGGAACAGGCCGGCGGCGTCACGCCTGGCGGACTCTCGGCTTCTCTAGAAATTTCAAGGCTCGGAGATGGAGACGTCAGCTCCTGAGACGCTCCCGTCCGCCGGGAGCCGGGAGGAGATAATTAGCTTCTCCCTGTGACAGCGAACGATCAGCTTCGGAACGGCACGCCGCCGGCTCCGACTGACAGGCCGCCGCCGAGTTACTGCAGGAAAACACGTTTGTGGGAACACAGAATTCTAGGCCCTTCCTGCTCCTTTCCGAGCACCCCAGAACCTCGGCCCTCACGTCCCTCTCCGAGCAGCCCTGAGCAGCCCAGGTTGCGGTCCTCCAGCTCCATCCTCCAGGGCCAGGCTCGTCCTCCAGGTCTGAGCAGCACCGGGCCGTCTGCTCTTCTGTGAATGTCCCTTGAGGAAGCACAGGGGAGTCCCTGGAGGCCAGCAGGTCCACCCCTGTTCCTAGCATGCCTGTGCACTGACAAAGGGCTTCTGACCTTGTCAAAGAATTTGGGGCCAGAGGCTGAGCTGCCGAGGGGCTGAAGCGGGGGGTGTGTGCGCTGGAAAACACGGAGGCAGGAGGGGGCCCGCGGGCGCTCGGCACCGTTCTCCCTCTGCGTCTACACAAGCTTGACAGAACGGCGTCCGGCGTAAGATAATGGCAGTTACTGAACGGCGGTCCCTGCCTGGGCGGGGCTGGCTGCTGTGGCCAGGCTGGAAACCAGTGCGGTGCGTCCTCTCCACCGTCCAGACATAAACCCCAGAGCGAGCCCACTGAGGCAGCCTCTGTGACATGGGGACGTCATGTCCCACCGGGAGCGGCGTCCGGGGGCGTGGAGGGCCGGGCCTCACTTGCTCCCTTCCTGTTGGGGCTCTCGCTGCTCCTGCAGAGCCCTCCCCAGGCGCAGGAGGGGGCAGAGGGGTAGATGGCCTGGGGTCTCCTCCGGCCTTTCCAGCAGGTGGCCTGGAGGCAGGAACAGGGGACACCCTCTCCTGAGCTCTGTGTCCTTCGTGGGGAAGCAGAACAGGATGTCGACCCGCCTCTTGGGGCCACGGCAGGAGTCGATGGGGTACTGGGGCGCCCGGGGAGCCGCACGGCAGGCGGGTACCCGAACAGACGTGGGACAGGGAGGCACAGGCAGGGTGTAGGGGGAGGAGGCCAGGAAGCAGCGCTGGGGGCAGCAGGTGAGGCTGGGGCACCTGCACGTCCCCCCGACACCTGTGCGGCAGCTGAATCTGCCCGCAGCAGCTCTCCCTCCACGGCTGTTGGCAGTCCCCGAAGTGGGACTTGAGGTGTGACGAGGAATGCAGGTACCTGTGGCCATGTCCTCGGGGGCAGCATTCTTCGGTTCCACCCTCTTCCTCGGCCCAAGGGCACCCCTGCCCGAGCCCACAGGCCCAGCCAGAGCCAGGCGGACGCACCCAGGGGTTGGGGCACCGACGGCACAGGTCACCTCTGCTTGGAGCACAACAGGGGTCCCTGAGCAGGAGGGCGGTCAGCTCCTTTCTTCAGCCTGAGACTTCCCAAGGGTTTCCAGGACTTTCTTTGGAAAGGACTCGGGCCCAGAGGAGGGGGAGGTGTGGGCTGCAGCTGCTTCTCCAGAGTGACTGCTGAGCGGGCCTGGCCCCGCTGGGGTGGGGGCCGGGGACCGGGGCCGCCTGGACCACGTCCCATGCTCCGAGCCTCTACTGTCTATCTGGTGTCCTTGGCGCCCAGGGTGGCGTCTGCCCGTTTGGGCTTCTCCACAAACCCTCCTGCCATGAAATGAAGGGTGCACAGGAAAGGAAGACCCTGGTGTGTGAATTCCCTGTCCCACTGACGTCCCGTCCAGAGGCACAGTCCCAGGCCACCACGCATCAGGGAGGAAGAGGCTGAAGGCACAGAGGGCCAGGGTCGGACTGGCTCTTTGACAAGAGGCTCGTCCCGCTCTGGGAGCCGTGGGGGCCTCCAGCGCCTGGACGGGACCTGGAGGACAGTCTGCAAGAGGGAAGGTCAGGGAGGTCTTCGTGGGAAATGGACTTCTTGTGCCGTGATGAATCGGATTTTCCAAACTTCTATTCCCATGTGTCTTCGTGCTGAACAGGGCCCTCATTTGGTTTATTTGAAGGAGTGCGTTTCTCAGGAAATGAGAACCCTCTTTCTCCACCAGCCGGGGGCCCCGAAGACCCCGGCAGTTTCCTCTCCCCTCCGCTGGGCACCTTTGCTTAGGGCACGGGGCTTTCCTGGCAGGTGCCGTCAGCTCTAGGCCCTTCCATCTGGCAGCCGGGCCTCTGGCGTGCCCTCCTTGGAGACCCAGGCCCGCAGGAGTGCTCTGTGCCCCCCCAGGTGCTAGAGAGCTGGCCACCAACCTGGGGTCCCAGAGGGTGTGGCCCTGGGTGGGGGGCCGGCTCCCTTTCTTCGGGATCTGCCTGTGGCTCTGATGCTGCTGCTTCGCCTGCCCCAGCCCGGCTCCCCACGTGGATGGTGGTGGGCCGCCTGCCGTGTCCCGCTCCCTAGATGCACCCGCCGACCAGGGTCGTGCCCTTGGCCATCGGTGTGCTCCCCCTTTGCCTGCTACCTCCTTCCCAGGTCAGCTCAAACTCTTGTTCTCCACAGGCCCCCTGACTCACGGGGCACCTCCTCCGCAGCACCCCCTCGGTAGGTGGCCACACGTACCCTGTGTGGGTGGAGGACTCCTAGGGACTGGGGGCCCCCTGTGCCAGCCATGGCTCTGCCCTCAGCAGCGGCCGTGGCCTCAGCATTGAGAAGATGCTTGGTGGGCGTCTGCTGGCTGACGAGGGCCGGCCCCGTGAGGCTGGGCCGGAGGCCGCCGGAATCAGGAAGTCATATGAAGACGTCTGTCTGCAGAGGTCCCTGCCTGTGGTGGGGACTTCTCTTGTGGCTACAAGCCTCCCTCCTGCCTGCCTGTGTGGCCCTGTGTCCCCCGCCACCTGCTCCTCCTCCTGCGTATCACCCAAAGCTGCCCTTGGAGAGGAGCTGAGACGAATTCCGACCAGCATGTAAGCGACTGCTGCGGCTTAATCGGCTCTTTCCCTTTCTGTCTTGTAACAAGGTAGTTTTTAAGAAAAGTAAACAAAACCTTGGGAGTGACATCTGGGAGGCAGGGAAGGTGTGCGGTGGGTGGTGGGGGGGCGGCCTGGGGTCGGGGAGAGGTCTGGAGCCCCTGGGGCAGGGGCCTGGCCGGGAGACTCTGCTCCTCCCCACCCCCAGCCCAGAGACTGCCTCATTGGGAAGCTGAGGGACATCAGAGCCGTTGTCCTTGGTGAAGGGGGGTGGGGGGTGGCGGTGGGGGTGGCAGCTTCTCCATTGCGAGGAGAGAAGTGGGGAGAGAGCTGGGCGCTTGGGGGTCACAGTCAAGTCCGGAGGTCTCAGGACGTCACGGGGGGGGGGGGCCTGAGCTGGGACACTCCGTTTCCGGAAGCAGTAGCTCTGCAGCCCCCCCCCAGCACAAAGATGCTCTGGCAGGTGCACTGGGCTGAGATAACGGGGCACATGGCCCTGAAAGACACCCCCGTGACACAGCTCTGTCTTCCGTCAGTGCTGCCGTCAGGGATCAGAGGCGGCCCAGAAGGGGACAGCCCAGAGGCCCACCTGCCAGCCCCAGCCCCAGAGGGCAGCCTCAGCCTGGAGGAGAGGGAGGAGGAGGGGAAGGGGAGGAGGGGGAGGGGCTGGGACTGGGGAGAGGGTGGGAGGAGTCGGAGGATGAGAGGTGGGGGAGGGGGGGAAGGAGCCCGGAAAGGGGGAGGGGCAAGCGGGGGGGGGGGAGGAGTGGAGAGAGGAGGGCGTGGGGGAGGGGGAGGAGGGGGAGGGAGTGGGGGAAGGGGAAGCAGGTGGGGAGGGGGAGGAGGGGAGGGGGGCTGGAGGGAGGAGGGATGAAGGGTGGGGAGGAGGAGGGGCAGGGGGAGGAGGGGGAGGAGGGGGAGGGGAAGCCTGCCGGAAAGCCCCTCCCCGAGGAGGACGCCCCCTTCCGCAGGGCCCGCGGCTCCCTGGGCTGGAGCGCATTCCAGCCCCTCGCCGCAGTCTGGTCCTGCGCTTCCCGCGCTCCCCTCTGTGTGCGCAGCCTGGGCGCAGGGTGGGGGCGTGGGGGGTTGGGGCGAAGTGCATTTTTGTCCTGAGGGGCAGGCAGGCCACTGACCCCGGGCGCCCAGGTGCCAGTCCGTGGGGAGGGAGATCCCGTTGGCCCTGGAAGGAGCCGCCGCCCCGCTGAAAATCCCGTGGCTGCTGCCTCCCCCAGCCCACCCGCCCACAGCCGCCCGCGGACCCCAGCCGCACAGGGACACGCGGACACGCACGGTACGTGTTGCACGCCTGAGACACCGTCTTCTTGCGCAGAACGAAGCCGCCCAGGAGAAAGCGCCACGAAGGAAGGAAGCGGAGACAAAGCACACGCACCGTCCTGTCCCTCCTGTCCCGTCCGAGCCTGGCGTGAGGGGCCGGGCACTTCACGCCTGGGCGCCTCGAGGGTCGGGGTATTCCGTAGGCACACACTGGGCCTCGTGGCCTCCTGACTTCCTTCTCTGCCTCCTTGCGACCCAACAAGAAGATGCCACCAGCGTGAGGCCACCGCAGAGGGCAGAAAGCGACTGTGCGGGAAGCTGACCCTGCGCGGCCGTGTCTGGGGAGCAGACTGGGGGCAGCCGTCGGCCTGACCTCATCGGACCCTTTCTGCCCCACGGCCCCTGTGGCGACTCTGCCACCCAACCCATCCATGCTGCTAGGATGGGAGAGGGGACCCCTCTGCCCCAACCTGGGTGCCCCGGCCAGACCACCCGCTAGCCTTGGAGGGGCTGCTGGGCCCCCAGGGGCTCGAGCCCTGCCCCGCTGTCTCCCTGGGGAGGCGGGAAGTCAGCGCGGAGGCGGTCCTCAGGGTTGTGTCTGCTGTGCAGTCGGCGTTAGCTGAAGCACAAATCCGTGGCGGGCCGCGCGGAGGACAGGCTGGGGACCACCGGGCTCCTGACTCACTCCTTCCAGGGGCAGTGACTCCTGGGAGGGGCTCAGGAGGTCTGAGGCAGCTTCAGCGAGGGCAGCGCTCACACCGGTCAGACCTGGGAGGACAGCCCAGCGGCCTGGGCCCTCCCCAGAGACTCTGAAGCGTGAGGGCCGCGGGCTACGCCTTTCAGTGCGGGTCCCCCCCCCCCCAGTTCCTGTGCACATGTGGGGCTGCAAGCCAGGTTAGCCCCATCCTCTGGGGGACGTGGGGCTCAAGGAAGAAACGGCACAGCCCAGCAGGCTTGTGCGACTTTTCACATCACCTGTCAACCTGGCGGTCCCCCGGAGCCCAGATGACACATTTTTCTGGGTGTTCCCAGGGACTGTGGAAGAAGTTGGCCCCTCCGTGTGGGGCCTCGTCCAATCCCCTGCAGGCGTGAGTAGAATAGAAGTGGAGGAGGGCGTCTGTTCTGCCCTCGGTTGGGGGCTCCGGCTGTGGCCCTCCGTGGGAAGTCCTTCACCGACTTCCCCGGGCCCACGCTTGCAGCCGGCAGACGGCAGGGCTCCCGGCCTCAGGGACAGGACGTCTGCACAGACGCACACATTCCCCTTGTGTCTGTCTCTGGGACCCCGGCTGGTGCGGGCTGGCTCTCCGGCTGTCAGGGCCTCCCATTCCCACCCGCGGAGCAAGGGCCAGGGCTGCTTCAGGCATCCGATGAGCAAGCCCATGGCATTTAGCACCGACCTGGGGACCCTTGTCTTCGTAAACCCCGATAAGCCCTTACAGTGGCATCACGCCCATTTCACAGGTGGGGAGACCGAGGCCACGGAAAGGGTAAGTGACACCCCAGAACCTCACGTCTCTGGATGCACTGGGTCTGCCCCAGGCCTGTCCCTGTGAGACCCAGGCCATGCGGCCAGCCCAGGCTCGTGGGTGCGCTGGGGCTCAGAGGGCACCGTCCCAGGCTGAGAGGCCCAGGTGTAGTCACTACGGAGCCCGCGTCCTAGCCTTCGCTTTCCGTCCTCGTCCTCACTGTCGTCATGGCCGTTCCCGCCACCCCCGAAGCCTCCCGAGCCGCTTCTCTCCGGTCGGGAGGGCGGTTCCTCCGTGGCCGCTGTGGGCCCCGCACAGCGAGCAGTGAAGCAGCCAGCCAGGAAGTAAACACAGCAGAACGCGATTCCCCGGGGAGCCTGCTGTGGGTGCCACGGATTCTGCCCGCGACTGGCGTCCACGGCCAGCACGCGCACGTTTCTGATGTGCTGCCAATTAAATAGACCCGAGTGTAAGCGAGGCCCAGAGTAGTCGCTGTCCACGCCTCGCGTCTGTGCCCAGGGACCACCCAACGGCGGCACAGGGTGCGTGAAGCCCGGGTACCGTGCACTAGCACAGCTGGGGCATGGGGGCACTAGCCTCTGACCCGACCAGAAGGAGCTGCCTAGGGCCCTGCAGCAGCCAGGAATCGGTGGTGGAGCGTCCTCAGAGCTCTGCCCAGACGGACCCATTCTGGAGAGGACCCATTCTGGGGAGGGCCCATTCTGGGGAGGCCGGTCCCCGTATGGGCCCTGTTTGCTAAGAGGAACACTGAGGCAGGGCTCAGTATCACGTGTTCAAGGTCACACACCTGTTAAGTGCCAAAACCAAGATCAGGTTTGGAACCACCCTCCACGGGGAGAGCACTTTAGAAGTGAGTGTGTGTACGAGCACACGTGTGCACGCTCATCCGTGCACATGGACCTGTGAGCACATATGCACATAAACGTGCAGGCCACTCGGGGGGTGATGCCCCAGATCTCAGCAGAGGCCCCAGAGGCCCACCCACTCCTGTAGCTTCCCGCCAACCCCAGACTGGACGCCAGGAATCAGGGGAAAGCTGGGTGGGCGTGGCGCTTGGGACCCAGGAGCCCTGCCCACTTCCCTCCCGGGCTGAGGGCAGCTTCCCCCCTGCCCAAGGCCCACTCTGGGGGCTGAGGGCAGCCTCCCCCTGCCCCGGGGCTCTGGCCAACATGGCTGGTGTTGGGGCGTCCCCCACCATGCTGCGAGGTGCCGGGTCTCCCAGGCCACCGTCAGATGACTGTGGACGCATGGGGACCCTCCCGGGAGATGGGTGCTGCCCCAGCCCTGGCGGCCCAGGACTCTGCCCCCCTGCCCGGTTCCCATCAGGCCTCTACTCTGTATGCCCTGACCTGCCGTCCTCACCCATCATGTGTCCACGGCTGGCATCCCTGTCCATTCACAGAGTTACCTTGTAAGTTTTTGCTGTAGGGATGTCCGTCGTGACGTCTTCAACGGGCCCCCGTGGCAGGACATGGGCGGGTTTCCGCGGTCCCCCGTGGCAGGACATGGGCGGGTTTCCGCCTTTCCTTTGCTTCTTTCAGCCACTTCCTTTGCGGCATTGCAGGACCGGACATCCGGATATCCAGTGTCCGTGCCTCTGGCCTCCCTGCAGGGCTGGGTGGGACCTTGCGGCCGGGGCCTGTGCAGATTCTCCTCCTGATTGGCAGAAGGCCACCCTCCCGCCGGGTCCTCCGGTCGTGGGGAGAGAGGGCCGATGCCCCTTGTGGGGCTCAGCTCTGATACCGTTCCACTGGGGCCGGGCCTCCGGCATCAGAATGTGGGGGACACAGCCGTCCACGACACCTGCCTGGGCCACTGTATCGCTGTGGGGCCTCCGGGAACATCACAAGGCTTCTCAGACCTTCTCAGACCTCCGTTAAAAGGAATCCCAACCACCTGCAGATGCAGACATGTGACTGTGAGCCCCGTGTGCATGTGCCCGGCCCGGAGAGCCAGGTGCCGTGTCCCCCAGGGTCCCGCGTCCTCTGACTCTCTCCCTCACTCCCCTAGCCGCACGTGAGCGGCTTCTCCCAGCGGCACTCCAGGCCTGGGTCCCGGGCTCATCCCTCCTGCCTGGGACGGTCCACGGGGAGCTTTGACACTACACGGCTCTGCAGGGGCTGGTGTAACCCCCAGCGGGGATGTGGCCGGCATTCCCTGCCCTCTGCAGTGGGGCGAGGGGACGTGGCTCCCACAGTGGGATGGAGCCTGTGGAGTCAGCTGACCCTCTGCCCCAGACCTCAGCTGGACGGCGGGAACATGGGGTGGGGAGGGGCGGGCCTTGGGGTCTGGCCCTGGCAGCGCTGGGCCCTCGGGGGCTCCCCCGTCTGATATGTGCTCGTCCCCGACTGAAGCTGCTGTGCCTTGCTGGCAGTGGGACCCCATCCTGGTGGTGACCTGGGACCTCCTGTCCCTCTGGCCTCTCCTCGTCATCTTGCCTCCTGCCTGAGCAATGCCGGCGTCTCTGGCACCACGTGGCCAGCCTCGCTGCCAGCCCTGGCTCCTGTTTGGTCCCGGGCACCCTGCTCCCTCCTTCCCCTGCGAAATGCGTGCAGACATCGCCTCCCAGGAAGCTCCTGCCCGCCCCCCAAACTTGCCCTTGCACTTTGACTCCTGGATGCTCTGTGCCCCTGGACGCCCTTCCCTGGCCAGCCTGGCCCAGTGGTCACTTAGGTGAGCTTGGTAGACCCCATCCTGGGGACCTCATGGCCGGGGGTGCAGCAGATGTAGACTGGCATGGATGCAGTGGCCAAGCCCGTCCCGGCGACGGGTCCCTCAGAATGCTACAGCACGGCCGTGGTCAGTCCTGCAGGAGGACAGCATCCTAATTCCAACATCGAAGGGATCAAAACATTGTGTTTCAGCCTGGGAACGGCTGGGGGGGGCCAGGGACCTCTGTTTCTCCTTTAAATAATATGACCAACATGGGTAGCGGACCAGCTTTCCACCTTGGACAGGACACAGACTCCTGTGTGGTGGCGCCCCATGGCCGCGGCAGACACGGAGGGACCACGTCACGTGTGGGCCCCCGTAGTGAACGCCCGAACAGACAGCTAGAGAGGAACGCGGATTCACGGTTGCCACGGAGAGCGGGGCGGGGAGCTGGGGGTGGCGGCTAAGGGGAGTGTTCTTGTTGCCATGATGAAAACGTTCCAGCTGCCTGCGGGGTGGTCGGTCATACGACTCTGTGAAGAGACGAAAACCCACTGAGTTTCCTTTTAAATGGATCAGTTATATGGGGTGTGATTCGTATTCCAATAAAGCTGTTTGTATGAGTTGAAGGAAGTGCCCAGTCCACAGGCAGGGACAGGACGGAGGGGCTCCAGAAGCATCGCTTCCTATCTGGTGCGGGGCGTCCCTCCCCATGAAGGGGGTCTGAGGGCCTGCCCCGCCAGGAGAGGTTGTGGGGGCACTCCCAGTGGGAAATCGTGACACCCTGGCTGAGCTGTCCGTCCCGGCCCTCCCGCCAGCCTGGGTTTGCTGCCGGGATCTCTCTGGGCAGCGCCTCCTGTTCCCTGCCGCTCAGCACAGGGTAGCAGGTGCTCAGCTCTCAAGTGTGGTCCCCAACGCCAGGGAGCCTCTGCGTCCTTCAACTCAGGCCCCCTTGCTCCTGGCTGATGGAAGTGGCCGGGGCAGGACCCAAAGGAGGACTGGCATCCGGCTCACATTCGCAGAAATGTGGGGTGTGGAAGGAAGAGAGGGCCCATCTGCAGGCTCAGAGCCCAGGACACCTCCAAGCTCATCCTGCCCTGGGACCCACCAGCCATCACTGTGGACTCTCTGGGTTCCTGGCACCCTGCTGGGAGGGGCTGGCGTTGGGCCAGGGGTCATAGCCAGAGGTGCCTGAACTCAACCAGGGGAAGGCAGGGCACGTCCCGGGAGCCCTGAGGCCTTGGTCCTCCGGCCACAGACCATCCCCAGAAGACAAGGGGACAGAGGTGCCCCGCCATGCCTGTTGGGTGAGCTTCGAGGGGCACCTGCCCTGGGCACCCTAATGCCTCGTGGTGACGGGGCTCCTGCCATGGCACCGCGGGTACTCTGGGCCAGGAGCTGCTCTGAACCTCTAGCCAGGACACGGGGGCCCAGACTGCTTGCCGGCATCCGCCATGGCTTCTTCCAGGGTGTGTCTGCTGAGCACTGTGGTGGCCACGTGCCGGCTCTCTAGGAGATGACATGGACAGGCCATCACCCCACGTGGTCACAGCTCCCTCAGATTTGGACACTTGGGGAGAAAATGCCCCGGGGGGGCGCCTCTCACACAGAAATGCACACGTTTCTCCTGCACGAACCGCTGTGTCCGGCCGTCCTGGTCTGAGTCCTGACGCTCTGCGCTGCTCCGGAGAGTGGCAGAAAGCGGGGCCCTGGTTTGAGGACTCAGGCCCACTCACCGGGGGCTGAGCTCTGGAGGGAAGGGACTCTGGGGTCACAGTGAGGGAGGGGAGAGGCCCACCCAGGCGAGCTCGGGGCCCGGAAAGCACTCATCTGGGGCCAGCGTCCCTCGGACTTGGAGAGCCCGACTCACAGAAACCCACAGGAAACACGTATAAAACCACCGAACTCTGCAAATTCATGGAAACAAAACACATTGGACCGAGAGATAGGTTTTAGGTATTAAAATATATTTATACACACATCATTTTAACGGAGGACACCCGACAACAGACACTCCGCGAAGTCCCGCTGTGACCGGCGGCTGCGTTCCCATGAGCCTGCGGAGTGCTGCCGCTCTGAGGACGGGAGGGGGGCAAGCTGGACACCCCGAGAAGGCGGCTCCCGCGGGCCCGTGCCCATGCGGATGGCCTCACGCCTGTGTCCTATGCTCAGGAGGAACCGGGACGTCAGGCCCGGCAGGCCAGCAGGGTGTTGTGGACAGAAGCCGCTGGGAAGCATGGCCGGTGGTCAGCCCTGCGCTGGGGGCCAGAGCATCCTTTCATCCAGTGCTTTCGATGGAGCCACACATAAGGCCTGTGTGCGCGGGGAAGGCGGGGGCGGGGGGTGCTCCCCAGGCTCCGGGACAGGAGGGTGACCTCCGGGAGCCACGCCCAGGCCTGCAGGCCTCTTTGATCTTCTAGAACAAACAGCTCAGGTAAGATTGCATAGATGGTTCTGATGTGTCCAGGGGAAATTCAGTGACACGTGGCTGTGTCCTTCACGGAGCGGGAAGTGGGAATGGAATGGCTGCTGGGCCTCGTCCTTCCCGAGCTGGAGGGACCGTCACCCTGGTCCCCAGGGTCTGGGCTAGAGGTGTGCCAGTCTGCACGTGCCCTGCTTGCTCTCCCTGGTGTCTGTGACTCACACGCGTCCGCCACCAGCTCAGGACCCTTGGAATCCAATGGGAGGTTTCTGGGGGGGTCCTCAGCACGGAGGGGGACCAACCGGTGAGGGGTCAGTCCTTCCAGGGAGAAATCCGACAGCATGCTCGGGAAGTGCCCGTGGATGGAGGGGTGCGCCGTCAGACGGCGCTCTGCAGCCATGGGGCCGAGCGGGAGCCCCGGAGGTCCACGGGGCTGTCGGAGGCCGAGGACTGGCTGGGCAGAGAAGCTGCCAGGCCATCGGGAGACTCTGAGGGGGACTTGTACAAGAGGCAGGCGGTGGTGAAGAACAGGAAACCCAGCACCTGCGGGGAGAGGGGGAGCTGGCTGGACCACACCAGAGCGGCCTGCCCCGCCCCAGCCCCGCTCTGATGAGAGCACCCTTCTTCCTGCAGAACCCTTGTGAGGCCCACAATGCTCTTCGTGAGGGAACGAAAACATCATTTGACTCAAAACAGGACCCAGAGGAGGTGGAGGGCTTCACGGGCTAAACGGCACCCCAGCAGAGACGCCCCAGCCCCGACCCTCAGAACCTGCCGCTGGAAAGAGTCTTCGCAGATGTCCCTTCAGTTAAGGATCTTGAGATGAAATCACCCTGGCTTTGGGGTGTGTCCACCTGGCATGCCAGGTGCCCTTATAGGAACAAGGAGACACACAGGGAGAAGGCCACGTGACCCGGGGGGGCAGAGAAGACCCAGCCCGGATCACCCCCCGCCGCCCCGGCAGAGCTCCTCGAGGGACCGGACCCTGCGCCATGTGGGTGTGGGACGTCTGGCCTCTAGAGCCGAGGAAACCATAAATATTTACGGTTTTCAGCCCCAGGTTTGTGGCCCTTGCTCAGCGTTGCCGAGGCGCTCGGAGCTCAGGGCCCCGCAGGGCTCCCATGCGCAGGGCGCTGGGCGCTGGGCACACAAGCACTCCAGCTGCCGCCTCTCTCACCTTGTACACCAGCCCAGTGATGAGCATGTACCGGCTCATGGCCGAGTTCTGGTACACGAAGCAGGAGCCTTGCTGCCCACACTGGTCCTGCCAGAGCAGGCACGCCTTGTCAATCACCCAGCCGAAGGCGATGGGCCCTGGGATGCCCCCTGTGAAGAGAGGCCCGTCAGTCCTGGCCACGCGCCGGGCAGGGTGAGAACCCGACTGTGTGGGTTCTCAGAAAGGGGGCCTCGGTCTTCAGTGATCTCAGGGGTGCAAGGTGGGCTTCAAAGCTCCCTTCTGGGGGGACCTCTGATGCCCTTTGTGCTAAGGAGAAGCCACCCTCTGGGCAAATCAATGACCATGGGTCCCTCTAGTGGACTGTTAGGGAATGGCGTCCTTCGCTCCCTGGGCAAAGGCCACCTGGGACGCACACCAGGCAGGTGAGGAGACAAATGGTGGGTGCCCTTGTGCAGTGAACACACTGTGCAACTGTACCACTCCACAACGCAGTGCACAGTACCTAGAGTTCTAACCACAATCCACTGGATTCCCAATGCAAAGGATCTCTGCCGGTCACAGACACACCTGAAACGGAAGATAGCATCAACACTCAGCGGAGGGTGGCAGTGTACCACGTCACACCCCCAGGCCTGCAGCCAGGTCCTGGCCCAGCCCCCAGCCATGTCACTGCCTCCCAGGGTGGGAAGCCCGGCGCAGAGGCAGCTCGTGCTCCTGGGGACCCCCGCACGTACCCTGCGGGATCTGCAGAGCTCCACCGCAGCGTGCTGCAAGGGAAGGTTCTGGACCAGAGTGAAACCCAGGCCCGGGGCTTACCGTAAGGTTGCCGTCAGTGCAGGAATGCTGCTGAGGAATGTAAAGATAATTACAACGAATACGAAAACCAGAAGGAGGGACTTTCTTTGACAAGTTGAAGTGCATTTCCCTGCAGTAGCATGGCCAAAACCAGAGGAAAAATTCTGAGGGATACAGCTACAGTCTCGGTATACCTGAGGAGCGCAACAACAGCGCCGATTACCGGAGGGAGGGGCAGGGGCCCTCCCGGAGCGCGGCGCCCTCGGCTCGCGGGCAGCAGCCGGACTCACCTTCCGGCCGTCCGCGCCAGGCGCCGCCTCCCCGGGGCAGCCCGCGTGGCAGGGGGAGTAGTAGGTGAGGCCGTTGGAGCCACACACGGGGCTGTAGTGCTCGGGGCGACAGGCACACGGGGCGTTGCAGGCGGCCGTCAGCTCCAGGCGGCCTTCGGGCAGGGGCCTGCGGCGGAAGACAAGGCGGCGGTGGGAAGGGGCCAGCACGGGAGGCGGCGGGGGGGGGCGGTGTCCGGCCTCAGGACTCGGCCAGGCGGCCACAAGGGCTCCAGCCGAGGAAGGCGCTTCCCACGCACGGAATCGCTGGAAACGCTCACGCCACACGCGCCGCGCCCCGTTCTGCTGCGACTCCCCGGCCCCGGCGCGTCCTGGCGCCGTCGCAGAGGCAGCGTGTGCCCCGGGCCTGGAACACCAGCACCAGGAGAGGACCCAGGCCAAAGCCCTCCGCCGTGGCGCCCGCCCCCCAGGCCGCAGCCGCACGTCTGCACAGATCGTGTGCGCACACACAGCGGCAATCACGGACACACACGATTTCCTCGTTTCCACGCAAATAGGAAACTCCATCCGGCCATCTGGTCCTTCCTGCTGCCCTCGGGCACTGTGTTCTGCAGCGGCCTCAAGCCCAGCTCCCGCCTCCCTCCCGTGGTGGCAGAGCCCTCGTGGGGGCCACGGCAGTGGAGCTGGTCCCTCTCCACCAGCCCCACGAGAGGACCGTCCCACCACGGCATGCTTGCGCTCTGCGCGACCTGTCCTCTCCGCAGGGAATCCCAGGAGGGGCCTGCCCAGCCCACGGCAGGCCGTCCACACCTGCTTTTGCTCTTCCCCAAGTGCCAACAGAGGGCTGCTGTTCTCACATCCCTAGGATGGGGGACACGTGAGAGCCGGCCCTGGGCCACTTTCCGTGTGCACACGTGGAGGGGAGCTGGGCAGTCACGGTCTCGCTTCCCAGACCAGAACACTGGGCTCATGGCTTCTTAAGGGCTGACGCTGGGCTGTTTCTGAGTGACCGTGAGCCGATGTCTTGCGGCTGTGACCCTCTCCAAAAAGTGACCAACTGCCAACCCCACCTTCCCCATCCCTCGCGGCCACTGGTGCTCCCGATCGGTGTGCTGGGTGTCCCCCCAACCCCCAGTGCCGCCCGGCCCTGACCTGCCGTTGTAGTCGGCTGTCACCCCCACCATGGGCACGTTGGGGCACTGGACGAAGAACACGAAGGTGGCCAGCAGGCTGGTCAGGGTGCAGAGCGCACACAGCTTGACGACACCCGCACCGCGGAGCCTGCATTTGTTCACAAGGAAGCCGCCCAGAAACGTTCCACCGCCGCCTGCTGGCACTACCAGGTACCCTGCCAGAGAGGGGGTGCTCAGTGTGGTCTTGGGGGGTGCAGGACAGGGCCGGCAGCCCACTGGCTCTTCTCGTCCCCAGGCTACGGGGGGGCAGGGCGGGGAGGAGACAGAGGCCCAGAGCCGTCCATCTGTCCATGCAGCAGCCGCTGGTTGGGGACCGCTGGGGGAGTTTTGGTCCTGGGACCCCCAGGAAGGACACCCGGCCACCTGGAGGTGGAAGGACGCAGGGGCAGGGCAGGTCTGGGAGGGGGAGAGCCCAGTGGCCCCTGCCCGCCTGATGGGGCGGCCCCCAGCACAGCGTGTCCCCTGGCCCACCCAGGCTCACGGGCATGGCCAAGCCCGAGCGTCCAGCTGTTCAAGGGGGCACCACTGCCTAAACCCCTTCTGCAGTGAGCCAGGGACGACGAAGGCCCAGGCCCTGGGGGAGCGCAGACAAACTGGGTTCCCCCGTGCCGCCCCCCAGAGCAGATCCCCTCCAGGAGGGTCTGCCGAGAGAACTGGTCAGCACGCTGCAGTCGGCACTCCCGCCTCTCGGGAAGGACCATCAGGTCCACGTGACGACACCGCTGACCGACTCCCACTCCCGGGGCGTTCCCTGCAGGACCACAGGCCCACGAGCCCTCACGCAGAGCTGGACTTCCCAAAGATACTCCAGAGACCCCTCACCCATCTGAGAACTCACGAAAAGGCAGAGGACCCTCCAAGATGCCACAAGTGTTCTCACCAAACAAGGTGGCGGCTTCTGAGGCGCTCAGGCTAAACTGGGACTCCAGGAACTTGGGGCCAAAGGTGGACATGCCGGCAACGAGCGTGGTCTCGGTGGCCCCAGCCAGACACAGCAGGACGAATGCAGGGTTTTTCAGGAGGAGCCAGATGGAGCTGGATGGGGAAGAGAGAAGAGACAGAGGGTCAGAGTGGGCCAGAGCAGGGTGTGTGGAAGTACTGTTCCCGGGGGCCGTGGTCCCACCCACCCAGGCCTGAGAGGGGAGCGGAGGGGGCTGTGAGCTGTGGCCGCTCTGCGTTCATCCCGGAGAAACTGAGAGAGGGCGTGAGGCTGGGCTTCAGCTGGTGGGGAACGGGCTCCAGGAAACAGAGCTGCTAAACTGGGGAAGAGCCTTATCAGTGCTCCCCTCTCCAGTGCGGGGAGACCCTGAGTGCATGGTTCAGTGACCTGCGGGGCAGCTGTGACGACCCTGGCAGATGGCCTGAACCAGGAGCCGGGGGCTGGGGGAGGTGCTGTCCCATGTCCAGGACTCACCAGGCCCCACGGAAAGGGAATGGGCACCGGGGGGTGGGGGGGTGGGGCCCCTTCCCAACTACCAGCACTGGAGAAGGGGGGACAGAGGGGCCCCTCCAAGGAAGCTCCGAGTGGATAGGGCCGCCCCCCTGTTCCTCTTGGTGCATACTTGGTGGGGGCGGTATTGCCGGATCCCGAGGGAGGATCTTGGCATCGGCCCCCCAGACCTGGCCCACTGATTCCACAGGGAAGCTGGCCTTGCTCCCTCGCTCTGGACAGGGAATGGGACCCTTGCATGGCCCTGGGGGATACTTGGTTTCAGGTCTCACTGTGGCCAACTCTGAGAGCGTCAGGCATGAGCTCTGGCGGCTGTACCCCCATGTCCCCGCCGAGGGACGGGCTGGGCACCGAAGCCTGCCCCACACTGCCTGGCCTTGGGATGGGCACCAAGTTTCTTTGAGGTCCACTTGCTCTAGCTAAACTGGGGCTCTGCATCTTGTTGGGGTTCAGGCCTAGCAGGGCCTGAGTGCTGGTCACTGCCGAGTAAATGTCGAGAATGGCACAGAACGGGGCGCCCGGGGGCTCAGTGGGTTAAAGCCTCTGCCTTCGGCTCAGGTCATGATTCCAGGGTCCTGGGATTGAGCCCCACATTGGGGGGGGGGTCTCTGCTCAGCAGGGAGCCTGGCCCCCCCCCTCCCCCGCCGCCTACCTCTCTGCCTACTTGTGATCTCCGTGTGTCAAATAAATAAATAAAATCTTAAAAAAGAAAAAAAAAAGGGCACAGAACAAGAGAGACTCCTTAAGGAGTCTTTCCTCTGAGCAGAAAACATGAAAATCACAGCCGTGGGGTCCGGAAGTAAAGACGCTCAGCTCAATGGGGGGGGGGCTCTCCCACCTGCCCGTCCCGACTCCCCGAGCCGTCCCCAGCCATCTGGCCACTGGGCAGCAGGTGCCTGGACTAGGCCCCAAGGTGTTTGCAGGTATGGTTGTCCCTGACCCCGGGGCTGGTGAGCGAGGTGGGCTGGGGGCAGAGGTCTCTCTGGAGCCCCCGGTCCTGGCAGGCCGGGTCATCTCGCTCCTGCACTGAGCGAGATGAAAAGCAGGTGGTGGCCATGAAGGACACCACCCGACTGCGGCTGGGAGCAGCTCTGAGCGGCCCCCTGGGCTGAAATTCTCAAACCCGCAGCTCAGAGCTGTTCTCTGAAGAGAGCAGGTGCCAGTGCTGTCCTCGGGAGCCCCAGCCCCGGAGACCCAGCTTCCAGGGGTGCCTCTGGTCACCCCTGCGCCAGCCGGGAGATGGCCGCTCTCATCTCGTGCACCTGTCACAGCAGCTGCGAACACCTTCGCGCTCAAACTCTCTTTTTAGGACGCAGGCCGACAGTGAACAGACGTCGGAACCTGCGGCCATGCCTTGGCACGGGAGCCTGGAGCAGCGTCCAGGAGGGACCTAAGGACAGACACTCCCCTGGGCCCCGGCACCTCCCACGGGCAGTGCTCACACTCACCCCGGGGCCATTCCCCACCCTGGTTCTCAGCAAAATTGACTTTCAGGCTTGAAAACTGATAACAATTCTCTTCGGTTTGGCACTTGGGTCCCATGTCCAGGAAGGGAAGGAGATGCCCCCAGAGTGGGTGCAGGGGGGGGGGCAGGGCTTGGCTGGGGTCTGCGCCGGCCCCGGCCCCGGCCCTCGTCTGCTGCACCGGCCCTGGGTTGGCCTGGTCCCCTCCCCGTGAAGCTAACAGGATTTCTTACCAATAGCTGGTTCGGGGAGCTACGCCTGGGCACAAACCTCTCGGCCGCCATCCCCAGGGCTGCTGACCTGCTGGGGCCCCAGGCCGGGTGCAGGGAATGGAGGTTCTGCTCCGGTGCAGGCAGACTGGCTGGGCTGGCCCCACACAGACGGTCTCGTAGCCCTGGCCCCTGCGGCCCTGGGCCAGCTCAGCCTGCTCTGGGGGTGCCCTCAGGAGTGGGCAACGCTAGGCTGGTCTCACAGGAAGTGGGAAGCTGGAGAACCAAGCCCTGAGTGGGTCAGGGGCCACCCCCCAACCCGTAGCAGGACAGCCCTGTTTCCTCTGCATGAGGGAAGCAAAGCAGCAGACAGCGGACAGCGCGGGGCCCTCCCCGGAGGCCACCTCTGATCCTGATACCTCTTCACATCGCCACGGCAAACAGGCAGAGGGGTCTCATTCCCGCCACTACGAGCCCCCAGCCCCCTGAGGCCGGTTAGACACGACCGTTACTGGGCTCAGGCCCGGAGTCCTGGAGGGGCAAGCGGCACGCAGTAACCCCGAGGACCCAGGCTGGCCACCGTCCGGGGGGCTCCTTTCCCACCCGCGGGAGAGGCCTGCTGCAGGACGCCTGGGCCCGTGAAGAGGGGTGCTGAGCAGCCAGGAGCCGCCGACCCGCGTCTCTCTGAGACCAGGGCAGGCCAGGGATCTTCCAGCCCGACTGTGTGTGCGGACGGTGAAGCTGGGTCAGGCCACACACAAGGGAGAGCACAGGAGGGCAGGGGCTGGTGCAGGGGCTGGTGCAGGGCCGTGAGGGCAGAGCCGGGGACAATCCCTCCTCCCAGGGTCCACGGGGGCGGGGGGGGGGGGGGTGGGGGTGGGCACGAGCCCGGAGCCCAGCAGGTGACACTTCCTGAATGGTCAGAGAAGGCAGAGGAGGAGCTGGCCCTCCCACAGGACCAGCCCTGGGACGAGGCTCTGGCTGCTGCTCCCTCGTCTCCCCGTTTTGGGGCAGAGACCTGAAGTGCCCCGGGTCACGTGGGAGTTTTAGGATCTGTGCGCTGACCACGTGGCCCTGGAAGGCTCACATGGACTCTCCTAGCTTGGGGTCAGATCTGGCAGGTGCAGACCTCCCCAAGGGTCCTCAGGACATGGGACACAGGTGAGAGGCACACACCACCCCCCGGAAGGGACTTACAGAGGCAGATCTCTGATGGTTTTCCCGAAGTCGGGGCTGCTGGCAGCCTTGTGACTGCTGTCCTTCGACTGGTGTGTTTCAGACACTCTCATGACCACGTAGCGTTGGGAGCCTGGCAGCACAGAGATGTCAGCGGGGGGGGGGTGGGGGGGTGGGGAGACCGAGGGCGTGGCTTGAAGCCCCTCCCCGCTCCCAGGTCTGGGAAGGTCCCCGGGACAGATGTGGTACGGGGCTGCAGCACGGTGACCGCGGACCTGCTGGCCGAGAGGAGACAGGTGGGGGAGAACAGCAGCAGGACCCACCCCGGGGCCAGGGGGGACAGAAGGAGCTTCAGACTGGAGGGGCCACGGGGGGGATGGAGCCCGTGGCCAGAGGCACGGGGCAGGCCAGCCCTGCAGGACGGGGCCCAGACGGTCCGGGTTCCCCGCCAGCCCAGAGGAGAAGAGGGACACACCCACCTGGCAGCTGCCGGGGGTAGCCGAGGATGGGGATGGCGGTGAGGAAGGCGGCGGCCCCCGCCCCCAGGAAGCCCACCCACCAGGCGCCGACCCACAGTGGGCTCTCGGTGGTCAGCTCCGTCCTGTGGGGAGAGGCACGTGGGGTCAGCGTCCCGTCCACGGGCACTCAGGGCACCCGCGCTGGCCATCCTTCTGCGCACGGGTCCATGAAAACCTAAGCCTCCTGGTGGGTGGCCGTGGGGTGTGGAGTGACCGGAACCTGCACGCGGACCTGCGCCCCCTCCCCCACCTGCCCTCCTGCCTCCTCCAGCTGGCCGCTCCGGGCCTGTAATCTGTCTAATAAACGGGTCATCTAGTGAGCCAGGCGCCTTCCCGAGTCCCGTGAGCTGTTCGAGTGGCTCATCTCGCCCAAGAGCGGGATCGTGGAGCCAGGCTGGACGGAGGCTGCGGGCACCCGGCACCCGAGGCTGGTGTCGGCCGCTGCGGGGGGGTCTCCTGCGGGCTCTGCACTGAGTCTGGGAAGTCTGTCAGAACTGGGTTGAATTTGGGGTGCCCGGCCGGCGTCAGGGAGACCCCACGGGGAGGAGTCACCCTGGCAGCTCGGAAGTCCACAGCCACCCCGCCCCGGGCCTCAGAGAGACGGGTCCCGGTGTCGCCTGGCTCCGGGAGCTGCGGACCCGCCACGCCGTCCCCGCCCCCCGGCCCCCGGTCCGCCAAACACCAGGGAGGCCCCTCGGCCCCCATAACGCTGTGCTGTCCCAGGGAGCAGGCAGAATCAAGACACTCACCGGCGGCCGATTTCGGTGTAAACGTTCAGCAGGGCGCCTCCGATCAGGTAGCCGGCGGCTGGGCCGAGGATGGCGGCGGTGTAGAAGACGGCTGTGGAGAGAGGGAAGCTGTGGAGGGGCCCCGGGGCCACCGGACAGGAGCCCCCCCCCCCCCGCAACAGGGCGCCCTCTGCCCCACGGCTCGGGCCCTTCAGCCCAGGGCTCGTGTCCGCACAGCCTCCACCGTGTTGGAGATCTGGCTGCTGTCAACGTTCCGTTTTTATTTTTTGTTTATTTAATTTTAGTTTTTTAAGCAGACTCCGCAGCAGCAAGGAGCCTGACGCAGGGCTTGAACTCACAACCCTGAGACCAAGACGCGAGCGGCGTCCACGGACGGAGCCACCCAGGCGCCCCTGCAGCCGACGTTTAAAAAGTACCTCTACAGATTTCCTGTCAGAGGCAGCGGCAGGCAGCACCGGACTCTGCGTCCCTCGAGGGGACAGACGTCCCCAGGGCCTCGTTGTGTGGGCTGGTGCTCTGCTCAGCGCCGCCAGTGCCCCGTCGCAGTGACCGGACCCCGTGTCCCTGGGTGGGCACCGCTGAGCCGCTTGGAGGGACAGAGCCCAAAGTGAAAGGGAGGAAGCCAGAGTCGGCACACGAGGTGTGGCCAGGCCCCGGGTGCCGGCCGGTCTCCCTCGAAAAGCCTGGCCTGGCAGGAAGGACGTGGGGCCGTGGTGGGCACGAGGCTGAAACCCAGAAACCTCAGTCCGTGCAAACGTGGGGATCTTGGGAGGAGCGGAGTCTCGGGCTGCTGTGGGCAGCAAGGGGCCGGCCGACCCCGGCCCCGGGGGAAGGCCCGCGCGCACCTGCGGCCTCACCCGTGACCACGCGTGGCCAGCGAGGACGGAGGACGTGCCTGCCCCGTGCCCCCGCAGCCGCACTCACCGATGTAGACCGGGGAGTAGCTGGACTTGACGTTCTCGTCCAAGTAGGTGACGCCCAGCGTGTAGAGCGGCGTGGCGCCCATGCCGTGCAGGAACTGGCCCAGCATGAAGACGACCCGGTACCCGGACAGGCCCGAGGCGCGGTCCCGGCACGCCACGCTGCGGTTGGCCCGGCACGTCCCCACGCCCTCGGCCACCTCGGCCTCGTAGGCGCCCGCAGTGAAGTGCGGCAGCGCAAACAGCAGCGAGCCGGCGCCCAGGACCAGCACGCCCCGGCCCAGCCAGCGGGGCTTGTGCGCGCCGCCCCCGAAGTAGCTGACGAAGGTGAGGCACAGGCAGGCGGCCACGTCGTAGCAGCTGGTGATGAGGCCGCTCTGGTGGCTGTGCAGGTCGAAGCGGCGCTCGATGGAGGTGACCACGGTGCTGACGAAGCCGTTGACGGTCATGCCCTGCAGGAAGGCCGCCGCGCACAGGAAGAGCAGGAAGCCGCGGGGCGTGTTGAAGGCCTGCAGGCACCTGGGAGCGAAGGCCCCCCAGCCGCACGCCGCGCTCTGTGGCCTGGCCGCCACGTAGCGCATCTCAGGGGGCGTCCGGGGGCCGTGCTTCTCAGCCTGCAGCGGGCACAGTGGCTGGCTGCAGGCGTCCAGGGGGCTGTGCACGGCAGGACCCAGGGCGCCGTGGCTCCGGGGTGAGCCGAGGGAAGCCCGCCTGCTGGGCGGTCCGTGGCCGCACCCGCCGTCTGCGGCTGAGGGTTGGCTTGGGAAGACCAGCTGCGGCTTGGAGACCAGGGTCTTGTCCCCCATCGAGTGCTGAGGCATCTCCGCCCGGGGGGCGCAGGAGGCAGCTACAGAAGCCGCCCGAGGGTAGTCCAGTGCCTGGCTTGTTCTGTGAGAAGAGCTTCTGGTTAGAAAACGTACGTGGACGCTTGACCACACCGACATCTCGGAGAGAACACGCCCCGTCCTGTGCCTGGTCCCTCGGGGCAGCCGGTGGCTCTGCTGCCCACTCCCCAGTCTCATGGGGCTGACCTCCTGCCCCTCCTGCATCCAGGGCCACACCACCAAAACCCACACACCTGGACAAGGCCACAGTCGATGCCCGTGCGGGCCCCAGGACCACCCTGACCCAGCCAGTCCCCTGTGGCCTCTGCCCGGTGGGCGTGAGCTGTGCTCGCTGTTCTGGAGGGACCGCCCCGGTGGACAGGGCCCCCATGCCGTCCAGCCTCGGTTCCTCATTAAACTCACACGCTTCCGGCTCTCGCTTTGGTCCAGAGTCTGGAGGGTAATGAGGGAAGGGGTGGCAGCAGGGTCGCGCCCTGCACTCGCTGCCGCGGCAGGTTCTCAAGACGTCACTTCGAGACACGTGTGCGGCGACACGGACAGGTTAGGAAGACAAGGCGCCCGCGCCCCCCTCTGTCTGCCACTCCCCACCCAGCCCCGTTCCGGGGGCCCTTCCTGGGCTGGGGGTGGTAATCCTGGCTCCTGGGGCCCTGCCGGAAAGCGCGGCACCGACGTGGGTACACGGCTGCCTCTGCACACCCCAGGCGGCTGGTTCTCCCACCCGAAACCAAGCAGCAGCGCGCTCGCACACGCAGTGGGAGAAGACATCCCACCTGCGCTGTAGGCGGCGGCTGTGGGCCCTTTCCGCCGGGGTCTTTACTTTCCCCCAAGTGACCTCTGGTTCTGGGCTGAGCTGTGTCCCCCCGGAGGAGACACTCTGTCAGCCATGAGAGTATGGGGACACGGCGTCTTTGGAGAGGTGAAAAGCCATCAGGATGGGCCCCGCTTCACTGGGACTGGGGTAATAGAGAAAGGGGAGGCCAGGGCACAGGCGCTCGCACAGGCGGACAGCACGTGAGAACCGTCCACCAGCAAGGACAGAGCCTGGAGCAGGGGCTCCTGCGTGGCCACCCCTCCCCCTCAGGCATCCCGTTCCAGAGCTAGAGTAGTCAAGGCCTGGAGTTTCAGCCCCGGGTCTGCGGTCCTTCGTCTGGCAGCCCCAGGACTCTGACACACCCTCCCACTTTGCGTTGGGCCACTTCGTGCTCAGAGGCTCCCAGCAGGTGTGAAGCCTGACTTTGGAGCCTTTCTCCGGGAGCCGTGGAAACAGCACAGGCTTGAGCTCTGAGGTTTGGGGAGCAGCCTGCTGGCCTCGCCCAGGGCAGGGGCCCCGTTGGTGGTGACCCAGGACCACGAAGTGTCCTCAGACCCAGGTTCACCAGGCCCGCCCTGCCCCCACCGCGCATAGTCCAGGGGGTCGGGTGGACGTTGGCAGGGGCTCCTGCCGTCCGTTCTGTCAGCAGAGGCTCCTTCCTGCAGCCTAGTAAAGCGCAGCTTGGTTGTGCCCTGGAGGGGCCTGGAGGGGGTCAAATGGTGGTCTCCCCAAGAGACAGGTGCTTCCAGACACTCAGTGTGACCTTATTTGGAAGAAATGTCTTTGCTGATGTGATTAATGGGTTGAAATGAGGTCATCTGGGTTTGGGTGGGTCCTAATCCAGGGACAAGTGTCCATAGTAGACAAGACACAGAGATGTCGCGTGACAACAGAGGCTGAGACCGGGCGGACGCAGCCACGAGGAAGGCGGGGGACAGGAGCTGGACACGCGGGAAGGACCCCAGCTGGAGCATCTAGAGGGAGCGCAGCCCAGCCGACACCCCGATCTCAGGCTCTGACCCCTAGCGCTGGGAGAAGCGCCCGGTTCACAGAGCTCTGCTCGGAGCTGTGGGAAACTCACCAGCCCGCCCCTGGGGACGCCATGAGCTGTCCCGTGTGGCCCGGTTTCCAGGAGGCCACAGGCCTGAGGGGAGGTGGCCACTGAGCTTAACAGACCGCTCAGAGCCTGTGGGCGTGCGACCGGCCGTCCCCCTGACACCACAGTGAAGGAACCGGGACCAAGCCCGCGGTGTCCGTGTCCAGAGCCGGCCGCGTACCACGGTCACGGGTACCCACAGGCTACCTGCGGCCAAGTGCCGAGGCCGTGCGTGTCTGCAGAATTCCACGGCTGCCGTCCCCGTTGGCCACGAGTGTGCTCGGGCCTTATCACAGAGCCGCGAGGCCAGCAGGCTCGAATACGGCAGAGCTGGGGGGCCGCTCCTGGAAGAAGCTCTGGCCGGCTGGCAGCTCCGCACGCCCAGACCCAGCTGCTGGAGCTGCGGTCACAGAGGCCACCTCCACACGCACCACGTCCGCACCCCGACCACGGCAGAGCCCGCAGACCACAGCCCCCAGCACGAGCCCCGGCACCTCCCAGCCCACGGCTCAGGCAGGCCACCAAAACAGCACACGGAGAAGCACCGCAAAGGTTCGATGTTACCCCAAATTCCAAGGCCCAGAGGCCGCCTGTGCTGATGGCACCACAGCGTTTTCCTCTAGATGCGTGCACGTGTGCACACACGCATCTGCAGATCCACACGCCCACGCACAGCCACCTGTAACTCCGCACACACACACACACACACACACACACCTGCTCACACATGAACCACACACGTGATGCAGGGCCCTGGAGCCCCGGAACCTCCACCGGGCCGGGGCCATGGGAGCCACGGGGAGCTCCGGGAAGCCCCCAGCAGCCTGCGGCGGGTGAAAGGTCAGTATCGGGCCTCGGGAAGGACTCATGGGTCGGTACCCCGAGGAGGTGGTTGCGACACCAGCCGCTATCAGACACCCGCTCACTCAGCCCCGGCTTGCCTGGCACGCTGGGCTCTAACCGTTGGTCCTGCCTCTGTGGGAGTGAGGGCTCAGGAGGTGGCCGGGCAGCTGGCCTTTGTGATACGGACGGCCACAGCGAAGAGTTCTACCTTTAGAAACCAGGAGCCACAGGAGCACAGCACTGTGCGGCTCCGAGTCCGTGGTGAAGTTTCCCCTACAGCGACTGTTGAGGGTCTTGGAAGTGAACATATGACGCTTATGCCGGCACGCCGCATTATTTAAGGCAGAAATCCAGTCCGGGGTACCCTCAGCTGGAGGACCCACTGGTGGCCGCCACCTGTGCCTCAGAATTGAACAGCAGCCCTCGGAGCTGTGGGCCGCGAGCCTCCTCCCGGGCAGCCTCCTCCAGCAGCTCTGGTCAGCAGCCTGACTGGCGTGCGCCCCCTCCCCACTGTGCGGTCCCCTGGCAGCTCGGCAGCCGGGATGGGGCCTCTGCAGACTGTCCTGATGCCTGGAGTCCTGCCGCCGCTGCCCTGCATGGTCTGGAAGGCTCTCGCTCTCACCAAGGCTCTTGGTCAGACACGGGGAGGTGGGCCCCCCAGGGACACCACGTGAGGAGGGAGGTGGTGCCGGAATCGTCCGCTCCATCTGTAGGCCAGTGGCAGAGCCCGAACGAGTCTGGACACCTGTGACCCTCGGAGTCTCCCAGCCACCAGAATGGTCTTGAGAGTCGTGGCACCTCCAGAAGACATTTCCGAGTTTGCACCAGGATCTCGGGCGGATCTGGTGCCAACAGGTGCACGGGGTGCCAGAGACAGCTCTGGACGAGGGTGCGCCGACAGTCATGCCAAGGTCTGAGGTCAAAGGATGTGCTGTGTGCCCAAGGACACCATCTCCCGTAGAGGCCTGTCGGCGGGCCTGGCCCACAGGGGGCCAGCAGCCCTGCCTGAGAGCCTCACAGCTGTAGTGGCTGAGCCCAGCGGCACACACCGGGACGTGCAGGTCCAATGGGCACAGAGCTGCTCTGTCTCCATATCCTGGCCCTCAGATCCCTTGTGGGCAGTCCTTTGGGATGTGGGCACGTGACCTAGGTTGATCACGGGCACTTTCTTTCCAGGGTCTGCTCCCAAGATGGGCAGAGGGACACCCAGGTGGTCAGTGTGGTCACCCGGGAGAAGGTGACTTCCCGGCTGCCCTTCCTGCTGGCCACCCGGGCAGTGTCAGCTGACCCACATGAAGGCCAGGCCGGTGGCTCTGTGGACACTGTCTATGGTTTGTATCTTAGGCCCCCATGGGGAGGACGGGCAGAAGGTGCCAGGGGCTGGAGGACCCAGCGGCCCACACGCGGAGGGAGCGGCCCCTCCGGGGAGGACTGGGCACCACTGTGCTTTCTCCTGGAGCCCTAAGAGCATGTCCATCACAAACCGGTCTGGACAAAATGTGTGCCTGCTTTCCACCTGCTGATGAAGCCCGGCGGGCACCTTCTGTGGGGGCCAACGTCCCGGTCAGTGGGTGCTGAGCCGAGCTGGAGTAGCGGGCCGGGCAATGCAGCAGGAGGCAGAGGCAGGAGACAGACCCATGGGAGCCAAGGGCCACAGACAGTGCTTAGCAGGAAGGACAGGCCGAGAGGCTGCCCCTACCCCTCGGGGGCTCCAGGTACCGTCCACAGGTATCCTCCCCTGAGAGCCCCGGGGCCTCCCCCACCTGGCGACCCCTCTCCGTCCTCCTCCCGGAGCTACTGCTGATGCAGCCGGACGGTGGGCCCCCCTGTCAGTCTGGTGTGTCTGCAAGGGGGTTTCTAGAAAGATTAGTACTTGAATTGGCGTACCCAGGGCAGGTGGGCCTCGTCCAATCAGTTGAACGCCGAGATAGCGCAAAAGGGCTAACCCTTCCCTGAATTCCTCCTGCCTGGCTGCCTTGGAACCAGGACATCACTCTTCGCAGGTCTTGAGCCGTTGCGCAGTCCAGACGACCAGCGCGCACCTACCTCTTCTCTCGCCGGCTGCCGGCCGCAGACGGGGGACCCACCCAACTCGTAACTGCATGGGCCAGGTTTCTAATAATTAATTGTTATCTGATATATAGTCTATAAATATATAAAACATGCGTATTTATATATAAAATATAAATTCATATTAATACATAATATTCATAACACATTATTTGTATTTTATAATATATAATATATTGACTTATATATAATATAATTACACAATATATATTTATATTATTATATTATAACTTATTGATAGAATAATGTAAATAACATATATAGATTCATATAAATAGTCACAGAGAGATAAAGAGATGCATAGAAAGATCTAAGTGCGCACAGATACATATGTATCTCTGTGTGTCTGTCTCTCCTCCTGACCATTTCTGCGGAGAATCCCGAGGGACGCAGCGGGTAGTTTCGCACCACCACCTGCTGTCCCCAAGGCCTGTGCCGGGCAGTGGCGTTTGGGGACCTCCAGGACCCGGTCCTACGCGTGAGGTGCTTGCGGCCCCCTACGCCCAGGGAAGTCACGTGGGTGCCAGCGGCCAGCGGTCCTCGAGCAGGGAGGACAGCAGAGCCAGCAGAGGCGAGAGGCTGAGCTGGCCTGCAGGGGCCCCAGGAGGGCTCCAGGGCGGGGGGCCTGCCCTGCCACCGTCGCCGTTCACAAGCATTCTGTGGCCCAGTCCTCAGCCACGTGCCTGTTTCGGGGGGCGGGTCCTCCCCACGGAGCCAGGGGTGCGGCCCCAGGATGAGGGACAAGGCTTCCACGGGAATGCCAGCAGCAGGAAGGAGCCCCCCACCTCCCCATGATTTGAGCGGGCTGGGGGCTCTGTCTGGGGTGCAGCTCACAGGTCGGGCCGGCCCTTCGCTGCGGCCGTCCCCGTCATGGGGGAACAGCGAGGCCGTGAGCTTCCCTGCAGAAGCCCGGACGGCTTTCCAGACCCGAGACACACACCCTGGACGGCCTCCCCCTCCTCCAGCTCCTTCCCAGGGAGCCCGGGGTCCTGGGACCTTATCCCACCCTCCAGGCCTGTCCCTGGTCCCACCGCAGCGAGGAGCCCCCCCGTCTGTTCCGGTGGGGAGAGGAGCCCCTGGGGACTAGCCGCGAGGATAGTGTGTTCCCGGGAGCCTGGGGAACAGGCTCTGCACCTGGGGCTGCAGTGGGAGGGACAAGGGCGCGTGTGCACACGCGTGTGTGCGTGTGCATGTGCGTGTGTGCGCGTGTGCTCGCAGGCTCACTCGGGAGGAGACCACGGGTCTACACTGGCCTGGCCGTCAGCCACACCTCCCAGAGTCTGAGCCACTAGGCTCCTAGAAATCTGGGTCTCACTTCCTCCTCCCCCACCCCCACCCATAGGCCCCCCTGGCAGCTGCTGGGTGAGAAGCCAGTGGGCCCCTGGGTGGGTCGCCACAGCCCTGTCTCCGAGAGCGGGGCCCTGGTCTCAGTCCAGGGGGGCCCACCTCTGCTCGCCACAGATGCCTGCACAGGGCTGTCTGCAGTCCTAGCAGGTGGGAGGGGCGCGGGGTCCTCCTCTGCCAGGCTCCCAGGGTCCCTTGACGCCACAACAGCGGGTCCTCCTCTGCCGGGCTCCCAGGAACAGTCTGGCTCTGGCCCAGCAAACGCCCCCGGGGAGGCCGGGGCCAGGGTAGGGGAAGCAGGGGCTCTCCATGTCGGGGCCAGGGCGCCCCCAGGCTCCCTCCGGAACCACTGGCTGGGGTTGTGGCAGCTGGGGCACGGACCGGTTTCATTTCTGCTTCCTCCCTACACTCCAGCCAGCAGGACCCCTTCCGACCGCCCCTGGATGCTCCGAGGTTGACAGCCACAGCCCATGTCACCGTGACATGTGCCACACGCCACATGGAGGCCCCAGCCTGAGCTCCCACACCACAGGGCTCCACCCTCTCCTCCGTCCTGCTCCTGCCCTCGCCCCCTCCCACCCTGGTCCTTCCCCAGACCTGCCTATGACCCTGGTTCCTTGCCACCCCCCCCACGTGTGACCCTGGGTCCTTCCCCAACCCCTCCCTGTGACCTTGGATACTTTCCCCCTTACTGTGACCTTGGGTCTCCACCCCCAACCCCCCACCCCACGCCACAACCCTGGGTCCTTCTCTCGTGACCCATGGAGGTTGTTCAGGGAGCTCTCTTCTCCTGCCACCGAGGCCCATCCTGGTGTCTCTCCCTCTGACTGGGGGGGGGGGGGGCTTTTGCTTGTTGAAGAAGGGGCTCGAAGCTACTGAGAGAGCAGATAGCGGGTGGCAGGATCTGGGGTGACTACAGCAGTGCCTGGCCTCCCGTATTTGCATGCCTAGTGACCATGCAGAGCTGAGTGGGCGGGAAGCTGGCCACTTTGCATGGAGGCCAACAATGAAGGTCTGTCCGTGAGAGAGATGGAGGACCTGCCCCTCGACGGGTGTCTCGCCCAGACTTCCTGCTCCCCACCCAGTCCCCACCAGCAAGCAGACACATGGGGAAGGCAGGACGAGCCAGAGAGAGGCACACGCAGGTTTACTCGTCTTCGCCACCCATAACGACTGCTCCGAGGAGGGGACAGAGAGAGGCTGCGCTGCGGCCAGGCCGCTGTTCCCATCTTGGGCAGGTGGTAGGCCTCTCTGTGTCTGCGTTTCTCCGATCCTAACAAGAATGTGGCATCATGGGGAGGAGGGAGATCGCCTCTCTCCTGCTAGTGGGTCTGGGCACCACGTGGAGCTCATGGGACTTGAGACCTACAGAAGGGCCTCACAGGGTTTAGAGCGGCGGGGGCACTGGCTTGGCCCCATAATGGGCCTGTCTGGGCACAGGCAGGGTCAGCCAGGTCCGGGTGACATCTTAGGCCCGTGGGTCCAAGGACCAGCCCAAGGGCATCTGTGAGAGGCCGACCACCAGGACGCACATAAACGTGGGGCCGGAATGGGTGACTCTCAGACCAGCAGATCCCAAGTCCTAAAAGGCGTTGGCCCAGGGAGCAGTACCTTGAGGACCCCCAAGTCTCCATGGAGAAAAAGCCACCCCTAGGTGAAGAGGACGTGTGGGTAATTCCCCTGGGACCCTCCCGACCCGGTGCTTGGTCCTCAGGAGCCTGGGACCCTCCCGACCCGGTGCTTGGTCCTCAGGAGCCTGGGACCCTCCCGACCCGGTGCTTGGTCCTCAGGGGGCCTCGCCTGCCGCAAAGGGACCACCTTTGCCAAAGGGCAGGTGGTTTGCAAAGCGTGTCCACCAGCCCCCAGAATTGTGGTTCGAGAGGCTAATTCCGTGTTAGGCTGGTGGGAGGGGCCTGCACCATGGCCACCAAGGGGAAATGAGGGGTGTCTGAGGACAGCAGGCCGAGGGCCTGCGGCAGGAAGAGTCCCCGTGACCCGCCAAGGAGGGGAGGTGACTCGGGGCCCAGCAGGCCAGTTTCTTCCCCTGCTAACAGGACCCAGGGCCCACCCCCTCACACAAAAGCCCTGGTTGCCAGAGACCAAGCTGGTGCCTCCTGCCCGCTCATTGGGGTGGGGTCCTGAGGGGCCTGGGGACCATCTGTCATGGGGGAAACCGGGTCCTGCCCCAGAGTGGGCCTCCACACATCACCCTCACGCTGAGTCAGACAGGCAGCTCAGTGTCCCAGAACAAAAGCAGCTGGGAGTGTCTCAGGATTATTGTGTGTCCCCTTCCAAAAGCAGACAATGGGCTCTTTGCCACACCTGAAAACAGGAGGCCACGTGGCTCAGTGGGGAATGTTTCTGTGGCCTCTGTCCCCAACGGAGAAAGAAGCGTGGCCGGGCGAGTCTGAGGGTTCTGGTCACGGTACCAGTTGCACCGCTCTCTTCTGACCCACGCCGAGGCCTTGGGGACCCAAACTGCCACAGTCAGCATGAGTCCACAAAGCCAGAGACTGACACGGGCTCAGCCCTGTTGAACTGGGAGCCGGATGAATATGCTCCGACCCTTCTAGGTAGCTTGGAAGCCAGACAGAGACCAAGAGCTCAGGATGCTGCGGCCGCTTGTTGAGGCAGGGTCCGCCGGAGACCAGGGACAGCCAGACGAGTCAAGTGGAGTCCCTCAGAACTGGGTCCTCTGACAAGGATGGAACATCAGCCCCCAAAGCCCCCTTCACTTGGCCATTGTCGAGCCCAACCTCCGGACACCCAGCCACCTCACCACAGACTGGGAGGGACTTGGTTGGGACCTGCTCAGGGACCCGCTCAAGGGGCCACACCCCGGGTAGATGAGGCCATGGCCACCCTCGAGGGAAGCAGCCCCATAAACCATGTCCAGGCAGTGCCCAACAGCTCTGCCCAGCAGGAAACAGCACTGAGGCAGGGCCGTCATGGGGGTCTGACCCCAAGGACCTGCTGTCCCCTCCCCTCGCAGCTCCTGCGAAAGCTGGCTGCATGGGCTCACTCCCCAGAGGCCCCTCCCCGGATCCCACAGGCATCGGCCCTCAGGGCCAACGGCCCCAGCCTCCCCAGCCTCCCCCACCTGTTGCCACACTGCTGTCCGTCAGGCCAGCCTCAGAGGGATTGTCTGTTCCCCACCAGGTACAGAGTTGCAAAGTGTCAGGAGTCACCCAAAGCTGGACTGAAGCCTCCCCAGCACATACTAGCGGTGTGCCCGCGGGCACGTGCCCCGATCTCTTCTTGCCTTAGTTTCCTCCCTGTGAGACCGGAGCAAGAGCAGCGCCTCAGATGCCGTGTGGGGCTTAGCTGAGAGCTCACAGCACTTGGCTGCCCGGGGTCAGGGCCACCCGCTCCCTGAGCAGCTCTGCCCAGGCTCCTACTACGAACCTGCTACGACCAGAGGCTCCTGGGAACCCCGCCACTCCGCGCCGGCAACGACAGAAATTTCCCAGCTCGGCCCCGTCTGGGTTCACTGAGTAAAGCCAGTTTCGGATTAGGCGGGGGGAACCCAGGCCCCCAAAAGCACGGGGTGGCGCAGCGATGGGAAGCGGTTCCTTTGGGCGGAAAAGTACTGAGGCGCCCCCGCGCCTCCAGAACAGGCCCCGCCACCAGGTTCCCCCGCGCACGAGGGAGCGCGTGCTCGCTGACTGTCTCCGTCCTCGTGGCGCTGACCCCGCCGGGCCCCGCAGGCTCCACTCCGTGCGCCCTGCCCGCGCCCGCCGCAAAGGTGGGAGGCCGGCGTCCGCCTCGGGCTTCCCGGCCCGGGGCCAAGGGCGCCCACAGGGCGCCTAAAGCGGGTCGGCTTCTTCGCTTCCGTCCTCCCCAGCCCTCGGCCAGCAACCGGGCACCCGGATCCCCTAGCCCCGCTCGGCGCCGGCTGCCCGCGGTGGGGCCGGAATAGGCGCCGGCCGGCGTGGCCCCGCGCGGGGAAGGCTCCGCCCGCGCCCCCGCCGCGACGTGTGTGCCGCGCCCCCGGCTCGAACAAAGCCCGGCCGCCCGCGAGAAACTTCTGCGCCTGACGATTTCCTCCTGGACTCAGCCGCAGCCGATCCGCCGCAGGTGGAGGCCGCGCCCCTCTGCACCCCGGGGAGCCGCGTCCGCCCCTGCCCTGACCCGCGGGGCCTGCGCCTGCGTGCGCGCCCAGCCACCTGCCCTGGCCACCAGCCCCGCCGCCCCTCCCGGGCCGCTGGCGGCGACGGAGGCGCGCTTGCCCCCGATTTCCCCGAGGCAGCCGGGCCGCGGGGCGCACCGCCCGTGCCCTGCGTCCCGCCCCGCCGGCGCGGCGCCACCTGGAGCCCGCTGGCCCCAGCCCGGCGTCAGCGGGCACCTGCCGCCCTCCTGACGTCAGCAGGCCGGGGCCGGCGCGCCCGGGCGGCGCCCCGCGATGGCGCCCCGAGCCCCGCGCCCGCGCCCGCCGGAGCACTCACCTTCCCGACTCCCGGCCGCCGCGCTGCGCCCCGCGCTCTGGCGGCTGCGGGCGCGGGGCTCGGGCTCCATTCATCCCCGCGGGGGCCGCCCGGCCCCGCAGCGACCGCTGGCCCCGCCCACCCCGGCCAATGGCTGCGCCGCGCGGGGGCTGGGCCGGCCCCCCTGCGCCCCGGGCCCGCCCCCGAAGTGACAGCCCCGGGCGCGCGCGGCGGGGGCGGCGGGGGCGGCGGGGCCGGGCGGGTCCCCAGGTCTCCGCGGGCCCGGGCTCCGCGCCTGCCCCTGACGGATCCCTCCGCAGCCCCGAGACGCTCCAAGACACCGCGGCCCCAAGCTGCAGGCCGGAAGCCGAGAGCCGAGCGGTGGCGTCCCCAGGCCTGCGGCGACTCGGTCTCTGAGTCAGACCTGAGGCGAGGGTGAGAGGAAGTGTAGTTTCCCGCCAACCCTTCGGAAAAGCCACCCGGGGCCGGTGGGGGCAGGGCAGCGGCGCGGGGGTGCCGGCCGGGGTGCGCCTCCGCCACGCCTCCTGGGGTCCGGGAATTGGGGGGGATGCCCGTGGGGGGCCCACCCTGGCTCGCGGTGAGGCCAGCACCCTCGCCCGGGGAACCCAGCCCTTCCTGCCCGCAGCGTCCTGGCTGGAATGACCGTGCCTGTGCCGGGGGCAGCAGGGTGGGTCGCATAGGCCGCAGGGCCCCCAGAAGGAGGTCCCCTCCGAACCTCACGCTGTCCTCCCCTGTGTGACTTCCAACACGTTGCTTAATTTCTCTGGGTCTAGTTACATCATCCGTACAACGGGGCCGATGACAACACTTCCTCCGAGGTCCCTGATGGCCGTAGGTGGACTGAGGCAGGGGCCCGGCGGAGCCACAGAGAGGGCCTCTCAGGGTTGCCCAGTTAGTACAGCAACAGCGGATCACACTGATGCCCCACAAGGTTTCCCTTTTAGTGTCCACAAAATGAATCCATTTTAGAAAAAGTCTATCTAGGGGCTCCTGCGTCGGGGTGGGGGTCTGTCTGTTAAGAGACCACCCTGTGATTTCAGCTCAAGGCTCTGATCTCGGGGTCATGAGATGGAGCCCGAGCTGGGCTCGTCGCCGAGCGTGGAGCCTGCGTGGGACTCTTCCTCTCTCTGCCCCTGCACCGCGCTTGTACGTGCGTGTGCTCGCTCTCTCTCAAAATACAGGGGAAAAGAGAAGGAAAGGAAAGAAGTCTACAGAAGTCAGCGCGTGTGTGTTCAAATCCTGACGGCAGTTGGGTTTGGGTAAGGAAGAGACGACCAAAGCATGATCAGGGGCCGCTTCGGGGCGGCAGGGAGCCTGAGGCCTGCGCAGCCACCGAGGAGACGTGGGCTGACCTCTTCCTGTGGGGGCTGGGGAGGGCCGGTGCTGGGGCTCATGGACGCATCCATATTTGCTCGGTTATTTGTGAAATGCTCTGCCTTCAGAGGGTTGGCTGCTGCCCACTCGTGCCAGCCCCCCTCCCCCGGCTTTGTCCTTGCCTCCATGCACACATCCACACCTGGACGCTGGGGCGAGGTCTGGCCACTCCTGGAGTATCGGCCTCCGTTCCTGGCCCCACCGTGTGAGAGGAAAAACCACCAACAGCGTTCCCAGGAGTTCTGTCTGAGGATGAGGGACTGGCGGGAGGACCTCCCTGTCTGCTTGGAAGAGGCCGGCGAGCTGCTCTGCAGACCTGGCCTCGGGGAGGAGCCCGCTGGGAGCAGCATTTCCCAGTGGAGCTGACTAGAGATCACTTTGGTAGGTAGTGAGGTCCCCGTCACGGGAAGTGTGTGAACGGAGCGGGTTGACCTTCCGGAGCTGATGGTGGGAAAGCATGTCACACGTCAGGAGCAGCACTGGACTCACTGTTCCCAGACTTCACTTTGGATTTTATTCCTTGAGACGTATCTACATGAACAATTCACACATTTTACTAAAACAGAACGTTTCTTTCTAAAGAAGTAAATGCGCGTCTTTATGCTAGAGAGGCTAGCGTCGACCAGATAAAGGACAAGAGTTCACTTCTAGCCAAGCACTACCACCTGGGAGCTCTGAGCCTGGGACCTGCTCCTTCCTTGTTTGCCAAAGGCCTGGTGTCAGACCGCATCAGTGACGGGCTGTCGCCGAGGGACAGGAGACTGTCCACCAGCAATCGGGATGAGGAAGGAGGAGAGGGACCGCTCCCCTGCGACTCACTGCTGGTCCGGGCTCTTTGGGTCCTGTCTCCATCCATCGTCCTGGTGACGCGGCCCGCGTCCACCCCCCAGAAACGCCAGCCCCCAGCGAGCCTGGGCTCAGGGCCCTTCCCCATCAGCACTGCCAGGCTGAGCCTCTCACCAGACAGGCTCTGCCCCGGGAATCCTCCCGAGGCACTCACCCACGGGCACGATTTGAAAGGTAAATCAGGAGCAAACATTTCAGACATATTAATGCAAACTGAAGCTAACGAGTGTGTAGGCACCTCGAGAGGCCCGGGGAGCACCGGTGTGCCTGAGACCCACCCCGTGCAGCCTGCCCCTAGGGACGGGGTGGTGCCTCAGGTTGGGTGCCGGCCCAGACTCCAGGCCTCTGGAGCCGTGGGAGCGGGCTGCGGCCTGCTGTCCACCAGCCACCCTACCTTAGAGAGGGAGGGAGGAGGTTGGCGAGAGGTCACCCGCGGAGCCCAGCAGGCTTTGAGAACCAGAGCAGCCTGATAAAATGCCCTGGAACATTCTGAACTCAATAACGTCTATCCCGGCAGGGTTTTGTCTGGAGCGGAAGTAATTAAAAGGAAAAGAAAGAAAGAACCCAAGTTCCACCGGCTCCCCTGTGGTCCTCCAGGGGGATGCCTGGCCCTGCATCAGGATGCTTCCAGGGACTCTGAACAAGCTAGGTTCATGTTCATGGTCAATCATTCTCCTTGGCTACCATCTCTGGAGGCACCCCAAACCCCAAAGCACTGAAATGTGCAGGCTTCTGCTGTCACTGCCCTCCCCCTGGACGTTCGCCGGCTCTCCGCTCAACTCACGTCCGTCTGGGCCAGACGTCTCCTCCCAAGCTCAGAAGCGAAGACAGAAAGAAACTCTCTCCGGGTCTTGGGACAGGTTCATGGCCAAACTGCAGGTGTCCTGGTCCTTCCCCAGCGGACAGAGACACCGCATTCTTCGCAGAGGCCACCAGCAGACCGATCACTGCTCAGAGACCAGTCACAGAGACGAGGGTGTGGGTGGAGGACCACACAGCCCCGAGCTCTGAGGGCCGCATCGGAGGACACAGGGGACACTCTCAGTTCCAGGAGAGGCAGGCCCCACAGAGTGGGGGGAACCCCTCTGTGCCGGCAGCCCCATAGCCCGGCGTGCCAGAGCGGTGGGGAGACAGCGGCCAGGCCCCCGCTGCCCGCAGAGCCCTGCCCTTGTCCAGACCCGGGGCGGCTGCCAGCACTTCCCTAGAAGGATCATTTGACCTTCGTAAGAATCCCCTTTAGGCACTCGCTTCTGTAAAGAGACAGCTGTGTTTGCCAGCCAGAGGGCATCCGCACTGCCCGGGCCTGGCCCCTGGCTGGGAGGGGTGGGGTCAGAGGGTGCACTGGCAGGGCCCTTCCTTCTGGAACGACCTCGAGCTAGGGGAATTGTTGGCAGTTTCACAAGTGTGCGCAGCCCCCCCCCCCCCGACGAGCCCCGAGAGGGTCGGGCCTTCCAGCTTGCTCTCCCGGGGACCCACGGAAACCCTGTCACTCGTGAATCCTGTCCTTGCCTTGACTGGCAAGGTTGTTTGCATCGAAGGTGCTTCTGTGTCGACGTTTAAGGCAAACGTGCACAGAGCCAACAATTACACGTAGGCCTGCTCCGGCCTTCCTTCACGGTTTGCTGCCGGGAACCACCGCCGACGGCGCGGGCGGGAGCTCTTCCCGACACTTTCTGCCCTCCGCGTCTTCGTCCCCTCAAGCCGCAGCTGCTCCCCAGGACGTTGACCGAACAGGAGCGAAAGACCCCAGGAAGGGAAGGGCACAGGGACCTGCATGCCCACCATGAAGCTGGGGGCCTGTCCCCATGCCTGTGGAGACCCCCGTGCCCTACTGGCCCTGGCCCGGCTCGTCCAATGTCCCCGACCTGTGTCTCCCACTGGCCTGGGGCTGGAGCTCGCACTGCTTGCCTGGTATCCGGCCCCTTGCCCTGCCCTCCTGCCCGCTCTGGTCGCCCTCCCCACGCCAGTCGGCCCCGCCGGCCCCGCAGACATGCCGCGGGTCGTCCCACGCCCGTGCTTACACAGCACTGTGTCCTTCCTGAAAATTCCTTCTTTGCCCATTGTGGGCGTCTCCAGCCCACCTCCTCCAGGAAGTCTCTCCCCGCCCTGGAAGCCGGCTCTCGGAGCCCTGTAGGTCTTTGTCTGTGGGCCTAGGCCTCGCCCTGGTGTTTCCCAGGCGGCACACCTTCCAGCAATCAGGCCACGCAGCGTCTGACCCCCCAGGCTGCGAGCGAGGCACCCGGGGTGAGAAAGAGGGGACACACCTTCCTGAGACATGATCGCAAGGGGCTGCCTCAGTTTCTCCCAGCCCTGGGAGACTTCCTGGACGTGCACAGCCTGGCGCCAGCCCCGGGTCCCTTCTGTTTGCTCCCAGAACTGCTTCTGGCCAGGTGGTTCTGTTCACTGGGTCACCCGGACACGGGTCTGGCTGAACCAGAGCAGTGAGTGGCCCTTGGGTCACCTTCCTCCCCATCCATGACCCCAACCTTTGTCCTGGACTACACGGCTCCCTCCCACAGGGGAGCTGCTGTGGGGGGGAGCCCTGCTCTCCCACCGTGAACCCCGCTCTGGGGTAGCTGGGGAGGGCAAGTCGGCAGGTGCGGGCGGCAGAGGCAGGCTGACCTCAGGCAGCTGACCGCACGCCGCTGTCCCTGGGAACCAGCGGCCCCTGTGGAGGAAGGGCAGAGGGCTGCAGTCCCACGGAGGAGGGGCCGTGCTCTGCAGGGAGACAGGACCGTGGCGTCGGGAGCGGGCCAGGCGTGAGTCTGGGGGAGCAAGGGGCACCGGCAGAGAGAAGACCCCTCTAGCCCAGAGCAATCCTCCACCCTCGTGGGACGGGCTGACTTGGGACTTGGCCCGAGAGGCCATGTGTCCCTGGAGAGCCATGCAGGGGGGCAGAGGGTTGGGTGACTCTCCCAGCAGCGCGGTTGTGATCAGAGAGCAGCTGCCGGATGCCCCCAGAAGGACCCCTGGGGGGATGGGGGAGAGAGTCCTGCCCCAGCGTCCCAGGTGCCCCTGGACCCATCAGCCGGTGTCTTCTTGCCCCATGCCGGGGCAGGCTGAACCAGGGGGCTGGGTGGGTTCGGGTGGGTCCTTGGGGAAGGTGAGCGACAACCCCCGAGACCCCGTAGTGGTGAGGAGATCTTCCGAGAGTCCCCGAGAGCTGAGAGTCGGTGGCCGCCGAGCCCTTTCCCCAGCCCAGGGTACACACACCCAGGGTCCTCTCTGGCTCGCGGAGAGGACTGGATGTTCTCTTAAACCCCAGGAACACAGAGACCCCGAGGGGATTTGAAGATCTGGCTTCATTTCCGGATCCCAGATGGCCTGTCCGTCACAGGAAAGGGGCGGCTCGAGGCTCTGCAGGGCCTGCAGGGCGCCGGCTCCCTCGCCGCTCCCCTGGGGGCTCCTCCTCCCTCCCGGTCTCCCCAAGGGCGAGCCTGCAGGGCCCCTGTCTGCAGTCACACAAGCCACCTCCCCCAGAGATGCTTCCCACAAACCCCGCCGCAGGCTCCCCGCTGGGCCCGCCGAGGTCACCTCCAAACCTGGGCCCCACATCCTCTGGTGCTGCGCCCGCCGTGCTCCCCGCGGGGAGCACGGGCCCCTGCCCTCTGAGGCCCGACAGGCCCGACGCCGTCCTCCACTTCCTCCGCCCGCCCAGCCCGGGAGGCAGGCTCGCCGGGGCTCCAGCTCCAGACCCAGGAGTCCTCCTGGCTCCGCCTCCCAAGACCCGCCACGGACCTCCCCGTGCTCCCCAGGAGGACGTCCGTGTGGGTCTTTCCGGCTGAATCCCACCTCAGCCTTGGCCCAGGGCCGCCTCCTTGGACCCCGGTGTGCTCTCTCCCGGGTGTCCCCGTCTTACATAGGGACCTGTGGGCCCAAGTGTTCCCGTTCCCCCGTCTCCCCTCACCCCTGCCTGCGGCCGGCCCCGCTGGTCCCCTGGTGGACCCCCTGGATGTCGGTAGGGGCCGGGCTGGGCCCCCGTGCAACAGCCCCTGCGCATCTCAGCGTGTCGGGAGAGTGACCGGCGCCGCTCCCTCCGTCTTGTCTCATTGCCTGTTGCCCACGTCTGGGTCCCTCCCCAGGGTCCCACCCCCACGGCTGCCCGGACCCCCCAGTCCCCTCAGCCAGAATGTCCCGCAGCCTCCTTAGGGGTCCCACTGCCCTTCCTCCCTGCCAGGCCCTTTGTCCCCTTCCTCTGTGACCCGCTGTCCGCCTCCGTCTCTCTGTCTCTCCATCTCTGTTTCTGACTCTGTCTCTCACTGTTCGTCTCTCTCGCTCTCTGCCTTCTCCCGTTTCAGGAATTTTATTTTATTGCAAAAGCAACATTACGACAGCATCACAGGAAGTGTTTAAAGGAGAAGCGTTTGCTCCCGGCCCAACAACCTGAGCCCGGTGGCTGCTTTCCCTGTTTTTCTTGTTTTGTCCTGGCCTTGGGCAGCAACGGCCTGGGCTCTGCGCGGCTCCAGAGGCCGCCGTCCTCGGGTAACACTGTGAACACATCTCCCACGCGGACCCTCCTCATCCCCAGTGCTGTCACCGTCCTCCCGCTGACGGCCACAACCGGTGCAGACGGGGGCGGGGCCATCGTCCCAGGCTGCTCCACGCAGAGACCACAGATTGTCCCCCGCTTTCCTGTCCCGAGGGAGCCGGCACAGGGGACCTCGGCCCTGGCCGTGGGCTCCCTGCCATAGCCGTGGGGGGAACAGCCTTGGGCGCGTGCTTCCTGAGGCCCGGACCGAGGAGGCCCAGGCGAGCAGAGGAGTCACGGGGGAGCTGCCGCGGCCATCACATGGGAGCCGGGCCTTTGTCACACGAGTGTCCGAGCGAGCACCGTGCACGGCAGCTGCGTCCCTCCGATGTGGCCCCTGCTTTAGTGAGAGGAGGGAGGGCGCCTGCTGCGGCACGGGGGCTGCAGGAAGAGGGGAGGGGCGAGTGCTGGCTCTTCCTGGACACCCTCCCTTGGGCCGTGAAGCACCTAGTCCTCTGTCTTGAGAAATGCGCTGGGGCCCAGGCACGCCAGAAGCCAACCGCCCCCCATCTGGTACCCTGGGAGCAGCCAGAGATGGGAACTTGGTGAACTGCGCAGCTCAGGAGGACGCCCCGCCGTGATACTGTGCCTCTGGCGCCAACTCCCTGGGTGGCCCCTGGCGCCCAGCAGTGACCCCCTCAGTCCCTCCTGCTCGCCTCTGTCCTGAGCCAGGCCGGCCACCATCCTCGGTCAACACACCACCCACGGGGGAGGGAATGGCTTCCTGCTTCTAGCCCCCTCCTCAAACAGGCTGCTCCGCCTCTTCTCTCTCTCCTCTTCTCTACCTCCTCCCCCCTCCCCCTCTCTACCCTGCTCCTCACTAGAGCTCTGCCCCAGGTGGGCTGGTGCCCCACCCCCATCTTTTTCTCCCAGCTCCAGGCTCCTGATCTGCTGGGACCACAGCCTCCGACACGTTCCTGCCATCTCAACTCCAACACAGGCTGCACTGGGACGCTTTGCATCCACAGGACGATATTCGCTCCTCCCTAAGGACCCCCAGAGAAGGTGCCCACCTCACCCCTTCCCCTATGGGAGGTTCTGGCAGCTTCTGCATGGGTCGAGGTGTAACTCCCTGGGGAGGGGCTGACCCAGATGGGCAGGCAGGCTCAAGTCACAGGAGCACACCCACGTTCAGAGCAGCCCCACTCACACCAGCCAGCGGGGGGGAGGGAAGCAGCCCAATGGTCCATCCACAGACAGACGGATGAACGAGGTGTGTATGTCTATGCAGAGGGATATTCAGGCTTAGGGGCTGGTACGGGGCGGTGGCGCTGGGTGGGGTTCCGGACGGCACGCAGCATACTTGGCTGAGTGAGATTGGGGCCGCCCTGCCTGCTTCACTCAACTTCTAGTGATGAGTGACTCATAGCTGGTTGCCTCCGATCAGGGAAATGGAAAAACCCCAAGAGGGTTAATAAATATTTTCCTTATATACTTCATTAATTGTGTCTCTCCATGGCCTGGGAGATGTTAATTTCCTTCCGTCCAGGTCTCACTCACAGTGACAAAAACACTCTCTGGGCGTGTCTCTGCTTCCTGGATCTCACTTGTAGGGCGATGCTCCCTCGCTTTATAGACAAGCCGTGATGATGATAGTGGTGGTGGTGATGATGGTGGTGATGGTGATGACGGTGATGAAGATGATGGTGGTGATGGTGGTGATGGTGGTGATGATGGTGGTGGTGATGGTGGTGATGGTGATGGTGGTGATGATGGTGGTGATGATGGTGATGGTGGTGGTGATGGTGGAGATGACGGTAGGTCAGAAGCCGGACAAACAGCTCTGGGTTTGAGGATAGGCCTGGAGGTGAAAAATGGAATGTTATCTGTAATAATGAGGTGGCATTTATCTGAGACCAGAGCTGGGGGCCCTCTGTGTCGGCTTGGCAGGGAGAAGACTGGGAAGGAGGGGGTGTTGGGCACATGGTCTTTCTAGTCTCTTGTAACGTCCCGCTTTATGATCCTGTGTCTCAAGCCCGATTGCCCTTAGCCGCATGCCTGCCTGGTCACAGCGGGCGGCTGGCCTCCTCCTTCCCTTCTTGGCACTGTTTACCTGTGCCAACCACACCCTCGGCAGGACCAGACCCCACCCAGAAATGCATTCCGGCAGCTTCTGTCCCAGGCGCTGAGGCTGGGTGGGCAGGAAGGTGGCCTGCCCAGGGCGGGTTTTCACAGTTGCGTTTTGTTCTGTCTTGGTGTTGGGTGGCAGCTCTAAACCAAAGGATGAAAGCAGTGGGACTCCATTGCGCATGGTGGAGCGAAGAGCGCTCACAGGCTCCAGCCGTTGCCCCTGGGTGCCTGGCCCGCTCGCCCTCACTGGCCCCGGACAATGGCCAGGCTCTGCCCCCTGCGGCCCGGGGCACACAGCAGGAATGTGCTTTCTGTATTTCCGCTCTGTATCACAGGCCGTCAGTTACCTGGAAGTGGGCAAACTGAGCTCCTACCATGGGACTTGCATTAAACATTCTCTGGCCTCATTTCTGGGGAGGAAGTAAAGGCCCCTGCGTGTGTGATTCCAAAGCCTGTGCCTGGGCGCCGCCGACCCGCGTGGACCCCGCGGGACTTGCTGCCGACCCGTCGGTGGCTTTCCGCTGCTGGCGGGTACCGCCCTCCCCGCTCCCACGTGTCGCAGCCACGGAGCCCTCGTGCCCGTGTCTGGGAGGCGAGAGGGCCGTCTTCCCGGGTCTGCAGCGAGGGCTGCCTGTGCCCTCCCCGCCCCAGTCCTGCACCACCTGCTCTTCCTGGTGAAACCGGACAGAGTGTGGTGTGGCGGGCATTTCCTTTTTTTGATAGTGACATATTGGAACGATAATGAAGAACTTCCCTTAAAAATATCCAAATGCAAAAAAAGAAATATCCAAAACCAGAATTGCCTGGAGGTTTCTTTGAAGAGGAAGTTTGCTTCCGGGAGATTCTGGGGCTGAGCCCACTTCTGAGTGGGGCGTGGGGCCAGGCACGAACGCCCGGGGACCAGGGCCCAGGCTCCGTCCCTGGCAGCCCCTGGCGGTGCCCTTGGGGAGGCTGAACTTGTCGCAGCCAGGCCAGCGGAAGAGGAGCCAGTGAGCTACCGGCCGTGGGCTCAGGTCTGCCACCTGCACCAGAGACCGTCACTTCCTGTCCCTCTCTCTGCGGTCCCTCCCACCCTGGGCAGGAGGAGACCGCCCGCCATGCGCCTGAAGGTACAGAAGGACCCCCTCGCTCAGCAAGCACCTCTGCTTTGGTCTGGTTCGGGGAAGGGGGGCGGAGCTCAGCCCCACAGCCCCCGCCAGCCGCACCGCGAGCCGGGGTCCCGAGGCCTTCGGGCTGGAAGGACACAGCACCTCTAACACTTGTCTCCCCTGGATCTTCCACCCAACGGGACCTGGGAGCGAGTTACGTCTAGCCGTCCTCTCTAGCACCTTCAACTAGGGTCCTAAGTCCTTGGCCACTTGGACCTCCTCCCTGGAATGTTCTGTCCCCAGTCAGGGACGCTCACATGTGGCCAGGGGTGTGCATGGTCTGAAGGTGGGGGACATCCTGACGGCCTGGCACCCCGCCCACCATGGCTCCAGATGCGTCTCGGCCGGCGGCTCCCCCAGCGGCGGCTGCCCCCTGCTTCGCCTCACAGAGCACCCCCCACTCCGCTGGCATCCCCTCCGCTGCCGAGTCACGTCCTGGATCCCGCTCTGGGCGGCTGGGACTTCTGGTCGGGCACAAACGTTTCTGGTTGAGCTGTCAGCGGCTGAATGTCCTTCCTGTCTCTCGACAGGAAAGTTTCGACTCTGGAAAATTACCAGGCCGGGAAGCAAGGGAAGTTTCTGCCCTGGCCGGTCCGAGGGAGACGTTTCCCGGGCTGGTCTCAGCCTGCGAGAAGCATTGACTCCTGGTAACCTTTATTAGCAACAATCTCCTAACAAACAAACAAACAAACCCAACCAACCGATTTCCGGATTTTGTGCAGC
Organism: Mustela putorius furo; assembly: GCF_011764305.1. Classification (NCBI taxonomy): domain Eukaryota; kingdom Metazoa; phylum Chordata; class Mammalia; order Carnivora; family Mustelidae; genus Mustela; species Mustela putorius. The sequence continues at coordinate 25,456,830 of NW_025422115.1, read as the reverse complement.
TGGGAAAGCTGTGTCCCAGGCTGTCCCCACAGACACCAACCGGCTTGTGCTGGAGAAACTCTGTCCTCCGTGAGGAGGAGCTGCGCATTCGGACATACGTGGGCCCTTTCTGGAAGTCTCGGGAAACCCCAGTGACCAGCTGAATTGACTAAAACAGCAGCCGCACCCCAGCCCCAGCCCTTCCCTAGGTAAACCACCCTGTGAAAGCACCTGGTGTCAGGTACACACCAGTGACAGGTAAAGCACGCGGTCAGTCATGCGAACGGAAGTCAGCATCCCCGAGCGGTCGGCTCAGCCTGGAGGCTTCGGCAGGGGCGGGCCCAGAACTGCCCCCAGGGTGCACCTTTGCGGCTCTGCGACCCCGCACCCGCCGCGAGGGCCAGCAGGTCTGCCCGGCTGTAAAATGGGCGCCGGCTGGAGCGGTGCCACCGTGTGCTGGCGCCGTGTGCGCCCCGGGCCGCCCTGGGGCCACCATCCCAGTGGGAGCTCACAGTCACGGAGCACCAATCAGACTGGGATCGCTTCCCGGCTTCAAGCCCTCCACGGGCCCCGTGACCTCACTGTCCTTCCCGCAGAGGCTGTGAGAACTTTCCACCGCTGCTGTGACAGATCACCGTGACTCCAGGGCTGAGAATGACCCACACCCATGGTCTTACAGCCCCAGGCCCAAGTTCAGCCCAGGCCTCCCGGCTGAGGTGTGCACAGGTTGGGGCTCCTTCTGGAGGCTCCGGGAAGAATCCAAGCCCTTGTCTGTTCTGGCTCCTGGGAGTGTTGCTTTCCTTGTCTGGGTGCAGAGGCCTGGGGTGGGGGGCATGGACTTGCCGCAGAAGCAGAGGAGATGAAGGAAGAAGGGCAGAATCGGGGCTCCTGGGGCTCCTGCCTCACCTCTCTCTGCAGGACTTGTCAGGTCCTCTGGAACCCCACTAAGTGGGTCTCCTAGGGTGGCCGGCCGCACGGTACCCCAGCTCGTGTGGTCTTGGGGCCCTTGCTTGTCCCTCAGAATGGCAATAGTGTCACCTCATGGCCACTAACCCAGGCGGGCTGCCTGCAGGGGTCGGCGACACGGCCTTTCACACCCGGGGCCACCTGGCAGCCGCAGCTGCTTTAATTCAACCTTAATTCAGTTCGACTTTTTAAAAGATTTTTTAATTATCAATGACAGAGACAGCGAGAGGTAGGGCACAAGCAGGGGGAGCTGGCGAGGGGGAAGCAGGCTCCCCCCCAAGCAGGGAGCCCGTGCAGGGCTCGATCCCAGGGCCCCGGGATCACGACCTGAGCCGAAGGCAGGCGCCCAGCGATGGAGCCCCCCGCGCGCCCCCGTAAGTTAGATCTGAATTTTAATGGCGGCTCGGTTACGAGGAGGTCGAAGGATGTTTGGAATAACTTCGGCAAAGGAATGTCCTTTCCGGCGTTCCGGGACATCCCAGCAGGATCGGCGATTTCCAGCAAGAACTCAGCGGTGAGCGGAGACCGGCCGCTGCCGTGGGACGGAAGAGCTCGACGGCTGGAGGGGGCTCACCCTGCGGCTCCTCAGGTCCGTGACGCGCGGCAGTGGCACATTCTGGCTACACTGGATGACACAGGACGTACCGTTGAGATCAGTTTGGCCTGGTTCCTGCAAAACGACATGCATGTCTCCTGCTTTTAAGGCCTGGGCTCCTCAGGCGCGGGGTCCGCGGGAGCCCAGCCCAGTCCCGGGGACGTCCCCGCGCCACCTGCTGGAAGCGTGTTGCCGGTGCGGGTTGGGCCGCGCTTTGGCTTGGGATGCGGCCGCAGGTTGGGAGTTCCGTGGGGGCTGGAGGCTTCTCCTCGAAACCCCGAAACCCCAAAAAGAATGCCCAGTAAGGAACAAGGCTGCTGTGCCGGGGACCAGCCAGCATGGAGGGGCCCCGCCAACCCCTCCTTTGTGTCCCCTGCTGGCCCCCAGCTGGCCGAGTGCAGGGAGGTGGGGGGGCCACCCCGCTCCATTCCCCCTTGTGGGGTACTTCGGGGGAGGGGCTCATCCTCATCCGTGCCCCGTGGGCCCTTGGGGAAGGGGCTGGGCTTGGCCTCATGTCCCTCCCATCAAGGCCACTTCCAGGGGCACCGTGACACCAGCATGACTCAGAGCCCAGGCCTCCAGGCTCAGGAAACAGCAGGTCATGTGGGGTCACCGTGGTTTCTCCGTGACCGTCACCAGGACCTGGAGTGGAAACATTCGATAAGCCATAAATCTTTCCCCGGGAAAGTCCCCGGTCTTTGTGGGGCTGCTGTGCCATTAGACCTCTGGCCTCTGCCTCCATTTGCTGGTCCAGGCAGGGCGGATGGGGAGACTGAGGCACAGGACCTACTGTCCCACGCTGGGACAGGCTTCGAGGGAGTGGGCGGCAAGAGGACACAGGGGTGAGGGCTGAGCCCGTCCGGAGAGCAGCGGGACGCAGTGGCGTGGGACATGGTGCCCGTGTCCCAGGTCCCCTGAGGGTGAGGTGCCCAGCCCTCCCGTGTCCCCCTGGAGGCCAGCCGGCCCGTGGAAGTGCCAGGAAGGCGCCGGCAGCGCTCCCCGCAGCCCTGACTCTGGGTAAATGAGAAAGAAGGCGGCTTTCCACTCACGTTCCTAGAGCACCTCCTGGAATGCGCGTCACATACCCCAACAGGCAGAGGCCCATCTCGTCCCCAAGCTCGCCACCCGGCTGTGCGCTGGCGCAGTTTCTGTCACCGTCATGTTTCCCTTCCCGTGTCCCGCACTGGCCCCGACCGCGGGCTGAGACGCGAGACCAGCACCCAGAGCTGTGAGCAGGGCCGCGGCGAGCGCGTCCGGAGTCCTGCCCGCCTCCCGCAGGCCGAGCTCCCACCCCCTCGGGCTCGGGAAACCATGAACCCGCACAAGTACGCAGGGGAGAGCCCAAGGCCCCTGGAGAGCCGGAGACGGGCTTCGGCCGCTGCTAGGGCTGACCCCGCAGCACCCGCGCAGGCCCTCCCGGCCCGAGTCCACGCAGGAAACACAGCCTCGAGGCCTTGCCTTTAAAAAAAAGAAAGAAACATTTATTATTATTACTTTAATTTTTTAGAGGGGGAGGGGCAGAGGGAGAGAGAACCTCCAGCAGACTCCCCAGGAACACGGAGCCCGACACGGGGCTCGATCTCACGACCCTGAGATCAGGACCTGAGCCGGAACCAAGAGTCAGACGCTCAGGCAGACTGAGCCGCCCAGGCGCCCCTTCTAAAATTGGACCATGGGTTGGTCCCTTGTTTTAGTTTGTTGTCACTGTCAGGCACGCAGGGCCGTGTGAGTCTCCAGGCCGCAGACCAGGCTTGACGCTGGGGGCCGGCACCCTCCCCGCTGCGCAGACCGCCCCGCGCCCCCTCTTCCTGCCCACCTGTGGGCTCCTGACCCAGGCCAGCCAAGCTGCCCGGCCTCTCGGGTGACGGTGCTCCTGGCTCAGAGGGCACGGCATGGAGGTCTGGCCCTGGTGCCCCCCCGCCCCCTCCCCACCCCCACCCCCCAGCTCAGACCCCTCTCTGCTGGGGCTTACCACAGGGGTGCCTGCAACCCCCGCGGGCCGGGCGAGCCCTCCAGTTCCCGCATGAGCACTGTCTTCCCCACGGGCTGAGGGAGAGTTGCAGGGAGGGCCGACAGCCAGGTCCGGCTGGTGTCACGGGCCCTTTCCAGGCCCGCTCATGTGACACGCGTCCAGGCTGCCGGGGGAGGAACTGGGAGGGCCCACTGCCCCACGTGGGCCACCGCTGAGGTCCAAGCATGAGGGGCGGGTGGCCCTGGACGGCTGGCCACGGAGTCGGCTGGGAACATCTCAGGAGCACCGCAGCCTCTTTGCCACTGTGGAGGGAAGGTCCCAGGCAGGCCCAGCCCTGGGGCCGGTGTCTCCCAGTAACTGGGTCTGACCGGGCTCCACCGAGACAGAGCAGTGCTCCTGGAGCGCTTTCCCGGCTGCCGAGCCAGGGCGCCCGTTGCCTGGCGGGAGACACCGATTCTAGCGGGCGCTCTACCCAGCGAGTCGGGCCGCCCCGGCCCCACCGGCGCTCGGGTACTGTTCACGCGGACGACTGCACTGCCCCATTTGATCCAGAGCTGGTGGACGTCCTGGGCGATCGGAGGTCCGGTCCCAGCTGCACTAGTGATGATGTGAGTCTGACGGTCGCGGTGGGGCTGGCGTGCGGCCGCTCAGCGGGTTGGGCGCGAGCGGAGGCTCCGGGGCTGGTGTCCGGGGCAACCACGGCAGACCCACGTGTGTCCCACCACTTGCAGCGGCCACACGGTCTCTGGGCCAGGGAAGCTGGCGGTGCGTGCACATCCGTGCTGGAGGCCCCGGGGCTGTGGCCAGTCACGTCCCAAGCAGCGACGCCCAGTGCCGTCCTGACCCTTGGCCACTGACCTGTGTCCACAGCGCGCTTGGGCCCTATGCCAACACCTCACGTTCTGTCCCGATTCCGCCTGTCCTGAACCAGCACCAGAACTTTCCCCAACCCTGCAGAGGTGCCTGCTCCTCCCAGTCTTGGTTTCCCCACCTTGCAAATGAGGCAGGTGGACGCTGACACACAATTGTCTTTTAACGCTTGCTGTCCTGTCGTAGCAACACAGGGGCCCAGTGGCACAGAGAACCCAACAGAGCCACGCTGAGCACCAGTCGGGGGCCTTCCTGGGACCCTCCGCCCCGGCAGCCTGCATCTCTCTGGTTGTAGGGGGCAGGAGGTCTCGGATTTGTTGTGGCCCCCACGGCCCTGGCTACACCCCCTAGTAGAGACATGGGACCAGAGACTGAGGGACGCCAGGCACAGGGACCTGCCGTGCTCTTCTTCTCTCTCGGCACGAGTCAGCGGGGACCCTGGACACACGGCCTCTCTGTGCCACTGAAAAGGAGCAGGTACCTGTGGACGACACGGCTGGGCTCTGGGAAGGCAGACGACACTCAGAAGGGAGGGAAAGCAGCCAGCCAGCTGTGCTGGGGCCGCCCAAAGCAGCTAAGACACGGGGCAGGCTGGACAGCGCCCAGGGCTGGAGCTCCCCGTCTCCCTGTCACCCCGTCTTCTCCCTTCTTTCCTGTTCCAGAAAGCGTTGTAGGGACGTGTGGCTGAGAAGGGAGCTGCCCTCGAAGGAAGGGGCTTGTGTCCACGGGGGCAGCGCCCAGCTTCTCTGTGCTCCTGGCTCAGGGGCACACTGGTGGCCCAGCCTCAGGGCATGTTGAGAAAGGCTGCCCGGGCCGGCGTCCTGCTCTGGGCCCCTCTGGCTCCAGCGGCCCCAGGACCCTGGGGTATCTTCGCTGGTGTCTGCAGGTGTCCCGCAGGGAGCAGGTCAGCAAAGAGAGGGGCCCATAGCACAGGCCCTGAGCGGAAGCCCGGAGGCGTCCGGCTGGCCGGGGGCCGCACCCTGCTGAGCTCAGCAGCCGTGGTTTCCCCCGAGTGCTGTAGACGGAAGGTGACCTTGCTCTGTAACCTTGGGAGCGCAGGGCTCACACGTGTCTGTGTTTGGCTAACTCCACTCACAAGACTGTCTACAAGCTCCAGCCACGTGGTGTGTTTCAGTATTTTTCTTTTTTTTTTTTTTAAGATTTTATTTATTTATTTGATAGAGATCACAAGTAGGCAGAGAGGCAGGCAGAGAGGGAGAGAGGAGGAAGCAGGCTCGCCGCCGAGCAGAGCCCGATGTGGGGCTCGATGCGGGGCTCGATCCCGGGACCCTGAGATCATGACCTGAGCCAATGGCAGAGGCTTAACCCACTGAGCCTCCCAGGCACACCCAGCCTTTTTAAGCTGAATTATATTTCCTCGTGCGGACAGACCACACAGGTCCCTTCCTGCACTGATGTCCCCCTGGACCGCGTCTGCCTCTCGGCTCCGGGAACAGCTGTTGCGCACACAGCCGGGGCGCGCGGACCGCCCCTCCAGACCCTGTCCGTTCTTCTGGGGGTTACGCCCGTCAGTCCAGCGGCCAGGTCAGACAGGGACTCTGCACCTGACTCTGACTCTGCGAGGGACGGCCACCCGTTTCCCGGCGCCACCTGTCTCGTGCTGTCCTCCGGGAGGGCATGTCCGGTGCTGGCCGGCGCGGCCGGCTTCTTGCAGGTAACGCTCTGTTCTGAAGACGCGTGTGGTCCTCACACCCAGCTGAAGCCTGTTTATTGGCCTCGCCGTGCCGTGTGCCCTCGGACAGACACACAGCCTCTCCTCGTGCAGCCGCTCACGGGCGTGTGGGCTGCAGCTCACACTCCTTGCTTCTGCAGCGTTTTCGGGGCCGCACACGCTTCTCCCTTGAACGGACCACATGCGTAGACGGTTTCCAGCGCTAGCGGTGTCGTGACTACCGCGTGCAAATCTTCACACAGGGACGTATGCGGTTGGGACGTATTTCCGTGAATTTGGCTGGGCTCTTGGCTCCTTGCCTCCAAGCGCACCCCATTGCCCGTCTGCCCGCGCTCCGGAAGCGCCAACCACACTCCTTCCGGCGGGCATGGAGGCTCCTTTCCTGTTCTTTGGCCAGAACTGGTTTTATGATTTTAAAACATTACCTGCCAGTTTGACAGAGGATTAGCCAAGAGCCGTCGATGCTTTCATGGCGTCTCCGTTTCCAGTGAAGGGAAGCGCTGGTCGCCGGCTCCCTGGCAGCGGTGCGACTTGCGTGACACCTGTGCGGGTCTTTTGCGCATTTCCGGTGGCTGTGCTCGTCCTTCAGAACGTATTGCTTTACGAGATCACCATCAACCCTTTGTAGCACACCCTGAAACACTTTCTCCTGGTTTGCCGTTTGCTTTTAATTTGGGTCCATGGTATCTTTAACCATCAGCTGTTTTAAATTCTTACGTGGTCGATATGTCCGTCTTCTGTGGCGCTTGGGAAGGGCTCACCATCCGGAGCAATAGCGCGGCTCAGCCACGTTCCTGCTATTTCCTTCGATGGCTGGGTCTAGGTACACAGTGATGTGAAGCTGCTAAGCTTTGGTTCAAATGCTTATGTCAGTAATCAGCGTAGTGACCGGAGTCGGCAGATGGAACGTAATTACGTGGTTAAAAATGGGTAGAGGCTAATTTTTCTACAGATCTTCATCAACCGCCCAGAGCAAACTTGTTTGGCCTCAGTCCGTGGGGTTGGAGAGAATGATTTTCCCCCAACTTCTGATTTCTCGCGTCCTGGGCAGTGACCCCGGGGGCTGGGGTCCCTCACAGGGCCTCTGCCGACCACCACGTGTGCACACAAGGTCTCTGACGAAGGTAAGAAGAGACCAGGGCAGCATCCTCTTCCCCACGTGGCGTGTGGCTGCGGCTCCGGGGCTGCGGCTGGAGGTCCGCCCAGTGGGCCGGGGAGGGGCGGGTGCCCCGGAGGGTGGGGCCAGACCGAAGGCTGCCTCGCACCAGGCAAGGACGCCCCTGCTCACAGTGCTGGGCGGCGTGGAGAAGACCGGACTTGTGGGATTTCATACATCAAGACTATTTTTGTTTCAAGAGTTGAAAATTGATGAACGCCGGAGCTGTCACGTGTCCTGTGGGAGGCCGGTCTCGCTCTTTGCCGGAGTCTCGAGCATCAGCAGCTTTCTGGAAAGCAGCCTTTATGTTCAGCGTTGGAGCCGATGCCTGGGCTGTGGGCGGTGGCAGAAGGCCCAGCAGGCAGGGGACGGCGCGGGGCCCCTGGGACCGGTGTCAGTCCCACTCCTGGTGTGCTCCGATCCTAAAGATTTTGGCCGATGGGGAATCTTGGCGCTTTATGATCCTTGGGCCGACACTGAGGTGTCTTGGCTGGACCCTCACGACCACGAAGCCCCATGGTCCATGGGAACAGCCCCCGGCGGCTGGGACTCACCACCAGCAGCTCACTGTGCCCCAGTTTGCACCTACCGAGGGGCGGGGAGCCTCGAAGCGGCCCTTCCTAATGGACATCTCCGCCACAGGGCGGGTCCTCCTTTTGGCCGCCGAGGAAGGACAGCAGCTCTGCTCCCCGCACCGTGTCGGGGGCGCTTCTGTCCTCGTCCACCAGCCAGTGAGGTATTGGCGGACGTGACCCAAGCGAAGGCCTGAATTGTGTGTAGGGGCCGGGTTTGCGTTCTCGTGCGTGTGCCGTCACCCCGACGTGGCCTGGCCGGAGCCCCCGCCGGTCCCGGGAGAGGAAGCCACGTGGGGGTAGAGCCCAGCCCACAGCCCGGACCCGGCTGGGCCGGCCCTGCCCCGCCAACCTCAGACTCAGGAGTGAGGAGGAAACGCTCCTTGCCTCCTGCGCTGGGGCTGCTTGTCACGCAGCAGAGACTGACGGACACGGAGCCTGACAGCCGGGAGGTCTCACGGACTCAGGTGTCACCTTCCTCCTCTCTCCCCCTCCAGGGCAAAGTGCACTGACTGCCCTCCCTCGCTCTCAGAAGCTGACCCCCGCGGCGGCCAAGTCCACATCCCTCGGGCCGGGCCGCACTGCCTCCCGTGGGGAGCTCGCCCCTCCTGCCTCTGTCTGTCCGCCCCCCACCCCCACCCCCACCCCGTCCATTCCCAGCCATAGTGTTCCTGGAAGAGCCGCGCAGCCCCCGGCCACCGGTGAGCCTGCCGGCCTGCCCTGGGGCAGGAGCCGCGTCCATGGCTACAGCCAGGGGGCTGCTGGCTCTGCCCGAGCTCTTCCTTCCAATGGGGCGGGAGAGGCCACGGTCCTCACAGCCCCTCACCCGGAGTTTCTGCCAACCCTGTGATCTTCCCCGGTGTCCTGAGCCACGAGGGGCAGGGGCCCAGGCTCTGGTCCACACAGGCCAGCAGCTCCTGGTACTGCCTGCCCGGTCCGGCCCCACGGCCGCTCAGCGGAGCAGCGAGCTGGGAAGGGCATGTGGGCCGAGCTCCTGCTTGCCTGGAGAGGCTGCCAGGCACCACCAGGCTGCAGGCAAGGAGGGGTGCCCTTCCCAGCTGGCTTCTCCCCCCTGCCCCCGGGGCTCCAGAACAACCCTCAGGAGACGCTGGGACCTCCCCTGCCTCCTACCTACCCTCACACCTCACCTCCTCCCCTACTCTTCTCTGCACAGCAGCCATGAATTTAAACCCATCTCTGTTGTGGCCAATGGCTCTCAGCCCCTGCCTAGTACGTCTGCTTAAAACCCGGCGTGCGGCCACCCATCCCTCGGGCCAGGCACCTGTATGCTTCCTGCTGTGGGGTTCTGTGGTTGTCTGGGCCACTCGCACCCACAACAAGGCGTCAGACCCACGTGCGGCTACACAGCCCTCAAGCCCCTCCCATCCAGAGCACACGCATGGGCTGCCTTGTGTCTGCAAAACCATCTCTTCTGTGGGGAACGTTCAGATACTGATTTATTTCTCTCCTTCCTTTTCTGACGATGCATTGAAATTTCAGAAGAGTTTTGGATCTACAGAAACATTGCAAAGAGAGTGTGGGGGGTCACCACATGCCCCACACCAGCCGGCGGCTCCCGAAGGAACACAGGATGGGAACCGGCTTCACTACTGTCCTCATGGCCTCTTTCCACTCCAGAACCCGCAGGACACTGGGTCAGCACGTCCCCCTGGGCTCCTCTCCGCTGGGATGCTCTCTCTCTCAGACTGTCCTTTTTGTGGTGACCGGACAGTTGGGAGGACAACTGGTCCAGTGTTTTGTAGAATGCCCCTCAATTCGGATGTGTCTGAGGCTTTTCTCACGGTGGGCTCTTCCCGTCTTCTCTGCTTCCCGATGCAGGTCACACGAGACCAGTGCCGCACCACCCCAGCCCACTGCTTCAGCCTGAACACGGGCCGGCCTCCTTCAGTGGCAGGTGACAGAAGACACAACCTGGAAGTTCAGAGCATGTTTGTTTCAGGTATGGCTTGATCAAGGCTTTAAAAGGTATTGCTAAGATGAGATTTCTCTTCTCTGTGCCTCACCTGCACTGGCTCTGTCCTCATGAGTCCGCCTCACCGACACAGACACGGCCCCCAAATCCCACCTCCTGGAACCGACTCATACTGATCTTCCCAGGGCCGCACGCTCCAGTGTGGACGGCAGCCGACAGGCCGTGCCGAGAATGCATGGGCTAGAAGAGAGCAGCAGTAGACGCCCCAGGCAAGAACAGCCCACCGCCGCAGGAAGAGGGGCCTGGGTCCCCCATGAACGTCTTCTGAGACAGAGAAGAGACCCTGAGCAGACACAGGCCCTGGAGCCCCGTGGAGGGGTATCAGGGCTCGGCAGCGTGCCCTCAGCCCCGGCTCCGATCGTTACTCAGTGTGAGATGCGGTGTCGATGCCCCACGATGATATGCGGGTGAGTGACCATGGAGCGGCGAGGCCACCGTTGCCTGGGTTGGGAGCAGGCCCCGCACGTGGGGCCGCGTGCCACGGAGCCACGAAGAGGCGTCTGCAGTATGAGAAAAGTCGTTTGGAGCGCAGTGTAGACGAGGCCCGTGTCGTCCATCAGGAGCTTGTCTCGGGAGGCGACAGTTTGCTCGTTCCCTCGAACGGGATTTATGGTGGAACTTCATTTTTATGAAGACCTGAATGACCATGGTCTGCGACGGACACAGCGGCCCTCACCGTCTTCAGCGGGAGGGGGGCTGGGCCTCGGGCGGGCACGCCGCGCGGAGGGTCTGCTCCCGTGGTGATGCGGACAGGAGGGTCCCGGGGCCAAAGCCCGCAGCGGCTTTGCTGGGGGGATGGTCCCCTGTGATAGGGGACATGCAAGGGATGCTGGGGACCTTTGACCCCCGCAGCTGTCGCCAACCCAGGTATCCGCCCTCGGGCCCCACCCCTCCTGGGGGCTCCAAGTTCTCAGAGAGCTGGAGCTGGTGGCCCACTTGGCACAGTGCCCTTCCGTGGGCGGGCCTGGGGAGCAGCACCCCCGGACGGAGCCCTGAGCACTGAGAGGAAGCAGCGGTGTGGGGCTGCGAGGGAACCGCAGCGGATACAAAGCCTCGGCCCAGCACTTCCCGGCTCAGGGTCCACAGGAGGATCCCAGGGAGCAGGGAGAGCCAGGCCTCGACGGCCACCCCCTTGCTGTGGCGGGAGGGCTGGCCGTCTGTCGCTTGCTGGCTGTCCCCAGCTCAGTCTCACGCTCCGGCTCTCTCTGACTGAGCTGTGTGTTCCCCTCCCCGTGGCCGTCAGGTCACGTCCTCCCCTGGTGGGGCCGTTGTCCGGTCGAAGAAGGGGCGTCACCTGGCGGCGCCGTGAGCCTCACTGAGGAAACCAGGACGCAGGGCTGCTTGCAGGGGTGCGAGCAGGAGCCTCCGAGAGGCGAGGTGGGCGCCTGCCTGCCACTCCCCAAAGGGGCAGCACTGAAATTTCCCTGGGACGCTGGACCCCATTACTGACCAGGCCATAGCGCGGCCTCAGAGAGGCACGTGTGCTCGATCCGCGAGGGCCGCTGGGGCCCGGCCGGCGCTCACTCCACTCACTGACACTCAGACCCGCAGGCCCGCTGGCCATGAGGGCCGGAGCCGCCCCACGCCCCATGAGGACGGGGACCGGGACTGGCCTGCGGAACAGCCTTCCTGCCCTGCCCCGACGGCCCGAGCCCACCGCAGCAGCGAACACCCGGCTGCCCCCAGAGAGGCTGAAACGCAGAGGAACCTGGGGGGTGGAACCCCAAAGGGGTCCCAGGTGGGGCCTGAGGCGGGCAGTGGGTGTCTGGAGCGGAGGGTACTAGCAGCTCAGCGGAGGGTCCTGGCAGCCTTGTGACAACTTCCCTCTCCGGGCCCGCCCCCTCAGCCTCTGCCCGTCCAGCCTCACCACTCCCCTGCCGCTTGACCCCCAGCTCAGCACCCCGGGCCCCTCCCCAAACACTTACCTTCTGCAGACAGGGCTGTGCCCGGAGCCTGGAGCCGGCTGCCCTGGTCTGTGTCCCGCAGGAGGCGCTGTCCTGCAGCGGGTTTGGCTCTGAGACAAGGTCAGGTGTGCAGAAGCCTGCTGAGGGGGAGGAGTGGGGAGCAAGGGGGAGGGGCTCCTGCCGGCTGGAGGGGCACAGGGGGCGTGACCAGGTGGTGCAGGTGCGCCCCGGACGTCCCGCACCCTGCCCGTCCGGAACCCTTCCAGCCGGTATCACGAAGGACGCAGGCCCACAGGCTTTCCTCCTCCCTGACCAGCCGCTGCCTCTGCTCCCTACAGCGCGGTGGGGAGGGTGTGAGGGCCCCGCCCTCGGAGCCCAGCCTGCGCTGAGACCCTGCCCCCAGGCCCCTCCTCACCCTCCCTCACCTAGGGGCTGGCAGAGAGGGGCTCTTACCCGTGGGAGAGGCACCGTGCAGCCCTGAGGGGGGTGCAGGGCTGACTGGGATGCCTTTGCCTGCGGAGATCCAGGTGGGCAGGTATCCCAGAGACAGGAGGGGGAGCCGCGAGAGGGAGCCCTGGAGCCCCGGTCTGGCTGGGGGGCTGCTCCGTGAGCCGGGAGGGGGCAGGCTGGGGCGGGGGATGAGGGTTGCCCCTGCGACCGCTAGCGTCGCTAGTGGACAGGTCAGTAGGAGCTGGATGCTCGGGTGTTGAGTCAGAGGCGGGAGCGACTGGGAGAACCGGGGACAGATGGTGGCCCCTGCGGATGCGGAGTGACAGGGTTGCAGCGGCAGAGAGGGCCCGCCCTGTCCCCAAGGGGAGCTCTCTCTCCTGCTGATCTGCTCTTACTCTAGGCTCTTTGGGGGATATGCCCAGGTGCCTTCTGACCTCATCGTTCTTCCCAAACAAGGGACACCAGATCTGGAGGGACCCAAGCGTGTGGGCCGGACTACAGCCGCAGGTGGCGAGGGTTGGGTCTGGGGCCCTCAGCCCCCTGCAGCCCCCCACCTCTCAGCTCCTGTGGGTGGGTCCTGAGAGGCTCCCCCCAGGTTAGTGGGCGTCCCACGGAGCAGGCAGGGAGGACCCCGGGTTCGTGGCCACCTGGGTGTGGCCAGATGGTCCACACGCCAGCACGTACCCTCCTGCTCTGTGCCACTGAGCAGGGCGGGGGGCGGGGGGCGACAGGGGCCCCGGAACGTGTGCTACACCCCCTCCCAGCCTGGCTGGCCAGGGGACGGCCCTCGTGCGTCTCAGCCCAAGCCTCGCCTGGTGCTGGCGTCCGGGACATGTTTTAGCCAAAGGAGCTGTCGTGAGACTTGGGTCTTGTGTCTCCGTTCCTGCCCCGTGCTGAAGGGCCGGGCGCATATGAGAAGCCTCTGCTCCCGTCTCCTCCTATCCACTGAGTCACGGCTGCTCAGCCAGACTGACCCTCTCCCCCAGGCTCAGTGTTCACCAGCTCTGCCGTCAGCCATCTGTCCCCAGAGCTGGGGTTCGGCGCCAAGGAAACCTGGGCCCACACGGGCTCTGCTGCACCAAGCGGTGGGAGCGGCTCCGAGAATGCCAGGCGGGGCCTCTGCGTGGTGGGGAACATGGTCCTGAGGCCCCGGCTCTGCCCCTCCTGTCCCCACGGCTGCCGGTCGACTGGCGGCGGCTCCAGCTACTGCCTGTGTCTGAGGAGCTCGGTCCGACTTGGACGCAGAAAAGGAAGCTGCTGTGTCCCCACAACGATGACATTCTCTTCCGCCTGACCCGGCCACAGCCGCCCCTGCCAGATGCAGGACAGCTCCGACCGGCACCCCAGAAAAGAGCCCCCCACAGAGTCCTCACCACCTGCCTGGGCTACGGGTTCAGCCGGGCCCGGGACCCGGCACCCAGCAGGGGCCACACGCCCCCTGGGGGCTCACGGAGATCTCACCACCAAGCCTCGCCCTCAGGAAACCCTTGAGGCCCTGGTGCGGACTGGGCTCTGGCCCATCCCTCCACTAATCATGACTAAAATCTGGACAAGATGCAAACAGCGCATGCTGCTGAGGACACACCGACACAGAGGAACAACCTGAAAGGCGTTTCGGGGTCTTTCCTGCAGTTCTGCCCAGGCGGCAAGCCCCCGCCTCAAACCGGCCCTTCCGCACAGAAGACTAGACGCGTAGAGACACCGGGAAGGGAGGGAGCCGGACAAGAGGGTCTCCTCGTTGTGAGCACGGCCCTGCGCACACCTCAGAACGGCCCTACAGGGCACACGTGAAGCCCGGTCCACGGAAGGCGAGTCGGGCCCGTGTGCGGCACAGCATCTCCGAGGATGGAGGCAGGACCCGGAGTCTGTACCGCACCGCGTCCCAGGACGTAAACAGAATCAGTCCCCAGAAACCAGGGGAAAGGACCCACCCTCTGGAGGAGGACGAGGGCCAAGCAGCAGCGGACCCGCGGCTCGCAGAGGGCGTCCTAACGATGTTTGTGAGACTGTGCCCCGTCTCTCTTACAGAAAGGACAGAACAGGATTTGAAATGAATGTAAGAATTCTCAGCCGAGACGTAGGAAATAGAAGAAATGAACAAATATTTCCGAATCCCCAAATACAGTATCTGAGATTTAAAAAAAAACTCACTGTTGGACTCCGAGCAGACCAGAGATGCAGGAGCAAGTCCGTGAACTTGAAGGTGAAGGGAATGCGACAGAGGCTCGGGGGTGGGGACGGCGGCGGAGCCCGGGCACACGCGGCGTCCCGGGAGGAGAGGAGAACGGCGGGCAAGTGTTTGAAGGAAAAACCACGGAAACGCCCTCCATTTGGTGAGAGAAAATAAGTGCAAACATTCAGGAAGCCCAGAGAATCCCAGAGAGGATGAACTTAGAAAACCACACTGAGAAACATGATTCTATGCCCCGGCTGGCTGGGTCGGTTACGCATCCGACTCGGTCTCCGCTCAGGCCTTGATCTCAGGGTCGTGAGTTTGAGCCCCACCTCGGGCTCTGCACTGGGTGTGGCGCCCACTTGAGAAAAAACCCAAAAAGCAGAGACTGATGCAGTAGACGTAAGGAAGCCAATCCCGGGACGCTCCAGCCACGAGAGACACACGTTACATACCGACACCGGCAGATCAAGTCATCCGAAGGGACACGGTATTCAGTTCAACCATTCTCCCCCTCTCACGTTCACTCTCAAATAAATAAAATCTTTTAAAAATGTAGGCTGCTTTTTACTGAGTTTCGAGAACTTCATACGCTCCGAATTCAAGTTCTTTGTCGGGTAAGAGGACGCGCAGGTGTTCCTCCCAGTCTGCAGCTCCTGTCTTCGTTCGATCTCTGACCTGCCCCAGAAAGAGCCGACGTTCCTAACGTCCATGAAATTCAATTTACAAACTGTTTTTTTTTTTTAATGGGTCAATGCTTTTATGTGTCAGATCGAAGATCTTTGACTAATGCAAGGCCACAAGAATTCCCTTTCCTATCATCTGGAAGTTTTATGGTTGCCGATTTTCGATTTAGGCCTCTGAGCCATTTTGAATTAACTTTTGAATATGCTGCAATGCGTGGCCCATTCTTTCTGTCTTTTTTGGCACATAATAACCAACGGTTCCAGCACCGTTTGTTAAAAAGACTGCCTTTCCCCCATCGTATTATCTTTGAACCTTCACCGAAGTAAGTCGACTCTATGTGTGGCCTAATTCTGGCGTCTCTATTTTGTTCTATGCGTCTATTAGGCCGTAATCGGTGTGAATCTGCCACTTGGCTCTTCTTTTGGTGAGCCTAGCTCCTTCTCCTCTCCCCGTAAGTCTTTTTTTTTTTAAGATTTTACTTATTTATTTGACAGAGAGAGATCACAAGTAGGCAGAGAGAGAGGAGGAAGCAGGCCTGCTTCTCTGCCGAGCAGAGAGCCCGATGTGGGACTCGATCCCAGGACCCTGAGATCATGACCTGAGCCGAAGGCAGCGGCTTAACCCACTGAGCCACCCAGGCACCCTCCCCGTAAGTCTTTAAAAAAAAAAAAATAGGTTTTCCAGCTGCTACAGAACATTCTGCTGTTTTTTCTTCTGTTTGGATTTGCGCTGGCTCTGTGGGCCAGTTTGGGGGAAGGCACACGCAAGCAATCCATGAACACGGTTCGCCTCTCCGTTTGTGTGCGTCGTAGCTGAGTTCTGCAGTCAGGGTTTTGTGGGCTTCAGCTGACCACACGTACGCTCATCTCACTAGATTTCTAAGGATTTCGTAGGTATTCGGTGCCATCAGAGATGGAACTGTTTTTAATCTCAGTTTGCAGGGGTTCGCCGTTGGTAACAAACATAGAACTGATTTTCGTGTAGTGATTCTGTATCTGAGGAACTTGCAAAACTCACTTATTTCTTCCTGCAGCGTTTTGTCAGTTCTCTGGGGCTGTCTCCGCAGACCGGCGTCATCGTGGGGTAGAGACGGCTCTGCGGGTCTCTCCTGCCGGTAGGTCATACACCAGCTTGTTCGTTGTCTTATTACGCTGTCCAGGCCTTTCACCATCCGATGAGGTTGGGTGTGGGTTTCTTGTTTGTCATTTTTATTTTGCAGACGCCCGGCACCCTGTGGAGGAGTCCCCTTCTATTCTGAGTGTGTTGAGGGCTTTCTTCATGAGCAGACGTCAAGTATTTTCCAATCCTCTTACAACGTGGGAGATGTTCTCACGGCTCCTGCTCTCTGCACTGTCCATGTGGTGACGGCAGGACTCGATACCGCACGAGCCGCACGTCGTCGGGTTAACTCCGCTGGGTCAGGAGAGCGTTTATTTTTCTTCTTGCCGGATTCGGTTTCCCGGTATTTGTTGAATGATTTTGTATCTGTAATGGACTGAATGTTTATGTCCCCCCACCCCGAAGCATCTCGGAATTCAGACGCTGAAACCCTAACTCCAGCGTGACGGTGTGCGGAGGCAGAAGTGATTGGGGGTGGATGGAGCCATGAGGATGGGGCCGTCCTGGGGGGATTCCAGGCCCTATAGGATGAGTCAACCTGTCCACGGGCACGTCATGGAGGGGCCATCAGAGGAGAGTGACAGGATGTGGTCTGCAAAGCCGGAGAAGGCCCTCGCCCAGAGCCAGATGGCCCTGGCACCCTGATCTGAGTTCCAGCTTCCGGAAGCCCGACAGGACGGGTTTCTGTTGCCGAAGCAGCCGGTCTACCGGACGGTTAGGGCCGCCTGAGCTGGCCTGATGCTCACGTGGCCCGGCCTCCCCTTCCGCCTGCCCGGGGACACCCTGCACTGTCTCTCTAGCGCCCAAGCTGGTCAGAGCGAGGCGGACACAGCCAGAGCCCCCAGTGGCTGTCTGGGCATGAGGTTATGTGCTTCAGAACCCCCCCCAGATCAGCCCGACGGGGGGCGGGCGGGGAGGGACGCTCAGAGCTCGATGATGTAGCTGGCCCAGGTGGCCACCGGCCCTGTCTCCCCTCCTGGCTCTCGAAGGCTTAAGGTCATTGCCTTCCCGAGATGACTTCAGGGAGCTCATCTCTGCCAGATCTGAGTGCCGGGAGCCAGCACGGGCCGGGCGCCAGGCCCACCGTGTGTTGTCCTCATGCCTCCCCCTGCCTGGGCCCCCCCAGCCTGTAGGGACCTCTGTGTCCTCGCCTGAGCAAGGAGCCTGCCCTGTGGCCGCCGTGAGGATGGCCCAGGGTAGGTGCCCAGGGAGGCCCTCCTCGGCCCCACCGCTGGCATTGGCAAGGCCCCGGCCCATGCCGTCCCCACAGAGCCCCTCTGTAGGTGAGCCGGTGCCGATGGCCGCGGGCAGGTGTCAGGGAGGCGTGGAGAAGCCGGGCGACACTGTTCACGCTCTTGTCTCTCCGCAGTCCGCCAGCTGCCCCGCACCTGTGCCATCTGTCTCAGGGCCTCCACGAGGTGAAGAGGAGAGACGGAGCCCCGCCTCCCTCGCGCCGGCCCCCGCCCAGCCTGGGAAGGCCTGGCCCCACCTGGGGCTCTCTCGGAGGCTGGGACTGGCTCCCGGGCACCGCTAAGAGCTGGTGTAGGAAAGGCCGGTTCAGCGCGGACCATACTGTGCCTGTCACCGGCGCTTCGGCCCTTTGCCAACCTTTGCTTCACAGGCACCAGCAGACGCCTCTGTGGCCGAGGCCCACGTGCCGGCTGGTTTCAAGCCCTCGCTGTCTGCTGGACGTCAGGGTGAGGGATGGGTTGAGTCATTGTCCCAGGATGAGCGAGTCGGGACCTGAGCCTCCCACCCAGGGAGGCCCCAGGTGCTGCCTCGGACACGGACGTCCCCAGCCTCTCCTCCTGCTGGGTTTTTGACTGATGGTGAGTATCAGGCTGGGGAGGGGGCATGGTCATCCCCGTGCGGGCAGAGCGGACTTCGGAGGGTCTGGACACTAATAAGCCCAAACAGAAGGCAGAGAGGTGACTCTGAGGGAAGGCGTGGGGCCTCCCGCTCTGGCCAGCGCCCTCTCAGGCCTCCCCCTGCACACAGGCAGGCAGGGGACTCTCCGGCCGAGCAGCAGGCTGGAGGCGGTTCTGTGCATCCGTCTGAGTGTGCGGTGCCGTCTGGCCACCTGCTTCTCGCCGGTTCTCACAGTTTGTCCCACGGATCCCCGACGATCCTGTCCACAGCCCCCACCCCAGGCCTTCCCGGGGAGCTCTGGACGGCAGCCCTGGCATCCGCTCGCACCACGGCCCCTTGCTGGGTCCTCCTCTTAGATGACCTAGAAGCACTGACCGGCTCCCCCTCTGCGGTCCTCACCAGGCTGGACCCACCAGAGAACAGAACTCAGGAAGGTTGTCTCGCTACCCCTGGTGCCCTCCCCCGCCTTCCCCAGACTGACGCAGTGGGTCGGCGAGGGGACAGCCGGTGATTTAATACGCAGGCCAGGGAGGAACCTTCGAGTCAGTGGTTCTCAAACCAGGGTCCCAGACCGGCCACGTCACAGAAATGCGTGTTCTCAGTGCCCCGGACCCGCCGAGCTCTGGCTTTGACCAGCCCTCTGGACGCACCCGCCGGGAGTGAGAACCGCTGCCCGGTCCACCCCTTCCCTCTCCGGGCCAGCGGGGCTGCAGGGGCCAGCCGGGCCTCGGCAGACTCAGGGTCCTGGGGGTCCCAGGCTGCACTCATCCGTACAGCCCACATCCTGCAGGCGGGAGGCGCCCGGTGGTCCTGTTGCTCTCGTTCCCTTGCGCCCATCAGGGCTGGGGCCGTGCTGAAGGCGCTGCCTCGGAAGACAGCCATGTTAGCAGACTGGCTGGGAGGAGGGGGGTGCGGGGGTGTGGGGGTGCAGGCGGGGGTGCGGGGGGCAGGGGTGCGAGGGTGTGGGGGTGCAGGCAGGGGTGCGGGGGGCAGGGGTGCGAGGGTGTGGGGGTGCAGGGGTGCTGGGGTGCGGGGGTGCAGGCAGGGGTGTGGGGGTGCGAGGGTGCGGGGGTGCATGCAGGGGTGCGGGGGGCAGGGGTGTGAGGGTGTGGGGGTGCAGGGGTGCAGGCAGGGGTGCGGGGGTGCAGGGGTGCTGGGGTGCAGGCAGGGGTGCGGGGGTGCGAGGGTGCGGGGTGCATGCAGGGGTACGGGGGGGCGGGGCATGCTGGAGGCTTCAGACCGCCGCTCGCCCACCGCTGCACACAGACCAGCGACGCACTCCTCACCTTCTCGCGACAAGGGGCTCTGTAGGTTTGGGGTCCCCTGGTGGGAAGGGGAGTTTGGAAGCCGCAGGAGTCCGAGCTTCTCGCCGTGGACGAGAGACGGGACTCTGGACCCCCCGCCCACCACCAGGTTGGCACACTGGGTCACGCCAGGGGCGCGTGGGGGAGAGCACTGGCCACGGGCGGAGGTCCCGTCGGATGCTGCAGTTGGAGACCCGAGCCTCAGTCTCCCTTCCCGACAGCGGGACGCGGCCAGGGGGATGGTGCAGGAATGAGCGGCGGGGCCACCGTGAGTGACGCACAAGCTGGCCGCCAGCTCCAACCAGGCGGCTGAGCACCGCTGTCCCCGACCCCTGTGCCAAGCCGTGACGTCTTGCTGACCTCACCTTTATCCCCTCAAGGCTCTCCTCCCACCCCTACCCCGGCCCCCCTTCTTCTCGCGGGTCATAGTTGTCCGAGGCCACAGGGCTCAGCCCCTCCTCCCCACCCACACCTCAAAGATCACCCATTGATGACCCCAAATTCACACCAAGGTTCCAGAACTTTCCCTGAGCTTGTCAGAGCACTCAGTCACCTGCTCAGCCCCATGAAGGCCCAGCAGGCTGCCCAGGCTCTGTGAGGCGAGGCAGCACTGTCCACAGCTGCCCCCAGGCTCAGGTCGCCCCAGGCTCTGCCACTGGCGCCTCAGAGTCTGGGTGTCCCCCACAGAGACTCCTCCCCCGCGACCACCCACTCAGCAGCCCCTGGCCTCACCTTCAAAATAAATCTGAAATTCGCCTTCTTGTGCCACCGCATGACCCAAGGGATCAGCTTGAAACCCAGCCTCCCCCCTGCCCTCAGGCGCCACACACCCACGCCCCTCCCCAGAGCAAACCAAAGGGGTCTCACGAGCAGGGGGTTCAGGTCCAGCCTCCCGGCCTCCCCCTGCACTCAGAATAAGCCCCGGCTCCATAGTGGGACCCAAGAGGCCCCTGAGAGTGACCGCTGGCTCCGTCAGCCTGGGCCCTGGCCAGGAGGGCCTCCCTTCAGGGCATGGACCATCCATCCCGTCCCAACACCCACCCCAGGGCCTTTGCACCTGCTGCTCCTGTCTCTGCAATGTTTTCCCCCACAAGGCTGTGTAGCTGCTCCTTCCCTTGGCGCAGGCACCAGTTCAGATAGTTCTTCCTTGACCGTCCAGCCCATCCCGTCTGCTCCCGAGACACCTGACCGTCCCTCAGCTGCTCATTGACACGACGGCCCCCTGACCCCTCCTCTAGGTGGTGACCCGTGGAGGCAGCAAGCTCCTCGGGCTTGTTCACTGAGCCCTGCTGCACACCATGCTACAGAGAGACCTGCTGGCACACACCGCGGATGGAGGGAGCGGGATCAGAACCTGGCCCGGGGGAGTTCGTGGCCCTACCTATCTCGGGCACAAGGGGGGCTGGCTCCCGGCTCCCGCCACGCTCCCTGCACAACACAGACCGGGCTGCGGCTGCGGGGTCCACGCCTGGCCTGTGAAGGCTCCGGGCAGCTGCTGGGGCTGACAAGGCTCCTGCAGGGCAGGGCAGGGCCCCCCAGGAAAGGGGCTGGAGCAGAGGTCCCGGGCTGGCCCAGCTGCACCCAAGCCCGGCCCCAGAACCCCCTCCCAGGCAGGGGTGGCGAGCCCGCAGACAGAGCTACTGGCCTGGTGACCCCCGTGCCTGGGGGTGTGGCAGCTCCCGAGGGGCGGGGCTCCCCGTGGGGCCAGGCTCCTGGCTGTGGCCTCAGAGGAACGAAGCCAAATCCCAAGAGGCTTAGCCTGGGAGCTCTGCAGGGGCTCTCTCAGCCTCAGTTTCCCCGGCTCTAAAGCAATCACAGCTTGCCGGGGTGCACGGAGCAGGTGCGCCCCTCCCGTCGGAGTCCCACCTGCCCTTCGTGGGCCACCGGAGCCCGCCCTGCCTGCTTCCTGTCTGGGTCAGGCTGCTGAATTATTCAGCCGGCGCGGGGCAGGCCCTGGCAGGACGGGCAGGGGGAGCGGCTCCTGGACCGCATCCCGACCCTCCAAGGCTCTGACTCATCTCTGGCTCCAGCCGTTCTGTTAATGGAACCACAGTCCGGGCCGCCTCCGACAGCCCCACGGCCCGGCCCCGCCGCCAGGCCGCCTCTCCCTACCCGAGGCTGCCCCTCCTGGCTCCCTGCTTGCAGGCTGGCTTTGGGGAGCGAGGGCCACACGCACTGGCCCACGAGATCAGACGTGGTGTTTGTAAACCCGGGCTCCAGCCAGCCACTGTGCTGACCCCCGATCGCCACCGTCCCCGAAGCAAGGGATGAAGACGTCCTGCGAGACGCCGGTGGCCGGGCTGCCGACGGCCTCGCTCGTTTCCTCACAGAGTATTTCCCAGGGGCGTGGAAAGGGCTGTCGCAGGATTGCTCTGGGGCGTGTGCATGTGTGTGAGTGTGCGTGCACACATGTGTGGGGTGCGTGTGCCCGTGTGAGTGTGCACGTGCCTTGTGAGTGTGTGTGTCACACTGTAACACTTGCACACGTGGGGTCCATTGCCCTCTGACTCCCCGTGTGTGCACGTGGGTGCAAAGGCCCTGACCGAGTGGGAGTCGGGGTCCGGGTCCCCTGCGCCGCAGGCCCGTCAGCCTTGGCGCTCCCAGACTCGGTTTAGGACTTCTCTGCACTTGTCGTTCCTGCTGGTTTACTGCAGAATCCCCACGACCAGTGTTTCTGGGTCCCTGTAAACCGTCGGCACCAGGTCTGCCGAGAGAAGGGTCCTGGTGCACCCTCAGGCCCCTGCCAGGACAGTCCCGGTCCCTTCTGCAAGGAGAGGGTCTGTGTGCCGAGAGGGCCAGGAGTTCCCAGCTCGAGGCCCTCAGGACAGGGCTTGTCCCGGGATGGGCAGCGTCCCTGGGGTGCGGGGAAGGACTCCCTCCTTCCTTGGGCCTCAGGCTGCCAGGAAGGCCAGGTAAGGGGACTCTGGGCAGACGTGGAACAGCCCCTGAGGGTCTAGTGCAGGGGTCGGGACCGCGGCATGCCCAGAGGGAGAGTCCCGCTTCAGGGTCTGCCATCCCGGGCCCTCGTCACCCCCAGCCTACCCGCCACTGCTCCCAGGGAGTCTCCGAGCTCAGCTGCTGCCCGGACTGCTGCTGTTTCATAGAAGCACACTCATCTGGCTGTCCTCAGGGAGCAGAAAGCTCTTCAGGGAAAGCTCCCTTCTGGCCAGGGAGTCAGAGTTCCTTGAACAGAGCAGCTAAGAGGGGGACAAAGGCCAGGAGGAGGGGCCTGCTGGCCTCCCCAGGGCCTCAAACTGCAAAAGCAGGAGCGCAGGCTCCAGGAGGAAGACCGCGGGTGCAGACGGGGTAATGGGTGAGTCCCAGACGGGATCCCCAACCCCGTGCCATAGGGAGGGGCAGGTGCTGCCCAGGGTCCGAGTTCCAGCCGTGTCCACACCCAACCAGCCAGCCCAGGCATTGGGTCATAAGTGGCAAAACCTCCCTCGGACGGGCCCCCAGGCTGGCGCACTTGGGGCCCCACCAGCTCTGATGCCCTGGACTCAGGTGGGCATCAGAGCTCCCTACAGCCCACCCATTAGCACCAGGGCCCCCGTTCCCAGCACGGATGGTAGATGTCAACCATCAGACCCGCGCAGCACCCCACCCCGTGCAGCCGGCCCCCCGGAGGCAGATCCCTTTAAGGCCAGGTGCTGATGGAGGGGCCCGACTCAAACCCCATGAGTCCCACCCTGCACGGGGGATCACGTCCCCTTGGTCTCTCTCTCCGTCTGTGATATGGGGATGTCAGGGGGAGCCTGTCCCGCCGTGTGTGCTGGGATAGAGTGAGGGGCGTGGGGTGCTGAGGACAGGGCCCACAATACCCAGCCGTTGTCTCTGCAGAAACCACGCCCCTCTGCCCGCTCCGTCCCCCAGATGCTTTCTCCAAGCTCAGCAGACCAGGGCCCCCGCCTCATGCTCCTGACATTGTGGGCCCCCTGTGCTGGACCCAGAGGCGGGTTCGAACCCCAGCTCCGTCTCCCACACGGCCCGACCTCTCCGGGCCTCCAGCTCCGTCTGCGGCTTGGGGACGCCAGCCCCACCCAGCTGGAGCCACAGCGAGGATGCAGGGAGCTGACCACGGGCACAGGCTAAGTCCGAGGTCACCTTTCCACCAGCAGAGCCCGACTCCCAGCTGTGTGTGGGGAAGGCCATGTGCAGACTCCCAGCCCCCGAGAGCCAGGCTGAGCCGCCAGCCAAAGCAGCGGCAGCAGAACGGGCTTCAGGAGACCAAGAGGCGGCCATTCAGCCCGGACAGCATCCCAGAGGTGACCTTGAGTCTGACATTGAAAAACCAGTCAATTTCGATAAGCAGAGTGGAGGGTGTTGGGGACAGGGAGGGCATGGCAGGAGGTAGGGAGACACCCACAAGCAGCAGCCCCCTTGGTCCTAGACCCTCTTCCCCAAAACACAGGTGCGGCGGGAGCCCAAGCCCCCTGCCCACCTGCGTGGCAGAAGCCATCCTCTGCCCCAGTCCCTCCCCCAAGCACAGCACACTGACCCCTGGGGCCCCACTTCTCTCCTGCTAGTGGTGATGGGACCCAGGCCCCCCGAGACACAGAGGCATGCCAGGAAGGGCTAGTGTTTGAGCTGCCTGGGGGCCGCACGGTGCCCCCCTACAAGGGATCGCGACCCGTGACAGCCTTCCTCCCCCGGCTCCCGTGAGCCCCCGGGCCCCGGCTGCCTGTCAACCCCACGCGGCTCACGGGAGCTGAGCGTCCCCAATAAGAGGCCTTGGAATATGGATGAGATTTGGTCATTCTTACAGGTAAGCCCGACTCAAAGCCCCGGCAGATTTGTGGGAAGTTGGTTATTCAGGCCCGAAACGCACGAGTCACGGCCTGCGGAGCCCTTACCCTCAGCGGCTGCGGCACGTTCTGCCGGCGGCCCGGCGGCCCCAGACTCTGCCGTCGGTCGGATTTACGAACCCCAGCCCGGCCGGCCGGCCACCACCCTGGGGCGAGTGGCGCTCGGGGATGAACGCGGCCCCCGGAGTGCGGAGCCGGCGGCCGCTCCTCCAGGGTCTGGAAGCGGCCGGGGCTGGAGGGGCAGCGCGGACGTCCCCTCGGCCCACCCTGGACACCAGCTCAGGCCCAGAACCTTCGGCGGGAGAACGTCCGAGGCCATGAGTGGAACTTGCTGGGCAGGCTGAGACCGCCGGCGAGCCACGTCTCCAGGACACACCCCAGCCGAGATGGGTGGGGGTCGTGGTCAAATAGCGAGCGTCGCCCTGGGGGCCAGCTCCAGGTGCGCCCACCACCATCAGAGGGACCCCGCAGGACCTCTCACGACAGGCTTCCCTCCCCTCCCCCCCCTGCTCCTCCCCGCACCTGCTGGCATCACCTCCACACCAACTAGGAGCCCCACACCTCTGACCCAGGCTCTGACCCAGGCACCCCAGTCAAAGACACCAGTGCACCCCACTCAGATAACCTAGATGCCCAGACCAGGGCTGGCTTTGGAGCGGGTGTCACATCGCCCTGAGTTTTCCTGGAGGGAGAGTGCCCTGCTCTGCCCACTGGCCTCGAAGCCCCCACTTGGCTGGAGCTGCCGGCAAGGCCCGGCCCTGGGGTGAAAGTCCGCGGGACCAGCTCTGGACACTCGGTCCCCCAGGCACCCTGAGAGCTGTGTGGCCAGAGCCTCGGCACACACTTCCCAGAGATGCCCGGGTCAGGGGGCTTGTGGGGCATCCAGGCTAGGGTCTGCAGACATGGCACTACCCCAGCCAGCCTGTCCCCCCTGCTTTTCTTAGCAGCGCTCAGCTCCCCCTGGCCACGGACCAGGCTGCGCCCCGAGATGGGTGTCCCCCACGCATGTAAACAGTGAGGTCACCCCCTTGAGCCCACGCAGGGCCCCAGGAGCACGTGGATCGCACGTCCATGGGATCCTGGGAGCAGGACCTGGGTGGTACCCTTGGTTGTGGGGCCCCCAGCAGCTCACCAAGCACCAGCAGCAAGGACAAGCTACAAGGTCCCACCGACGTCACCAAGCCTGGGCTGGACAAGGAGTGTGGTGCTACCAGCCTCGCCATCTGCCGCCCTAGTCTGGACCTTGGCCCCATTACCCCAGGGCTCACCGTGGCTGAGCCTGGCTCCCTGCTCTCCAGGGCCACTGGCTCTCTGTCAGCCCCATTTCAGACAGGGAAACGGCCCAGAGAGAGGCAGCGGCTTCTCTGGGCCACACAGAGTGAGCGGTGTCCGTCTGAGTCCCAGACCGCCCCCCCGCTCTGGGAGACACAGCTCTGGGCATGGCCGCCTGCTGGCCCCCAGGGGACCGAGAACGTTCTGGAGGCCAGCAGGCTTGGCTGCGTCTGTACTAGACTCGCCCACAGCCAATTCTGAGGGGACAGCCAGCCACCTTGTCTGTGTGGCTGCCTCGTGGGAGTGCGGCGTGTGTGGTGTGGCCGTGGGATAGGGAGCTGCTCAGGGCACTCCTCATCCGGCAAAGCGAGCCCTTGGCATCTGCCGCCGCGGAGTCGGAAGGCCATAGCGGCCACAGGTGGATTTCATGACGACGCCCGGCCTCGGGGCTCACACGTTCTGTCACCAAACACTGGTCTGGTGGTTGTCCTGGAGGCGCCGTGATCAACACTGAAACGGGCTGACTCGGGGTAAAGGGGCTGAGCCTTCCACAGGCCGCCGAGGCCTTCACAGCAAAGACACCAGGCGTGTGTGTCCAGCCGGTGGGCCGCCCGGCAGACAGATGGATGGACAGATCTGTCCGTCTTCCCAGCCAGAAAGACAAGCAGGTGACAGCCAGCGGGTGGCCGTGGGTAGAGGCACAGACTGAAACAGACAAAGGGGCCGACACCATGTCTGTCTGTCTGTCCTCAGGAACCTGATGGACACAGGCAGACACAACGGCTGCCTCCAGCTTTCCCAGCCTGTCCCAGTCTGTCCTCGGAGACAGGAGTCCGGAAGCCCAAGGGGCACAGCCTCGCGTTCACCGTCAGACCAACTTAGAATGACGCCCGGTTCCCCAAATTTGTGCCTCCCCCTTCTCTGCAATCCCAGATCTCCTACGGAGCCCTCCGCGGTCTCCACCTCCCCTTCTCCGTCCGTGCCCCGCCAGGCCCGCTGCTGGGTGTCCGCTCATGGGGCAGCTGGCCCGGCAGCCCGGCCATGGCCCCGGGCATGGATGGCGTGGGCAGGACTGGCCGGGGAGCGTGGCTACTGGGCGGCTTCTCCTGTGTCTGCCCACGAGCCTGGGGGCTGGACAGAGGCTCTCTGTGCAGCCTGGCTCCGGGGGGCGAGTCACAGGACGCTCCCAGGTCGCACCTGCACTGCCCTGCAGACTCGGGGCAAAGCCCTCAATGCTTCCTTTTCAGCCGGCCCCGCCTCGCAGGGCCAGTAAGAGTCAAGTGAGAGGTCTGCAGCCCTCGTGTGAAGTCCTCCCCAGGGACACGGCCGCCAGCTGCGGGGGCAGGGCGGGCGGCGTGCCCGAGGCCTGATTTCTCTGGGCCTGGGACCTGTGCTTCCATCCACACCTGAGTTTTCTTAACGAAAAATTTCCAGAGTCACTTCTTAAGTAAGACCAACCCTTGCAGGGTCCCGAGAAGAGCGCGGATCTGGCCTGGAGCCTCGCCCCCACCCCCACCCCCACTGCCAGCTGCCTCGGCCGCAGGTTCTCCACAGCCTGTGGGGCAGACAGTGTTCAAACCCTGGGCGAGTGTAGACATTCTAAAGCAAGTGGCCCTGGGGCGCCCAGGGGCTCCATAGTGAAGCGTCTGCTTTCGGCCCAGATCATGATCCCAGGGTCCTGGGGTCAAGCCCCGCGCTGGGCTCCCTGCTCCGTGGGGAGCTCGCCCCTCCCCCTGCCTCTACCTCATGTGTGTTTTCTCTCTCAGTAAAGAAATAAAATCTTAAAAGAAAAAATAAAGCCAATGACCCCAAGGCACCTGCTCTGTGAGCCCTCCCATGACCTCACAGCCCCTCATCCCGGCCCTCGTGACGGCACGCCCTCTGGTGACCGCACGGTCCTGTGACCTCACAGCCTCCCTCGAGGGCACAGACTCCGCGGACCCACCTGGGCCCGCAGCCGCGGCGGAGAGCTTGGTGCAGCCGGGCTTTGACGCGCGCCAGGTGCCCGGTCCTCATCAGGCCACAGGCCCCGCCCTGCCCGGGCCCCGCCTCCCCCAGCACCCGCAGGCCTCTGGCCACCGCAGGCCGCAGGCCGGGTCTCCTGCGGGGTCTCCACTCCCCACCCACGGAGCGAGCTCCGTGACCCCCAGCGCCCCTCGGCGGCCCGCTCAGCGCTCGGCCAGCCCCTGTTGCCGACAAAGACACTGAGAGGTTTGGGGCGTGCTGTCCCTTGCTCAAGGTCACAGCAGGGTCTGGGTCAGGCTGCAGGGGCACCGTTCTCAACCCCTCACAAGACTCTGAGCCTTTGCTCTTCCTGGAAAGCCCTCTGCCCCCAAGTCCCGTGGGGCTCACAGGCCCCAGTCTCCCCCGCTCGGCCCCGCAGCAAACCCCGCCTGCTTCCATCCTCACTCTGCCAGCACGGTCGCTGGTCCCCACGGGGAAGAGGGTCGTGCGGTCCCCGCGGAGTCGGCCACCGCTCCGGGCTCACGGCAGCCACTGGGAGCACAGTGGGGCTGGAAGGGACCCAGGCCCCCCCGTGCTCCTACCTAGGCCCGCTGTGGGCAAAAGGCCTGCTCCGGGGGCTTGGGCTAAGCCTCCAGGGACAAGTCATTCTCCTTCAAATGAGCCCAAGTCCCACGTCCTCGTGGGGAGGGGACACTGCTCAGGAGAGAGAGGCCCCTTCTGAGATAAGTTGCCAAAGGGGAATAAAGGTGAGTTGTGCCCCCTTTGTTCACTGTACCAAGCCCCAGGCCTTGTCTTGCTGCTCCGAAGGCCAAGGACAAGAGCGCGTGTGAGAAAGTGCAGGGGTGAGGCTGCTGAGAGCCCCTGCGCTTGGGGCCAGAGCCCAGAGAAGCTGCAGCAAGGGCGGGCCTCACAGGGACCTTTCCCATGACCCTCTCCGAGCCACCATTTCCAGAATCTGCTCCCGAGCTTTCCGAGGACACCCCCAGGGGTCAGTAGCAGCTGCTCCAGGTGTGCTCTCGCCAAAGACCACATGCCGCCAGGTCCGAGCCCTCGAGGGGAGTGGCGCAGCCGCCGTCCCCATCCCACAGACGGCACCATGGAGCCGTGGAGAGCGGAAGAGGCTGCTCCCGGCCTCAGGGCCCGTAAGGGAGGCCCAGGGCCCCCAGCCCAGGCTGTGCCGTGTCCCTCTTCGAGCCCTCCTGCGGGCCGTGCTCCCCAGAGGCCCTTCCTGGCGCTGCCGGCCCCGTGGGGGTGCTGCTTCCTCGTGCCGGGGCAGGACCTCACGGGGTGGGGGGTGTGAGTGCACAGCCCTCGACCAGTCGCAGCCACGGATATTAGCACACTCGTTATTAATTATTAATATATCAATACAATTAATACAGCGCGTGTTAATAATTCATGCCCGCGCTCCAGTGTGTGGAGGGCACGCCAGCGGCTTGGCAGGCCTGTGCTCGGACCCGGGAGTGCCCAGCCCTGCGGAGTCTCTGGGTTAGCACCATCCTTCCCAGCTGCGCCAGGAACCATTAGTACACAAGCATTTTAATTAACTCCTGCAGACTCAAATTACCGGCCCTCATCTTCCAGCTCAAGGGTCCCTGTCTGCCTCCGGCTGGAGCCTTGTTCCTGGGCTCAGGGACACGGGCAGGGAGCCGTCCCCGCACTCGGCCCTGCCCGCCACCACCCTAGGGCGCGCAGGGTGCTGCCTCAGAGGGTGCTGGTGGGAGCTGTCCTGCATCTGGTCCTGCAAAGGCCCCCACGGCGGCCGCACCATCACGACTGTGTCTCGTCACGCGTTGCACTCCTGCCCCCCGCCCCACCGTCCTTCCGGAGCGAGGTCTGGGCAAGTGCAGGGGCAGAGCAAGGCCCTGACAGTGCTCCCCAGCCCTCCCACCCCCGGGCAGCCTCCCCGCGCAGGGAGCTCCTGGTCCCGGGTGGGGGGGAGGACCCTCCACGCAGGGCTGACGGGCCACATGATGTACAGACGCGGTGCCGTGTTTTTACGGTGACAGACAAGGCTGATTAGAACCTGTGCCACGCTCGGAGCTGGCACAACCTTCACGGAGAGTGGCTGGAAGGTCCCGGTTGTGGCCTGGGGCGAGCCCCCTCAGGATGGCTGGAGTTACCAGGAAGGTCTGCCGGAGGGCCCTCTGCTGACCCAGAAGGGGGCGGCCGTGGGCACAGGGAGCACGGGGGGCCCACAGGTAGGAGCGAGGGGTTCTCAGGGGACCACGGTCATTGTCCCGGGACTGGCAGAACTGCGCTCCTCTGCTCTTGTGTCCCGAGGGGGAATTCAAATGTGTAAGTGAGCACGTCCGGTGTCTCAAGGGGCCCCCGAATTCTTCTGCCGCAGATTCCCCACGAAGAGTGACTGCTTGTCGGGCTGGATGACACGGAGCAGGGACAGGGACTCAGGCGCACCCCACACAGGCCATGTACCCCAGGGACGACACCGTGGGTCCCTTGGTCTCCCCATGGGAGCCGCGTAAGGCAGTCCCGATTCATGGATGAGAACAGGCTCGGGACATCTTCCCCAAGGTCCCAGATCAGGCCTGTTCTGGGTTCTGTTCGGCACACATGGCAAGGGGCCGACTCTGCCTTCAGACTCATAGAAAAGGCCTCTTCGGGCGACCCTGGGGGCACAGCCGCAGCCCTCTCTTCCCCGCCACGGCTCGCCTCTCCCCGTGGGACAGCGGCATCAGGGACAAGGGTCTGGCCGCAGCTACCGAGCTGGACGAGGTAGGTGGTGGGCCGAAGCCCCCTCACCTCCATAACTTGCTTGGGCCCTCGGCCTCCGGGGAGGAAGAGTGACCCCTGCTATATGACGACAGCGGGGGCTTAAACCCGCTCCTCGCGACAATTTTGTCACCCTCGGTTTGAGGAATTGCTTCACGGACGCCGCACAGAGAGCCAGGGCCCGGGCGCCCTCCCTCAGGCCTGTGACGCAGGCCAGGTGTCCTCCGGGCTTGGTTTCCGTGACAGACGCCAGCAGGCCTGCCCGCCGGCCCCACCATTGTTGCTAAAGACCTCAGCGCACCTTTGGGTCTTGGGTGTGTCCTGGGGATGAGGGAGCCAAAGGAGGGCCTGGGGGTCAGACATGGGGTTTCGGTGGCCCCCCTTCCCCTCTGTGCTGGCCAGACACCCTCTCCCCACCATGACGGAAGGAAGCCTCCAACCCCCGAGGGACCCCAGCCCCGCCCTGGACATGTCTCGAAACAGAGCTTGTCCCTCTGCGTTCTCCTGTCTGCTCAGCCATCTGGGGGGCCAGTGTCCTGCGTGTGTGCCCCCCCACTGCTCTGCCACCCGCCGAGAGGCCAAGGGGCGACCCTGGCTGCTGTCCAGAGGCCAGACTAGGGCTGCAGGGCCTCGGGAAAGGTCAACACAAAGGACAAACTGAGCCCAGGCAGCCCGCCGGGGCTGAGCACTGCCCCACACCGAGTCAGGGGGAGGGGCCCTGGGTCTGGGTGCGGCAGCGGCGACCCGGGGAGCTTTAGGAAGAGCCCCATGGGGTCCTCAAGAGAGACCGCAGAATAGAGCAGAGCAGGTGGGCTCCCCAGCCTCTGCCCACGCCTGCCCCCGCACCCGGCGGGCCGGCCAGAAGAGTACGACCCGACTCAGCAACGAGCCGTTTCTGGAAGACGCGATTCTGCTCCTTTGGGGAGAGAGGCTGGGTATTGGATACTGTTAGGCGTGACGGGGGCACTTTGCAGAAAGAGGGATTAGCCAGGACATAACTTCGTCCTCGAGACGCCAGTCTTAGGTTTGAAAGCTGCCAACGGCTCCATCCGTCACGTGTCCCTGGTGGTGCTGGAAGACATAGACACTCTCCATCTAGAAACTTCCGTGGGATTCAGCCTTGCTCCCCTACCTGCCACAGGAGATATGGCCCAGCTTTGCATGGGAGAGAGGTCTGGTGAACCGTTGTCTTGCTCTGGGTGGGGGTGCGGGTCCGCGGCCGTCTGGGTCGGGGTGCGGGTCCGCGGCCGTCTCCTGCTCAGCTGACAAGGAAGGCCTGGCTCGCACGCAGGAGCAGATGCCCGGGACAGGCCCCCACACGCGCCCTCACCCACCCTCTTGGAAAGCGCCCATGTGGTCAGACAGCGGCCCCATGTGTCGCGGGAGACACACAGCACCCTTGGGGCCTCACAGGGTCCAGCCGGGGACCCCGTCACAGGGCACACGTGCGGCCCTGGACCGCATGCTCACGGCGACTCCAACAAGGCCCTGGCGCTGCGCAAACGCCGTCCACCCTGGGCTCGGCTGCCCGGTGTCCACCAAGCGCGTTCCTGGGGCTAGCACCCACCAACTAGTCTCTGGTTCTTCTCCGTTCTACCAATAAAGGAGGGTCAAGGCGGCACAGACAAGCGGCAAACGCTCCCCACTACCGCACAGGTGGGCCGAGCTGGGGACCTGAGCCCCGGGGCAGCGGCCAGCCCCCGTGTACGTGTCCCCCAGGGCCCAGGGGAGGGCAGACTTCATCCCTGCCTGTCCCCAACCCCTCTTGGTCAGAGGGCTCTGGGTTCTGTCAGGGGAGCCTGAGGGATTCCGGTGGATGGTCCCCACCCTTGAACATGCAGGTGACCCCTCCCCCCGCCAGAACGCTCAGAATGCATTGCCTCCATCCCATCTCTCTCTCGTGCTGCTGCTGCTGTCCCGGTCGGAGGCGTGAGCCCGGAGCTGCTGGGAGCCCCTTTGCACCGACCTGGGGAAATCCTGCCCCAGAATGAAGCCTGCCCAGAGGGAAGGGGCCACGAGACTTCTGATCACACAGTCTGAGGTTCTGGATCTAGCCCGAGTGGCAGACCTCTCGGCCACAACCCGCTAACGTCCCTTGCCTGGCCTACCCCGAACCAGTCTGTCCTCGGGGCAGCCCTGCAGCCCGGCCTCTGTGCCCACTTCTCGCGGGGGCCAGCCCACAGGTGAGGGTCTCTGTCCGGCAACAAAGGGAAGCAGAGCACGGACCCACGCGTGCGCCTGAATCGCAGGACGAGTCCAGGAAGGAAGATCCCAAGCAGAGCCGCCACGTGTGGAGGCCTTCCCCGAAACTCCTGGAGGACACTTGTGGACTCTTTGGCGACAGAGATAGATCGGGGGAGTGGTGACAGGACCGCAGGCTCCAGGGGCTGCCTTGGAGTCCCAGCCAGTGGGCAGAGCACGGAGGCCCAGGGAAGGGAGCGTGGGCTGGGGGCTTCCCTGGAAGAGGGGGGCTGAGTCCTCCTCGTGTGGGGTTACCAACGAGAGCATACACCCTGGCTTGATCGCCTCACTCGGAGGCTCGCCCCCACTCTCCCCTCACCCCAGGGGCCAGACCTTCCCGGGCACGTCCCTGCCGAGCACCACCTGACCTCGCCTCAGCCGCCCCTGCCCACGCCAGGCCGCCTCCCGGACTGTGATAGTGAACGGGGTCTGCGTGCCGGGCTGTGCGAGCCCGCATGCGTGCACGTGTGCTCACACCTGTGCTGTGTGGTGCCTGCGTGTGTGTGCACGTGTGTGAGTGGTGAGCGTGTACGTGCACCCCGGCCTGTGTGTGCACACGTGGGCTGGGGGCCCAGACAGACCCACACCAGCAGCAGCAAGCAGAAGGACCCTGGGGCCGCAGCCGCAGGCAGTGCGGGCGGCCCAGCCACGCGCGCGTCTCGGAGAGCAGGAGCGCCTCCCAGAAGGCTTGGGACAGGCCGTGAGGACGGCGCAGGAGGCTACATCCCGGACACACACAGCGCCTTTGGTAGGCGGCCACATGAGCCCATCGGAGGTGGTGGAACTGGCAGGAGGCGCTTCCCAGCGTGCAGCCTGGCCTCCCCCCCACACACACGCACGCCCCATCCCCAGGGCCGAGGACGAGCCCCCTTTCTCACCATCACTCACTGGCCACGGACGAAGGATTTGGGGTCACTTACTGGGAGAGCATCTGAATCTTGTCTAAGAAAGAATTTCTTTCAAGGAAGCATTTTCTTTTCTTTACTAAAATGTAATGGGCACTTCAGGGCCCCTGGGAGGAAGACCTGTCCAGGGCAAGAGCTGGGCCGGGGGTTCCCCGGGGAAAGCTCCAGGCCCTTGGCCGCTGAGCCCTTGGCCGCTGAGCCAGGATGCCGCCATGGGGGAGGCAGGGGCTCGGGGAGGCCGGGGAGAGGGCCACGGTCTCTTTCTCTCTGAGCTCCAGAGCCGCGATTAGAGAGAACCCGGGCTGCGGCTTGTGGGGAGCATGGACTCGCCAGCCTGGGGGCCTGGCCTCAGACGCAGGCTGTTTTCCCTCCTTCAAGAGCTTCCTGAGCTCACGGGCTCCACTCGGAAGGCCGAGTTCTCGCTCGGCCCCATCCCAGACCGGGTTCTCCGAGGGTCATCTGCCTTCAGCAACGTTCTCCAGCTTCCTCCACACGTGCGCCCAAGGACAGTCGTGGCTGGGCACACGAGGGCACGGCGCTGGGGGACAACCCCAACACGGGACCCCGCAGCCAGTGCGAGGGCCAAGAGGCTCTCTGAGGACCAGGGCGGTGCCTGGTCCGCGAGACCGAAGGACAGGGCGCTGAGGCGGGAGGGGGAGAGAGGCCTCGGCCCACAGGCAGGGTGACGCTGAAGGTCTGCAGGTGACCTGGGGACTGCGCCCTCAGCTCCCGGGGAAGTCAGGGGTGTTCAGGAGGGAACGAGTCCCCAGGTGATCTCAGGAGCCCCTCAGGGAAGAAGTCGTCATTGGAAGGAACCCAGCACGGACGGCGGCAGTGAGTGGCCTGGACCGCCAGCTAGGAGGGCAAGGCAAGGCCGGCCAGGACAGGCCAGAGGCCGCTCGGCAGCTCAGACCCTCCCCAGCACGGTGCTCCCTCCCCCACCACCCTGCTCCCCTACAGCCTCGCCCAAGCGTCCCCCCCGCCCCCCCCCGCATGAAGCCCAGCACTCGGCACAGCCAGAGAACGCAGGCAGGACTCGAGGTGGCGACCATCCTCGCGGCCCCAGCTCAGCCCAGACAGGGACCCCAGTGTGGAAGAGGCCGGTCCCGGACCCCCAAGCCCAGCTGGGCCGGGACGGCCATGTGGCCACCATGCTCCCTTCAGCCTCCCTGACCTCCAGGTGCTCAGCCGGCGGCCCACGCCAACCCCAGGGGGACTCAGACCCAGGCCCTGACGAGCAAACAGAGCTTGAGGCTGGAAGAAGTGTGCCGCCACCCCCCCAGGGATGAGACTGTGTGCCCATGTCCCGCCCCACTTCCTAGGCCCCTGGGGCAGCCTTCGCCCAGCCAGGGCCTGGTTCCCAGCAGACACGTGTTCCAGAAGTTGGCCCAGCTCACGGGCCCATCCACAAGGCTGCCCAGAGGCAGGGGTGATGAGAGAGCCCCCCTGCAAACCTCCGGACCCATACCCCAGCCAGGGCTCCGGACAGAGCCTCTCCACACCCCAGAGAACAGGGACGCACCCCTGGTTCCAGGTCTCTGTTCTCCACTGGCCACCGGGCACCTTCTCACTTGCTCTTCTCCCGGAGTTGTGCCCCCTCCCCTGCTCTGTGAAAGCTGGAACTGGGCCTTGGTGGGTGAGGGGCTACCCCGGGGGCCTCCCCTTGTTCATCCACCAAGTATCTACTGCCCGCAAGAACAGGGGCCTCCAATAATTTCTAGACTTCTCCGCGTCCACCGTGCCAAGCAGGTGTCTTTGCTGCTCCTGTCTGCCTTCACCTAAGCCCAGGGCAGGGGCAAACCGGGACCCCAGGGCCAAACCCCACATGCCTGCTTTTATACCAGGAGCTGACAATGAATGGCAGAGGAGGGAAGCCAATGGAAGAATACGATTTCATGACAGCTAAAAATTACACGTCTGGTGCCCACGGAAGCCCACACGTCCACGCCCACTGGTGGCAGCTCCCTGGGGCCACCCGACCCTCTGCCGGCCCCTGTAAAGGTCACCTGCTGTCCTCCAGGCACCGTCTGGCCTTGTCTGGGGTCATCGGCCCCACAGCAACTGTGTGGTCAGCCATGGCCAGGGAAGCAGTGTGGGAAGCCTGCCAGCAGAGACGGGGACCAGGGGCACCCCCGTTCCAGGGGGCCCACAGCTGATGGCCATGGTGGTCCACGCGCAGATGGATATGGGGCCAGTCTTATGTGGCATCGTCCTTCGGTGAGAGAGCAGCCAAGGCCGGGGGCAGGGGGCACCACGTGCCCTGGGCGCCGTGGGAGGTCATGTGAAGGAATCCAATCATCTGAAAAGCAAACTGACCAGCTCTCCGACGGAGGACCGCGGCGGGGACCTGCACTTTCCTCTCCCGAGGGCGACGGGCGTGCCCGAGTCCCCAGCAAGGTGCAGCATTTCCCACCAGCCTGAGAGCTGCCCCGGGCAGTAATGAGGCAGGAGGGCAGGTGAGGGACGGGCAGCAGGTCCCCCCAGGTCCTGAGCGTGGGCAGGAGTCGCAAAGTGGGCTCTTGGGTCAGGTGTCCAGGAGAGGCCCGGGCTCCGTCTCTCCTTCTGTTCTGGACCCCCTGGGCAGGGCCAGCAGCTGGCAGTCCCAGGGCCCGAGGTGGCTGAAGTGACTCCTGGATGTGTAGGCGCGGGGACCCGGCAGGCCGCATGCTAGGCCTCCCCCAGGGGCCCCCGGACCCACGGCTTAGGTCATCAGCATAGCATGGATGCCTAGCGCTGGGAAGGGCCTTCTGGGGCCAAGGTCGCCTTCAAGGAGACAGTAGAGCCCAGGCTGGGGAGAGGGTCTGCTTTCTTGGGGACTGGCAAGACGTGGGCTGCAGCCCCAAACCCCTGCTAGCACGGGCTCCAGGACACAGTACGGGCTCCAGGACACAGCAACACGCTGGGGTGGAAGCAAACGTGTGTTTTCACGGCACTCCGGCCAGGGCGGAGGGGGGCGGGCAGCCAGAGCTCCGCCCGGCTCCCTGGCGGCCCAGGGTGGGCATCTCGGAGAAGCCCACGCTCGGAGGGGGCCGGTGGGTCCTGGACACAGGTGGGGTCAGCCGGTCTGGGGCCGGGGAGGGGCAGGGGCTCGCTTACTTGGAGCTGACCAGACCGCGCTGGGCCTCCATGTGGCCGCTGCCGTGGCCTCCGAGGTGGCCTCCCGCCTGGCTGACGGTGCGGTCAATGCACAGCTGCAGCTGGTTGAAGGGGACCAAATCCGTCGAGCAGCTGATTTGGTTCCATTTTACCAGCTCTAGCAAAGCATTCGGCTCCGGGATCCACGGGAGCAGCAGCGGCGATGGCGGTGCGAGATGATGTCCCGACGCGCGGCACACCCCGGCTCTGCCCCCACCTCCCCTGCAGGACCCGCCGTGGCGCAGGGAGCCTCCTGCCCTGCAGGGACTGAACACCAGAGGGAAGGGCCGGGGGCGTCCCATGGCAGACACACGTGGTCGCACACACACACATGCACGGGCAGGCCCTGGGCGCGGGGGCTGCTTACGCCGGCAAGGGGCCCCTGCCTCTCACTGTTTCTCCACGGGCTGCCACCGGTCTCAGCCCTGCGACACAGCCGAGACTACCAGGGCCCCGCCCTCAGGGGGCTATGCCGAGGCAGGACAGCTGGGTTAACCATGAACCTGGCCGGGGGGTGGGTGCGCTGGCACGCTGCGGGCGCTCTGGGAGGGCAGGGGCCGCAGTTCTCCAGGGCAGCCCCCCTTGTGTGGCTGTGGGAGGTGAAGCAGGACGGGGAGGCCCACGCAGCCGACCCCAACCCTGTGGCCTGTCAGGGACGTGGGGATCGTCCCCTCGGCTCCTGGGGACAGGCGCGCGGTACGTGTGAGGATAGCGCCGGGCCAGCGAGGCCACGCAAGCCTCATTGCCCTCAGTGACTCTGACAGAGAAGGTCCTTTTCAGAAAATCAGTTTTCCTGCTGGTACCCAGTTCACCAGCATCGATGAGGGAGGACAGCAGGTCCGGCCGTGCTGGGGACACGGCGTCCTGGGTGCGTGGACTTCCCTCTGAGCACAGGTTGGCCTGACAGCGAGGGGTGGCTGCGCCTGGCCCGCAGCCCGCTGATTCCTCCAGGTCCCTGCGTCTCTCAGCCCAGCCCTCCTGACGCCGCAGGTGGACCCTCAGACGGCCAGGCCGGACTACGCAGGGTCAGACCCGCTCCCACGGCCCCTCCACGTGCAGCAGAGCCTGAAGACCCCAAGACCTCGGCCCACCACCCCTGCCACTGCACCCCTCCTCCCAGATGTGAACTAGTCGGCGCCGTGGGGTCCTTCCCTTGGGGACAGTCCTGGACTTTCACCTCCAGACCAGGCCCCAAAGTTCACCAGGAGCCCCCGGTGGGGGGCCCGGCCCTTCCAGGCTCTCGCCCCATGACCCGCGGACAGCTGTGGCTCCTGATGGTCCCGGAGGACAGGGAGCTGGCCGGATCCCAGCTCCGCAAACACCCTTTCCTTTTGGCTCCAGAGCATGGGGAAGGGGGCACCCCAAGGATTCCAGAGAAGACCAGCAGACGGAGCAACGGGCCGGCTCCACCCTGGACATCCCTGATGAAGTGGGGGTGGGACGAGCCTTGGCAGGATCTGCCATTCCCAAGTCCAAGCACACACCCCAGCCCGAGGGGCCGCCCGACCACGCCGCCTCTCCCCTCTGACGCTTCACTGCTCCGGGCTGTCTGCCCCTGGGTCCCAAGTCTGGAGGAATTGCCCCCAAATAACAGACCTTTGCTTCCACATGGACATCTCCACTGCCCCACGGGGGGCTCTCCCAGCCCAGCCCCCAGCCATCAGTCCGCCCCCAGCTCGGCCCAGAGCACGCGGTGGGGCCTCGGGTCTGGAGCGCCCACGTCCTGTCTGTGAGCGGCCAGGAACCTCGGCCCCCGCAGCAAGTGCGGCTCATGGGGCTGAGAGGGTCAGCCCTCACCGCCAAGGCAGGACGGTGGCCGCAGAACCCAGCCGCATGGCCAGGCAGCCTCGGCCGGCTCGTCTCGGCGTGTGTGAATCAAGGCCCCACCTGCCAGGCACTGCCATCCGTCCCTGCGGTGGAGAGGATACTGGGCTCGGGCTATGTCCCTGTGGCCGTCCCCGAGGAGCAGGGATGTCCAGCCGCCCACTCCCACGCCCCACGCAGCTCTGTCTGGGGAATGTTCTGGCAAATCTTCGTTGAGTGAGGGACTGGCACATGTGACTACAGGTCTGGTGCCCTGTTGGGTCTGCGTCTGCAGTGTGGCCCCACGGGCAGTGCTCCCTACCTCTCGGACTCAGCTGCCTGGCGACTGTTCTAACTCAGCTGGGAAGATTTTCTGCTTCCCTGGGCATCCTGGGGTCTCAGCCTCCATCAGGGAGCTCCCGGCTTCCCCACAAGTCCCAAAGCCTCCTGAACGGCCCCTGGCTCAGCGCAGGTGCCTCTCCAGCCCGGCTGCCCAGGAGCCCCTGCCTGTCCCAGCCCTGCCACTCACCTCCACCCGGCCATCTCCGGGGGCCCCGTAGCCCCTTCTCCCCGCCACCTGCCCTTGGGGCCTCTGACCCCAGGTCAGAAGGAAGTGCCATGGGCCAGGCCCAGAGGATGGCAGGGAAGTAGCCGAGGCCAGTGCCAGGGCCTCACCATGACTCGCAAACGCGTCACCAGGTCTGCATTTCCATGCACGTCACCTCCCGCCAGAAGGTGAGCTTGCCTGGGGCAGGGACTGTGTCCCAGGCTGCACAGGGCCTGGCAGAGAGCGGGGCCGAGAGTCCTGCCGAATTTACCCTCAGCCAGCCCGGCCGGCCGTGGCTCCTTCAGGTCCCTCTCCCTGGCCCCCGTGCCTGTCCTCCCACAAGGGTGAGACAGAGCGAGGCTGTAGCTAACACAGTTTGTGCGTCTTAGGAACCGGGTTTCAGAGGTTTCAGAGCATCTGCTGATGTCTGGTGTATGTCCTGTACAGGGAAGGACACTCCGCAGTTCTGAGCAGCCACAGACACCAGGTGTGGCCATCGCTGCGGAAGCCGCCAAGGCCCTCTTCAGAACGATACGAAATCAGGCCCTATGAGTGCGTGCGTGTGCGTCCAGTTAGTTCTAATTGGAACAGACGACGGTGTGGGTGAGGCCTTGGCCAGACCTGTGGCCAGCCTCGCCCCCAGAGGTCCCCAGCGGGGCCGTGGGACCACTGACACTGGGGCCAGGGAGCAGTGGGGCTGCTGGTGCTGCCCCCACAGGC
Organism: Mustela putorius furo; assembly: GCF_011764305.1. Lineage (NCBI taxonomy): Eukaryota > Metazoa > Chordata > Mammalia > Carnivora > Mustelidae > Mustela > Mustela putorius. Next base: position 25,417,402 of record NW_025422115.1, on the reverse strand, counting down.
TCCCCAGGGCCCAAGCAGCAGCTGGCACCTCTTCCAGGAAGCCCTCCTGCATTTGATAAGGGTCCCAGACTCAGGGTGAGCAGCTCAAAATCCCCAGGTGACCCGGGCTGCACCAGACTGTCCTGTACCCCAAGCTGTCCCTAGGTCTGAGCCACCAGTGAGGGGCACTTAGGGGGCTTCCCCAGTCTCTCTGAGCCTCAGCTCCCCCACGTGGGGGTGCCGGCCACACACCGGCCATAGCAGTTGCCAGGCTGTGCTGCTTCGCCACGGCCATGACCTTCCCAGCTCAGAAGGGATCCCTGGGCCCAGGAGCTCGGGACACCGCGCTCACTTGGGACAAAGCCCACCGGACCCCCTGTCAGCGGCCCTGCACCCTGGGCCCCGCGGCTGAGTCCTTAGTGCAGAAGTGGCACCGACTCCCGGCTCCCGTCAAGGACCACGCCCTGCAGAGACGCACTCGCCACTGGGGCCGTGGCCCTCGGAGAGCGCAGGGCAGGACACGCGTGAAGCCGCACCCCGCCAGTCGCGGAGACGGAGACGGCACCTGGACCACGGCAGGGGTATCCCCCACACGGGGCGGCTGGCAGCCAAGACGCCCTGCGCGCCCACCCCGTGGAGAGGGGCCCACAGCACGGGTCTGGATGCCTCTTGAGTTTTTACAATGAAGCTTTTAAAATGTAGACATCAGGAACCCTGATATTTCTCTGGCAGCAACATTACCTATTAACACTCAGATTCGCCACTAAATTAATTTTTAATTCCAGATTTTGGTTAATTATTTAAAATAACTTGCCAAGAAGTATAGTTAGCCCCAGGACCACGACCAGCCCCGGCCAGCCGTACCGAAGGAGCCTTCCCACGGCTTCCGTTCAGGCCTCTGGGTCTTCACAGGGGGTCTCCAGGGAGACCCGGAGTGAAGGCACAGGAGGCCCTCCCACCCCCAAACGGTCCTCATTCCTGCCGATGCCGACCAGACCTGCTCAGCCCGGGTCGGTAGCTTTTCTGTCTGCTCCAAAAAATACGTATTGTTTCTCAACACTGATAAAAGTTTAATACAGAGTTGCCCGGGTTTTTAATAAACTTGTCAGTGAACGAGCAGGGCAAATTGATGGGCCCCTCCTGGAGAGAAATTGCGCAGCAAATAGACCCAAAGAGCAGGGGACGGGGCAGGGGAAGGCAGGACAGAGGGGGTGCACGGTGGTTTTGCTGCTCTTTGCAGAAATGGTAAGATGGATTTTGTGTCTTACTATCTCACAGATAGGGCCGGGGTAAAAGCTGGGATAACTTCAGGAAAGCAAGCTTTCCGGCTCAGAACCAGATCAGAGAGCTCAGAGGTCAGGGGACGATGGTGGCACACGGGCAGATTCACTGCCAGTGCGCTCTGAGATCAGAGCGAGCCCCTCGGCACCACGGCCCCTCCACGGAGCCCCCATGGCACCCCTCCCCAGCAGGAATGGATCCCAGGCACCTCCAGAGCTCAGAGCACGGGGAGGCCTCGCGCCGCCGGGTCCAGTCAATGAGCGGGAGAACGACTCTCACACACACTGTGCGTATCTGTCCCTAAATTCGGCCGGCCCGGGGAGGTCCAGCGTGCGGAGACGTGCTAAGCGGAGCTGCCTGCCTGCAGGCCGGCACTGGTACCCCGTGCTCGGAGGTGTCTTGGGCAGGTCCTTCTATTCCCTCACTCAAGGTCGTCTGCTCCACTGGCTGCAGAAGGGCTTAAAACTCCACCATTAGAGATACGCTTCTTGGGTTAAATGTGGAGAGAGGAGCAAGTTCCCCTGGGAAGCTGCCGGACTATAAGCTCCGGGGCCCTGGGGCATGTTGCCGTGTGCACCACGGGAGGCGATGGCCGGGGCAGACAGGAGGTATGCAGGGAACCCTAGCAACAGCATCCACGCTGCAGGGAAGCCAGGCCAGGCAGAGCCCCGCCCTACCACACACAGCCCACAGCCCGGGGTCAGGGTCCTGGCCCTCTTCACCCCTCCACTGTGTGAACGAAGGCCCTGTGGTGCCCTTGGAAATGGATGACAGGCGGTCTTCAGGTCCGGCTTGGACTTGGTGTCCACTAAGGGGGCTGACGAGGAGAGTCCAGGGCTCTGAGCCATGCCCGGCCTGTGCCTGTGGCCACCTGGGTCCTGCGGGGCTGGGCTGGGCATGAGGAGGCCGCCCGGGCCTCCCCAGGCCCTGAGTCATCTGAGCTTAGCCTCTCCAAGAGGACAGCTGAGAATGTGCACCATTTACACCTGCCAAGACGGGCCAGCGGCCACAGAGACACACGGCCCGGGTGCCATATGTGGGCATGACGGACGGCAGGCAGGCCTGCCAGGGGGACAAGGACCCAAAACAGGGCATCTGTCCTGGGCGCCCTTCACCTCCCCACCATCCCCAACGAGCCCCCTCCTCCCCATCCCCTGTGACAGGTTCCTGGACAGCTGCCTTCTCCCACTGCTGTTAAAAATACTCAAGTCCTAGAACCTCCTGTCCTGCACTCTATGCCCCAAGCTGGACGTTTAATCCCATGGGGGCAACCCCAGACTCTCAACCACCAGACCCTTTGGGTGTCTGCTGCCCTGGAGAGGGAAAAGCCAGTGACCTTGCCACCCAGCACGGGAGCATCAGGGTCTTCTTTCCTATGTCCTCCCCCGGGATGGACACCAGGAGCCTGGGAGGCACCCCCATGCCCCATGCCCCTGGCCCTGTCACACGGTCCAGCACAGGAAGCAGACCTGGGCCTCTGACAACCTAGGGGAGCCCTGGGGAGCAGGACCCATTGCCCTGAGGATCCCCACCCAAGGAGTGGCTGCTGGGCTGTCAGAGGCCACCTCCTGTCCCTGCCCTTGACAGCATGGCCCCACAAGCCCCGCCCCAGCAGCCACTCTGCAGAGGACCACACCACGGGCTGCCACCACTCCACCCCTCCCCACAGCCGGGCCTTTCTTAGGTCAGAGCCAGCGGCAAAAGCAGTCCCCACGAGGTACCCAGCAGTGCAGCCCACGAGGGGCCCCCCGCTCCGATCAGCCTGGTCCTGGGCCTTGCGGGGACCACCGAGACAGTCCCGGAGCAGGATGGGAACAGCCCGCGGGAGCTCACGGGGGCCGCTGGCACGGTGCCCGGGACCCTTCTCTTCCCGAGAATCACGCCAGCTTCCGCCTATCCCAGGCCCGCTGCGGGCAAGGCCAGGGTTCCCCAGAAAGCCCCACGCTCTCATCTCAGAGCCCCCGTCCCAGCAGCGCTGACTCCAGGCCTGGCCCCCCCCTCCCCGGAAGGAGCCGTGGGCGTCAAAGGCAGGGAGCGGGAGCGGCCGGGAGCGGAGGCCCTGCCATGGGACGTGCGGCCGGCCAGCGAGGCTGAGTCAGCACAAAGCTGCTCTGACGGACGCGCAGCGGTTACCCTTTATGCTAAGGTGGCACAATTAAGGCAATGCGCTGGCCCCGCCCCTCCCGCTGGCCCCGCCCCCTCCACTTTCTGCCCTGCAAACCCCTCCGGGCTTCATGGGGGCCTTTAAGATTACTCAGGTCCTCACTGCGCTGGCTTAGGCCACAGCGGGGGATGGGGATTCGCAAGTCAAGCGCGGTTCACTTTGACTGACGGGCTGCGGCGGTGGAAACACCAGCCTGGCCCCGCGGTCGCTGCGCAGTCCAGCCGTCCTCGGCCAGACAGACTTTTTCGAGATTTCTAATGCCCCCCGCGGATGATTTGGGCAGGGCCCCCCTTTGAAAGCCTCCTGCAGGAGAACGCCCAAGCGAGCCGTCCAACCAGAGACACGAGAGCACCCTCTTAGGAAGCAGGTGCCCCCCGCAACAGATAGCAAAGAGAATCTGTGGTCGACGCAGACACGTGCCCCCACCGGGCACGACAGGGCTGCCCCCGCCCTCCCGAGCCCCTGGTACAGAGCGTGACCGGATTTTGTGGGCCGGCACCTGGAGGAGTCGATCTAATCTGAAGGAAATTATGAGGGCCACGGCCCTTGGACCTTCCATTTGACCTGCAGAACCTGCCGCCGTGGCGCTGCAGAGGTTCCCCAGGTGCTCCAGGAAACCCAGGGGCATCTGGTCCAAGAGCTCAGAGAAAGGGGCACTGGCCACCTTCCCAGTCTCAATGTCTCCCCACAGCCTCACCAAAACCACCTGGGTCCCCAAGTGGGTGAGCAAGCCCGAAGAGGGTTTGGACCCCCCCAGGCACACCCCAGGCCCCTCTTCCTCCACAACGGTCCCGGAGCCCCCCGGCAGCCTCTCTGGGGTGGCAGGCCCTCCGGGGAGCCCTGTGGGCAGAGCACACCCATGGTTCTGCTGGCCTCTCCTTTTCCCCCAGAACGGCCCAACCAGCCGACAGAGAAGCCCCGCGTGCTCTGGGTCCCCCTCCAGCTCCTTCCTCGGGGAAGCCAACAGCAGGAGCTTCACTTACAGAAAATTCCAGCCGCCCCCGAGGCTCCCACGGGGGGGCCTCCAAGTGGTGCCCGTTCTCGTTTTGGCCAATCAAGAGACGGGTGGCAATTTACAGCTCTCTCCCTGCGAACTCCCCAGCTTTACCGCTCAGTCAAACCTGATTCCCAAACGCTAATGCTTGTATTTAAACACCACATCCTGCAGTAAAGCGGTAATGTACAGCGGATGCATCTAGGGAGAAGCCGCGCGTCTGCGGCCAGCCCTGGTGGCCACACGCCCTGCTACTTCCCTCTCTGTGGCCGGAGCTGGAAGCCGTGGGCCAAGATGACCTTCCCAGGGACACTGGGCTCAGACCTCTCTGGGCCCAGTGGCCAGGAGGGCAACGCCCGTGGACGATCGTATGTCCCAGCTGGAGGTGCCTGTGGAGCGACTCCCAACGCAGTCAAGCCCCTGGGAGCTGGAGCCGCCGGCGAGCTTGGCACTGCCTGTGTCTCCCTGTCCCCAGGCTCTTTGGCAGGATCTCGCTGGCTCTGGGAACCTCTCTGCCCCCAGACCCGATGCTTCCAGCAGCTGGAGGGGAAGGCCGACTTGCCTGCCCCTCCCCGTCCCACCCGGACACGAGAGCCCCATTCCCGCCGAAGGCCAGGGTGTGGGAGAGGCTGGGGCCCCTGCCGTGAGCCCAGGGTGGCAATGGCAAGGGTACCCAGAAAAGCAGAGATGACACACGCGATGACTCCTGAGTCTACGGAGGACGTGCCCTGGGCAGACACACCGCCCTCCACCCGTGCCGAGGGCTAGAAACTGGCCAAGGGGCCTCTCCCACAGCAGCCCAGCCCCTGGCAGCCACCCCACCACCGCAGAGTCCAGCCCCGCAGACCACAGAGAACACCTGCCTTCATCCCCTGGGCCATCACGATCCAGCCACGGGGCCCACGGGACTCCACGCTCGCATATTCTCCTGCCCAGGACCTGGGTGGTGGCACAGCAGACAGAAGGGGTCCGGGCTCCCAGCCACAGCTGTCACACTAAGCTTCACAGCACACATGGAGGAGAGTGGTGTGGGGCTCGGGCTGGTGGGGAGTCGGGGTCAGGACCAGGTGGGACCCCAGGCTCAGGGCCGGCCACGCTCAGCCCCTGTGGACTCTGTCGGGTGTCCTCAGGGTTTCGGTCTTGGGTGTCTCAGAGGCAGGAGTGGGGGATCTGGGGCTGCAAGTCCCTCTGAGCCCGCCGGTGCCTGGCGCTGGCCCCAGGAGGCTAAGCCACTTGGCGTCCCCGCCTGTTTCCCAGGGCAGCCCCCCAGCAGCCAGGGAGTGTGTTTCCCCTGGGGAGCGCCACGGGGCTGCAGGAGCCCCTTCCTGCCTCCCTTTCCTTGCCCAGCCTGGCTCCCTGACCCTTTGGGGACACGCTGCCTTCCTCGTCTGTGAGCGGCTTTCTGCCCCTGCCGCACAAACAGGCCTTTCTCCTGCCCAATGACCCCTCTGCAGGTGTCCGGGAGTGAGGCCCCAGAGCCACAGGCACCCTCCGTTCCCGAGCCCAGGCCCCCCCGGCCCCCGCACCGGACCCCACGCCTGCCACAGGGCCACTTCCCTCTGCCGCAGTCAGCACGCTGAATATTTAATGTCTGAACGTCTCCACCTGCTGACACAGGCAAAGTGACGGAACAATGCCGGTAGGGGACAGGGCCGGCCACGGACGCCCCGGCAGCCTGCCATGGTGGCCTCACCCCGGCCGCAGCCGCCTGCCCAGTAGGCTGGCTGTCTGTCCGTCCGCCGGGCGGCCCCTCGGTGAGAGTCCCCGCCTGAAACACATACTTCTTTACATTCCACAGCTCCGCAGGTCCGTATGGGCATATAAAGAAGTATGTTCCCCAAGCGGGTAGTTCAGTCTGGACGGCCACGCGGGCTCAGGGAAGGGGACCCCCGAGGCCTGGGGCTTCCGCCCACTTACACAGCCCGGAGCCCCCCGCCCCGGTGCGTGCGTCCCACACGCCGCACCCTCCAGCTCTGCCCCTGCCTGCCTGACCTCCGCGCCCCCGCCACCCTGAGGCCATGGCCGCGGTGCACACGTGCGCCAGCAGGCGGGGCAGAAGCAGGAGGCCCGCTGCCCCGTCTCTAAGACCCCTTCATTGGCCCCACCGTTATCTGGTTTTGCGTCAGAGGAACGAGAAAAGCAAGGACCCGGGCTGCCACCTCCACCCTCACCCGGGATAAGGAGGTGCCCTTTCCTCTCCCAGACGGGCCGAGCCTCAGCCAGCAGCCCCCCTTCATCGGGGCACCTTGTCCCAGCCAAGCGCACAGGGAGGCCGGGGGGAAGAGCCCAGCACGATGATCGGGGAGCAGGGTGGCTAGAGCCCAAGGGAGCCCAGCACCTCGCACCCTGAGCCCAGGTGGGAGCTCCTCCGACCGGAGGAGCGGACAGGCCTTACCTGGACAGCTGGCAGCTTCCTGGGCACGTCCCTGATGGTTCTGTCTCCCAGAGCCCTCACAGACAGGGCTCAATCGCGCCTCTGTCTTTGAAGACACGCGTGACCAGGACAGCAGCAGGTGGACCATGCATCTCCAGAGGGCGGCGGGGAGCTGCTTGGGATCCTTGCCTCCACCAGTCCCATCTGCTCCGGGCCTGGGTGGGGGACCAGAGCCGGCTCCTGCCTCCCTCTCCGGCCGCCTCCTCCTGCTCCAGCTCCCTTCCTCCTTCGTGCTCGCCCTCGCTCCGCACGCCTGCCGCGTCACCACCTCTGCCGTGGACATCTGAAAGGATGCTCGCACCAGCAGGCGGCTCCCATGGGTGCCCCGGGGCCCCCGAGGGCCGTCGCCCACCCAGCGCTGCGGCCAGGCGCACCTGGCTCTCCGTGGCCTCCAGCCGGCCTGATCAATACCATTTTATGGACAAACGCAGGGGCTGCCTTCCCGGCGATGAATTTCCCGGTGCTCACCAGCTTCGAATAAACCCGTTGAAGAGGGTTAAGTAAACTTAGTGAGTGGCAAGCTGAGCACTTCATAACACTTAGTTGTATCCGTACTGGTTTTCCCTGCGTTTCAGAATTTGCCTGTGACAGAGAAGTAGCCGCTCTTCCCCACCAACTTCTCTGGCCACCCCAAGTCCGGGAGTCGGAATGCACAGAGTCTGACAAGGAGCCGTGTGGCCTCCGGGTCAGGTGCCCACCAGGCTCGGGGCGTCAGGAGCTGCGCGTGGAGGTCTCGCCACGGCCAGGGTGAGGCCTGGCTGAGCACTGGGATGCTGAGGAAGGACGTGACGCCTTGCTGGGTGCCTGCAGCGGGACACAGCGGGAGACACGCTCGCGGGGGGCGCAGCTGGGCTGGGCACAGACACAGAGGGCCAGGGATCGGGGTCCTGCTGTGGCCGCACAAGGCCCTGGGCCTGAGCACCCTTCCAGTTCCATCAGCAAACCAGGCCTGGGGCGACCCCGCATGCCCCTCCCCACGCGGCAGCGCCCCCCACCCCCCGCCCCCTGTCCTGTGCAGATGCGCCCAAAGAAGAGTCCGGCCCGGCGGTCCCCGGGGCACGGCTGTGTGCCCGCAGAGCCTGCAACACGCAGAGACAGCTAAGCCATGGCTCCAGTGCCTGGGCTGTGGCTACCGCACCGGGCAGGGCCGGGCTGGAGTTTTCTGTGGGGGGTGTGATCTGGGCTCCGAGAAGCACCCCAGCAGAAGGAGGGAGCAGCTCTGCAGACAGACCCTGAGGAGCGGTGGCCCATTTTCCTGTGGCTGCCTGTATTCTCATGTTCCTGCAGCCCAAGGGAAAGGGCACCTGAAAGCCCCCCGGCCCCCCACAACCCCCGTGCCCCTGGAACGCCCCCTCCAGGGACCCTCACAGGAGAAATGGAGTCTGGCACCTGAATTTCCCCGTCCTCCTCCAATAAATGAGGCCTCAGAGGCCCTGCTCAGACCCCAGACCCTCCCGCCCCCCCCCCAGCCTTCACACAGACCAAGTCTGGGGTCCAGGGACACGTAGGGGGCTCCAAAGGGCATGGGGGGCAGTCCGGGTCCAGCCAGAGCCCTGGGAGCCTCTGCCCCACTCAAGCAGGAACCCCGACCACTTTTCAAAACGTTTCCCATCCTGGCAGGGCAAGAGGAGCAGCCGCCTCGGAGGGACCCCATGGGGGTTGGGTGGGCAGCAAGCTGGGCTGTGCCCCCCCTCCCCCGCCTTGCCCAGCGCTCATCAGTTTTGAGCTCCCCCCCCCAGTGTGTGGAGGTCATGCTCCCTCCAAGAGATGCTGATCCCCAACTCCACCCCATCCCCCACTGAGTCCCCCTCCCCCGCTGTCTCCGCCCACCCCCCCTCCCCCGCGGTGTGCACTCAGCACAGGGACCCTCCCGAGCCTGACAGGGACCACCAGAACTACAGCAGTCCGGAGCCCCGACCTGGTCAGCCACACCGGGCAGGCTTGGGACCCCCTGCCCCAGCATCTCCACGGTTAATGAGGCGAGTTCCAAGGTAAGTTTAACCACACTCCCAGCGCCACGCTTTGTGCCATGGGGCGGGCTGACTGCACCCTCCCCACCCCCCATGGCCCCTGCCCCTGCACCGGGACCCCCGTCCACCCCCCGGGCAATCTGGAGGTAGCCACTTCCTTGCAAAACGCCCGCATGTCAAAGTTCGTGCGCCGGGTCGGACGCGCCCTCCCGGCCTGCTGGCTGCTGGCTCTGCAGTTTCCCAAATGCGGACAGAGCCACGAGCCAGGAGAAAACTCCAAAGCGCCCCCCTGGAACCACGCGGCCGGCGCCACGGCTCCCACCCACCAGCAGGCACACCCCCGCCGCTGCGGCCGGCAAGTTTGTGGGGCCGTCTGGCCAGGCTGAGCAGGACTCACCGCGGAGCCCCTCGGCCGGGCTGGCGGCAGCGGCGGCGGCGGCGGCGGGCGCAGGGTCGCGGCTCCCGTACGAGCGCCCGCGTGGCTCCCAGGGAGATGCTGCAGCCGCGGCAGCACCATCCACCTTCTCCCGGAGCCAATCGCGAATGCAGGGGTGGGGGAGGCCGGAGCTCCCGATGCGCCCGCACTTGGGGGGGGTGGGGGGCAGGCGAAGAGAAAGAAGACACCGCGCACCCCCCTCCGCACCCTGCCCTTCCCCCCGTCCTCCCGCAGCAGCGCAGACTTAGCAGGAAGGGAGATCTCGGGAGGAGAGAGGGAGAGGGAGGGACCAGGGCGATGCAGAGTTACGGAGAAGCTACCTCGAGCCCGTGCACCTTGAGCCCCTCCCTGCTCTGGGCCGTGTCTGCAGACGCTCCCGCACCCCCGCCGGGTCAGTGCAAGGTAGAGGTCAGGATGGAACAAAAGGGGACGGTCCCGCGGGTGTGCGGCTCGCACATGCACACAGCCCATCTCGGAGGCTCGCGCAGGCGGGGGAGGGGAGGGGCGGGGAGGGGAGGGCTGACCCAGGGGCCGCAGCCGGCGTGGGGGCCCCCCTCGGGTCAGGAGCCAGCCTCACCTTTGCAGTCCTTATATACCCGGCCAAGCATCCCAAACACGCGGCCCGGCCAAGGGGCCCCCTCGGGCTGTGCTCCCTGACCATATTTAGTCAAGCAGGGGAAAAAATAGCGTGTCAGCTGGGCCTCGGCTGGCCGGCCACCGGGAACAGGGTGGGTGCGCCAGCGCCATTGACGGCGGTCCCGGGCCTGGGCTGCTGTCCTCGCCCCTCTGGCCCCTCCCCGCGGACAGCCTCCCGCCGCTGTCCCTGCCCTGCCATCCCCCTGCTATTTTTAGCCCAGCCCAGGACAGAGGCGCCTCCGGGCAGCAACCCTCCCAGGCCAAACAGTCTGTTCCTAGGGGTGCCCTGGGGAGACCCAGGCAGCCCCCAGGGCTCTGGCCTGGGCGGGGAGGCCTGCGGCCGGCTCCCTCTTCTTGGCCTCCAGGGACTGGGCCCACCCCCAGGCCACCTAGTACCCGGCTCTGTGCACTTCTGCCCAGAATGGGGGCCCAGACGAGGTGACGACAGAGTCACTGGTCTTTCCAGAGACTCCCAAGCCAGCTCTGAGGAATGAGGACCGCAGGTCACCTTGGACAACAAGCCAGGCCCCCAGGCTTGCCACAGTCTACCCCAGGCCTGCAACCAGGGGGCATGCGTGAGTGGGAGACCTCAGTGCTCACACGGGCTCCACTCCGAGTGCCCCCAGCCTGGGGTCACGCTGCAGTGATGTCACGGGTATGTGCTAGGCACAGCCTGCAGGGGCCTGTCCTCACGTGGCCGGGACGCAGAGGCCAACGTCCCCCAGCCCTGTGGGAGCCGCGTGGGGACCCTGGGATGCAGTGTGGGGCACTGCAATGGCAGGGTGGGCCCACTTCCCAGAAGGCCAGGTGCAGGCTCCCCCGGGGAGGCAGGGGCACCCCTAGCTTCACTGTCTGTGGAGTCCCGGCCTCTAGAGTGTGAGCAGCTAGACTGCCCTATTGTTCCAGAAAGCCCTTTCAGGAATCCCCTCACACCTCCAGCTGCTGGTGTGGGGAAGGGGTGTCTCTGCCTCTCAGAGCAGGCTCCCAGGTGCCCCAGGCCCCCAACCAGGGCTGCAGGATCCAGGATGCGGGGTGCCACGGCGGGGGGTCCTGGTGGATCCCCGCGAGGGGCAGGGGAGGGGCGGGTGGAATGACTGGCTGGCAGGGGCCCCAGCGTGTGGGGCAAGCGCTCCTGGGAAGGTCTGAGGGTCTGGGAGTCCAAAGTGGGTCCGCTGGTGGGAGACAGTCGGACCCTGCTCACAGGCTCCCCGGGCCCAGGCGAGGGGTCCTGCGTTCACCCTCGGGAGGTGGGGACCCCACAGGTTTCAAGCTGCGTGGTCCAAGTGCTTTCCCTGACCGTGAGGGAGGGTCTGCTCTGCCCCGTCCCCTCCCTGGGCAGGGTGGGGGAGGGGCTCGCAGAGCTTAGGCAAGGGGTGAGGGCACGCAGGGACCCCAGGCTGGCCTGCAGGTGGGCGGGCTGGGGCAGTGGGCACGTGGCCTGTCCCGAGGGGGCTCCTGTGACATGCTCCACGCAGTGGGGGAGGGGCAGGGAGTGAGGAGAGAGATGATCACCCTCCAGACGGCAGCCTGGCTCTCACAGGCAAGGCTGGGGGCCCACGGCCGCCTCTCCCCAGCAGAAGTGCTGGTTGCGTGGCCAGTCCTCAGTGGTCCTGGAGGCCGCAAGGACAAAGCCAGAGGACAGAGCACTCTGTTCATTTGTCCACAACGCCAGCATTTCTGGGTGTTCTGGAAGCTTCTGGGTGACGATGTGCTGACCTTCAAATCCTCGCTAAGAGGTGGGCCTCCTACCGTCCCCGCTGCACGAGGAGCAGACGCTCAGAGGCAGCAGACTCGCCCGAGGTCCGGGGCGGGGGAGTGCTGAGCAATGTCCGCCTGTGTGGACGCAGCCTGGGGCCCTGCTGTCCTCCAGAGCCCCTTGCCAGGACAGTCAAGACAGACCCACAGTCCCCTGCCCTGGATACTGATGGAACCCCGCCCCGGGGAGACTGCCAAGTGTCGGAGGGACAGGGAAGGTGGCCAAGCACCTCCCCACCCCCGGGCGCTCCTCCCAGGCGTCCTCAGCAAGGTGGCCAGTGATGTGATGCCTCTTCTTGTGCGAGGCTGAATCCGGCCCTGACGGCCCGCCTCCCCCGTCTGTTCACCAGCAGGGCCACGGGGAGCAGGCTCACACCTGCAGGGGCCACGGACTCAGGCCAGGCACCAGCCAGTGAAAGACTCCGGCGTGGGCACCTGCATGGCCCTTACCAGCCAGGCACCTGGCGTGAGTGGCTGCCGAGGTCTCTGGAGGGACGCCTGTGACCGCAGCCCCAAACCTGGGTTTGATTTGATCACGTCTGTGTCTGTAGCCACGTCCCCGCCGCTGCCACCGTGCAGGCCGCGCACAATCAGAGAGGCCTGGCTGCTTGTGCGGCTGCACGGCGAAGAGCTCCAGAAGGAAAAGTCGGGAAAGGGAAGCCTGGGGCCTGGCTGGCGGGGCAGGTCAGAGGTCAGGGAGGCTTCTGTGGGGCCCAGAGGAACACCCCGGCCTGGCCGGGCCAGGGACAGCATGGAGGCTACAGCACGGCTCCAAGGGCGGCCAGGCCGGGGGTGGTGGGATGCCGCCGGGTGAGGGTCGAGCTGGCTAAGTCCCCATGGCCGCGGCTTGGACCCACGGGGCCGCGATGCAGAGGGGAGAGGCCTTGGGGCTCCGGCTGGCCCGGCAGAGTCTGCCTACCAGCTCTGCTAACCGAGCAGAGGCAGATACACAGGAGGGAGGTCAGGGGAGTAGACTCCTGGAGGATGGGGTGCTTCTCCCGGGCGTGGTGGGGGGTGTTGCAGGGGAGAGGCTGGGGGGGCACCGCCCTAATGGAAAGGCCTAGCTGATGCCCTCGCTGGGCATGAGGAAGGACGTCCCTGCTCAGAGATGGTGGCAGAACCCACAGGGGGTCCCAGGAGTCAGCTGGGGCGGAGACCCTCCCCTGGCAAGGGGTCTCGGGTGCTCGGGTGGGGGAAGCAGTGTGGTTTCTGGGCCACAGGCCCTCCCGTCCCTGGAGCAGAGGAGAGGGTGGGGCGGTCACCGAGCGCGGCGATTTCCTGGAAGCTCGAGGACAGTAATGGAGCCAGGAGCGCCCCCGGGAGCAGTGGCTTCTGACTGAGAGCTTTTCCTGGAGGGCCATCCCTGGGGGCCGGGCTGGGGGGGATCGGGGGGGGGAGGCCTCACATGCCTCCCGCCACGTCCTCCAGTCCGAAGAGAGAGACCTGCAGCCCCCCGGGAAGGCCCCACCAAGTGACCTCTTGGGGTGCAGGAGAGGCCACAGGGCAGGGAGGGGCGTCTCCCCGACTCTCGAAGGCTCAGCGTCTCCGTCTGTCAGGTGGGGCCGTGGCCCATGGGTGCTGATGGAAGCCTCCGTGGGGGGTGGGGATGGGGGCGGCCCATGCTGCAGGCTTAGTTCAGGAAGAGCCCCGACATGAGATCATTCTGTCGCCCACCTTCCCGTCTGCATGCAGAGGAGCCACTGAAGGAACGAACGAGTCAGTCTTTCAATCCCCCGGCCAGCCGGCGGGTCGGCCACGAGGCTGCTGGGGCCGTGGGCGGCACGTGGCGGGATGGGGAGGGAGGGCACGGCCTGAACGACATTCATGTATGTTCAGCGTTGGGGTTGGGGTGAGGCTGGGGTCTTGTTTGGGGGGGCAAGGGCAAGGCAGGGCCAGCGCCCTCAGGGGGCCTGGCCTCAGTCAGAGGTGGGGACCCCCCCCAGCCCGGGTGCCCCTCTCCCCAGCGCCATGCGGACACCAAGAACCGTCTCTTGGTCACTTCACTCTTCCATGGATCTTTAAATAAACAAAACTTGGGTTTTATTTTATTTTTATTTTATTTTATTTTAAAGATTTTATTTATTTATTTGACAGAGAGAGATCACAGGTAGATAGAGAGGCAGGCAGAGAGAGAGAGAGGGAAGCAGGCTCCCCGCTGAGCAGAGAGCCCGACGTGGGACTCGATCCCAGGACCCTGAGATCATGACCTGAGCCAAAGGCAGCAGCTTAACCCACTGAGCCACCCAGGCGCCCCTTGGGTTTTATTTTAAAATTTGGTTGTACCTTCAGACCACTGTTGACACTCGTCCAGACCACCCCAGCTCCGGTGCCACAACCATGGGCAGGGGACTGGACATCACCCCAACGACCCGAGGAGCCGTCGTCAGGGAGGGGCAGGCCACAATCACGGTGAGAAGCCATCTCACCCCTGCCGGCCGGGACGGCTGTTAAAAACACAAAAGCCCCAAACCGGAAAATAACAAGTGTTGGGGAAGATGTTGTGAAATCGGAAGCTGGGGTGTGAACCTGGGACTCCGCGGCCGTGGAAAAGGGTCTGTAGCTCCTCTCGCAGCGACACCGGCAAACCCCGAACCTATGCCAGGCAGGAGCGCCGAGAAACCAGACAAGGCCTGTCACACTCACGCGCCCCTGAGGACTGGGGCTGAGCGAGGGGACTGTGCAAACACCCGTCTGCGGACAGAGAAACCCGACCACAGAGGGGAAACGGACCTGTGGTGTGGCCTGCAGCGTGGAAGCAGCAAGAAGACACAAGAAGCCGGCCCAAGGCCCCGGGCGCTGCGACACCTTGCCCACGAGGCATCCAGAACAGACCGTGCATCGCACAGAGAGGGCTTCCCCAGGCCGCTGGAGGGGATGCAGACTGGACCCCTCACGGAGGCCGGCCTCCTTGGGGGCGAGGGGGTTAGAATGTTCTGGAATGAGAGAGGTAGTCACCTCACAACACCGGACGTGCTAAATACCACTGAGTTATTCCCTTGACAGGGACTGGGTCCTGTCAGGTGAGTTGCCCTCAATAAAAACACAGCAAAGGTACGTGGGGCCGAGGATCCGTCACACCCCGTCTCCCCGCTGACCCCACACCCTGGGCATGGCCCCAGGGCCGTGAGCGCTGAGCTCCTGCTCCCCCTGGGTTCCCGAGCACCAGCCGCTGACATGACCCCAACGTTCCTCCTGGGCAAGAACGAACGAGTGTTGTTTCAACCACGCGGCATGCGGCTGTGTGTCCTCACGGCCGCGGGAAGCCCATGGCCCTGCACCCTTCTGTCCGGGGGGCGCTCCCGGGCCTGGGCGGGGATGGAACCAGCACGGAGGACGAGCAAGCTGGAGGCAGTCGTGGGGCGCCGCCCCCACCCCGAGATGCCCACGCGGCGCTCCGGGACACCAGGGCCTGCGCCCACAGGTCTGGAAGACCACCGGGTTGGGGAGGCTGTGGGCAGCCTGGGAAGGGCTCAGCCAGCCCTGGGGCAAGGGGAGGCGCCCGGAGGACAGCCCGTCCCGCTTCCAGCAGCTTCCCGTGGACGGACCCGTCCACGCCAGCCAGGCCTGTGTCAGGCCCTGGGGTCCCTGGGCTGGGCCGGGCCTCAGCGCACACATGCGTGCACACCCACACGTGCACACATGGCAAAACAAACGTACGCACGTTGCCGTAATGGCAGCGGGAAAACGGGAAAACCGCCCTGGCAGCCTGTAGAGAAAGTCGTATTTCACTGCTGTGATGTCAGCGGAGCAACCTGTTTGCAGAACGGTGACAGCGACGGGGTCGGCTGCGGGGCCCCCGGGGCTCCCTGGGGGCCTCCCTGGACGGTGTGTGCAGGCGGCCTCAGACCTGCCCCGGGAGGAGCCCCTGCCCACAGGGAGCTGCAGGGCGGGAGGCGTGCTGGGGGCCCAGGCTGGTCTCCTCCCCGGGCTCTGAGCCTGAGACCCTGCGAGGTCCACGCCCCGACGTCCTCCTGCGAGGTCCGCACCCCGACGTCCTCCTGCGAGGTCCGCACCCCGATGTCCTCCTGCGAGGTCCGCGCCCCGACGTCCTCCTCCTCCCATTCTCGGCCCCTGCACGCGTGCTGCGGTGACCGGGCTGAGCCACGTCCTGAAGTCTCCCCGCTGTGGGGGACTTGCCTGCCCTCCCCTCGGACGCCGGACGCCGGACGCCAAGGAGACTCGCGGGAGCCAGGGTGTCCGCGCACCTGCTCCCCGCAGACGCGCCCAGACCACCCTACAGAAGTGTCTTCTGGCCCGAGAGACAGAGTCCCATTTCCAGGGAGCATGAAGCCCTGACCACAAACCCCTGGGCACGGGGGTAGGTTGGGGAGTGGAGGTTCAGGGCCATGTCTGGCTGCATTTAAATGCGAAAATGTACCCACAGCAGAAAGTTCTCCCGGCTCTGCAAGGGTGCAGCCATCAGAGGAAGCTTTAGCCTGGAGGGTCACACCTCTGCCCACAGGCCGTGTCACCCAACAGAGCTGGGGGACAGCCTGCCCCCCAGTGATGGGCCCCCCACCGCTCCGTAGACCCTGCTGTGGGCCCCACACCATCATGGTCATTACTCGGGATCCCAGTCACTCTTCGGATGCCCCTGAGAGCGTGGGGGACCTGGCGGCAGCCTGGCCACTCTCCCAGGAGTTTGGGGACAGATAGTATAGGATGGATGTGGCCTTGGTGGCCAGGGGGCTGAGGTAAGTGGGGGCCAGCCACGTGTGAGAGGGCTCTGGTGGAGGGCCCCCCGGGCAGGAAGAAGCCTAGAAATGACTGGGTGTGCAGCCACCCAACCACGACAGCAGCAGGGGACTCCGCCAGTGCCCCAGCTCCGGGGGAGCCCCATGGGCTGGCTGCGCTCTGCCGGGCGCCGGGAAAGACAGCCAGCTCTGAGGGGACACAGAGAAGAATCAGCAGGAAGCCCCTGGTCCGGCCCTTCTCGCCATGCGTCCTTCCTCCTTCCTCTTCTGAGCCACGCAGGGCTCCCTGCTCTGCGCAAGAGGAGGACTGGCTTTGCCGTCCTCAAGACGCAGACAGTGGACAGGACCCCACACCCGAAGGTGGAAATGTCGAAGACCGCTTAGCCTCAGACCCATTAAGCCCCAATATCACTGGAAAGGGGCAGCCTCACGGTCCCGCGCACGGGTTCCGGGGACATCGTGTGGAACGTGCGTTTTGCAAAGCGGCCTCCTCCTGTCTGAAGCCTGGATCCCCCTGCCCACCCGTCCCTTCCCGCCCCACTCTGGCAAATGCAGGGGTGGTGCCTGCCGGTCTCGCTGGGGCTCGTGGAAGGGGGTGGAGGGGAGCCTCCGAGGATGGCCCCTTTCCACAGTGGACCCCAGGCCCCCCGTGCTACACAGCTCAAGCTGCCCCTGATGGGCGCCCGTGGGTGCAGGGCCCTGACTCTGGGCCATTGCCCTGTGCAGGCAGGCCACTCGGCCCCCCAGGGCAGGCTGCGGGAGAGGACACAATGGGCCTTTCCTGAGAGCGTCCCCAGAGCCCCTGGTAGCCGTTGACCAGCCACAGCAGGCTGCCAGCCGCACGGGGGGCGTCTCCCCCAGCCTCTTCCATGGCTCGGACCCCCGGGATAAAGGGCGCAGCTTTCTCTCTGGCGCATGCTGTCCTTTGGGAGCCAAGGGGTGTTGATCCAACAGCATCTCAGCCACAATTAGCCGGTTTCCTCGTTCTGGCCCTATAAATATTCATTCCGAGATTGTTATAAAGGTGCTCTTAAAAAAAAAAAAGTGCCAAACCCATTTGGAGTAAGGAACTGGACAGCTGCCAAGGCACAGGCTGCCGCTCGGAATCCCATTGTGGGGCGGATGAAAGCGTCGCCGCCAGGACGGCTCCTCGCGGGGCCCACGCAGGTGCTCACTGGGGTTTTGTTTAATTTGGGATGGGTTTTCTGGTTCCCTGCATGTAACATTTATAAATGTCACAGCATGGTGGGGAAATGCCGTGCGGAGGGGCCTGTGTCCTCCGAGAGGGTGGCCGGGCCCCCACAGCCAGGGGAAGGTGTGCCAGCCGCCCATGGGGACGCCACGCGCAGTTCCTGCCCCTACTCGGAGTCTGCTTTGCAGCCTGACCTGCCCGCAGCCTCGCTCCCACACCCTTTGTGGGGCCCGAGCCCCACGGGCTTTGCCAGGTTGTGACGGCACCAATCTTGTGGGGATCCACCCGCCCCAGTGAGCATAAGCAGGCGCCCTGGCTGTCAGTGCCGGAAGGAAGTACCAGGACTGCATCTGGGACTCACTGGAGGTCATCTGCTCTGGACTTCTGTGCTGGTAGCTGGATGCTTCTGCTGCCCCAGAAGCATCTTCCCCTCCTCAAAGAGGTGAAAACAGTGGCCATACAGCAACATGACGATGGGGACGATGACAGTGATGAGGAAGGTGGTGGTGATGATGGTGTTGATGGTGACAGCGAGGGTGACGGAGCTCCAGTGATGGTGACAATGACCGTGATGGTGACAGTGACGGTGATGGGGGTGATGGTGGTGGTGATGGTGATGGTGGTGGTAGTGGTGATGGTGGTCACGATGCTGGTGGTGAGGGTGGCGGTGTGTGGGCCTTGGCTTGCCTACTGAGAAGCTGTCCCACTCCTACTCCCTCTAGGCCCAGCTCCCACGTCTGCTTCTCGTTAATTTTGGGGAGGACAGCAGGTACATCCTAGCCCCATGGGCAGGCCTTCTTGGGAGGGGAGGACCCTGCTGTTTCTTCATGATCTAACCCTCCATGCTTCTAGGGGCAGGAGGCCTAGGGCAACCCCTCATACCTCCCATGGTCAGGCTTAGACGTGGACAAGATGATCACGCCGTGGCAAGCCTCATCCGGCCCGGGCTTCTGTCTGTGGAATCCTGCTCTCCCTTCCCCTTGGGGCCCCCCTCACTTTCCTCTGCCCCAAGTTTCTAAGCAGCCAGCAACAGAAGCCCCAGTCCTGGGGGGCCACACGCCGGGATCCCTGGAGGACGTTTGCCTTCTTGACGGCCCAGATTTTCCTGAGAGCGGGTTTGCGGGCACTGAGAGTAGCCTGCCCTGAAGGGAGCTGTCCCATTTAACAAATGGATCTCTGCTCAGTCCTGATGGATGGCTTTGCCTGATCGTAAAACTCCGGAGGAAGTCAAATTCGGGTTCTCAAAACCTTGGAGATATTCCTTGAATTTATGATGTGACCTGATAAATTATTGAACCTGAGTCCTCAAGTATCTTTAAGAGGCAAAGCAGGCCTGAGACACTGCATATCCCCGGATCCAGGGGGCCCGCCAGCTCCAGGCTGGTTCCCGCCTGAAAGGAACCTCCAGGAAGGTTCCCGCCAGAAAGCTCTTCCACTAACTTGGGCTAAGAATCCAGCATCCCAGGGGACCTCTTCTGGGGTCAGAGGGCAGCAAAGCCCGAGAAGCCCCCTAGGGTGGCCTCTGGGGACCTTCCATCTCCACTAGCGCAGGGTCTTGGGCATTTCCCTGGACAGCCTTCCCTCCTGGGGAGCGCAGGGCTCCGAGTCCTCTACTTCCTTTTCACCAAACTTGCAGGAAGTAAAAACCTCTATCCTATCATCTCTAGGACACACCCTATCGTCCCCTCTCCTGGAGCAAAGCAGGGCTGGGAAAGGTACTGGAAAATGACTCCAGAGATCAGGGCACCAATCAATCAATGGCAAGTTAATCAATAGGCATAATCTGCTGGGTGGGCCTGGCCTAATCAGGTGAGGTCTTTAAAAGGGAAAGTATCAGAAAGACTCTATCCAGCTGGTCTCAAAGAAGGAGGCCAATAACCAGGTTGGGGTCTACCTTTTAGGGCCACACGGCAAGGATGTTCAGGTGGCCCCGGCCCACAGTCAGACAGTTGGGACCTCGGTCCTACAACCACAAGGAACTGAGTCCTGCCGAGAACCAGAACGAGCCTCAAAAGGAACCGAGCCCCAGCTACACTTGATTCCAGCCCAGGGACCCCGAGCAGAGGAACCAGCCACACTGTGCGGACTTCTGAGCCACAGAACCTCAGGTGCCACGTGAGTGGGCTTCCCAGGTGCTGAGTGTGTCTGAGTTCATGACACATCATGGAAAACCGGTACGCAACCTGGGCATCAGTTCCCCTCCCCTGCCCCGTGCTCTTCCTGGGGCTGTCAGCTCCCTGCAGGTGGAAGAGGATTCTGAGCTCGGGCCCCACTGCGATGGCTGCAGCGCCCCTGACCCCTGAGCACAGAAACCCCATGAGTCACGTGATCTTGGCTTTTTCAGGATTGAGATTGTGGGTGAGGCACGTCCTGCTTCTGGCTGCCTGCTCTGGTCAGCAGTGAGGTCCTGTCCCCGCACAGCAGAGCCGGGGGTCCCCGCTACTGGTGTCTCTGCTCAAGGGCAGGCATGAGGACCCCGGTCCGACTCCAGTGCCCCCTTCCCTGAAGCCTGTGCAGTCCACGCTGACCCACCATCTCTCCACTCAACAAAAACCCTTGCCCTCACGACACCCTTTCCCCCGCTAAGCTAACCTCTGCTGGATTTGAGAAGGTGAGATTGCCAGCGGGTGCTCCAGCCACCGCCCGAGGGGCACCCCTGGCAGAGCCGGAGGGGTGGTCAGGGCCAGCTCCCAGGAGCGGGGCGTGTGGGAGGGGCCAGGGGCTCCCCCGCATCAAGCTGCGGGTCTGCATCAACTGTGTCCGGGACTGACTGCAGCCCCCCACCCCCCGGGCCGGCCCGTGTTTGGGGCTGAGTCTCTGGGGGCCAGCAGCCCTGAGGCAGCCTCTCTGAGCCCCAGGAGTGACCTTCGCCAAGGCCGTGGGGCCCGCGGCCAGCTCTGCTGAAGGATGTGCGTCTGCCGCCGTGAGCTGTTTTATTGCCCGGTCAGTAAAAACCTCCTGATTATGTCACTGCGGAGGCCGCTGAACGCCAAAAAATAGAAATTTCCTTCTGTCCATCATGACCCCTCCACCTCCATGCTGGCCTCCGTTTCGGTTCCTTCCCGGAGCTTTCAGTAACTATCAGCTGTGCCAGCAGCCCCCAGGCCCAAGGGCTCCTTTCTTGGCAGGGGCTGGGGCACGGGGACAGGGGCTGGGGGTAAGGCCTGGGCTCAAGAGACAGGGAAAGGGACTGGGGACAATGTGGGGGGTGAACAGGCACAGCTCTGGGAAGGGTTCTGGCCCCTCAGAACCAAAGCTGTGGACATGACAATGGCCCCAGACTGTGAGCTGTGCCCCTTGGACCCTGGCCCCTCCCCGGGAACAAGGGGTTCCCAGCAGCAGCACCCCCCTTTGGAGGGGTCCTCTGTTCTCCTGTCATACAGACAGAGGTGGGGTGCACATCCATTCACTCATTCAGGAGACATTTGCTGAGCTTGCACTGGGCGCCTGCTCTCTTGGGTTCTGGGACAAGGCACACAGCCTCTCAGGGCTCGGGTTGTCACCATGCCAGCCCTTGGAGAAGGGACCTAGCACATGGCCTGGCGTAGAATTGAACCCAAACACCAGCTCAGACACAGCCCAGGGCTCCCCTGGAGAGCCCAGCTTTGAACCAGCAATGACATGGTAACAGGATGAGATGGAAGTAAGGAAGGCTTCCTGGAGGAGGCGATATCCATCCCCACGGTCTCAGGCCTGCCCTAGTTCCCGGTGAGGCCCGAGCATCAGGACACAGACTGCCAGCTGCCGCTTGGAGCCCTCCCCACAGAGCCAGGCCAGGACAACCCAGCGCTCAGCAAGCTCGGGGGGCATCTGTCCAGCAGGGCTGGAGGCGGCCTCAGCACCAGACCCGGACACTTTGGGAGGCTGACATCAGCGCAGAGCCCCGCGCGCAACAGCTGTTGCGCGTACCCAAGAATAGCCTTTTCCAAGGAGCCAAGTTGAGTCGGATGTTGGGAGGGGCTCCGGGGGTGGGGAGGGGCTGTTGGAGTCCCTTGCCCCTATGGGCCAATGGGGGCAGGTGCCCGCCACTTGTGCCCGACCTCTGGAAGCAGAGCAGAGTTCCCACGTGCCCTTCCTGTGTCTGGGGGCAGTGACCTAGCTGTGAAGGTCCAGCCTGCACTAGGACAGCCCTCGGAAAGGTGTGCAGCTTGGATGCCATCGGGCGCCGGGAAGGCAGCGGCTCACGGTCCAAGCCTCCAGGGGCCCATCCCCCCGGGCGCTCCCACCCCCCTCACTGCAGCCGTGCGCCGGACCCCCCAGGGCTGGGCTCCGATGCACCCAGGACAACCCCCGCCCAGCACTGCACGTTCACACGGCCCACGAGGGGGTGGGGGTGCCTCAGACTCCAGTTCCTCGAGACTGGGGGCTTTTCCCTCCTCCACACCTTCTGCCCCAGACCCCTGCCCTGGGGCCTGACCCCACAAAACCCTCAGGGCCGGGGCTGGAGCCCCACTGAGTCCTCAATCAGAGCGACAGCCTGGAGGGCGTGGAGGGGGGTTCGCCACTCCCCGGCCGGGGCCACTCCCCGGGGGGTCCTGGGGTTCTCCCCTCCCCCACCCACCAGGAGCCGCCCCTTCTCCAGCGATTCCCTCACAGGCTGTGATTTCTGGAGGTGTGATTAAATACGGCAATGACGCTCCCGCCAAGACCAGGTCGGGCTTTTTAATGAGCTCCACCAATAAATGTGTCAGAAATGCCCCTTGAAAATATACCCGTCTCCCGAGACCGGGCTCGGTCACAAAGTGAACAGCGGCTTCAAAACGATCCTTGCCCCAAACTTGAGCGCCGAATGGCATCGCTAATAACAGAGAGGGCCGTTGCTGGTCTTGGAGCCCGGCACGCGGCCGTGACCGCGGCGGCCACCAGGCCCCCGCTGCTCCCAGGAGAGTGAGGGAACAGGGAGCTGAGGCTGGTGGTGGAAAGCGTCCGTCCCCACAGCCGCTGGGGATGAGACCCCGAGTGGAGGGACCCAGAAGATGGCGGTGGCCCACGGTCGCAAGGCCCCACTCTGGCCGGGCAGAAGTCGTTCGCCTCATTCTGTCTCTGCAGCGTCCGTCCCGTGTGTCGGGGAGCATGCTGGTGTCCTGGGGGGTCCTCTCTCCTGTGGTGGGGGCCTCGCCCCCCAGCACTCACAGCAGGCTGACCCAGCCTCTCCCACACAGGCCAGAGAGACGTTCCCACGTTCCGATCCAGAAAGTGTTCATCCCAACCTTCCAGCCCCCTGTCTGGGCAGAAGTGGGCGAGCCACGGGACCCCTGGGATAATTTCCAGAGCCCCCTCCACCTCCTGGGAGAGTCCAGAACCCCTACCTGTTCTCTCCAAACCTCAGCTGGTGCCCCGTCCATGTCTACCTCTGTCGGGGTGGCCCCCTTCCCAGAGGCAGCCACTCGAAGCCCTGTCCCCACCCTGCAGGGTCGCTGAGGGGCTCAGCCCAGCCACAGGGGCCAGCCTGGGCCCCCTCAGTGCCCTTTGGCCGCTTATGGTGTCTCCGGAACAGAAAGAGCAAGAGGTTGAGGCCAAGTCCACTGAGCAGAGCCAAGGGGACAGGCCAGCGGCCCAGCACGGCTCTGGGGAAGGTGGACTCGGGGCAGAGGGGGGCCGAACGCAGGCAGGCGGGAAGGAAGGCTTCCTTCCCGCCTTCCAAGGGCACAGCCAGCAGCCATCGGGCCCCTGCCGTGGGCCGCACTTGCACCCAGCGATGAGCCGCATGTCAGAAGCACGTGGCCTGGTGCTGGTTTTAGGCCCGGAAACCGTGGCACGGGGAAGAGCACGGGGAGGGGTGCAGACCGGGGCGGCCCCCGGCTTCTACGAGGGCCAGGAGCCCCCCACCAGGGCTTCCCGGGCTCCACGTGTCCCCTTGCCAACACCCCGCAGACAAGCCCCCCACCCCGAGCCCCCAGCTGGGCCCTCCAGCCGGTTCCGGAGCACCGCCGAGCCTGGGATGGGCTGCCTGCAGACCCGGCATTGATTCTGGCCAAGAGGCGAAAGCTGAAGTCGTTTCTGCTGCCAGGAACCAGGGTTTTTCCTCGTTTCGCAGCTCATCTCCGGTCACCTCCCAGGCCGTGGGGATGGGGGATGGTGCAAGGACTTCGATCCATCCCCAGCCCCAGGCCTGGCCGGGTGGGCAGCCGTGAGTCAGGAGGGGGGTTAGGTCTTTCTTCCCAGAAGCCCAGGCCCGGGGGCCCGAGGTCAGGGCAGCCCACAGGAGGACGTGTTGCCAGCTCGGAACCCCGGCGTCTGCCCCTGGCTCTGCCCTTTCCTTGCTGGGGGTCCCTGGGCCACGTAGGCACTCTGTGCCTCAGTTTCCTCATCTGTCAAAATAACACCAGTCAATGGCACGCAGCCCAATGGGGCTGAAGCAGGTATGGCCGGAGGAGCTGTGGGCTGGCGGCCTTTGCTGGGTGAAGGGTGCCCAGGGCTCTGCACGCCCGGTCTGACGGAGCTCACACGGGCGGCTAATGCTGCGCTGCCAATGACCCCCACCTCCCTGGGCTGGCTCCGTGGCGGGGCCACAGCGCTGTGGTGGGCACCCTGTGTACAGGGTCGTGGCCCGAGAGTCCCGCAAAGCCTGAGCTCCTAGTGGATTGGGGTTTGCGTCTGTGGCACAGCAGAATGCATCCAAGGGCCCTGGGTGCCTGGGGGGTGAGGGGCCTGGCTTGGGCACAGCCCAGGGCTGCGGAGACCCGCAAACAGGCAGGGAGCCCTGAGAGAGCCAAGGACCGGGCGGGGGCCATGTGGGGGCCGGGCCGGGTGAAAGAGTCTGACTTTGTTCTAAGGGTACGGGGTCCCCCAACCCCAGGGGTTTTGGGAGGAGACAGTGGGTGTCTGGGAGCAGAGCCCACTACGATGCATAGCAGGGCCTCGCTGTGCAGGGAAGGGGTGTGCGCACAGGAGGCAGTTTTGCTGCATTTCTGGGCCTGTGTCCCCCCGGAGCGGTGACTGACCCTGCCCCCGCACTTCCCTCCTCACCAGGGCCACCTGGAGCAGGAACTTTAAGCCCCTGAGCAGCCCCACAAAGGCGTCAGGATTGAAGCCCCCCCATGCAGTGCTTGCCACCCCCGCCCCTGTGCCCAGCGCCAGGGAGCAGGTCTGCCTGCACGGCTCACTCACTGGGCACTGGCCTTTCTCCCAGCAGTAATTAACTGTGACATCACAAAGGGCATTTCCCGCGGCCAAGGTCATTTCAGGGCTGGCCGTGGCCTCTGTTTGCCGTGGTCCCTCCTCAGCCTGCAGCTTTGACGAATGGGGTTTCAGGGAACTGGCCGCACAGCAGTGGAAAGAAAGAGGGAGCCGAAGCCGCTTCTCCTGCAGAAATGACTGCTGGTGCCTCGTCAGCCGCAGACCGCGCTGGGCTGCTGCAGGGCTGCGGGGCTGCAGGCTGCGGGCTGCGAGGCTGCGGGGCTGCAGGGCTGGGGGGCTGCGGGGCAAATGTGTCCAAGCACCTTCACTTGAAACCAGCAGGAGACACAGGGTCTGCTCGGGGGGCTCCTGACTCACTGATGGGTGACTGTCTGAGGCTAATGTCAGCCTCCTGCTCCATGAGTGCAACTTCTCCAGGTCCCCAGGGGCTGAAGTGTGGGTGCCGGGAGCCAGCAGTGACTGGGGTGAGCAGAGAAGCCATGGGCTGGGGCCGCCTGTGCCTGAGTCCTCCATGGCACCTGGACGACAGCGCGGCGACCTCGTGGGCTGCGGGACCGGAGGAGACGGATCGTGCGCACCAGTGCGCCCCATGTGTGGGGCTGCCGGAACCGGCCCCACAGACGTGGGGCTTCCCCAGCACAGCGGGCTGTCCTCCAGGTCCAGAGGCCGGAAGTCCAAAGCGACGTTGTCCTTGGGGCTGGCTCCTGAAGGGCGGGTCCCAGGCCTTGCCAGCTTCAGCAGGTTGCGGGCCTCTCTGGCCGGCAGGAGCTCCCACACTCTGTCTCCACTGGGGCCCCTCCCTGTGTGCATGTCTGCATCCCAATGTCCTCTTCGTGGAAGGACACCAGCCACGTTTGGGGTCCGCCCTAACGACCTCACCGTAACGAATTCCCATCCGCAGCAACCCTAGTTCTAAACAAGGTCTGAGGTCCTGGGGGTTAGGAGCTCAACATCCAGAGTTTCGGGGACACGAGTCACCCCAGAGCCCCGGGACTGAGAGCACCATGCGCCTAAGCAAGGGCCCCACAAAGACATGCACGCCGGCACGTAACTGGGCGACTTGTCGTCCTGCGGGGGACAGATAAACACACTGCTGTCCCGCAGACCACAGAAGACCCTCCAGACCAGAAAGACATGCGCTCTCAGGACTCGGAGACAGGGAGGGACCCTCAGCGCGTAAGCGAGGGATGGTGGCAGGTGTAGCGGCTCACGCCGCGTGGGGCCACCGGACACCGTGTGGAGACGGCACAGAGACCAGAGTCGGCCCGGCCTGCGGGAGGCCCGGAGGGGTTCAGGGCGGCCACGAGGCTGTGTGACACCGCAGCGGCGGCCTTCACTCCCTGTCCGTCTAGAGCCCAAGAACGCAACGCCCCAGGCAACCTGAGGCAAACCTGGATTTGGGGGGGTTCACGCTTTTGTGGTTGCAAAAGCGCTCTCTGGCAGGGGTGTTGCCCGTGGCGGCCGTGCGTGGGGGCATTGCACGGGGAACCCCGCACTCCAGCACATTCTGCTCCACGAATAAAACCACGATCTCTCCGTTCTTCAAGTTCACAGGAGGGAGGCTGGAAAGAGAAGTGTGTCTGCCCGTAACCGTGCCGCGATGTGCCGTCAGAAGGACCGGGCCCCCCCCCCACGGCCACGGGAGCACTCGGCAGGCCTGGGGGGCTTCTGCCAGCCCAGCTATGCTTGGCGCTCAGGCCCACGCAGGGGCGAGCGCAGCCCTGGACATAGGATTGCTCAGGACATGTCCCAAGTTGAGGAAGGTTGGCCAATGCCAGGCACCAGAAACTCTGGGCAGGGAGAGGGCAGGAGATATAGGCCTAAGGGCCCCACCCACAGTGGACAGGAGTGGGATCCGGGCCTTGGGCAGCTGCTCCTCGGCCCTCCCCACCAACACCTTCTCCCCGACAGTGCAGGGCAGGGGAGGGAGGCCCACACACAGATGGACGGACCGGGCCCTGGCAGCCCCCTCCTCGGCCTCCGGCAGGCCCCTCCTAGTCTGGTTCACGCCGCCACACTTCCTTTGGGTCCACGATCAGCCCCGAGATCACATTTGGCTCAAGCAGGGGATCTTATTAGACCTGTGGGCAGGACGAAGCTGCCACACTGGATCCTCCTGGGAGTGGCCATGGACATTGGCAAGATTGTGAAATCAGTGTGAGGGTCTGGAGTCCCAGCAAGGAGGGGCTAGGGCTCCACTGGGGAGATGCCCACCTCCTAGTGGAACCACCTGTGTGTCACAGGCCTCCATGTCCCCACGTCGGGGGCAGAACCACAGTCCCAGAGATGCCCACGTCCTGATCCTCACAACCTGGGACTATAAGCCCCTCATGTGGCAAAGGATCTTTGCAGATGCGGTTCAGTTAAGAACCCTGAGATGGGGCGTTATCCTGGATGGTCCAGTGATCCCAATACAGGACCACAAATGTCCTTCAAATGGTCAGAGGAGGAGAGGTGACAAGGAGCTCAGAGATGCTGGTAGGAGCTGCTGGCTCTGAAGACCAAGGAGGGACCAGGAGCTCAGGCGCCACCAGGAGCTTGGGCGCCTCCAGAAGCCGGAAAAGATGAGGAAACACATCTCCCCCGGAGCTTCCAGAAGGAGCCACCCTGTCCACACCTTGATTTCAGCCCAGGGAGACCCGCGTTGGACTTCAGGTCTCCGAACTGCATGGTGACAAGTCTGTTGTCTTCAGCCACCATGTCAGTCACCGCGATGACTCATTCCGGCAGCAGGACACTGGTGCGCCCTGTGGAGCAGCCGTTGGTTTTGATGCCACTAAGAGGCAAGCACCGTCCCCCTGCCTGAGCGGTCACCGAGAGGACCTCCATCCAGCCCCCGGAAGGAGGGATGCTGGGTGGCCAGTGGGGCCATGGTGTGGACATGGTTGGGTCCTGGGCTGTACACGGGTGTTTCCTACTGCGTCCTCACCTGGTGAAGAGGCAGGGGAGCCACTCTCTGGAGTGGCCTTGATTGGGGCACTAACCATCCGTGGGGCCCCACGCTCACAGCCTAGTCACCTCCCAAGGCCCCACCTCCGGACAGCGTCACACGGGGGTTAGGCTCTAGCACAGCAGTCGGGGGGCGCACGTTCTGTCCCGGAACCGTCTGTCCAGCACCAGCAGCCCCTCGGGCGCTCCGGGGAAGCCCGGACCCCCACTTGTTCCCCCACCCCTTCCCGCACCCGCCGGGGCTGGCGTCGTCAGACTGGGTCTTAACAAACCTCCGGGCCCCCCGGACTCCGCGGGGGCCGCCCCAGCCCTACTTGTCCTGCAGCGCCACGAGCCACGTTAGGCGAAGAGTGTTCTATCGAGGAAGGAGCTTTCGCTCTCATGTCCCAGCACAATTCTTGTTGGAAGTTGCCAGACGGAAAATGCATTTTTACTGCACATTGGCTGCCCGGTTCAGTGCCACGGCCTGCGGCGACCGCGGCTCAGACACGAAGCACGTCTTCGTAACCGGGAGCAAGAAGACTGTGCGCCGTCAGCCCTTCCGTTTCTTAAAGAAAGACCATCTCCCCACGGAGGCACTGGTCTTGGCCGTGACTCATTACGCGGCACCAAACCCAGGTCCGTGAAAGACCACACCGCCGAACCGGACCCACCGAAGTGTAAGACGTCTGCTCGGCCCGACGGAGCGAGCAGACAAGTCTCAGATGGGAGAGGGTCCCGGCCTGGTCGAGCACTGTCGTCCAAAGCGCAGGAAGAGCTCTCGCTCAGCGGTAGACGTCCCACCCCAGTGGTCAACCGGTACCAGGTGCGCGCGGTGGGCGGGGGGGGGGGGAGCCCCCCAACAAGGACCTCCTGGGGATGCGTTGTAATGCCCACTCCAGCCACCAGGGGCGCTCCAGAGGCCCTCAGCCTGGCGGCCCCCGGACAGAACCAGAGGGCCACCTTGGTCCTGGAGGGTGGCAGGTCCTGCAGTGGGCACCTGACGCGCCCATGCAGCTCTGGGATCAGGCTGCCGGCCTCAAGGGAGTGCCCCAGCACTCGTTCCCAGCCAGGGCTGCGCATCCGACCCCGGGGGTCGGCCCTCCTGCCCCTCCTCCGGTCTCCCTGCTTCCCCAGGGGTGGAGTGGGTGAGTGGGTGGGGTGCGGGACGGCCTGGTGTTCCTGGAGGACTGCGCGCAGCTGCCGGGGTCCCAGCTGGAAGGGACAGACGTCCGCTCCTTGGGCCTGCAGGTCCCAGATCGCCGTGTCCTGCTCCTAGCTTGTCCTCTAGCCCCAACAGCTGGGTCAACAAACAGCCGCCCCGGGGCTCTCATGTGCCCTGCTACAGGAAGCCCCACAGGACACTCACGTCTCACAGCTCTGAGAAGACCTCCCTCGGGGGCCCAGGGAAGGGGGGAGGGCCGCTTGGGACACCTACAGGGCCCCTTTTATTTGGCAAAGGCCTCTGTTCTGTTCCCGCTCTGCTAGGCCGTGGGGGATGGCCATGGGAAGCTGGGGCAGACAGGGGCCATGGAAGCCTGAGGGGGGCTGGCCCCGCACCAGGGGCCACAGGACAGGCACGGCTGCCCATGGAGGTGGCTGGGGCGCATAGGAAGGTGCCCAGGCCTGAGTGTTAGTCCAAAGGCTGGTGAGAAGGACTCCCTTGGCTCTTGGGAAGGGGATGGGGGAGAGGAGCAGATGGGGGGGGGGGCAGGGAGCCCATAGTAGGGGAGAGGCGGGGGGCTGGCTCGTAAGAGTCAGGGGGGCGCCCGGGCGTTCCTGTGGCTCGCAGGCTCTGACGGTGCTCTGAGGGCTCTGGCCCATGCAGACCACTCAGGAAGGCGGGAGAGAGGGGCCTGTCCCACTCTCTCCTTCTGGAACCCCTACCCCATAGCCCCAGCGCACACAGTCACGCCCTCTCACCACCCAGTACCCCAGCCCCCGCATTGCCCCGCAGCTGCCAGGCCCAGCCGGGGCTCTCCGAGCTAACGGTGGGTGCAAGCAAGCAGAGAGGACTGGCTTCCTGACGCCCCGCACGAGCCCTGCTGTGGCCGCGCCCATCACCTGTCCCCTCCGTCCTTGTCTGCTCCACCCAGACTCCCACTTCACCCACGGCCCAGTCAGTCCCTCAGCAGACGGAGTTCCAGGTCTGACCCCGCTAGGCCTCGCAGGGCGGTCTGCTAGCTTCCAGTCCCACAGGCTCCCACACCAGAAGCCTGTGGCCCAAGCCAGTCGCAGACGCACCTGCTCCGGCCTGCAAGGGTCAGTGGCTCCGGGCTCCAGGCCCTCCATCCCGACAGGAGCTGCCGCCCGGGAATCCAGAGGCCAAGTCCCCGTGGGCAACACTCCCAGTCCGCAGGCCCGTCCACTCCCTGCTGCCCCCGCAGCCCGCTCACTCCCGCCGTCCACACCGGCCTGCACACCTGTGCTGGGGACACAGCCTCTCCACGTGCCGGTGTCCGAACCTGACCTCGCCCAGTGCCGGGCAGTTTCAGGGTGTTCACCAGCCCATGCTGGGAAGCTGCTGGCGACCTGGCCTGAGGGTCTACAGGGGGCCCAACTGCAGGCTGGGGCCCCTGGGAAACGTGTTTCCTTCTGCAGCAGTGAGATCTGCTCTCCACGTGGAGGCTGAAGGGCTTGTCCGTTTGTGGCAGTTTCCACCACCGTCAGCTCGTGCCTGCTAAGAAGCTGACGCCGTGCGCAACACTGACAGAGCCGCTCTGGCGCAAACGGCTGTGCCCGCAGCACGAGGAAGCCCGTCTTTGTGGGGTTTCCTGTCCACTAAGTCACTGCGAACTGTGCCTTCTCTCCTGGGGAGGCGCTGGGAACCCCAGGGCCCCCCCCGGGGCGGCACATCAGCCGCTGGGTGGCACCTGATGTGTCCACTCACCTGGCGATGGGTTCTGAGCGTCTCAGCCCTGCCCGCCCCCCAGGGCTGCCTCTCGGGCCCGCGGAGAGAGCGTGCTCTTGATGGCCCCGTGGATTCTCTTTCTCCCTTCCAGCTCAGACTGAACCCCCTCCCCGACTGATGCAGTCTCCGGGAATCCCAGCTGGGAGCTGTGACCGGGAGGCGAGGAGGGGGGCCTCTGAGCCAACGCCCCCCCCGGGGACACTGTCCCAGGACAGCGGCCGACAGCGCAGGGTGAAGGTCAGCAGGCCGTCCGCGTCGCCCTTTCTGCAGGGGTTGACTGGGCACGGCTGAGCCTCTCGGAGGACAGGGCGCTGAGCCACTAGGTCATCCTAGGGCACGCTCTGCCTCTGAGGCTTGCCAGCTGGGCTCCCCGCGTCAGGGTGCCTGTCTGCGTCCGCCCTTCCCCAGGCAGGCAGGACCCCGGGCGGGGGTGGTGGCAGTGCCCACCCCTGTTCCTGGAGAGAGGCACCATGCCAGGTGGCCCACAGCCCCCTGGGCAGGTGAGCCGGACTGTCCAGACAGGAGGAGCCTGGGGACAGCGGGGCTGCCGCAGAGGCTGGGAGGGGCTGGCTCTGGCGGCAGCCGTGTCACTAACGCCTTCCTTGTCCTCATCAGCGGTTCGTTCTTTAAAACCAGTACGTACATGTGTTTTCTCAGTCCGGCAGTGCCAAAGGCTGTATGCGAGCCGTGAGCCTCCCATTCACCAGCAGGGGCCCTTGGGCCCCCTGCCCTGCACCCCGCTGTGCCCAGGCCCCCCCGGAGCCTGTGGGGTGTGTGTCCCTCTGCCCACACCACAGGGACAGCTCCCGTCTGCACCCGCAGCCAGCCCCGGCCCCGGGTTACTTCGAGGTCTGCTGCACGAGCGCAACGAGTCTCTGCGCAGGAGGTCGGAGCGCGTCTGCCTGCCTGGCCAAGGGGGCTGAGCCTCCAAATCCCTCCTGGCCCGACAGGGACCACGGCGAAGGGGCTACCGTGCCAGGTCAGTGCGGGCCACAGCCGCAGGCAGAAGCAGTTTGCCCGCAAGACCCAGTGTCCTGGGAAGGCTCAGAGAGGACAGTCCGGGGACCCGGCTGGCAGGGCTGAGGACCTGACTCCCTGCCCAGGGAGGTGGGGGTGCAGGGCCGTCGCCCCAGGGAGCCCCCACCCCCGGCTCCCCACTCCCTCCGCCCAGGGTCTCATTATTCTAAGCAAGGTGTCCTGGGAGGACCTCAGGGGAGCCCGTGCCCAGTGCCGCGGGGCTGACCCTCTGACGGGGACCCTTCACCTCAAGTCCCTCCCTGCCCCAGGCCTGCTGGAAGCTTGTGCCTTCTCCGCCACATCACCTGGGAGCTCCGACGGCCTGGGGGGAGCCGGGCCCCAACAACGAGCCCGCGTCTGGCTTGGCACCCCCTCCCGCAGCCCCGGGGGCCGGCGACCAGGTCACGGCCTCGGCCCGCTCCCTCCCCGGCTGCCAGGCGTGGTTTGGGAGTTATATTAAGGTGGGGGCTGGCGTCGGTAACGAGATAGGGCCGGCGGGAGGCGGTCGTGCGAGGAGCCGGATTTATCCTGGGCTGGTCAGCTGACGGTTCCCGTTCTGGCCCTCGGCGGCCGGCCGGCGCGTGAGTGCGCTGTCCACACCGGCAGCTGTGGGACTGACCAGGACAGTGGTTTTCCTGAACAAATGCACTTACCACACGCAGGTTAAAAATAGCCCCAAGCCTGAGCGCCGAGAAGCCACCGCCAGAGAGCAGGGCTCAGCCGCTCTGCCCGCTCAGGGAGAACCAGCGAGAACCAGGGAGAAGGTTCCCGCCCGCCCGCCGCGCGCCGTCACTCGCACCCCGCTCAGACCTGGGCCAGGAGCCACCCCAGGCCACGTCCCAGGCCGGGCTTGCAGCCACGCCCCCGCCGCCCCTGCACGGAAGGGGCACGAAAAGCACAGCGAAGTCCTCAAGGGAAGGATGACCGGAGCCCCGGAGGGGCAGGGGAGCGGCCGCCCTCTGCTGCGGGAGCTGTGGCCCTGCGCCCCGCCCTTCCATCCTCCTCAAGGTCACAACCAGTTCCGGGCCAGTGTGGCCTGCAACCCAGGTACCCGGGCCATCCAGCCGCCAGAATGTCCTCCGGTCCTCTTGCTGTGCGGCAGGGCCGGGCAGCCTGCCCGTGGGCAGTGGGAAAGGCCGGCTGTGTGGGGGGGCACACGTGTGTGCCCTGTGGGCAGGCCACGGCGGACGAGGGGGGAGCAGGGCACCAGCCCCAGCGGAGGAGTGGGGAGCGGGCACCAGCCCTGGCCACGGCTATTTAAAGTCCAGGAACGGACAGATGCAGGGATGCGGGGGAGGGGTTGGTTGGAGGCTCCCGGCCTGGGGCAGAAGGGGTCCCCCCACCTCCCACCCCCCACCTCCCACCGGTGTCTGAGCACGGTGGCGGGAAAGGGAGGACCTCCACACCTCCCTGTGAGAAGGCCCTGGCTGGGGTGTGACGCCAGGACAGCCCGTCCTCTCCCCGGCCAGGGCCTGCACAGGAAGCTGAGTCAGGCCTGCGCCAGCCTGGAGACCCGGAGGCCGTTTGCAGAGACCCCAACAAGGCCATGAAATCCAGGAAACAAACCTTTCGTGTCATCCCTAGGTAGCCGCCAGCTCTCCCACTCAACGGCGGCCATCACCCCGACGGCGGTCCGAGGTGGAGGCAGACCCTCCCAGGTCAGGTCGTGGCCCCAGCATCCTTGAGGGAAGACTCCAGGCAAGTTCACTTCTCTGAGCCTCAGTCTTCTCATCTTTGAGACGGGGGCAGCTGGCACCCCTCCCGCCTCAGGGAGCCAGGCAGCATCCAGCATGTCGCCTAAGGCCGGTACCCAATAGGCATGCGGTGAACGGGGGCCACTGCAGGGCCCCCGGAATGACAGGGCAGGCTGGCCAAGCCCCACTGACATGTAAATGACTGCTAGTGTCCCCCAGTCTCCAGAACAAGCTGCTGGGGCAGGAGCCAACGTCTGGGAGGGGAGCTAGAGGAGGCAACTGTCCCCCACACCGTGGGCCGCACTCGTGCCCCCAGCCCCAGCTCCATCTGGCTTCCCAGACCCACTCTAGCCCCCAACACTGGGCTGGTTGGACTGGGCAGAGGAAGAAGCTGAGAGCCTCACCCCAGGAACCCCCACCCCAGGGTGAGGTGGTCAGGCTCCGTGTCTGGTGCTGGCGGAGTGCACAGCCGGCCTTCGGTCTGCTGCAGGCTCGCCAGCCCAGTCCCGGGACCACACAGGCTTATCTGTGGCTGGTCGCTCTGCAAGACAGGACAGTCTGTGCCACTGGTCCCTGGCCATGTTTCTGGGCTGGCTGAATGCAGGGACCGCAGGCCTGCAGAGCCCATCCGGCTCCCGCAGGTGGGGCCTGGTGTCCACGCGGTCCAGTCTCCCAAAGGCTGGCCCCGGCTCCCTGGTCTCTCCCCAGAAGCTACCAACTACAGGCTCACTACCGGGTTCTTCACTCAGGCCAGGCGGGCAGAGCAGGTGTCCCGGTAGCCCCCCCACACACACCATGTCCTCACTGCTTGTGGAGGGGCCCAGACAGCCCCAGGGAGGCCAGCTGGCCTGGTTGTGCGGAGGGGCAGACACTGCTACCCCCACGCGCCCGCCAGGAGCCCTGAGAGCGTCACGGCTCCTGCCGCACTCGCCCCTCCCTTCCCACTGTCCACACGGAGCCCGGGAAGGGGTGGGCTGGGGCTGGACCCTCCGGCCAGCCAGCGGGAGGATGAGGGGAGCGGAGGGCAGGGGACCTTGTGAAGCCACCTGGCCCCTCACCTCTGAGCTCTGAGGGACCTGGCATCCCCCTCGCGCACGGGGGGCTGAGCCCGTGGTCGCCATCCTCCTGGAGAGCAGGCAAGTCTGCCCCTGCCCCTCCTCAGACAGCAGTCCTGGGCCAGGTGTACAGACGTGTGTCACACACCTCCTACCCTGTGGTCTGGGGCAAGGGACAGACCACCAGGTGTGCTCACAAGAGCACCACTTTCGAGGGGAGATGGAATGTTCTGGTGTGGGGCTCTGCTGGGCTGAGCCGGGACGGGGAGTGGGCAGTAGCAGGAGCTGAGTGCCAAGATGCCCAGAGAGGAGGGACCAGGATCTAGTCCATGTGGGTCTAGAGACAAGTCACTTGTCCAGTGTCCTTGTCACCAACGACCTGGCCGTCCTGAGGTCATCCTGTGCTCATAGCCCCAGACCTTGGGAGAAGTGGACTGCGCCCCACAGGTGCTCTGGGGGGACTGGGGAAATGGTCCACGGTCGCCTCTGGGTGGGGCTCAGCGGGGGAAGGGGAGAGGGCAGGGATCCGGCCGTGACCACGGGGGGACCCTGCGAAGGCAGGAAATCTGCTCAGAGGTTTGCAGAGAAACGTGCGGCTGGTGGGAAGCCCCCGGACCCCGGCTCCCCCAGCCCCCACCACCTGCCCAAGGCCCTCAGATTAGTGCACAGCCCAGTGAGTCAGAGACGAGCCCGGGCGCCCTTCCAGAAAGAGAAAATGGAAACAGCAGCGGGGACAGAAATCCCAGGGGCCTCCTCGGAGCAGAAACTGAGGGATCTCCCGGCAGATCCGGTGGAGGCTGGGGGTGAGGGAGGAGGAGAGAGCCAGAGGCCCCCAAGGCACCAGCTGGAACACAAGGGCCCCCGGCCAGGCTGATTTACAGGTGCAGAGTCCCTGGGCTCAGAGGTCCAAGCTCCACGGGGCCAGGAGAGCCTACAGCTCGACCCACCCTGCAGCCGGCTCTGCTCTCGGCCGGGCCCCCACCTCCTTCCCAGGCCCCCTCACGGCCTCCCTGCAAGGCCAGGAGGAGGGAGGCCCCCCCAGCCCAGGACACACCTCGCTGTCCCCAGATATCGCTCAGGGGACGCGTGCGTGGTGACTTCCCCTGAGGCTTGCTGGCCGGCCGTGAGCAGAAGGACTCAGGCTGCCTCTGAGGTCAGCGCTAGAGAGAAGGATGGATGGGTGATGTCCAGAGGGGGCCACGGGAGACCACGGAAGGCCACGGAGACCTGGCACTCGCCACCTCAGCCTGGCAGACTGTTCATCCCCGGACGGATGTCCAGCTCGCAGCCAAGTAGGTGTCTGAGCACAGAGGACAGAGGCCCCCCTCCCCAGTTAGACAGCACCCTTGGCCTTCATTCCACGTGGGGACGCACCCTGCTGCCCAGCTCATCTCCTGGCTTCTCCAGGGAGCGCCCATCCCTCCAGCTCGGTGCTCCCCACGCCGTCTCTCTCCTACCACCGGGGCTCCACCAATCCTAAGAGATCAGATGGCCTTGAAGGGCATGCTGTCCCGGCCAGAGCCAACACAGCCACCTGCCCCGACCCCAGCCCCAGAGCGCACCCTCGACCTCACCCCCAGGGCAGGGCAGTGGGACGCATGGCCCGGGAGCCTTCTTTGGGCACGTTCACAGAAACACGTGCAGAGGCACAAACAGAGCTGACTACGAGCAGCAAAGGAGGGGCAACCGGGGCCCGCGCCCCACGGGCTCAGCGCCCCCATCTTCCCCAGGGCTCGGGGAAGACGCCAGAGTCGACAGGCGGAGGCACCGTCCCAGCCGCAGGATCCTAAGGAGAGCAGGATGCTGGGCGTCACGTGGGGTCCTGGCTGGGGTCCTGCGACAGACAGACAGGGCGTGAGGAAGGACCCAGGAGCCCGAACCAACTCCGGGCTCTTTCTGTAACCACATACCTGGCTGGTTCATTGGCCGCCACAAACGCCGGCAGGAAGCACCAGGGTAAGATGCTGACTCCCCTCTGCACTTGCTCTGCTTAATGGACACAGTGTTCTACAATTATTTTAATTAGTTGCCAATTTAAAAAATTAGGAGGTTGAGCCTGAGGACCTGGATTTCTGGCCTCTCCGGAAAGCTCGGGGGCCGGTCACGGATGCGGGTCAGCCGCCTCTCAGTGGCGCCGTTCCCAGGCTCTCCTTCCCGAGCCACACGGCCTCTCCCCCGCAGTTAGGCCCCTGGGCAGTCCCCTGGCTACGGTCTGCCCTAGAGAGGGCAGGCTGTCGACACAGCCAGGGTAAGAGCGGAGGGCCGGGGGCACCCCTCCACAGCACGCTTGGCACCAGCTCACGTCCCAGGGAACGCGGGACCTGCACATTCTAGAAGCCCTGTCCCGCGCCCTCAGAAGCAAGGATGTGCCCCACTGCCCTCTCATAAGTTTTCACGTAGACTGCATTTCTTTGACGAAAAACATGATGTAGGGGGAGAAACAGAAGATGTGCCATGTAATTTCTCCTGATTTATTCCTCCTGTCCTGTGAGCAGTGGGATCCCGTCTCCTAGTCTCCATCCAGCCTGGGCCTCTGCCGGCGGCTCCTTGGACCGCGGGTTCCAGGCAATTGTCTCCCCCACGCCCAGCTGGCCCACAGGTCTCCTCGGGGGCACAGAGCAGGGGCCAACAGGCCCCAGGGACCCCAGGGACAGGACTCAAGCGCAGGCTTGGCCCCCGTTACTCTGGTCCCAGCAGCAGCAGGCCTGTCCTCGGACGGGCAGGCGGAGGACGCTGGCCAGCGGACTTGACACCAAACCCCACGTGGCTCTAGGCAGCTGGGAGTCCACGTGCTTGGGCCACCCTGGGCCCCCGTAGATGCCATTCAGGGAGTCTCTGAGATAGTGTCCCCAGAAAGTCTCACCTGAGACCAAACCCACACAAAACTGGGCAAATTGGAGGAGGCACTGGGGGTCCTGCCCCACCAGACCAGCTCAGGGAGGGGGACAGGCAGGGCCTCACCATAGCCAGTGGCAACTCTTGCCCTGCATCCGCCCCTGGGATGCTTCCAGATCTCATCTCCATGCCTGCTTGGGGCGTGTGGAGGGACATGATGACCACTGGCCAGACTGTCCCCTGAAAACCCAGCTTCCACTGAGCATGGGCAGCCCAGCCCCTGCTTATAGGCAAATCTAATATCCCAAGGGCCTGTGGAAGGGCCAGTGGATGGGGACGCACATTGCAGAGGTAGCCCGTGGCTGGAGCTCCCCTGTGCTCAAAGAGTTTGCTGAGGACAGCAGTGGCGCCCTGTCCGCAGGGAGCCGTGGACACTGATGCGGGCTTGGCCTGGGAATCACGGTGTCAGGGGGCCGTGTCTGGAGTTGCGGCCAACGTGCTCGGCAGCCTAGAAGCCCCTCAAGAAGTAGTGGGGGACACGCACTGGCCCAGCACTCTGAGGGAGTCCCACGCACCTTGGGGAGGCATGGGGGGCTCAGGCTGGGAGTCAGCCTGGGAGTCAGCCGTTACTGGACTGTGGCAGTGCAGGCTTCACTGTCCCTCTGCCCCCGGGGGTGGCCCAGCGCTGCCCTCTGAGTCACTCCGAGTAGGTCTGCGACACCCCACCCACGAGCGCGCTCCGGAGGCTGGAGAGCGTGAGTGCCCCCCACGCCCCAGGCACTGCCTCTGCCGACATGCCCGGGTGCCCAAGAGCGTGAGCCGCAGCCGGCGACCTCACGCAGCCAGCAGGCGCTCAGCTAACACGCACCCACAGCGCGGCTGGCCAGAGCAGAGGGCCCGCGGCATCCCTCCGAGACCACGTCTAGCACCGACACGCCCTGAGGAGGCCGAGGGTGGAGGGCGCAGCGGAGGGCAGAGCCCCAGCAGGCACCGAGGACCAGGGGACGGCAGCCACCGCCTGGAAGGGAAGACGGGGGCCCTGGGCCACACAGCTGCGGTCCGTCCAGCAGGCAGGCAGCGCTAGCTGAGCGTGCCGCTTCGAAGGAGGGAGGGATCAGGAGATTTGTTCCGGTGGGGCAGGTGGGGAGGCTTCAGGCAGGAGCAGAAATCGAACGGTGAAAAAGGGGACGCCATTCTTGATGGAGTCAACACCCGGGCTCTTATTTCTGACCTTTTACCACTAAGAAGACCAAGGGCCAGATCCAGGGCAGGGCAAGAAGGCCAAGGCACTTCCCCCGCGGAGGAATACCCAGATGAGGTTAGCGATGGCGGTGATGGCGGTGATGGCGGTGACGTCAGTGCTGGCGACAGTAACGGTGACGATGGTGGTGACGGTTATGACGGTGGTGGTGGTGGCGACGGCAGTGATGGTGATGGTGTGACGGTGGTGGTGCTGGTGATGATGTCAGTGTTGGTGACCGTAATGGTGACGGCGATGGTGGTGGTGGTGGTGGTGGTGACGGCGGCGATGACCACGGTGGTGACGGTGGTGGTGGCGGTGGTGGACGCAGCATGGCACAGCCACACTGTCCTGTGACTTCCATCTCTGGTGGATTCTAAGTTTTACTCAGTCATGTACTGAAGCTTCACAACCACACGTTTTGGGGGACACAAATGTGCCTCAATTTTACAGAAGTCAAATGAAGCAACTGTTTCAGGCCTCACACTCAGGAAGCAGGATCTGAAGTCAGGCCTGAAGACAGAGGGTGTCATGACCACACTGCTACTCAGTGGGGACTGACACATGTCTGACGAGGGAACCAGGACCCCCACTTCTGCCCAAAGTGTACCAGGGAGCCACACGCCCCCCTTTCTGCTCCCCAGGTGAGTAGCAGGAAGCCTAGTCTGCCAGGGGCCCACGCCCCCCTGACTTTGCCTGTCATACCGTCCCTAGACCTGACGGCTCCCTCGGGTGGATGCAGGGGACAGAGGTGGTATTGGGGTATGACCAGCCACACATCAGAAAGAGGCCTGGAGGGGACAGGGCAGACCCCTTCTCTCCAGCCTGCACAGCACTTGATACACAGGGACCTGGACTGGACCACTTTGGGGTCCCCCCAGCACAGAGCCATAAGACCAACCTGAAGGAAGAGCCCATCTTCAGCCCTAGGGCAGAGAACACTTTTGGGCCATGGGTGGGCAGGAGACCAGTCCTCTTGAAGGATAGGAGTGAGCTGGCAACTGACTCAGAGGAGAGCAGGGGTCTCCTCCTCCTCGCACAAGGCCGGCAGTGAGCCTCGGGGGCAGGGGGTGGGGACAGGGAAGCATCCGTCCACCTTTGACACAAACCTGGTGGGGAACGAGGAACCTCGTTCTCAGAAACTCAGGGAGTCGGAGGCTGCTTGCAGCCCTGCCCATGTTGGCACTGCCAGTCCCTGCCTGGCATCCAGGAGCCTCCTGTGGGGCTGCAAAGGTGGACACAGGCTGTTCCCCCAGGAGAGAGTGAGGTGGCCACAGCCCCTTCCTGCAGAGTTGCCCACCTCCCCTGAGAGGACTCTCAGCCCATCAGGCTGCCTGGTGACTCCTCCTCTGTGTCTCCTTTCCGACACCTTTGTTATCAGCGGTCAGAGGCCGAGGGCCCCCAGGGGCCTGCTGATGAGGCCAAACCGCCCCCACGGCGCTCTGAGGTCACAGCCCTATCCAGACCTTGGGAGGTCCCTGACCTCTGACCTCTGAAGTGGAGGAGGAGAAGTAGGCGTGGGGGTGGGGCATTCCAGACGGAGGGGACAGCAGGTGCAAAGGCCTTCAACAGGAATGTGCTCCCCACCCTCCCCAGGACGGTGCGGGGCCTGCGGTTCTCCCGCGTCCGGTGAGGAGGGGCCCCCGGCAAGGCTACGGGGCCCTTCGGGCTGCCGGAAGCTGGGACGGGCAGCCAGGGCACCGCATCCGCCCGCGCCGGGCAGCCCGCAAAATCCCGCGCCACCGGGAGGCACGACTGCGGCTGGGGTCGGGGTCCGCGGGCGGCTCCAGGCCACGCCCCAGGCCACGCCCAGGCCACGCCCACCCAGACGCGGGCGGGGGATCCTGGTTCCCCGCAGCGGACCCGGAACCGCCGCGGGGCTCCCCGGTTTGCGCGGGAGTCGCGGCTCCCACCCACGGCCCTGCGCACGCGCGCGTTCCCGCACGGAGGCTCGCGCGGGCGCGCGCACACCGACCCACGCGCGGGCGCGCGCACGCGCACACCTGCGCCGGGCGAAGCCTCGGGCGCCCCCTGGTGGCCACGTCCGGCAGCACTCGCCAGCCCACGAGGACGCTCCCACCACCCCGTGCGGCCTGGGAGCCGTGGTGGGTCTGGGTGATGGACTGGGGGGCCGGGGGCGCGCTGGGACTGGACTCTGAACTTGACCTGCCTCCCAGCTCCTGCCGCCCAGTCCCCGTTTGCAGGAATAAAGCCGTACTTTCCCCCAGAACACCCTTACATCATGTTACTATGGGACTACAGAATTACTCTATTTCCCAAAGAATGTGTCTGGGGGTTGGGGGTGCTTTCCACACCTCGCGTGCGGCCTCGATGCCGGAGGTGGCTGGCGTCCAGCGGGCAGGACCGTCCTCACTGGCTGTCCCCGTGTCCCTGAGGGTGTCCTCCACCTCTGAGGCCCAGACGGCCGAGCCGCCTGCACCTGCTTGCTGAACCGTTTCTCTAACGATGTCCACTCGGACGAGCGCACTTCTCACTGTCCACGCCGTGTGTTTCCTTTCCCCTCTGTCTGCCTTTGGCCAGGCTGCCGGCCTACAGCACACACCTGGGAGAGGCAGAGACGTCCGCCACCCCTCTCCCGAGGCAGCCGCCAACCCCTTCCACACCCTTAAATAAATCTATATTTTAAAGGAAATGTGTCAACACGGCTGCAAGACACAGACCAGCATCCCCTGCCACCAATACAGGGCGACCAAAAACGAAATCTGTGTAACCCGACGGTCAGGGACCCCTCCCCGAAGCTGGCTGTCTGGCCCGTGGCCCCAGGGCGGAGCCGTCGGGTGGCCTGGGGCCCAGCACCACCAAGGACACTGAGCCCCCTGTTCTGCTCCTGCCGCCCTCCCCCAGGGCAGACCTTGACGCTGAGAGACCCCAGCCTCCCTTCGACAGCAGTGTCCCTGCCTCGCTGGGTTATCTCGGTGACGGCAGGTCACAAAGCCGTCCTCCAGAAGGTCCTGAGGCAGCCGCCTTCCCTGCTCTGTGCCACCAGCACACAACATCAGGGGCCCCTGCCGGCCAAGCCCACCTGTCTGGGTCTCTGCAGGGGGCTGTGCTCGGGGCCACACGTGCGTGAGCAGCTCTGGGGGGCCGGGCTGGGCCTTGCCTCCCCCCATGGGCACAGACATTGCGGAGCTGCCCCCTGGCTCCCAGAATACTCCCAGGA
This sequence comes from Mustela putorius furo, assembly GCF_011764305.1. Taxonomy (NCBI): domain Eukaryota; kingdom Metazoa; phylum Chordata; class Mammalia; order Carnivora; family Mustelidae; genus Mustela; species Mustela putorius. The sequence continues at coordinate 25,375,866 of NW_025422115.1, read as the reverse complement.
CAGTCCGGACGTGTCTTCCTGGGTGGGGGCACCGAGTCTCTCCACCTCCTCTCCCTTCCGTGTCTAGCCCGGGACCGGGGTGTCTAGCCCGGGACCCTGGAGTCTAGCCCGGGACCCTGGAGTCTAGCCCGGGACCCTGGAGTCATGGCCGACGCGGAGAGCTGTCCTCTCTGCCCGTGTCTCCAAGGGACGGGGTCACTCTGGCCTGCGGGTGGGTCTCCCTGATTCTCGGGGCCCCGCAGTGGGAAGATGGGGCGGACGAGTCACGGCCGGGGTCAAGGTGGGTCTCACACCGAGCCGCATCCGTGCGCCAGAACTCGAGGGAGCAGATTCCTTCCCAGCCCCTTGACTCTGGCAGCAGGGACGTCGCTGCCCTGTGTCAGCATTCCCAGGAGGTCCCCGACCCCACTTTGAGAAGACACAGGACTGGGGGGGAACCCGCCCCAGCCGGCTCTGTCTGTCCAGGACCCCCTCCATCCCAGCAGCCCCAGTGGCCTTGCTGCTCCCCTCACCCAGGTCCGCACCCCTGCAGAGGCTGCCGCCAGAGCAGTGACCCAGGTGGCCGGCCTGGGCTGGGGGCAGCCTGCAGAGCCCTCCTGGACATCGGGAGAGGAGGGGGTCAGGAGGATGGAGGGGAGGGAAGGGAGGCAGGGGCCACGGAGACCGCCCCGTCCCAGGAGGCCGCAGAGTTGAGGTTGTCCCCCGTGGTGGGGCAGGGGACCCGCACGGCGGGGCTGCACGGTGCACTGCAGCGGCCGCTGAGGACAAGGACCGACGGTCAGAGCCGGCCCCTCCCCTGCTCTGTTCCTCCTCCCCAGGCCACGGCCGGGGCTGGGTCTGGCCAGGACCCTACTCCTGCCAGCCCAGTGCTCAGCCTACCCCAGCATTGCGACACCAGGTGTCGGCGGACAGATGCCACGGTCACCTGCCCCCAGAGGAGGGGTGGGAAAGTGTTCTGAGATGCCCCACCCCCGCCCGGCCCGGGCCTGGACCAGACAGCAGGGGGTGCGTGGGGGACAGAGACCCCGGCCCGGAACTTTCTGCACAGATGGAAGGAAAAGTTCGACCTGGTCTTGTGCCCCGCAAGTCCTGCGCTGGGGGAGGGAAGGCCGCATGGCTGAGAACCGCTCAGCCTCTCAGGGGTCCTCGCCCCGCTCCCTTATCCCCCTGCGGCATCCCCGGGGCCAGCCCGAGCCCACAGTCACGGACAACCTGTAATGGCCATCTTGGTGCCTTAAACAAGGATGAAAGTGCCTCAAAGCCGACTTGGGCTTCCAGACAACGACGGGGAGGTGAGCTGCTCCCCAACGTTCCCTCTCCCCACCCACATCCTGGGTTCGAGCGTGAGGCCACCGCCCCCTCTCGCTGGTTATGGCCGTTAGTCATCCTTGGGTTGGACTGAGGCCAACACCCCACATTCTCCCTTTGCTTTCCCCTGGAGCTCAGTCTCGGGGGTCCGCTCAGTGGCCCAGGACAGTGGGTGAAGCCCCCACCATCCGACAGGGGCTGCTGTGCCGAGGAGAGCCACTCGGGGAGGACAGGGGACCCGGCCCAGTGACCTAGGGGTGTGGCTCCACAAAGCGACACGTGTGACAAGACGTGACCACGGCGTGTCCATGCAGTCCCTGGCGGTGACCCAGCTCTGGAGGCTCTAACCCCAGGGGGGCTGCGTGACAGGGACCTGGGACCCTCTGTGCCACCCCACGTCTACCGTCATTTCAAACACTTGATAACCACACAGATGTGGGGGCTGGCCCTTGCGGTCTCCCCGGCCTCCAGGGAGGGGGGTCAGCCGGTGCCAGGGCGGGGTAGGGGTGGCAGACCTCACCTCAGAGACGCCAGGCCGACCCCGGGCTCCGGCAGTGACACAGAGGACGCTTCCAGCTGTGACGCCCGGAGGAGGCTGGCTCAGCGCGTCCGCACTCAGTGGCACGCTGTCCACTGTCGCACTCGCTCAGGCCCCTACTGGGGTCCCTCCTCTGCTCTGCTGAGCCCCTAACTGTACACAAAACTGTTTCAGAGACCACGCTACTAGCTTGCACGGTCTGGCAGGCCCAGCCCCCAGCATGGAATCCTGTAGGATGCTCCCCCTTGCTACCCCCACACACAGGGGGCGGGAGGCCACTCAGGCCGCCGGCTCCTCAGGGGCCTGACATGGGGGCCACCTTGGGGGTGGCGGGGAGCCCGCAGTGGCCTTGGGGAACCACGTGCGGGGCGAGGGGGCCCTACGGTGAACCCTCAGTGCTCTTGCTCTCACCCTGGGGTGAGACCCAGGGCCCAAGCCAGCAGAAGACGGCAGTGGGAGAGCCAGAAGGAGGGCGAGGCAGGAGGGGGACAGCCCACTCCTGCCCTGCCACCTCGGCTATGGCCGCATCCTGCCCCTCCTCCTCCACATGAGGTAAGTGCACGCTGGTGTCCAGGCACGCTGTGGCTTTGCCTGGATTTAATCTAGCGTCCAGCAGTAAGACTCCTGGGCCCCAGCCGGCTTCTGAGCACACTCGTAAAACAAACTGCCCCTTTGCAGGCCCCAGGTCTCCGGCCCAGCTGGGTCAGGAGTCCTGCCTCGAGTTTGCCCAGAGTCCCATCACCCCGACCGGAGCCTCGGGCTGGCCCGTGACTCCCAAAGACGCCACCAGGGGGTGCCCGCAGCCAGCCCGCCCGCTAAAACCTCTGGATGGACACCCGCAGCCTGGGCAGACTTGGGGCCGCCCCAAGACGGGGACACAGGAGGGGTCTGTGGGATTAGGGCTGGCGTCTCCTCGGCTTTGAAGTTGAGGGAGATGGAAAGAGCACTCGCAGCCCCGGTGACTTCCCGACCTCCAGCCTGGGGATGCTGTGGCCATGCTGAGTGCCCAGAGCCCCGTGTGCCAAGGGACCTGCCTGCTGCTCCGAAGGAAGGATGGCTCCCGATGTGCCGGGGGCTCTGTGGGCCCCAGCCGGGTTCTGGGCACAGACGTCATACAGGCTGACCCTAGTCATGCTCACGGCACAAGGGCTGGGCGGTGGAGACAACTGTCACCAACCCCTCCCACAGCGGGTCCGGGGCAGGGGTGAGGGGAGCAGGGGCAGCACAGGACCCAGACAGCCCGCCCTCCCTGCACCAGGAGAGGCAGCAGCAGCCTCGCCCGCCTGGGAGAGAAGAGTGGGTGGGATAAACGAGCTTCCTGGGCCCGGGGACAAGTGTTTCCCCACGGGGCCTTGCCGGTGGGTGGTCAGTGGTCCCCGCACGGGCACCCCTCCTCCAGAAGGCACCTGTGTTGGGGGTGGGGAGACTGTGGGCCACAGTCCCTGTGCCACTCCAGGGCGGCAGCAAGGGAGACAGAATGGGGCACTTCGTGGTCTGCTCCAGCAATGGGAAAGACCCTGCGCCGGACGGAGCGGTCAGGGCTGACGGGGGCCGTCAGGTCCAGTACCCACAAGGAGGACCCGAGGAGGATGCGACATCTGCCAACAGCCTCACCAGCACAAGGGGCCCTGGCGTGCCTCCCTGCACTCACGGCAGCATCCACGGAAGACCCTGAGGATGGGGGTTCCCTCCCCCACCCGAGTCACGGTCTGGCCACCCAAGGGGCTGAAGACACACTCTCCAGCGTCTGCCCACGCCCCTGCCCACCAGGGACCTGACTGGTCCCCGCTGGCCCCCAGGCCACCCCTGGGCTGGGCTTGCCTCTGAGCCCTCGGCAGCTGGACAGTGACCCCCGGCCCTCCCCTCAGGCCGTGCAGGGCGGGCTCAGCTTTCTCACAGACACTGTGTGCTGCTGTGCATTGATCACTGGACACTTGGAATCATGTGCTCCGGGAGGTTCCACGGCCGTACCTAGCCTGCTGGTTTTCTCGCCAGCGGCATCTCCCTGAGCCTGCTCTGAAGAGAAGAGCCGGCCCCGCCCAGACTCCTTATTCATGTTTAGAAGCCGAGGCCAGCGCCCCAGGGCAGGGCCCTCCCACTGGAGACCGGTGCACCCTCGGTCTTCCTGTCTGTGAAGGGGAGGCAGGCTCGCCCACCCAGCTGCGGCCCCCAGGCCCTGATTTTGGGCGCTGGTGGCTGGTGGCGGACCTCCCCAGCGTCCTCAGAACCAGGTCGAGGGGTGCTGTGTGTGGGACACCCCCGTGCCATCTTTGGGGGCATTCTGCCATCTGCACCGCGCCCCAGGGCCCCACGGGAAGCTCCACTCCCTTCCTGGCCCGGCAGCCTGGTCCTAACACCAGAGTCCTGGGAGGGGGTGCAGGTAGCACAGGCTGGGGTGACCCATCTCACCCACTGGGGGCCCCGGTCTGGACTCCCGCCCACATGGGTGCTCGCCCACAGACCCTGCCAGCAACGGCACGGGAACCCCACGTGGGGCGGGCCATGCGAGCGAGTGGTGGCAGGAAGCAAGTGGGTGTTGGTGGCTGAGCTCTCCGGGTCCACGGAGCCTGGCAAGGGGCCGGCCCTCTAATCTCCTCACCAGGCCTGAGGGACGGGGACATCAGGCCCAGGCCTCAGACTCTCTCCTGGGCCCCGACCCCAGGCCAGAGCACCCCAGCACTGCTTGGGCCTGCACACCCTGCAGGCTCTCTCCCTGCTCCATAGCTACGAGATCTTGTCAGTTCCCCTTGGGAAACTGTGCTGTGGGTCTGCTGGGTCTCCCCACCCCTGTGATCACTGCCTCCCGGAGGAGCCCCCGCCTCCAGCACCCTCTCGAAGTCAGCCGGAGCTGAGCTCCTCCAGCGGATGGAGCTGGGTGGGCACTGCGGGGCGGCCGGGGGGACTCAGATCTGTCCACCTCCTGCAGGTCCAGGACCAAGCTGAGCCTTCAGAGGTGCCAGGGAGGAGCTGCTGTGGTGGGCGGCGACTCAGCGGAAGGGGGCCAGGAGCTCCTAACTCCTTCCTGGGGTCTGTAAGAGCCTGGGGTCCCATCCTGCCCCCTGCACAGCCCCAGCCCAGTCTCCACACATGGCCCTTCGCCTCCTTGGGCTCTTTCTCCTCTTTAGCTCGTTCCCACCCCAGGGCCTTTGCATGTGCTGTTCCTGCTGCCTGAAAGATGCCCCAGGCCTTCCCGTCGCAGCCCTTCTTGTCCTGGTTCTCAGCACCAAGGTCACCTCCTCGGAGAGGCCTCCTAAAGGCTCGTCTCCCATAACCCCTGTGCTCTGTCCCACTTTGTTCTGGGTGGTCTCCGCCAGCTGCCACGATTAGGTTCTGTCCTCGTCGGTTTATTTATTCCCTCGCCCTCCTGTGAGCCCACGGGGGCAGATCCCCCAGGTCCCGGGGAGCCCCAGGAATGCCCACCCCAGGGGCGGGGATGGCACCCTTTGCACCCCCCAAAGAAGGGCCTGGGGGAGGGGAGGTCCCATCCGTCTTTAGACAGAATAAATAGAAATACTCCGCCTTTAAGAGAAGAAACTGAGCCCTTTGAGGAAGGATGACAGAGAGTCGAGGGCTGGGTCATTAGAGTGAGCGCTGGGGCACCCCCACAGCCTCCAGGCTCCTGCCGTCCTGGGAAGGCCCTCGAGTCTGGAAGGCCCGCACTGGCCCAGCCAGGGAGCTGGCTCAGGACACCAGCCTTGAGGCCAAGGTCACTCTGAGAGAGAAATCCCACCCGAACCTCAGTAAAGCCCTCTGCAGGTGCCCATGCAGGGCCAGAGCAGAGGCGCCCAGGGTGGAGCTCCAAGGGCAGAGGGGCAGCCCAGGAGAGCTTCCTGGAGGAGGCGATGGCGGGAAGGGACAGAAGGAGAAAAGGAGGAGACAAGCCTGAGGACACCCAGTTAAGATTAGGGGCAACACGCAAGGGAAGGGCAAGAGGAAGAGGGAGAGAACAGGCCGCGCAGTCGGAAGTGGCCAGCCGGGGGCGCTGCCTGCCGCGGGCGCTGCCTGCCGCGGAGCCGGAGGGGGAGAGCAGGAGGGGGGCCGGTGGGCGCATCCAGGGCTGCTGAGAGGCCAGGCCTACCTGGGAACCTAGAGGGCATCCAGCCCTCAGCCCACGGCTTGGCGGCCAGACCCTGGGGAGGGCTCTGCGGGGCGGGCCGCTCACACGCTCCCCCAGCCCAGCCCGAGACAGGGTCCCAAAGGTCCTTCCGCCCTTGGGGAGGCAGGCAGGCGCGGGATAACTAACAAGCTGATGGCACTGTCTCACCCACGCAACCCCCAACAGCCCAAGGAGGAGGGCGCTACCACAAACCTTTCTTTGCAGATGGGGAAACCGAGGCACAGAGCGGCCCAGGGCACAGCCTGAGCCCAGCAGGAAGGCAGGCTAGTTCGAGCAGTCTCTTGTCCCCCTCCCCGTCCGTGCACCTCCCTCTGTTTCCTCAGCCCCCAGGAGCACAGGGGCTCTGGAGTGGGACCCCAGGCCCCAGCAGAAGCGAGGAGAAACGGCATCCTCCAGGGCCGGCTGACAGGCCGGGTGTCTGTGGCCCTGGGCTTGGCACCCCACGCTGGGGTCCCTTCCTCCTCCCCCACCGCCCTGGGAAATAGGCGGCAGACGACCAAAGAACCAAGGGACCCTGCAACCCTGCCAGTCCCCATGCTACACGGCTCCCCAGCCTGGGACTCGGTTTCCCCGGTGGTACCAGACAAGCATAGTGGGTCTGCGTGGTGGTCGCAGAGTGTGCCCGGGCTGCCCTGTGGGGTGCAGGGAGCCGTGGGGTGCAGCTGGGCCTGGGCACAGCCGGGCCGCCAAGCCTGTCAGCCCGACTTTATGGCCGGGTGAGCCAAAGGTCACTGTGTTCACAGGTCACGCCAGGCACGCCTCCTGAGCATCCCAACAGCCAAGGGGGGCCCTCCACCCACCCTCCCCTGGCGCAGTTAGGGTGCCGCCAAAGGTCAGCACGGTCTCGGTTGGGAACGCCCTCCCCCCTGGGCACCGTGGGCTCAAACTCTGGAGCCGCCTTCTCCTGGGGCCCGGGCGTTTGCCCGAGGCACCGGCAGAGGCAGCGCCCAGGACTCGGCCATCTCAGGATTGGGGGTGGGATGGGGAGCTGCCCCCGTCGGGGAGGCTAAAGATGGAGCAGCTCCCCGTGTTCATCCTGACCCACCTGATGGTCTGGAGTCAGCCTGAAAACTCAGGTGGTGAGGGGAAGAGGCAGGTGGTCGGGAGCCGGGTGGGGAGCGGGTCGGGAGGCATCCGTGCTGGTGACGCCTGCTCAGAGCTGTTCCCAGCAAGCGGGGGGCAGGGGCGGGACTGACCAACACGCCCGGTTCTCGCAGCCCGGTTGTCGTGGGTCGAGAGAAACACACCCAGGCGACCGTCTTCGGGGACCGGCTGAACCCGGCGTCGCCCGTCCCACCACTAAACCCAGTGCAGCTGTTACAAGTTGGTGGTCGGGGGCCCCTGGGGGCTCAGTCACTCGAGCCTCTGACTCTCGGTTTGGGCTCAGGGTCGTGAGATGGAGCCCCGCATCGGGCTCTGCACTCAGCACGGGGTCTGCTTGAGGCTGTCCCTCTCCCTCTGCTCCCCCGTCCCCCCCACCCCTGCACGTGCACTCGCACTCTCTCACTGTCTCTCTCGAAAAGTAAGTAAATCTTTTTAAAAATACATGTGCTCGTGAGGAGGGATGGCACGTGCACTGGGCAGGGAAAGAAAACACGAACCGTGTGGGGGTCAGACGCGCTCCGCCCGAACAGCGGCGCCTTCCGCACAGAGGACGCGAGTGTCCATACAAAGGGACGGGACGTCGGGAGCGAGATTCCGGGGCTTTCTGGGAGCCTGTTCGCGGGGAGGAAGCTTTTTTCCAGAAAGTCAGTATTGTCCCAACTGTGAATGTGAACTTGGCTTCCTTTCGTAAGTCAAAGGTCAAAAGGCGATCCTATGGACTGCTGCGCCTTGACCAGGAAGAAAAATGATCAGAAACAACTTATTCTTCCCACCTTGGCTCCCACCTCCTTCCGGATGGAATGCCGGCTCTTCTGCCTGGTGTCCCCCAGCCACGCGCGTGCGCTGCTCACCCGTAGACGGCTCCGTCGGTTGCCTCTGCCCAGAAAGCCCTTTCCGCTCACCTCGCTCCACAGACTTCTGCCTGCACGCCACGTCCTGCCTGCGATGGGAGGGCGCTCCGGCCGCGGCACCCGAAACCCCAGTGATCACCAGGGCCGGGCGGGCGTCCCCTTCCCCCTCACCACCCCGCGTGCGTCCCTCCTGATGGTGAGCGACCTCCAAAGAGGACGACCCTCCCCGATAGATGACAGCCGTGCTTCAGTCAAGGGCGTACCAGCAGAGACACTCGGCTGTGAGCTCTCCAGACCAGCTCTCAGAGGCTGGCCCCAGCCCAACGCCCTTTCCTCTGTGGGGCCAACAGACCACAGTCATGTGGCGGAGAAGCTCTTCCCCGAGGGTCTGACTGCCCAGAGGCTCCTGGCTCTTCCTTGCCAAGCCCTGTGCTGGCCTCCAGCTGGAGTGTGGGGCAAGAGGCCCCCCAGCAGGGCTGGTTCCAGGACGGATGCAGGTGATGCCCGGCGGCTCTCCGTGCTTGATGATGGTGACGATGGCTCAGGCCAGCCTGAGCTCCTAACCCAGCCTCGCTGGGAGCTTAGGCTCATCTCCCCCACTCCTTAGACAAGGAAGCCAAAGCCCATGGGGGCCCTGACTTGCCCCGGACAAACAGAACGCCGGCCATGCGGGGCTGCACTCTGGGGGGCCGCTCTTTGAAGGTGGACACAACACACGTACACTCAAAACCAACGGGTTGAGGTCCCATGCTCACTTTGCAATGATCCCCAAGTCTTCTGGCCACCCAGTCAGTGGCCACACAACTCAGGGCCACAGCTGGGCAGTAGGCAGTGAAAGGGTGTGCCCTTGCCCCGCCTGGGCAGGAGGAAGGTGTGGTGGAGCCGCACTGGGGCCAAAGGTTCTGTTTCGCTTCTTCCAGGTCTGCAACTTTGACCTGAAACACTCAGCTCTAAGAAGGCAGGCCCGGGCTGGCACTGACCCCGGGATGTCCCCTGGCAAGGCCTCAGGCATGGAGAGGGCAGAGTTTGGAGCTGGGGGTCAGGAGGCTGGAGACGTGCGACCTCGGGCTGGCTCATCTCCTCTCTGGGCTCAGCCCCCAACCTGCAGCTTCTCTTTCTGCAGAACCAGGTGGACGGACCTCCTCCCAGAATCAAAGTAGGTTCAGGTCCAAGTCTAGAGCCTGAGGGCCCTGCAAATGATGTTCCCCGACCAGAAGGGTGTCCCAGTGAGGCTGGAGCGTGCAGACACCTGGGAGCTGCAAGGCCACCGCAGACGGGACCTGTGTCCCCAGGCGAGAGGTCCCTGTCCCGGGGCCTCCTGGCTGCCCTCCCATCGTGGCCCTGAGTCCAGAGGAGGAAAGGGACAGAAGGACAAGAGGAATTCACCCCCAGCCCCTCCACGTCCATCCCCAAGTTCCCACAGGGGCCAGGAAGTGGGCAGGAGCGAGGCACGGGAGTTCTCCAGCCAAGCCAGAGGATTAAACGTCCAGATAAGCCCCAGGAAGGCTCTGTCCAGAGCAGCCACGTTAATCAGGCGACAGAAAAACCAACAGAGGGGCGCCTGGGTGGCTCAGTGGGTTAAGCCGCTGCCTTCGGCTCAGGTCATGGTCTCAGAGTCCTGGGATCGAGTCCCGCATCGGGCGCTCTGCTCAGCGGAGAGCCTGCTTCCCTCTCTCTCTCTCTCTGGCTGCCTCTCCGTCTACTTGTGATTTCTCTCTGTCAAATTAATAATAAATAAAATCTTTAAAAAAAAAAAAAAAAAAAAAAAAAAAAAGAAAAACCAACAGAGGACAATGCCACAGCGGGGCTGGGGGAACAGCCTTTGGCTGCCCTCCACTCCATGGAGTCCCAGTCCTTCCCGTCACCCCCGCTGCTCTGTGTCCCAGCAAAGAACCTGCCCAGCTTATCTCCAAGAAAAACACTCACCTCCCTGAATCCATGGAGCAAACACGGCCGCTATCCAACGCGGCCGCCCTCCCCCGCTGCGTGACCCACCGCCCCCATAAGCGCGGACATTGTGAGCAACGTCCATTGTGTGCAGACCCAGGAGGAACCCAAGGAAGCTGCTCCCCGGACAGACTCGAGAGACCCAGCACATCCTTGGACCTGCAGCCCGTGGACAGGACCTGCCCTGCCCAGAAAGGGCACCAGGGGCTGGCACCCCACTCCTTCCGCCCTCCTGCTCTGAGACACGTTCTGTTCAACCGGGAAAGTTCCTGTGGGGCCGCTCCTTACTCCGTAAGCTGTAAGCGTGTACCCCTTACAGCGGGGAGCGGGTGCAGGCTGTGAGAGACACGCCCATGATGGATGCACGACCCGAGGGTCGGGCGTGTCACAGTGCTTAGTCCGGCGTTGCTCCGAGTGCTCAGGGAACGTCCGTCCCGTGGAACGCTCCCCAAAGAGGGTTCCCTTGTCAGCCTCTGGAAAGCGTGTGCTTCTCCCCACCACGGCACTCGCTAGGTAAAAGGTCGGGGGATGTCCTCCCAAATGTCACCTTTTCAAGCCTATTTCCCGTCATCTCACCGTCGCGCCCTTCACCCCGAGCCCTTTCCAAGGAACACCTATGAAGCCCCACAACCCTGCTTTGAGAAACGAGTCCCAGGCCTCCCATTCACCCAAACCTTCTTACAGCTCCTAGAGGGGACCCTGGGGTCTGTCCCCACCAAGGAGCTAGAGGCAGCACAAGTGTCTGACGGCTCTCTAGGTCATCGCCAAACCTGCCAGCTTCGGGACTGCCTTGATGCCAAAGCTATCAAGGAGCTCCCACCACCCCAAGAGACGGGCTAACTTCCGCAGGTGCCTATGGGACTTGCAGGCGGCAGGTGCTGGCTCTGGGCCCGCCCCCGGCTCCGAGTCGTCCCCCCTTGAAACAGGCATTACCGCTCTCACGGAGGAAGTCAGCTCAGGAGGTGCAGGCCTCACTGGATCGATGAGTCCGTTGGCGATGAGCGTCTTCTAGGCCCAGGTGGAATGACCTTCCTGCAAACAGTGACCTCCCTGTGGGGGGTCTGGTCTCTCTCTGAAATATCTGAACCAGGAGGCAGCCACAAAGGGACTGTGCAAGGAAGTGACGAGACAGTAGAGAGAGGCGGGCCTGTGGCAACGAGACGTGCCCCTGCCTGTTCGAGGGGGAGCCCCTCACCTGGGACAAAGGGTGCCCTGCGTTTTGTTTGTTTTTCCAAGACAAAATAAATCTGGATTTTCACATAATTTTTTTCCCACTTTTAAAACACAATGAGGCAAGCCCACCCAGCTGCCTGTCTGTGGCCCTGATCTCAGTGTCAGAGAGGAAGGAACCGTGCGCGGGGCGCGCAGCAGTGCCCCAAGCCCCAGCCTCCGTCAGGGCTCCCGGGCCGGACCGTGTGGCTCACCCCGACACTTCCTCCGCGTCTCTCCGTGTCGGCCCCACACCGCGGGCTCATGGGAGTGGGCCAGGCCTGCTGGGTCGCCCGCGTGTCCCCGGGCCTGGCCTACCACATACGTGGCTCAGGAGTCATGGAGAGCACAGCGGCTCCTCTCGGCCGGGCCCAGCCCCAGCCCACTGAGCGGAAGATGGGGCTGCCCAGGAGTGGGTGCGGCTGTGCTCCAGGCATCCCTCTGAGCACTGCTCTGCAGGGCTGGGCGAAGTGGGTGTCCAGGTGTAGAGGTGGTCTTTGGGCGGCTGGGGGGTGGAGGGGCGTCTTCTTTCTGCAGCCCCAGAGGGAGGAGAAGAGGAGGGAGTTGCCCCCGAGTCTGCGGCCGCCTCTGGCGCCTCCCTGTCCGCGTGCTGGGTGCGTCCTCCACCCCACAACGTGCCAGCAGCCCCTTATCTGCTCTGCAAAGGAAGTCAAGCCAGGGCAGGGGGCTTCCGGGGCCCGGGGCGCCAGCCCACGTCGGCATCTTCAGGAGACGGGGAGACGCTGGGTTTCTTCGCAACGATCCGTCTGCAGAAACGTTCCAGCTGCGCAGTGGCGGCCGCTCGGGAAATTCTTTGCACATGAGGAATGGGGTTGGTGAGCCCTGGGCGGTGCCTCGGAGGCAGGCGCAGCCTGGAACGGGTTAGATTCAGGGCTGGAGCAGGCGGCCACCCTGGGGTCAGCCTGGAGGGCTGTCCACCAACCTGCCCTCCTGCTCTCCCAAAGGAGGGGCAGTTGGCTGAGGCGGGACAGCCCAGCACAACAGTGCCCCTCCCTGCTGAGCTCTGGGCGAAGGGATCTATCACGTGCCCACCCAGGCACCGTCTGTAGTCAGCCACGGACTGGTCTCTGAGGGGCGTCAGGGAAGTGCTGGCCCCCCACAGAGCCTGAGCTGCTCTGGCCTTGTGAGGGTTACATTATGGGGCTCAGGCCTGACTCCGACTTGGCACCGCCACCCCCACCTCTCAAGGCCTGACCAGCGGGGAGGGACCCCACATTTCCACCCTGTAGGCTGAGGAGCAGGTGGTCTGAGGGACCCCAGGCACCATTCTTGGAGGGGCCACCCCTGCCTGAGCCCCTCAGCCGGCTGTGTGGGGGGCCATGCTTTTCTCAGGGTTGCCAGATAAACGTGAGCCCTCCTGTCCAGTATGAGCTTCAGCGAACCCACCAGTACATTCTCCGTGTAAGGGTGTCCTGGACGCTGCAGGACACGTCTGAATCCGGAACACGGGCTCCTGCTCAGCCCAGACTCAAGTTTACCTGGGGGCCTGCACTTCCGTCTGCTGACTCTCACCACCTCCACTCTGCTTCCCATTTGGGGCTTCTCCAGCAACCCTCACAAGGCCTCCTACCTGGGTCCAGCAGCCGGGGTTGGGGGTGACGGGAGGGGCTGGACCTGGCTGGCCTGTTGCTTCCTCTCCACCCGCCAGCTCGGGATCCGGCAAGCCGAAGTTCCTGAGCCTTTGCATGGACAAGGAGGCAGGACAGGGAGGGGTGGGCGTGGGCCAGACCCTTTACTCCATGGGGACCAGGAGGGGACCAGGGCGAAGGTCTGGGGGCAGCCCCTCCCGGCCCCCAAGTGGGTCACCTCCCAGAGCAAAGGCAGGAAGAGCTGGGTGTCCCCTTGGGAGGGTCCTAGGGTTGTGTCTACTTCCTGGCCATGGAGGCCTCCCCCTCAACGCCCCTGGGCTGCCGTGATACACACAGTCCCCTCCAGGGAGGAAAGTTCTGGTATCTCACCCATATCCCGCTCTTGCAGGGTCGAGGTGAGGTGGGACAGGATGTGGGGAGAGCTCCGCCCCCGGCGTGACACCCAGGAATGCTCTCGCCTGCCTCTGGGAAAGCGAGGCCCCCTTTCCTTTCCCCTGGGAGCCGTCCCGGCCCCTCCCAGAGCGTCCCTCCACCCGCGAGCAAGCAGGCAAGTTGGGTCCCGGGACACCTGTCACTCCCATTCACGAGTTTGGTGCCAAATAATGGCAAGAAAGTCCCACCGGCCCGCTCCGTGGGGGCCAAAGGAGCACATTTGGAGTTTTCCAGGACCCCCCACGGACATCGTTTCGAAATGGGAGGAGAATGTGGGGAGCAACGCAGGAAGACCCCGGTTCTGAGCCATCCCACTTATTGGAGCTGGCCTCTCTCTGGGAGTGCCCCCGGTCCCAATGGACACGTGCAGACACACTGTGCTTGTGCATGTAAGCGTGCGTGTGCAAAGTCTTTGCGTTTGTGGGTTTATCAAGGGCTCCCAGCCCCGCGCGCAGGCCAGGAGCTCCGCAGGGACCCCTCCCCCAGGGCCCTCATGCAGACCTTTCCCCCAGGAGCACAGAGCGGGCACAGACCCTTACAATGGCCTCGTGGGGAAGCCCCTCCGGCCGGGAGCTGTGAAGTGTCACTGTCAAGCCCCGAGCTCTAGTTCTACGGGTAACACATGGTTTCGTTTTCATCTCCTCTGGCAAAGTCAGGGACACAGAGCCCCAAAGGTCCAGGAACCACGAGCTCTTGTTCAAGGTCAGGCTGGCGGCTGATCCGCCCCCGTGGTCGGCCTGGGAGTCGGGCTATGTTATTACCCGCGGCCCAGCCTGGTGTCCAGGCGTCACGGGTGATGTCAGACGCTGAGGTCATTGACACCAACGAGATGTGAGGGGCTGCCGTGCCGGCCAGCCGTCCCCCTGCCCGTGCTCCCTGGGCTCAGGCCCAGGGGACCCAGAGACCCCAGCCCGATGGCCAGCTCCGGTGTGCCCTTGGGCCCTGCCCGGCCCCCTGTGCTCCCGCCCCGTGGCTCCCGCCCTGGCTCGTGGACATGCCCCTCGGGGGAGCGCTGCGGCCTGGAAGCCGGTCATAAATATCTCACGTGACAGGACATTTGCCAAAGCCACAGTCACACCGCCCGCTCCCCTCAAACAGGGAGATAAGCCCCTTGGAGGGTGATTACGTCTCCCCCAAACAAACTTGCCTCAAGTCCCTCCCCAGAGGACCCCTCTCTGAGCGGGCTGTCTGGTGACCTGGCCTGCCGGGCTTAATGCTAAGGGGCGTCAGGAAGGGGCTCTGAAGCCAGATTAGGTTACATGAATGATGCGGAGGCCCGTGAGCTGTCTTCCTCTCCCGCTCCCCTTCCCCCGGCAGCGACTCGAGGCCCCCTGGGTCGTCCGCAGTGCAGGCCGTCTCTGGGGCCCCGGGCCTGGTGGGCAGGAGAGACGATGGCGCCCCTCGGAGAGCGGACGGGTCCTGGAAGCCGGTCCTGGAAGGAGAGGAGCCCCGAAGTGGGCCCGGTGGGCTCACTCCCGCCTCCACCCCTGCCCAGCCCTGGTCCTTGGGCAAGCCCTTCCATGGAGGCCTTGGGTCTCCCATCTGCGAAATGCTAGTGCGAACTCGCAGCGCATCAGGGGGCCGTGAGCTTTGGGGGAGTTAAAATACAGGACGTTCGAGGCCCAGGCCGCACCGGGTGCTGAGGACAGTAGTGGCGAGGCCAGCAAGGCGCAGAGGACACAGGCCACGGGGGCGGGCAGGCCAGAGGCCCCCTGGGCTCTGGAGCTCCAGCACATGCAGGAGAGGACAGGGCCGTGCCCTTACCTGTCCTCGCTGAATCCGCCCCAGGCCACCCCCACCCCTCCCAGCCCTGGCCCCAGGGGCGAGTTGTGTGCTTCAGAGTTGTCCACGTTGGGGAAAGCCCGGAACCTTCCATGTGGTTCTACGTCATTCCCCCAAGCGGCAGCCATGGGGCTCCGGGGACAGGCCGGGTCCCAGCCTTGCGAGGGTGGAGCCTGAGCAAAGAGAGACCTACTAGACGACAGGGGAGGGGCTTCGGGGTTTTGGGGGTTTTCTTTCCTAGTAAACATGTGCATTTATTTTCTAATTTAAATTCAGTTAATTAACATACAGTATATTATTAGTATATATTATATATATATTAGTTTATATATAATGTATTATTAGTTTCAGAGGTAGAGTTCTGTGAAAGGGTTTTGAACTGGCTGCTCACCACCGTGGGGAGAGGGGAGCATGGGGCCTCCCTGAGTGACTGGGGAGGACTTCTGAGCCCCGAGCCCCGAGCCCCTCCCAACCCCGAGCCCCCCCACAACACTTGCAGGAGGGGCAAGGCCCAGGAGGTTGGGGTTCAGGCAAGGTTAGGCTCTGCCCCACTCCTGTGGGTGATGCACACAGGAACCCCCAGGCCTGCTTCCCAGGCACTGCACCCCCTCCCCTGCGCCAGACAGAGAGCTACCTGGGCCACGAGTCAGTCTGTGCACAGTGGGAACCCCGCCTGGGGTCCCTGGATAGGGGCTGGTACCCCTCCGTCTTGGGGTGAGGCAAAGCCTGGGTCCCTCTGAGGAGCAGGTTCAGAGGCCCTAACCCTCCCTCTCTCCACCCCCACCCCCCAAACAATGAAAACTGTTTTCTCTTCTGTCAATAGATGTGTTCGTGTTTGATTTAGTAATTCCTGAGCTCCGGGGTTGGAAGAAAGCAGCTGCTGGGCCAGTGAAACCCGGAGCCTAGGAGGCCGGGGATCCTCCCGCCATCCCAGCTCCAGCAATCTACCCACCACCCCCAAAGCCCCTGAGCACAGCTCCTCACAGCCCTGGAAAAGGAACTCCATTCTGCCTGGTCACCAGGGGCTTGGTGGCCAAACCTCTTATTGCACGAGTGTGGGGTCCCCCCTAGCCCTAGCCACCCCGGCCATCCCCAGAGAGGGAAGACTAGCCAGGAGGGGACAGTCACAGCTGACCTCTGCCGCTGACATTCCTTCTTGTGCCTCCCCAGCCTGGCTCTCAGGGTCCCCGGAGCACGAGCTGGCCGCAGCTGCGACCCCGGGCCCCAGCGTCTGCTCTGCTCACCGGGTTTCCCTCCGCGTTTGCCTGCTGCCCACAGAGGACCCTCCTGGGGCAGATGGCTGCTGTACCTCCCCCGCTACCTCTTCCAAAGCCCGTCACCCCACATTACGGAGCAGCAGAGCACAGAGAGGAAAGTAATTCGCCCAAGGTCACACAGACTTGAGATGGCAGAGCAGAGCCCTGAAGATCTAACTGCTTCCCGTTCACACTCTGACCTGCTGGTCCCAAAGCCTCCTCCGAGGCCCATTGTCTGCCAGGAAGGGGAAGCAGGAACACAGCCCCCCAACCACAGAACGTGATGAGGCACAAGGGAGGGGAAAGAACTATCTATCGGGGAAGGTTGCAGACAGAAAGGGATTTGCAAGCTGAGTCTTGAGGGATGTGCAGGAGTTCAGCAAGTAAAGAAGAGCGCAGAGGAAAGGCCTTCCGCGCTGGGGAGCTGCGCGCCGGCAAAGGCTGCGGGGAGGCCGGCTCCTGGCCGGACAGACGAGCAGGGGGACCGAGGGCCTGGCAGACTGGGGCACCTGGCTCCCTCAGGAAGAGGGACAGCTACACAGAAGGGTGGTGGGGTCCCTTAGTATCAGAACGTCATTTGTGGGGGTGGGGGTGGGGGAGGCTGGGCAAGGCAGGGGTGGGGTGGAGAAGGAGCGAGGCTTGGCTCGAGTAGAAGAGCTCCGTGAAGACGTCCAGATGCTGCCACAGACAACCAGTGCCCCCTCCCACCCTGCGTCCCCCACAGGGCGGTGGTGGTTAGCAAGGTTTGCAGCCTTGTGGGGTGGGGGGCGCAGCCCCTGCTTCCACGGCTCTGGGAGGTGAGCACACACGCCAGCTGAGGGGGTGGAGGGGCTGTGGTCCCGCGCACCCCGCAGCTTAGCCCCAGACGCTTACTGCCCTGTGTGGTGTCCAGCCAGCGCCAAGGCCTCACGGAGCAAACGTCCTCCTTGGAGACCAGGGTCCAGAGGCCGCTCCTGCCCTCCCCCCACCCCATATTCTGCTGGGAGAAAAGTCTCAGCCTTTTAATTGTAAAACTAATACACATCCATTGGGGAGATTTGGGAATACAGAAAAAACCACCAGAGATCACCTCCTGTACAAAATTTTGCAAGCTTCGTTTGCTTTAATTACCTGGTTTAATTATTAGCTGTGTGACCTGGGCACGTGAGCTAACCTCTCTGGGACTTGGGAGCGATAATAACGTCATCTACATCCCAAGACTAATGGGAGGATGAAGAGGAGACCTCAGAGGACAAAGCTGATTCCCCTGCTGATGCTGGAACTCACCGTCAGGACTCAGGACCAACTGCAGTCTATTTATACAAGCCCCGCCCCCGCCCCCCCCCCATCCAGCGGGTGGGGTGAGGCCTCCCTCCTCGCCTCTCTTCACCCCAGTGGCGATGGGAGGGCAGCTTCTGTTTCAGGCCCACTATCTCAGTAACTGCTCTGAGGGCAGGAGAGTCCTCTAGTGCTGCAAAGGTCCCCTGGTACACAGTCTCTAGCACCCGGAGTAGTACGGGGACACTTCTTGGGGGGTCCACTTTGAAGTCTAGAGAGGGAGAGGGGTGGGGTTAGGAGGGGCCCCTCGGTTCAGACCCCGGAAGCCTTCGTGGGGAGAGCAGGCGTCACAGGAGTCCCTCCCGGCAGGGCAGGTGGATGGGGGTCCTGCGGCCAGGCAGGAGGGCGTGGAGGAGGGGCTGGGAACAGTGGTGGGGGGCAGTATCGAAGGTTGCCTGCTCCCCTTCCCCCTGGCACCCCAGCAAGGCTTGTGGCGAGTCCAGGGCCTGCCCTGGAAACTTCTGTGGGGTCTCCAACCCGGGTGGGCGCGGGGGGCCTTCCAGCCATGCTTCCAAAACGGTCCTTCCTGGGCAGCCCAGCCATGTTCGCCCTGGATGCCTCCACACGCACCCCAAACTCCTGGCTGCTGTCAGCTGGGAGAGTGCAGAAGAGGGGCGCAGGGACCCCCGCACCCTCCCCAGGCCCACAGCCCCTGGGGTCTCACCCACCAGGGAGGGGCTAAGGGCCCATTCCTTAGAACATTCACAGCCCCAGCAACCCAGCCAAGCCCTGCCCAGACAGCGCCACCCCACATCCGCTGTAGCTGTCCCCTCAGAGGGCTGGGGGCCTGTGGAGGCCCCAGAGAGGTCCCCTCTGCCCCAGGGCTACCACCACGGGGTTCACCCAAGGAATGCCAGGGGGCACCTCCATAACCTTGGGGGTCCCCCCACCCATCCCACATTTCTGGCTCCTGGAGGAGGTCTTCCTGCGGCCCCACTGCTCGCCACCGCCAGGGCCCAGCGAAAGGTCCCACCTAGAGGCAGAGGCGAGGAGCGCGGCTGGGGCCTGGGGCAAAGGGACTGCAGCCAGGGATCCAGGTCGCGCCTGCCAACCCCGAGCCCCGGACCCCCGACCCCCCACGCCCACTCCCACTCTGGGATCCCGCCGGAAGTTGCCCTGCTTGGTCAGAAACGGAGGAACCGTGGGAACCCCGCTGCACTTCGCGCATGGGGTGGCCCTCGTGCACCCGGGTGGAGCCCAGGGACACCGAGCTGGGCGTCCCCGTGGGAGCCGGATCCTGGCGCTGGGCCCCGGATCCAGCGGCGCAACGACGGAGCGCCACCACCGCATGTGCCGCAGCGCGGCGGACCGCTCTCGGGCTCGTCCGCGGGAACCCGACACGACACCGGGCCAGCCTCGGTGGGAGCCCCGCGGGCGAGGAGGGAGGCGTGCGTAACCCCGAGTCCCCCGAACAAATTTAGGGACGTTTCCGCGTCCCAGCTAGCCCGGGGCCCGACGGAGCACCCGCCGGCTCCCCCGCCCGCTGGAGCCGGAGCCGGCTGCTGGGTGCCCGACGCCCCGCGCCCCGAGTCCCGACCCCTTTCCCGCCGAGCCCCGCGAGCCGGGCCTGCTCGGGTCACGTGGCGCCGCGGCCGCAGCCCCAGCGCTGACCCCGCGGGAGGGGAGGGGAGGGAGGGGAGGGAGGGGAGGGGCGCCGGGGCGGGCGGGGCGGCGCGGAGGCGCGGCGGGGCGCCCGGGATTCCCCGCGGAGCTGCGCGGCCCGGGGTTCCCAGTCCTCAGCCCGCTCGTCGCCGGCCCCGCAGAGTCCGCCGCGCCCTCCGCGGGAGAGCCCCGGTCCCACCCGGCGCCTGCTCCCAGCGCGGCGGGGCCCCCGCGCCCAGGCCCCGCGGACGCGCCGCCGCTCCCTCTCGGCCCCCGCCGCGCCCACCCCGGGAAGCTCCGAGGCCCGGCCGTGGAGGAGGTGAGCTCGGCGGGGGCGGCTGCGCCAGGGCTGTCCCGCCGGCCGCTCGGGGCCACCCGCGCTCCGCCGTTCTGACCCCGCGGCGGGCTGGGGAGGGGGCGGCGCGGCACGAGCTCGGACGCCGGCCGGGGTGCACAGCGGCCGCGAACTCGACGCCCGTCCCTCTTCCCTGCAGGTCAAGGCCACGGCGGGGAAGATGTACCAGAGCCTGGCGCTGGCCCCGAGCCCCGGCCAGGCCGCCTACGCCGACTCCGGGGCCTTTCTGCACGCGCCAGGTGCCGGCTCCCCGGTGTTCGTGCCGCCCGCGCGCGTCCCCTCCATGCTGCCCTACCTGCCGGCGTGTGAGCCGGGCCCGCAGGCCCCGGGGCTGGCCGGGCACCCCGGCTGGGCGCAGGCGGCGGCCGCAGACTCCTCAGCCTTTGGCTCCCGCAGCCCGCACCCACCGGCCGCTCAGCCGCCCGGAGCCACCGCCTTCCCCTTCCCGCACAGCCCCCCGGGGCCCAGCGGCGGTGGCGGCGCAACGACCCGGGACGGCGGCGCCTACCAGGGCGCGCTGCTGGCCCGCGAGCAGTACCCCGCCCCGCTCAGGCGGCCAGTGAGCGCCTCCTACCCGACTGCCTACCCGGCCTACGTGAGCACCGAGGTGGCCCCGTCCTGGACCCCTGGACCCTTCGAAGGCAGCGTCCTGCACGGTCTCCAGAGCCCCCCTGCTGGCCTCCCCAGCCGCAGAGCCTCCTTCGGTGAGTGTGAGACTGGGGTACTGGCCCCACAGGGGTGCGAGTGCGCACCCTCCGAACCCTTCCCTGCGGGGCCCAGAACTGCGGGGACACGTACACCCAGGCAGACGGTGATCTCCGCCACACTCTAGCGCTCCTTGAGCTGAAAATCCCGGGTCCTGAGCTCTGACACCTTCCTAACGAAGTGTTTCTACCTTTCATTCACCTGAGCTCCCCATTCCGGATCGTGCGGATTTAGAGCTTACCTCCTAGGTGCTCTTAGGAAAAGTTTTGGAAGTGGTTTTTATAAAACTCAAACGACTGGTTTCTGTAAGTAAGCTGCCGCATCCACCTCTGCTCTAGAGTGCTTACTTACATATTCTAATTTGAGACCGGGTTTCAGTTGCTCCCCTGGGGTATAAATTTGGATAATCGGATTCGGGGCCTGGAAAGCGGAGATTTGCCCCACCTCGAGTCTCCGACCCTATGAACCCTGTCTCACCCCTGCGGCCAAACGCGGAGGGCCCCGCTGACTCACATTTGCTGCCCGAGGGACCAGGTCCTGCCTCGCGGCTGGAGGCGGCCTCACTGGCCCGCTCTCCTTTGTGGGCCTTTGGCGCTGGCTTCCCCACGCAGAACGCAGGGTCCCCTCCCCCGAGCCCAGGGTGTCCCCACAATGACTGATCCCCACCCCACCCCCACAGAGTGCCTGGCCCAGTGCCCCTGCGGTCCCCCTTCCCCCGCGTGGGCCCCTGGTGGTGACAGGGTTGCCCCCACCATGAAGCTGACAGTGAAGGGCCCCCAGCCCCCGTGGGATGTCCCCTTGCCGTCAGCGTCACCACCACAGCCCCTTGTGAATGTTGCTGAGAACAAGGCCGCTCCTGCCTCCTCTGGGGGTGGAAATTACTCCCCGGCTCCGGTGGGGGCCCCCCCTGCTGTGCACCCTGAGGTTTGACTTATTAACCTTCCCCCCCCACCCCCCACCCCTGTCCCTACCCCCGCCCTGCCCTTCGGAAGGCAAACCCAGCAGTTCTTTTTAATCTGGCACAAACTGTATTGTATGTAAAGTTAAGAGTTAAAATCAGATACAATCAATTTTGAAATACAATAAACTCGAGGTGCACCTCAGACAAGGATACGCAGCTGTGGACCCGCGGGCTCACGGGAGGCCAGAGCCCCGGCCCGAGCCCCGGCCCACGAGCTGCCCGTCCCCGCAGTGTCGGACTTCTTGGAAGAGCTCCCAGGCGAGGGTCGCGAGTGCGTCAACTGCGGGGCCCTGTCCACACCGCTGTGGCGTCGCGATGGCACCGGCCACTACTTGTGCAATGCCTGTGGCCTCTACCACAAGATGAATGGCGTCAACCGGCCGCTGGTGCGCCCACAGAAGCGCCTGGTGAGTGCGCAGCCAGGCCCGAGTCCTGCAATCCACACCCGGTGTGGGGCTGGGAAGTGCAGGAAGGGGGGGGGGCAGCCTGGCTTCCCATGGGCGTGGGCGGGTGGCCCTGGGGCTGCGCTAGGGAGCCTGGAGGCCCAGGACCCACGGCAGGACCTGCCCTGAGGGTCCACTGACAGGGACAGAGGGGCACAAGCTGGGTCCCAGCTGGCCTGCGGGGCTCTGCCCTGGGGCTCCCACAGTGGCACGGGCACTAGGTGACTGGGCCCAGGCATGGGGCTGGAGGCTGGTGGGGAAGGTGCTGCTTTGCTGGAGGCAACTGAAATCCTGTGCAGGGGGCGTTTTGGGGCCCTACCTCTGGGGGAGCACTTTCTACCCTGTACCAGGTGGTTGGGGCTGAGACCGGGTTAGGGTTGTTCAAGGCGCAGAACTTGTTTTCACTTTTGTTTTCTTCTGGCGTGTGGCGGGGTGCAGAGTGGGGGACTGGGAGCTTGACTTTTGCCCCCAGCAGGGCAGAGTCCCCGGAAGCTGTGTAAGGGTTTAAAGTCACTGTATCACACACCGCCCCACAGGCAAACTCGGATGTTCACGTACTCTGTTAAGAGCAAGGGCCTGCTTTGTTTGCAAGCTGTTGAGAGCTGCTCCGGGGTCTGAGGTCTGGGCAGGGCTGTTTCTGGGGGTTCCTCCCCTTCTGGTCTCATGCTGGTATGCACCCATGAACCCTTTCAGGGCTAGTCGGCTGGTTCTGGCCAGTTCTGGTGCCCGGGACCAATGGGAATGAGGGGGCTGGTCCCCCCGACCCCCCGGGTCTGCATGGTCCTCAGGAGCCCGACTTTATTGGAAAGGCAACTCCTGGGCCACGGGAGCCCCCCACGCTTCCAGGCCCCTGACCAGGCAGGTGGGAAGCAGGACTGACTCAGGCTGTTTGGGGGAAACCAAACAGCCTGAGTCCGTCCTGATCTAGCCTGGCATTTGGGGCTCCCCCAACTACCCTCCACTGCACTGTGCCTTTTGGGGTCACTCAGAATGCATGTCGCCCCCCCACTTTTATCCCTGCCCCCGGGGTCATGCCCCGTGACCCGACCCAGCAGCTTGGCATCTGATGTCGCCCTCGCTGAGAAGGAAACTGAGGCTGAGAGCAGCAGTGTCCTGGGGGACTGCAGCCCCAGCCCGGCCGCTCCCGGCTCCTTCCACTCTCTCCCTGGGGGACACACTGGTAAACAGGAAAAGGTGTGGGGCCTACCTGCCTTTGCCCCCCACCCCTCACAGGGCGCACTCCCTGCGGAAGGTCCTGGCCTGGGGGTGAGATAGCCACTTAGGCCTTGAGGTCGTTACCTTTGTAATTGCCGAGTGATGACCCTCGGGGCTCAGAGACCCTTGGAGGGCCCCGGGTTCCAGCCAGGACTGCCTGCCTCCTGCTCCCATGCACAGTCCGCTCCCCAGGAGCCTGCTTGGCCCTGTCCTGGGTCTCCCGGCCCAGCCCCTTCCAGACACACACACACACACACACACACACACTGTCCCCGTGCCGTAAAGATCCAATGAGGCAGGGCGTTTGGGCCTTGGCCTGTTCAGGGGACCGGCTGAGGACACGGCCTCTGGCCTGGTGAGGACTCTGCCTGCTAGTCTGGGGACATGGACCAGTGGGAATGAGGGGGCTGGTCCCCCCGACCCCCCGGGTCTGCATGGTCCTCAGGAGCCCGACTTTATTGGAAAGGCAACTCCTGGGCCGCTCCCAGGAGTTGTAGCTTTAAGATGCTTCCTGGGGAAGAGCCCCTTCGTGCTGCCAATCTCCCCAAGACCTCAGGCCTCGGAGAGTGGACAGTCCGGTGGCCCTGTGTCCCTGTCCAGGCAGATCTAAGTGCAGAACATACCTGGGAAGTGTTTGCCAAGTGGGACTGGGGGCCATGGGGGTGTTCACGGAGCCATCCTACTCCTGTCTGTCCTCGAGCTGCCCGAACAGGTTTCCTCTGGTTTGTTTCTGGGTTCCTGCCTGGCAGACAGGGAGGGCTGCCCCGCCGCTTCCCCGCGGCCGGTCCCAGCAGGGCCAGGCTCACGCGGAAACTCGGAGGTTCTCAGAGAGTCCTGGGACCAGAGCCCGGCCCACGGGGCTCCCTTCCACGGGGGACTGGCCAGTGGCCCCAGACTTGCCCCCACCAGTGCCTCGCTCTCCCTCACGTGTGGCCAGAACTGATGCCCGGGGAGACATTTGTCCCAACCTCCTTTTCAATGACCAGAACCGTTCTAGAAGACCGTCAGCAGCAAGCGAGCGTCCCCCTCCCAGCAGGAGCTCATATCCCTGCTGCACTTTGGGTCCCACATGTATCCTCGGTGTAGGCGGAAACCCTTGAGCCGAGGCTTCGGTCGGTGTGGACGCGTGGGTAGTTGAGGTGGCTCTGCGGACCGCTGCGTGCCCGCTTGCGTGGCCAAGTGCTCTAGAGCCCCTGGCACCCCTCCCCCCGCACGCCAGAGCCCTGCAGCCAAGGCCAGGGGACGGCTGACGCCAGCTCCGGGAAGTGGCCCGTGCTGCATGAGGCCCGGCAGCCTCCGCCCAGCGAACCCAGGCCTTGACGAGGACCCTGGGTTTTCCTTCCTGCGTGGCCCGCCTCCCAGCTCTCGCCCCTGGCTCGGTTCGCCCTTGAACAGCAGGGGACACGCGTTACCAGGTAAAGCGTCCACCACGCGCTCTTTTCCAAGAGCGTGGGAGGACCCGCTCCACATTGGGCCGTTTTCTGTGAGCTGAGGTGCTCACTACCCCCACCCCCACCCCGCTTCAGGCTCCCCTCACCCCTGCAAACCGCACAGCCAGCCCCCTGCTCCTTGCCCTCGGCAGGCCGCGCCCCTGGCTCCACACTGCCCAGCGCCCCCAGTTCTTCTCTGGCAGCAAGAGGGCCCCGAGAGCGGCCAGGCCCGGCTGCTTGTCCGGGCAGCGCGCGAGGACGGGCGGACACAGGAGGGACGGCGGCGGGGACGTGTGGGGACGTGGGCTCTAGGGAGGGGGAGCTTCTGTCCACCCGGCGCCTCCCGCCTCTGCGTCCCTTGCGGACCGCGCGACCCGATGACGGGAGAGGATAGAGAAAGGAGCAAACACTCTGAAATCTGTTCCCCTTGTCTTTTAATTTATGCTCACTAGGAAATAATTCCCTCCTCACCCGGGCTCCCGCCGTCTCCCTCGCGCTCCAGGGTGCAGAGTGACGATGCGAGCCGCTGAGGCCGCCGCCTGCACACCTGTGTCTCGGGCGCCTGTGGCTCTCCTTCTTCTGAGACACGTGGGACGTTTGTGGGAGGGGCGCACGAGCCTGAGTGTGCGCCCCTGGAAAGTAGCCCCGGTGTTCAAAACTCGGCCAGCGTGTGTGTGTAGGAAGGACTTGGTGACGAGGGGCTGGCGGGGTGCGGTTTCTCCGGACGGCGGGCTGGCAGGGAGCCAGGCCTGGTGAGAGGGCCTGAGGGTCCCAGCGGGATGGGGACAGCAGAGGCGCAGCAGAAGCGGGGACCCGCCGGGTTCAAATACCCGACGCTCGGGTATGGGGGTCTCAGACAAGCCGCAACTAGGATTTTAGCGGAAGTAGGTCCCAAATACTGCATGGGGGCAGACTTGGACTTGCCGCTTGTCCGAAGTCCACATGGAGCCGGGCAGCCTGGGGCCTGGGGCAGGTGCCAGGGCCTTCTCCCACTGGAGGAAGGAGGACCGCCTGTGGGCGGCAGGGACCCGCCTCATGAGGGCCGGGGGACTGGCTGTGTGCGTGGTTCCTGGCACCTCCTGGCACCTGGGGACAGATGGGAGAGAGGGCCAGGGCACGGAGAGAACACCCAGATCACGTCCAGTGAAAGCAGCTGCTTTCTAGGCAAGGTCAGGCTGGGGACCCCGGTCGACTCCGGGCCGGGAGCCCCCTCCTGCCTGTGAGCACGTGTGCTGTCTGGCGGAGGCCGCAGCGACCATTTCCTTTCCGGTCCCGCTGGGGCCTGAGCTGGGCGCCGGCCTTGTCCACGCCGGCGCCTGCGTGAGCCGCAGCCCTAGGTGCTCCCGGGGAGACGGCCGGGATCCCTGGGAGGCGAGACCTCAGGGAGCTTTCCCGGCAGGGCCACGGGCTCGGCCCAGTGCCCCTCTAGACTCCTCTCGAGTCGCCAAGGCCTCGGCCCTTCCTTCCCTTTCGGCCCTACTGTCCCAGAGCCTGGGGCAGAAGCCTGGCTGGAACCTGGAGGCCCAGCCTTCCGCTAAACGGCGGCGAGTTCTCCGGAGCCCACGGCGCCTGCCCACAGCTGGGAGGGGAGGGAGGGGAGGGCAAGGAGGCATTTTCACGTCTTGGGTTTTCTTGGTAATGGCTGGGCGGGGGCTGGAGACGGGCTCCTGCTCTCCCTCCTGGCCATTCCCGGGGGCAGGCCTGTGCCCTCGACCTGCGGACCACAGCCTGGGGAAGGGGGTGGGCAGGAGCTGGTTGGCGGGGCCGGCCGCACTCCGCCGCTACAGAAGGAAGGCTCTTAGAGACTGTGGGAAGACGGGGAGGCTGAGCCTGGCCCCTGTCCGCCACCCCTAACCCAGGGCACGTTCCTTTTGTGGCTGCATTTGGCCCCCTTACCTTCGATTGACCCCCAGCTCCGTCCTGGAGAACCCCAAGAAGAGGAAATATATCACGGGGACGATTTGGATAAAAGGTCCTCATGGGCTTCTGTGCTGCTGCCCCCGGTGCCACTGAAACATCGGGTCAGATGTGGCCCAGTCTGACCCCGGTGCCGTGGGGAAGACCAGTCAGAGACCCCGTGTCCCACTGCTGTGGTCCGGGTGAGGGGGACAAGGACCTGGACGGGGACCTCGGTGCAAGTCGGGGGACAGTTGGGCAGCTTCAGACACCAGAGGGCCGGGACGGGGGCTGAGGACAAGACAGTGGTGCTCCCCGAAGATGGAGCCTGGCGTCTGGGCAGGTTGGAGCCGCCAGCAGGCTGTGCTGAGGGGTACAGGGGTACAGGCTTGAGTCCGAGGTCTGAGGCGCCGCCGCGGCGGGGGGAGGTGGCCGGCACCCCAGCCTGGAGGTCCCAGAGTGCAGGTGAACCCACCCGTCCGACACAGGCAGGCTGGGCTCTGGCCCCTCACGGAATCCTGAGCAGGTGGGAGGCCCCTGTGTCAGGCCCACCCCAGCCGGCCAGCTTGGCAGAGCCCCGTCCCAAGCCTGGTCCAGACTCAAAGCCCCGAGTGAGCCACTCTCTTAGAGTCCCTGGAGCTGGTGGCGTCTGGGCCTTGCCAGGCCCCCAAGTGCAGAGAGGTTTGGGGTCTCTGGCCCAGTGAGACCCACGGAATTGGGGGTCAGTGCTGCAGGGATACGTGGGAAGGAGGGCGGCCTTTGGAATGTCAGGGCCTCAGGAAAGTTCTGGATGGGGACGGGCACGAGGGAGGTGTGGGGGCCCAGCCTGATGCCTTCAGCTTGCCGACGCTGGAGAGAGCTTGCGCTGAGCACGCGTGCTAGATCCGTCTTGGAAGGCGGTTGCCCTGCCTGCTTAGCCTGGGGCCTGAGCTCCAGGGGGGACCCTGTGGCCCAGGGTTGGGGGTTCTGCTCCATCCCAGCAGCCTGGGGTGAAGCTGCGTTGGCCGTGAAAAAGAGCACCAGAAAGCAATTGCCTTTTTGTGTTGGGTCCTTCATGGGTCCTGACCCCAGGACGGCTGGGTCTGTTCTCATCCCTTTTTACTGGGGGGGAAACTGAGGCCCAGAGTGGTGAAGTGACCCGTCCCACAGTTCGAGGTGCAGGGAGTCAAAGCTCCAAGGAATGCAGGCCCCTGGGGGGCCGACCTGACGACCCTGGTGCCCGAAGCCTCCTTGCCCGGCCCCACGTGGTCCCGGACTGGCTGCGGGTCCGTCCCGAGTGCCGCTGGTAGAGCCCAGCGCCCCCGCTCACACGGGCCTCCCACCGTCCGCAGTCCTCATCCCGCCGCGCGGGCCTCTCCTGCACCAACTGCCGCACGACCACGACGACGCTGTGGCGGCGCAACGCGGACGGGGAGCCAGTGTGCAACGCCTGCGGCCTCTACATGAAGCTTCACGGGGTGAGCGGGCGCATGGGGGGCACGGCTGCTGCCGCCGGGCGGGAGGCAGGGAGGGGCGGGGCATGCCTCCCACGTGGCCACCACCCACTGCCCGCACCTCTGCCGTTCCCGCCTGCCCCCCCAATCCCCGGCTCAGCCTGGGACGGGGGTGGGGGGCTAGGCCCCCTGGGGTGGTATGTGCACCCCTACAGCTCTGGGGGGTTTGGGCCTGGACCGGCTCCTGCCCCCCCCGCCTGGAGGAAGGGGCCACGCCAGGGCCAGCTGCGCCCCAGATGGGGCTCTAGGACCTGCTCGGCTCCCTGAGTGGCTCCGCAGGCCGACACGAGGGCCATGCGAGGGGCCTGGGGATGGGCAGGGACAGGACTAGCCGCGGCCCCTGCCCGCCCCTGCCAGGTGCCGCGGCCCCTGGCGATGAAGAAGGAAAGTATCCAGACGCGGAAGCGGAAACCCAAGGGCGTTGTGAAGACCAAGAGCTCTTCGGGTGCGTGGGGCAGGGCCTGGGGGGACGCGGGAGGGAGCCCAGCCCCCCGCCTCGCCCCGTGGAGTCCCTGCAAGCGTCTCGGACTCCCCCGTTAGACAGTTACGTGTTGGGCTCAAGCACTGTCCTTCCGAAGTGCAGATGCGCCGACTCTACCCTGGTGGCATCTGGCCTGGGGACAGTGGTGTGGGCCCACCCAGCTGGGGCAGGAGGCAGGCTGAGGGTGCCACAGCCAGGCCCTCTCGTTAACTGGCCTGTGCAGCTCGGTCTGGCAGCTTCTGTAAACGCCCCACCTTCCAGGATGCCCAGCAAACAGCACAGCCTCGCCGCCTTCTGTCCCGGACCCTGAAAACCCAGCAGCTGCTTTGAAACCCAAACCCAGCCTGGCGTCCCCTTCATGTCCTGGGTCCAGCGTCGCCTCCCAGGTAAGGCAGGTGGGGTGGAGTGGGGTGTCCAGAGCTGGCTCCCAGCTACTCCTCAAGGAACCCCGACTCCCTGACCAGGTCAGACCCCAGCTCTGCCCTCAGGGCCTCTCCCAGGAGCGCAGGGCTGGGCACGCAGGTGGTCCCTGGTACCAGCAGCAGACGCCAGGCTTCGAGCCGCACACGTCATCCCGCCCATCGCAAGGAGGCCCAGACGCTAACCCTGCGGAGGCCCCTTAAGGCAAATAGCCGGGTCGTGAGGGCTCCTTTCCCAAGCGACGCCAGCTGGCCATTCCTGTCCCTGCACTCCCATAATCCCCTGCTCTCCCTCCAGGCCTCTAGCCAGGCAGACGACCCCCTGGCCCCCAGCCACTTGGAGTTCAAATTTGAGCCCGAGGACTTTGCCTTCCCGTCCACAGCCCTGGGCCCCCAGGCTGGCCTCGGTGGGGCCCTGCGCCAGGAGGCCTGGTGTGCGCTGGCCTTGGCCTAGGTCCCCGGGCACCCAACAGACCCATCTCACTGCCCGTTGGGGTCCAGCACAGTGGAGAGAGCTCACTGGGTCCACCCACCAGAAGAGACAAGCCAGTGGGACCTTGAGGCTCTGGGCAACCCTCGCCACGGTGAGGGGGAGGCCTCTGTACAGACGGCGGTCAGGCCCCAGAGCAGGAAGAAGGCTGAAGAGAAGGACCTGCGCCCACACCACAGACAGCCGGGGACTCTCCTAAATGCTGTGGCAGGTCAGGCCCGGCCACTCCAGCCAAGGCTGACCCGGGACGCCCATTGCCAACTTGAGTTCTCTTGTCAACATTTGCCATCACCATGTTTACACGTTACAGAAGTTGGGAAAAACCCCAATCTCCTACTATGAAACCAGAATCACAGATGAAATGCCGAGGTCAGGCCCACAGTGTGAATGCCGGGAGCGGCTGGACATGACGCCTCCTGGAGCCTCGGGATCTGTCCCTTTCTCTCGCCTGATGGACAGAACTACGGCACGGAGAACTTCCCCTCCTATGAGTGAAGGACTGTCAGGGACAGATGTGTAGGTCGTGCACTGTACCAGGATGCCACCCCAAGGGCAAAGCTACTCACGCTGTAGTCATCATCTACTTGTGTATTTATTTGGATGGTTTTCCCAAAGGGGGCAGTAGGGGTCCTCATGCTGACTGAATCTGTGTGTTGTGACCATTTCTGACAGGCAGAGTACAGGACCTGGGTCCCCGTGCTGACCTCACAGGCTCTGTCAGGGCCGGTGGCCGGGTGACCACATGTCCTGGCTCACCTGGGGTCAGTCCAGCTTCATTTGTTGCCCCAGTGGAATTGTTAATAACACCAATTTACTTACGGAAGCCCTCCCCTCCCGGAGCGGGGTGACAAATCAGCAGGCCGTGCTGGCGGGAGACCGCTCTGCCCACGGGAGCCAGGGAGGCGATAGGGAGGGGTGGGAGTGGGGCTCGCCAGGCCAAGGGGCCGCATCCTCGCTTCCGCTCGGCGGCTGCAGCATGAGCAGGCTGGAGAAGCTGCGAGTGCCAGCTTCCAGAATGGGTCCGTCCGTCTGTCTGTCCTGAGCAGGCACCTGGAGTTCGAGCTGCACAATTCACATGTGATCTTGTCTTTTTTTTTTTTTTTTATCAAAGACAAATTAAGCCATGAGAAAAAATGTAAAATAAAGACATTGATTTTACATTGCCTTTTCCCAAATGCTTATGAGGCTTTCCAGCCTCGGCCCTGCAGGCCAGGTCGGCCCCCCGTCTGGCGCTCAGTCGGGCCGTCTCCACGTGTGCTGGACCTCACTAGCCACTCCGAGTGGGTCAGGAGTCCCTTAGGCACAGGGCCTTCGAGGCCACCGGCCAGCATGGGAGAGGAACCCGGGGTCAGCGGGCGCCCACACTTGGAGAGGTCCACACTCCCGGGTCAGGTGTACGGGCATTCGGGGCGCTGCTGCCCTGCCTCGTACTGCTGCACTGGCCGGTGGTGAGGGGACAGGGACCAAGATGTGGTTTGGGGCACTGGGAGCCCGTGTCCCCATGTAGCTCTCTGGCTCCTCACGGTGGGTCATCGGGCAGTCAGGCAGTGTCGGGGTGAGCCCGGAGAACACGAGGCATGAGTTGGGCCCCCAGGCAGGCCAGGCGCTGGCACCTCTCACTTCTGGATGTCCACAGAAAGTCACTAACATCAGGGCCTTGGCCCCATCTGTGAGTCAGGACCCCCACCCTGCTACATGGAGGGCTTCAGCAGGGGCTGCCCAGATCTGGGTGAACCAATGGGCCCGTTTAATGCAGACTCTTGGGGTCTGGGAGCCTGCATGGTGGCCAGCACCTAGGGTGCCTGCAGAGCCACACTGGGAACCGAGTGGCCAAGGCCAGGCTGCGGAGGAAGACCCCCGGGGTGCAGTCTGTCTAACGGGTCACAGCCAGCACTTTCAGAAAGCAGACTGGGCAGGAGAGGTGGGAACAGAGTTGTACCTGCAGGGTTTTGCCTGTGGGCGGACGTGCCGGGGGGACGGGGCTCAGCCTGGACATCACACCTCTGTCACAGGCTGTGGGGAGCTTGCTACCATCTCGTCTCTGTGCCCACACGCCCTGGGCTGCCATTCCCGGGAGATCACTCAGAAGGGAGCAGATGAGGCAGAGGGGTAAGCAGCCACCCCGAGGGGCAGGGCAGCCCCTCTTCCCACCTGTCTGCGGAGCCCCTTCCCACCCTGCCAGGTTACTGGGTCCCCGAGTACGAGAGCCGGATTTGAGAGAACCAGTTGGCAGTGCCCTCCTCTGCCCACCCAGCCCCAAGCAGCTGTGGGGAGGGACGCAACTGTCCTCCGGCCCCGCCAGGCCCGGCCCTTCCTCAGGCTCCAGGAGAGGGTGACGGGCCCCAGAGTGAAGGAGATGAGAGGCAGGAGATGGGGGGAGGCCATCGAGTACCTCGAGGACCACGTGGCAGCACATCCGGGCCTCGGCGCAGAAGGGACAACACAGCACCTTCGCAGAGCCACCACTCAGGACCCAGTGCTTCTGGCGGAGCCTCGGTTTCCTCATCTGTAGGTCGAGGAGGATGCCATGTGCCTATGGCCAGGTCTGGCATCCACACGGGTCCAGGCCTGGCAGTCCCTGGTGTACCGAAGCAGCGTTCTCCACTACCCAACCCAAGGAGGCTTCCTGGAGGTGTCCACTGTAGGACAGGTAGGGTCCCCACAGGAGCAGCTGGGTGCCCCAGCCCCCAGGCGCCCAGCCTGTGAAGAGGGGTCCTGGACAGGGAGGGGAGGGTTGACAAAGAGGGAAGGAAGCAGTGACTTCCTCCCTGTTTTTGTCATTTTTTAAATGTGTCGTGCCCAGGATGAGGTGGGCCGGGCGCCCCACCTCTGGGCATGGGTGTTGCTGCTAATCTAAGCCTTTTCCCCAGTGCCCCTTCAGCACCGGAAGCTGTCAGGACCCAGAGCCTTAATATAGCTGCCGGCGCCCCCTTCCTGCGACTCTTCCTCCCGCCAGCCTACCCCAGCCCCGCCCGCGGGCCATAAACAACCTGACGAGCGGGGGGAGGCTGGCGGCGTGGGCAGCGCGGCCACTCTGGCAGGGACAGGAACCCAACGGCGGCCCTCGTGTGCTGGCTGACTGCACCTGCCCAGGCGGAGCAGGGACCCTTGATCTTGCCACGGTCCCGGCCACAGAAGGTGTCCCCTGAGCCCCCGTGGGGTTCTTCCCGAGTGCCTCGAGGCAAGGAGAGGACCCCCGAGGAGAGAGGGTTGAGACGCTGAGATCCAGGGTGTAGAAGAAAGGGAGACACCCCGGGTCCCTTCAGCTGGTTTCCCTCCCCACACCCGCTCAGAGCCCTCACACTCCCCTGCAGGAACAGAGCCTCGGGCCGAAGCCCCCAGCAACAGCTGGCAGGGCCTCGTGGGGACCCCACCCCCAGGTCGTCAGGGACACGGCCAGCTCGGTGACAGCAGCACCCTGCATTCAGTGCCCGCCCCAGGGTGCATGTTTGTACCCTCAGGCCCTGGTGCTGCCTCACCCGGAGCCTCCAGTCACCTGCCCCAGCGTCACCCCAGCAGCAGAGCCCGGGGCCCCGTGTGCAGCTGGGCGGGACCCGAGGGCTTCTGGGGGCTCAGGGGGGGCCTGGGCTACCACCAGAGACAGCTCACTGACCAACGGGTGCAAATTCTCTAGGGCGCTCGTCTGAAAAGTGGAACATGCTTCTTGAGAAGGGAAAATGGTCCTTTGGGGTAAGCAACACAGGGTACCAACTTTGTATTTGACCAAATAAGGACATTTCTTAGAAGAGAACAGTTGCTGCTGTCACCAGCATCAAACACAGACCATCCTGCCACCAGACACAGCCGGCCGCCGTCTCCGGGGACGGGGCGATGGCTTTATAGCTTCTTGCTGCCTTCCTCTGCTGCAGACCGGGGACGGCTTGTGGCGGCCTAGGCAGCCGTCCTCCAGGGCATGCAGTCAGGCGCTCAGACAGAGGACGACCAGGCCTCAGGGTCCTAGCCCCCAAGTGAACCCCCATTTGGCTAACGGAGGCCCAGAGACCAGGTGCCCTCCCTGGCCACATGGCGCCAGGGGTCCCCATCTTTCCTCCTGTGTGCATTTGGCAGACGCTGAACTGGCCCCAAAGGGGAGGGGGCTGGCTGAGCCCCACAGTCGTGCTGGAGCCGGGGTGGGGGTGGCCGGGCTGACGACCACTCGGAGGCCATGGCAGGCAGCCCCCACCCATGCCCTGCGACGCCCGCCAAGATGTTGACACGGACGGCTCCAGCCGCCTTATTTATTATCTGATAAAGGGCTCTCGGCACCGCTGGTGGACGGCGTCTGGCCGCGCTGGGGCCTGGGGGAGGGAACCGGGTGGGGGTGGGGGGACAGGAGGCCAGAGCAGGCCTCCACACTGGACTCTGGGGCAGGACACACTGAGGAATCTGGGCTTTTCCCTTCCTGGCGAGAGGCTTCCTCCACTGCCCCGGAGCCAGCAGGCCACAGAGGAGCTCAGCGCCTGCACAGGGCTACCCCGGGCCTCCACGTCTGGGAGTCGCACCCCACAAGACCTGCGACCCCATGGTCTCTGGAGAATCTCCAGCCGGGTCCTCCTGGCCATCGGCCCCTCCCATCCAGCTGCCCATCCTCCACCCCTCCGCTTGGCCCAAAGCTCAGATTTTCCATGATGCAAATCTGGGCCTGTTTCTTCTTTGTTTCCAAACACTCAGCCCAGGTAGCAGCCCAGCAACGGCCCAGCTGACCAAAACCCTGACCGCCCCATGACCTCAGGGCTTCCCTTCCCCACACTCATGTCCACTCTTAGGGACAGGGAACACCTGCCAGCATCCAAACCCACCATGCCTCTGGGCCTTTGCACGTGCTCTTCCCTCAGACCCCAGTGCTCTGTGGGCATAACTGGTGACATGCACATGGGGGTCAAAACACTCTGTGCTGCCTCCTCCAGGAAGTCTTCCTCAGGCCGTGCCAGGAGGTCTCTCTAAGCAGAGCCGTCCTCACTGCCGGGGCTGCACTTGCACGAGGGAGACACCCCATGTGCTCGAGAAGCGGGGTGGGCCAGGAGGTGACGGAGATGCTGTAGACGGAGCCTTTGAGATCGAGCTCCTGAGGGCACTGACGCATTACGGCTCACTCTATTGAGAGTCCCAAGCCTTGTCCTAGGCTGTTATGACCAGAAAGGAGGCAGCAAACTGATGAGCCCTGTGCCTGGACAGCACTTGGTGATGGCAGAATCAATGTGCGAAGGGACTGGGTGCCCCTGCCTGCTTGGGAGGGACAGGCTGCCCAACCCCTCCCAGGACCACCCACCATGGGGATGGCGGGGGTGGGGGTGGGGGCCTCTGTCTGTCCTCGGTCACCCTGCAGCGCTCAGTCCTGCTGAGGACAGCCAAAGACGGGGATAGAGGGTGTGGGGTCCCTAGGAAGGCAGACGGGAGGTGAGAGGTCCTGGGTGAGGCAAGAGCCCCAGAAGCTCCCAGGGGCATCCGTGTGGACCCGGGGAAGGGAGTGGGAAAAGCAGCACTGAGGGCGAGCGAGGGCCGCGTCGACGCCAGCATCAGCCCGCCCTCACGACGTCCCTGTGCATGCGGGGACGGGGTTCCAGGAACCCCAGTCCGGGTCCGTGGGTCCTCGGGTGGGCACGCTCCACGCACGGGGCAGGAAATCACACGTGGCCAGGGCCAGTTCCGACAGCTGGGCCCGCGTGCCTGGCCTGCGTCGGGGGCTCGGTGGGGCTGGTTCCCACGCCCGGGTCACAGCAGGGGTGGGGGGCACACCAGGGGCCTTTGGAGCCAGGCACACTCAGGTCGGCCACGGGTGGGGCAGGCCTCCCGCCAAAAGGCTGAGCCTGAGGGATTCTGGTTCCCAGAGATTTGGAAATGACTCGGGGTGGGGGCGGTGGGGAGCAGGAGGGCTTCATGTCTGACCTTCAAATTCATCTTTTCTAAGTCATGTCTCCTGAGTGTAAGTTGTGCAATGTACACGTTTTAGAGATTACACAACTCTCAAACCCTGTTCTGGCATTTCTCCATTTTTTAATAATATGCAGAAGACCTCAGAACAAGGCCGGCTGTGTCCTTGACCTTGATCTTGACCTCTGAGAGGTTCTGATGGCCAGGAATGGGGCAGGTCAAGTCAGACCCAGAGCAGGCACGTGCTTGGACAGGGACCATGAAGCCACTATTTGTACAGACGAGGGGAGACAAGGCGGGAGGGGTGGCAGGGACAGGAGAAACAGACACACAGAGCGAGACAGACACAGAGAGAGACAGAGAGATGGACACACAGAGAGATATGGAGAGACAGACAGAGACAGAGAGACAGACAAAACATGACTCGGACCCCCTGGCACGACTCCCTCACTTTTCCCAGTGGCCTGTCCTGGGGCGTGTGTCCCTTCCCACTGAGTGAAGCCTGCTGGACAAGGCCGCAGGCAGGCCCTGGGGGGCTCTGGGGCAGGGAGCACTCCGCCATGCCCGGCCTCTCCAGCCTGCACTCGGCAGGACACACGGGAGCCACTTGGTTAGCGCGTCTCCCGGGGAAGACAAGGTGACAGGGCCTGGTCAGGACAACGGACGCAGCCTCTAGAGACAGAGCCTGCCAGGCCCGGGGACAACAGGTGAGGGGCTATCCTGGAGATTTTGACAAAAGCCTAGTAGGTCAGCACGGCTGATCCCGGCCAGGTTCCCGCCTCCATCGCTCTTTGCAGCAATTCTGAAATGAGGGGCAGGGGTGGTGCGCAGAGAGTCGGAGGGGCCCCACAGCATTGCAGCTGGCCAGAGAGGGCTCCCCAGTCAGCCCAGGGCCCTGGCCAGCTTGAGGCTGACAGAACGTGTCCTGGGGACTGGAGTCACCTGGTTTGGACCATTTGGACATGGTGTCCCCAGGGACAAGGGGCGTTGGTCATCTGTTCGAAAGGGGCAGCCACTGGCCTGTCCCCCAGCCTCAAGGGTGAGGGCCCAGGGGCGGGGCTGACGGGGTAGCAGGTGCAGGCCGGCAGCCCGACCCTGGACTGTGGTCCTGCCATCAGCGGGGCCAGGCGGCCCAGCCCAGACACGAGGAACAAGATGAACCGAGAAGGGCTGTGGGGACCCCGTCCGTGCACGACGCTCCACTGGCTTCCAGAAGGATGAGGGCAGGGAACAATCACCCTCACTGTGAGCCCCTCTGAGTACCTCAGTGCGGAGCCTGGGGCCCAGTTTAGGGAGAACGCACAGAGTTTCTCCAGAGCTTATAAACTAGACACGGAAAACCCCAGCACGGCGGCCTCCTCCGCCGAGGGCTCTGTGAGGAGGCGTGTGCCGTCTGCAGAGCTGACGGGCGGCTGCCCTCCAGGGCTCCTCTGGGGTCTTTTGGGGGAAGATTTAAGATCCTGCAGCCCAGAGCCACTAACCTTCCTCGGTAAAATATTAGGTCTATCCACTTCCGGTCTGCGCCTCCCCTCGGTCAAGTTCGGAAAGCTTCCTGGCCCCGGCTCTGCGGGGCGTCTGCCGGAGTTCACAGCCACTTGCAGATAAACCTCCCTTGTTTATTTTATGAACGAGAGAGGACATTAAATACTCAAATAAAGCACATGGGCACACCCGAGGCCAAGAGACACTTAGCTCGCCAGGCCTTTGTGGGGGCAGCTCAGAGAACCCACAGTCAGGCTGCCGGGGTGGCCCCCAGGGGAGACTGGGCAGGTCTGGGACATGAAGGGGATGGGGGTCTGCAG
Source organism: Mustela putorius furo (assembly GCF_011764305.1). Classification (NCBI taxonomy): domain Eukaryota; kingdom Metazoa; phylum Chordata; class Mammalia; order Carnivora; family Mustelidae; genus Mustela; species Mustela putorius. The sequence goes on along the minus strand of NW_025422115.1, from coordinate 25,339,232 downwards.
GTGGAGGGGAGCGCTCGGGTCTGCACTGGGAGCACGGAGCCCCCCATGGAGGGGCCTGGCACGGTCAGGCCAACGAAGCTCCGTCCCAGGTCCCCCCTGGAGCCCCCGGAAGGGGGTGCAGCCCCTGGAGACCCAGGAGAAGGGGGTGCTGACGGGTCCGTGGGACGCCCCGGCCCTCTCCACGGCCCCCTCGATGCCACCACTCCCAGTCCACCCTGACTGTGGGGGACTCCCCCACACTCAGCCGCTGCCCTGCCCAGCCCTCCTGACAGCTCCTCCCTGGGCTCCCCGGAGCCCTCAGACACGGCGTGCTACCCCGACGGGGCTCGTCCCTGCTGCCGTCATACCCCTGCCCCCAGCTCAGGGCTGGGCACGCAGCAGGTGCTCAGGGAAGGCCAGTCCCGGATGGGAGTGTCGACAGACTTCAGATGGACGGCGGCGCCACCTCCCAGGGGCCCAGGGCCCGCCCCTGTCCTGCAGAGAGAGGCCTGGGCACCGTTGGCCTCCCCTGGGACTCTGAGGTCCCTCCTCAGCCAAGGCAGCTCAGGGAGAACCTGGTCAGGACAGACAATGGGCTCTAAAAATACACCAGGGGCAGGCAGGGTTTCCCAGGAACATCTGTAAGTCCCGTCCGGCGGAAGTTATAAATACTAAGTAATGTGAATTCAGAGTCATTAGTCATCTGGGGACAGCCACGTCCTTTGTGGGAACAAGGGATGTTTTTCCTGATTCATAATTTATTGCTCTTTACAGTTAAATCGAGCTATAGACCCCCAAAGAAAAGGAAAAATGAAAAACAGGGTCTTCCCTGGGGCCGCCGCCAAGAGCCAGATCCCCAGGGAGGGTCAGGAGCAGGGCTGGGCAGGCCTGAGCCATTGCCATCCTGGGGATGCAACCAGCTCAGCTTTCTCCACCCCAGCGGCTCCCCCGGACCCGTCCCAGGACATCGCTGGAAGCAGCACTGTTTCCCGGGAAGCCGACCCGTGGGCCCCCAGGGAAGCTGGGGCTCCGAGCCCGTTCAGCACTGGGTGTCCCAGCACGGATCCCTCCTGCCCTTGGGCCCCGCTCTTTACCGGCGTCAGCACGAGTCAGGTGTGGGGCCCTGCACACGCCGTCCAGAGCCGGGACGAGTTCCCGCAGCAAGCGTGTGGCTGGACGTGGCCCCGCCTGACCCGCACGGAGCACCTGAGCCTGCCTCTCGGGAGCGTGACCTCGTTTGGAAACAGGGTTGCTGCACATGCCCTCGGCTAGACGCGGTCGTGAGGATGGGCCCTCATCCGAGGTGACGGGCGTCCTTATAGGACAGGGACATGGGGACACAGACACGCACACAGAGAGAATCTCGGGAGGCAGAGACCCGTGATACAAAACCAGGAACTCAGGGGCGGCCGGAGGGCGGCGACCAGAAGCTGGAGAGAAGCCCGGGACATTCTCCCTAGAAGGAACGAGCCCCCTGCTTTTCTGTTGTCAAAGCCCTTGTCCATGGTGCTTTGTTCCAGTGGCCCTAGGACACACACTTCCTGGGCCGGCTCACCACCCTCCTGCTCCACCGGAGGGTCCCCCCGGGAGAGAAGGGCTCCCCTTGCTGCTGGCAGCCGCGAGCCTCACAACCATGTGCCTGCACGGGCCGGGATCCTTTTACCTCAAAGCACGTGAAGCTCACAACCACGCCCCCCCCCGCCCCCGCGCGCTGCTCAGGAGGCTGGACCACATCTCCGGCCCTGGCCCCAGAGACGGGGAGACAGAGGTCCCCCAACTCGGCTCTCCTCAGTCAGAGGGGCCCTTAGAGGCAGAATAGGGCACACGGGGTCTGAGAGCGGGAGCTGACCCTGACCCCACTGCCAGCGACCCATCCCCACAATCTGGAATGTCCTCGTCACACGGGTCTGCGTGCTGCCCGGCCCGGCCCTGGCCAGTACAGCCATGCCTCGAGCCCCATGCGTGACTGCAAAGTTCCAGGCCACAAGGACAAAAGGAAAAGAAAGAAGTGGGGTGTATTTAATAACTTCTTTTATCCCTGTGCATCCAAGCCGCTACCTTTCAGCACATGAGCGCCCCAGAAAGTAAGGGTGTGACCCTCTGGGTTCTTGGGTTTGAACTGGGTCTTTGCTCCACACTGACCGGGCAGCTCAGCCAGGACCGGCGTGTCCTCGGCGGCCACGTGTGACACGGGGTCCCCGTGCCAGACGGTACAGGCAGGGACAGGCAGGGAAGGTCGGGACAGGCCCCTGGGGCTTGACCCCAAACCCAGGCAAGCGTGAGGTGCGGCAGACGCCTGTGCACATTTGCTACTGGATGAAAGAGTCACCGTGTGGACGAACTTGCAGGGACGCAGCCGGCCTGCGGGAGGGCGGGAGACGCACGGTTGGTGGCGTGCGGGTGTACTGGGCTCCAAGCTGCAGGAGGTACGAGCCTGTGGGCAGGGGGCCAGGCTGCCCCCCTCCTGCCTGCTTCCCCGAGGCAGGGGAGAGGAAGGCAGAGCTGAGCCCCACCCCCGCAGTCTCCTCCATGACAATGGGCCATCTGGACTCCTGTGCTTAGTTTCCACCCTAAGGAGGAAGGCCGAGCCAGCGCTTGGAGAGAGACCTCTGCAGACGGGACCCCCAGCTCCACGGACGCAGCCTCTGTCGGTGACAGATGGGACAGGTTCTGCACGCAGCCTCCTGGCTGCACCCCAGAGCAATCGAGGCGGGGTGGGTCTTGCGTCAGGCTCTGCGGCCAGGCAGAGGTGTCTGCTGATGCCCCGGGGAGGCAGGGACCTGGTGGGGAACAGCCAGGAGGAAGGGAGACTGCGCTCTCCAGTGAGAACGCCCAGCTCTCAGGGCAGGGACCGATCACCCCAGGCTACGGCCACATATCGGTGGGGCCCAGGTGGGCCTGGGAGTGAGAAGGATGTGCCAGGGCCATCTGCCGGGGCTCCTGGTCCCTCTGAGGGGGTGATGGCCTCCCCAAAGCCACAGCCAGCTCCCTCCACCAGGTCCATGGGCTCTCACCCTGCTCTCACCACCCACACTGGGCCACACCCCACACGGAGGGTGGACAAGTGCAGCCACAGGCGTCCTCGGAGCATGCCGGCCCCACCTCCGTAATTAGTCAACAGGGTCCAGCACCCCCTTAGCAGCGGGGCCAGCAACGGGATGGGGTGAGCCAGACGGCTGGCCCTGGCCCCCGGGCCCTCCACACAAGCCGGTGAACCTTAACTGATGTCACCTGCCAGCAGGGAGGAACAGGGGCAGGCTGGGTGGAGCCGGGACTCGGCCACACCCCAGCTCTGCCCAGTCTAGCTGCGTGGCCTGGGGCAAGTCCCTTCACCTCTCTGTGCCTCGATGATGGCAGCCCTGCCTACTACTGCGAAGACCGGCAGCACCGAGGCTGTGGGCAGAGGCGCTGGACGGCGACCAAGCCCCACAGGCATGCTCAGGAAGGTCCATTTCATGCAAAAAACCGAGCTGCTGAATGAGGCTGTCATGGGACGGCCGCTCCCTGGTCTGCGTCGTGGCGCCGACACACAGACGAGGTTCTCGAGGGGGGGGGGGTGGCGAGGCTGCGCTGACCTCTGCCTTCGCCGCAGCCCGATCCCACACACCAGGCTCGAGGAGACCGGCACCTCCACCCCCCTCGGCTCGGCCCCAGCAGGCATGTGTGTAATCCCCGCGAGCAGGGTCTCCTGGGCTCCTGTCCCTGGGGAGGAGGAGTGCCAAGGCCGAATCCCGAATCCCGGTGCCACAGAGAGAAAGGTGATCCCTGGGGGCCTCCCTCTGAGGCCCCTCCCAGGCAGGCCCCCGGGCAGGAGGGAGCACCACATAGTCAATGGGACTGACCAGGAGGGCTCCTCCCTACAGTGACAGAGGCCAAAACAGAGGCTACACTTACCGGAACATTCTCTGAATTCCCCAGCCAGGCTACACCTTGTCCCTCTCCCAGGTAATCGTGAGCTCCAGGTATGAGGGGGACTCGTCCCAACCCTGGGACCCTGGAAACGGGCTGGGCTGGCTCCCTCCTCCCACCTTGACACCCCCCCCAGGTTCAAGGGGAGAACGAGAGGGAAGGAGGGTCGAGCTAGTCTGGGGGGGAGTGGAGGTGGCAAGCCCCAGGCAGGCCATGGGGGGCACGGGGCCTGTGCCCAAGGGAGCACAACTTGGGGAGCCCCTGGTCCCAAGGTTAACTGGGACCATCACTGACAGAGGCTGACAGAGCAGTAAGGAATTCTGCATTACCTCGACTCTTAGTTCACCCCCAAAATATTTATTCGTTGTCTAGGATGTGCTGTTAGTCTCCTGGGGGGCAGCAGCAGAAATCTATGCCCTTTTCATCCCAGAGACCACACATCTGAAGTTGGGGGGCCTCCAGAAGGAGCCTCCAGAGGGAGGATCTCTTCTGCCCCCTCCTCCAGCTCTTGGAGGCCCCAGCATCCCTGGGCTTGCGGCCACGCCCCTCCCATCCCCGCCTGGTCCTCCCGCGGCACCGGGATGTGCCCTTATCTTAATGTGACCACATCTGCAAAGACCCTATTTCTTATCTTTTTTTTTTTTAAGATTTTTATTTATTTATTTGACAGAGAGAGATCACAAGTAGGCAGAGAGGCAGACAGAGAGAGAGAGAGGGAAGCAGGGTCCCCGCTGAGCAGAGAGCCCAACGCGGGACTCGATCCCAGGACCCCAAGATCATGACCCGAGCAGAAGGCAGCAGCCCAACCCACCGAGCCACCCAGGCGCCCAAAGACCCTATTTCTAAATGAGGCCACACTCACATGTTCTGGGGGTCAGGACTTCAACAGTCCACCCCACAAGAGACGTTAGTCCCATTGAGGGTTTTCAGCGGCAGCAGTAAAGCCAGCCAGCCCCTCTCCTCCTGGGGCAAATATTTGAGTGGGAGCAGGACAGAAAATGTGGGAAGAAGAAAATGACAAAAGCAAGCCACCAGTGCAAAGGTCCTGGGGCAGGGGCAGGGAAGAAGGGGGAGCAAGGAGGCTAGAGGAGAGTACAGAGGGTGTGGCCCGGGTCACTGGGCCTCATTAACCTCTGGGAAGTTTCCACTGCTCCGAGTAAAGAGGGGGCTATGCAGAATTCAGGGGGGAGAGAGCGACACGATCTTGGGTGTCGAGACAAACTTCAGGGAGCTAGCTGTGCCTGTGGGAAGTGGCCAGGGCCTGCCTGTGAATCCCTCTCATTGGCCCCTGGGAGGTAGGACAGAAAGCATGTGTGCTGGAAGGACACAGCCTTGGGGACCCCTGCAGGTGTGAATGGGACCCTGATCCCACAAGTCACTGCAGCTGGGGCAGGGTCCCCACAGCCAGGAGCACTCCGGACGTGGCTGAGAGCCAGCAGCCAGAGCCCCGTCCCCCCTTTATACTCGCCTCGTTCGCAGCCCCAGCTGCGTGCACATAGAGGGTGAGAGGGCTCTGTCCACATCTCCCCAGAGCTCACAGGGGAACCGCTGGTGCATCTGTCCCTGCTGTGTTGCCCCCGTAAGTGTGGAGTCTCAGGGTTTCTGGGCAACACATGCACCTGTTCCTGCAGGGTCACCCAGGGTCTCTGTGCTCCCCGGGCTCCGAGTTCCAGGGAGGCTGCTGGCTTTGCAGGGGCTTTGCTCTGGCCAAGCATCCTCTGGGCATCACTGACATATCCCAAGCAGTGGCCAGCCCCGGGGTGACCAATGATACCCACACGATACTTGGGAAGACCAGAGGAGGCAGCCCTCAGGTTCACTGGGCCGGAGGCTCACTGGGCCATGCGCTCAGGTGTCCTGACTCCAGGGGCTGCCCTGGGCTGCACACAGATGGGGCGCATCTTTGAGGCACGTGGCACGGCCTGCTGGGGCCATGGCTTGGCCTCCGCAGGCCGGCGCTCTGGCGCCAGCCTTGGGCTCTGAGGCTGCGGCTGGCGAGCTGCCTGGCAGTTTGCTGGCACACCCCAACCAAGGCAGACCCCGCCCCAGAAAGGCCTCACGGACAGGCTCAGACGCCGGCGCAGAGAGAAGTGTAAGAGGCACCTCTGAGCAGAGAGCTTTCCGCGCTGAGCCCCAGGGAGCCGGTGCCTCGGGAAGGTGCCCAGCACCTCTGGACTCTAAGGACCCCTGCCCGCCCAGCCCCGGCCCAAGGACTCCCGCCAACGGCCTGGAGCCGCAGAGCCCCCGCCCGCTGGCCGGAGTGGGGGGCTGCTCTCCCATCATCTCTTTCTCCTTAAAGCTGAGATCTTTGCTCGCGCCTTTGATCTTCCATAAAGTGCTGTGGCTTCTGCTCTGTGTCGGCCGTGACATTGACCGTTGTTTATTAGTTCTAAAATAGCTGAAATTCATGTCAAACATTCCGCATGTTAGAAAAATGTTTATGAAGTGTTATCATCGTTTATGTAACTGTGCGTGTTTGGGAAAGCAACATGGGACGTAACGGACCACACAGGCCTCAGCCCGGGGGCCACACCTCCCTGGGCAAGGCAGGGTCCCAGGGCCCCGCCCCAGCATCCACTCTGGGGGCTCTTACCCCTGCTCATGGTCAGGAGCCATCCCTCAGGCCACCTAGTGACTCTAGTGTCAGGTGGGGAGGAAGGCGTCCACCTACTGCCAAGGAGGAGGCCTTTCTCCCGCTGGGGGGCATTACTGAAGCCCCAGGCTTGGGGTGGGGACATTGTCCTGCTTGTCCCCTCAGATTCTGAAGTGCGCACTTACAATCCCACTGCGTGGGGCTTTCTTTGGAGGGAGACCCTGTGCTCTACAGGGGGCTGAGGCCAGGCGGGTGTCCCTCGGGGTGATGGGCTCCAACCCAGGCACACAGGAGGCAGCGAGCCTCCCCAATGCACTGCTGCCCTCAGCCGTTGGGGCAGCATGACAGCCACGTTTCTGTCCCCCGGGCCATCCTTCCCGCGTCCTTCTCAGACAGAAAGGTGTGAAGGGCTACTTGCTGCCACTTCAAATGTGTTCCTCATTGCCTGCCACGTGGGGCACAGAGGCCAAGACTCGCGGCTCCCGAGGGACGCGGAGGGCACAGCACGATGGGTGAGCAGTCGTGCGAGGGGACTCCGCTCCACCAGGAGGGACCACCGCAGGGGAGGCGAGCCCTGCGCTCCAGCCAGGGTTGCTGCACGCGGTTGGGCCTCAAGGATGCTGCAGGAGACCACTGTCACCTCTGCTGACCAATGCGGTGCGGGGCTGCAGGGGCAGGGGGCGGGGAGGAGGGCCAGTCCCAGCGAGAGGCCGGAGGAGGGGGGAGGTGAGCGAGAACTTCAGACCCCTGCACACCCAGCGCTTCTGACCAGGGCGCTGCTGCCAGGGCTACAGGCCACGAGGCGTCGCTCCCTCGGGGCTGCTGTTGGTCAGGAGCTCCGACACCAGCCAAGAATGCGTGTCTCCTCCAGAGCACGGCGGCCAGAGCAGTTGAGAGCAGGATCTGGGCTCCTCGCGTCTGAGCCCTACAGCAGCCCCAGCGGGAAGCTCAGTGCCCCCACCACACACACATACACACACACACACATACACACACATGCACACACACGCGCGCGCACGCTGGAGCGAGGCTTGGCCGCGGGAAGGGACGCTGCAGAGACCACACATTCAAGCCCAAGACCTGCCTGCCAAGGGCGTGAACCCAGCGCCAAGGCTGCACGTGGGACTCCGTCTACAGGCAGCGTCCGGAGCAGGCGGGTCAGGAGACCCAGCAGCATCAGGGGCCAGCCAGAGGACAGGCACGGCCGCCCAGGGGGCGCAGGCCTCCTGCCGAGGGGGTGAAGGTGTGTGGGTACGGCATGCGATGCGCCAAACGTCACTGAGCTGTTCACCCCGTTGTGGTTCATTTTAAATCATGGGACTCTCACCCTTACAAAAAATAATAAACATTGGCAAAATTTTGGAAGATCTTAACCCGGTGCCGAGCCCTGGGCACACATGGGGCGGCCTTCCCACAGGGGCCTGGAGGGCCGTGCACAGAGCTCAGGACGGTTCCCGGAGGACGCGGGGAGCAGGGGGCAGCTGCAGCCAGATACACCCATCGCTGGTCCTCAGTGGTCATCAGCACCCACAGGCAGGTCCTGGGGCCAGGGGGCTGGGGGACTGCCAGGAGCCCACCTGGTCCCCTGACCGTTCTCAGGACCCTCCCTGACCCCTCGATTTGCTCCTTCCGGCAGGTTGTTCAAGCTGATCCACTAAATGAAGACTTAAGTCCTGCCCCGCCTGACAAGGAGCCCCTGGTAGCCAGAAACATTTCCTGGAAAGATCGGGGGTGAAAGCCTGGGGACATCCCAGCCCTTGGCAGGAGCCAGCGGACCCCGTGCTCGCCGGAGGCCAGGTTGGGGCAGGCTCAGCCCCTCTCCCGGGCCCTTCCCCGCGGAGGAGGCGGAGGGGGAGGGGAAGGAAGCCTCCGGCCCGTCCAGGTGGCCTCCCTCCCTCCCGCCTCCAGGACGCGGAGACCCCGACCAGAGACACTTGCATCTCCCTTCCCACAGCCTCATCATTTAACTTCCTTTTTGGCTATAAAATTCTGACTCTTAATATTTTCGACTCTTATTTCCTGTAAAACGACAGTATTTCGGTATTTGAAGACGCGCGTACCGTGACCGTATGCTGAGGACGTGTGCGGAGCCCCTGGCTCCCTGCCAGAGGGCCTCCGGCCGCGGGCTGCAGCTCCCGCACCTCGGTTTGACACGCTCCGCCCCTTGCGCACGCTCCGCCCCCCGAACACGCTCCGCCCCCAGCACGCTCCGCCCCCAGCACGCTCCGCCTCCCGCGCACGCCCCGCCCCCTGCGCCGCGGGAAGCCGCGGTTTTCTCACCCGCGAGGGGCAGGCGGACAGCCCGGCTCAGGGCCCGCTCGCCCCCGTCCAGGTCACCTCCTCACCCCTCCCCGGCTCCGAAGACCCCGGATTTTAAGCCGCATTAGGCGCTTGCGTTGATGCCCGGGAAGCAGGGCCGGTCCGAGCGCACCGTGGCCCGAGTGCCCCGAAGACGCGCTTCAGCCGCCCGCGGGCCAGGGAGGAGGCCCGGGGCGGCTGGCCGCGCTCTGACGGGGCTGGAGGCCAGCGTCCCCGCCCGAGGGCCCGGACACGGAGCTCGGGCCGCCGCCCCTGCTGACGGCCGCCTCCACCCGCCGGCGGCCCGAGCTGACCGCCTCCTCGGCCGCAAAGCGCGACGGAGCAGCCGTCTCCGGGGGCAGCGAGGGGCTGGGGGCGCCCGGCGTCCCGGACAGGAAGCTGCGCCTGCTGCGGCGGGAGACGCCCCCGGCCCGCCGCCCCCTCCCCAGGGCGCTCCATCCGCCGCGGGACGTCGTCGGGGCAGGAGGCTCCGGCCGTCTGGTCAGAGCCCCGGTGACTCCCGCGCGGGCGCCCACAGCTCCGCGAGTTCGCGCGCAGAGGAGCGGGGAGGAGAGCCCGCGGCGCGGGGCGGGCAGGGCTGGCGGCGGACGCTCCCCGCGAAGCCGGGGTTTTCTGTGCTTCTCTGGGGCTGAGCGCGGAGAGCGGCGGCCGGAGAAGGAGGCGCCGAGCGCACGCGGGGCGCCGTCCCGGGCCTGAGGTCACGGCCCGAGCCCACATCAACAGGTGCTCAGCCCGCGGACCCCAGGCGCCCCGAGAAGCACCCGACGGAGGACGTCACCCAAAGTGCAGAAAGGACGCGGAGCCCCCGCAGCGAGCGCACCGACGGCGCAGCTGGAAGCCGGGGCAGACCCGGCCGGGCCCCCTCCCCGCAGAGGACGCGCGGACGCCGTCGAGCACCCGCACTCGCGCGCCCCGTCCGGGTCATGGGACACGTCGGCGCGGACGACAGCGAGACGCCCGCCCCGGGTCAGAAGCGCAGAGCCGCCCCGCCCACGGCACCGCACGCCGGCCGGGACGCGGGGCAGCGGGCGCCCTCGCGCGTGGCTGGCGGGAACGCCACGTGGCCCGGCGCCTCGGAAGGCCGCTTGGAAGGCCGCGTCTGCCACCGAGCGTCCCTGCGGCTGCGCCGGTGACCGCCAAAACTTGGAAGGGACCTAGGCGTCCTTCAGCAGGCGACGGACAGACACACGGGGGTCCATCCCGACGCGGGACCGGATTCAGGCGACGAGAGATGCGCTCTCAAGCCGCGAGAAGCCGGGGAGGGAGCCGGACGCATGGCAGGGAAGGAAGCCCGCCCAGGACAGCCGCCCGCCCTGTGATCCCAGCTCTGCGACCTTCTGGAAAAGGCACACAGACGGAGACATAGAGAGACCAGTGGTCCCAGGGCAGCTGGAGGTCGGGTGAGGACGAGCACGTGGCGCCCAGGGGGACCACTCCGTGTGATGCGATGAAGCCGGAAGCAGGTCCCGATGCGTCTGTCCCGGCCCGCAGAGCGCCCGGCGCCCACAGTGACCCGAGGGTGACCTCGGACTTGGGTGAGGGCGGTGTGTCCGTGTGAGCTCATCCTTGTGCGACCTTCACCGCTGGGGGAAGCCATGCGTGGGGGGTGGGGGTGGGGCAGCGGCACGCGGGGACTCTCTGTACCTTCACCCAGTTGGGCTGTGAACCTAAAACATAATCTACAAAAGAAGAAAAACAGCAACACACTCAAATGTAAGCTTTGGAATGTGCTAAGACGTCTTCCCCCTTTTTGCACAGGTTTTGAACACCTGGAAACAAATGATTGTCTTTTGTCTTCATTCTGTCTTCCTATCAGCAAAGACTGCCCCAACCTGCCGGCAACTGCCCACAGCTCTCTCAGTCCACTCCACCTCAGAGACCACGCCCCGGGCTGCCCAGCCCCTGCCGCTGATGGCTCTCACCCCCGGTGTCACCTCCCTACACAGTCACTTCTGTCTTCGGTGGGGACCCCTGCGTGGAGCCCAGCCTTGCGCTCCCGCTGGACGCCGCCATGGGCCCAGGAAGCCACCTCCTGCCTCCTAAGTGCGTTCCTGTCCTAACACCGGGCTGACAAGCAGCTGGGTTGGAAACCATGGTCTTGAGAACAAGAGACTTTGCTCCAGAACCACCAGGGAGAAGTCTGGAAACGTGCTGGGTCCTGATCCCACACCGAGAGCCTCTTCCTTTCTTTCTGGAAGCTTCTAGGATTTTCTCCTCCTTCCGGGTGCTTGGCAACATTGCCCCAAGATGCCCACACGTGGCACTTTGCTCATGTCACTGCTCTGGGCCCTGGAGGGCCTTCCTCTGGGGACACACGTGTCCCTCATTTTGGGGAACATTTCTTATGTTGTTTATTCAATAACAGACAAAATCTGCCCCGGGGGAATGTCCTCAGGAGCACCCGCCTGTGCCTGGTGGTGGGGCTGGGGGACTGGTCCTGAAGTTACCCTGCTAACCTATGGGAAGTCACCACACGAGTCTGGAAAGGGGCCTGATCATTGCGCAGCCAAGGAGGGCTGCTCTAAGGAGGGGGTGTCTGGGCCAAGACCTCCCCGATGTCCGGGCTTAGCCAGATGCAGGGGGAGGACCAGCCACAGAGGGGGCCCGTGAGTGGGCAGTAGCAGGGACGTCTAGGGAGACCAGACCCAGGGCTCTGAGGAGACCACTCGCTGCCAGGCTGGAAAAGCAGAAGGCTGTCCCTGGGAGCTGCCAGGTGGAGAACATCGAGGGTCCCATGAGGAGACCGCCTGCCTGGCTTGGGCTTGGGCCATGTGTCTGACACCCTCTCTTCCCACCAAGCAGACAGGTGGACAGGCAGTCAGCCCCTCCTACAGTTGAGGAAGCAGAGGCCCGCTGCTCAGGTCCGGCTCAGGGCTCACATGAGGGCCCTAGACTGGAGGCCACCCTGCCCTGACACCACCTGAGACCCAACATTCCGCTCCCCTCACTCCACGCCTGTTTTTGTTTAAAACCGATACCCTTCTCCCTGCGGAGTTCTTCTATTAATTTTGATCTTCTGAAATCTTGTACTGCAATAGTATCGGCCACTTCTTTAAAAACTCAACAGGTGACGGTCGTGGGGCCCACCCAGTGCTCTCCCGAAGACTTGTTCATGCAACACTGCGTCCAGGCGCCCATGGACGACGGAGGCGGCTGCCTGCTGCCCTTCCGCGCGATGCACATGCGCGGGTCCGTGCACGCCGCGCCGCCCAGCCCTCCGCGCCATCGAGGAGGTCTGGGACGCAAGCCTGCCCATCTGGGGACCCTCAGCCACGCGTGCAGAAGGGAAGAGCTGGTCCTGAACCGCCGCCTACTGCACAGTCCCATTTAGACACTTTTGGAATGACAAATTGTAGAAACAGAGAACACGTTAGCGGCTGCCAGGGTTCGGGGAGGGGGGCGGCGTGGTGACAATGGGACAAGAAAGTCCCCAAAAGGTGTTAGGAACATTCTGTCCCAATATGGGAGGTCGATGTGGAAAACTAGAAGATAAAGCTGCAGAGTTTCATACGCACGCACACACGTGCACACATGCACACGTGCACCCATGGGCAGGCACGGGGTGGGAACCACGTTTTTGTGTCCAGGGCACACTGTTCAATCTCTCAATTATTTCCTACAGCTGTGGTGACTCCATAATTGTCTCAATAAAAACTTTAATTACAGAGGGGCGCCTGGGGGGCTCAGTCAGTTGAGCCTCTGCCTTCAGCTCAGGCCGTGATCTCAGGGTTCTGGAATCAAGCCCCACATCGGGCTCTCTGTTCGGCGGGGAGTCTGTTTCTCCCTCTTCTTCTTCCTCTCCCTCTGTTCTCTCTCTCAAATGAGTAAATAAAATCTTTAAAAAAATTTTTGTTGAATAAAAGCAAAACCCAACATGTATGTTATCTCTCTCGATTACTGAGGTTTTGGTGCCGCCTTCAACTTCATACATGTCTTCCTCATCCTTATCTCGGCCCCAGTAGGGACCCTGCAATGCACCGGCCCCCGAGCCATGCTCCCGCCCCGGCCCCTCACGGTCACGCTCCCATGCCAGCCGAGCCGGGGTCTCCTCCGCTGCTGCACTTGGAGCCTGGTGCTGGTCCCCGGAGCGCGCCGCTGGCAGGGAGCCCCGTCGCAGTTCCGCGTGTCCTGGCTCTGCGGGAATCAGCTGTACCCATGCACGAGGAGGAGGCCGGGCAGCACACGGTCACAGGGGTCGACCAAACAAAGGTCAGAGACAGAAGCAGCTTGAGTGTCTGTGGGCGGACCCGGCTGACGACGGGGAGGGTGTTTATCTTGGGGGAGGCCACGACGCTGTTGAGGAGGAGTGGGGGCCATCGTGCTCCGAGGACCAATCCAATTAGACAAACTGCCTGAGAGCTTCCCCTTGGACCTGCTGACCCCCGGTCTCCAGGGCAGGGCAGGGCACGTGGAATCTATCTGTCCATCTGTCCGTCTGTCTGTCCATTCATCCACCCATTCATCCGTCCATAGACCAATCTATGTATCCATCCGTCTGTCTACCTGCCTGTCTGTCTCCCGACCTGTCCTCTATCCTCTGCCGTGCCTTGAGCTGCCTTCTGTGCACTACAGTGGCCACACAGGTGACGTCCGTAGCAAGGACCCCGATGACTCCAGCACGGTGTGCAGGACAGGTCATGCTGAAGGAAAAGTCTTGGAGGTCCTCCTCAGGGCGTTCGGCAGGAAGCCACCACGGGACTGACACTTCCACGGCTGGGCCTACACCCAAGAGAACTGGAAACGGGCCTTCGACTGGAACCACGTGCGGAAATGTCACAGCGGCGGCGCTCCCAGTCGCCCAATGGATGGTGGAAGCCCCTCATGTCCACGAACAGATGAGTGGAGGGCGAGGGAGAATTTCACGCACGCACACACGGGCAAGCAGGGGGTGGACGACGCTGTGGTCCTGCCCGACTAACGTTGGCCGGGGGGACTGTTGAGCCTTAGAAGGCATGAAGCGCCATCATTCACTACGACGTGGATGAACCCCAACGAGAGGGTGCTCAGCGAATGAAGCCGACACAGAAGACCCCATGCTGTCACAGTGAACACCCCAGACAGGCAAATCCACGGAGACCAAAAGCTGCTGAGACGTTGCGGGGGGCACCGGTCGCCGAGCTAACAAGAACGGGGCTTGGTTCTGGGGTGATGAAAATGTTCTAGAGTCCGGTCGTGGTTGCACATGTCCATGACTGTCTCCAGGGAACTCTGCCGTGTAAGACTTTCCTGCGCAGAGAGAAGGACACGCCGGGAGCACAGTCTGCCTGGCAGCGGAGGGGGACCGCGGAGAGGACTTCAGCCGTGTTTTCAAGTGGCCATCCGGCAGCTCCTGCGCTATCGAAACGTAATTGGAAAATGGGGTGCGTGGCATGGAGGCCACATAAAGGGAGGGTGGAGGGGTGCCTCCCCCTCCCAGCCCTAACCGGGTCCACCCGTGCCCCCCCAACAGCCCACCGCCATCAGGGTCCAGCCAGGTTATCAGAAGCCTGTCTGCAGCGAGGGTGGGGATGGGGGCCCCACCCATCACTGAAAGCAGCCTGGCCCTTTTAGGGCCCCCACTATGGGCCTCATGAATAGGTGAATCATTTATCTGGGGGCCAGTGCGGCAGGGCTGGCCTGGCGGCTGCCCACACCCCCCTCCCCTATCAATCCAGCAACACAAACAGCACGCGGGACAGGCCCCCTCTTCAAGCTGCATTTGCAGACGGCTTTGAAGCCTTATCTCCCACCATCCGCCCCAGGGATGAAAGCCTGCGAGCCGCCCCTCGCCCCTGCCCCTGCGCAGGCATTTTGCCTCCAGCCATCCCAGGAAGCAGGGCTGGGGCCCCCGGGAGTCCTGGTTGGGTGGGGGGTGGCTGCCTGGCCCAGAGGAGCTCCGGGCTGGGTTCCGGGAGCCACCCCTGGCACACGCCACTGGGCCTCAGTTTCCAGCTGAAGAACAGGGTCATGGAGCGGCCCCACACCATCACCGGCCTGCTGGCTGGTAAGTAGGTCTGTGGCTCGTGTTTGCCGTGAGCCTGGGCCTCTAGGACCTGCCCGCGGCGCACAAAGGGTCGGGGCGCGGGGGGACAGGGTCCCTTCGCTGCTGTCAGGTCCAGCTGCTTACCTCCAGAGGCAGACAAGAAGCCGCAGCCCCCCCCACAGCCCCAGGACCACCCCCAGAGCCCAGACGAGGCCTGAAGGAGTCCGGCAGGCAGGGCAAGCAGGAAGATGAGGCTGGAGCCCGGCCTCGTGTCCCGCCCCAAGGCCAGTCCAGGGCTGCGTCCACCCAGCAGCCAGGGAAGGGGTCAGGGGCTGACGCTGCTGGCCAGTCCTGTGGGCAGCAGACCGTCACACTTCCCAGTCCCGTATGTCGCCTCTCCATTCAGTCCCTCAGTCACGTTCCTTGGCATTTACCCAAAGGCGTAGACGACTTCGGTCCACAAAAAACCTGTGCACAGGTGTTCACAGCAGCTCACTCGTAATCGCCCCAGCTCCAGAGCCAGCAAGACGCCCTTCATTCAGTGAAGGATTCGCACCCAGACCACGGCGGCGATTCATCCGAGTGGACGGGACGTGAGCCGTGAGACCCGCAGAGATGGGCAGCAGCGCACACGCGCATCCATGGCGGTGGAGGCCTGTCCAAGGGGTTCCCCACGCGGTGACGTCAGCTGGATGGGGGGCTGGACACGACACAGCCATGGAGATGGCCAGGAGAGCCGTGGCTGCCGGCGTCAGGCGGTGGAAGCGGCGACCGCAGGGAGCACAGGGGATTTCGGGGGGCGAATGTGCAGCACCAAGGCTGACCCTAAGTGACCTGTGGACTCCGGGGAATGGGATATACTGGGCAGGTTCGTCGACAGTAAAACTGGCCAGGAGAGTGGCAGGGTGGAGGGAGGGGGGGGTAATGGGGGGGGCTGGGCGGGGGAGGGGCCTCCAGGCAACCTCCGTGCCTCCCTCTGTTCCGCTGGGAACCTAAGCTACTCAACAAAGTTTATTGATTTAAAACCACAACTTTGTGATTTGCAAACAACAAGCTTATGTTCCTCACATGTCCGGTGGCTGCATCCGGCAAGCGAGCCCTGCCCCCCAACAGCCGCCACACTGAAGAGGAAGGTACTGCCCATCCCCGAGAATGTCCCTTCGGACCGCTGGCCCGCGCCCCCCCCACCCCGCCCAGACCCGGGCCTCCCACTATGAGAGGCTCCTGTCAGCCAAGCGGTGAGCTGGCGCCATCCCCTACCCGACCCCCGTGGGCTGTCCCCCACGAGATACTTTGACAGCCACCCACACTGCTGGGCATGCCCAAGGTCTGTTCTGACCTCCCAGGAGCACAGCCCCTCGCACGGTTGGGGCGAACGAGAATAGAGTAGCAGGAGCTTCCTGAGGCCGCCAGGTCGTGGGGCAGCGTGTTCACTTTCCAGAAACCTCCAGCTATTGTTCAATTACTAACATGGTCCAGTCAGCGGACCAGCACAGTGAGCTCCTCCTGGGGTGGACCCTGGCCCTGCCATCAGCATGAGCCCCACTTTGCAGAAGAGACCCTGGCTCAGAGAGGTTGGGCAGCTGCCCCCAGGTGGCTCAGCGCTCAAGCGGGGGCAGCTGCCCCCAGGTGGCTCAGCGCTCAAGCGGCAGAGTCAGGATTCAAACCTGGGTGAGGCAGGGGAATGGCGAGCAGGACACAGGCCAACCCTGGCCAGTCTGACGGTCAGTGGTGCTGGGGGAGAGGGTCTGCTCTGCCGGTTTGCTCTGCCCCCATCTCTGCCCTCCCCATGGGGTCCCACACAAGCAAAGTCACAACTACGCCCCCCCATGCACGCGGTGCCCCAGCCCCACACGACGAGAACGCACCCACATACACGCAGGCAGATGAACGCACACAGTTCACCAAGCTGCGATCCGACACACACCCGCAGGCTCCAAAGGCCAGTGCCCTCCCACACGGGCTCCCCCACGGGCCCCACCCATCGGGCTGCACCCCCACTCCTGCCTCCAGCCCCTCACACGTCCACACCTGGCACTCCCCACCCCCACGGGGCTCAGGGAGGTGCCGTGGGCAGGCCTGGTGTGGGAAAGATCCTAGAGGCCCCAGGGCCTGGCCAGAGCCCGGGATCACGCCGCCTGACCACAACCCCTTTCCGCGATCCCCGGGCCTGCCCACGCCAGCCAACAGGGGCCTCACCAGGGAGCAGGAAGTGGGCCTCCCGGGACCTCACCAGTTCCATTGGCCCAGAGCCCGGAGCCTCCTCCTCTGAGCCCTGAGCTCTCCCTGGAGTCACTAAGGTGCCCTTGGGGGAGGCTCAGGGCTCCTTGGGGCTGAGGATGTGGGGAAGGGGAGCTCAGGAGACCCTGGCAAGAGAGCTGGGGGGGGAGGGGGGCAAGGGAACGTGAGAGCGGGGTGTCTGGTGGACAGGGCGCGAGGAGTCATGGGAAGGAGCAGGGGCAGCTTCATGGGTAGCGGCGGCACTCGGAGACCAGCTGGTTTCCGCAGAAGTACGGCCACAAGGTCCCAGCGCAGAGAAGAAACGCAGGGAGCCACAGCGCCTGGCTCCTCCCGCAGCTCGAGGCCCTCCCCAGGCCTAGCCCCACCAGGCTCCCCCAGGCTGCCCAGGGACCCAGAGATGCCCCCGACCTGGGCCTTCCCTCCTCTGGGAAGGGTGCAGGACACAGTACCAGGTGGGGGGTTCCCAGACCTGGGGGGACACTTACAACCACAGCTCTGGATTTTTCCTAAGCTCTCATAGGAACACATCTGCAGTCATCAGCCCTACTGTACAGACAGGGAAACTGAGGCCAGAAAAGTCAGCTCGGACTGAGCCAGGCTGGGCGGCAAGAGGGGCCGCTGCAGGCCTCTGGCCTAAGGAGACAAGACTAGCGGGTCTGCGGCCCCACCCGCCCGACCCTCTTACGCCCCCTCCCCATCCGGCCTGCAGGTCCCAGGCCCCTGGACTAGTTAACTGGCCAGGCTCGGGCCAGAGGCACAGGCCACTTGGTAATTACGGGAAACAATCCCAGGTCTGTGTGGATTCAGCCCCGACCTGTTCTGCCACTTTCTGGCGAAGGCAGAACCCGTCTGGCAGCTCTGGGCCGACTCTGTCTCCTTTCTGCTCCTGGCAGAGAGAACCAAAAACCCGTCAAGCGGGTTTGGCCAAAATATTGTGTCTTGTTGCCCGTGCAAGTTCACGCACTGCTCACTTCGGTCTCCCTCGGGTGGGGAGCGCTCGGCTCCCGAGGTCGCAGAGGTTGCTGCCGCGGGGGGCCATGTGAGTGAGTACCCAGGGACCCCAAGGCGGGCAGCTCCGACAACCGGGGTCGATGAGGGGGCGGAGGCGGGTTGGAGGGAAGGGCTGGCCGTGAAGGCAGGAGCCCCAGCCCCTGCGGGCTGAGCAGAAGGCAGGGGTCAGCAGACCAGCCGAGAGGCACAGCCCCCTGCCCCGGGACACTCCTTCTGAGGGGGAAGGAGGCTCACTGAGTTTCCCGGGCAGAGGGTCAGGGGGCAGAGAGGCAGTGCCGGGCCTGACACCGCCACACCAGGAAGTCGTCTGGTGTGGCTCCAGGGGACACCGGGGATGGGCCGGTGGCCAGGCCCTCCATCTGGACCTACCCTGTGGCCAAGACCCTCACCGGGCAAAGGGGGGCAACCATGGGGATGGGGGGTACACGGTGCAGCGGCCTCTGACTCTGTGCTGGGCACCAGGGACCCTCGGCTGCCCCTGGCTCCATGTCCCCTGAAAGATAGTGACGATCGGGGACGTAGGTCGCGCTCACCCTCCCCCGGCCAGGCTTCAGGGTGGGAGCGGTGAGGATGCAGCCACCAAGGGCCGGCCCATCCCCAGGGAGTCGGGTTGCAGGGCCGCTGCTACCCGAGCCGCCCAGCAAGCGCACACCTGCCTTTCCCCTCTGTGCATGTGCGCACGTGTACGTGGGATTCACAACCACACGGGCATTTGCGCGTGTGTGCACATGCGTGTGTGCCTGTCCCTGGGCCTGTGCAGGGCTGAGCGTGTGGCAGGAGGAGTGACCAAGGACGGCACACGTGTGTGTGGCATCTGTGTGCTGGGTGCAGGCCCGTGTGCGCTATGACATTGTGAGGACACGATTGCCTCCCTGGATGTGTGGGCGTCACACGTGCGTGCGCGTGTGTCACGGATCTATGTCTGGCCGTACTGGAAACCACCCCAGCGGTGACACCTGCCTGCACATGATACTGGCCCGGAGTAGCTAGGGGGCCTAGGCTGCAGGTTTCTGCCCTGGCTGTGCCCCTAGCAAACTGGTGGCCACAGAAGCTGATGTCGCTCTGAGCCTCAACTCCCTCATCTGTGAAATGGGGTTGTCATAGTTGCTTCTCGGTGACTGTGAGATCCAGGGAGAGGTCCCATGCCGTGCGCTCGTGGGTGCCGAGCACCCAGGGCTCCCAGGCTGGTCCCTGACCCCAGCCAGCCCGCCCACGTGCAAGAAGTCCTGACGGCCCCAGGAGGCACAGACACTTGTCCCTCCCGGAGCCCAGGTCAGGATCCATCTCCACTGTCTGTTTGAGGGACAGGGACACTGAGGCACAGCCAGGCACGTGATTTGGCCAAAGTTGTGGTGGACGTGTGACCCGTCACCACAGAGGCCCCCAAAGAGGGTAGAGGGAGACCCTCGACCGGCCCTAACAAAGGGAGCTGGCCGGAGGGTGACGAGCCCTGCTCTCTCGGCCACACACTCGGACACCAGAAGAGTTGGGGGCTGGGCTGGCCTGGGAGCAGGGCAAGAACCCGCCTCACTATGGGACTGCCACTCAGCCTGATGGTGCCCAGTCCAGCTCTATAGCTGGAGCCTGCACACCCTCTTCTGTGCGCAGGGGCTGGAGGGCACGTCCCCTGGACATGGTCACCCAGACTCAGTGGACCCAAAGTGTCCGCACAGTAAGCAGCTGTCCAAAGATGCAAGGGTGTGTCTGTTGGAATCTGAGAGCCCCCCCTCTGAACTGGGGGGTGGGGGATCTTGTCCCCTAGCAAAGGCCCTTTGTAGCAAGGGACTCACGCTTGTCCGAGAGAGGAGGCGCTCCCGGAAACAGCCCTGCGAGCCACCCGGGGGCCACGTGAGAGGGCGGCGCTCGTGCACAGACCGCAGGCGGTAGACACGGGGGTCTCCAGCTGCACATAGCCGAGCACTCGCCCCTCCGGGCTCCTGGCAGAGATGCGCTATCTGGAAATGTGTCACCTGGACACGCATCACCGATGTCAGCTGGAACACCCGCAGCTTCAGCCTTGGGCCCAGTGCAGATGGGCGATGTGCAGGCTCATGGTGTGGCTGAGCCACCCGGCCTTCCTACCCCCCGCACCCTCCAGGGGCTCGGCCCTAGCAGACACCTTCCAGTCTGAGCATCCAGGGCAGGAGAGGTGGGGTACCCCTGGGCCTGTCTGGGGGTCCTAAGGAGCAGAGTTCGGGCCTCTCTCCACACCTGCCCCCTAGCCCCCCAGGCCCAGAGGTAGCAGCCTTGCTCCTGATGCCCACAAGGGGCTCCCCCAACCCAGCCCCACTGCAGACGCCCCGGGCCCACTGGACCTCGGCTTCCCGGAATCCTTAGGGCCCCACAGCTGCTCCCAGCGCGCCCAGCAAACACAGAGCCGCCGACCGGGAAGACCTGGGCGCAGAGCCCCTGCAGGAGGCCATCGGGGCTACCACGGCCTCCGCTCTTCCCCCAACAGCTCACCCCAGCTTTCTTCCCCAAAGCCCCGAAGGCTGAGGCTGCGGACTTCAACCCCCGCTCGGCCTCCCTCCACCTCCTGTCCCTGCCTTGGATCCTCCAAGCCTGGGACAGATGCTGCCCAGGAACTGTCTGCTTTGCCTCGGCCAGGGCGTCTCTGACACCGGCCCACCGTCACGGCGTCCCCGGGCACTCTCACCTGCGGGTTGCATGGCTCTGGGCCCCCCAGGAGGCGAGGGGGCTTCCCACATGTCTCACCCCTTCCAGCTCTGCTGCTTCCGTGCTGCCCCTGCTGTCCCTCCACTCAGTGTGTCCCTGCCCCGGAGAGTGGAGAGCATCTCCTCCTGTCTTTACGACACCCGAGAGGAGGAACCGGGGGGGCCAGAGGGAGCTTGGGGTGCAGAAGGAGCCTGGGGATGGGGGACGGAGCCCACCAGCCCGACCTGCACACCCTAGAGTTGCCACAGGGGATGGAGGGAGCCCACCTCCCGCTCCTACTCTGAGCCCACACAGGCCTCTCCCAGTCCTGCGGGCCCCATCGGCTCCCTTGGGCGGCTCCTTTACGGGCTGGGGGAGAGCTGCCTGTCTGGCGGGTTGGGGTGGAATTTCCAGCGGTGCGGCTCAGGCCCTACCCAGCCCTCTGCGCCTCACCTGCCCTGGCCTGAGCCTCCACTCACTGCCTTAGCTCCCGGGGGCCCTGCTGCCGGCGCGGCCGGGCACAGGAGGACTCGACCCTGGTCTGCACAAACCCCAGCATGCGTTCAAACCCCGGTTCCCGTGAACACGGCACCATTACCTCCGTGGGCCTCGGTTTCCCCACTGGGAGAGCCGGCTCCCCACTGCCCGGACAGGGTTAGACAGACCAGCCGTAAGGATGTGACGGTCTGTGTTGCACTTGGGAATGGGGCCGGGACTATCATTTATACCCGCTCGAGCACGGGTCCCTCCCAAGCCCTAAAAGGTTGGGTCAGGTCTCCTAACCTGCAGGGACATCCCCCATCAGGTGAGCATCTGCTCCGGCAGGATACTCCCAACCCCTCTCCATTCAGCACACAGCCGCCCAGCAGCCACCCCCAGGCCCCTGGCCATCTCTTGGGAGTGGCCCGGGGCCTGGGCAGATCCTCAGAACAAGTTCGGAAGCCCCACCTTCCCACCACACCCCAGCCAGCCCTGCTCAGCGGGCTCCCACAGCCCCTGCGGGACACGGGACCTCACTCTGTCCTCCTGCCGATGCTTCCCAGGGCTCTGACGTCTGACCTCAGGTGCACAGAGCCTGTGGAGAGCCAGACTCCACGGTTCAGGCTCCCTTGGGCAGCTCCAGAAGCCCTGCAGACTCCAGGAGAACACACGGGGGCTGCTCCCCTCAGTCAGGGATGCCCCCCAATTCCCACGCCCAGAGTGGCCCCTGCCCCAGCTCCCAAGACCCAGAGCATCACGACTCTGCCGTGCTTTGTGTGCAGGAGCCTCACATCAGGCCAGCTCCCATGGCTGGGGATCACTACGGCTGGCCCCTGGGGCGGGGAGCGGTCATTCCGCCCAGTAGAGGCCACTAGCAGGGACATGTGGGGGCTCCTAGTTCGGGGCTGTTCCTCAGGGGGCTGCTGCGAACCCTCGTGTGCTTGTCTTCAGTGCAAACTGAAATTCAAATGGGGCAGCGTTCCTTTGGGCAGCCGCAGGTGGCTGCCCAAGACCACAGTGACGGGGCCCCAGGCAGGTGTGGGCAGAGGCCCTCAGGGGCCTGAGCCACAGCTGGGCTGAGCATGTGTTCTCACGAAGCGGGGGGATTTGGGCCCCGGCGGGCATGGCAGGAGAGAGAAAGGAGAGGTCTGGGTGGACGTAGGAGGCCAGCAGTCGCTGCTGACCAGTGGGGGCGGGATGCCAGCGGGCAAGGGGCTGGGAAGGCCAAGAGCTCAGCCAGCCGCCTGTTGGCGGGACCCAGGAGACTCCAGGGCTCCTCGAGCCGAGGACAAGACAGGCTACTTCCCCTGGCGTGGTGGCGACACCTGGAGAGGGAGACAGTAGGCTCCAGCCCCAGGTGGGCCAGGACAAGCCCCACTCTGCTCTCCGAGAGACACAGAGCATGGGCCCCTCCCCGGCACAGCAACAGCCCAACGCTGGGGACAGCGGGCTTCAGCTCAGCCCTTCCCAAGCCAGCATGACCTCTGCCCGTTTCCTCCTCTCCAGGCTGGGAACAGAGGGGCGGTAGAGGCCCGGAGCTCGTCACTGTACCCTGAGCACGGAGGGGTCTGGGCCAGAGCCGTGGAGAGCCATGGAGAGCTTCACAGAGTCACTAAACAGGCTCAAAGAGGTCCACGAGAACGAGGTCCGAGGTGAGTACCATGGGGCAGGTGTCTGTGGCCCTCACCTGGTCTGGCCACTCCTACGGGTCAGCTCCAATTCTTGCCAGACCTGGGGACCGCGCCTTCCAGGCCCGGACAAGGCGTCCTAACCCAGAGCCCAGAGCTGCCACGTAGCAGTCCCCAGCCTCCGATCAGCCTTCCTGAGTGCCTGAGTGTGGCCCTGGAGTGTCTTCTCCCAAGGGGCCTGCTAACAGCGCAGCAGGAAGAAAAAGCCGCACCCCCGGCGGAGAGCCAGAAGCTTGGCTGAGACAGGGTCCCGCTCAGAACAGGGCAGGGGCGCTCTGTGTCCGGCAGAAGCATGGTCGCCCACCTCTAGGACTGGGAGTTCATGGCTCTGGAGCCTGTCCAGAATGTCCCAGGGTTTGGAGCTGAAATCCCTCTGCTTCCCTGCAGGACCCCCAAGCCGGCTGTGCCGTAGCCCACACACCGTGCATTCCAGCCCTAACCACAGGGCTGGAGCCACCCCACTCGCCTCACTCGAGGACCAGCCAGACCCTCCCAAGCCCTTTTCCCAGTAGCAAGCGACACACCACCCTGAGGGCCCAAGGGCCTGAATCTCTTCCCCAGCAACCCGGCAACACTGGGGGTGTGTGGGCTCAAGTCCACTGCAGCCAGGTGGCAAAGAGGCAACCCCTCGCCGCGGTTTCCCCAAAGAGCCTGCTTTATTTCAACACTGGCTGTGCCCCCCAAAAAACACTCCTCTGGGACTTGGCCCGGTGGCTGGTCACTCCTAGCCAGCATCAGGGTCCCTCCCAATCTCCAGGCAGACACCAGAGTCAGAGAGCCCAGGGGGTCCCAGGCAGCCGTGAGACTGGGTGGGAGCTGCCAGCCGGCGCGGAGCAGGAGTCCCCCGGGGCGGCAGCCTTGGGTCATCAGTGACGGGTGCAGGCAGGCAGCAGGAAGTCTACGGAGAGCCCCACCTGGCAGCCAGGGACAGGAGGTACCCCGGGCTCTGCTGCGTGACTGGGCCTGACCTCCCACCCCTTTCCTTGCTCCTCCAGGTCTGCAGAATAAGCTTCTGGAGCTGGACTCGGAGAGATGCCGGTGAGTCCAGACAGACCCTGGCCCGGCGGGAAACCGATGAGAAAGACAGTGGCCACGGCCCAGGGTGCTAACCCTGCCCTCAGCCAGTGATGCAGAAGGGGAAACTGAGGCTCAGTGTGGCGGGTGGGGGCGGGTCTCTGGCCCGAGACCAAGCCTCCAAGAGCAGGTGGACCCAGGCCCGGAATCTCTAAGCCCCCCTGAGTGAATGGGGACCCTCCGGTGGGTGGGCAAGCCGTGTCCACTCAGGCACCTGCGCTCCCAACAGTAACCAGTAGGAACGCTGCTTGGGGGGGCCTCAAGGCCTGTGGGTCCCCTCCATCCCCATTTCGCATAGGGGCTGCCGCTTCCTAGCGGTGCGAATGGCACGTGGACCCGGCCTGGTAAACGCTCATGTCTGGGCTGCTGGGTTCCGCACGGTGCTTGCAAGGAAACGTCCGTGGAGGGCGCAGCCAGCAGGGCCTGGGCCGGGACCTCCCCCGGCGGGCGAGGCCGGCCTGGACGCAGCGCGGGGCTCCCGAGCAGAGCGGAAGACGACTGGGCTCGCCCCCACAGGGACGCGCAGCGGGTGGAGGAGCTCTGCGCCAAGAACCACCAGCTCCGGGAGCAGCAGAAGGCGCTGAAGGAGAACGTGCGAGTGCTGGAGAACAGGTGAGCCCCGGGCAGGGCTGGCGCCGCGGGGGAAGGCGGAGCTCCGAAAGCTCTGGGGCACAGTCAACCAGGCAGGGGTCTCCCCTGTGCAACCTCAGAGCCCAGCGCTGCCATCTGGGAACGGCAGGGGCACCTCTCGGGAGCGCCCCCTCGTGGGGGCCTTCTCAGAGCGGCCTCTTCGGCACCTCCCGCAGGCTGCGGGCTGGCCTGTGTGACCGCTGCATGGTCACCCAGGAGCTGGCCAGGAAAAAGCAGCAGGAGTTCGAGAACTCCCTCCTCCAGAGCCTGCAGCACGTCTTCATCCTCAGTGAGCCCCACCCCCTGTCACCCTGCTCCTCGGTCTCCCCCGAGGGGATCCAGTGACCCCCAGGACCTGCTCAGCCTGACCTGGGGTCTAGGGAAACACACAATGGTACAAAGCCCCAGCGGGCCCCAGCATGTCCCTCACCGGCCAGTCACCCAGGCTGGGGGTCCCCCTGCCCCCAGGACGTCAGCCCATCTTCCCTATAACCACAGTGCCCCACAGAGCCCGAGGTCCCACCTGCTGATGAGGAGCACAGCCCTCTTGCCCTTGGGGGACACCCCAGAGACAAGCTCGGTGCCGCGGGGGGGGGGGGGCTCCAGGCCGCCGGCTCAGTAGCCTCACCCGTCCACTCGTGCAGGCCCCGGGCCAAGGCGGCACAGTGGGGCACGGGTCATGGACGGGGACCTCCCTGGCCCTGCCCGGCCTCCCCTCCCCTCGTCTTTACTAATCAGTGCCTTTTGCAGCCAACGAGTTGAATCGGCTGCAGGGGGAGAACGAAGCGTTGAAGGAGGAGGTGAAGCGGCTTCAAGGCCCGCGGTGAGCGGGAGGGAGGCGCCCTCCGGCCCCCGGCGCAGGGTTGCAGAGAGGAGGGAGCAGAACAGTGGGGGTGGGGGCTCCCCCCAAGACTGCGCTGAGGACACTGGTATTTGAGAGAAGCCGGCCCGGCGGCACCAGCCACCGAGAGTGGAGCCTCCGGCAGTGTCCAGAGAGGGCTCTTTCCCGGTCCCCTGAGTGTCCCCGCAGGGGTGGCCTGGCCCCCAGGAGGGTGCCCTGGTCCTTCTGATCGTCTCTGGGGGCGCTGCTCTCGCTCACCCTCCCTGTCTTTGCCTCCCCTCTGGAGTCAGGCTCAAGCCCCAATGCAGGGAGGGTGCCTCAGACCCCCCCTCACCCCTACTACTCCCCTCCCCGGGCGCTCGGAAGGCCATCAAGGAGAAGACGCTGGAAGGTCACGAGGAGGCCCAGGATGACCATCCAGGTGCGAGTCCCCAGAGACAAGGTGCTCGGAGGGACAAGAGACCGGAAAGCTGGACCCTGCAAGATCACGGAGCCCTGGGGGTTGGGGGGGCTGCGCCGCCCACCCGTCGGAGGGCCTCCCAATCTGGCCTGCCCACCACCTCTCCTCCCACAGAAAAGTCTACAGGGTACAGGACATCTCCAGTAGCCCAAATCTCCCCGAGTGCCAACCGGCCTGAGACTCGGGCCCCGGACGTGGTGAGGACCCCTTTCTGCCGGGCGGCCCTCGTCTGTGCCGGTCCAGCTGTCTGTCCTGGGTGCCACGCAGGGACCCCTGGGTGGAGGCGAGGCTCAGAGGGGGTGGGTGGCCTGCCCAAAGTCACACAGAAAACAAGGGCAGAGGGCAGTGCTGACCCATCTACCCCGTGCAGAGCCCCCAGCGAATCTCCAACCAGCTTCACGGGACCATCGCTGTGGTGCGGCCCGGCTCCCAGGCCTGCTCCACGGACCAGGGCCCCACCAACGGGACCCCCCCGCTGCCACTGACCAGGAACAGCCCGCCCAGCCCACCCTATGAGCACAGCCTCCCTCTGGACAGGTGAGGCCCTGCCCAGCCCCCACCAGGAGCAGCCCCAGCTGAGCACGCGTCCAGGAATCTGGTCCCACTTTTCCAGAGGTGGCAGGACAGGGCTGGGGGACGGGGTGTGGGAGCAGCTGCGGGGGACGGAGGCTTGGGAACCCCTCTCAGACGTGAGGTCAGACCATCCTTCCTGTCTGAGAACATCGTCCACAGGTGGGCCGGGGACAGCCTAAGCCCAGGTTCCGAGGAGAGAAAGATCTTCACGGGCGGGTCCCTCCTCAGACCCCAGGCCCCAGGTCGCCTCTGGCCCCTCCACCACCGTCTACGTGGGCCCGCCCCCTCCGCGACCCACCTTGTAACCTGGGACAGCTCGCCTGTGACACGGAGGCTAACCCCGGGGCCACAGTGACGGGGCTTCTCCTCCCCCTGCAGCTTTCTGCCGGCCTCCCGGGCCCCCGTCACGGCCCGTGAGTCCCTGAAGTGCTCCCTCCAGGCTGACCACCTCTTCCTCCTGAACCACCACCTGTCTCTGCACCTTCAGAGCCCACCCTGCAGCCCCCAAGCACCCCCCACAGTCCCCCGTGGCCCCCGCCCCCAGGGCCTGAAGGCTGGGGAGGTGGAGGCCTGGGAGGAGTCGGCGGGCCTGCTGGGGCTGCCCGGGGCCCTGGTGGATGTGCGGGACCCTCGGCTGGAAGGGGCGCTGCACCTGCTCCTTTCCCAGCAGCTGCGGGCCCAGGGGCGGAGGGTCAGCGCCTGGCTGAGGGGCCCACCCACACCAGGGGGGACCCCACCCTCCCCACCAGTCAGCTCTGACTCGGAAGGCCCCCAGGGCGAGGCAGCCGGGGCAGCCCCCTCTGGAGGGGGACACACACAGCCCACAGGCCCAGGCAGCCCCAGGGGACAGGAAGCCACAGCCACAAGAGACCACGTCCCAGACAAGCCCCTGGACCTTTCAGAGCGGGGCCGGGGCCGGGATGCCCCAAAGCCTCCCGACCGGCAGGGCTTCCCCAGCCCTCCAAGGGCCCACACTCCCAGCCCGGAACCATCCCGGGGAGCGGAGCCCCCTGCCCAGTCTGGACCCTGGGAACTCAGCAACGGCACAAAGGGAGCCAGAGCTCCAGAGTCAGAAGAGCCCCCCACCCCTGCGGTAAGGGCCTGCCCCCGCTCTTGGCCTCCACAGACCCCCGGTCCAGGCCAGCACCCGCCAGGGCCCCGGCTGTGCTCTTCCCTCGGTACCTCCACGCCGGTCCCCTGGAGGAAAGCCTGACTGCCTGATTCGCGCTAGAGGGGAGATGGCTAACCCTCCAGCAGCAGCCCCGGGCACAGCCCCAGTCTCACAGGCCTTCCCAACACTGGACTGGGGGCAGGGCGGCTGCCACAGATGAATTCAAGCGGCTTACTTGCTTCCCCCAGGATCCCTCCCAACCTCTAACAGGGCACCAGCGAAACACGCCCTCTCCAAGCGGGACAGGACTGGAGCTGAAAGGGAAGCCAAAACCTCCTCCCCACCCACACGGGACTGATGCTGATGGTCCCCCTGGCAAGGGTGAGTCCCCGGAGTCCCGAGACCCCAGGAAGTGGTGCCATAGTGGGAAGCGAGGGGGGCGGTCAGCTTCAGCTGGGTGGGACCTGTCCTAGGCCCAGCTCAGTCCCCTGGGCTGCCTGGCCAAACCCTGGGTCTAGGGCGTGGCACCCCAGCTGCAGACCCAGCGAAGAAGCAGGGGCCCAGGGCAGGCACATCTCTGACCGCAGACAGGAAAGGGAAAAGCATCATAGCAATTCGGGCTTTAGGACAGGGACTGAGCCTCTGTCACAGAGAGAGTCTAGGGACAGCTCAGATGAGGGGCCACTGCGGAGGGTGCAGGAGAAGCTGGCCGGTCCTGCAGTCCCTCTGTGCTGCGGTTTCCTTCAGTGGTCACTCTTAGTCTGGCCTGCCAGGAAGGTCTCTGCTTCTGCCCGGCTCCAGGGCCCCCAGCCTGGCCTGACCCACACCCTGCATTCCGCAGAGCTCAGCAAGGCCGGAGTGCAGGCGCTGGAGGCAGACGACCTGGATGCGTCGGAGCCCTCGGACAATGAGGTGAGCCCCCGCCACACACCCGGTGGGGCCACTGAGCCAGGGCTGTCCCAGGCTTGGGGGAAGGTCCTCTCCTGACCACACCGCCACACCCCTCAGGTGGGCCTGAGCTCCGAGGTGGGGGCCGAGCCGAGCATGCCAGGGGAGGGGCCCAGGTGCTCCTACACCAAGGAGCGCGGGCAAGACCTGCCACAGAAGAGGAAACGGGCCTCGGGCCCATGGTGCGAAGGTATGGTGGCCGGGGCCATGGGGGGCGGGGGGTAGCCATAGCCTCTTGCCCGCACCCCACCTTTCTGGCTGCTAGGAACCATAAACCAGTCCTTGAACCTCTCCTAGCGCAGGCCCCTTAGGAGAGGGAACCCAGTTTAGGACAGCACAAATCCAGGCTCTCTTCAGGTCACTGTGCAGCCCGAGCCAGTCCCATCAAACTGAGCCTCAGTTTCCCCCCCAGAAAGGGGGAACCAATGCCAGAGCTAGTGTGAGATTTCAGCAGGATAAGGCTGAGGACCGTGGTTCTCACCATCTTTGTTATCAGGGTGGAGGGCCACAAGCAGCCCCCAGGCCTGGGGTCCTAAAGCCCTCTGGTCTCCCTGTCCCTCGCTGGAGGGGAGACTCCTGGGCCCTCCTGCCCACCTTCGAAGAGGAGCAGCACAGAGGCTGCAGCCCTCTGGGTGCAGAGGTGTTTGCTCAGGCTGAGGCCCTGGGGGCCCTCAAATGTTTGCCAAGGCTGGTGCCTGGGGGCTCCTCCCTGGAGGGCAGCAGGAGCAGTAGGCTGGCCTGAGGGCATCAGCACAACCCTTCCTTTCCTGCTCTGGCCGCAGAGGCAGCTGGGCGGGGCCGCGGGCTCCCACGAATGCCTGAGCTCATGACGGATGCCGCCCCGCCGTTTGTGCAAGCTGCCTGTGATAGGCAGGCTGGGCTGTGGCCGCCACAGCCGGGAAAAGGGACAGTGGCCTGTGTTTGCTGGCGCACACGTGGGGGAGGCCAGCACACCTGTCTGATTTCAAGCCACTTCCTGCTGGGCGTGTTGGGGTGCCAGAGTCCACGGGGTGTCGAGGTATCGACCTCACCCTCCACTCGGGGCCAAGCCTTCTCTGTCCCTAGTCCTCCCCGCTGGTCCAAGATGGGGCCGCCAAGCAGGAACCCGAACTCTGCCACACATATGCTGCTGGTCAGTGAGAGCAGGGCCCTGACCCGCCGGGGCTGGCACTGCTCAGCGCCAAGGGCAGCATCCGTGCCGGTGTTCAAGGTGGCAAACATAACCACTGTCTTTGGAGCTCACTGCCTGCCCAGGGATGGTCATCGCTGTTTCACAGATGGGAAAACTAGCCCTCAGAGAAGTGAGATGGCCTGCCCAAGGTCACAGAGCTGGCACGTGAGGTCAGGATTCCAACTGGACTCATCCGACCCAGAACCTGAGCACATTCTGCATCAGAGATGGGCCTAGGGCCCAGCATCTCTGCAGGACCTGGCAGTAAGGTCCCAAGGACAGACAGCCCTCTCCTATACCCCAGGTCCATGGAGGCACCCACCAGTGCTGTGGGCACCCTAAGAGCATTTCCTAGAAGCTCGATTTATCCAGAAGGTCCCAGACCTTCAGCAAGGCATCCAGACGCTGAGGCCCGATGGGCTTCAGGGTCACACACCTGCAGAGAGCACCCCCACACAAGTTGCCCACGCTCACCCTCCAATCCAACCAGTTCTGCCCCGGTGTCTGTTGCTTCCAGGAACAGGTCAGCCCCACCAGGGTAGGCTCCCACGTGCTCAGCTCCCCTCACCCCCGTCCCATCCACGGGGCCCTGGGCAAGAACCCAGCAGCGCCGTGCGTGAGAACTGCCAGCCCACTGCTCTGCTCCCGCCTAACCTTGGTCCACTCTCCACAGCCTCCAAGAAGCCGCCACCGGGGAGAAGGAACCCAGGGGAGCCCCCGGCAGCTCATGAGGGGTCCGGGAGCCCAAGGCACCCTGAGGACAGCAGCCCCTCACCCAGCCACAGCAGCTGGGAGGAGACTTAGCGGGCTGCTCCCAGGGGCGCCAGAGCCTGCCCAGACGCGGCTCCCCACCTGACATCCAGCCCAGCAGACGGCCCAGCACAGGGCAGGAGGGGACTGGTCCTGGCCCGTGGCCACAGGGGCTGGGAAGACCAAGAAGAGGTCTTTGGCTGGTTTTTTGAATCCCTCCATCTCTACCCTTCTCGGAAATGACCAGCTGGTCCTGCTGCTCCCCCCACACCCTAGGAAGTAGGGTTCAGGGAGGAAGGGGTCACTCAGGCTCCAGCCCAGCCCCCACCCCGGCTACTCATAGGCCACCCTTCCTGGGCAGTGCCCCCACCTCTCACCATCCCAGACTCCACTGGCATCCCTGACTCCCAGGGCCCTGCTGCCCAGTCACCCCTTCCCTGACCCAGCATGGAGCTTGAACGGTGGTCTCAGGCGCCCCCTCGTGGAGCCCCACAAACACGCTGGCTAGGGAGGGCGTGGGGCACCCGGGATCACAGGTGTCGAATGTTCCGCTGGCAGACTCAGGGCTCAGCTGGGTCTCCACCTGCCTTTGCAGGGGATTTGCGAGGCTCTGGAACGCATCCAGGCCTGGGGAACAAAACCAGCGCCATCTGCAGAGGGGTACCACTGGGGAGGGCTGCAGGGAACAGAACAGAAAATGCACACCAGCCTGCAAAGGGTTCCCTCCTCACTGGCTGTTCCAGAGGCCCTGGTCCCACACCCGCTGTTGCAGGACCCAGGGTGCCCAGCCAGGACTGCCCGGCAGGCACTCTGGGATCTCCAGCTCCCTGCACCGCTCTCCCTTCAGGACGGTGTGTCTCAGAGCACCCTCTGCCAGAGGTTAAGCAGGTTCCCAGACCCACCGAATCCAGGTCTTGGGGGCAAGCCTGCACATGAAGTTTGAGAAATTTGAGAACTGCCCGTTGCAAGGCAAAAGCAGGAGACCCGTCGCTGACTGGGCTGGGTGAGGCCTGGGGCAAACTGGGAGCACAGGCCGGACCTCCGGAGCACGGCTCTGCCCTGCTCACTGTGGCCTGCCGGCCGGCCCAAAGGCCACAAGGACTGAGTTTCCAAGAGGGAGGTGTAGGGGTGTGGATGTGCACATTTGTGTGTGTGTGCGAAACCTCCTGTTGTTCAAAGTGGCTTTGATTTTCTCGAAATCAAATAAAAGCTGTGTGCTCCATTCACATCCGACTTGTAGGCCAGGGCTGGCTCGGGGTACCCTGGGCGGAGTTGAGAAGCTAAATGGCGTGGGAGCCCAGGGAGAGAGCACAACAGACTGTGCGAGAAGACCCCATTCCTACCCATGATCCCCCGACACCTTCCGATAGCCACTCAGCGCCCGCTGACAGAGGAGAAGCACCCCAGGGTCCAGCTCTGCCACCACGCTGCAGGCAAGCAGGGGTGTGGAGCTGAGAAGCAGGGAGCAGGTAAGACCCCCCCCCACTCTGTCCCTCCATGATGCCCTGAGCACAGCGCCTCAGGTCCTGGGCTCACTCCCCCCTTACCGGGGCCCCACAAGGCACACCCGGTAGCAGCCCCAGTTTACAGACAGAGCACTGAAGCTCAGGGAGGGTGAGAAACTCACCCAACATCACCCCGCCAGCAGGCAGCCGCGGAGGCTGAAGCTGGGGCAGACGCTCCCCGCTCCCCAGGCCTCAGCAGGCATCAGGGGCAGGGGCGCCAGCTCGGCCGGGGGACTCCCCCCAGGGACCTTCAGAGCGCAGTCTTCCTGCCCATGAGCCCCTGGAGGCTCCTGATCAAGCCCCACTTTCTACCTGATGGAAAACCCGTCCACGCTCCCAGGCGCGGGAGAGGCTTTGAAGAGCCATCCCAGAGGGCAGAGGGCAGAGGGCAGGCTGGACACGGGGTGGCGAGTGAAGATGAGGAGAAGGGGCCGCGGCCACTGGGAGAGGGGTATGGGGTCCGAGAGGGCAGCGGCCATGCAGTGGCCTCCCCTGGGACAGGAAGTGCTGTCTCATGGCGCTGCCCCCCCCCCCCGGGCCCCACGTCCTCTGCAGGGCACAGAGCCCGCGCGGGGCGAGGGCGTGTGCCGAGGGCGGCGCCCCAAACCTTCTCCCGGCCGCGGGGACGAACCCGCCGACAAGTGCCCAGATCCGCGGCCTGCGGGTGCCCCTCGCGCAGCCAGGAGCCGCGGACCCAGGCCGGACGGGGCGCAGGAGTGGCCTGGAGGCGGCGGCAGGACCCCGTCCCGCGAAGACGCCGGCGGCTCTGGGCGCGCAGAGCTCGCAGCCCAGCCGGAGCCGGAGCCGGAGCCGGAGCCGGAGCCGGAGCCGGCGGCTCTGAAGTCGGGGCACGGGGCACCGGGACGCCCGCGAGGCGGAGGCTCGCCCCACCGAGGCCAGTGCGCTCATGCCCGCGCGGACGGCCCCGCACGGCCCCGCACGGCCCCCGCCTGCCTGCGAGTCCCGAGGCCCCAGGCGCCTTCTCCCGGCGACCCTCGGGGTCTCCAGTCCCTGAGGGAAGCGCCGGCCCCGCCCGCCTTCCCAGGGAGCCTTAGGGGCTCCCCGAGGGGACGGTCCTTTGCAACTCGAACGCCGCCGCCCCGGCAGGCTTCAGCCCCGCGCACCGGCCGCCAGCACCGACCCGCACCCCACAGGACACGTGCCCGGAGCCCAGAAACTCGGGCTCCACGGAGGCCGACCATGAACGCCACAGCCCCGCAAGGACAGCGGGGCGCCGGCGACCCTGTAACCGCCGCCCCCGAGGCGGGGATTCGAACCCGGGCCGGCGCCGACGCCGGGCGGACAGCCGGGCCCCGCGGGGCTTCTCCCCCGCCCTCCCGCGCTGCGCTCCCGCTCCCTCCGGCCGCGGCCGCACCGCCTCTAGGACCCAGGGGAGCCGCCCCGGGACTCCAGGCCCGCCCCCGGAACCGCGAGGACCAATGGGTAAGCGCGACAGCAATATATTTGCATGTGGACGCGCCTCAGCCAATGGGCGGCCAGCGCGGGCGCGTGCGCGCGGGTGGGGCGGCGGCGGCGGGCGGCCGGCGGGCTCAGTCGGACGATGGCCGCGGCCGCGGCGGGTGGAGCTCCGGGCCCAACCCCGGGCCCGGCCCCCGGCCCCGGCGCCGGCCCCGCCAGGGCCCCGCCGCCCGCCGGCCCCGGCCCCGCCGCCAGGGCCCCGCCGCAGGCGCTCCGGAGGCGCGGGGACTCGCGGCGCCGCCAGGCCGCTCTCTTCTTCCTCAACAACATCTCCCTGGACGGCCGCCCCCCGAGCCTGGGCCCGGGCGGGGAGAAGCCCCCGCCGCCGCCCGCCGAAGCCCGCGAGCCGCCCGCGCCGCCGCCGCCGCCGCCGCCGGGGCCCCCGGGGCCCCCGGGGCCCGAGCCCCCCGCCCGCGGGGCCCCGCCGCCGCCCCCGCCGCCGCCGCCGCCCCCCGCGCCCCCCGCCGGCCTGCCCGGGCTGCCGGGTCCCGCGGGCAGGGCGTCGGCGCCCCAGGGCCTGCTCAGCCCGGCGCCCGGCCCCGCGCCCGCCAGCCTGGGCCTCGGCCTGGCCCTCGGGCTGGACGGGCAACGCCAGAGGTGAGTGGGACCCCGCGCCGGATCCGCTCAGGGCTGGGGTGACCTGACAGCCGGGGACACAGGGTCGGGGTGACCTGGGGGTCCCCGGTCCAGGGGACGGCGGCGAAATGGTCCAGGGCCATCTGCATAGGACCTGGGGACCAGGGTCACCTGGGGCCCTGGGAGCCCATGACAGAGGGTCACGCATGACTTGGGGATCAGAAGGGGACCCTGCTCCCCTGGGAGCCCCAGACACAGGGTTGGGGTATCCTGGGCCTCGCCAGCACGAGGAAGAGTTTTGCCCGGGTCCCACAGGCAAAATCCCACAGATGTGGGGGTCAGCAGCCCTCGGGCCCTCTCCATAGACGCAGGGGTCATGGTCCCCTTGACCCTGTCAGCCTCCTTCAGTTTTCGGGCTCCCCCAGCCCTTGTCAGCCCCAGACACACAGCCCGGGCAGCTCTGGACACGCCCCTCCCAGTCCCCAGACTCAGGGACTCCCAAGCATCCCTTGTGTGTCTCCTTGCGAACGTTCTCCGAGCCGGACGAGCCTCGGGTCTTCCCTGCACTGTACCGTGTGGCCGTCTGTGCCGGCCCAGCCTCCCAGCCTGCTGGTCCCTGGCCCACCCGTGACCCCCATGCTGACTGCTGTCCTCCCCACCCAGCCCCTCTGAGCTCAGTGCCCCTGGCCCTGTCCGTTCCCAGCTTGCACTTACTCTCCCTGCCCTGATTCCAGTTCTAGGAAGCCCTCGGCCCGCCCCAGAGCACCCACCCCTGAGCCCTGCCCCTCCAGGCTGCCTGTGCCCAGATGGCCCCTGGCTGCCAGACACCCCACTTTCTTCTCCCAGAGACCCTTCCTCAGCTGGCCGCAGAGCTCAGCGTTGGGCCTCCCGGCCCCCTCGGCACCTTCCTCTAGACGCTGGGGCTTTCCCCTCTCCTCCCCCTGCCCACCTTCACCCTGGGGCTCAGGACTGGCCGCTGTCGCGGTCCTTCTGGAAGGGCAGTGCTTAGCCTTTGCAGAACAGAGCTGCCGGGCAGCCCCCGCGGGTGTGCTGGGAGGGGCTGAGCGCGGAGCCCTCCGGCTGGCTGGCCCACATGGTCGGGCCGACGCCTCGAGTCCCTGGGGTTCAGAGGCTGCTCTCCTCCCCTGGAGGTCCTCACGGCTGCCTCGAACCCCGGGTCCTCAGCGTGGAAGATGGCGGGGTGAGTCCAGACTGCAGGCTTGGCTGTCCCTTCTTGACCACACATTCTGAGTTCTCGCGTGTGGCCCACGGGTCGGCGCGTCCCGCGGTCACCGTCGCACGGGGGGGCAGAAGTTATCTCCAGCTCTGCGGGGAAGCCGCTGGCTTCTGGGCAGGCCGGGGGGCACCCGTGGACCCGACCCGTGCCACCAACAGGCCTGGCCCGGGCCGCAGAGATGGGTAGGGTCTAAGCGAAGCTAGGAGATCTTCCGGGCCCAAACACAGCAGCTCGGCAGCTCGCTCCTGCCGTCCCCGGGGCGGGGGGCTGCCTCTGCAGGAGGAGGCCAGCATTAAGAAAAAGCTGTTTTAGGGGCGCCTGGGTGGCTCAGTGGGTTAAAGAAAAAGCTGTTTTACCGATGAAATCAGCCCATTTTAAAAACAGAGCCCCAAAGCCTCTTCCTCGAAGTTGTGGAGTCAGCCCGGAGGATGGTCCCCAGGTCCCACTGGGTCTCTGAGTCCCTCTGTGGTGTGACGAGTCAGGGGGCGTCAGAGGGAAGGGGTGTCCCCTGCTGCTGGGCCCGAGCTTGCTGAGAGGCGCCAGGCCACCTCCACCTTGGGGGCGTGTGCATTCTGGGCAGAGTGCGCCTCGTTCTAGGCTCTCTGTTCTGCCAACAGGCAGCCCTTCTGCGGGCCAGACCCTCCAAACCAGGCCCCCGGCACCCTGCCCCTTGCAGCCACACTCTAGGGAAGAGCCTGAGGGGGGTGTGGGTGCTGGAGGCGGCGCCTGTGAGCAGGAACCCCGCCAGGCCGCAGGGGCTGCTGGTGCTCCGCCCCGCCCACACCTGGGAGCTTGGGATGACGCTGGCGTGGGGTGGGGACATGGGGTCCATCGGGGTGCCCTTGGGTTGTCCTGCTGCACCCCCCCATCCCTGTGTCCCTCCGCCCATAGCCCGAGCCCAGGCCGCGAGCCCCTCCTGCCGCTCCCGCCTTCCCGCCCTCTGGGGACGGACCTGCCTGTGCGGAACGTTCCTTCCCGGGCCCTGCCCACAGGGAGCCGTCGCAGAGTGCGTGAGGGCCGGTCAGCCAAGCCCGGAGGCTCCGAGCTGCCGGCTCAGCCCGAGCATCAGTGGTATTTCTGGAGCAGGGGCCAGTGAGGGCTCCTCCTAAAGTCCGTGCCACGCGTGCAGTGGTCAGACCCGCTGTCATCCTAGGTCTACCTGTCAGGGGCTCTGTTGTGACCGTGGGCAGGAGTCTCAGTTTACTCCTCTGTGAAGCGCTTTTGCCTTCTGGACTACCTACCTGAGGGGCTGTGTGAGGTCCCGTGAGCTCAAGGGCCGGGCGAAGGGTGGCCTTGGCCAGGGCCGGGTGAGCAGACAGGCTGCCCGGTGAGTGCTCCCACTCAGGCCACACGGGGAAATTGTGTCACCCTCAGGGTTCAGCCCGGTGTGGCTTTTCCTGCCAAGCCAGTGAGCAAGTCACTGGTGCCCACACTTCCCTCCTAGAACCTCTGACACAGCGTTTCCTTTCCTTTTGACACCGCGGTCACTTGAGGCGAGCAGATGGGCTTCTGGGCCCCTCCAGCTGGCAGAAACAGGTTTCCAGGCCCCGGCCGGCCCCGCCAGGCCCCACACCCTCCTCTCCTAGAAAGCCCCAGAGAGGCACAGCTGCTGAGCACAGCCCCGAGAGCTGGGCACCCTGGGCTGCAGCAGCGCTTCCTCTCGCCGTCCTGGGGGACGCAGGTCTGAGACGGGGACGGGGCAGGGCTGTGCTCCCTCTGGGAGCCCCTGGGAAGGAGGCTTCCTGCCTCCCCCAGCTCCGGGTGGCCACAGGTGTCCGTCCATTCTCCGCTCCGTCTTCCTGGTGCTTCTGTGAGTGTGTGTCCCACCCCGGCCTTTCCTCTCCTTGAACAGACCCCAGCCGTGGGGTCAGGGCCCACCCGACGGGCCCCCTCTTCATTGGGTCGCATCTGCAAAGACCCTGTTTCTAAACAGGGTCCTAGTCACAGATGTCGGGGTTCGGGACTTCAACAGAACTCACCGGGTAACCTGCTGACACCTGGGGGGGCACAGCTCAGCCCACTACAGCCCTCCTGAGTGTCCAGGGCAGGGGGACAAGACAGGGGAGCCAGGGGCACTGCCAGGAGGCCAGGGACGTGGCTGCATCTGCTGGGAGCAGAGCGCCTCGCGACTCTGGAGGCTCCCACCGGAGCGACTCTGAGACGGGCCTGGGGTTGCGGCTGCCACACTGGCCAGGAGCCACTTTGTGTTCCCGAAGCCGCCAAGCTCCTGTGCAAATTAAACCAAGTTGAGTGTCGCAGCCGGCGGTTCACTTACGGCTCTGATTTGGGTTCTTGCCGGAGGACAGCTGGAGATGGTTACCGAGGGCAGAGCACAGAGGCACATCGTCCTGTGGCAGCTCAAAGGCCTTGCTGAGACTTGGCCCCCAGAGGCCACAGCTCGGATCCCATCCCCGGGGCACTTCAGGCCTCTCCAAGTCAGCTAGAACATGGAGTCTCTGCTTTTCTGGGCAGGGACTTGGCCAGGTGGAGTGCCCAGGACCACCACTCCCTGGACAAGTATGTACAAGGGTCTGTGAGGTCAGGTGCCGTGCTCACACAGGCACGGAGCAGGAAAGGGTCCCCAGTCGTGGGCATGGGGATACTCTGCAGCCCACACCCGCTGGTCTGACCCCTTCACTTGGCCCCTCACTCGGTCTGGGTGGCTCTCAGCCCTCAAACAGACCTCTGGTGGGAGCCTTTCCTTGGCCGGGCACTCCTGCAGTGACAGAGGGCGTTAGATGATAGAAACTCTAGTGGTGATTTCGTGTTGGCAGGACCGTTTCACAGCTGGGGTTGGGGGGATGGCGATTCTGAGAGCCGGCGGGAGAGTGAGCGGACCCGGGTCCGTGCAGCGGCCACCTGCGCCCTCCCGACAGCCTCTCCCACGGACCCTTGGCCCCTTCTTCCCCAAAGAGTCCGATGCAGGCAGCCTCGGGCCAGTCGCCCATGAGTAGCCCCTGTCCCACAGACCCTGCCCTGACCGTGGCTCAGCAGAGAGGCTTTCTAGGCCAGGGAGACTTGTGTTGCCCAAACAGCCGGGGTCAGGGGAAGGGGCAGAGCAGGTGACAGAGAACCCAGGTTTTGTTCTTTGCAGCCTGTTCGTTAGTGGTGGTGTTTTTAGATGGGGTATAAAATGCGTGTCCCACTCTGGGGGCAGCTCGCCCCGTCCCCTAGAAGCTCTCTGCAGCCGGCCCCCACCCCGGCGCACCGAGACGCCAGCTTCCGTCTGCGTCTAGGCACATGAGAGTGTGTCGGGCCCGGCCTCCTGCTGACCACGCTGCTCACCTCCAGCGGGGACCTTCAGGTGGAGCTGCCGGCGTGTTCTGTCCCGCCTGCTGCCTGCACAGACACCTTCCTGGGGGGCAGGTTCCAGAGGCTGAGAAGGGCACCCTTGGCTGGAGCTCATCCGTGCTGGGACCCCGTGCAGAGCCATGGTGGTGTCACCTCGGGACTCACCGAGGGACCGGACATTCCTCCAGAGGAACCACTGCCCGAGGTTGACTGCCCAGCAGTTTCTTTTGAAAGGGGCGCTGTCCCGGCGCGGCTGGGCTACTCCACATTCTGGGAGGGGTAGGCCCCACCTGACCACCCGGGGCGGCCCCCAGACGGTCGTGCACGTCCACGACCAGGGCCCTGACTGCCGGCTCCCCAACCACCTTCACTTTCTGGGAACCCTGCAGACCAGGTGCCACCCAACACACGGTCACCTCCACACCCAAGGAGCCTGGGATCCCTGGGAGCGTGCAGTGCAGGCTGCTTCTCTCCTGCCCACAGATGCTCCCCTTCCAGAATGTTCTGCAGCCAGGAGCTCATCACTCCACCCTCTGCTGGTGGGGACACACCCCACGCTGGGCCCCGCTCCCAGTACCTGCACGTCCACCTGATCATGAGAGCACAGTAGGCCTGCACGCCGGGGCCTCCCGTGGCCTATGTGCCCCTGCAGACCGCCTCCGCTCCAGGCACAGTGACAGGAACTCTTGCAAGCATTTCCTCGCAGCTCAGACAGCCCACCAGGAACGCAGGCCACGTTCAGCAGAGAAGCACCCGAGGACATGCCCGAGGGGTGGCCTCGATTCCAGCCAGCCCCGCGGGGGCCGCAGGGGGCAGAGAGGCTGAGCTCCTGCCGTTGGCAAACGCACGGGCCGCCTGCGGGTACGCGGGTCCTGGTACCACCTGAGCAGCTGTGACCTCGGGCAGTTCGCTTGCCCGCTTTGTGCCTCAGTTTCCCCACACGTCAACAGAGAGTAATAACACGCAGTCATCGTGAGGGCTGAGCGCCTGTGTAAAATGCTTGCGACGGGGGAGAGGTACCTGCAAAAGAGGTGGGAACAGATTTTAGAGCCTGGTGAGCTGAGCTGCTGGCACCATCCCAGGATCTCCAGAAGGCGAGAGCAAGGCGGCAGAGGCCCCATCGTGCCTGCCACTCCTCCGGGCAGCGGGCCAGCGACCATGTGCCGCGCCGGGCCTCTGTGGAGGTCGCTGCCGGCTGGGCCCTGCAGACGAGGTCCCGGGTGTGCAGAAGCCGTTGGGACACCGCCTGGGAAATGCTCTGAGGAAGCCGCAGGGGCTGCTCCACGGAGTCTCAGAGGCCGGCCCCGCGGGGCCGCACGCAGCCACCTCCGGGGACACGCGCGGGCTGTCCCCAGTCGGCAGCTTTCCTTGACGCGGGGCCTGCCTTCCCGCCTGCTCACCCCCACCTCCCCCGCAGGCTTCTTAGGACACCGGATGTCCGAGCGACGTGCCCCTCCCGCTGCCCATTCCCCACCCCTCCCCCGCCTCGGCCGGTCCTCAGGCCACGGCCGCAGCCCGGGTCCCCTGCCTGACTGACCCGAGCACTCACGTCACCCCAAGCACTCATCTGGTAGGCGGCTGCCCTCCCCCGATGCCAGCTGCGGAGGGAGGTCGCTGCCCCTCTTTGGAGACAGGGCCGTGGGGGGAGACCCAGCATTTCACCGGAGCTTGTGCCATGTTCAATTTTGTTGCTTTTCAGTGAGATCGTGCTGCCGCGGTCATTTTAAAGGCTTACGTGGAGCCTGGGCTGTAGCTTCGAGGTGACAGCCTTGGAGCCCCCAGGACTGCCCGGGTCGTGCGACCCGGGCCAGGTGCCCAGCTGCTCTGGGCTGCTGTAGGCTGTGGCTCCATAGCAGAAGGTGGGGCTGGGCCCCTGGCACATGACGGTGACTGCCTGGGCCCCGGCTCCTTCCTCCCAGGACTCCAGGCTACCTCTGCCTGGTGAGGTGGCCTGACCACGCTGGGCCTCTTCCGTCAGCCGGGGTCCTGCGGGAGGACAGCATTGCTGCTGGGCAGGCTACAGCTCCCCGAAGTGGCTTCCTCGGCCACGTGTCCCTCCCCTGCTCCCCTCCGCAGGAGCCTGAGCTCAGTTCACACTCTAGACATGCGGGGTGTCTGGCATATGCTGGCCCGTGTTGCTTAATTTCGTGGACCCCACAGCCGAGGTCTCTGGGATCCTCCCTCTCATTGGGAACGTGTGTGGACTTGGGGCCCATCTGCATAGCTTTGTCACAAGAGGCCCTTGCTAGTGAGTTGTGCACGTCCACGTCACGAGGACGAGGAGGTCGACAGGTGACCACAGGGGTGGCCTGGGTGTCGGTAACCAGGGTTTGTGATCATGACCTGAGAGTGCAGCCACATAGGGTTTCTGGGCCCTCAGGCTTGAGGAGCTCCCCTGACAGCGGGGTGCGAGGCTGTGAGCACTCGGTGCAGTTCCTTCAGCTGTGGGTGAGCCTGGCCGGCCCTGCCAGTCCTGGGCCAGAGAAGATGCCTAGAACGCGCCGGGCTGAGCTCCAGGAGGCCACGGGCAGCAGACCAGGGTGCTGGTCCCCCTTGGATTCTTCTGGCAAACTCTTGGTCCTTGGGTGGCCCTACCCAAGGCTCAGACCTCACCCCAGACAGGCTCCTGACCCAGTCGATGGCTAGGGCTGCCCTTCGGCGGGGAGACTCCTGAGAGCACATCTCTGAGCCTGAGAACGGCCCCTTCCCAGGTGTGAGCCGAGGCCCTGCTCTGTCTTCCTACAGACGGCGAGTCGCCTCCCAGCGCTGTTCTCTCGAGTTCCTGGAAGACGCTGTGGGATGTGCCTCGGCTCAAAGGTAAGGGTGTCTGAGACCTGGGGCCGGAGGAGGTCTCGAAGGAGGAGAGAGTGATCTGGTTTTTACCTTGCAGAACCAAGCACATATCCGGATCCCCAAGACACAAAGGCTTGAAGAAGACCCACTTCATCAAGAATATGAGGCAGTATGACACCAGGAACAGCAGGTGCCGCGTGCCACGGCCAGGGCTGCCATCCAGTCCGGGGCCCCCGCCTGCAGCCCTGGAGCTGCCCACCGTGTCCCCCTCGCACCGATCAGGGGCTGGGGATCTGCCTTGTCCCCCTCTCTGGTTAGCCCAGGTGAAGGGACACAGGACAGGCGTGATGACGCCATGTGGTTGAGAGAGGAGGCCTGGGTTTTATTTGGGAAACACAGTGGGTGGTTGAGCTACAAGCCGGGATGCCGCTGCCCCATACGGGGGGTGGGCCTGGTGCGGTGGCCCTCAGGGCTCCTGTGTCTGTTGGCACTGCAGGGGGCCCCTAAGGCATTCCTGTCGCCTGCCCTGAGACATCTGAGCCCACTGCCCGTCCTGCTGGAGGCCATGCTGCCAAGTGTCCACCCCGTGGCCCTGGTTGGGGAGCTCTGTATTCTCCTAGCGTGGCCCAGACCACCCCCCCCAAGCATGACCCCCAGGGTGACGGGCTCGTGCTGGTGACAAGGAGCAGGCCCAAGGCGGGTTTGTGTGTTGGGGGGCTTTAGCGGGCCCAGGTGTGCGATGGTCTCAGCCAGCAGCTCGTGTCACCCTAGTCTAGAGGAGAAGGTGTTTTCTCCCAGAAACGCCTCCCACCTGCTCTGACTAGCACCTCCCCCCAGGATCGTGCTCATCTGTGCCAAGCGGTCCCTATGTGCGGCCTTCTCGGTCCTGCCCTACGGAGAAGGCCTGCGGCTCAGGTGAGTGGCCCAGGGCGGCATCGAGCTCGGCGTCAGCTCTGGTACAGCTCCCCAGGAACTCTGAAGGCCTTTGGGCCCTGGTTCCCTAGCAGGGGTGTGTCCGCACCGTTGGCTCTGTGTGAACTGTTTACGGCAGACGCCGGGGACGCTGCTCATG
This sequence comes from Mustela putorius furo, assembly GCF_011764305.1. NCBI lineage: Eukaryota > Metazoa > Chordata > Mammalia > Carnivora > Mustelidae > Mustela > Mustela putorius. The sequence goes on along the minus strand of NW_025422115.1, from coordinate 25,296,884 downwards.
GGGCCGCTGCCCTGCGCCCTCATGCGCGCTTCAGGCCGCTGTGTCCCGTGCATCGCTCGGGAGGAAGGAGATGGCCGTCGGAGTGGGCATGGCCATGGGGAACTCTTCCCCCGGGACGGGCCTGGGCCAGCTGGCCAAGTGGGTGGCCTCGGGCAGAGGTCAGTGCCTCTCCATTACTGCCGACCTCTAGAGTATTCGAACAGGAAGTGCATGGGCCTGGGAAGGGGCTGGGAGGGCGGCAGCCGTCTCCCGTCCTCTGCGCTGCAGTGACCTGAGGGTGGACAGCCAGAAGCAGAGGCACCCGTCGGGCGGCGTCTCCGTGTCTTCTGAGATGGTCTTTGAGTTGGAGGGCGTTGAGCTGGGAGCAGACGGGAAGGCAAGTGTGGCTGTGGGCCGTGGGCGGGGGAGGTGTTCGGGGGGCACAGAGCTTGCGCTCACCAAAGCGATAAACACATGGAGCTGTGTTTCCCCCTGAATCTTCTAAAATGCACGGTGTCAGTGGGAGAAAGCCCCACAGCCCGAAAACGGCCCCATAGCCTTGCTCAGCAGCCAGGTGAGGGTGTCCGGGTGCCGTCTCTGTGCTGGTGGTCAGAGGGAGGGAAGAGGCTCCTATGCTGCAGATCCCACACGGGGCGGCAAGGTGGCATTCGGGAATGTTCTTGTTATTGAGAATACTAACCCCGGGGGCGCAGCACCCAGCGCGGGGCTGCGTGGGAGCACCCGCTCTCAGTAGGTCTTTCTTCACCCACGCAAGGGTGGCAGTTGTGCGGGGCCTTCCTGCGACAGGAAGGCGTACGGGACAGCTTGCTGAACCTCTGGCCTCAGGCCGGGGGCGATCGGGACTGAGCCCTGACACCCTTGTCACCAGGTGGTGTCTTATGCCAAGTTCTTGTACCCTACCAACGCCCTGGTCACACACAAGACGGACGGCCACGGCCTGCCGCCCCAGCCCCGGCCCAGCGTCCCCCGCGCTCTGCCAGGCTCAAGATACAAACCGGCCCCGGCCAAGTCAGCACCAGCTGGCACGGAACTAGGTAACCTCATGTGCCCTAACTGGGCTTACGGCAGGCGGCCCACCAGGGTCCCAGTCCGGACAGGGCACCCCGCTCGGGAGCGGGGTCAGGAGAAGGGACTCCCGCTAGAGCAGACAGCCTGGGCTTCGTCCGACTGGGCACTGGAGAGATCCCGTGTCCAGCCATGGCAAGGGGGCTGGGGGCCGGGGGGCCCCTCCTTGTCAAGCGCTCCTTCCTTCCACCCAGCTCTCAGGGGCAGGGAAGCCTGGCCTGCAGCCCCTCCCAGGCCACAGACCCCAGCTGGGGGCTCGTGGTGGGTCAGGGCTGCCCTCTGCCTGCAGGCGGCGACGCCGGGGACGTGCTGGAATACAATCCCAATCTGCTGGACGACCCACAGTGGCCCTGCGGCAAGCACAAGAGAGTCCTCATCTTCGCCTCTTACATGGTACGGTGAGCGCCACCACGTGCCCACCCTGCACGGCCCCGGGTCGGGGGCCGGCCAACAGCAAGCTGCCAGGGTGGGACTGGATGCCCCCCCCCCCAGGACAGCAGCAGAACCTCAGGACAGGACGGAGTACACTGTAGGCCGGAGGGGTGCCCTGGGGTCACTGCTGCCTTCAGCACGCACGCTGGTGGCAGGAAGCTGCCCACTCCGTGCTCTCGGTCGTGAGGCGTGTCCTTGGCAGAGCTGGTGCCTGAAGCCACCGCGTGCTGGCATCGCAGACCCAGGCCGGCCTGAAGTCACCCCCCCAGGGCCTTGGGCGGGTGGGCCCCTAGGCCTGCGCGGGGCGGGCTCCCCACCCTGCTGCCTCTTCTGCAGACCACGGTGATCGAGTACGTGAAGCCCTCTGACCTCAAGAAGGACATGAATGAGACCTTCCGAGAGAAGTTCCCGCATATCAAACTGACCCTGAGCAAGATCCGGAGGTGAGGGCGCTGAGGCGGGGTCTCCCGGCTCCTGCCCCCATTTCCGGCAGGTCCTGTGAGCTTGACAAAACCACGTGTGCCCCCCAGCTCCTCCCCGCTCCGCCGTCTGTCCAGGCCAATAGCAGCAGCTCCCCAGTCCTCCACTACCACCTCCGCAGGCCAGGCTGCCTCGAGGCCTCTCCTACCCACACCTCCAAGCCCTCCTCCCGGGTGCCCAGGACAGCACGGGCGGCGGGCACTGAGCCCCGTGATGGGCGGGATCGAGGGCCGACGAGGCTGGCCCAAGACCTCACGGCGAGTCAGCGGCTCCGTGTCCTGCCCTGGGCCCCTCTGACCCCACTGCGTCCCACCGTCCCCTCCCCAGCAGCACCCATAAGGGCTTCACTGAGGTCTAGACGCTGCCTCAGCGTGTCTGCACCACAGGGCCTTTCTGTGGGTGGTTTTCTCCTGCCTCGTCCTCCCCGCTGCCACAGGACAGCAGGGACTGTGCCCTCTGTCCAGCGTCCCCTGGACACAGCGCGGGCCAGCCCATACAGCTGGGAGAACGGGCGCCCGACATCAGCTGCTCACCTGCCAAGCTGCAAGCCGAGTGCTGGGCCGCACTGCCCGCAGGAGAGGGCTTTCCCGCCGCCCAGAACGCCGTCGAGGGGCCGGGGGAGGGTGGCTGCTTCCTCGGCCCCTGAGCACCGGGCATCCCTGTCACCCGCAGCTTGAAGCGCGAGATGCGGAACCTTTCTGAGGAGTGCAGCCTGGAGCCCGTGACCGTGTCCATGGCGTACGTGTACTTCGAGAAGCTGGTCCTGCAGGGCAAACTGAACAAGCAGAACCGCAAGCTGTGCGCCGGCGCGTGCGTGCTGCTCGCGGCCAAGATCAGCAGCGATCTGCGCAGGGGCGAGGTGAAGCAGCTCATCGATGTGAGTACGCCCCCTCCCCCACACCAGGCTGCCCTCCGGGAACTGCCGGGACCGGGAGCCAGGCCCACACCCGCTGCCCTGGGCGGGAGCCAGAGCCGGGCCTCGCGCGTAACCACCTCGCTTTTTCAATGCAGAAGCTGGAAGAAAGGTTCCGATTCAACAGACGGGATCTGATTGGGTTCGAGTTCACGGTGCTGGTGGCCTTGGAACTCGCACTCTACCTTCCCGAGAGCCAGGTGTTACCTCATTACCGACGCCTCACGCAGCAGTTCTAGTCAAGGCCGGCCCCGCTGCGCACACAGCCCCGGTGCAGGCGCCCGCGTGGGCCCAGGAGGTGTTTGCAGGCAGCGCACGCCCACCAGGCCCCACTTCGGCACCCAGCTGGGGCACCCGCCTGGCGGGGACTCGCCTGCCCTCTGTGACTGAGGCCACTGTCGCCACACCCTCGCAGCCTTGCAGGGGCACTATTTCTGTTCCAAAGCACACTGTGTCCGTGTATTCCTGAGAGCCTGTCAGTGTGTCCGCAGGAACAAGGTGGGAGGTTTTTGTGTTCTTTGCCACGTGCCTGAGAGTGGCCAGCCCGGCTCCGCGACACCCTTGCGTCTTCCACGAACCACCAGTGAAGATCCGGGTTCCCACACCCTCCCCAACACACGGACGTTGCTGAAGTTAATGTAATGAAGCCTTGGGCTGGGCTGCGGGGATGCACCCCCACAGCCCGTCGGCCTGGCACCCTCCCGCCCAGCAGCCCCTCTGCGGATGCCCGCCCGCCTCCCCCTGCATCCACAGGCGGAGCTCTGGCATTACATTAAGCCAACCGGAGCAGACTCCGGTTTCTCTCATTTGCTACTCTTCTGAGCATCGTGTCACTGTGAAATCCTGGTGGCAAGTGTCATACAACCCAGAGGGCCTCGGCACAGACACTGGCCTGTCCCTGGGGACCCTCACCTCCCCGCCGGAAGCCCTGTTTGCCTACGACACTCTGGACCTTCAGGATGACTGGATTGCTTGCTCTTGGCTCTTGATCTTCCTAAGCAATATTGTGACGGAGAAAAAGCGTATTTATTGCTACTTGCAATTTGGTTCTGTGGGTCTTAAGGGAAGAAAAATGGTTACACGAGATCTGTTGAAGTTGTGACTTGAAACCACACTTGGTCCTCAAGCGGGCAGGACATGGGCTCCCCCATGGCCCTGCACCCCATGGCACCACCTCCCTAAGGGGGTTAGTGCTCACAGGGGTTCTTCCCAGGCAGGAGCTATAGGCCCATCTGTCATGAAGGGAGTCCACTGGGTAATGGCAGTCACCTGTGTGCAGCCTGTGCCCCTCATGCCCACCAGGGCCCGTGTTCTGCTTTCCCAGGTCTATGTCCTTCCTGCACACTCTGTGACCTGGTTCTCCCGTGTGCTGCCCCACCAAACACTGAAGAACCAAGGAGTTTCCCGCCTTGGGTCAGCTGCTGTCAGCAATGACCATGTCGGCTGGGCTCTTGAGCTGCTCCCCTACTGCTGTCCTACGAACCGGTCACAGGGCCCAGGCTACAGCCCCACCCATTCTCCCGCAAACCAAACTGGTGCTTCTGCGAAAGGGAGACCCCCATCCTCACCACGGCACTAGGGCACCCACGTCCGCCCACAGGCCGCCTGTTCCTCCTCTCCAGGCAGCACGAATGCCAAAGCCCAGTCAGCGCTCCAACCTCATTTATCGTGGAGCACCTCCCTGTCCTCAGCGCCGCCCCTTAGCCCCTACAAACCCAAGGGGAGGGTGCAGGTTCCCCTCTGGATAGCAACCTGCCCCGCCACCTGTGTCTCAAGGGTATTTCGGGTCACAAGTGCCGCAAGGAACCCACCCCCAAGTGTACGTCTGAGGACATGTGTCCCGGGGAACTTCCAGGCAACCTTAGAGCCACAAAGACGTGACCCGTTGACGTGTTCACGGACAACCAGGAACTTCTCCCTTGGCGTGTCCTGGTGTCCCCCATGCGAAAAGCTGCTGTCCTGTGGGACTCCGCGGTCACCCCAGCAAAGCCAGTATTGAAGCCGACTTCCGCCTGAACCCGCGGCAGGTTCAGGGCCGGACGCTCTCTGCGCTCGTAGGGGTTGTGGGTTGTGGACTGAACGTGCGCGCCGGGCTCCCCGACCTCATTGTCATGTCACGACGTGTGTGCAAATAGTAATGTGTTTGGTTCCAAGTAAAACGTGGTTTTGCAACGTCCTCCGTGGGCTGGTGGTCTTTCCGCTGAGCGGCCCCTCCTCGTCAAGCGCCACCGCCCCGACCCTGGTGCCAGGGGAGCGCAGCCCGTCCCAGAACAGACCGACACAAGTGGGTTTCACTGTTTATTTAGGACAAACCCCCGCTTCTGTGGTCTCTCCAGTCAGAAGTTCCTAGGACAAAAGGACAGCATTAGAGCCGCGTTCCTGGAAAGGCCGGGCCTCTGCGCCCGCACGCAGCCCTGACTTACTTGGAGACGATGCCGTCGGCCTTGGCCAGTCGGAGGATGGAGTCGTCGGACTCGCCCTGGAAGAAGCAGGGCCGGCTGTCTCCTCTGCCCCCGCGGCGGCCCAGCTCGGCCCGCTCGACCTCGGCCTCCCCTCTGACCGCCCGGCGAGGGAGGGGGTCCTCTAGGGGCCAGAGTGGCCCTTCCCCAGCCCCCAACCCCCGCCGCACCCCAGGAAGGCCGGCGGCCGCACGTGGACCCCGCGGGCTCTCAGCGCCGCCGAGCGACGCACTCACCATCCGGCGGATGGCCCCGCAGATCGCGTAGGTCTTGAACTGGCCGTTGAACCTGCCCGTCACCTTGTCGACCTGCAAGTCGGCGCCGGCTGTCACGGAGACGGCCGGGCGGTCCCGCCCCACACCGCGGCCCCCGGGATGACCGACCCCGCGGGCCGCCCTGGGAGCGTCCTCCCGGCAGGGACTGGCCCTCCGCCGCCCGGCTCACCTCGGCCACGTTCATCTGGATGGACGCGTGGTCCTTGGCGCCGATGATGCGGTTGCTGGCGGAGCTGCGGGCGATGGGGGGCGCGGTGAGCGGCGGGGCGGGGGGGGGCGGGAGCCGGGGTAGGGGGAGCCGCAGGGGCGGCGGGATTCGGGGCGGCGGGATTCGGGGCGGCGGGAGCCGCAGGGTCGGGGGGAGCCGGGGCGGAGGTCGCTCACCATTTCCGCGGCACGTACAGGTCCACGAACTCGCCGGCGTCGTTCTGCATGGCGAGGGCGAGCCTGCGGGAGCCCGCGGCGCCGTGAGGCCGGGCCGTGTCCCCTCCCCGCGCCGCGGCCCGGGTCTCCCACGCCCCCCGGGGCCCCCCGCGCGCCCCCGGCCCGGGTCTCCCACGCCCCCCGGGCCCCCGCGCGCCCCCGGCCCGGGTCTCCCGCCCCTCCCGCCCGGCCGCGCGACGCACTTGCTGGCGGCACCACGAGCGCGAGCGCAGAAAGGAAGCGCGGCCTCCCCCGGCAGCAATATGGGGAGGCGGGGCGGGGCCTCGGGGAGTGCTTCCGGGTCCCGACGCGCCGCGCGCGGCCGGCCTGTCGGGTGTACTTCCGCTTCCGGCGGAGGGGGCGGGGCCTCCGTGCGCGGGGCGGCGGGGCGGGGCGTGCAGCAGCGACGTGGCCGTTGGCCGGCGGAAGTGGCCGCGGCCCCGGCGCGCTGGGACCCCAAGGGCGTGTGGGCAGGCGGCGGCGGGCGCGGCGCGGACGGGCCGGGCCGGGTCCCCTCTGCGGCGGGTGCGGGCGTCCCCCGCGGTCGGGAACGGAGGTCGGCGCCGGGAGGGGCGCCGCGAGGGTGGGGGCGGGGCAGCGCTGAGCCGGACGGACCGGTGCCCCGCAGCCCCCGGAGTGCGCGTGGCGGCCCCGCGGCTCCCGCCTCCGCCGCGGCGTTCTCGGCTCCGGCCCGTCGGGCCGCGCGCGCAGGGGCTGCGGGAGCTGAGCGCTGCGGGGCTTGTGCGCGCGCCCGCCTCGCCCTGCCCGGTCTCGGCTCCCGCGCCGCCCGCCTGGCCCGAGTCGCTGTCCGCGGGCGCCCAGGACACGCCGCCGGGCCAGCCCGCCGCACGCACCGTTTGCCCGCCTCACTCTGGGCCTGGCCGGAACGCGGGCGGCAGGGCCGTGCTGGGAGCAGGGCGTCTGCTGCCCCTTCCCCTGAGGTCCGGCTGAGGCCGCCCCCGCTGGGCGGTCACTCCGTGGGCCTGCGGGCCGCCCCACGCGTGCACGGACGTGACCTGCTCGTGGTCGGGGCTTCCCACGGCCGGCCGGGCTGCACGTGCGTCGGCGCGGCCTGGTCAGGGCGAGATTCTGTAGCCGCGAGGCGGGAGGCGGAGGCAGCTGGAGCCCAGAGCGCGGGAAGGGAGGCAGGTCTGCAGAGGGTCTCCTCGGAGCACGGGGCGCGGTAGAGAGCGGGGATACACCGCACTTGCGGTCCCACGATTGTCCGCCGGGCTGCCGAGTCCACACCGGGGCAGAGATCTGTCTGTTCAACAAACGGTGAAACGGGAAATCGGGACATCCACGTGCAAGAGAATGAAGCCGGGCCCTGCCTCACCCCGATACAAAATTAAAGTGGATCAAGGGCCCAAAACTATAAAATTCTTCGAAGAAAACGTAGAACACAAGCTTCATGGTATTGGACTTGGTGATTTTGATAGGAGACCAAAGGCATGGACAAAAACGAGACAGATGGCAGCCCGTGAAAATTCTTAAAATTTGCACATCAAAAAACAAGATCAATGAAGTAAAAAGGCAACCCACAGAGTGGGAGGAAATATTGCACATTATACTTCTGATAAGGGATCAATATCCAGAATAGAGAACAAGAACGGAACAGAAGAGCCAGCGACCCGAATCAAAAGTAGACATTTCTCCAAAGAAGATGTGCAAACAGCCAGGAAGCTGTTGCTTCCACAGCGGGCGAGTGTGGCTCCACCTCACTGACGAGGGAGACACAGACCGAGACCCCAATGAGATTGCACTTCACACCCGTTAGGAGGGCAACAACAGAGACAACTGTTGGCATGGGTGTGGAGAAACCGGAACGCTTGACCCTTGGTGGTAGAAATACAACGTCTGCAGCCATCGTGGGGTACCATGGTGGCTCCTCAATTAAAAGGAATTACCAGATGATCAGCAAGTCCACTGTTGAGTGTATACACGGAAGAAGCGAGATCTCAAAGGGATGTTTGTACACCTGTTCACGGCAGTGCCACTCAGGAGTCAGAAGTAACCCCTGTGCCCACTGGCCTATGAGCACATGCACCAGTGTGGTCTTCATGTACAAGGGAGTGTTACTGTGCCTTAAAAAGGAAGAAAGTCATGACACATGCATATAGTGAAACCTTGCGGACATTTCACGGAGTGGAATGCGCCAGTCACAGGAAGACAAATCCTGCTCAGTCACACTTTCTGGAGGTGCTTGGAGTCCTCAGAACTGGAGAGGAGGGTGGTGGAGGCCGGTGTCTGCGGAAGGGGAACTAGGTTATGTTTAATGGGGACAGAGTTTCGGTTCTGCAAAATGAAGAGTCCTGGAGAGGGACAACAGGGATGGTGGCGCGTCCCTGATGTATTCAGTACCACTGAGCAGTACCCGTAAACGGTTAACACGGCAGATTTTTTGTTACTTGTGTTTTATTTTAAAGATTTTATTTTTAAGTAATCTCTGTACCCAACGTGGGACTCAAACCCACAACCCCAAGGTCAAGAGTCTCCCTCCACCAGCTGAGCCAGTTGGGTGCCTCATGTTTATTGTTAACACAATTTTTAAAAAAAAAAGACTGTAGGACACAAACAGGTATACACACTCCTTTCCACTTTCCACTAGGGCAGAGTCCCAAGGCCTAGTTCTTATTTTTTTTTTTTAAGATTTTTTTTTATTTGACAGAGATCACAAGTAGGCAGAGAGGCAGGCAGAGAGAGAGGAGGAAGCAGGCTCCCCGCTGAGCAGAGAGCCCGATGCGGGACTCGATCCCAGGACCCTGGAATCATGACCTGAGCCGAAGGCAGGTGGGCTTTAACCCACTGAGCCACCCAGGCACCCCCCCAAGACCAAGTTCTTCAAGGGGAAATTCTGTGCCCCGTGACATCTGGATGCGCCCTTCTCTTAAGAAACCGTGCTGTCTGAAGTCCCAGGTCCCCCCTTGGAGCACGTGGTCCCTGAAGGGAGCCAGGTAGGCCTCTCACCAGTAGGGCCGGCAGATATCAAGAGCCTCTGTTAGGGGTAGCCTCACGGCACCTGCACTGTCCCCAGCAGCCACTGTGGGGCGTCCAAGAGCTGTGCCTAGCACTGCCAGCAGCTGTGGGAGAGGCCCTAGACCAGAGGTTCACCTGTCTGTCCCCAGCCCACTTCCAGGCTGGCTAAAGGGGGCTGAGCCACCTCCCTCAGCCCCCTCGCCTCTTGCCCATGGGGTAAATTGTTCACTAAGCTTCCTGTGGGGTCTTCCAGGTTGGGGAAGGGCCAGAGGTCAGGAAGTACAAAGGTGGGGAGGCGAGCAGGAGGACCTGGCACCTGAGGACACTGTCAGGCTCAGCCCCTTTAGTAGGCCCAGGGCAGCCCCCAGGAGCGGCAGCTGTTGTGCAGGTGGTGCCGGTCAGGGTTCCTGTGCCCGCCTGTGTCTGCTCAGAATGTGTGCCTGTTCCTGCCCCCACTCCGGTCACCTCGACCATCAGTACCACATCAGGATCACAAGCTGAGTGTGTACTGTTTCTCTGCCTCTTGACTGAGTAGCCTTGGACAAATTACTTAGCTGCCCTCTCCTGGCTGTGAAGCGGGGGCAACCGAAGTAAAGCTACCCACGGGGCTGGGGTCGTCTGCATTCAACGGACAAACACATGCCGTGCTCAGAATGCGTGTGGCACTCTGGAAGGCCTAGCACGCCAGCATGCACCAGCACCGGCACCATCACCGCCACCGTTGTCAGCACCACCACCTCCAGCATCGCAACCTCATCACTTCCACCACCACCGCCGTCCCCACCGTCACCACCACCATCATCATCATTGTTGTCGTTACCTTGTGGCTCCAGGTCATAGGACCAGATTTGAGTCCTGAGCAGGTGACAGGAAGCTGTACGGGGACCACCCCAGTCTCACACGGGTCCGCATTCAGGTTTTCCAGGCAGGTGATGGTGACCAGCAGCATCCGGTTGGTGTCTGTGTTTCCCCAGCACGCCCCGCAGGCCCACCGCAGACACGGGTCCACGAGGCCCTGCGATGTGGGGCAGTGCCACCTTCCGGAGGACCCTCCGCCTCCTCCTCCCACAGCAGCTGTTTCTGGGCCAGGCAGGTCCAGGCCAGCGTGAAATGCATTGTGTGTGGAAGGGAACCAGCCCCAAACCAGGAAACCCTCCTTCCGGGCCTGGAACGGCGGCCAGGGTGAGCGGCAGGTCAGGGCCGACCCGACCTGGCCAGGAGCTCCAGCCACCAGCCCTCCAGCCTGCCCTCCATTCTGTCCAGAGGAGGCCTGGTTCCCTTCCCTGGAGCTGTAGGGACAGGTGTGTGCAAGCTCGGGACCCACCAACCGCGCAGTCCGGCGGGCCCCCCAGCCTGGCTCTGGCCTGCCCTCTCATCCCAGACACGGGCAGTCACCGGCCCTCCCGGATCGGACTGAGGCTCACAGGAGGTCATGGCGGGCGCGCAGCCTCACCGTGAGGTCAACTTCGCTGTCCCGGGCCCCAGGGCCTCGGGCGTCCTTACTCAGACAGTCAGTGCTCCAGGGAGCCTGGGAGGGCCGGGCCAGCTCCCCATTCTGCTTGATTTTACCTAATTTTATGATCTCATTTTGTCACTTTTATTTTATTATTTCCCTATTTTTTACTTATGTCAGTTTATCTCAATATCTCACTTTATTTTGTCATTTTACTTCTGGATTGTTTTCATTGGGATGTAACCCACATGTAAAAAGCACGAACACGGGTCTGGAGTGTTCCAGCCCCTGGGTGTTTGCACCTGTGCACGCCTAAGGCATAGCCTTCTGATGACCATGCGTCCTGGGGCAGGGTCTTGGTGGGCCAGCCCCCTTCCCCACCAGACTCCCAGGAGGTTCCTGCTGGCCCCTTCCCAGGATGTGGCTGGAGGCACCCCGGAGGGCCAGCTGACGCAGGGCAGCCACCAGTGGGGGGGACACTGAGCTCGGAGTCCCCCAAAACTGTCCCATCTTCTGGCCCCACCCCTCCCGCGGGGCTGGGTACAGAGGACTAAGCCAGGTGACAGGAAAGGCGGCACTTCCATCCCAAGCACACACAAAGCGTCCAGCTGGCTGGTCGCAGCGCACCCGGAGGGTTTGCCAGGCTGGCCGGGAGCCCACGTGTTCCAGCCTGACCGCGCGGGCTTTCAGGTTCCGTGGAGAACACTGCGGAGCACAGGCAGCAAAGCCCGCTGGGGCAGAGGCCGGGGTCTGAGCCCAAGCTGACCTCTGACCCCAGGCACAGACCGAGCCCCTGTGCAGGTGCCCCCCTCTCGAGGGAAGGCAGCACAGGAATGAGGGGAGGACCTGCGGGACCTGGGAACAGCCTGTGTTCCAGCACCTGCCCCTGCTCCTGGCCCTTCTCCCTCTGAGCCTGTTCCCCCTCAGGAGGTGCAGCCATCCTCCAGTTCCACGGGTGGAGGCCAGGCTTCCCCAGGAAGGGGTGGGGAGGGAAGCGAAGCTGGCACCACGTTGCACCTTGGGGGCTCCGACTCGGGGACATGGGGCACCCCTGCACCCACCCTTTTGCTGCTGCTCCCCCTGTTGGAAACGGGTTGGGGGCTCCCTGCCTGCCCACCTGTCTGGGAGGTGACCCCGCAGCAGGGCAGGCTCGGGCAACGGGCACGTCAGCAGGCGGCCGCCGGCACCAGGCTCCACAGCGGTGGCCGCAGGGGCCGGCCAGACAGCCGTGCGGAGGGAGCTCACCGCCTGGCATTTCCAGCGCCTGTGAACTGCGGCCTGAGAGGGGCCGCCTCCTGGGGAGGGTCCAGACCGCTGGCCTAGCACCTGTCAAGGCACCGCAGAGGCCCTGTGGCAGCCCGGAGAGGAGGACAGTTGTGAGCCCATTTCACGGACGGGGAAATAGAGGCCAAGTGCGAGGAGGTGCCCTCCCTCCAGAGGCTCCCAGCTGGGGCGCGGCGGGCGGAGGCGTGAGGTAAACAAACGCCGGGACCGCCGGCCTCTGTGCTGGAGAGAGGCGTGAACCTGGAGGTCTGAGCGGGGGCACCCGCAGGCTTGCACCCCGGTGACGCCCACTGTGGGCCTGGGATGGCCTACGCAGGTAGGTGGCCCGGGTCCCCAGCCGCAGGCGCTAACAGGGCCTCCTCCCTGGGCCCAGCCACTGCCAGCTGGGCACGTCAGCAGCTGCTGAAACATGCCCAGAGGCAAAGGTGTGTCTGGCCTCAAAAGCCAGGGTGGGAAGTGACGCATCCAAATTCCTGTCCCAGGTACGTGGGCCTGGCCCAGGCTTGTCTCCTGTGGGTAGCTTCGTCCCCTTCCCCCAGCCCAGCGCTGCAGGCACTCTGGGCTCCTGAATTTCTGGGGGGTCCAGCACCGCCCTTCACTGGCCATGACCTTTGCAAGTAGCTATGGGAAGGCGGTGGGGCGGTGCTCCTGGGCAAGGCCAGGCGCTGGGCCCTGCAGTTTGCAAGACACATGGTCCCCACCCCCAGGGAGCTGCTGACCCGAGGAAGAGGCCCAGGACAGCAGCTCTCACCGGGGTGATTCCCCCAGGAACCATGCCAAGGTCGTCACGGGGAAGAGAGGCGTTCACTGGCCACTAGCGGGTGGAGGTCAGGGGCACTGCCTCCCAGCCCAGTGCCCAGGACGACCCCTCAGGGAGGTGTCGAACCCAGAATGCCTAGTCTGGGGTTTTGAAGGGTGGTCAGGGAAGGCCTCTCTGAGGAAGGGCCATGGCCACACAGCAACCAGCCCCGAGGGTCCTCCTGGTGCCCCGGCAGGGAGGAGGGAGGACTGAGCCACAGGCCGGGCTGGGGGCAGGGCTAGGTGCAGGCCCGGGGAATTCCAGAAGGCTTCTCAGCTCCCTGCCTCCTCAGACACATTCCTCCCCGGGGTGGGCAGGAGACTGGCTCCGTGCATTCCTGGTGGAGCTCGGCAGATGGAGGAGCGAGCCAGAGAGGCACAGGCCCTGCCCCCTCAGCTCCCGGGGGCCTCGGCCCCGTTGCCAGGACTCAGGTGGGCCTTGGCTGGCGAGCCTGTGGGCACAGGACCTGACCGGCAAACCGTCCAGGTGGGGAAGGAGCACCTTGCAGATCAGGTCAGGTCTGAACAGCGTGGCGTGCTCAGCAGGACCAGAGCCGCAACGGGCCAGGCCACACACGGCCTCTCCGATGGCCGGTGCCCCCCTGTAAAATGGGGTTTTGGTGACAACAGTGAGGCAGGAAAACAACCAGCCCCATTTACACAGGAGTCCAGGGAGGCCATGCCCCTGACCTCAGTGCACACGGGCCGGCCCAGGCTCCCAGCCTGCCCTGTCCCCGCTGCCCCTGGCAGTTCAGAGAGGCGGCCCAGGTGAGACCAGGCGTGGGGCCCAGACCGCTTTCCAGAAGGAGACTGGACTCCTGATGGCCCCAGCGGCCTGGCGGGAGCCGGGAGGTCTCCTGTGTTTACACTCCCGCAGAGGAGCCGCAAGACGCATGTTTGTAAATGTTGGAGCCCGAGGCAGACAGGGGCCTGGAGCGGAGCCCAGCCACTCCTCGGCCCGGTGGGGATGGCCCCAGGTGATCCCCGAGCGGCTCTCAACAGTGCCCCCCCTCTGCCCCACCAGCAGGCCCTGTCCGGGTGGGCACCTCCGTGCCTCGCCTGCCAGTCTGGCGTTCACGAGCTCCCCTACCATGACCCAGGGCGACCCTCGATGGACCGCGTCACCGGTGACCCTCACGGGGCTTCCTGTCTGCCCCCTGCCCCGGCTCAGGCCTGCTGGGGGACGTGCAGGGGTGAGGCTGGGAGCTCAGGGCTCATTTCACAGTCCAGCCTTTGGGCCACGAGTGGCAGGCCCCCTGCACAGCGACCAGGGCCTGCACTGTGAGACCCGCGGGGCACTCAGTGGGGACGGGGGTGGGGGCAGTGCATGACTCAGGGTCTCCACAGACATGACCCAGTGGCATCTCACGCTCAGGCTGAGTCAGTCCGCTCTTGAGGGTTGGGGGTTCACCACAGCCCTAAACACAGGCGCACGTCTCACCAGAAGCTGAGACCAGCTGGTGTGCATGGGCAGGCCACATGTGGGGGTCGGTCCGTGTGCACCGTGATGTGTCTCTGCCGCCGCCATCTCTACCTGAGGCCTGACGGGCACCCATTCCTGCCTCCGCGGTGCCTCTGGGACGCCCACCCAGCCTCCACGATGAGAAAGGCCAGTGGCCGAGCCGTGCCCCAAGCCCTTTCCTGGTCCCTTGGGCGGCCTCCTCGAAGAGCCGTGTCCCAGGACACAACCATGTTGCAGCGGCCGACGGCCTCGGTGCTTTCCAGGCTGACCCGCTTCCCCCGGCGCACTGGCCTCACCGCATCCCCTGCTCGCCCACGCACGGACCCACGGCACTGCTGGACATGTGCCTCCGCCTCTCCCGCTGACGTCCCCACAGCCGAAGGACAGGGTCCCCTGGTGACGCGGGGCTTCGTCTGGAAGGAGGCCACCCCAGGCCACGAGGGGCTGCGGCCGCAGAGCAGGGACACCGCCGTGGACCTCGGGCCGCTCTGGCAGGGCCGGGACCTCATCGGCCTGCCTACCATGTGGCCACCAGGCCAGGGGAAGGCAGCAGCCCGGGGTCTGCCTCCTGCTCCACATGGGGCCCCGGACACAAGATAAATCACCAGATAATGAAATGAGGTCATGAATTGAAGCAGCTGAGTGGACAAAGGAAGACTATGCCACAGACAGGGGCCTGGGGGCCGTCCGTGGTCTGGGGTGCACGGAGAGCGGGGGAGGGAGCCGCGTCACCACAGCAGCGCCGTGGAGGGGGCGTTGTGAGGCTGGAGTGCCGGGGGACAAGGTGCAGCCTCTCAGCCGAGGGAGGCAGGCAGCGGTGGACCCTGTTTCTCAGTGGTGGTGGCGGGGCAGATGGGTCTCAGCCCCCGGGTGGCATCCAGGCCAGGGCTCCCCATGGAAATGACTCAGACTCCAGCCAGCCCAGTCTGAACCGCAGCAGGAGAGACGGGGCAGGGGCTGCCCGGCGCCTCCCGCCGACACACAGGTCCCCAGCCAGCCTCGGGCTGCGTCCCCTTCAGAGCGCATCCCACAGGGACGGCTTTCCACACCGCGGTGTGTGCCTCTCCGGCCCCTTCCTGGCTCCCTTCCTCCCCAAGCCTCAGTTTCCCTTCTGGGAAACAGAACAGTGATTCCCAGCAGCTGAGCAGCTGCTTGTAAGGTACAGGCACGTGGGGGGCCCGGGGGCCCCCACAGCGTTCTCAGGAAATCTGGCTGAGAAAGCGACTTGGGGGAGGCACAGAGGGTCGTCCAGCCCAACCCCGAAGTACAGTCACTGTGGGTCCCCACCTCACTCTGCTCCCCTGGACCGTGGGGGAGGCAAGAGCCCCTGCCTTGCACAGCTGGCCCGGCGAAGGGCCGCACCCAAACACATAGTGGGGGCCATTAGCACTTGTCTCCCTCTGCCCGTGGCCCAGGCCTCCCTTGGTGGTAGCGTGGGGGTGCTGGTGGGTAGACTACGGGTGGGCAAGCACGTGGGGGGCACAAGGCGGACATCATCCCCACCTGCAGTGTCCTGGGGCTACGTGGTGCGGCTCAGAGCCGGGGAAGGGGTCTGTCAGCTCAGGCCTCGGGGAGCCCGGTCCTTGCCAGTCACCCTGCTTCCCGGCCCAGCCACGAGCACTGCTGGAACCCTGTGAACACAGCTTCATGGCAGGGGTGGCCCTGTCACCCCTCTGAGGCCAGACATGGGGCCGGGGGTGCCCCAGGACTGCCCGAGAGGCTGAGCGGGGAAGAACTAGGGCGTCGGGCAGGAAGGACAGGAGCAGAGAGAGAAGCCTGAGAGCAAGACAACCCCGAGAGGGAGAGTCAGCAAAGACCGAGGGTCCGCAGAGAAGGAAGGGGGAGGGGAGGGAGGCCCTGGGTCCTGGGTCCGGGCAGGGCCAGGCCAGGCCGAGGAGGAGGAGACCTGGTGGGGGCTGTCTGCCGGGCTGGTCCGGCCCAGAGCAGGGCTGCAGGGCAGCGAGGGACCGCACCTGCTGGGCACTGGTGTGGCTCATGCGATGCCCGGAGGGCTGGCTGACCTGCATGGCCCCCACCCCCCGCGGCAGACCCAGCAGGATTCAGGGGAGTCTGCTCGTGCCGCCAGGACCAGACGCCATGGGGAGCTGCAGTTGGACCCCTTCATCACAGGACCCCCAACCAGAGGTCCCAAAGCTGGCAAGGGGGTCCAGGCTAATCTGGCTCCTTTCTACGGACCGTGGGCCCCAGAGGCTGGGTCTGGGCGCTGCTGGAGGCACTCTGGACGGTCGACCTGGCAGCCCGGGCCCTGCCCTTCCCGGGGGATCAGATTCCTCCTGCGCTGAGGACTCCTGGCCATATAAGGCCGTCTGTGGGCACCTCCTGGGGAAGCTGCGGAGCCCGCAGCCCTGCCCGCCCCCCGTGGGAGCCCGAACTTGGCCAGGTGCCCAAGGATGGAGGCGGGGAAGGGGCGTGCTGGCGCCCGATCCTGTGTGTGCGGGAGGACAGCTGGGGCCGCAGGCCTGGGGTCCCACCGGACGGGCTCCCCTCTGTGCTCAGCCCCTTGAGCCCCTTACCTGTCCTCGCCACCCTCCGGGGCTCCCCAGTCTGAGGTGTGAGGAAGGGAGATGACGGAGTCTGTCTCGCACCCCAGCCAGCGCCCGGAGGGGCCCCCTCAAGAAAGGTGTGGGGGGCGGGGGCGTCTGAGAGCAGCTTCACTGTGGACCAGGACCTTCCTTTGCTCTCCCAGACGCACGGATGCTGGAGGAGCCGAGTCTGTGCCCTGCCCGTCCCGCCCCACAAACCCCTCCAGGCTGCGGCCCAAGGGCTGTTGCTGGAGCTTCTCCCTGAGGCCCAGAGAGGGGCTTCTGGTGGAGGGGACAAGGGTGCCACTCTCCTGCCATGCCCCTGCAGGGGCCGCTTCTGGCTCGCAGACCCTGGCCTTGGACGGGATGCAGGATGGGGACAGGAAGGGGGTCGTTGGGGCAGAGCAATGAGGGGTTCTTCCTGGGGGCCTGAGCCTTTCTCAGAATCGCTCCCCAAGTCGCCGGGCCCTCCACAGCCTGGCTGGCCTGGGGGAGGCAAACCCAAGAGGCTGGTCCTCGGTGCAGGGGCCAGGCCCGGAGCCACTGCTCAGCCAACGAGGCAGGACACAGCTGAGATTTAACTTAACAGAATGAGTAAGTCCAAGAGGTCAGCCCGGGAATCAACGCCCGCTGACTCTGGGGGGTCCAGACCCCAGGCAGGCAGGGAGGGAGGGGCCGGACAAAGAGCAGGGTCACTCTTGTGATCCAGGTGGAGGTGACAAGGTCAAGGCGCCCTGAGACGGGCGGGAGCAAGGACGACTGGACAGAGGGGACCTGCTGCACGGGGCCTGGCGGGCACCTGCTGCACGGGGCCTGGCGGGCTGCGGCTCCACGGGGCCTGGTGGGCTGCGGTGACTGGCTCTTATCCTGAGCTGAGTGGAAGCCCCTGGGTTGGGTGGGGCGGGGGGCGGGGCGGGGCCACCTGCAGCTGCTCCAGCCCAGAGAAGCTCCTTCCAGCGCACGGCGCACTCACAAGGCCCTGTGGCTCGAAGTCATTCGGGAAGGGGTCCCTCCCTTCATCTGAAGCCGTGGAGGCTGCAGTAGGGGCCACCCAGGCTGGACCCCAGGCTGGACACCCAGGCTGGACACCCAGGCTGGACCCCAGGCTGGACCCCAGACCATGAGCCCCGGTCCAGGGTCCCCGCACATCCGTGCTACTCTCGTGGCATCCTCGGAGTCATGTGGCCCTGTACTCCCGAGCACCCCGGGGTCATGCGCCTTTATAGCCAGTCCGCCTGCCCCAGGCACCAAGTGGGAGGAAGGCAAGCCCAGCTGGGAAAGGAGCTTTGGGAACCCTCCTGGGAGAGCCCAGGATTGGGGGGACCGGCCAGCCCTGGTCTCCTGTGGCCCCTGGCCACACCTAAGCCTGCCTATGCTCCATCCTGTGGGCAAGTCCTCCTCCCACCATCAGGATGCCCACAGGTCAGGCCTGCAGGGGATCATGGCCTGGGAGCTGGGCACAGAGCAGGCAGACAGGGAAACTCCTGGGGTTCTGGGTTCAGAAGGCTCCCAGAGTAGGGACCTTGGTTGGGCAGCTTATGGGTCAAAACCATCTGTTCCTGATGGGGGTCAACTCTGAGCCTAGCAGACTGTGAGTTTCCCAGAACCACATGCCCTTGAAGCCAGGGAGAGCCCCGTGATGGCCCGCCAGGGCTGTAGTCAGGGAGGAAAAAGTACCACACTCCTTCCAGAGCAACAAGGGGCCGACTCTGGGCCCCCTCCTCATGCAGGAATGCTGGAGCTCTCACCCGGCCCCATCCTTCTGAGGGCAACAGTCCTTGATGTGGGGCCGGGGGGGGGGGGACACGAGTGGTGGCGCAGGAGGTAAGGGGCGCTCCTAGCCTAAGGGAGGAGCCCAGCTGCTCTTCTGGGCCTCCCTCCAGCTCTCGGGCCCTGGCCCCCATTCCTGGAAGCCTGTCCTTTGCCCACTGGCAGCTCCTAAGCTCTGGGCCGGTCCCATGGTGGGCTGTACCCACGAAAGGCCACAGGAAGGCTGTGGGCTGAATAATGGCCAAGAGGGGACCAGGATTTCCCTCAGTCCTGCTGGGTTGATGACCTCCCGATGAGGCCGTCTCTCAGCGGCAAGTCTTCAGGGCGCCCAGCTGGTCTGTGTCTCCCTCCCACAGGACCGGGTTCTGCCGTGGTGGCTGACAGTGGCCACCAGACTCAGCTTGGTGCCTGCCCCTGCCCCCCCCCCAGTGTCTGGGGTACATGTTCTCACCAGCTGGGTTCCCTGGAAGGGCATCAGGGCAGCCTTCAGAAAGGGAGCAGCCCTCAGATATCCCAAAGCACAGAGCGAGCTACGCGGCAAGCCCTCTTCCTGCAGAGATGGGCTTCCCCAGTGGCAGAGCAGAGCCCTGTGGCCTCTCTAGGTGAGTGGGCGGCCCGCCGGAACCGCAGGGCCTCCTCCGCCTCACAGCTCTGCAGGGACACCACCCCGACGGGCGACTGCACAGCTTCTCCCCAGAGCGCAGGGCCGGGGGAGAGCTGGACCCTGGGGACGGTAGGTCGGGCACAGTGGTCTGTTACCGACTGGGCCGGCGGTGATGTGGGTGATGTGTGCGGAGCGAGTGGACACCCCGTACCCCCACTTTCCTGCCAGGCCGGCTTCCCCCGAGGTTATGGCTCAGGCTGTCAGAGTGCGGGTGCCCTGCCCCCCACACATCTGCCCTGGCGATGGTGCTGACTGGGAGGCTCCTGAGGACGCCTCCGCTGAGTGGGGAGCGGGGTAGGGGCTCAGGTGGGGGGTCGTCCTGAGGCCAAGCTTATCTGGCTCAGGGTGAGGGCGAGTGGGCCAGGGCCGGGAGTACCTCTTCCCCCTCCCCCACCGGTCTCCAACCTCCCATTTACCCTGAGGCTGGGTGGGGAGGGGCTCAGGTTTGGGGCCTCCCCTCTGGTGGTGGCCAGCGTCCGTCGTCCGTCCGTCCGTCCATCCGTCTGATAGGAGGAGGAAGACAGGCTGCTTCTGAGCCCCTCCCCGTGGCGCTCCTGCCTTTGATAACCTGCGCCGCACCTCCGCCCCACCCCCACCCAGGACCGAGGACAGAACGCTGGGCTGCCTGGTTGCCGGCCGGGCTGGGGGACCCTTCGTCAGGGACCAGTGTCCAAAAGGTACCCAGTTAAGTGTCAGGGAGAAAACGCGAGGCTGACCGCGCCGGTTCTCCTTCCTGACAGTCCTGGAGCGTTCAGCCTCGGTTTCCCCACTCGTAAGGAGGAAAAGGGGCCGGCTCGCCTGGGAGGCAGAGGAAGACATCAGTGAGTCCTTTGCGGGTGACTTGCCGGAAATGTGACATGGGAGGCCAGGGTAGAGGTGGGCACAGAGGGCCCCGCCCTCCCCTGCCCTGCCCGCCTGCCCGCCTGCCCGCAGAGGGCCCCTCCAAGAGGCCAGCGTGCGGCCCGACTGGGCCAGCATCTTCGTCCTCCCCGCTGCCCCCTCCCTGGGCACAGCAGCTGGCATGGGCACGGGGTGGGCACATTCTCCTGCCCACTTCGGTCCCCCCCACCCCAGCTGCTCCTGGGACAGCTGTCTGCCAGGAAGCCACTAGCCCCGGATTAACCCTTCCCGCACCAGGTGCCCTGGCTGACTTGGCACATACTCAGGCCACCCCTCCTCCCCTGGCCTGCTCTATGCCCTCAGAGGGCAGAGGCCTGGCCGTTAGGGGGCTCTGCCAGCTGCCCCCCACCCAGGGATGCTGGGAAACTGGCCAGAGAGGAGGGTGGAAAGTGGGAGGGTCCCCAGCCTCCAGACCTCAGACCACCAGGACCCCCAGCTATCAAAGGGGTGCCAGGGTCCAGAGCACCGTGCGGTGATGTGCACAATGAGGTGATCTCTGGGCACAGGATGGGGGCAGGTCAAATTCCCATCTGGAAGCCCTGCCACTGCCCAGAGGTGGCTCTCCATCTGTCTCTTGCAAGGGGTCATGAATTAGCTCTTGAGCTGGCTTGTCTGCTTGGGGATTCCAGATGATTCCATGTCTCCCGCCCACCCTCTGGGCCAGCTCCTCCCCAACTCGAAACTTCTCCCACAAAGGCAGCCGCCTCTTTTTGCCCTCCCCCAGGTGGAAGAACTAAAAGAAAAGTTACAAAATCATGGAAGACTAGAGAGGAGGAGGGTGGTCATCCTCACTGCTATGTCCCAACTCCGAGGAGAAAGGGACACTCAGCTCCCTTGAGATACAGGATTTGGTGGCGGCCAGGGACACCCAGAAGGATGCGAATGATAAAGCACACTTCTGGGGCAGCTGCTGCCGCAGGACCCCCACCAGGACCAGCCGGCCACCACCCCAGACACTTATTCTACCCACCACCCAGGACTGTCCAGGGGGCCCCACGTGGGACATATGCACCCAGCTGGCCTGGCTCAGAGAATGGGGGGAAGCTGCCAGCCCAGCAGCTGCGCACCAGCCCCTCCCTGTGAGGCCGATTTGGGCCAGGAGTTGGAGGGGAGGAGGAGGAGACCCAGTGGTCACAGCCACCGAAATGCAGAAACAGCTGGGACACAACCCTAAGCCCTGGCCTCTAGGTCCTGTGTCATTTCCCAAGCATCCTCCAGCAACTGGGGGCTGTACCAGCACAGGGACCGGCTCTGAGCTGGGAGGGTTTGGCTGGCAGAAGATGGTGGAGTCACGGTCCTCCAAAGCACAGGCACCTCCAGGCACAAGGGCGAGCTCCCGGGTGACTCTAACAGCGCTGCTCAGTAGAAGTCCTTTGCAGCCCATCTTCCTGGCACCCTCGGGGTCCTGAGCATCCTCCCTTTGCCACAGGGGCCCCGCAGTGGGCATCTGTGTCCTGTGCCTCTTGCTCCATTTCCTTATTTCAGAATATTGAAGAGCCAAGTACAGGTGGGAGTGGCAGAGTTGAATCTGACCTGTCTGCCCCAGGGACGCATGGGGTCCCCAAGCCGGGTCTTTCTTACTCCCTGTGGGCCCCCGCCCACAGTCACTTGTGGCTGGCAAGGGCTCACCTTCTCGGCTGCAGAAAGAGGCAGATATTGGGGGGGTGCGGTATAAGGGAGAAAAACCAAACACCGAACAGAGGAGTGAGGCTGCACAGGGTCTGCGGAGGTCACCCCGTGGAGTCCTGGGGAACCAAGCGTCGGGGCTCCAGTGGGGGTCACTCTGGACACGGAGCCGCTTCTGGGCTGGAGGTGGGAACGGGCCGGGCCCTTGGTGAGGCAGAGGGCCCAGGCCGGCCGCTGCGCAAGCTTTCACCGAAGCGCCTGTCCCCGGGCCGCCGGGGGCGCTCGGCCTCCAAGAGGTGCCCAAAGTTAGGGAAACAAAGAGCGGAGCCGCCAGGCTGGGAAGAGCGGGCCGGGCGCCCGGGACCCGGGGACGCCGCTCGGGACCGGGAGCCACGCCCTGGGGGGGAGGGAGGTCGCGGTTGGGCCGCGTTCCCACCGCCTGGCCCCGGGCCAGCAGGTGCCCCTTCTGGAGAGGCCGGCCGGACCGGGGTTCGAAGAGTTAAGGCCCCCGGCCGCCCCTCCCCCTCTCCGCCCCTCCCCGCCCCCTCCCCGGGGCGCGGGGCTCGGGCGCCCGGGCGGGCCGGGGCGGGGCCTGACGTCCGCAGGCGGGGCGAGCCCGCCGGCCACCGCCGCACTCCCTGGGCTCCCGCGGCGCGGCGGTCCCCGGAGCTGGAAGATGGCGAAGCTGGGCGCGCGGCTCGGCGCTGGGAGCGCACGGGGCGCGGCGGGGTCGCGGGGCCCCGGGCCGCTGCTCCTGGTCGGCCTGGCGCTGCTGGGCGCAGCGCGGGCGCGGGAGCCGGCGGACGGCGGCTTCAGCCTGCACCCGCCCTACTTCAACCTGGCGG
Organism: Mustela putorius furo; assembly: GCF_011764305.1. NCBI lineage: Eukaryota > Metazoa > Chordata > Mammalia > Carnivora > Mustelidae > Mustela > Mustela putorius. Next base: position 25,274,516 of record NW_025422115.1, on the reverse strand, counting down.
AGGGCGCCCGCATCACCGCCTCGGCCACCTGCGGCGAGGAGGCCCCGGCGCGCGGCGCCCCGCGCCCCACCGAGGACCTTTACTGCAAGCTGGTGGGCGGCCCCGTGGCGGGCGGGGACCCCAACCAGACCATCCAGGTGAGCGCGCGCCGGGGCTGGGTCGCCGCCGAGCGGGCGGCGGGGTGGCGAGGACGCGGGCGCCGGGGACGGACTTGGCGGGGAGCGCCCAGGTACGGACCGAAGCCCGCGCGCCCCGTCCCGACGCGCTGGTTCCGCATTTCGGGAAACGGGAGGGACCCCAGCTCGGCCTTTCAGGCTCGGCCAGAGGAGTGCGCGTCCCCGGGCGGCGGTGGCAGGGCGGGAGGGGCGCTGGTGCCCGATCCCTGGCCGCCCCGAGTCCCGGGATCCTGGCGAGGGCGGGTCTTGGCTTCCACCGCGGCTGCCGGTGGGGAAGGGGCGGGCCCGCTCTGCCTTTCCCCGGGACAAGCTGCAACCTGCCGGCGCGCACGCCACGGGGATGACGGCGGGAGGGTCGGGCTTCCTGGAGTTTGGAGTCCGACACTGGAGGCTCTCACTGCTTGTAGCAGAGGGTTGAAGCCGGGGATCTAGGGACATGATGGGACCCTTAAGGTGTGTGTGTGGGGGGGGCAAACCATGGTATTTTTAATTGGGGGTGCAAACACAGATGCAGACCCTGGGCAGCATCTCTGCCCCACAGGTGCTGGTTTGTCCTCTTCAGTCTCCTTGAGGAGATGGGGTTTCAACCCCCCCCCCCCCGGAAGGCACTCCAGGAGGCCCACCCAAGCCAGGAGTCTAGGTGGGGGCCGGTTCAGGGGCTCCAAGTGCACCGGACACCTGACGGGGAAGGATTCTCTGGGCTTAGCTTGAGGGCTGGGATCCTGCAAGGCCGCTGGGCCACCCTTGGAGGCGGGTACTGTCTTCCCACCCTCCCGAACCTTAGGGAGAGTGGAGGCCCCAGGGCGGTTGTAACCTGAGTCACCACTGTTCTGCTGGAAGAGGCGGGGGGAGGGGAGGAGGGCAGTGGGAGGTGGATTAGCTAGGGTGGGTGATGAGCGGAGGAGCCTCCACGGGCCCCTTGCTGGGCCTGCCTGCCCACTGCCCCAGGCCCTCCCCTGCAGGGGGGAGCAGAGCGGGGGTGGGGGGCCACCTGGTCCCCAGAGCCATCCTGCCACGCATGCTGGCCTCCCTTAGGCTCCTGGGCTTACCTGTGTGCCCTCCCCTGTGCCCAGCACAGCTGATACAAGGGGTGTCAAACCCATGTTTCAGATAGGGAAACTGAGGCCTGGAGAGTTGTACTGTGGACACCCGCTGAAAGGCCCGCTGTCAGCCAGGGTCTGGCACAGGCGAGCAGTGAGAACCCGTCCCTGCCGCAGGCCCTTGGCACATCTGGTTGATGTTAGAGGCTGGGTGGCAGGAAGGAGCTTGTGTGGGGGTCTCCAGAGAGCCCGGTTGAGCCCTTGATGCCCCTTCCTGGCTCACCTGGGTCCCTTAGAACGCCCATCCTGTACCCTGCGGGCCTCGGCTGAGTAGCTCCCTCGAGGACCCCTGACTTTTGTCTCACTTCATGTGCTTAAGGGAGCAGCCTGGGGGCCCAGGTGAGAGCACCTTTCCTCTGCCTCTCCTTAGCTGTGTGCTTTCTCTCCCTGGGCCTCAGGCTTCTCATCTGCCAAATGGGTATGAGAGCCTGCTTCACCTGGGGTTGTGAGCATGGCATGGCGGAGGAGCCTGGGAAGCCCTCGGGAGAGACCGAGACCGCTGACGCACATGGTGTCACGTGGGGGGAAGCAGGCCCCGGGTGAGCGCGGACAGCCCTGCCCCCGCCGCTCCTGGCCTGGTGAGAGAGAGAGAGAGAGACAGAGACAGAGGCAGAGGCAGAGAGAGGCAGAAGCTCCCCTTTGAGTGTTGGGAGCACAGGTTAGCACGCCTGGTCTCGCCACCAGCTGTGCTAGGAAGATGCATTGGCGCGAGGGGTACAAGCTGCACAGCCATGTGGCCTGGCTGCGTCCCTGGCCCGGCCAGTGCCTCTGCCTTCGCCTCTAGCTGCACGGGCCGCCTGCTTGCTGCCCCGACCCTGGAGTGGGCTGTCGAGAAGGCCTGGCCTGTAGTCCCCATCTGGGGCCGAGCTCAGGGTGGGGGCAGTGGGGGAGGAGCAGGTGCCAGGGAGGTGGTGCCCTGCTTCTCTCTGTCCTGAGAGTTCAGTCTTGTGCTGACACGGGCGTTGGGTCCCAGAGGCTGTGGGGCCCGAGAATGGGGGCTAGCGGCGCCCAGGACCCCTGGAGGAGGCGGGACAGAACCTGGTGGGCCTGGGGTGAGGCCTGCTGCTGTTTAGGCGAGGTGGTCCTGTGGCGGCAGAGCACGCCGAGGGCAGCTGGGCACGTCAGCCCCGCGGCCTCAGGTGGGCACTGCAGGAATTCCGGGTTGGCCCTGGGCCCTGCCGGGGAAGTCGGGGGCTCAGCTGCCGGCAGGGTGACTCACGGGGAGGGACCTTCTTATCGCTGCTCCCTGTTTCCTCGCTCTGTTCCTGGCAGGACCCTCTGCAGCAGAGGGTGGGGGGGCCCGGTTTCCCCAGCGCGGTCCGCTATGAGCCCAAGCCAGGCCGACTGGCCAGCCAGGAGGCCCGCATCGTGGAGAGGCACCCACTTGTAGCCTCTGGGGACTAGAGTCCCCCTGTTTGAGTCTCTGGGTGGGCCTGAGCAGAAACTTGCCTGGGACCCCTTGACCCAGCTTCCTCCTGGGCTTGGTTGTGGGGGTGTCTGACCCCCGGCAGCCTTTTCTGGAAGGCCCACCAACCCAGCCAGGTCGCCCTGCCCACCTCTTCTAGGAAGGCCCCCTCCCGCCCTCGGCCCCTCCAGGCCCCTGACGCGCGCGGCCACTTGGTGTGGGTCCCTTCTCTCTTTACCTCCTGGGAGCTCCTCTAGGTCCTGGGAGCCAGAGCCCTGGCTTTAGTTTGGGGGCCCCATTTGAGCTAGGCAGTAGAACTTCTCTGAGTGTCCCCTGCTGCTCCAGTCCCTACGTACAGCAGCCCTGGGCTGTGGGGAGGGGTGCTCAGAGGCACAGGAAGGATGGAGGGTGACCACGAGGCAGGGGGGCAGCGAACAGAGGACCACTGACCACGAGTAGCCGGGGAGTCTCGGGCTCCTTGATAGGATGAAGAAAGCAGGGCGATGCGTGGGTTAGCTGCCTGGGGTGTCTGGAGCCCTGGGGCTCCTGCCGAGGGGGTGTCCTGTGAGCTGAGGCAGGACAAGAGATGAGAGTCCAGAGCCCACTGGCCTGAACGAGGTCTGAGCTGGGGCGGCCCGTGCACCTAGTCTGAGGGGTCCTGGGAGCCTGCTGGGTGGGAGGCGGGTCCCACAGGTCCGGTGCATGAGGTCTCATGGACCCAAGCCCACAGGGGAAGCGTGGTGCAGACCAACATCTGTGGGGGCTTGCTGGGGGCTCTCCATGGCTGCCAGGCCTGGGATTGGGGCAACAAGGGGTCTCCCACGCTCCCACCTCCAACTCCTAGGACAAGGTCTGGCCCCCTGGGAGGTTGGGAGGGGTGCGGCGGCCGCATTTCCCAGACACAGCCTCTGGGGCCTCCATCGATGCCAAATCCCAGAGGGCTGCCTTTGTGTGCCGGGAGATGGCAGGTCTGGTTTCCTTCGGGGTGGAGGCTGGGCCTCTTCTCGCCAGTGGCCAGGACTCAGCTATGTTCCTCGTCCCCCGCACCGGCCCGTGCCCCCGGCTCCCCGCACCTGCTCTTCCCTGACAGGGACGTCTCTGTCCCTCAGGGGACAGGCCCCAGCAGGTGGCTGGACCAGGACAGAAGCAGCTGCCAGGCCCCGTGTGGGACCTGCTAATCTTTCCATGGCCAAGGCAGGTGCTGGCGTTACCCCCACTCTTCAGATGGGGACGCTGAGGCTCTTGGCACCGTGACTTGGCCTGGTCCCAGGGCTCGGAAGCAGCAGAGCCAGGAGGTCCAGGCCTAGCCTGGAGGCTGCCCACACGCCTCCACTCTGGGGCCTCTCCCCACAGGCTGCTAGAATGGCTTAATTCCTTCTCTCTGGAGACCCTAATCCAGGCTCTGGGTAAAACGGGAGGGTTGTGGGGGAGGGGCTGGAGGCCCTGGGGTGCAGTTTGGCTCTCCACATCGTCCTAGCCACCTGGACCCCACCCCACCCTGATGCTCCCGGGCCTTCTGTCTGGGGACGTGCCCCCCCCCCCCCCGACCAGCCCTCTTTCTGCCTGGGCTCCGGTTCCACTGACCTTTGGGTCCCGGGCTCCCTGCTTCCCCCTGGCCCCAGGCCCTGCGGGGCTCCCCACCTGTCTGGAGCCCACCCCCACTTGCAGCGTAGGCCTCAGACACCCCCCCAGAGAGGCGCCCTCTTTTCCCTCCTAAAGAGGGGGCTCTTCTCCTTCCCCGCTCTCCTCTTTCCCCTGTGGGGGTACGACTGTCCCTCCCCAGAGCCGAACCCCCAAGCCCAGGACGTAGTAGGCACTCTGTGCTTGCCGAGCGAGCGGGGAATGGCAGGAGAGGGTCGGCAGGTCGGGGGTGCGGGGCTGGGGGGTGACCGAGGGGCAGGGTGCCAGCCCCCCACCCCCGCCATCTGACCGCGTCCGCCCCCCCCAGGGCCAGTACTGTGACATCTGCACGGCCGCCAACAGCAACAGGGCACACCCCGTGAGCAACGCCATTGACGGCACGGAGCGCTGGTGGCAGAGCCCGCCGCTGTCCCGGGGACTAGAGTACAACGAAGTCAACGTCACCCTGGATCTGGGCCAGGTAGGGTCCCCACCTCGGGAGCGGTGGCCATGGGGCCTGGCAGGAGCTGCGGGTGGCAGGCCCCACGCCGACGGAGGCGTGGCCGTGGGCACCTTCTGTGTGTCCTGCCAGCACCCCTGCTGCACGCAGGGAGAGAGGAGGCGGGAGGGGGCTTCCCAGAGGTCACAGTTTGGGTTAGGGGACAGCTTGGAGGAGGGCCCAGATGCTGGGAGGCCCTGGTGTTTACTTGGAGGAATTCCTTTGCCTGGAGCCTGGCGCTGCCTGGCGGCCGTGGGAGGGGCCCGGCCGCGGAGGAGGCTCTGGAAGTGGACATTCCTGGCATACCTGTGCTGTCCCGGCCACCTTGGGGTCAGGTGGACCACCTGCTCAGGCCACCGCTGTAGGCTGTCCTTGGCCTTTGAAGCCCTGGCTCATGGGGTAGGGGGCAGACATTTCTGCCTGAGCAATGAGCCCTGCGCGCTAGTGGGATTCGGGGGGGGGGTCGGGCTCCCTCAGGCTCTGTCCTGCTCTTCGGGGACTTGGCCAGTGCCTGGCCCCGGTGACCTGCCTGTGAGACGGGCTGGCAGTCCTGTTGCCACGGGGGGTGCGGTGGGGACAGGGCGATGAAGCCGAGCCTGGAAGTGACTGACCCCGGGCCTGCCTGGGGTCCCAGTGACGAGCTCTGTCCTGCTGGAGCCCTGCCTGTTCACGGTGGTGGCTTTGCCACCGTCCTGGGCGTGACCAGGGTGATGTCTGCTCCTTGCTGGTCCCTCCCCACTGTCCCCCGGTGTTAGGAGAGGTGGGGAAGTGGCTGGAAGGCTGGGGCCCAGAGCGGGGTTGGGGTATTTTGCTGGCGAATCTCCTGCCTGAAGCCTGGAAGCCGGCAGGCCTGGCCCAGGGGAAGGTGAGCCTGGAGGGGAGCGGGTTCTTTCGTTAGCGTTAGCCCTCGGTTATCCGGTTAGCCTCGGTTATCCCCTCGGGAGAAGCAGCCCTCGTGCAGGGGGAGGAGCTGGGCTGGGGTGGACCGGACTGAGGAGGGGGCTGGTCCGCTCGCTCTCTGGGTTCAGCTCACTGGGTTCTGATCACATCCGTGCTGTCCTGTCACCTGGAGGGAGTCTGGGAGGGGCATCAGAAGCCTGTGGGGCCCTGGGGTTCTCCTCTCTCTGGCACCGCTGTTGGGGGCCCATGGGCGGGGAAGGAGAGCTTGTTGCTGTTCCCCGGGGCCGTGGGAGGGAACTTGTGCTGAGCTGGAGGGTTCTTCCTGCCTCCTCTCCTGCTCTATGGGACAGACCTGGCTGGGGGGTGGGGGGGCGGGGAGGGAGGAAGGCCCGAGCCCAGCCCTGTCCTCATGGCATTGCCAGGGTGGCCGCAGAGCACGTGGATACGAGGCCCCCCTGAGGTGCCGTGAGGGGCCGGGGAGGGGCTCGGACGGTGCTCTGCTCCCTCGGGGCTCCGGGGGCCCCGGCCTCCCCATCTGTGAAATGGGCTGGCGCTGATGAAGCTGGCCCTGTGTTTGCCTCGTGCACTGGTTCCAGGCCATCGAGCGGCTGTCACAGCATATCCTGACTCTCCAAGCCTCAGTTTCCCCAACTGTGGGATCACAGAGAAGAACATGGGAGGGAGGAGTGACTCGCCCGTCCGGAGGGTCCCACCCTCTCTCTCCCTCCCCCACCCTCCTTCCCTTTTGTCCGCCCTCCGTCCCACCATGTCTCTGTCCGCCCTCCGACCCACCATGTCTCTGTCCGTCCCACCATGTCTCTGTCCGCCCTCCGTCCCACCATGTCTCTGTCCGTCCCACCATGTCTCTGTCCGCCCTCCGACCCACCATGTCTCTGTCCGCCCTCCGACCCACCATGTCTCTGTCTGTCCCACCATGTCTCTGTCCGCCCTCCGACCCACCATGTCTCTGTCCGTCCCACCATGTCTCTGTCCGTCCACCCACCGGCCCCTCCCTGCCTCCCTCCCCTCCACCGCCTGCGGATGAATCCCCCTAAGCCTGTCTTGGTTTGGCCAAGGGGCTGCCGGCGTGGATGGGGAGGGGGCGGACACGGACTGCCTGCTCACGTGCTTTGGAGTCGGGCAGTGTAGACGGGCCCAGGGTCTGGCTCGTCGGGCGGTGTAGACGGGCCCAGGGTCTGGCTGCGTGGGAGCGAGAGCCGCCTTCCTCCACCGGTGCCCCGCTGAGATGGGGTCCCAGAGGAAGTCCCGCGTTCCCGCCGCTCTCTTGGAAAGGGAGCGCCTTGCCTCTTCCTCCCTGAGCCACTGAGCAGCAACTGGGTCCCTTGGCGGGGAGCCCCTGCTTGCTGGGGTGGGGGACGGAGGCCAGGCCTGGCCCTCAGTGCCCCATTGCAGGGCAGGGGAGCCCCACGTAGGGCAGGAGTAGCAGCGACGTTTCCGGAGGGTGGAGGCTTGGAGCATCAGGGGGAATGTTTGGGGGCCTAGAATGTGACCCTCTCAGGGACCTGGGGTCTGAGCCCTCAAGAGCCCCTTGTCTGTTGAGGTCCTGAGGATGTCCCCAGGGCAGGACCCTCGGAGCCCACTTCCTGGCGCAGATGGGGTGACAGGCTGAGCCCGAGGGGCCTGGCCACGCTAGCACAGCCCAAGGGGCAGAGCCCAGGGGTCCTGGCCGTGTACTGGGTTTTCTCCCTTCAGGAAAGGCGTGCTTGGAGGCATGGGTCCTGGGTGGGGCTGGGCTTCCGTGAGGAAGCCAGGCCGAGCGGGCAGTGGGTCTGGGCACGCCCCCTGTGGCGGGCCGCCAGCAGCCTTTGTTCTGGGATCTGGAGCGGATACCCTGGGAAGGGGGAGGAGGCAGCTGGCACTGGGCACCAGGGGCCTTCCTGCCCCCAGGAGAGCCGAGAAAGGGGGCAGGGAGGCCGCATGCCCGGTGGGCGGGCAGAGAACTGATGGCGCTTGATCCCTGCCGTGTCTGGGGGCCCAGGAGCCCCGGGGCCCTCCGTGAGCCTGTTCCCTCTTGCCCTGAGTCACCGCTCCATCCTCCTTCCCAGTCACGGGAGGCGGGGGACAGTGGGACCCCCTCCTTCCTTGTGGTAGACAGAGAAACGGAGGTTCTGTGAGTCAGTCCTGGCTGGGAAGGGCACGGGAGGCCCAGGCCCGAGGTCCCTGCCGCGCTTGCCTTGTGGACCTTGTCCGGGAACCCTGAGACCTGAGAGAACAGAGCTGTGGGTCTGACGCTGCTGGGCACCGGCCTCCGAAGGGGGTGTCCTCCGGAGGGGTGCAGTCCCAGGGCCTGCCTGGGGGTGCTCCTGGGGCCTCCTGCCAGCCTGAGGCTCCCATTCCCTGACCTAGGGCAGGGTGGGCGTCGCTTCTGACAGCCTGGGCTCGGGCTGCACGGCGGGATAGGTGCTGGCTCCGGCGCCCTGCCCCCACGGGGGGGCTCTGGACAGTGTCTCGAAGAGCTGGGCAGAGATAGCGGGGCCTTGCTGTGGGGGGAGACCCCCGGCCTTTCCAGACAGCCCTCTGGGGCCTGCCGTGGGGGAGGGACTCTCCCCAGCAGGCCTCTCCCTTCCCTGCCTGCTGCAGCCACACTGCCCAGACCCGGCTTCGGGGGGCAATGCTGATCCCTCCCAGCCGTGTTCCTACCTGTGACCGGGCAGGCCAGCCCTGTGTCTCAGCCCTCCAAGGCTAGGGGCAGGGGTTTGGTAGGGGTAATGGTGCAGAGGGTCCAGCTTCAGCGTCAGGGTGTAGGCTGGGGTAGTTGGGCATGAGGCCAAATGTTGAGGGCTAGAAATGCCAGGGTCAGGGTCAGTGCACTCCCTAGGGGACAGTGGGGAGCCAGGGCGGACACCGGCTGCCAACCACCCACCAGACAGGGCGTACTGAGGAGCAAAGCTTTGGCACAGCTGCGAGCCATTGCGGGTGAGCCCTTCCTGGGCACTTGGGGAAACTGAGCCAGGGCGGAGTGACCGAGACCCTGGTGCAAGTCTCCGGAGTTGACGATGGGCTTGGGGACAGCCTGGCCATGTGGGCTGTGGCTCCTGGGCTGTTTCTGCTCTGAGTGCAGGGATGAGAGCTCCTGCATGTGGGCCGAGGGCCTTAGAGCACGCCGGCTGCTTTGGCTGTTAGGGTCCCCAGGCAGCTCTGCCCTGCCCGCCCCGGGTTCGGGCAGCATGTCATCAGAGGCCAGCTGGCTCGGGGCTGCCTGGGCAGGCCTCCTGGTCCCAGGGTGCCTGCTGGCCTGCTGGCTTATGAGGCTACGGCCACTGGCCCAGCTGTCTGGCCCGGCTGGGCACTTGGCCATGGGGCCGGCACCCTGGGAATGTCAGTGGGGTTGTTCAAGGGAAGTGGCAGGAAGTATGGGCAAGGCTGGCCGGGCTCTGGTTACTGAGCCCCCACCAGGGACAGGTATGCGGGCTGGACTGGACACGGGCCCTTGAGCTGGGGTCCTGGTGGCGTCCGTGGGGTAGACACCCCTTCTCCAGTACAGGCCCCGCCCCTCCTCATGAGAATGAGCAGGTTCCTTTGCTCAGAGGATGTGGGGCCGGAGGCGCCGCCCAGGCCCAGGGGCCATTTGTCGCCAGCCCTGCGCATCTCATCCATCTCATCGCTGACACGCTTGCAGACGCGCTTGCCTGTGGCCGTCCCGGCGTACTCAGGCCGGATCCGTGCCTTCCCCCCCTCCCCCCACCCCGGTGGGCCCCCAAAGCCTCCAGTTCTCTATGTTTAAACAACCCCACGCACTGGTCTCCAGCAGCACCACTCACCGAGACTAAACTGTTTAGGTTTGGGGGCTCCCCTTGGGGATAAACTCTGTGTCCTGTGGTCCACGACTGACCATCTGGCCTGACCCGGGCCAGGCTGCAGGAGGAGGAGACGGCGACAGCCCCTGGCGGTGGGGGTCTTGGAATAGCCAAGCGCTGAGCCACGTAGGATAGTCGTCCTCCGCTCTCGCCGGCGGGGCCCCGCGCACCTGTCCGGGCCCTCCCAGCCCCTCTTCCCCAAAGGTCTCCCCCCGCGCTGCACACCTGTGCCCTGAGTGCCCCAACTGGCAGAGCGAGGCCCTGAAGCCACCAAGCGTGTCCTGCGTTTCCGTGTTCTGCCCTCCTGCCCGCGACCCCTGCCCCTCCTGGAGCTTGCCAGGCTGGTCGGCGGCGCTCATCTAACCAGCTGGGGCTCCAGGAGGCACGCCCGCCCTGCTCTGCCATTACTCTGCACTGTTCCAGATGGGGGTCTCTGCGGGGAGGGTGGGCGGATCTGGGGGTGCGGGGCCCTGAAGGTGGGCTCTGGCAGTCTGGGGTGGGGGAGGATCCAGGAGGTCTGGGTGTCCCAGGGCTCACTCCAAGGGGAAGCCCGGACGCCTGGCTAGGAGGGGCTTCCTGCTTCCGCCCGGCCACAGCCTGGGACCCTGGCCCGTCCCGGGCATCAGCGTGGGGCCCTGCTTCCTGTGGGGCCAGGGCTGAGTCACAGACTGCCTGGTGATTCACGCTGGCCGGCCCAGCGGAACGGGGCCGGGCCGGGGGGTGGCGGACAGGCTCCCTCCTCCCCTGGGACAGGGGCACGAGGGCCAGCCTGGGTCTTCCCAGCCCTGAGATGGGCCAGGGCGGGGGTAGGCTGTGCCGGCCACAGCCGTGCTCTTGGTGACGTGGTGCCCCAGCCCAAGTGGCTGCTGACCAGCCGTCCCCCTCTGCCCCCCTTCCCGTGCCCGGGGGCTCCAGAGGCCGCGGCGGGGTCTGCGGCAGCAGTGTTCTGGTTAGCCCTCCCCGTGTTGTCCAGGCCCCAGCCCTGTGCACGACCCACGCCCCCCCCCCCCCGCAGCACCCCCACCAGGGCCGCTGACTCCTGCTTGCCCACTTCCAGGGGTAGGTGGTATCTGCCCGCTCTGCGCTCTGGGGAGACACTGTGTCCCAACCCACACCCCTGCTATGTTTGTCTTCCTACTGCCCCCCGCTCCCTGTCCTGGGAGTGGAAGGGACAGCCGGGGCCCTGCAGCCACTGAACCCTGGAACCCACCCTGGCCTCTTGACCCGGCCCCAGCCCCCCTCCGGCCATGGTCCCTGGGGCTGTGCTGCCTGCTGCGGAGCCCTGACCCTCGGCGCTCAGGCCAGGCGTGGGGGCTGGGGCCGCGGCAGCCGAGAGGCAGGTCCGGCTGCTGTGCTGGAGACGTGCCTGACCCCAAAATAGCCCAATTTTTAAAAATAACTCAGCAGGCTTTTGTTCGCCTTTATGCGTTAAAAGACATTTCTTTTCTTCTGCCCAGAACTTTGCGGCAGCAGGAAAGGTCAGCCCCCGTTGGCGGTGGCGAGGAGCGGGCAGGCCAGTGGGGGAAGGCTGGGTCTTGGGAGGTTCAGGGGTCTGCTTGTGCTCCCGGGGCCTGTCTGGGGCCGCTGTGGGGTCCTGGCAACCCAACCCTGCTAGGGACAGATGGGGCGTGCAAGGCGCACGGCTTCCTCCCCTTCAGCCCAGGGCCGTGGGGACAGCAGTTGAGGGCCCGTGTGACTGGCGAGGTGGCGCACGGATGGAGGGTCCTTAAGCGGGTCCCAGGACGCTGCGCACGGGGCAGATGCTTCCACACCCTGGTCCTGCCTGATCGGTGCGTTTGAGTCAATATTCGTGCAAGTGCTCTCGGCTGGGAAGAATGCGACCAGCGCCGACTGGGGGAGGGACAGAGCTGGCCAGCAGAGAGGGCAGCCCGGCGGCCTCGCTCAGGGAAAGGCGGGGGTGGGTCCCAGGGGGGCTGGCTGGGAAACCTTAAGTTCCTCTGGGCTTTGGTGGGGGCCGAGCTGCCGGCCACCCCCCAAGAACGGCCTGTGGGCGTCCTGCACAACCCAGTGTCCCCTACTCCCCGCCCTTCTTGCTGTGACCCCTTCCTCACAGAGACCCCTCCTGGCATGGGAGCCATGGGAGGTCCCCCCAGAGCTCCCTGGAACGCTTGAGGGTCAGCCAAGGTGCCAGGTTGGGTGGAGGGTCAGTAGCCCCGCCCCCGCCCACCGACTGAAGCCCCTCCCCCAGTGGGTGGGGCTAGTGGGGCGAGGGCGTCCGAGCCTGGCTGCTCCCACCCTGGGGAGAGGCGCTCCTGCAGGAGCTGGGCCAGTCTCTGTGGCAGCCCGAACAGAACGCGGCCTTCTGGAAAGGGCAGGACTCAGAAGGCGTATCTCAGGGGCCCAGACCTCCCTCCCCCTCGCGCCCCCTCCCACCCCCATTCTTAGCAACCCGTGCCCACCTTCCCCGTGGGATCACCACAGTGGCCTCAGGTTGATGGGGGGTGGGGGGCGGACTCTGGGCCTCGGGCAGCCTTAAAGGGGCCCCTGCCCTGTGTGGTGGGGCGCCGATGAGGGTGCGGGGGATGGCCCGGAGCGGGATGTCACCCCTGAGGCTGGTGCACAGTTCACTGCCTACCTGGGGGTGCCCGTGGGAGGGGCCTGGGATGGCCGTATGGGCTCGCGTCCCAGGCCCCCGAGGGGGCATGTCCACTGGCTGTGTCTGCCCTGGTCTGGGACCTCCCACTCCTCTTGAGTGTCTGGCCCTCCCAGTGCAAACTGGGGATGTCTCCAGTCCCGCTGCCTTCCCTGCCTGGGTCTCCTCGGAGCCCGAGCACACCCTGCCCAGAGGCGAGCCTGGACCGTGGCCCTGCCTGCTTTGTTGTTCCCTTGACTTTGGGGCAGAGGGCTGGGAGCGGGGGAGGCACTGGCTGGCCCTCGGAGCCCCAGGGCCTGGAAACCACCATCATCCCTCCCTGCAGCGATCGCTGCCCTGTGGTCCGCACGCGCGCAGGCTGAGGCTGGGGTGGGCGCTCAGGTGCCAGCCCGGGAAGTGTGCGAGCGGGGACGCCCCAGACAAGCGCGGCGTGTGAGGGTGGGCCTCTCTGCTGGCTGCCCTCGGAGGGGTCTCGGTGGCCCTGCCTCATCATTGAGCCCACAGGCAGTTCTCAGGGCCCTTTCCTAGGAACTGTGACCTGGGGCTGGGGGCTCTGGGTGCTGATGTGGGGATCCCTTGCCATGTAGTACGTCCCTGGGGCGCTGGATGAGGGGTACCTTTGGCAACGAGAACCCAGCCAGATGGGGTTGGGGGGCCAGGGCTCAGACCTGCTGGGGTGCAGGCCTGGGGGGCCAATCGACAGAGGAGGGGCCTCAGCTAGCCCCCAGGGGCGCAATACACAGGGGCATCCCAGGATGCCGACCTCCGGTCTGGAAGAGGTGAGAGACAGGCATGAGCGCTGCCTGGAAGCGGGGTTGTGCTGGGACCAGCGACAGAACAGGACAGGCGGGTCTGGCTGGGGCTCGAGGGGTTCTTGGGGCCTCTGGAGGTTCAGCTTCACCCTTCCCCTGTCTCAGAGCTGCCCTGACATGCCCAGGGCTCCATGATGCTCCAGCTTCCAGCTCCTGGGCTGCTGGGGTCTCCCCGGCCCAGTCCCGAGAGGCCTCATTCCCTGGTCTGCCTACCCCACCGGGGCCTCCTGGGGAGGACAGCGCCTGTCCCTGGGGCCTCGGTGTCCATGGGCCAGTCAGAGGGAGAGGGGGCAGGTCCTGAGTCAGCCCTGAGAATGACGAGGGGCTAACCAGGGTGGGGCTGGGACGGGGGCCCCGTCCTGAGCTGCCGGCTGTTTGGAGAGGCCTGTGTGGGAGCTGGGCTATCCTCCGGCCACCTGCCCAGGCCTGGCCGCCGGAGCTTCGGGGACCGTGGAATGAGCTCCTGTCCAGGCCGCTGGCCTCACTGCCTGGACGCTGGACAGGCTGCCCCTGTGTGCCCCTCCATCCTAGCCCCCACAGGTCCGTCTGTGGCCTCCGAGCCTGACCCCTGTGCTTCTAGGGCAGCGATGGAGGGAGGCGCCCCTCGGCCCAGGAGGGGAGACCTTCAGAAACTGGGGGGTCCTACCCTTTGCCTCTGTGTCCCCGGGGCCAGCCTCAGCCACGGGCCCAAGTGAGCTGGGGGCCGCTCTCTGAGCTGGCTGGCCCCCACAGGCCAGATCCCCAGATGGCCAGTGTGGGAAAAGAGCCCACCTCACAGGTTGGGGCGGCACCCCGAGTGTTGGGGGCCCTGAGCTGAGTGGAGGGGCCCTGGGACGTCAACACCGCCCCTCCCCAGGTCTTCCACGTGGCCTACGTGCTGATCAAGTTCGCCAACTCGCCGCGGCCAGACCTCTGGGTGCTGGAGCGGTCCACAGACTTCGGCCACACCTACCAGCCATGGCAGTTCTTTGCTTGTGAGTCTCCGGGTGGGGGCTGATGGGGGCCGTCCCCTGGGGTGGGCTGCTGTGGCTGGGCTCCCCTGGGGTGGGCTGCTGTGGCTGGGCTCCTTCAGCGTCCCCACATGGCAGGCCAGCCCTCAGGCCCTCCCTCCCGCATGTGTCAGGGGCGTCAGACGTGCCTTCCCAGGGCAGGTGCGTGGTAAGCAGCTCCTGTCCCTGATGTGGGGCACGGCTGGGCCCAGAGGCTGGAGGCACCAGGTGTCCCTGGCGCTACCTCTTGCCTCCCTCTCGACCGGCTTCATGGTCCGGCAGCTCCTGAAGGAACAAGGGTGGGGGGCGCGCTGGCTCCCTAGCCTGCCACGTCCGAGGCCTCCGTGACCGATCGCCATGGGAGCCTGCGATTGGGTGGGCCTCGGCCACGGGTCCCCCAAAACTCCATGGGCGAGAGCAGTTGGAAATGGACGTCCAAGGATGGGGACGTGGTGGGCACTTGTCTCTGCAGAGAGAGGCACGCGTGGCAAAGGCCGGGAGGGGTCAGTCCTCAAGGCGTGCGCAAGTGCAGGGTTTCTGGGCTCGGGCAGGGGCCGCCCCGTCCTCCGTGCCCTCCTGGGGAGGCACCTCCCTCCTCCTTCAACCCGGCGCCGCGGGGGTGGCGGGGCGGCCCGTCGGGGAGTGGCAGTGCTCCAGCGCACTCTGGGGTCCCGCGTCCCCACAGCGTCCAAGAGGGACTGCCTGGAGCGGTTCGGGCCGCAGACGCTGGAGCGCATCGCGCGGGACGACCATGTCATCTGTTCCACCGAGCACTCGAGGATCGTGCCCCTGGAGAACGGCGAGGTGGGCCCCAGGGCCACAGGCGGGGGCGGGGGCCCCCGCTCATGGGAGGGTGCCCCCCCCCCCGGCTTGACCCTCTGCCCCGCGTGCAGATTGTGGTGTCCCTGGTGAACGGGCGCCCGGGGGCCAGGAACTTCTCCTCCTCACCCCTGCTGCGGGAGTTCACCAAAGCCAGCAACGTGCGCCTGCGGCTCCTGCGCACCAACACGCTGCTGGGCCACCTCATGGGCAAGGCACTGCGGGACCCCACCGTCACCCGGCGGGTGAGGCGCGGCCGGGGTCCGGAGGGGCTGTGGGGCCGGCGGGGCCCGGCTGGGGCAGGGGGCCGTGGCACTCACTGCCCCTCCCCCCAACAGTACTACTACAGCATCAAGGACATCAGCATTGGCGGCCGCTGTGTCTGCCACGGCCACGCGGACGTCTGCGATGCCCAAGACCCCACAGACCCCTACAGGTGAGGCTGCCCCTATCCTCCTCATCCCCTTCCCAGTGCAGGGAGCGGGAGACCCAGTTCTACTGCCCACTGTGTCCCTCGTCCTGCGTGGCCACCCCTGGCCTCCATCCCCTTAGGTGTGTGGCGAAGTGCAGGGCTGTCCCGTGCCTGGGAGGACCTGGCACGGTAGCCAGAGGCCCCTGCCACCCCCGCAGAAGCCGGGGCCCTGTGTGGAGCAGTGGGGGTGTCCTTGGCCTGAGGCTGCGCGTCCCTGTCCCTCAGGACACGGATAAGACGCTCCTTGCTGTCCCCAGCTGCTCCCTTGCCACCGGGCGTGGTCTCTGCGCACGGCTTCCGGAGCTCAGGCGCTGCTGGTGGCTCTGGGAAGTTCAGTGCCCAGTGCGCTGGCAGAGAGGGGCGCCCGCGGGCACCAGACCAGCCTCAGAGGAGCGGCGGGCGGCCCTTACTTGCTGGGGAGGCGTTGGCGTCCGCTCTGACTCCCCTGTACCAGGGTGTGCCCGCGCCCGGCTCTGCCTGGGGGCGCGAGGGGTGGGCTGGGCTGGGCGGTTTTTCCAGAAGCACGGACACCAGCACCTCCCACACACCGTGTTTTGGGGCACCGGGCTGCCCTGCGCACCCTGCTCCCGTGCCCTGCGCCGCAGCCGCTTCTTCCGGGAGAGCTCCGGCCCTTCGTACCCCGACCCCGTCGTGTCCAGCCATCAGCCCTGCCCGGACCACCGTCCCCGTCCCCACCTGCACCCTCTCCCCCCATCACAGCACCGCTTTGCCAGCTGCCTGCCTCGCTCTGCTCTGAACCCCTTACTCACTCCCCCTTCCTTTGGTTTGGAAGTTCCGAGTCTTGCTTCGGTTGCTGTCTCAGTCCGGTTGGGTCGCCGTCACCACATACTGTAGACGAGGGGCTCGTAAACAAACTTACCGCTGTTCTCGAGGCCGACAAGGGCCCACGTTTCGGGGTGTCCTCACGTGGCACAGGGGGTGAGGGAGCTCTCTGGGGTCCTTTTACAAGGACACTACGCCCACTGATGGGGGCTCCATCCTTAAGACCTAATCACCCCTCACAGGCCCCACGTCCAGATACCATCACCGCGGGGACTAGTCTGTGTGTTCTCGGGGACACCCGTGTTCAGCCGGGGGCAGGACTGTTCACGGCAGTGGCGGCCCTCGTGATGGGCGTGGTTGACCCGTTGTCGCGTCTGCCCACACGGCCCTGTAAGCAGGCGCTCTGTCCCTGCGGCCTGGGAGCCGCCTCCTGACCCGCCCAGGCCCTTGACCTGCGCCGCTCCTTGACTCACCTTGCACCCCTGGCCACTCGGTTCCCTTTGCCCAAAGTGCGTCCTCTGGTTGGTGTTGCCGTGAGGCCGTGTCCCTGTCCGATGACCGCTGCCGCGGCAGCTGTGTCAGCTTTCCCCTCGGGGTAGTTGAGCTGGCTGCAGAACTCCGGTTGGCGGCCATGCCAACGCGTCACCTGGCGTCTCGATGGTTGGCAGAGTCCACAGTCACCTGCGTTGTTGCCCCTCTGGCTTGTCTGCCCCTGCTGGAGGGTGCTGTGACCTTCCCCCGGTTCTCTGCGGATTTCCTCTAGGGCAGCCAGCAGCCGTAGGTCTTCCGTGGCTCAGGACTCCTGCCCTTTTCTTTCTTTTTCTTTTTTTTTTTTTTTAGAAGATTATTTATTTATTTGACCCAGAGAGAGAAAGAGACAGAAAGGGAACACAGGTGGGGGGGGTGGGAGAAGCAGGCTTCCCGCTAAGCAGGAAGCCCAATCTCGATCCCAGGACCCCTGGATCATGACCTGAGGCCAAAGGCAGACGCTTAACCACTGAGCCACCCAGAGGCCTGACTCCCGCCTTTTGAATCTGAGAGTGTGTGTCGTTCATTCAAGACCTTTCCTGGCCATCAGCTCTCCCTTCTACCTCTTTCCTCTTTCTGGAATCCCGTGCCGTGGACGCATCTCCCTGTGGTCTCCTTCTGTCTCTGAATGTCTCTTGTGGTCCCCTCTCTGCCTTCTGAGCTGCTCTGGGTCGGTTCTTGGGATCACCGAACCTCCAGCCGGGTGTTGTCCGTCCGCTGTCTTCAGTTGCAGTGATTTTATTTTCCATCTGTAGAAGTTGTGTCTGGTTCTTTGGCCACATCTCTCTCTTTTTTTTTTTTTAAGATTTTATTTATTTGTTTGACACAGACAGAGATCACAAGTAGGCAGAGAGGCAGGCAGAGAGAGAGGTAGAAACAGTCTTCCCACCAAGCAGAGAGCCCGATGTGGGGCTTGATCCCAGGACCCTGAGATCATGACCTGAGCCGAAGGCAGAGGCCCAACCCACGGAGCCACCCAGGCGTCCCACATCTGTCTGTTTTTCATAGCATTGCAATTCCTGTGTTTTAGTTAGTTTCTGTGTTTGGTATATAACTTTAAGCATTCTTATTTTATGGTTTCTACCTACTTGCTCCCCGATTCCTGGGGTTGGACCATGCCGACTGTTGCGTTGACAGGCCCGGCCACATTGTGTCCCGCTGGTCCTGCGGCAATGCCTCGTCTGTGCTTGGTGGGGGATGGTCGCTCCCCAGGGTTTTTGTGGGGTCCTTGGCCCAGTGACCTGTGGTGTCCCCGCCCGGCTCCCGTCCTAGGTCGTTTCCCGGTGCCCTACACAGACCGCGGCCCAGCCAGACGCCAGCTGCAGGTCCAACATCAAACTGGCAGAGCCAGGGCGGAGACAGGCTGGCTTCCTGGAGCTGCTCCTGCTCCCTGTCCCCCAGAGGCCCTCCAAATGGCCCAGACCCCGAGGGCCACAGTGTTGATTCCCAGGGCCCTGCAGACACTTTGGGTTGCCGGGGACTGGGCTCTGACCATGTGGTCTGAGGCCTGGGGCTCCGCTGACCAGCTTCCAAGGTCCAGCTCGGTACCAAGCATAGCAGGTGTGGTGTTGGCCCCAGGCCCACCGAGCAGGCAGCCCCACTGTGGCTGAGTCATGGAGGGGCGTGTCGGGTGCGACTCTGGTAGGGGTGTGTGAGTGGTAGGAGGCTGCGACCTCAGGCCTGAGCCGTGGCCAGCTGTCCCCCTGAGCCGGCAGGAGCCGCTCTCTAGAACGGCTGGCAGGATTCCAACCTCTGCCTGGTGTCCACCCCCGCTGGAAGAGGAAGCCGTTCCTGGCCCTTTGCCCCTGGGGAGGCACCCTGGAAGCATGGGGGCGTCTGGCTGAGCTCATACTGCTGAGGGAGACCCGGGCCTCCACCCCTGCCCAGGGAGGCTGTGGGCTCGGCCTGAGGGCCCGGCCGTGGCAAGGAGGGGTTAGCTCGGTCCTGAAGGACCTGGCCAGGTGCTCTGCAGGTGGGGCCCGCCCGCACTGACCACTCCGTCCCCGTCCCAGTCCCCACCCGCCAACACATCCAGTCCCTCCTGCTCCGCTCCGTGAAGGCTGGGTGCGGCCCCTGTGCCCCCAGGTCCACAGTGTGGCCCCTCCTGTCCCGTGTCCCCACAGGCTGCAGTGCACCTGTCAGCACAACACGTGTGGGGGCTCCTGCGACCGCTGCTGCCCCGGCTTCCACCAGCGGCCGTGGAAGCCGGCCACCGCCGACAGCGCCAACGAGTGCCAGTGTGAGTGTCCAGCCCCTGCTCACCGGCTCCTGCTCACCGGCACGCACGCCCTCCTCACCAGCAGCCCCCGCCCCACTCGCCCAGCTCTGCCCCGGCCACGTGGTGTGTGCCGTCCCCCACACCAGCCACATCCGGGGCCGCTGGTGGTTTGTGAGATGTGCCCTGGGGGTCCCTGCGAGGCGGGTCCTGGGAGGCCTGTAACAGCTCTGCCCCTTCTCTCCAGCCTGCAACTGCCATGGCCACGCCGATGACTGCTTCTATGACCCTGAGGTAGACCGGCTCAGCGCCAGCCAGAACCAGGACAACGTCTACCAGGGAGGGGGCGTGTGCATCGACTGCCAGGTGGGAGTTGGGGGGGGCGGGGGGGCGGAGGGGCCCGTGGTGGCAAGCTGGCTGGGCCGGGGCATGAGGTGGTGGCCCGGGGCCCCCGGCATGGTGCACCCAGGACCAGAGTGGGGGGAGTTGGGGGGCGGGAGGGTCTCCGCACTCAGCAGCCCCGTCCGGCTCCAGCATCACACCACCGGCATCAACTGTGAGCGCTGCCTGCCCGGCTTCTTCCGGGCCCCAGACCAGCCCCTCGACTCTCCCCATGCTTGCCGCCGTGAGTGGGGTCAGCCCAGGGAGGGGGGCTCCTGGGGGACGGGGGTGTCGGGGGGGCCCCCCGTGCTGCTCCAGGAGGCCCGGCCTGGCTCTCCTCCCCCTTGCCCGCGCTGGGGAGGCAGAGCCAGTCCCGTGGCCCCCGACTCGGGGTCTCACGAGGCCCCGGTGCCCGCCCAGGCTGCAGCTGCGAGTCGGACTTCATGGACGGGACGTGTGAGGACCTGACGGGCCGCTGCTACTGCCGGCCCAACTTCACGGGCGAGCACTGCGCCGCCTGCGCCGAGGGCTTCACCGGCTTCCCGCGCTGCTACCGTGAGGGCGTCGGCTGGGGGGCGGGGGGGGCTGGGCCACAGTCCCCAGAGCCCTGTGGGGGACCCGGGGCGGAGCCCTTGGTCCTGTCTGCCCCTCCGGCCGCGCCAAGCTGACCCGGCTAACCCGTGCTCTCTTCCCTCAGCGGTGCCCTCCTTCTCCCCCAATGACACCGGAGAGCAAGTGCTGCCGGCGGGACAGATCGTGAGTAAGTGTCCGCCGAGGCCCCTGTCCCGCCCTGGCCCCCACGGAGGTCCCCCTGAGAGTGGGATTGTCGTGTGGGGTCATGTCCGGCTCTTGTGTTTTCATGCATGTGATGCGTCTTCGTGTTAGGAGACCTACTGCATGAAGCAGAACAGGGGTACCCAGAGTCGCGTCACTGTCGCGCGGCCCCTCCCCCACAGCCGGGCCCCTCCCAGGCGCTGCCCCCGGTGCTGGGCGCAGACCGGCGCGTGCCCTGGGTGCTGCTTTGGCTCTCCTGCGCCGCTCCTGTCAGCATGTCTCCTCATGTTCTGTGTCGTCGGACAGATGTAGCATTTCTTCCGTCAAGCCCAAATTGCTGGAAATTTAAGTTCTTTCCAACTAAAAAAAATGCTACAGTAAACATCCTTACAGCACAAGCTTTCCATGAATTCTCAATAATTTCTGTAAAACAATTTCCTAGAAGGTTCTGAGTCACGAGACTTGCCTGTTCTGGCACATTCTGGGCTGTAGGTTGCCAAATCACTGTCTTGAAAGAAGCCGTGTTGGGCGACGTGACGGTAGCGGCATCTGTAGGCGCAGACGGTCCTCGCCGGACCCCGGGCCCTGCTTGTGGCTGTCAGCTCGGCCGGCTGGGACCCCCACCTCCTGCCATGTGTCTGGAATTGGGCGCACCTCTCGGGACGCCCCTTCATAACGGGGTGTGCGCAGCTGCCGGCGGGGTCTTGGTTAGACCGCATTTGGCATTTGTTGTCTCCTGTGTGTCTTTGACACGTCTGTGAGGGGACCTTCTTTTGAGTGTGTCCTGAGCACGTATCTGCTTTCCTGGGGAGTGTGTCGTCAGGCTCCGTGCTCACGTTTCTGTCTGCGGGCCGGCTCTCCGCGCACCCCGTGTCCCGGCAGGGCCTCCCGCCCTGTGTCTTCAGGGTTCCTATTCCCTGGGCTGGCATGTGGACCCCCAGTGGGTCCTGTGGCCGCAGTTCTTGCCTCTGACTCCCTCTGACGCGTGCGCACATGGCACACGCTCCACTCGCTCACTCGTGCCTGTCGCTGTTCGACGGTTTCTCCGTACGTGTTTGTGTCTGCTTCGCTTCGGTGCTGGGAACGCGGGTCGGCGGCCTTCTCCCAGGAGGAGCCGGAGGGTACTGGCCTGCTCTCGATGGTGAGGGCCATGTGTCCTATCGTGCATGGCTCTGGAGCCCCGCCGTCACGCGCCGTGGCTGGATCGTGGCTGGATCGTGGCATCGAGCGTGTGGACGTGCGTGAGCCTGGCTGCATTCCGGGAAGACCTGATTTGCAGAGCCGCTGAGCGGCCCTGGGGCTGTGGGTTGTTGATGCCCAGCAGACGTGCTGGGGGCCCTCCCATCCCCCCGGCCTGGGGTCGGCGCTGCAGACGGCCCACGCCGCTGGGGCTTCAGTGCCGGGCCGCGGATCGTGCGAGGAATTCTACCCGTGCCTCTCCTAGCGAGCACCTGTGTGTCTGTATTCATAAGGGAGGCTGGATGAAAGCTTTCCTGGTGGTTTTTCTGGTGGGGTGTGTGTGGGCCGTCTTGCTTAAGTTTTGTAATTGAAAATACTTGGGAAACGACCCACACTTGGTTACGCTCCACAGCGGTCTACACATCGCGGAGTCCCCCATTTCTTCCTTCCTTTCCTGCCTTTTTCCTTCCTTCCTTCCTTCCTTTAGCATTTTATTTATTTGAGAGAGAGCACATGAATGGGGAGCAGCAGGCAGAGAGAGAAGCAGGCTCCCCGCTGAGCAGGGTGCCCGATGCGGGGCTCGATCCCAGGACCCTGAGGCTGTGACCTGAGCCAAAGGCAGACCCTTCATCCGCTGAGCCCCCAGGTGCCCCAGAAACCACCCAAATCTTAGGAGTTTGATGGAACTTAGCAGGATGCCTGGTCCTGACCCTGCTGGTCTTCGATGCTCATCATTTCTTGCCTGGTTCTTGTGTTCATTTCCCACCTCAGTGTAGGTCGGTTTGAGTCATTTTTCCTTAGCAGATCGTGTCCTTTGGATTTTAAAACTGTATTGGTATAAAAATCACGCCCAGGGGCACCTGGGTGGCTCAGTGGGTTAAGCTGTTGCCTTCAGCTCAGGTCATGATCTCAGGGTCCTGGGATCGAGCCCCGCATCGGGCTCCCTGCTCAGCGGGAAGCCTGCTTCCCCCTCTCCTGCTCCCCCTGCTTGTGCTCCCTCTCGCTGTGTCTCTCTGTCAAATAGATAAAATCTTAAAAAAAAAAAAAGAAAAGAAAAAAATCATGCACAACGTTCCATCGTGAATTGTGCCTTTCGTTTCTCTTACTGTCTGGTCCAATTTCTTCTATTTCTTCCTCCACTTATTAGACGTAGCAGAAGTTTCCTGAATTTATTGGTGTTTTCAAGTTACAGCTTCAGATTCTGTCTATAAGATCTGCTGGGGTTTTTCTCGTTTCAGTTTGGGGGAGAGATCTAACTTCCTTTTTTTTTTTTTTTTTAAAGATTCTATTTATTTATTTATTTATTTGTTTGTTTGTTTATTTGAGAGAGAGCACACACCACGACTGGGGACAGGGCAGAGGGAGACGGAGGGCCGCCTGGCCGGCCCCTCCCGCGTGGCAGGGACGCGGCCGTTCTGTCCTTGTGTGACGGCTCAGTCCGCGGTTCGCTGCACCGGGGTCAGATGGGGTCTTTGCTTCTCACCTAGAACGTGATGCCCTTTGGAATGTTCCGGGAACGTGTGAGGGGTCCGTGAGAGCCGTGCAGGGTACAGGTCGCCACGTGTACGCCCACTGACACGTGTGTTCATTAAGGTGTTTAAATCCACACGTCCCTGCTCCAACCTCGTCAGGGTCTGGGGATGGAGTCTCTAGCCCTTCTGTCCAGGATGGTGGTTTTGCTAGAACCTTCCAACTCAGGGGTTTTGGCCCTTGGCACCCCATGACCCCGTGGTCCTGCTCTTAGATTGCGGGGCATCCTGCAGACCTGGGTGGCGAGCTCCCTGTCGTCCCACTGGTGCTTGTGGCCTTGGGTTCCCTGGAATGTTCTGGGGTCTCTGCCTGCCTTCTCTGCACCTTGCTGTCCGTGGCCCGTCTGGGTCCTGGGTTCAAGGTACATCTTTTCAAGAGAACATGACTCGATTTTCCTTCAGGAGCCAAACTGAGGCCTCTGGTTCTAGTCGTGAGAAGAGCCATGGCGCGGGCAAGGCCGTGGCGGTCAGGCGGGGCTCGCTCCTGCTCCTGCTCCTGCTTCTCCGTCTCCTGAGACCCCTCCTTCCCGCCCGTGTCTTGCCTGGTTGGGCAGCAGACGGGTTTCAGTTTGGGATGACTTGCGTTTCTTCTTGAGGGATTTCAGTGTTCTGTCTCTCTCTGGTCCAGCCGGGGGTCACCCTGCGCTCTACAAATATCAGACCGTCACTTTCTACGAACAACAAACAGTGGTCGTGACTTCTTTTTGCGCATAAGATGTTCCCTCCTCTTTTCTGAGCTGCAGAATTACTCATAAATCAGATCGGAGTCTCTTTTTTTGCCTTGTTACCGTTTCGTTTTTACGTCTTCTCCGGTTGTGTTGGCGCCTGCCGCAGACTTAGCAGTTGCGTTGCCAACAGTGTCCCGCGAGTTTGGGCCACCCTGGTTCTGTGACACACTTCTCCACAGACAGCGGCTCCGCCTTCTGGCAGTTTCTGCCTCCTGGCGCGGTGTGAGCACGGTGTGGAGACGAGGGAGCGAGTGTGTGGCGGGGAGGGCCGGGTCTGCGGGCGTCTGAACCCCCCCTCCCCCCGCCAGACTGTGACTGCAGTGCCGCAGGGACCCAGGGCAACGCCTGCCGCAGGGACCCACGGCTGGGACGCTGCGTGTGCAAACCCGGCTTCCAGGGCATCCACTGCGAGCGCTGCGCCCCGGGCTTCTACGGCCCCAGCTGCCAGCGTGAGTGTCGCCCTGACCCTGTCCCCTGACCCTGGGAGCCTGTCCCCTCTCCGACTGAGCACGGTCCCCCCTCCCGCAGCGTGTCAGTGCTCCAGCCCTGGAGTGGTGGATGGGGACTGTGACCAGGACTCGGGCCGCTGCACCTGCCGGGAGGGCTTCGAGGGGCCCGCGTGTGACCGCTGTGCCCCGGGCTACTTCCACTTCCCTCTCTGCCAGTGTGAGCGAGGCCTCCCCAGCGGGCACGGGTGGGTGTGGGGCCCGGGGCATGGCCTGCCTGGCTTAGGGGCCCCGGTGTGCTGCTTTGCTCCCTAGTGTGTGGCTGCAGCCCTGTGGGGACCCTGCCTGAGGGCTGTGATGAGGTTGGTCACTGCCGGTGTCGGCCAGAGTTTGATGGCCCTCACTGTGACCGCTGCCGCTCAGGCTACCATGGCTACCCTAACTGCCGCGGTGAGCAGAGGGCTGGAGGGGGCCTGAGGGGAGCAGGAGGACCTGCCACACGCCCGGGACCTAACCCCTGTCCCCTGCAGCCTGCACCTGTGACCCCCGGGGTTCCCTGGACCAGCTCTGCAGGGCGAGCGGGATGTGCCACTGCCGCCCAGGCTACGCGGGCACCACCTGCCAGGAGTGCAGCCCCGGCTTCCACGGCTTCCCCGACTGTGCCCGTGAGTGCCCGTGCGGGGGGCAGGGAGGGCAGGCGTGTCCCCACCGCATGCCCACGCCCTGCCATCCTTGTCTAGCCTGCCGCTGCTCCGCCGAGGGCTCCCTGCACACGTCCTGCGACTCCCGCAGCGGGCAGTGCCCCTGCCGGCCCCGGGTGACGGGGCTGCGGTGTGACATGTGCGCGCCAGGCACCTACAACTTCCCCTACTGTGAAGGTGAGCGCGTGCCGTGGGCCTGTCCCGTGCCATGTGTGTCCTTCCTGTGTCGTCCCGGCACCGGGCCGCGTGAGCACCTGCGTGGGTTCCTGCGGCCGTCCCTGCGCACGGCCACGTGAGCACCGTGTGCTGCGCGTGGACGGTCATATGCATGTGTCCGTGGCTCCGTCCTCGGTGTGCAGGTCCATCGCCCTGTGTCCGCGGGCTTCGTGCACGCGTGTTCACAGCTGTCTGCGCAGCCCGCGTTCACACACACGTCTGCAGGCCTCATGGCTTGTCGCACTCGTTCCTGTTCCCTGGAGTGGGGGAGGGTGCGTGGGTGCGTGGGTCCGGGCCAGGCCTGGGGAGGCCTGTGGCCATCGGAGTCCGTGACGGCGAAGTGACCGCAGGCTGGGTCTCTCTCCAGCCGGCTCCTGCCACCCTGCCGGCCTGGCCCCGGCGGATCCCAGCCTTCCTGAGGTAAGCCCTGGTCGGCCGTCAGGGGAGGGCCGCCCCTCACTCCCGCGCTGCTGTCGCCTTGGCAACCTCGGGCCGTTTCTTCCCCTGGCTTGTCCTCGGTCCCCGGTCCAGGGTCGGGCCAGGGGTGGGGCTGTGTCGGGGCTCCAGGGCTGAGGGTTTTGGGTAGGGGGACGGGGCAGGGACCCGTCCTGACCCTCAGTCCCTTCTTCGCCCAGGCCCAGGCCCCCTGTACGTGCCGGGCCCATGTGGAGGGGCCCAGCTGCGATCGCTGTAAACCCGGGTTCTGGGGGCTGAGTCCCGGGAATCCCGAGGGCTGCACCCGTGAGTCTGTGGTGGGGGGGGAGCACGGGGGCGCTGGGGAGTCGGGGGGAGGGCAGCAGCGCGGGGAGCTGAGGGCCGGCCCCGCAGCGTCCAGGCTTTCTCTCTCTCCGCCAGGCTGCAGCTGTGATCCCCGGGGCACGGTGGGCGGACTTGCCGAGTGCCGGCCGGTGAGTCCGAGGCCCGAGCTGCCCGGGGGCTGTGGGACGGGCACGTCCAGACCCCACTCTGTCCGGCATGGTCTCACCTCCCCGCACCCCTCTGCCGCAGGGTGATGGCCAATGCTCATGCAAAGCTCACGTGTGCGGCCAGACCTGTGCGGCGTGCCGGGAGGGCTTCTTCGGGCTAGACCAGGCTGACTACTTCGGCTGCCGCAGTATGTGCCCCGTGGCCCTCAGCCGATATCCCGGGGGAGGCTGAGGCCAGGGAAGGATGCGTGAGGCGGGCACCTTGGTCTGGGGAGGCCTGTGCTGGGCACGGAAGGGAGGGGCTGCTCCATCTTCCGCCCTCCATCCTGCGCCCCCCAGAACCCCCGGTGGCCCTTCGGAGCTGGCCTCTTGGTCCCTGTTGCCCTCCACAGACAGTGGACAGAGCCCCAGGGGCCTGGGTGGCCAGAGCAGGGTCCAGAGCCCACTGTGGGCAGAGCCGCGAGGCCGGGGTGGGGGCGGAGAAGGCAGCGAGCAGCGTGGACCTTGTTCCCCCCACCGCAGGCTGCCGGTGTGACGTCGGCGGTGCGCTGGGACAGGGCTGTGACCCGAGGACAGGCGCCTGCCGATGCCGCCCCAACACCCAGGGCCTCACCTGCAGCGAGTGGGTGCCGCCGCCCCTGGCTCGGGGGGATGGGGCTGGCTGGGTGGCTCACCCGCCGGGGACCCTGTGGGCTGCCTCTGACCACCTCTGCCGCGGCCAGGCCGGCGCGAGACCACTACCTCCCCGACCTGCACGACCTCCGCCTGGAGCTGGAGGAGGCGGCCACGCCGGGTGGCCACACCGTGCGCTTCGGCTTCAACCCCCTCGAGTTCGAGAGCTTCAGCTGGAGGGGCTACGCGCAGATGACGCCCGTGCAGGTGGGGACCTCCCCGGCGTGGGCCTCAGGCGCCCCCCCCAGCGGATGGAGGGGGCGGGCAAGGCGTGGCTGGGGAGGGGCCGCCTGGTTCTCCATGCCCTTTCCCCCCACCAGCCCAGGATTGTGGCAAAGCTGAACGTGACCTCCCCCGACCTCTTCTGGCTGGTCTTCCGCTATGTCAACCGCGGGCCCGCCAGCATGAGTGGGCACGTCTCTGTGCGAGAGGAGGGCAGGTCGGCCACCTGCGTCAACTGTGAGTGCCGGGGCGGCCCCGCGCCCGCTCCCCGCCCCTCCCTGCAGCCCCGCCTGGGCCCGTGGCTGGGCGGGGGGGGGGGGCAGCCTATGCCCTGGCCCTGGCGTACCTGTCCCCTTCCCCCGCCCGGGGTGGCCCATGGGCAGGGTCGAGGGTCTCACATTCTGTGTCCCCAGGCACAGAGCAGAGCCAGCCCGTCACCTTCCCGCCCAGCACGGAGCCTGCCTTTGTCACAGTGCCCCAGAGGGGCTTCGGCGAGCCCTTCGTGCTGAACCCTGGCGCCTGGACCCTGCTCGTGGAGGCTGAAGGGGTGCTCCTGGTGAGGTGGGGGCTGAGTGGGTGGGGCCCCGGGCCCGGGCCAAGGGCCAGTGTACCGACCTCATCCCCTGCCCGCCAGGACTATGTGGTTTTACTTCCCAGCACCTACTACGAGGCGGCCCTCCTGCAGCTGCGGGTGACCGAGGCCTGCGCCTTCCGGCCCCCCGCCCAGCGCTCCGGGCACACGTGAGCGCCGGCCCGGTGGGGGCGGGGGGGTCTGCCCCTCCCTGGGCCTGGGCTGCTCGCCCCTGCTGACCGCAGCCACGTTCCCCCTCCCCCACCCCAGCTGCCTCCTCTACAGCCACCTGCCCCTGGACGGCTTCCCCTCTGCAGCAGGACCGGAGGCCCTGTGTCGCCAGGACAACAGCCTACCCCGGCCTTGCCCCACGGAGCAGCTTAGCCCCTCACACCCGCCCCTGGCCGCCTGCCTGGGCAGTGACGTGGGTGTTCTGGGGACCTTGTAGAGGGGCAGGGTCTGGAGTACGGGGAGGGGGTGGGGTGCATATTGCCAGGACAGGACACCACCTCTGACCATGGTGCCGCCCCCAGGTGGACGTTCAGCTTCAGGTGGCCGTGCCCCGGCCGGGCCACTACGTGCTGGTGCTGGAGTACGCCAAGGAGGAGGGCCGCCAGGAGCTGGGCGTGGCCGTGCACACCCCCCAGCGGGCCCCCCAGCAGGCGGCCCTCACTCTCCACCCCTGCCCTTACAGGTGCACAGGGAGATGCACGGATTCAAGTCTGGGGGAGCTGTGTGGGAGGGCTCGGGCCCCAGCGCTGCCCCCCCTCCGCCCCGCTGAGCACCCCTGCCCCTTCCCGCAGCACCCTGTGCCGGGGTACCGCACTGGATGCCCAGCGCCACCTGGCTGCCTTCCACCTGGACACAGAGGCCAGCGTCCGGCTCACAGCCGAGCAGGCGCGCTTCTTCCTGGTAAGGCCCTGACCCCCGCTGCACGGGCCCCCGGGACTCCCCTGCCGTGTCAGGTCCTTCAGAAGATTTTAAACAGCCCCGAGGGCTCGTCACCAGCCCTCGCCGCTGTCCCTTGTGGCCACCCCAGCTCTGACCGCCGCGTCCTCAGCCTGTCCCGGAGTTTCTCAGCAGAACCTGCAGCCCACGCTTCCGGGCCGTGTCTCATGCCGACACCCGGTCGGCCACGCGGCGTCCTGGGTCTTCCCCGTGGGGTGTTTCCAGACGGCTCTGCTGGCTTATGTTTTGCTGTGCCCGTAGCACGCACCTATGTCGTGCCAGATGGTGCAGGGCGGAAGGGCCTCTCCCGAACCCGTGCTCGCCGTGTGCGTGTCCGCGCCAGCTCCCTGGAGCTGAGGGGGAGGCTGGCGGCCACCGTGCAGCCGGGCTCTGGCAGGGTGGGCAGCTGTGAGGACAGCTGAGATGGGCTCCTGGCCTGGAAACTGCCCTTGAGGGCTGGGGTCAAGCATCCAGAGGAGGCAGAGACTTGGTGCAAAGAGGCACGCAGGTCGGTTGCAGGGGTGAGGGAGGGGCCTACCCGTGTTTCCGTGTCCATGCCCGGTCGTCCGTCCGCAGCACAGTGTCACTCTGGTGCCCGTGGAGACTTTCAGCCTGGAGTTTGTGGAGCCTCGGGTCCGCTGTGTCAGCCGTCATGGTGTCTTCGGCCCCAGCAGGTGTGGGGAGGGGGGTGGCGGGAGGGGCCGGGGCAGCCAGAGGGGCACACTGGCCGGGTCCAGGGCCTCACCTCTGCACTCGTCCCCAGTGCCACCTGCCTGCTGTCTCGCTTCCCGAAGCCGGCCCAGCCCATCCTCCTCAGGGACTGCCGGGTGCTGCCGCTGGCCCCTGGCCTCCCGCTGGCTCAGTCGCAGGACCTCATCCCCGGCGCACCCCCGTCGGGGCCCCAGCCTCGGCCCCCCACTGCCGTGGACCCGGATGTGGAGCCCACGCTGCTGCGCCACCCCCAGGTGAGGGCCCGGGCCAGGAGGGACGGGGTTGCGGACAGGGGCGGGATTCCAGGCCGCCCGCCCTGCCCGGGTCCCCACCCCTGCATCTGCTCCCCAAGCCCCTCCTTCCCTGCAGGGTACCGTGGTCTTCAGCACTCACGTGCCCGCCCTGGGCCGCTACGCCTTCCTGCTGCACGGCTTCCAGCCCGACCACCCCACCTTCGCTGTGGAGGTCCTCATCAGCGGGGGCCGAGTCTGGCAAGGTGAGTGGCCGTGGCGGGCCAGGGGGCGGCCCCCCGGGAGAGAAGCCCATCAGGGGTCTTCTGACACAGCCCTGCTCTGTGGTGGTCGTCACAGACATGGACAGATCCGTCCTTTCTTAGTCCTTAAACGGGGGGCCCAGAGCCCAGCGCACACAGCAGCCCCAGCCTCCCGGCCCGCTGCCTGGCTCTGCTCCTGACTCCACGTGAAAGTCGGGATTCACCCTGTCACATTCCAGGGTAACCGAGGGTTCGCCGTGGGACACACGGTGATGGGACTTGCGTTCCTACGTGTATATGTACTTTGTTTCCGCTGGGTGAAGCTCAGGTCTATGCCCAGTGGGCCTTTGTGCGTGGCTGCTTCTGGCCTGCGTCATGCGAGTGGGCCCGGCCAGCTGTCCTCAGACGGACCACAGGTCCCTGCTGTGTGTCACGGCCGCATGCTCCTTGGCAGCCAGGGCACTGTCCGGTGGCATCTCTTCCTCCCTGGTGACCCCAGGAGTGCCCCTGGGATGAGGCCACAGGACCAGGGCTGGTCCGTGGGGTGTGGGCGGGACACAGAGATGTGCCTTTCCTTCTCCCTCCAGGCCATGCCAACGCCAGCTTCTGCCCACATGGCTACGGCTGCCGCGCCCTGGTTGTGTGCGAGGGCCGAGCCGTCCTGGATGTGACCGACAGAGAGCTCACCGTGACCGTGCGGGTGCCGGACGGCCGCTGGCTCTGGTTGGTGAGTCCAAGGCTGCCGCGTCTGCGTGCAGAACACTCAGGGCCTGACACGGGGCTAGCCTTTCGGGGTGTGGACGTCCTGACCCTGTCCAGGGACCAGCCGTCCCCCCAGCTGCCACGCCATCGGCCACTCAGCCCAGGGGCCTCCCCCGTCTGCCTCGGCCCAGCCCTGTGCCAGGTGCCAAGGAGCAGCAGCTGTCAGGCCTCCGGGCCGAGCTGTGAGGCCACAGTGTGGGGCAAGTACCTAAGAGCCGAGATGTGGTCCACCAGTCCCCTGGGGCCCTGCTGGGCAGGGTGGCCTTCCTGGAGGAGGAGGCCCGGATGGGTGGAGACGGAGAGCCAAGGCAAGTGTGGCAGGCAGTGACAGGAGAGGGCACCAGGAGGCCAGGCTCTCCTCACAGACCCCAAGCTTCCATTAGGCCCCAGAAGCTGACTCCCTTCTAAGCAGCCCCGTGGGGACCCAGCTCCTGCCAGCCTTGCTGGGGCCGAGTGCTGGGGTGTGTTGCTGCCATTACCATCACGGCTGTCCTGGCCGGTCACAGAGGCCCCCGGCCGCGTGCTCCTGCTGGCAGGGTCTGGGACACTTCCCCCTTCCGGGTCCTCTGTGGGGCCCACGGGAAGGTGACCAGGTCCTGACCCCCTAGGAGTATGTGTTAGTGGTCCCCGAGGAGGCCTACAGCCCCAGCTATCTCCGAGAGGAGCCCTTGGACAAGTCTTACGACTTCATCAGCCAGTGTGCCAGCCGTGGGTACCACATCAGGTGGGCTGGGGCTGGGGCTCAGGGCTCACGGCAGGGCGGGGCAGTAAGGGGGAGCTGAGGAGGTGGGGTTTCCAGGCAAGGGTTGGGGCACGGGGCCAGGGCTGGGTGGGGGGCCCTGGGGCGGGCCCAGGGCACGGGGCCCCGGCAAGAGTTGGGGCTTGGGGCCAGGACTGGACTGGGACAGGGTGGGGGGCCCGGGGCGGGGCAGAGCAAGGGCACGGGATCCTGGGCAAGCGTGGGGACTGGACTGGGACAGGACAGGGGCCCAGGCTGGGGCCAGGGGGCTCGGGGCCGGGGTTGGCCTCACACCTGCTTCTCCCCCAACCAGCCCCACGAGCTCGTCCCCGTTCTGTCGTGATGCTGCCTCTTCTCTCTCTCTCTTCTATAACAACGGGGCTCGGCCTTGCGGCTGCCATGAAATGGGGGCCACAGGCCCCACGTGTGAGCCCTTTGGGGGCCAGTGTCCCTGCCGGGCCCACGTCATCGGCCGCGACTGTTCCCGCTGTGCCACTGGCTACTGGGGCTTCCCCAGCTGTAGGCGTGAGTACCTGAGGCCGCGGGAGTGGTACCTGCTCCCCAGGGGGCTTCCTGCTGCGGGGAAGGAAGCGTCCTACCGTGGCCGCCATGGCCGCCATGGTCAGGAGGAGGTTCTAGCGCGGCAGACCCATCCAGCTGGCCCCTGTCTGCAGGGCCTCAGGCAGTAGTGACCTGGGTGTCACACAGCAGGGACCAGATGGCAATTCTAGGCAACTCACCCCACCCCAGAGGAGCGGCCCAGGGCTGGAGCTGAAACCAACCTGGGTGGGAGTGGGCGTGCCCCCCAGGCTGCACCAGGGCCTCCGAGGGGCAGAGGGCTTCACCCGTACCCGGTGCGTGCTCCCCACAGCCTGCGAGTGCCGAGGCCGCCTGTGTGACGAGCTCACCGGCCAGTGCGTCTGTCCGCCGCGCACCGTCCCGCCCGACTGCGTCGTCTGCCAGCCCCAGAGCTTTGGCTGCCACCCCCTGGTGGGCTGTGAGGAGTGTAACTGCTCAGGGCCCGGTGTTCAGGAGCTCACTGACCCCACCTGCGACGTGGACAGTGGCCAGTGCAAGTGAGCTGGGCACTGGGGCTGTCCCCGTGGCCCCGGGCTGGTCCTGGGTCAGGGGCTGGCGTTGCCACCAAGCATACACTTTCCAGTTCAGGGGATGGGCTGGAGGGAGGGGTAGGCCTCGGGGGGCCACCTGTGGTTGGTCTTGGTTCGGCCCGAGAGGTCGGAGTTGGGGGCGGGTCCGGCCAGCCACTGAGCCCCCTCTCACAGGTGCAGACCCAATGTGGCTGGGCGCCGCTGTGACACCTGCGCCCCCGGCTTCCACGGCTACCCCAGCTGCCGTCCCTGCGACTGCCACGAGGCAGGCTCCATGCCCAGCAAGTGTGACCCCCTCACAGGCCGGTGCCACTGCAAGGTAAGACCGGGCTCAGCCACCCGCCCACCCCGCGCTGCCTTAACCAGGGCTTCCTGGAGGCTCCGGGGAGAGTCAGCCCATGGCGGAGGCTGACAGTGCGCCAGGGCGGGCAGGGGTGCGGCACGCGGCCGACTGACCCGTGCTGCCCGCCCGCCCCCAGGAGAACGTGCAGGGCCCGCGGTGTGACCAGTGCCGCCTCGGGACCTTCTCCCTCGATGCTGCCAACCCCAAGGGCTGCACCCGCTGCTTCTGCTTCGGGGCCACCGAGCGCTGCCGGGGCTCCGTGCTCACCCGCCGTGAGGTGTGTGGGCCGGGGGACCCAGCCCACGTGGGTGGCGCCTCGAGGAGGGGACTGCTACCCCCCGCCAGCATGCTCTGGCTGTTGACCTCAGTGCCCTTCCCGTGTGCCCGCAGCACGTGGACATGGAGGGCTGGACGCTGCTGAGCAGTGACCGGCAGGTGGTTCCTCACGAGCTGCAGGCAGAGGCAGAGCTGCTGTACGCTGATCTGCGGCGCGGGTTCGAGGCCCTCCCGGAACTGTACTGGCAGGCCCCGCCCTCCTATCTGGGGGACAGGGTGAGCCGGCGAGGCAGGCCCTGGGGAGGGCACTAGGAGGGTGTCCGGGCAAGACAGCACCGAGACTGCCCGTGTCTGAGGAGGGAAGGGGACTCCGTGAGGGTGCCCAGCCCTACCCTGGTCCCCAGCCCCAGGGGTGCCCGAGGCCACCGCTGTTGACTCTGGGCCCACAGTCCGTTGACTCTGGGCCCACAGTCAGGGTCTGGCGAGGTCACGATGCTCTGTCTCCAGGTGTCCTCCTACGGCGGGATCCTCCGCTACGAGCTTTATTCGGAGACCCAGCGTGGAGACGTGTTCATCCCCACGGAAAGTCGGCCGGACGTGGTGCTGCAGGTGGCCGGTGGCAAGGGTGTGGCCGGGCAGGCAGTGGGCATTCCCGGGCAGGATGGGTGGCAGCTCACTGCCAGCCCTCACCTGCCCGCCCACCCCACCCCCCAACCCCTGCCCAGGGCAACCAGATGAGCATCGTGTTCCTGGAGCCCGTGTACCCGGCGCCCGGCCACATTCACCACGGACGGCTGCAGCTGGTGGAGGTGAGCAGGGCTGGCCTGGGCACCCGGGGCCTCCTGGATCCTGGCGCAGCCCAGGGAGGCCGGAGGGGCCTCAGGCTGCCGTGCCTGCCCTCTAGGATGGAAAACGGGGTGCCGCTGGGCTGGTGCTCCTGGCCGCGTGCTGGCCCGCAGAGCCCCCAGCCCGACGCAGGAGTGGCCGCCCGTGGGTGCCCAGCCCTGCAGTTCCCTCGGAGCCTCTGCTCCTCCCGCTCACGGTCTTTCCTTAGAGCTTTAGAGAGGTCGCGTGCAGCCCCTGCCCTGTCCCCCGTGGAAGCCACGGCTTGCCTGGCTCCTATTCTCGATGTCCCGGAGGTGTCTTCCGATGAACAGAAATTCGGATGTTTACTGTACCCAAGTTTATCAGTTCTTCACGTCCAGTTAGTGTTTTGTCTGATTTAAGGAACTATTTGTGTCTCTGAGATCAGGGAGTAGGAGGCTGTTTTGTTCTAAAAGCCAGGGGCACCTTCTTAGTGTCTGGGTTCCTAACGGGTCTGGACTTGGGCTTTGTGCCCAGTGTGAGGCAAGGGCGCGGGTGCTGGCTCCCCCGTGGGTGTGGGCTGATCCAGCCCCCCGGGAACCCGGCACCCTGGCCCTGCTGCCCCACTGAGCCCGCCGCGGCCTGCAGGGGAACTTCCGGCACTCGGAGACGCACAGCGCCGTGTCCCGTGAGGAGCTCATGATGGTGCTGGCGGGCCTGGAGCAGGTGCACATCCGCGCGCTCTTCTCCCAGACCTCTGCGGCCGTCTCCCTGCGCAGCGTGGCGCTGGAGGTGGCTGGCGAGGTGGGCGGGGGGCCTCCGGCCAGCAACGTGGAGCTGTGTATGTGCCCGGCCAACTACCGCGGAGATTCGTGCCAGGTGAGGTCGGTGGGGGGCACCCCTCCCCTGCGCTCTGTCTTCCCGACTCCTCCCTCACCCACTGGGTACCACCCTCCCAGCAGCCCTGCCTTCCTGCCATGGGCTGGGCCGCTCCACTGTCCACTGTATCGCTGCTGGGCCCTCTGCGCACACAGCCACTCTGTGTCCCTTCACCGCCTGGTCCGGCCAGGCCTCGGCCACCGATCCGCTTCCCCGACCACGTGGTGGGGAGGTGCGCACCTGAGTCAGGGGATCCGTGTGGCTTCGGGGGCTCTGCCTTCGTGTCTAGCGGGGTCAGGGCCAGGACCCCTGCAGGTCTGAGAGCATGGTCCTTCCCCTGCCCCTCGGGCTGCCTTGCTTTCTTCCTGACCATGGATGCCTCTGCCCCAGGAATGTGCCCCTGGCTACTACCGGGACATCAAAGGTCTCTTCTTGGGTCGCTGTGTCCCCTGTCAGTGCCATGGCCACTCGGACCGCTGCCTCCCTGGCTCGGGCGTCTGCACAGTGAGTAGGGCTGGGCAAAGGCAGGGCAGACACCCTAGACACAGACTAGGGAAGACCGGGAGCCTTTGGGTCAGTGGTATGGACAAACTGGGGTCCTGGCGGATGGGAGGTATCCTGAGTGGGGCACTGGCTGGCCTTGGGCGTAGAGTGCCTGGCACGGCTGGGCGAGCTGGTGGGAAGCAGAGGCTCCACCATCAGTGCTGCCTGTCCCTTCTGCCTCAGGGCTGCCAGCACCACACTGAAGGTGACCACTGTGAGCTCTGCCAGCCTGGCTTCGTGCGCAGTGGGTCCGAGGACCCGATGGCCCCCTGTGTCAGCTGCCCCTGCCCCCTCGCGGTGCCTTCCAACAAGTAAGCTGGGCCAGCCCGCGCAGGGTCCGTCACCCTTACAGCCCTGGTAGGGAGGGTCCCCACACCCTACCGGGCTGAGCCAGCACTGCCCCCTGGAGGCCAGAGCAGCTGGGGTGGGCTGGCCAGGTGCACCCCCGCCCCCACCCTATGGTGTGCAGCTGTCCAAGAGCCGGCTCTGTGTCCGCAGCTTTGCCATGGGCTGCGTTCTACGAGGAGGGCGCACGCAGTGTCTCTGCAAGCCGGGCTACGCGGGCGCCTCCTGCGAGCGGTGAGCGGGCGGGCGGGGAGGTGGGCGAGCAGGAGGGCGCGCTTGTCCGAGGACCTGCAGGAAGGTGGGCGTTGTGGGCGGAGCACCCCAGACCACTGACCCTACCCTCGCCCCCCACCCCAGGTGCGTGCCGGGCTTCTTCGGGAACCCGCTGGTGCTGGGCAGCTCCTGCCAGCCGTGCGACTGCAGCGGCAACGGTGACCCCAACCTGCTCTTCAGCGACTGCGACCCCCTGACCGGCGCCTGCCGGGGCTGCTTGCGCCACACGACCGGCCCCCGCTGCGAGAGCTGCGCCCCTGGCTTCTTCGGCAACGCCCTGGTGCCCGGCAACTGCTCCCGTAGGCCTGGCGCGGCAGGAGGGAGCTCGTGCAGCGGGTGCCCCTGGGGGAGGCGTGGGGGACGATCCCTCTGAGCGAGTGAGGGATCGAGGGTGGGGCAGGGCTGCGTCGGGTGGGAGCTCCGGAAGGAGTGAGGGGTTGGGGCCACCGTCACAGCACCCCTTCTGCAGGGTGTGACTGCTCCACGTGCGGGACAGAGACCTGCGACCCCCACAGTGGGTACTGCGTGTGCAAGGCAGGAGTGACCGGGCCACGCTGTGACCGCTGTCAGGTAGGGGCTTCCTGGAAGGGCGGGGCTGTGAGGAGCGGCCCGCAGGCCCGACCGGCAGAGCCTGACCGCAGTCTGTGCGCAGGAGGGGTACTTCGGCTTCCAGGACTGTGGGGGCTGCCGTCCGTGTGCCTGTGGACCAGCCGCGGAGGGCTCCGAGTGCCACCCGCAGAGCGGGCAGTGCCACTGCCGGCCGGGGGCCGGAGGGCCCCAGTGCCGTGAGTGTGCCCCCGGCCACTGGGGACTACCTGAGCAGGGCTGCAAGCGTGAGTACGGAGGGGTGGGGTGCTGTGGGTAGCCGGCCCCGCGGGACCCTCCGTCAGCCCCTCACCCCACTCTTCCACACCTAGGCTGCCAGTGCCAGGGGGGCCACTGTGACATGCACACGGGCCGCTGCACCTGCCCCCCTGGGCTCAGCGGGGAGCGCTGCGATGCATGCAGCCAACAGCACCAGGTCGTGGTACCCGGTGGGCCCGGGGGCCACGGCGTCCACTGTGAAGGTACGTCCCTGTGCCCCAGCATTGTGCCTCCCAGGTCTGGGCATGTGAGGCCCGGCCCCTCACGATCTGTTGACCTCCACTTCCAGAGACACCTCGTGTCCCCCAGCTCCCTTTCAGTTCTCTGGGGGACCTCTGGGCTCTGTGCTGATCTCCTTCCCGCCTTCTGATCCCTGAGTCCAGAACTTCCCAACTGGTCCCCACCACCCTGGGACCCACCCCGAGCTTGTACTGACTTCCCGGCACCCGCCCCCTTCCCGACGGACTTCTTGATTCCCAGCCTGGCCTTTCTGTTGGTCCCGCGACCCGGGGCTAACCTCTGACCCTCACCGACCTCCTCACCTTCCGCCTAGCTCAGTACTCCAACTCCATGACCCCTGGCGGACCCATCCCCACTGCGCTAACCCCGTGAGTCCTTCCCCAGCCCCGCACTGACCCCCTGTGCTGCCCGCAGTGTGCGACCACTGCGTGGTCCTGCTGCTGGACGACCTGGAGCGGGCCGGCGCCCTCCTCCCCGCCATCCGCGAGCAGCTGCGTGGCATCAACGCCAGCTCTGTGGCCTGGGCCCGGCTGCATGCACTCAACGCCTCCATCGCCGACCTGCAGGTACCGCTCAGCCTGGCCCACCCCAGACTGCTCTCTCGGGCTGCGGGCTCTCACCTTCTCTCCTCCCCAGAGGCAGCTCCAGAGCCCCCTGGGCCTCCGCCACGAGACAGCGCGGCAGCTGGAGACCCTGGAACGGCAGACCTCCGGCCTCGGACAGGACACGCAGAGGCTGGATGGCCAGGCAGGACCCTGGGGAGCCCTGCCCAGGACACGCCTCCCCTAGAAAGCCCCTTCTGTAGGCTGCACCCCCCAGGCCCCAGAGTGCCCAGCGTCACCCCCGATCCTTGCTTTAGGCTGTGGCCTGACAGGATGCTGTGTCCACAGGCCACAAGAGCCCTCGCCGAGGCCAGCCGGCTGCTGGACAGCACCAAGGCCTCACTGGGCCGGGCGCAGGCGCTGCTGGCGGCCATCCAGGCTGTGGACCACCTCCTGAGTGGTAGGGGCGAGCCCGGCTGGGTAGCGGGTGGTGAGCAAGCAGAAGGGCGGTCAGGGTCAGAGCAGGGTTCGAAGAACCGGCAGGGTCTGGCCACTTAGACACGGCTGAGTGGACAGCAGGGCAGCGTGCGAGGCCGGAGAGGGTGTGGTGTGGCCAGACAGGGGGGCGGGGGGCACTGAGGGGCACCTGCTGGTGGCGCCTGAGTGAGACAGAGCGGCCGCCGCAGGGGACGTGCTGACTCCGCCCGGGCGGGAGGAAGGCACTTGGTGGCGACCCGCCACAGGGCTGGTTGGGTCAGGAGGCCTAGGGGCAGCTGGGGCAGAGGGTGGTGGGGGGTTGGGAGGGGCCGAGGAGGGTGAGAGTGTGGCGGCCGAGCCGAGCTGGGGCCTGGAGCCGGCTTGTACCAGCCGTGCGGGGCATTCCTGGGTGGTGTGCTGGCGCTCGGAGCTCGCTGGCTGAGGTCTCGGGCGTGGGAGCCGGTGGGCAGGGGTCTGCTCGGTCAGCAGGCTGGCCCTGAGCGCTCTCCCCGGCCGCCCATAGAGCTCGAGTCCCGGATGGACCACCTGTTCCCGGCCAATGCCTCGGCCCCGTCGGGCGAGCACGTGCGGCGGACTCTGGCTGAGGTGGAGCGGCTGCTGGGGGAGATGCGGGCCCGACACCTGGACGCCCCAAGAAGAGTAGCCGAGGCCCAGCTGGATGCGGCCCAGAGACGTGAGCAGTCGAGACCAGCTTGAGATGGGGCAGGTGGGGGGACCGGGCGGGCACTGGGTGGGGACCCGGAGTCACTGCCCAGCCGTCCCCACCTGGGATCTGGGCCAGTGTTGGCCCGTGTGCAGGAGCAGCTGACCAGCCACTGGGAGGGGAACCGGGCGCTGGCCGCACGCACCCGGGACCAGCTGGCCCGGCACGAGGCTGGCCTCATGGACCTGCGAGGGACCCTGAACCGGGCAGTAGGCACCACTCGGGAGGCCGAGGAGCTCAACAGCCGGAACCAGGAGCGCCTGGAGGACGCCCTGGTGAGGGGCTCGCTCGCCCTCTCCCTTCCCCCGCTCGCCCTCCCCCCTGCGGCCCCTCGTTCCCACCCTGTCACACCTCCGTTCTTGTCACCCCCTTTCTTCCCCGGGGCCTCTAGCTCCGGAAGCAGGAGCTGTCCAGGGACAATGCCACGCTGAGGGCCACTCTGCAGGCCGCCAGTGACACCCTGGCCCAGCTCTCTGGACTCCTGCACGGCATGGACCAGGCCAGGGAAGTGAGTGCGGTGCTGCCTGGGGACTCCGAGGCTGCCAGGGGTCTGCGCGCGGAGCGCGGCCTCCGAGTTCCCAGGTCGCGGCAGAGTGAGTAGCGGACTGGGTTGAGGGGAGGAGGGTCCCACTTACACCCCCGCCCCTTCCAGGAGTATGAGCACCTCGCTGCGAACCTGGATGGGGCCCAGACGCCGCTGCTGGAGCAGATGCGGGCCTTCTCCCCGGCAGGCAGCAAGGTGGGCTTGGTGGAGGCCGCCGAGACACACGCCCAGCGGCTGGCCCAGCTGGCCCTCAACCTGTCCAGGTGCGTGGCTGCAGGACGCCCCGGGGGTGCCACGGGGCCTTCCTGGGGCACGGCCCATCTGGGAGGGCTCCTGGAGGAAGCGGCTGTTGTCTGTACAAGGTCCCCGGAGGGGTCCCGGCCCAAACCGGCCGCAAGGGATGAGAAAGGCGCGCATGGCGGGCGGGCGGCAGGGCAGGTGCTGGGGACGGGGGCACCAGAGGAGGCAGGCCGGTTGGTCTGAGGATGTCTGGGTCCGGGCCCCCAACCTACGCACCCTGTGGCCCTCTCCTGCTTGCTCGCAGCGTCCTCCGCGGGCTCAACCAGGACGGCTTCATCCAACGGGCCGTCGAGGCCGCCAGCGCCTATAGCAGCGTTCTCCACGCCGTGCTGGCCGCCGAGGGAGCTGCTAGCCAGGCACTGCGGCAGGCTAGCCACACGTGGGCGGTGAGGCCCTCCCCCCGCCTCCCGGCCCCAGCAAGAGCCCCTGCCCCCCTCTGGTTCCCAGAAGGCAGGTATGAAGCACGTCTTGCCCCTGTGTGTGCAGATGGTGGTAGAACGTGGCCTGGCGCCCCGAGCCCAGGAGCTGCTGATCAACGGCAGTGCCCTAGCCGAGACCGCTCTCCATGAACAGCAGAGGCTGGGCCGCGGTGAGGACCGGGGCTGTCTCTGTTCACACTGGGGTGATGGTGGGAGTGTGACAGCCACCCTGTGTGGGGGTCCCACTTCCCACCGGCTCAGCGCGTTGCCCTGGGAGCTCTGCAGAGGCTCGACGCCCCCCAGGTCTTGGGACCAGGCCCCGGGGCTGTGGAAGGGCCGGGGAGGGGTTTCTCCTCTCCGGATGGGTGCCTGGTGGAGGAGGAAGCGCCGGCTGGTGGCAAGGGGCACGCGCTCTGCTGCTCGGCCCTCGGGGTGCTGGGGGTCCCTGGATGGTGGCCTGGTCCCCCCCGAGCTTCCCTGTGTGAGCTGTGGAAGGGGGTGGTTACATCTGCACGGGGTTCCCGCCCTCACCACAGTGACGGTCCTCATGTCTGGGTGTCTCCGTCCGTGGGCGTGTTGGCCTCATCCCTTCCTGATGAGGCCGGCCGCGGTGGGCTGTACGCTGGGAGTGGGGGCTCCTGGGGCTGAGGCTGCCTCCCCCCGCAGCGCGGGCTGCCATCCAGGGTACCAGGACCCAGCTCCGAGATGCCCAAGCCAAGAAGGAGCAGCTGGCAGCCCGAGTCCAGGAGGCACAGGCCATGCTGGCCATGGACACCAGTACGTTGGTCCTCGCCTCTCCCCTCGCCTTCTGCTTGTCCCCAGGGGGACCCTCCCTCCCCCTACAAGCAGGGTGCCAGCCGGGGCTCTCCGTGGGGCCCTGAACCGGGACGTGTCTATACCTGTGCCGTCCAGAGTGCTGGGCAGCCCCAGCCCAGAAGCGGCTCGCCTGTCAGGAAACTACACAAAATAGATCCAAGGAGCGAGTGAGAGCGGGAAGGGGGCAGGAGGCGCTTTGGAGAGAAACGAGAGGGTTTGGGAGGCCTTGGGGAGCGCAGCAAGGACGTTTCATCCTCAGAGGCTGAGGGGCATTGGGCCTGCTCGGGCCCCCAGGAAGGCCATCCGAGGGGGTGGTTGGACGGCACGAGGGGGCAGGAGCACGGAGGCCCACGTGGCAGAGCCAAGGACCCAGGGCAGGCCTCTGGGCGAGGGGTGATGCACTCGACCCAGGTCGAACATCCTAGCAAGCTTGGGCTTGGGGGCCATGGAGGCTCAGGCAGGGCCCTGGGACAGACGGCAGAGCTGACACAGGTGTGGGGGTGGCCGGCTGCGGTCTAAAAGGAGGGCACGGGAGGAGCTGTCCAGTGGAGGGCAGGACACACACATAGTGTCTTTGATGCCTGTGGTTCTCGGGAGATCCGTGGGGTGCTAAGTGCCCCGATTGCGGGAGTTTGTCAGGGCGGGGCTGGTGCTCCCCCACCCCCCGGAGGGCAGGTGAAGCCAGGACGGTCCTCGTCTGTGTCCCTCTGAGCTCGCCTGCACGCTGCCCGCCACAGACGAGACCAGCAGGATTGCTCACGCCAAGGCTGTAGCCGCCGACGCCCAGGCCACGGCCACCCGCGTGCAGTCGCGGCTCCAGGACATGCGCAAGCACCTGCAGCAGTGGCAAGACCAGTACGGAGGCCTGCGGGGCCAGGACCTGGGCCAGGCGGTGCTCGACGCGGGCCGCTCAGGTGGGCGCCGGGGTGCCACAGCCCTGACGGCGGGTGGCCGGGGCCCGGGGAGGACAGGCTGTCAGGGGCACGGCCTCTCCCCTGCTCCCCGCAGTGTCCACCCTGGAGAAGACACTCCCGCAGCTGCTCGCCAAGCTGAGCCTCCTGGAGAACCGCGGCGCACGCAACGCCAGCCTGGCCCTGTCCGCCAGCATCGGCCGCGTGCGGGAGCTCATTGCCCAGGCCCGCGGGGCTGCCAGCAAGGTGAGCTCAAGGGCCGGGGGACGGCGGGCATCTGGAAGACCAGGCAGTGGACACCGATGAGCCACGTGTCCCCCACACAGGTCAAGGTGTCCATGAAGTTCAGTGGTCACTCTGGGGTGCGGCTGCGCGCCCCCCGGGACCTCTCCGACCTTGCGGCCTACACTGCCCTCAAGTTCTACCTCCAGAGTCCGAACCGGGTGTCCGGCCAGGCCCCCGCGGATCGCTTTGTGCTCTACCTGGGCAGCCGCCAGGTACCAGGCGGGCACAGTGGGCTGGGCGGGCATGGCGGGGCTAGGTGCCTGTCATGCTGAGCCTCCTGTCACCGCAGGCCGTCGGGGACTACATGGGCGTGGCTCTGCGGAACCAGAGGGTACACTGGGTGTACCGCCTGGGGGAGGCGGGCCCCGCGGCCCTCAGCGTCGACGAAGACATTGGGGAGCAGTTCGCAGCAGTCAGCATCGACAGGTGGGTGACCTGGCCCCCTTGGGCTCCCTCCATCGCTGGACGGGGTCCACTCCTCACCCCCCATTCTGCCTTCAGGACCCTCCAGTTTGGCCACATGTCTGTCACGGTGGAGAAACAGATGCTCCATGAGACCAAGGGGGACACAGTGGCCCCTGGGGCCGAGGGGCTGCTCAATCTGCGGCCTGACGACTTTGTCTTCTACGTTGGGGGCTACCCCAGCCACTTCACAGTGAGCCTGGCGGGGCGGGGCGGGGGTGGCCCTGCAC
Source organism: Mustela putorius furo (assembly GCF_011764305.1). Taxonomy (NCBI): domain Eukaryota; kingdom Metazoa; phylum Chordata; class Mammalia; order Carnivora; family Mustelidae; genus Mustela; species Mustela putorius. The sequence goes on along the minus strand of NW_025422115.1, from coordinate 25,232,382 downwards.
TCCGGTCCCAGGATGTCCTGCTCTGTGCCTGGCTGCCCACTGAGTGCCCTCCCTGGGGTCTGTCCTGGGGGCGAGAAGCCCTGACTGTGCTCTGTGCCTGCAGCCCCCCGAACCCCTCCGCCTCCCTGGCTACTTGGGCTGCATCGAAATGGAGGCGCTCAACGAGGAGGTGCTGAGCCTCTACAACTTCGAGGAGACCTTCCAGCTGGACACCACCGTGGATAGGCCCTGTGCCCGGTACGTGCAGCCGGGGCCAGGCCCTCGTCGCACCCTGGCTGGCTCTTGGCTGACTGCTCTGATCTCTGACCCGCAGCTCCAAGTCGACCGGGGACCCGTGGCTTACGGACGGCTCCTACCTGGACGGCTCTGGCTTCGCACGCATCAGCGTGGAGAGTCAGATGGGCACGACCAAGCGCTTTGAGCAGGAGCTGCGGCTCGTGTCCTCCAGTGGCATCGTCTTCTTCATGCAGCACCAGGCACGCAGGCCGCCGGCCCCAGCACACAGCCCTCCGCAGCACCCCTGTACCCCGTACTGACCTGCCTCTCCCCCCAGGACCAGTTCCTGTGCCTGGCCGTGCGGAAGGGCTCCCTGCTCCTCCTCTATGACTTCGGCGCAGGCCTGATGGAGGCCACGCTGAGCCCGGCGGTGGACGCCAGTCTGCTGAACATGACCACGGCCAGCAAGGCGGTGAGGCTGGGCTTGGGGGAGGGCTCAGGGGCTCCGGGAGGACCCGTGGGACGCATGGCTCACCCTCAAGCTGGGGCCCGCCGGCACCTCACAGATCCAGGTGTTCCTGCTGGGGGGGAGCCGCGGCCGTGTCAGCCGCGTGCTGGTGCGCGTGGAGAGGAACAATGCGTTCAGCGTGGACCACAGCAGCACGCTGGAGCTGGCCAGCGCCTACTACCTCGGGGGCGTGCCGCCCGACCAGCTGCCCCCAAGGTGAGTCTGGGAGCGGCCGGCCGGGAGCAGGCGGGCACCCTGGAGGTGGTGGCGGCGGCTGCGGCGGTGGGCCCTGATGTCCGTCCCCTGCAGCCTGCGGCAGCTCTTCCCCTCCGGAGGCTCGGTCCGCGGATGCATCAAGGGCATCAAGGCTCAGGGCAAGTACGTGGATCTCAAGAGGCTGAACACGACGGGCATCAGCTCGGGCTGCACTGCCGACCTGCTGGTGAGCCCCGGCCCGCCCTGGCCAGCAGCCCCATTCCAGGCCTGTGTTGTGGGCCCTCACGGTCACTCTCCTCTAGGTGGGACGGGCCATGACTTTCCACGGTGACGGCTACCTGTCCCTGGGGCTCCCTGATGTGCCCCCCGTCACGGGCCACATCTACTCGGGCTTCGGCTTCCACAGCACCCAGGATGTCGGTCTGCTCTACCTCAAAGAATTCCTGGTGCGTGCGCCCCCACTCCTGGCAAGCAGCGTGGGGCTCTGGGGGCGAGAGGACGGGAGTGCAGGCCCTGGCCTGCTCCCCTGACCTGGGCACTGTCCCCAGGATGGGCCATACCAGGTGTCCCTGCAGCAGGGCCGGGTGGCACTCCGGCTCCCGACGACAGAGGTGAAGACCCAAGGGAGCTTTGCCGATGGTGCCCCCCATTACGTGGCTTTCTACAGCAACGACACAGGGTGAGCCTGGCCCACTGGGCCCCTGGCAGCGGTGTCCAGGGACCGGGAGGGGGAAGCACTGGGGGCGGCTGGCGCAGGGCGGGGAAAAGGTTGCTGTGCTTGCAGGGTCTGGCTCTATGTGGACGACCAGCTTCAGCAGATGAAGCGCCACCAGGGGCTGCCGCCCAGGCCCCAGGCCCCATCTGAGAAGAACCAGGTGCTCTACTTGGGAGGCTGGTCCGAGTCCGGCAACTACTCCAACTTCAGTGGCTGCATCAGCAATGTGTTCATGCTGCGGTGAGCCGGCGGGGGCGGGGGTCAGGTGGGGGGGTATGGGGGGTGTGGCCTGGCGCGCCCCCCCACTGCCCCACCAGTGCTGACCCGCCGCCCTCCGCAGGCCGCTGGGGCCGCAACGGGTGTTTGACCTGCAGCAGGACTGGAAGAAAGTCAACGTGAGCTCCGGCTGTGTCCCAGCCCCGCACGCCCAGACCCCAGGGCAGGCACCTCGAGGACTGAGGGCAGCAGCGGCACGGAAGGTGGGGGACCAGACACTGTGTGCCAGGCGGGACAGGGGTGTGGTCGGAAGGCCATCACCACGCATTCTGCTTCCCTTCCGATTCCCCCCAGACTGGCCGACGCAGCCGCCAGCCCCGCCAGGACCCTGCCTGCACCCCGCCCTGGTCTCTCAGGACCATCCGAGACGCCTACCAGTTTGGGGGCCCCCTGTCCAGTCACCTGGAGTTTGCCCATGTCCCGGCACCTCCCAGGAACTGGTAAGGCCAGGCCGGGTGGGGAGGGTGCCCAAGGGCCGCCCAGGCTGACGGCCTCCCGCCGCTTCCAGGTCCCACATCTCCATGCTGGCCCGCCCTCGCGCCCCCCGCGGACTTCTGCTGCTCGCTGTCTCCAGCAAGGCCAGTGGCCCTTCCCTGGCTGTGCTCTTGAGCCACGGCCACTTTGTTGCTCAGACGGAGGGCCCTGGGCCCCAGCTCCGTGTCCAGAGCCGCCAGCGCTCACGAGCTGGCCGGTGGCACACGGTGAGTCGCTGAGGGGGCACGGGCCAGGTCCTGGGAGCTCCCGTTCTGACGGGCCCCCTCCCGCCCCAGGTGTCTGTGAGATGGGAAAAGACCCGGATCCAGCTGGTGATAGACGGAGTCTGGGCCCAGGACCGGGAGGGGCCCGGCCAGCAGCACCAGGAGGCAGAGAGCCCCCGGCCCCAGACTCTCTTCGTCGGGGGCCTCCCAGCTCGTGGCTTCAGCACAAGCCTCCCAGTGAGAACCTCCTCTGTGTAACCCCCCCAACCCTGAACCACCTCCCCCGTACCCCATCCCCTGCTGAACGGCCCTCCTGGGCCCTTGGGACCTCCCACCGCACCAGCCCATCTGTGTCCCCACAGGCGGCCACCGGCAGCTCCAGCTTCAGTGGCTGTGTGAGAAGACTGAGGCTGGATGGGCGGCCCCTGGGGGCCCCCACACGGGCAGTCGGGGTCACGCCATGCTTCTCAGGCCCCCTGGAGAAGGGCCTGTTCTTTGCAGACAGCGGAGGTGTCGTCACCCTAGGTCTGTAGGGCACGGGTGCACCCCTGCCTCAGTGGGGCGGGAGTGGTAGCCCCGCTGCCCTGCCCCTCCTCACAGCTCCCTCCTCACAGACACCGCGCCGCCTCCCGTGGCCCTGGAGGCCCTGGAGCTGGAGGTGCGGCCTCGGACGGCCACTGGCCTCATCTTCCACCTGGGCCGGGGCCTGGCACCGCCCTACCTGCAGCTGCAGACGCAGGCTGAGCGGGTAAGCTGCGGGCCAGGGGGCTGAGGCCGCGGGGTGGGATCGAGGTTCGTGGGACTCTTCTGACCACCCCCCCCGGCCCCCACCCAGATCCTGCTGCAGGCGGACGACGGCGCCGGGGAGTTCTCCACGTGGGTGACACGCACTGCAGCCTTGTGTGATGGGCACTGGCACCGACTGGCAGGTACGCGCCCCCCACCTCTGCTTTTCTGCTGAGTAGAGCACCCAGGAGGGACTCGGGAGGGGCAGTGGTGCAGGCCACATGGCGGACAGCCCCTAGCCCCTCCCAGTCACGGGGACCCTGTGCCCACAGTGACCAGAAGTGGGAACGTGCTCCAGCTGGAGGTGGACACGCAGAGCAACCGGACCCTGGGCCCCATGCTGGCGGCCTCCCCGGACCGTGCCCAGTCACCTCTGCACCTCGGGGGCCTGCCTGGTGAGGGCGGCCTCAGCCTGGGGGTGGGAGTTGCCCGTCGGGGGCCTGCCTGGTGAAGGTGGCCTTGCCTAGGAGCAGGGACTGCTCCTCGGGGACCACGTGCCGGGGTGACCTGCTCTCATCCCGCCCTCCTGTGATGGGGCGGCCAGGAAGACAGGCATGGGGGGCACTGGGATGCTGGCCTCTGCTCTGACCGGTCTCCCCCCTTCTCCTCCCCCAGAGTCCATGAACACACAGGCTGAGCCTCTAGCCTACCACGGCTGCATGAGGAATCTGGTGCTGAACGGCGCCCCCGTCACGTGGCCTCACTCCGTGGGCATCCAGGGGGCAGTGGGGGCCAGCGGCTGCCCAGCCACTTAGCGAGCTGCCCCTCCAGCAGCCACGCCCGAGAACCTTCAGGGGCCCTGGCCCAGTGTCCACAGGAGGGCCGCCCCAGGCGGGCAGGCTCCCACCTCGCAGAGTGCCCGGCCCTGCACTCAGCCGGCTTCACATCCAGGCCGTCCGGACTCCAGATTCTGGGGGTGATGACCCGTCTCTCTAGAACGGTCTAAGTCCTACCTAATGTTGCAAACTGAGGCTTCTGGTCCTTTTTCGTTCGGTTTTGTGCTGACATTTCCCTTCCCCCAACGTTTCCTCAAGTGAGGAACCTGCCCTGCTCCCTGAAAATTAAAAAGCATCTTGTTTCACTGAGCGTTGACTTTAAACATGAAAGTAAAGCAGCCAGAGACCGATCTTGACCCCGGACGTGCTCGTGGGGGAACCCCCTGCCCAGGGGGCCGCCCTCACACCAGCTCCCCTGGGGCACACAGGAAAACCACGAGTGGCAGGTAAAAGACAAGACCTTTATTTCTCAGCAAGCCGGCACGGAGCTGAGGGCATGCGCCGCGCCCCCAGCCCCATCGCGGAGGTCGGCCGCCGTGAACCCGACCCCTGGGGACACCGCTGATCAGTCTAAGCTCATGTCTTCCTCTTCGTCCTTGGTGTCCTTCCCGTCCCCCTCCTGCTCGGGCCGGGCACTGTTCTGCATGGCTTTGGCAAATGCTTCCACATCTAAAATGCATTGAAAACACAAGGTGACCTTCTAGACCCTGGCCTGAACTGCTGACCAAAGGGGACAGATGAAAACCTCAAGACGAAGGCCCAAGACCACCGACACGCCATGACCAAGCCAGCTAGCCCTATTCTGTGCACACGGGGAAGCCTTTTAGCGGCAGAGAGAGAGAAAGGGAGTCTCCCTTAGCCACGTGGGGTAGGGAAGGGGCGGGGCGGGGGGGGGCAGGGACTTACCGCCCTTGTTGGCGGCCTCCACGGCCTCTGCAGGGAGGCCGAACTGGCACATGAGGGGGCCCAGCTGCCCAGAGGCCAAGGCGGCGCTGAACATACCCAGAGCCTGCAAAGGACAGCCCGACGCCCTGAGTGCACGCCTGGCAAACGCCCCAGGGGAACGGGGCGTGGAGGGTTGCCTGGGCCAGGTGCAGGGACAGCTGGTGACAGGGAAGCCCGTGGAAGGTGAGCCCTGTCCCCAGCCACTGAGCACACAGCGGGCGGCACCCGGCCACAGCTCCTACCTGCTGGAACTGGGGCGAGGTCAGCGTGTTCTGGATCTCCTCTGCCGTCTGCGGCAGTGATTCTCCAGAGGGCAGGTAGGGCAGCAGGCGCTCCTGGACATCCGCGTTGGCAAGGATAGGTGCCATGATCTCGGGCGTCAGAACACTGGCCAGGTCCACTGAGGCGTAAGCACACAGCCATCAGCGGCTCGAGGCCAACGGCAGACACCCAAGCCGTGGCATCGTCGGGGGGGCGAGGCGAGGGAGCAGCGGCTCAGCCCGGAGGCCTGCTCGGCCCACCTCGGAGAGGCAGCAAGCGCGCAGGAAGGGGACAGCAGGCCCTTCACCCCCAAGCCTGGAGCCGAGCAGCGCGTGCGTTACCTTGCTGGCCGCCTCCTGGCCCGGCCGGCACGTTCATTGTAGCTAGAATGCTCTGAAGGTCGCTCAGCTGGATGGGCTGGGTTGGGCTGGCTGCCGTGCTGGTTCCATTACCTGAGCTGGGTGCGGGGCTCGGGCTGGTCACGGAGGCGGCCGCTGGAGCAGAGGGGGCTGGGGTGGCTCGGGTAGAAGAGGTGGTGGAGGACGGGGTGACGGCTGCGGACTGGCTCCGGGAGCTGGAAAGAGCAAGGGCAGCCATGGAGCGACCACACACCCTAGAGGTGCCCACGGCAGGTCGCTCCTACAGCAGTGGTCCTTGAACTGCCAGGGATCCGGAACAGTCGAGACCCCAAAAAGGTCCCTCCCCAGGTGTCTCCTCAGTCCTGCATCTCCTATGTCCAGTCACCCTGAAGGATGGGACTCCTGTGGCACGTGGGGGTGTGGGGCGGGGGCAAGGCTCACCTGGACGAGGAGCTGCTGGCTGGAGGCCCTCCGCTCCCCAGGAGGCTGGCCAGGCCCGGCCCGGTCAGGGCCCCCAGCCCACCTGCAAGGACACATGAGCTCAGCCGCCACCCCGTCCCGAAGAGCCCACCTCGCCCTGCCAGATATCCTACACTAACACCAAGGGACAAGCAGGGGAGAACAGGGACCACAGTGGGCCAGGGTGCCAGAGCCGTGACTGCTGGGGCTGTAGCATTCTAGAAGCTTATTCCGCGCGTCACATCGTTTCTGTCTCCCATCGCGCTAACGACGCACTTAGGTCCAAGGTAACGCGCAGCCCACGCCTGGCACAGTAGCGAGGGTCTCCCTTCCGCCCAAGCGGCAGCCGTCCCAGCGCAAGAGGCGGCGGCAGCGGGCAAGCCCCCCGAGGGGAACCTGAGCAGAAGGCCCAGCAGGAGCCCCGCTCCCAGGCCTCCTGTGGGCCCCTCAAGTACAGAGCGAGGTCTTCACCACGGACCAGCTCCCAGCTCAAACCACAGGGCACACGGGCCCGGCCCAGGGACAGAGGTTCGAGAACCACCGAGAAGGAAACATTCCAATCCCAAAGCGACCCTCGCCAAAGGCCACGCGGTGCGCACGCGGGGCTTACCCAGTCCTCCGAGGCCGGCGGGTCCGATGAGCTGCATGAGCTGGCTGTGGCTCATGTTCCCCAGCAGGCTCTGCAAGCCGCCCTCGCCTGCGGGACAGCACGCGCTCAGACTCGGCGGTCCTGGCTGAGACCGCGCGCGCCCGTGAGCCCGCCCTTCAGCGTGCCCTGCCCTCACAGCAGCGCCTGGGATGAGACAACACGGCGGGGCGGGCGCACAGTTCTATCCCCAGGAGCTGGACGGAGACTTGGACTTGGGACGACTAAGAGGCTTCTAACTCGGAAACCTCCGTTTCCACTTAACAACCACAGGGACTCAGTGGGCTGAGTCTGCCTTCAGCTCAGGTCAGGACCTCAGGGTGCCGGGATCAAGTCCTGCGTCAGGCCCCCTGCTGAGCGAGAGGGGTGGGGGCGGGTCCCTCTGCCTCTGCCCCGCCCCCGCCTCGCACGCGCTCACAGAACCCTAACGTAAGAGGAGAAGCAAGACAACGACCACGTTGCAAGCAGCGACAAGGCGCTGTGCGTATCATCAGGAACACACGTCCCCTGCGGGCACTGCCGCGCCAGCGCGTTCTGGAAGGTGGCACCTACCGCCCAGCGCGGAGAGCTCGTGGCCTCCCGTCCCGCTGGCCCCCAGCGCGCCCGGCATTGGAGGGCTGTTCAGGCACTCGTTGACCTTCCGGCAGTGCTCCTCGTCCTGGTCAGTCTTGGGCTCCTATAGGGGGAGGACAGGACCACAGCTGCGAGGGGGCGGTCCGCCGCCAGCAACGTGGGCCCGGTCCACAGCCGCACGGCACCGAGGACCCGGCAGGGCCGAAGGGAACGGCCACCCGTCAGTGTTGCGGAGCTGCGGCCACGCTCACTCGGCGGCCGCAGACTGAGGCCCTGAGAGCCCCGGGGCCGCACACAGCGACGCCTTCTCGGTGCCTCACACAACAACCTAAAAGCCACGAAGCCCTCCTGCACCTCGTATAGGAGCGTGACACGGTGACATAACCCTCCTATCACACCACTGCCCACGAGCCAGCCCACCCGTGGCCCTTCGGGGTTCACCAGAAACCCCAGAAAGCACACCTGGCAGGCACTCAACACCAGCGCCCCAGGGTGTAGGCCGTTCTCAGGGAGCACCACCCCCTACGTGCCCCCACAACCACGAGATGAAGCACCCACAACCGGGCACGCGCTGTGGGTCTGCTGGGGGCCAGGGACACAGAAGGGGAACAACACAGCGTCCCCCACGCCCAGAGCAGAAGGGAGCAGGGCAGGCGAGCAAAACCGGGCACGGCAGAGCTGGCGGAACGTTCCCTGGGAGAACCCGGAGAAACAAGCTGGGCCCTCCCGGGCCTGCAAGACTCCCCGTGCGCGCCGCACCCGCCCAGCCCGCTGGTCCACGCGGCTCTCTCACCGCGTGCTCAGAGACCAGGGTCTGCAGCACAGCCTGGCCGGCCCTGCGAGAGAAACCGCTCCTGCCCTGCCCTGGTACGTGCCAGGGGAGGGCAGTGGGGTCAACCTCCACGGAAGGAAACTGGAAACATCTGTCTGCAAAGGCCTCCAATCACCCACTTGGAACACGTGCGCTTCGGGGTGTCCGCCCAGAGACGCCCTCCCACCTCCCATACGGGAAACAGCCTCCGAGTCACTGTAACCTGCTGCGGCAGCACCACGACCAAATAAGCCCAGCGGCCGGCCGGCGGGACAGCCCCGGCACGCTGACCCCCAAAGACCCCCAAACCACACGACAGGAAGGCTAGGGGAGGCAGGGCTCAGAAAAGCAAACGGAGCAAGGAGAACACAGGGTCAGCACTGCTCCGGCCCCGGGCTGCATCCGGCGGGGCGGGGCGGGGGTCCGCAGTCAGCAGAGTGACACTGGGGTCCCGTCCAGAAAGCACTCTTGTCCATGTGCCAAGACTTCCGGACCTTGCAAGAGCACCAGGAGCCCAGCCGCAAGTGCCCGGACTCTGGAAGTGGCCCTGCTCCAGGGCCCCCGGCCCCCACCCCCAGAGAGAGACCCAGGAGTTCTCAGGGTCCCCGATGCTCAGCGAGCATCAGCCGTTTTGGGAAAGTGAGTCCCAGCGTCCATCTGGCGAGCACATCTACGAGAGACACCGCGCACAGCCCGCCACGCACCTGCATCCAGAAGAAGAGCCGTTTGGAGCCTGCCTTGAACTTGAGCACGTAGACCCTCCCACTGGGGCACTGCGGCACCCGCTTGAACTCACAGTCGTCCGGGAAGATGATCAGGTCCTTCCGAGAGCGCAGGGGGGTCAGCCTCACCCAAACACCCACTGCGGGTCCCACCACCTCCCAGGGAAGCGCGCAGGCTCCTCCTCTCCAGGGGAGCGGTGGGAGGGGGTCCAGGGCCCAGGCCCCTTGCCAGGAGGGCCTCCTCTGGTGGAGAAGACAGGGTCAGAGGCGCCCCCCCAGGGCATGAGGGCCAGGACGGGGGCTCCGGCTCCGCGCTCAGCGGGGCAGGGAGGCTTGCGGCTCTCCAGAGACCTAACAAGGACACCTTGGGAAGGAGCCGGCGGGGGCGGGGGGGGGGGCAAGCGAGCGGAAGGGCAGACGCCCCAAAGCGGCGGCTCGCAACGCGCAGACCCCGCCGGAGCACCGCCAGAGGCTGGCCAGGCCGCGAGGCAGGGCGCTGGCGGACCGCCGGGCCGGGCGCGAGAGGAGAGCAGAGCAGAGGGGAGCGCGGGTCGGGGAGCGCGTCGGGGAGCGCGTCGGGGACCGGGTCCGGGAGCCGGGAGCGGGTCGGGGAGCGGGTCCGGGAGCGCATCGGGGAGCGGGTCGGGGAGCGGGTCCGGGAGCGCGTCGGGGAGCGGGTCCGGGAGCGCGTCGGGGAGCGGGTCCGGGAGCGCATCGGGGAGCGCGTCGGGGAGCGGGTCCGGGAGCGCGTCGGGGAGCGCGTCGGGGAGCGGGTCCGGGAGCGCATCGGGGAGCGCGTCGGGGAGCGGGTCCTGGAGCGCGTCGAGGAGCGGGTCCGGGAGCGTGTCGGGGAGCGGGTCCGGGAGCGCGTCGGGGAGCGGGTCCGGGAGCGTGTCGGGGAGCGGGTCCGGGAGCGCGTCGGGGAGCGCGTCGGGGAGCGGGTCCGGGAGCGCATCGGGGAGCGCGTCGGGGAGCGGGTCCGGGAGCGGGTCCGGGAGCGCGTCGGGGAGCGGGTCCGGGAGCGCGTCGGGGAGCGGGTCGGGGAGCGCGTCGGGGAGCGGGTCGGGGAGCGCGTCGGGGAGCGCGTCGGGGAGCGGGTCCGGGAGCGCGTCGGGGAGCGGGTCCGGGAGCGTGTCGGGGAGCGGGTCCGGGAGCGCGTCGGGGAGCGGGTCCGGGAGCGTGTCGGGGAGCGGGTCCGGGAGCGCGTCGGGGAGCGCGTCGGGGAGCGGGTCCGGGAGCGCATCGGGGAGCGCGTCGGGGAGCGGGTCCGGGAGTGTGTCGGGGAGCGGGTCCGGGAGCGCGTCGGGGAGCGCGTCGGGGAGCGGGTCCGGGAGCGCGTCGGGGAGCGGGTCCGGGAGCGCGTCGGGGAGCGCGTCGGGGAGCGGGTCCGGGAGCGCGTCGGGGAGCGGGTCCGGGAGCGCGTCGGGGAGCGCGTCGGGGAGCGGGTCCGGGAGCGCGTCGGGGAGCGGGTCGGGGAGCGCGTCGGGGAGCGCGTCGGGGAGCGGGTCCGGGAGCGGGTCCGGGAGCGCGTCCGGGAGCGGGTCCGGGAGCGCGTCGGGGAGCGCGTGGGAGCAGCCCCGGCCGCGCCCGCAGGCCGCCCCGCCGCCGAGCGCACTCACGTCCTCCACGGTGCCCGACGTGCGGTCCTTCCAGCAGAAGTGAATGAGGGAGTCGTCCGTCTGCTGGATGTACACGAGCCCTTTCCGCTTGTCCGGGGTGACGGTCGTGCCCTTCAGCGACATCTTCCCCGCGCGGAACTCCACCAGGTACTTGTTGGAGGAGCCCCGCGAGCCGGGCACCAGGCTTGGGAACAGCGCGCCCGAGGTCGTCATCCTGGAAGAGCCGCCCGCACGCGCGCCGGGTCACGGCGGGGGCGCCCCGGCCGCGCCTCCCGCGGAGCTGCCCTCGCGGAGCCCGGCCCCGGGCCCCAGCCCCACGACGCCCGAGCCCGCGCCGCCCGCGCCGCCCGCGCCGCCCGCGCCGCCCCCGCCCCCCCCGCGCGGCCGCCCCCGCAGCTCGCGGCCCCGCGCGGCCCCCGGCGTCACGCTGGCAGGCGGGCGACACGGCCGCGGCGGGCCGAGTCCGGGGCCCCCCAGAGCCGCCGCCCCGCGCACAGGCCCCCCCACCCGGGCTCGCCGGCCGCCCCCGCGCCCCACACCCCGGCCTCCGCGGACCCGACCCCGGCTCCGGCACCCCGACGGCGCAGGCCCCGCCCCCGCAGCCGGCCCCGCCCCCGGCGACCCCCGCACCTGGCCCGCGCCGCGACTCGGCCGAGAGGCACCGTCCGGGCTCGCTCTTCCTCCTCAGCGCCTGCCGGGCCCCGCCGGAAGTCCCCTCTCGCTCCGCCCCTCCCGCCGCTCTCGCCGGCGATTGGGCTGCGTCAGGGGCGGGGCCGACGCTGAGCCGTCAGCGATTGGGAAGGACAGCCGTCCATCGGCCCTCCCTCGCCCGCCCCGCGCTCGCGTTCCCTTCCGGCGGAAGCGCGGGCGGGCGGCGCGCGGGCCAGAGCGGCTCCTATTGTTGCTGTGTCATAGGGGCGCGGCGGCGGCCCCTGGCGGCGGCGTCCGGAACAGCGCGGCGGGCGCCGACCGACCGGGGCGGGGGGCGTTGGAGTGCACACCCCCCACCGTGGCGGGAGAGCTGGTGCACCTGTCGCAGATTCACGGCCGGAGCGACACGCCAGGTCCCAAGGCGTGCGGGAAACAGCCCTCACGTCAGGGGATCTAGGACGCTGGGGCTGGGGAGGGCCGGCTTCGCGACCCCAGGGCTGTGTCGCCGAATCACAGCCCTGGACGTGGGGGTCCAGAGTCAGCGCCCAAGACACCAGCGGTGCTCGTCTGGGGGGCGATGGAGCTGCCGCGCTGCCTCCCTGTTCCCCGTGACACTGCTGGCGTGGCTGCCCCCATTCTCCCCCGGGGGGTCCCCCTCCTTCCCCTTTCTCCTTTTGGGGTCCCTTCATTCCCCAGTCTCCCTGGGGGTCCCCCATTCTCCCACCAGGAGTCTCCTTATGCCCCATTCTTCTCTTGGGGTCCCCCATTCCCTCCATCCTCCCCTGGGGGTCCCCCATTCCCCTCTGATGACGGTGCTGGCATGGCTGCCCCCCATTCTCCCCTGGGGGTCTCCCTATTCTTCCCATTCTTTCCTGGGGGGCCCTGGTCCTCTGTGATGACAGTGCTGGCATGGCTCCCCTCACTGTCCCCTAGGCAGGTCTCCCTACTCCCCCATTCTCCCCTGGGGATCCCCCGTTCTCCCGTGATGAGTGCTGGGGGCCCCCCACATTCCCTCTGTGTGTGTGGTTCCCAGAGGCTAACGTGTGCTCACAACAGAATGAAGAGGCCACTGTCCCAGCGCGACCCGATGTTCACAAGGACCGGGTGCCCTCCGTTTCCACACTGCTCCGCTGGGACACAGTAACCACGCGGGGCACACCCACCCAGAGCCCCGGGCCCTCCCAGCCCGCACCAGAGACCCCTCCACGAGCAAGGCCACTCTGCACCATGCTGCCTGACAGTTTGTCACCTGCGTGTCACCTCTGTTAAGCTTTTCACAAAAAGTATCAAAGTGGAAGGTGGTTTCGTTTCGAAGATTTATTCACGTTGACGCAGGTGAGACTGGTGCGTTCACTTGAACCCATCCGTGACGTTCTGTATAATGGTCTCAGGTACAGCCACTTTTTTAAAAATATTTTTTATTTTAGAGAGAGTGAGCACGGGCAGGAGGACGGACGGAGAGGATCTCCAGCAGATTCCCCGATTCCCGGCCGAGCGGGAGCCTGATGTAGGGCTCGATCCCAGGACCCCGCAATCAGGATGTGAGTCAAAATCAAGAGCCAGGCATCCAGGTGCCCCCGAAGGAAAACCACTTCTGTATCCGTTGTTTTGTGATCTAAAGACTCACCAATTTTGCTTTGTTTTTGAAAACGTAGCTGTTTTTCATTTAAAAATGTTTTTGTTGATAAATAATAAGCCTTTTACTTTTTAACTAGCAAATACTTCCACTTCATTTCATTTCCTAGTAAATGCCAACAGAGCAAACCACACACAGGAGCTCCCCGGGGCCCCAGAGACCACATGGGAGAGGGGCATGGCCCTGAGCCCACGACAGCAAGTGCCCTGCTGGTGACACTCAAGGACACCAAAGACAACGGTGGCTGCCTGAACACAGGCCAGCGGGCAGGAAGAGTCAGGAAAAGTTAAGAATTGGCCACAGGAGGCCGCAGGGAAACCAATGTTGGACCGGAAGAGCGTGGTTCCCCCCAGCCCGTGGCCTCGAGGGGCTCACCGGAGCACTTCCTCTCTTTGAGCTGGGGGCCTGTGTCTGAGGCTGGTTCCGTGGCTCGTGTGCAGGAAGGACAGTGGCCGCAGGCAGACGAGCGTGGCCAAGGCCCCTGGGTGTGCCCGCCCCTGACTGTGGGGTGCTGTGGGGGACAAGGCAGCGGGGTGGGTGGGTCCAGTGGCTCCTGCACAAGGGGTGGGCAGGGCACGGGGACCGTGGCGCCTGGACACATCACCAAAGGGGCACAGCCAGCAAGAGGCACAGGAGCAGAGAGCCCACGCCATTCTTCATAAGAGAAACGCAAATTAAAACACACCGATGAGAAGGGCAGGAAGCCCGAGAAGGGAGTGCGACAGGACTAAGTGCTGAGGCCGGGGCTGCCCGCAACCGCACGGTTCGCTCGGTCCGCACGGTTCGCACAGTCCGCACGGTTCCGCAGCGGGGTTCCGCAGCGGGGTTCCCACGATCGTCTTTCTTTCCTTTTAACGATCCTCTTTTCTTGGAGGGAATGGTAGGTTTAGTCCCCAGGTGAGCAGGAAGTACCGAGTGCTCCCATGTAGCCCTCCGCACGCACCTCCTCCTGCCGTCAGCATCCCCGCCGGCAGGCGCGCGTGTGACAGCCCACGGACCCGCGAGAACACGCAGTGTCACCAGTGGCCCATCTCCCTGCCCGCCACCTGTGTGTCTGGACTCACGCATGACGCGGACCCACCATCACAGTGTCGCACGGTGTGGTCTCACGGCTGGGAGTCCCCTGCCCTCCTCCCGTCCATCCCTCTGTCCTCCCTAACCTCTGGCAAGCACTGACCACTTCTTTCCCGTGTTTTTTGTGGTGGTAGGATACACATGACGTCAAATTCACCATCTTAACCCTCAGTGAGCCGTTCAGTGACGGAAACATCCACGATGTTGTGCCGCATCAGCATCCTGTCACCTTTCGAGACACCAACCCCGCCCCCCGCCCCTGTCGCCGCCATCCTACTGCCCCTCACGTTCTGATGACCCTCGTATGTGACGTCGATGGGAGTCCTGCAGTCTTCGTCTTTCCGTGAGGGGCTTGTCTCGCTGAGCGGGGCGTCCTCGAGGTCTGCCCACGTGGCAGCACATGTCTGGGTCCCCCCCACCCTGGCTGGCGTAGAGCACGTGGTATTCATCCGTCCATCCCTGGCGGACCCGGGCAGCCCCCGTGACTCAGCAGTGGTGGGGAACACTGCTGTCGGCGTGGGCGGACAGACATCTCTTCGGGACCTTGCTTTCCGATCTTTCCAGCACAGCAGCACAGTGGGATTTCCGGATCCTCTGGTAACGCTGTGGGTAACGTTCTCCGGAGCTGCGATCCTGTCTTCCACAGCAGCTGCCCTGCTCTGGATTCCCGGCAGCAGCCCGTTCCGGCCTGACCCGTGCAGTCGCGGTGAGCTCAGATTTGCATTTGCCACGTGATTCGCGAGGCCGGGAGTCTTCTCACGGACTTACTGGCCCTTTGTGCATCTTCTGTGCACAGGGTCTTCTGCCTGTTTTTTAGATCAGGTTTTTGTTTGCTTAGTTTGAGAAATTCCCTGCATATTCTGGATGTCATTCTCCTGGCAGATGTTGTGTTTGTCTCTCTTTTCTCCCATTCTGTGGGTTGCATTTTTATCTGATGCTACTCTAATGCACAAACATCTAGTTTCCATCTTGCCCAATTTGTTTATGTTTTTTGTTGTTACCTGTGCCTTCAATGTTCTACCTAAGAAATCACTGCCAAGTCCTACGTCACTAAGCTTGTGCCCTATGCTTTCTTCTACAAGTTTTATGGTTGGGGCGCCTGGGTGGCTCAGTCGCTGGGCATCTGCCTTCGGCTCAGGTCGTGATCCCAGGGTCCTGGGATCGAGCATCAGGGTCCCTGCTCAGTGGGGAGTCTGCTTCTCCCTCTGCCCCACCAACTTGTGTTTATTCTCAGTCAAATAATGAAATATTTTTAAAAATAAATTAAAAAAATAAAAATTTTATGGTTTTGGGTGTGACATTCCGGTCTAATTTTGTAGAGGGTGTGGGGCAGGGGTCCCGCTTTCCCAGCACTATTCGTTGAAAAGACTGTCCTTTCCCCTTGTCATCTGATCCTGTATGTTGCTGGTGACTATGAGACAGTACAGATTTCGTCCAGTGCACACGGGTGACCTTCACTGTAAGTTAGGGCGCGATCCCACTTTGTGCGGCTACCTGCTGTGAAATCGGGGGCGAGCCCACCTTCCTGCACTCCCTTTTTCTCCTCCACTGGTTGGACTGAGGGAATTGTGGGGATTAAGCACCCAAGATGGTAGGTAATGGCTCTGGCAGTGCTGAGTGCTCCATGATCCCTGTCATCGGACACCGCAGCCCATAGGGGGGATCCTTATCTAGGCACCTGGGCATCCCAAGGGCATGAGCATCTCAGGGACCGTCTGTCCCTCTGACCAGAACCACCGTGGCTATCCAGAGGACTGTCTCCACTCAGCTCATACTCCTGGAAAGTATGCAGCTGCTGGGTGCCTCGGACAGGGGCCAGGTAGCAAGGACCCTCGAGTCATACTACTGTGCTCTGGGCATTTCATTGCTTTCAGCAATGGGTTCTGATCCCCAGGACAGAAGAGAGATGGTCACTCAGAGCTCCCCACCGCTCAAGAGAACACAGACCCCTTCACCCGTCCAGTGGCCCACCTGGTGGTGTCACAGGTGTCCCTGAATCGCCTCTCTACCATGACAAGCAGTTTTCTGGAACATTCCATTTGCTGGGCCAGTCCTACAGAACACACAGTTCAAACCTCTGGCATCGGTGCGTGGGACTCGTCCACAGCCCGTCTGCAGCCCTTTCCAGAGAGGCCAGAACAGCTGAGACAATGAAAAATTGTTCAGTGCCAAACAAATGTCAGTACAACCCATTTTCAAAGAAATCTGTATTTGGAGCTAGGGTTTAACACTGACCTTCGTAGATCTGTACCAGTCTACCCCCAAACAATCCAGGAGTGGTTGATTCTGTTTATACAGACGGGTGCTGCCGGTTGTTACATATTATAAAAATAAATGCATCTCACTAGCACGCTTTCTCGCCTGACATTTTCATGCTACGCTGACAGGATAAACAGGGCTGAAAGCCGGCCACGCACGCGCTCGCCAGGAAGGGGGACCGGTGTCCATGCTGTTGGCCGCTGTAGAGATCACGCGGCCCATTACTGACCGTGTGACTTGGGGCAATTTGCTTGTCAAAGAGGCAAACCAGCTGTGCGACCACTGGGCTGACTGTCCGGTAAACCCCAGTGAGAGACACCAGACGTGCCGCTCTCACGTGGCAGAGCCCGCACACGGAGAACAGGGAAGCCAGCCAAGCCCCGCGTGACTCATCCTGAGGAGGGACCCCAATCTTTGTACCCACTGCAGACCCAAGAAAGTCCCATTTAAAAAAAAATATTTTAGGGGTGTCTGGGAGGCTCAGTGGGTTAAAGGCTCTGCCTTCGGCTCAGGTCATGGTCTCAGGGTCCTGGGATCGAGCCCCACATCGGGCTCTCTGCTCAGCGGGAGCCTGCTTCCCCCTCTTTCTCTGCCTGCCTCTCTGCCTACTTGTGATCTCTGTCTGTCAGATAAAGAAATAAAATCTTTTTTTAAATGTATTTATTTATTTATTTAAAAGCGAGCGAGAGAGAGAGACGGAGCGCGCACACGCACAAGCAGGAACACAAGCCGGGGGAGAGGCAGAGGGAGAAGCAGACTCCCTGCGAAACAAGGAGCCCGATGTGGACTCGATCCCAGGACCCCAGGATCATGACCTGAGCCGAAGGCAGACGCTATGACTGAGCCCCCCAGGTGCCCCCAAGAAATCCTTTGGAAGACGTCTGAAAGTCTGGGTGCTGAGACAGAGAAACTGGACAGGGAGAGCGCTGTACTAACTGGACTTTGCCCCAGGCCCACCCGTCCCTAGTGCGACGCAGCTCTTCCTGACCCTGCCCTTCGCCCCTGCTCGGCGAAGGCTGTCCCATGGGGAAGGGTTACTGGTGCTTCTGGGCTAGGAAGCGTCCCAGTGCCGCCATCCTCCGTGCTCCCTGTGGATACTGGAGACTGGCAAAGCCAGTCAATCACCATCCCTCTTGGGGAGCACTTCTCGAAGAGCCAGTGTTCTCAGAAGCAGCTTCTGGCCAAGGCTGCCCAGAGGGCTGGCTGATCTCGGGGAGCCTCCTGGCGTTTCTCTCATCCTGCTCTGATTTCCTGACCCTGTGTTCCAACAAGGACCCGCAGGCAGGTGCCGTGTCCTCTGCATTCACTGTAAACGCTGCCCAGTGGGTGGGCTCCAGGTTCCGTCAGACAGAAGGCCAGTGCCTCAGGCCCTGGGCCTGCCTGGGGCTCCCAGAGGCCGCCAGGCTGCACCTGATCCCTCTCCCAAGCGCCAGGCCCGCTGGGTCTGCTGGGGGGTCCCCCACACCAGTCCGTGTGTCTGGCAGGTCTGGGGGCAGCCCCTCCCGCAAGCACAGGGGTCATAAGCTTTGCAGGTGGGGTCAGAAGGGGCTGTGAGGCCGAGGAGGCGCTCAGTGCTGCTCCCTGGAGGCGCCCTGCCTGCGACCCCTTGACCTCCATTGGCTGACATCCCGAGCAGCCGAGACCCTCCGGGAGCACCGTGTCTGCAGAGAAGGGCCCCTTGGACCCTCGAATCCCAAGTCGGCCTGTGCGGAGACGAGAGTGCTTGGGCGGGCCTCAGCGTCTGTGGCAGCCTGGCGTGGCCTACTGCGGTGACGTCCCTGACCTGCTTCTCCACAGCCTCCTCCCAGGCACGCGCCACACCCACGCTGGGGCCACGCCGGGGCAGACTCGTGCTGGCTCCGCGCCCCAGACAGGACTGACTCCAACGTGAGGTGGCCTGTGAGGTCTGATCAGAGCCAGGAGCCCCAGGGCATTAGTCCATATTAGACACAAGACAAACTCCAAGACAGCGTCTGTCTGTCCAGAGTGAAATCTCCAGGGCCCCCTGATAAATGCACAGAGTCCAGGGGCCACGTAACGGAACCCAAACTTCAAAGGGGAACAAACCCAAATTTGAGGTTCTTTGGGAAAGCACACTCTACTTTTCATTCCCCAGGGACATTCTAAGCTACAAAACAACTCTAAAAAGCTCCTGGGCCCACACGGCAAAGCCACAAGGACATCCGAGGCAGCCGTCACAGTCCGCACAGGCCTAACGCATCAGCACCAGGGGCTTGTTTTTTTAAAAGCATTTTCTACCAAAAAACTCTATTACAGACCAATATCTGACATCCGAGATTATCAGGGGAGACAAAGGAGCAGCTCTAAGTTCACTTATCAGCATCTGCAGAAACGGCAGGTTAAAATCTGTAAGCCAAGTGACCAGGGACCCGCAGACACACGAGGCCCTGGAGCTGGCTGTCCTGCTCCTCCAGCCCCATGCAATGAGCCCCTGAAACCCACCCTTGCCGGCCAACTTCAAAGCCCAAACCTTGGGGCACCTGGGTGGCTCAGTGGGTTAAAGCCTCTGCCTTCAGCTCAGGTCATGATCCCAGGGTCCTGGGATCGAGCCCCGCATTGGGCTCTCTGCTCGGCGGGAAGGCTGCTTTCCCCTCCCCCTCTGCCTGCCTCTCTGCCTACTGGTGGTCTCTGTCTGTCAAATAAAAAAATTGTTTAAAAACAAAAGTCCAAACCTTGCTGGCCAATGACTGGTGGCCATGAGAAATGGATTCATCCAGAACAAGTCGCTCAAAGGCCCTCGGCCCTGTCACACAGGGTCCCCCACTCAGACAGCCAAAGTCTCCTCTCGGAATAGCGTCCCCTGCGCAGCCTGCGCCAGCCGCCCCGCTCCGCTCCCCTCCAGCGGATCACCCTCGGTTTCCCCCCACACTGGGCCTTCCGGCGTCCAAAGGTACAAAATCAAGCCTTCAGAACAAGTATTCGCTTTTAAAAGTGTTTTAATTACAAATGTGATGTTGAAGCCTGGACACACAGTGACGACACCCTCTCCCGAGAACCCGCCACTCCCTACATGAGACCGCATGTGCCTGAGTGTGCAAGTATGTGCGAGCCGTCGGCGGAAGGCCTTCCGCTCGGAGCTCTGCTGTGCCCTGTGGCGGTGACATTTCTACAGAAAGACCACAGTCACTTGAAAAGATGTTTGCTAAATGGACATACGCTTAGTTTTTGTTAAATAATTTTAATCACAGGCTGCTCTGGGCCCTCCTGCGGCGCCCGCCCGCTGGGACTCGCCCGCGTCTGAACACACATGCTGGGCCGACGGGGACACGACCACGCCGCGGGTGTGGGCAAGACGCTGCAGGCCAGGACACTGGCTCTGTGATGCAGCAGTGTGGCCCGCGCTGACGAGGACGCCCTGGTGACAAGAGGAGCGGACGAGGGCAGAGGCAGGGCTCCCTTCCCCGCTGGGAGCGGCCCAGGGAGTGCGGTCGACAACCCTCGAGGTTTCCGGCCGGCCCGGAGTGTCAGGGTAGCGCTTCCTCTCGGACAGACAATTGGGGATTAATGCATATGCTCTTCAGCAAAATACCATTCAAGTAGTTTTAACTTAAATATTTTAAAAGTAATCTTTACATTATCGAAGATTGGTAAAAAATACAGAATCTGACAACTTTTCATTTCATTCAATCTGCTGCTTTGACAACCTCCACGCCCGCACTACCGGGTAAAGCTCCTCCAAGGACTTCCAGATCCATCTTCCCTGTTACTGGTTCACATCCGACAGTCCCGGGAGCCCTGCGCCCCTGCGTGATGAGGAGGACTGTGGAGGGATTTTCGACTATGGGAGCCCCTCCCGGTCATGGGCTTTAGTTACGAACTTTCCAGGGAAGAGGGTGCGGTCAGCGACACAGCCCAGCCAGGTCCCGTCGGCGGAGGGACTGCAAAGGGTTTCCCTTTTCCACCCTCGACGGGAACATGATGAGCCCAAGTGAAGCTTTACAGAGGCTGCGACAGTAGTAGAATGTTTGGCAAAATCGAAAGTTAATTAGAATAAAACCCCCACTGGGGACGGTGGTGCCGCTGCGCACACGGTCGCTGGAGAAGCCAGTCTCTGCGGCGGCCGCAGCTCCGGGCAGCCGCTCGGCGCAGTCCAGCCTCCGGTCCCGCGGCCGCTCCAGCCCTCAGTAGATATCCGGGCAGCGGGAGAAATTCCGCTCAAAGTAACCCCCCGTGTACAACCAGTCGGGGGTCCCCGTGTGCGGGTTGCTGCCCTGGTGGAACCACCTGCAACACAGACGAAGGCTCGGGAGGCCAGGGGCTCGGGGGGCGTGCGCGGTCAGGGCTGTGCTCCCCTGGGCCTGAGGACGCGGCCCCCCACAGCAGCAGCCCGCGCGACGACTTCAGTTGAGAACCTAATCATGCCTAATCACGCCTTCCCTGAGATGGACGCGGTCCCCTACGAACAAGCCTGGGGTTCGCCAGCCAAAGCCCAAGAATTTAACAGAAAACATGCCGTGCCAGCAGCAGAGAAGACTGACGGGTCCGCTCCGCGGGGCCTGCCCCTCTCAGGATGGGAGCGCACACTGCTGCGCCCTCCCGTGGAGCCTGCCTCTGGCTGTGCAGAGGGGAGAGCCAGGGGGTGGAGGGGAGAGCCTGAGGGCGGAGGGACAACCGGGGCCACCACCGGGCCACGTTTTAAGCCCTGCGCCCTAGGAAGACCCCACTGGCTCCCGTGGGGCACCTGTGCCCCTGTGCCATCCACCATCCCGACCATCCCCACCCCCAGCACCGTGCGCCGCACCTGCAGCCCTCCCCCAACTCCACCCCCCACCCCAGGACCCCCCCCTCCCCCAAGCCCCACCCCACTCCATGGCCCCGCACCCTCACTGTGCTCCCACTCTTGCAGCCCCCATCCCCTCCCCCTGCACCCCTCCTTACTCCGCCCCATACCTCTGCAGTCCCCCTCCCTCCTCTGCCCCTGCAGCCCCTCCTTCCCACCCCTGCGCCCCGCCCCCGACCCCCTGGGCCACCTCTACTTCTGTTGCACAACATGAAGACAGCAGAGGTTGCCTGCAGGTTACCGCAGAGTCGGTGTGGGGGGCTCACAAAGTAGGAGTCACCATCTTAGGACAAAATATCGTTATCTTCACAATGTACTTTTAAAATCAACTACTTAGATAAAAACAACGAAATAAGGCTAACTCTTTCCAAGCTTTTTCTAGAAGGAAGCCAATTCCAAATATCAAACTCCTAAAAGCCCGGTATTAAATCAGACCGGGAGCCCAAGCACAAGGGGTTGGCTTTAAGAATGTCAGTCACGTAACCATGGCCGGAGGCTCCCGTCCTGGAGCCTGAAGCGTGATGGGAAGGATCGGAGCAAACCGCGCACGGCCGCCGGATCACTGCTGTGGGGTCGCGTGAACAGACCCGTTTCTCGTTACGCTTCAGCGCCACAGCACTCACCTCACTGAGCGCTCATCGCATGGGGCATTGTCCCCTTGCCACTGACAACTGACAAACCACAAGTCCCCACAATTCCGCAGGGAGAAAGCAGGCGGTGGTCCAGGGGGCTGGGGGGCAGCGTCTGTGCTCTGTCTTTCTGCGTCTCTGTCACCTGGTCTGAGCACGGGTGCGTCCTGGCCGGCGGGCGCCCTGGCCGGCGGGCGCCCCGGAGCACACGGGGCACCGTGCCCCACCCCCCGCAGCCCCTCAGGCCACCTGTGCCACATGGCAGGCGGCGTGGAGAGCAGCCAAGCAAGCGGCGGGGCCTCGGGTGACGGCTCAGCACACGGCTTCTTCTGCGGAGCTGCCTGTCCGAAAGCTGGGCCTGCCCCCCGCTAATGGCTTGGTTCAGACGACGGTTCCTTCTAAAACCTGCCCCTATCTGAGCAGAGCGCGCGGGGTCAGACACGCTGCAGGCAGGACCGCGAGCCCAGGTCTGAGGTGACCTGTGCCTGCACTGCGGGCCCGTCTGCGCCGTGGGCCCCACGCTAATGGGGCCCCAGGAGAGCTTCTGCTCAGCCCCACGGGCACACGGAGCCCTCAGCACTCCCCCCTCCCAGCCCCCGAGGCCTCACCTTGTCTGCCACTCAGCCTCCCGTTTGGCTCTCTCTCTCCGGGCCTCCCTCTGCTTCTCCTCCAGCCGCTCCTTCTCCTGGCTCGCCAGATCTGGGGGCCAAGCACACGACAGGACTGACGGTGAAGCTTCCGGCCGACCTCAAGCAGAGCAGGGTGCTAAAGGAAGCAGATGCCGGGATGCTCCCACCCCAGACCTGAGACCAATAGTCACACCGGCAAGAAGTGTCGTCGGTAAGCCAAACTCCGTCATGAGCGCACAGTGGCGCCCAGACACCAGTGGGGCCACGGCAAGGGGCCAGCTGTGGGCCCGCCCGACATGGGCATGCCGCACAGCTTGTGAAACAGCACCACGCAGGGGTGCGGTGAGGCTCATGGGCAACCTGACCCATAGGACAGGGGCAGCAGGAGCCACTTCCCACAGACCCGGCCCACAGGCTCAGCTGCCATGCGGGAGCCCGAGGGCCGCTGCCTGGTCGCGATGGCGAGCTCAGAGGCTGGGGTCTGCACGTCGCCAGCCCACCCTGAGCGGTCGCTCCACTGAACACCAACTGTGTACACAAATCCCAGGGCCACTTCGAACAGCCCTCTGGGGAGTCATCGGCTGCTGACCTGACCAAGGCAGCAGGGCAGGGAGCCTGCGGCCAGCTCCCTTGTCACACAGACGTGTCCACGGTACATGAAAGTCCGAGCCTGGGACAGGGGGCCTACTTTTAATGAGCAAAAGTGCCGTCTTTGGAATGCCACCCTAATGTCTGCTGACACAAAGCCTGGGGGTCTTGTAGTTTGCACGTATTCTGTTTCATTGCCTTTTTCCTGTCATTTAACTGTATTGTATTTGCAAATGATCGGCCTGCAACGAGCTAGCATCCTTAGAGCTCTTCCAGCACAGAGAGAGCACACGATGCAATGCGCGTCCGGCGCGTGCCTCTCTGTGCGCCTGCGGCCCGTGGGCCCCTCCCCCGCCCGCGTGCGCCCCTCCCCCGCCCGCGTGCGCACCCATGTCCCCGTTCTCCATGCCGCGGATGTCAGGGCGCCAGCGGCAGTCCGTGGGCGCCAGGGTCTTCTCCATGCCGCTCTGCAGCTCGTTGAGGCTGACAGTGAAACTGGTGAAATTGTACATCTGGGGAGAAAGGCACAGACGCTATTACTCTATCAGCCCTGGACTGCGCACGGCTCACAGCTCGAAGCCCTGGGAGTAGCGGAGGGTCACCCGCTGCCCCACTGATCCCCTGCCCAGGTGCGGCCCGAGAGCCCCACAGCGTGCCCCCGCTCCCCACAGGTACGGGGAAGGCCCGGGCACCGCCTGAGACACAGGGGTCAGAGGCAGGGGCCGCGGCCACCCCACACTCCAGCTCCGTTCCTGGGCCCGGGGCGCACCCAGTGTCTGGCAGGCAGCTCCACACAGACGGAGCCGAAGGACGGAGAAATGGGCGCTATTTTAAAAGACGAATTCCCTCCAAATACATAAGCCTTTTCGTTCCATGATACTGTTCACATCCTGCTGAGAGCAAACCCTAGCCAGCTAGGTAACAGGTACACAAGGGGACACTTGGTTTCCTTTCACTTACGTACACGTGTTCCGCCATGTTAACCGGACATGAAATACGATAGGAAACCGTGAAATATGTTTATATATAATTTACATATGAAGAAAATAATTAACAGTAGATATTAAAGTAAATTTATTGCACGTTATTACATTTATTATACAGTTACTTTATAGATGGTACGTTATTGTACACAGTATGACCTTATTATATGTGATAGAAATCAAGAATACATACCAAAATGCATTTAAGCCTCTAAATTGATAACTGAGAAAAACAGCGCCTCAGACCAACCCTGAACCGCCTTCAGGCCCTGGCGGGCGCAGGTCATCCAGAACAGACGGGTCACGCGCAGCGCGAGGTGGGGCGTGAGCTGGGGCGCGGCATGCCCGCACATGTGGGCAGAGCATGGCCTTCACTGCGGGCATGGCCTTGGCAGGGGCTCCGGGAGGGCCAGGGGCCCCCACAGGCTCACTCTGCAGCACGGTCCGACCGACGGACAGAGGGCCCCTAAGCTCCGGGACAACGGCCTGAGGCGGCGTGCGCACAGTCCCAGGGAACAACTGAGGGGCCTCGCCAGGGCTTGGGGGCACAGAAAGGCCCAGACCTGCAGGGGGGCATACGAACCTGGGCAGAGTTGGGGGGCCGAGTATTGACCCTCCAGAGTAGCTTGCTGCCAGGAATGACCTGCACCGTCTCCTGAACCTCGGGCACGGTGTCCACCACGTCGCCTTCGGCTTTCTGGGAGCCATCGTCCTGAAACACAGAACACCTTGGGACGGCCGGCCCGGAGGCACAGCTCTGTGTGCGCAACTGACCGGCCAGCAGCGGCCCTGGGCAGAGCAAGACGAGCTCACCAGCTAGGAGATGCGGTCGCGCTCTCTTTGCCGGGGCTCCCCCGAGAGAGGGCAGGGAATCGGCAGGGCCTTCCTGGGGGGAGAAGCCCACACAGTTCCGAGCATCGCCGGCAAGTCTGCTCGCCATGGGAGGGGCCACGCCATCCCAAACAGCGGGTCGGGTTCGAGCTAAGGGAGGCTCTCCTGAACCGGAGGCAGTCCCCTCACACCACAGCTCGGCCCGCAGTCGAGAACTGGCTCGCACCTGGGGTTTCATGGCATCTCAGCTCTTCCACACTGAACCCTAGCTGGAGAGCACCTCAGCAGAAACACACACAACGACCACCTTACTTTGCAAACTCAGTGGGGCCTAGAGAAAGAAGTGGGTCCCCACGAGCTGTTCCAGAATGCTGGACTATGACACAGTGGCCTCAGGAACCCCCAGCCGACTCCGACAGGGTGAGGTGCTGCTGGCCGCAGGCCACAGGGTTTGCTACCAGAAAGTTCGGTAAAGGCCGCTTAGGGATGAGTGTTCACGTAGAACTCCCTCTCAT
Organism: Mustela putorius furo; assembly: GCF_011764305.1. NCBI lineage: Eukaryota > Metazoa > Chordata > Mammalia > Carnivora > Mustelidae > Mustela > Mustela putorius. The sequence continues at coordinate 25,207,200 of NW_025422115.1, read as the reverse complement.
ATCTAGGTCACCCAAAGGACAGCGGAGCTAAGTCAAGTCTCCACGTTCTTTAAATGGAACTTTCCTTTTCTCAGAAGTCAAGAGCACGGTCAGAAGAAGGCCACAGAGCCAGATGCTGACGCCCTGGGGGAGGCCCAGCACCTTCGGGAGAGAAACACTGAACACTCTGGGTCAGGCCCGTGACTTCTTACCTCGCACTATCAGACGCCTCTTTTGAACTTTCTAGTCTGAGGCTTGAGTAACTAGGCCCGAGGGCACCAGAATCCCAGAGCTCCCAGGGAAGCCCTGAGGCGAAAACACTGCAACTGTGGGACATATCCTGAACTGAAAACACAGGCACGACACTCTCCGGGTGTCTCAGCAGGGTCTAAGCGAACCAGGCTCAGGGAGACGGCAGGTGCACCAGTAAGCGCCCAGACCGCAGGGTCGCCGGAGAGAAACACGGGTGTAGGTGCGTTCTGCCAGGCTTAGGGGAACGTGGTGGCACCAAGGAACCCCAGGCCCGCTGATAACACAGCCTGTGCACAACCCGCACGCAGATGAGCCCGAGCCCCACGCAGCGTCCGCACAAGCAGCCAGCCCGCAGACGCACGTCTGATTCCCAGCCCCGGGCACCAGCAGCCGGAAGCCCTGTCCCCCACCCCCACCCCGGGGACCACCCCTCGGGGGGAGCAGCCCCTTACCGGCTGCATCTTGCTCGGCAAGTCACCTCTCCTCTCCCGTTTCCTGAATGACTCATACGCAGCTGGGTCAACGCCCCACAAGCACTCTGTCCATTTCCCATAGATCATGAAGAGCTTCTTCTTGCTGTAGTCAAAAGAAATTTTAATTTTTTTTCTAGTTTTTCATTTTAGTAATCTCTACACCCAACTCGCAACTCCAATGTCAAGAGTCATGTGCTCTTCACACGGAGCCAGCCAAGCGCCCCATCAAAAGGAATTTTAATCCTGAACCATTCATCTAAATGTGCAGCACCTGAATCTCGGCCACGGAATAAACCCCCATTCTAACCTGCCTTCTCATAAGTCTTAGGACTTCTCTGGACCCAAGTGCAAAGAGGAAAATCTGCCTTTTAGGGTCCCTACTCGGGCCTGATTCACCAAAGCAACGAAGAAGATGGGGACACACAGCCCCGAAGGGGGGCTGCCAGGGCCCTGCCACCAGAAGATAAGAAACAGGGGCATCGGGTATCACAGAAGCCTGTGGGCCTGTCGGGTCACCGTCCCTGAAATGCACGAACTTCCACGCACGGTGTCCTCCCCCTCTCCTAGAAGTCATGTCAACAGCCCTTCAGTCTCCGCAGACGCTGCCTGTTTTGTCTTCACAACCGCAAACTGGACGCCCGCACCGCCACTTGCCCCGCTTGCTTCACGAATGACAACCTCTGGGAACCGTCCAGACCAGCCACCAAAGCATTCTGCTGATTCCAAAAGAAACACCGACAGAGCTGGACTGTGTGTGTGTTTCTTTTCTGCTTCGTCCCACGGGGGGGGGAGGGGGCAGGGCACAGTGGCCACGCGCTCCTGGAAACGCTACCCTGGCAGGCGTGCGACATCCTGGGAGGCTCCCGTCTCGGCTCAGCCTGGAAAGCTGGCACGTGGGGCCTGGCGGGGGGACATTTGGCCAGTCCTCGCTTAACAGACACCTCGGCCAACACGGTGTGTCTCCAAGAGGGAAGAGCTCACCCCAGTTTGGGACAGAAAGCCAGAAAATCAGAACAGGGCCGGCAGCCCCTAGTGGCTGGTGAGCGTGGCCCCGAGGTGCGGCCCAGACTCCGCGCCCACTGCTGCGTCTGTGCACCCCGAGCCCGGTCTCCTCCGGGTTGTTTCTGCCCCAGGGAGAAGCTGCTCGGGCGCTGCTGGCACTCTTGGCAGAAAGACGACGGGGTCCTCCCAGTCTGCGGGCGGAGTCCTGACTTACATCGAGGGGCAAGGTGGTCACAGCCCAAAGCCTGAAAGCATCTCGCAGGCCGTTTGAACAGGTGACTTTCTGGTCCCCGAGAGCAGGAGGGAGCAGAAGCGCCCACTGCGTTACTGGGGAGACTTGTTTCTAATCAGAAACATGCAGGGGCCCCTGGCTGGCTCAGTCTGTAGAGCAGGTGACCCCTGACCTCTGGGCGGTGAGTTCAAGCCCCACCCTGGGCACAGAACCTACTTTTAAAAAGAAAAAAAGAAGAAAAGAAAATGTAGAGCTTTGGAAGCAGACAGGAAATCCATGACATTATATGAAGCCTGAATTCCTTATTGTGGGAAAAAAACGAGAAATTTGAGACCAAAAACAGAAGGTAACCCAAAGGAGCGAAGACCCCAGAAAATGCGTTGTGACCTCCTGACCGTTTCTCTCCTCACAGATTTCAAACGTCCCTCCCTCATCGCCTGGACGGAGCCGGCCAGTCACACAGGCGGGGGTCCAGGCCTTGCCCACGGCCCGCAGCAGGCGCTGCCAGAGACGGGGAGACGCGCTCAGGTTTCCGACCTCGGTTCTGGTTGCAGAACCACAGAAGTAGCCCCCGTGAGGACGTCTCATTTTCTCACGTCCACTCTATCCAAGGAGAACGGACGCAAGTTTCCTCCCCCAGAGAGGGACAGACAGACCCCACTCTCTCCTGCACCCAGAGACGACACTTCCAACTAATGCTGCGTCTCCCCGCGGACTCAGGAAGGCCCTGTCTTTTCTAACCAAAACGAGTCCTCGTCTGCTCTACTGCGAGTGAATGTCCCAGTGTCACTGTGTCACTAACAAGGCGCCCGAACCGCGTGCGCAGACCTACTTCTTGTCTTGAATGTGGCCCTCCACTCTGTGAAGTTCTTTTCCGAACAATCCACAGGGTTTAAAGTGAAGCACACACTTATCTCCGGTTCTGTGGAGAAAACACACACAGGCCTCTGTTGTGTGACGGGAGATGTGTGGGAGGGGCAGCGGGGACAGAGGGGCGGGGGTGATCGCACACGGGTGTGGGGGGCTCGCGGCGCTGGAGGAAAGGTCCCAGCGCCACCTGGGGTGACGGCTGCACACTTTGGTAAACACACTAAGAACCACTGCAGTTCCCACTCTAAATGGGCAAACTTCACGGTGTGCCGACTCCGGTCCCCATAAAGCTGCGGGCGAAGGAAGCCGATGGGTCCTGCGCTCCTAGGGAGAAGGCGAGGACGGCGGGACGCGTGGGAGGGTGGCCGTGACTTTGTCCTCTGGGAGTCACACCGTTCTCTGCTCAGGTTTACAGTTTCAAAATAAATTCATGTTCATGACGAACACCAAAACGGGAAGCAACAACAGATACCAGAGACGATACCAGCGCCGCACCAGTCCCACTGGGCCCGCCCGACGGACAGGCTGCGGGGAGCCGGGCGGAAGCGCCCCCTGGAGGACGCCGCACGCGCGCCGGCACCTGTGGTTCACGATCTCCACCGTGCCGTACTGCTCGATCCAGAGCTTCCCGACAAGCACGTTGTGTACACAGCAGGTAGGGTTGGTCCAGGTGTAGGCTTCCCCGTGTCTGTGAAACAGGCCAGAAACAAGCAAGTCAGAGGCCGGCAAAGCAAAAGACACTGCGTGACCTAAAACGCAAGATACCAGACGGAATTAAACCATAATTGCCTTAAAACCTGTACGAGAGCAGAATGTGGCTTTGAACTCCCTCCAACAGTGGTGATTTATTTAGCATTTGTTTGAAATTCACTTCTGCTTTCCTTTGTAGCATCAACAAAGCTTTCTGCTGAGACGTCAGATAATGAGGGGGAGGCCGCCCAGACAGAGACGCGGAGGTCCTGGGACCTGCAGCAACAGCCCAGGCCGACCCAGGGGTCGGGGAGCCGCTCCATGGCAGGGGTGCCGGCCGCTGGGAACAACCTTCCAACACCTTTGCGTGTGCTCCTCCGCCTCCCCGAACGGCCTGGCCCAGGGAGAGAGCCCCAGCGAGCGTGAGACCCGAGTCTCGAGGGAGGCTGTGTGAAAGAGCCACGCTCAAGGGCAGAGACCAGCCCAGAGCGGAAGCGTCCAGGACCAGCATCTGGATCCCTCAGACTTCCAGGGGGACAAAAATGTACCAATCGATACGGTTTGCCACGTCTCAGTTCTGCATGCCTCACCCCAAGAAAGCAAAGACCAGCAAGCTTCCCAGAAAACGGGGTGTCGCCACTGGGCCCAGAGGTGCATGGGGCTCAGGCACTGGTATTCCGTGGCCCCCATCTGGGCTAGGCGGGGCCGGCATGAAGCAGAAATGACACCAAATGCTTCCTGGCAGCAGGCTATGGGGAGCGGGACCAGCCCTCTGAGTACCAGCGGCCCGCAGCGGCCCAGACCATCGTGGATGGTGCAGTGACATCAGGTGATCACCGAGGACTCCGTTTTCAGTTTGCAAGGTGTCTGCCCAACACTGCCCTGGGGCGGGGCGGGGGCTGGGATGGAGATTTAACAGGTGCATGGGCAGACTCCGGGGTGACCCTCGATGCTCCCAACCTCCAGGATTCAGCCTGTGTCTCTCCCCTGCCCTCAAGCTGACCAACAGGGGTTTAAGGTTAGGATCGCTCCTGAGATGACGTCATAACAGACACCACGGCTTCTGCCACTCACGGCCCACGGCCCCCGGCCCAGGCCCTACGGAACCGCGTGTGAGGGCAGCGGTGGCTGGAGGCTCCAACACTTGGGGAGAGCCGGCACCAGCAGCGACAAGAGGGACCCCGATCACATGGGGCGCGCAGCACGCTGGCGTGCGAGCTGCACTCGTCCCGGGAGGGGTCTGGGGAGCTCCCCCTTAAAGGGGTTGCTGCGGTTGGAAAGGGCTGAACGGGGAAAGGCTGTGAAACCCCCCACCCCGGGAGGAGGAGTGTGCGCTTCTGTCGGGCCCGGCCGCCGCACTCACTTGAGCAGCTCCAGCGTGATGGTGCCCTGGGGCTCAGCCTCCACGCTCTTGCCCCAGAACTTGAGCTTCGGGTAGATGGAGCCGTGAAACAGGAAGTCCTGATTGAGGCCTTCTGAGTAAAACGCACTAATGGGGGGGTGGTGGCTGACCTGTTCAGATATGAATCTGAATCCCAAATCCTCCCTGGGCACAAAAACAAGAGTGGGGAGAGCCACATTAGAGACCGCAAAGGCCCCCCAGGGCCGGCTCGGCACCCATCGCGGGGAGCCCCGCAGCCCCGGGGCCGGTGGGAGGGGCACCGGGAGAGGCGCAGGTGTGCTCCGTGCCCGCCGAGGGGTGCCCAGCCCTGCTCACGGACCGCACACGTGGCCGAACGCTCCCTCACGCGCGCACACACTAGCACATGCGTCTGCCGTGCCTCTGGGGCGCGTCTGAACGCCACACGGAGGGAGGAAGAGTGTGGAGGGTTTCTTCCTGACCCTCTGCCCGTGCCCCCCAGCATATGCGGGTCCAGATGCGTCTCCTGGCACCAGGGCCATAGAGGCCCCGAGGCCAAACCGCCATCTCAGTCCTCAAGGTACGACGCGCGCCTCAAGGCTTCTACTCTAGCTTCTCCTCAGGCTCCTGGAAGTTTCCGGATGGAATGTCTGATGCCCAAGACACTCGTGGCCAGGAAACAGGATTCTCAGTACATGCTCTTTTTCAATAAAAATGTCAGTTTTTAATTGTTCCGGAACTGTGAATACACCTACAGCTGTAGTCATTAAAAATTATAAAAGCTAAACCACATAATTACTAACTTAACTGGAATCAGAATTTCCAATCATTACAGAGGAAGGAAAGCTGAAAAATTAGATTTTAAAAGGTTGCCTACCAAGGTATGTAATTTACAAAATGAACACTTGTCTAAGAAAAGAAAGTGCTATTTTGGGCTCTAGGGGAGCCGTCTGTAGGGAAAAAGACACAGAGCACGACTTGGTTCACGGGCGTAGCTCCTCGCGCAGGAGGACCCTCAGGGCCCTGCCCGCAGCAGCGACCTGGACGCCAGGCCGGGACACACGCGGCACCGGCAAGGCTGGGAAGGCTCGTTTCTCTGTCGGTGGAACCTGGCTCAAGCCCCGAACGAAGTTCCTGGAAGAGACGGATGTGCAGGTGTCCCTGCGTCCGGCACCGGGGCTGCTCACAGACCTCGAGCCGCTCGGCTTGTCTGGAGCTCCTTCTGGATTGTTTCATTTCTCTTTTCAAGATACGTTAATGGTGCTTCTGAATGAACGAGAAGGCGCACCGTCTGCTCAGAGCTAGACAAGGTCAGAACCCTGAACTCCGCCCCCACGGCCCTGTCCAGGGGCAGCCGCTGCTCTGGAGGAGGCGTTCTAGAGAAGAGAGAACCTCCACGTGATGGGAGGACGAAAGGTTCCCTGAAGAGGGGCTCTCGGGACAGGTTTTTCCCTCATGTGGGCCTCGGTTTCCCCATTTCTGAACTGAAGAAGCAGGGATTTGCCAGCTTCACGCAGGGTCCCCTGCTGACTGCTGTGGCTGTGAGCACACCCACGGCAGCACCAGACCTCCACCCTCCAGACCCCTTGAGGGAGAGCAGGCGCCCGAACCCTTGGTGCCCGCCAGCCCGTCGGTCCCTCAGAAAAGAGGCCGCTGCCCCGGGGCAGCAGGTGGTGGGGGTGGTGGGGGTCACACGGCGGGGTCAGCAGCAGGTGGTGGGGGCCACACGGAGGGGTCAGCAACAGGCCCGCCCAGGGCAGCCAGAGACAGGGAGTGCCAGACCCTAGACACTGGGGTCGCTTCCCCGACGGCTGAGTGACTGCCGTGAAGAGGTGGCTACAGGAGACGACTCTGCCCACGGCCGTTGGAGACCAGGGCTGCCACTCGCCACAGCACACGCCCGGCAGCGCCGCAGATGCCCACAGCGCGGACTCAAGCAGACCAGCGTGCCCGGTCCCCGCAGCCACTTACTCCCCTGGAAGAACATGCCATGGGCGACAGCACACCGTATTAAGGACAACAAGGAGCCCAGGGAGCACGACCTGAAGGACTCTGAAACCAAAACGCCAGGGACCACACGACGCACTGCGGCTTCATGACAGACAGCAGCCACGCCAGGCGCACTACGACACATGTCAGACACAACACACGGCAGCGCGACTCCGCACAAGCCCGTCACATCGTGGGGACACCAGGACGGCACGATGCAAAGTGGCAAGCGATACGAGTTACCGCAATCACAGCACGCGAGCACACACACGACACACGACACACGAGGAGGCCCGGCCGAACGCAAACTCCACAGGATCACTTTGGATCACTCGGACTCGTCTCACATCAGTTCACACATTTTCTACACGGAGCACACTCGCATAATCAATACCAACTTCTATCTGATACAACATCCAGTCAACTCTCCCTAGAACCCGCGGAGAGACAGAGTAAAAATTATCCCCATCTTCTCCAAACAGCCCCTCAGGGCTGAGCACGCCCACACTCACGCTGCGGGAGTCGCACACTCACCCTCACCCTCACACTCACCCTCACACTCCCAGAGCCACGGCCAGGGCTGGACGGCTCGTCCTTCCCCGGCTGACCTGGCGGCAAAGACAACATGGCCCTCAGCTTTCGTGCGTGTGCCTGGGTGGGCAGCGGGGTCAGAAGAGCACCCGCCCAACAGGCCCAGCTCACCCTCCCGGGACCCCAGCAGGACTGCCACAGGCAAGGCCGGCCCTGGACCGCGCAGGCCTCGGAGACCGGGTCAGAAGCTGGGGAGCTGCCCGAAACAAACTCCTCCCGGAAGGGTCCCGGTCCCTCTCGCTGGCCTTGGGAGGCTGCGGCCACTGCACTTGCCGGCTCCAGCCGCCCTCCAGCACCTTCGTCCCTCTGTGTCCCCAGCCCTGGCGACCCCGACAGCCTGAGTCCTTACCTGATCAGCTCGTACGTCTCTCCCAGGAGGGGGTTGAAGGGCTTGCCGGTCCTCTCCCACTGGGAAGCCACCGCAGACACTGCAAAGGCCGCCACGCACTGGGGGCAACGCATGTGGCAGTGAGAGGGGGGCTGAGGGGCGCGTGCACAGCTCCCCAGTGGCAGGAAGCACTCCTGGCGGCCCCAGTCTCCTGCTTGTCACATGTTTGGAGATTACAGAACTTCCGGAGAAATGCCTTTATCACGGACACTTCCTCAAAGCCACACAGGCAGGAAGAGTGCCAGGCTTCCCGGCCCCAGCCCCACCCAGCCCGGAGGCCCCACAGCTCAGCTGGTCAGTCCGGCTAGTATTCCCACACGCACACCGGGTGCCGGTCCCAAAAGGACCCAGGAGGAGCTGAGGCACAGGGCCCACTGCCACCCATGGAGATCAGGCCCTGGGACAAACGCTGGAGCCGTTGAGCAGGACAGCCCCCAAAAGTCAGTGTGAGCCACATGGGCTCATCCCCCCGACGTCCTCCAGCTGAGGTGCCTGGCCCCCACCACGATGTGGCCGATCAAACTACAGTCTGGCACACACGCTCCATGTCCGACACCCCCTGGAAGGAGCCCACCACCTACCTGCATCCTCTCCAGGGCCTGGGGCTGGCAGCAGGCGCTGCGGATAAGGTACACATGCTCCATGTACTCTGTGATCCGCTGCAGGAAACTCAGGGGCTCGTTGAAGGCGATGGGCATGGTGATCTTGGACAGCTCCTACAAGGGGTGGGGGAGACCCGTCACCGGGAGCTCATGCGCACCCTGCCCGGGGCCCAGGGAAGATGCTTGCCATACTCTTCAACAGAAGGGAACTAAACTATGGGGGGCCCGCACTGCTCACCTGCTCAAATGGAGACCCTCTAACCCACCTGGGGCACGGCTGGGGAGAGAGGGCCCCAGCGACCTGGCCACGGAAGCACAACGCCACGCACACCTCCTCTGCGGTCTAGGGTCCCATTTCCAGGAGCCCGGCCCACAGACCCCCCAGCAAACATACAGAGACCAGACATCACTCAAACAGCCCCCATGGTGCCTGGGAGGTAGGCACAGCCCTGGGAGGCCCCGGGAGGCCACCCGACGCCGGACCACGCAGGTAAGCAGGGCTCCACATGGCCGTGGCTCCACTGGGCAAGGGAAAGGCGCAACAGCCTCGAGTCTGTCTGAAGAAAGAAGATGACACTCCATCGGGAGTAACAGACCAGAAAGTTCTGAACAGGTCCCCTCCAGGGGAAAGGGGACATGAACAGACAGGTCAGTGACAGGAAGGTAAATTCTTAGAATACACTGGAACCTCAACTTAGAATATACTGGAACCTCAACTGCAAGATTTGACTTTGGATTCACAATCTTTTTTTTTTTTTTTTTTAAAGATTTTATTTATTTATTTGTCAGGGAGAGAGGGGCAGAGAGCGAGCACAGGCAGACAGAATGGCAGGCAGAGGCAGAGGGAGAAGCAGGCTCCCTGCTGAGCAAGGAGCCCGATGTGGGACTCGATCCCAGGACGCTGGGATCATGTCCTGAGCCGAAGGCAGCTGCTTAACCAACTGAGCCACCCAGGCGTCCCTGGATTCACAATCTTGAAACAAAATTAGTTTAGATAAGCCATCCCCAAACATCCAGAATAAAATGAAACAAGCGAACGCACACAGGTGCCTCGGGCACAGCCGCCTGGGGACGGGGGTCACGCAGGGATTTAAAGCGCACGGATTCAAGATGCACCCTGAGGACAACATGAACCACAAAAGACAACAAACTCGCACGTTTCAGTAAACCCGCTGTCGGCAGCAGAGCTGGTCCTTCCCTCCAGAACCGTGACGCATGTGGGATGGAGCGGGTGAGTCATTACGTGCTCATCTAGATCAGACATCTCCAGTGTTGCTAAAAACTGGGCTTATCGGGGTTGCCTGGGGGGCTCAGTCACTTAAACATCTGCCTTCAGATCAGGTCATGATCCCACGGTCCCGGCCGGGATGAGCCCCACATCGGGCTCTTTGCTCAGCGGGGAGCCTGCCTCTCTCTGCCCCTCACACCGCTCATGCACATGTGCGCGCTCTCGCTCTTAAATCAATTAATAAGAATCTTAAAAAGAAAACTGAGATTATCAGTGTGGGAGAAAAGAGGCACAGACAGAAGACAGAGGAGGTTAGATGAATCCTGTCATCCCAAATTTAAAGCACCGTTGAAACAAATCAAAACAGCTCCTAGCTCTCTCCCCTGGGAAAAAACCTAGAAAAAAGCAACCTGATAGCCTCCCTAGGGCCCAGCTATGGTCTTGAGTTGTCTCTCCCTCAACAAGGATTCTGGACAGGGAGGTACAGAATGAGCCGGGCGTCTTCTGTAAAGCATGGCGGCCGACCTGAAGATGCCGTTACCAGCCAGAGGTGGAGCAGCTCGGGGCCAGGACACACCCAGGAGCTTTAACTCCACGAGTCCGAAAACTGACAGAAGACACGCTGGTTGGTTATCCTGGTCACACCAGGTAACGCAGATGAACCAAATACATCACTTGACAACTGGGATAAAGAATCACTCCCTGACCCTGACTTTCTTATGCAAACCACACTCACAGCAGTGGAAGGGCTGCTCTCGGCACAAAAGCGTCCCAGGAAATAAAGGCAGAGCGACTGTGCTGGCGTGGCTCCATGACAACTGGGGCACGGATTGCCGAGAGCTCAAGGTCAGGAGAGAAGCAACAAAACGGTGTCCGCACACAGACTGAGAAGCACAGACACAGGAACGGCACTCGAGACAGCCATGAATTTGAGGACGTTAACAGACCGCACGTTTTCCTGCACTAGGGTACCAGGACTGCGGTCGTGTTAAAACAGAATCTGGGGGCATCTGGGGGCCTCAATCAGTTAAGTCCATCCAACTCTTGGTTTCAGCTCAGGTCCTGATCTCAGGGTCCTGGGATCGAGCCCCACATCAGGCTCAGTGCTCAGCGCAGAATCTGCTTTAGATTTCCCTCCTGCTCTCTCAAATAAATAAAATAAATAATAAAAAAATAAAATAATAATAATAAGAAAACCCAGAATCTGAATCCTTTAGCAATACAAGACATCTTCGCAAGTGGAGTTTGCTTCAAAATACCAGGGGAGGCAGGAAGTGATGAAGTGTGGCTGGGGGTGATGACCCCTGGCGAGGCCGTGGTGCCGCCGTGAGCCGGGGCAGGACTCGGCCCTGCCCGCTGCTGCACGTGCGGGCAACAGCCCCTGTGGGCCCGCGCGGCGCTGGGGTGCGGCAGGCCGAGCCGTGCGGAGAACGGTGTCTCCGCTCCAGAGGCAGAGCCCCCACACGCTCCGCTGGGGCGGCTCTGGGAGCGTGCTGACCTGCGCGTTCCATTCGCTTTAATCTGAACCATCCCATCCCCAGGCTGGATTCCTCGGGGAATGCGATGTGATGGCGTCACTTTATGAAAACAAGCCTCAGGATCAAGGTCAAGTTCATCACCTGTCTCCAGACAGACACACCCGTCTGGACCTGATCTGCTCACACCATGAAAAACGTGGGAGATAATAATGCTAAAAGAAAAGAATCCCAAATGTACCATTTTAAAACAAGAGACATGTGGGGGGCCTTGACCAAGGCCTCCTTAGTCAAAGGAGCCACAAGTTCTGATCTCAGGGCTGTGAGTTCGAGCCCCATGTGGACTGCAGAGATTACCTAAAAATAAAAATCTTCAGGGGCACCTGGGTGGCTCGGTTGGTTGAGCATCTGCCTTCAGTTCAGGTCATAATCTTGGGGTCCTGGGATCGAGCCCCACATCAGGCTCTCTGCTCAGCAGGGAGTCTGCTTCTCCCTCTGCCTATGCCTGCCTCTGCCCTGCTTGTGCGCTCTCTTTCTGTCAAATGAGTAAATGCAATCTTTGGGAAAGAAAGAAAGAAAGAAAGACAGCACCCCTCCAACAGGAGGGCAGCTGGGGGGAGGCCTGGGAAAGCCCAGTCCCGTGAGCCGCGAGCAGTGATGCTCCAACAGGAGCCCCTTGTCCTGCGCTCGGAGCTCTGGCTACTATGTGGCAGGCTGCCATGACGGGCAGCAGGGCGAAAGTAAGCAGTGCGTCTCTGCACTCTTCTAGAAGAGTCCAAAATTATTTCAAAATACACAAAGTGCGAGAAAAGGTGCGGTTTCTGATGGGAAAAAGGCCTCCCACTGAGGGCAGAAGCAGACGCAGAAGCATGCCGGTGAGCAGCGCAGGGGTTAGGGCCACACGCCTGCTGCAGGACAGTCACTGGAGTCCACGTCAGCCACGGCCCGCGGGGGCGCTCTTCTCTCCCAAGGGCCACAGCTCACATCCCCAGGGAACGTCCAGACCATCACGGAGACCATGAGAAGAAAAGCCCCGTGGCTCCGGACCCCAGACACCCAAGCCTTCCGCCGCAAACCCAGAGCAGCTGAGCTCTCCCTGCAGCCGGCACAGGGGGCTGGGGGGCCGGAGCCCCAAGTCCCACATGCGTGCTCACGGCCTGCCCTCGGCGTGCGTCAGGGAGCCCAGTGTCCGAAGCCCACCAACTCCCAGCCCGTCCTGGGGCTGGACGTGCACCCCCGTGGTGCTGCCTGCGCCAAGAACGTGACCGGCGGGATTGTCTTCCCGCTGCCCGTGAATACCGTGGCCACTTCTCTCCCTTGCCTTTACGTCTCTGTCCCTTTCCGAGTCTACTACCTCTGCCTCATGCCGCTATAAACACGCAGAGCGCGTCTTCCACGACCAGCAGTGCCGCAAATTCACAGGAATTAAAAATGTTTCAGCTTAAAGCCCCAAAATGGGTCCATCTGGACTTACCAAGCCGATGCATTTCTTTAATATGCTCCACACGCTGAAGTCACTTCTGGAGAACATCGGGGCGGGCAGCGAGGTCCTGCAGAGAAGCGACCGAGAAGCAGGTACTTACTCCGACGGCACGCCAGTTGCTCTTGGCCAATCAGAAACCACACGTCTGCACTAGAAGCTGCGGTGCTGCTCCGTGCCAGAGAAACGGTCATGGCCACACGGACAACTTTCCTTGCCCTCCACAGAGTCGGGGACAGGGCACTTCCCTACCCCGGAGCAGCCCCGGGCCCACAGGCAGAGGCCAAGACATGAGGACACAAGAGGGAACTGAATTAACAAAACCTTTCCAGAAGCCTGCCATAAGGCCCTTTCAAACGTGAGTCTGTTTTCCTGAGCGACATTCCTCGCCGGGCTCTCTTCCCACCAGCTTCTGGGGGAAGAGAGGGAATCTGGAGCGGTCTCCCTCCTGGGAATCTGGAGCTGGGATAGGAAGCTCTCTCCTCCTGGAAAGAGGGAGCTGAGCAGACTAGGAATCCAGATGTGGGGGGAGGTGTGCTGGACCCACGCACTGCAGATAACCCACTGGTAGGCAGCCACACTGTGGGGGGACCCCCAGAAGGTGCCAGGGTCAGGAAGGGCCCCCCTGCCCCAAGGTGAGCCTTATGTGAGTCGAAAGGAAAAGCCAGAACTAGAGACACAGGAGGAGAGTGCCGTGGCCAAGGGAGCCGAGCACACAGAGCTCTGCTGTGGGAAAGGCCCAGGTGTCCCCGAGGACTCGAGAGAGGCCCCTGTCAGCTGGGACCAGGGACAATGGGACAGGGGACAGGGGCCTGAGCCAGAGGAGTAGGGCCAAGGCTTCGTCCCAAGAGGAGGGTAGCCTTATAGTCCCCTAACCCAGCTGAGACCCTTCTGTTAGCCCTCACCGGGGACCACATGGACATCAGCTGAGAATTCCAACCACGAGGTGGAGGAGGCCCAGTCAGACCTGCCTTGTGGAAAGATGACTCTGCCCACAGCACGGAGAGGAGACGAGAGGGTGTGGAAGCAGTTAGGGGCACCACGAGGCACAGGAAAAGTGGGGCCGGCGCCTGAGGCACAACAGAGGGGCTAGGAGTCCTGAGGGACCCAGGCCCGTGGAACAAGGCCAACATGTCAGAGCCGGGCGACAGGACACAAGGGAAGGAACGCGGCACTAGGCCGACGTGTGAACCAGACTCCCGGGGCACTGAGGGGATGACGGCAGAGCTCAGATCAGCAGAGCCCTACCTGCTCTTAGACAGGCCATCTGGGCATGCCGGGGGAGCTCTGACATCTGCCGAGCGAACGGACGAACAGAGGTGTGAGCGAGGCGTCTGAGTCCCCCCGGTGCACACATCCAGCAGGCACGGGGTGGAAGGCTCAGAGCGGGGTCTGCGGTGATGCTGGAGGGCTCCCTCAAGCCACAAAGCAAGTCATCATGGCGTGGACAGAGGCCGCCTTCCCACTGCCATGGATGCCGTCCAGGGGCCCCAGCACAGGTGACAGAAGCCGGGTTGCTCCTCCCGCTCAGGGCTCAAGAGAGCTAAGGGGTGCCCCTGCAGCACAGCGGGGGGCGGCCACGGACGCCCTGGGAGAGCCTCAGTTACACCCGCAGGACAACATACCTGTGCTTCTGAATTCCGTTCTCTCGAGGGGGCCTCTCCTCGACCTTGCCGACCGCACTGCTTCTGCCAGTGTCCACGCGCATCACTCCAGCAACCCTCTGATCGGCCTCTGAAAAGTCCCCGGCAGAGTTCTCAGAATCAAAGCCTGCACACGACAAGCAGATCGGTCATTCTCACAGGACCAGGAAGACGCCCAGTCCACCTCCAAGAGTGCCGACCCCGCAGCAGAGTACCAGAGGCACTGACACACACTGTAGCTGTGAGCTCTGCCCCAAGAGCCCCAGGCCGAGGCTGAGGACACGGGCACCCTGGCTCTCGGGGGCCTTTCCCACGAGCAGCTCGGCCAGGCTGCGGCCTGAGGTCTGGCCCTCTGGCAGGGAGCAGTCTGGCCTCACTCCAGTGGGGCCCACCTTGAGGCTCAGCACGCTCTGACCCTGCACGAGGTCTTGTTCTAGAACACAGGCCACGGCAGTAGCCTCTGCGGAACAGGAACCGTGCGCCGCACACACACACTGCCAGACACATGCCCGTGAGCGAGAGGCCGAACACGGCCAGAGCGGTTGGGAATCCAGCAAGCCTCCCCCACAGCACAGAGCTCCGGCGGTGGGTTCCTGGGGACTTGCCCACTGGGAGGGCCTCCTCCCAGAGCAATGAATGGGCCTCGCCAGCGCTGGGCCGCGGCTGCCAGGACAGAGTCCATCCAGCTGGGGACGGGGCTCCAGGACCACCACGTTCGGCCGTGACCTTGACCACGGGAGAGAAGGCACGAGACCCAATGGGAGCTGAGCTCCCGCCGGCCCCTCACTTGGCAGATGAAGGCGAGGCCCGGGGCATAAGGCCAGGCGGGGGAGCACTGCCAGCCCCGAAATGTAAACAAATCTGCTGCTGTGCTTCCCCGAGCACGTGCGGACAGCCTCCCCGCGGCTCCTCCCCACACACAGGTTCACGAGCTGCAGCAGGTACCGCTCTGCGCCTGGGGGGCTCAGTGGGTTAAGCCGCTGCCTCCGGCTCAGATCATGATCTCAGGGTCCTGGGATCCAGCCCCGCATCGGGCTCTCTGCTCTGCAGGGAGCCTGCCTCCCCCTCCCTCTGCCGGCCTCTCTGCCTGCTGGTGACCTCTCTCTCTCTCCGTCAGATAAATAAATAAAATCTCTAAAAAAAATAAGGAAGATTTTAAAAATTAAAAAATAAAAATAAAAACCCAAAACGTTCCCCTTCCATGGTGCTGATCCTTGGCCGAAATAACTGCCTCCCCAGCCTTCATCTGGCGCCTGCCGGGCTTGGACACTTTGTCCTACTTTTTCCTCCCGGCCATGGACCCAGAGCAGTGCTCTGCAGTGAGGCAACCAGCCTCTGCGGCTCTCCGGCTACGTCACTGCGCTGGGCAACTCGGTGCCTTTTTTCTATTATCTGATTTGGAACCGAAGGACTGAGGTGAGAAGGCGCCGTCCCCTGCACAGCTCTGTCCTCCTGTCTCAGGGACACGCAGAGGAACACTGTGAGCACAGAGGCAGAGACTGAGCTTCTCTAAATGGCTGCACAAAGCTCATGTCCTCTCTAGAGAAAACTCTCCAGGCCAAGGTCAGAGACGTGTTCGGGAATCTGGCTACACTGGTCCCAGGCCAAAGGGAGCTTCCTATGAGACCCCGAAGAGAGGGGTGCACCAAGGCCGCTCTCCTGCTTACAAACACCATCGCCCCCCACAAGGGCCCGGTGGCCCACGGGCCTGAGTCCCTGATGACCGCCGCGCTCTGCGGTGACCAGCTGCACACGGTGACTGAGGAGGGAGGTCGGGCAGAGCAACACACTGCCCAAGAAGCACATCCACGAGGAGCATCGCAGCCCTGAGATCGAGATCGTGGAGGAGGACTTAATAATTTGGCCTCTGAAAACCATAGGCAGCTCAGCACATCCCAATTCTTGGGTTTCAAAGAAGGAGTCAGTAGTCGGGGGCTGCCAGTCCCCCAAACTGCTGCGACCCTTGGTCTGCGGCTGATGAGTGACAGTTAGCCCGAGAGCCAGCAGACAGACATGGTGGCCCATGGTCAAGCAGGCCTAGAGGGCACAGTGACAGCAGTCACCAGCAGAAGGAGCCCCTCTGACCTGACAGTCTGCCACTAAAAACCCCAAGAAAGAGTTCAAAGTTGCCATTATGGTCCTCTACCTAACGGGGGGACTGGGACCACCGGAGTCTCTCCAAGCCCCTTCCCACCAGTAACGGTCCTCAGCTGACGACACACGATGTTCCAGATGTTGCCCATGAGAAGGAATTGCCGGCTTGAGCGTGAAGGGTCATTAGGACCATGCGGTCACTGTACACTTGCCCCCTTAGGGGCTCGGGGCTTCTTCCCACCAATGGGGAGAAGAGGCCACTTGAAGCCAGTGTGAGCTGGGCCAGCGCAGCCCGCCCTCCCCGGCCCATGCCAGCCCCGGCCCCAGCCCCGCGCACGCACACGTTGGCCTTGCCCCGCGCTGGTTCCTGCAGGCTCATGCTGTCGTCTACGGGCGGACAGATGTCAGGGGCGCAGCAGTCCTGACAACGGTCTCAGGACAAGAGAAACTAAACCAGATCTAGTTCTAACACACAGACAACAAGGCGTGATCAGTGCGTACAGACGACGTAAGAAAACGCGCCATCTCGTTTAGGGATCCCGATAAGAGCACGTACACTCCAGGGCAACTTTTAAACCCAAAACTCAGCTGCCCTTTCTTGTTACGGCCTGTGGCCTAGAGGCTCCCCCCGCATGCTTCTGCGGGCGTCAGTGCGGAGGAACATGTCCCACTTCTTGCCTGCACGGCTTTACTGAGCCTTCTCACGCCCCCAAGGCCCAGTCTAGGGCCGGGACGCCACGGCCTCGGAGTCACTTCCTGCCCCACTCACCTGTGACAGCGTCGAAGAATTCCTCCTCGCCGTTCATCCTTCGGTTGCCGGGCTCCCTCGCCGCCCGGTCCCGGCCTTTCTACGGAGCCATTGCGCCCGACCTACATCAGCGGGTAAGTAACTGTACGCTGGCAACTTCCCTCTTGGTAAAGACCCAACAGGCACTGGAGATCTAAGGGGAAACACATTTCCATACACTTAGCTTTCACAAGTTTTATGGTTTAGAAACATTTTAAAAATACCCAATCAGCATTATTGGAATCAATCTCGATTTACAATTTAAGCAAAGAAATTAAATGAATGATCTAACAAATGCATGATCTCAAAAAATATGAGAGAAACATTCCTAATAATATAAATATCCATCAGCCAATAACAGATTAATAAGTAACCATTATCTGAAGTTATTTTAAAAAATGGTTATCTACAGTTGTGTAAGGAAACAGGAACACTGTAGTCAACAGCACGAGAAACAAGTGCTGGCGAGGACACGGAGGAAAAGGAACCCTCGTGCCCTGCTGGTGGGAAGCAGTCTGGGGCAGCCACTCTGCAGCCCAGGAGGGAAGGGCCTCAAACATTAAAGCCAGAGTGACCATGTGATCTGGTGATTCTGGGTATTTACCAAGGAAACAAAAACGCTGATTCTGAGTGATAAATGCACCTTTACCGCAACAGTAAGGACAGCAGCCAAGACGCAGAAGCAACACAGTGTCCACAGACAGAGGGCCGGCCGAAGATGGGGGTGCGCGTGCGTGCGCGTGTGTGTGTGAGAGAGAGAGAGAGAGAGAGGGAACACTACTCCGCCATAAAAAGGGCAGAATCTTGCCATCTGCAACAACATAAATAACCCAGAGCGCGCGATGTGAAATACGTCGGAGACAGACAAATACCACACAACGTCACTTACATGTGGAACCAGAAGACAAATGAATAAGCAAAAAAACAAACAAAAAGCAGAAAAGACCTATAAATACAGAGAAGAGACCTACGGCTGCCAGGGGCGTGGGGGAACGGGGGAGGGGAGGGTCAAGCTTCCAGCTGTGGTGGGAACAGTCACAGGGGCTGTCGCCAGGGGCACTGTGATAGCAGGCTGTGGCGACAGACGGCAGCCGCACCTGTGGTGAGCTCAGCATCACTGGGTTGTACGCCTGACACTAACGTAACATTGTGTCAACGATACCACCTTATTTTAAAATAGTAACAAATTCTTAAAAAGAAAACAGTGAGGGGCGCGTGAAGCCCCAGACTCAGTGTTCGCTCAGGTGGGTCTCAGCGTGGCGAGGTCAAGCCCCGCACTGGGCTGCGCTGGGGGTGGAGCCTGCTGGAGAGCCCCCCCACCCCACCCCCGGCCTCGTGCTCTCCCTCGCCCTCTCCCTCGCTTTAAAAAGAAAAACCACGCAATGATCAATGCGGGGAAGCGGCCAGACCCGTGGAAGGGCAGGTCAGTTGCGGTGAGGTGCTCACACGTCTGGGGCTCAAACACACCCAGAACCTCCCGCTGAAGGTCGCTGTAAACAAGAAAGTGCACAATGACGTCCGAGCCCATGTCCCACCGACTTTAAACCGAGTTTCCACCCCAGAGAATTAAGGCAGCTGTGTAAGTGAGCTGCTATCGACACAAACTGAAACCGACTTAGACTTTCTCAAAATTATTTTGGCAGAACTCACGCATCCCTTTATGAAAAGCAGGATTTTATAAACAGCAGCAGCAGGTCAGCCTTGTCCCCAGACCTTTCCCTTTTTATGAAAACAGGCTGAGTCTACATCTAACTGTGTCAGCCACACCGACGTTGGGGCCGAGCCCGCCTCCCGGTTCTGGGGCAGCGAAGGCTCAGGCGGTCCCCAGGAAGGGACACACCCTCCGTCCTTGGAGCGGGGGCACAGTGCTGGGTGACACCTGCTCCTCTCCGGCTGTGTCCTGAGCACACGTGAGCTTCCACGCTATGGATCGGGCCAGCCGCCCTGAAAGGCTCTCAGAGATCCCGTTCTTCCCACCATGTGGAGCCAGGCACCAGGCAGCTTCTGGAAACACCCATATGAAGCCTCGCCCAGCGGTTCAACGTTGTCGCCTACCACGTTAGGGAAGTGACCACTTCCTCTAATTCCTCTCTGACGTGACCTGTTCTGTCTATGACACACAGCCACTTGCCCAGTCCCTCTGGAAGCCGCTTGAAGGAGCCAGAGTCCCTGAAGGAGAAATGGCTGACTCCAGGACCAGGATCCGTCTTGGGCAGCAAGAAGCCAGAGGCTCCCATCACAAGGCTCAGGACGAGCCCACAGAGGCTCCTGCAGCGACAAGGGAACCACCTAAGTGCCAACACGCAGCAGGAGATGCAGACACGTCAGACACAGCTGAGCTCGCCAGAAGACGAGGTGGTCACCCTGGGGGACGCCCACACATTGAAACCAGTGGCTGACCGGGAAGCACCAAGCCTCCATCCAATCTTCTTTTGGGCGCGGGCTCTGGGCCACCGTCTGGCTGAATGCCAGAGGGGGAGCGGCGTGACAGCCAGACTCCAGCAAGTCGGTGCAGGGGTGGGGGGGGTGCATGTGGGGCACAGCTGTGCAACACGGACAGGTGGCCGTGTCCGGTGCCGCCTGGAGGCCGCCCACCAGCGGTGCTGTGAGACCCGAACCGGGTGCGCCACGTGCCCATGGCATAGGAGGGCACCACACCCGTCCACCGCTGTGCCCCGGAACCTCAGCCCAGATGCGGCCCGGCCTCCGGCTCTCACCGCCAACCTAAGGAACACAGAGCATAAGGCAACGCGCTGAGCCCCAGCCTGATGAGAGTCAGCAAAATCCAGACTCTCGGGATGTCTGCGCGGTGACCCAGCTTCTCGGAGAAACAGGTCACAAAGGACGGAGCAGGGCAGGAGGGGGCCTCCCCAGTGCACCCGGCCCACCAGCTACACGTCCAGCTACGCCCTGGGCTGAACGGTCAGCCCTGCCCAGGGTGAACGTGTGGCAGAGAGTGGAGGACCAGGTCCCGACCGAGGGGACAGGTTCAGGGGTGCGCACGTAGGTCAACATTTACTGGACGGCTTAAATATGAGCCCTTGGTTGTACCTTGGTTAAACCTCAAATAAAGTACTTTTCAAAAAGGCACAGGTGTCCTAACCTCTTTAGAGCCACACACTGAAGTCCACGTGGACGGAAGGTTACCGCCGGGATCTCCCTCCAAGTGACCTGGAAGCAGCGGGCGGGGCAGGTGGGTGCTGGCCCAAGCCAGCCCCGGAGGAAGCCGGGATGGGCGCACAGGGGACCCTTGGGCTCTGCCACCTGCCTTCCCGCACACTGAAAATCTCCCATGATAAAAGGTACATGAAAAGCCATGACATTTTCTTTTTTGTATGCTTTCTCACCCAGAATAAAACTATTAAAATATTAAAAATAAATCAAACAAAATGCATGGAAATCTTTAAATTGAGCCTCTAAGATGTCAGGCAGGACAAGCGCTGGCTGTCAACCAGGCCAGCGCTGAGAACCGGAGCCTGCCTGGAAGGCCTCTGCCACAAACCCCACACACTGCACAGGGTCAGTGATGGGGTCTGCACAGCACCCGCAGGCCGACTCAGTCTTACCAGGTCAGGAATTAATTCTAACAGTCTCGAGGTAATTCCTGAAAGAGCTGTCTTCATTTTGCCTGGGCACCCAAACTCCCCACTGCCACAGACCATCAAGGCCAAACGGCGATTTCCCTCACGACTTCCACAAACATCCGCCAACGGCCACTTGGTGCCCGGCCTGGGGGGCCCCGGGAGGCTGTGCGGGGCGGCCCCAGGCCCTTCACACGCCTGCCGCCCACCTGGCCTCATCGCGGAAGAGGGGCCCCGGCCACCACCTGGGGCCCCGCAGCATGTGGTCGTCCACCCAAGGGGCTGAGCTGTCTGGGGTGCTGGACATGGGTCTCCCACCCCCAAACCTGGCCCACGCGCCCTGCAGAGGGGAGCGCAGGGCCGTATGCATCAAGCCACCCCCACCCCCACAGCAAGAAGGCACTCGAACTAAGGGACACTGAGGCTCTGTCACTCAGTCCCCCACCTCGGTGCCCGGACACACAGCAAGTCAACTGCTCGAGAAACGGCATCGAGAAGGCAGAATTTAGTATTTCCTACATATGTTCTTCTTCACGCAAATTTTATTGTGCATTCAGAAGACATCCACTTAGACAGTATTTCAGGAAAGGGCTTTCTTTCTTTCTTTTTTTTTTTAAATTATCTCCTTCTGTCCCACTGTCCCCTCTTCTAACTGCAGACAAAACGCAGGAAGCTAAGCCTGTTCTGCCCATCGTCACTGGCCTCCTGTCATCGGGCTGTCCTTCCGCACTGCCCTCGGGCCCTGGAGTGATGCCACGGGGCTGACCTGGCCTCACGGAGGGAGCAGACGAAGGAGGCAGAGGTCCTGACCCCTCCATGTGGGGACCTCCCGCCATGGGCTGCACGGACTCCTCACTCCCAGACTCTTCTGGGGGACACCAGCCCATGATCTCACCATTCCTCCCAGTCTCCCACAAAATGCCTACTCCCTTGAGAAGAGCCGCGGCTCCTTTACCGTGTGCGCCGGCTGCCATCCGCACGTCCGGGCGCCTGGCTCCACACGGAACGTCCCGTTACCACTTGTACAAACACAAGCACACTTGAACAAACACCACTCCAGGCTTGCAAACCCAGCTGTACCACGCTCTTTAGAAAACCAGATCCACTCACACAGGAGTAAGGGACTAGCTAAGGGACACAGACACTGGCCTTCATGGTCAACCCACCAAAGAGATGAACCGTGCGTGATTTCTCCTCTCTATGGAAAACAAGCAAGGCGACCTAGGTGTGACCTTCACAAAGGAAAGGGACACAGCTATGAACACTCGAAAAGTACTTTTGCAGTTCAATATCAACCGTGAACGTCAATTGTCCAAAATAATATAAATTCTATTGAATAATTTAAAAACACACCGGCAAGCATCAACCCGACGGGTGGGACATGAGGACACAGAGTGCTTTGGACCTCGCCCCGCAGGCTGGAGGCCACACAGAGCGCACAGGCCACCACCCAGCAGCGCCCGCAGCGCACGTTCTTCCCGAGCACACACGGGACAGCGTCCAGGAGAGGCTGCATGTCAGGCCACAACCTACGTCTCAACAGATTTTACAAAACAGTCTCAGGCAAAGCATCCTGTCACCCTGAAAGGCGATGAGTTAGAAATCAAGAAGAACAGGAAGACTGGAATATTCCCAGACGTGCGGCAATTCGATGGCGGGCTCTGAAGCCAGAGATCAAAGAAGAAACCACAAGAGCAATCAGGAAATACCCAGAAACAAATGAAAACGCACACTCCGTGTGCACAAACCCAGGCGGTGCGGCAAAGGCAGTGCCGGCGGGACTCGATGAAGCAACACCGACATCAAAAAATAAGAAAAAACTCTCAAATCAACAACTTTACGATCTAAGGAAAAAGAATCAATACCAAGGTTAGCAGAAAAAAGGGAGTAAGAATAGAAAAACCAATGACCCAACAAAACTGATCACCGTAGCGAGGCCGACAAAGAGAAAGAGAGGCCGCTGCGCGACAACCGGACATCGCCACCGAGTCCGGCAAATAGGGCTGCGGTGAGTGCCGCAAGCACAGGCACGCCGGCCACCGGGACCCTCTCGCTGAAGTGGACAGACTCCCAGAAACACTAGCCCCACCACCAAGACCAACTCATACAGAAACAGAAAATCTCTGACGAGTAAGGAGACTGACTCCGTGATCAAACGTCTCGCAGTGAAGATGAGCCCCGGGTCTGATGGCTTCCATCACGCCCGTCAGAAACAGAGGTGGGCGGGCAGTGGCCACCTCCACCAGCATCCGCAAAGCTCTTGTTACCCTGTGGCTGTTAAGGTCAAGGCCGAATGCTTCTGGAAACCGGTGCACGTGCACAGTGCAGAGGACACGGGGAGCCTCAGGCTAATGACAGAGCTAACCCAAAGTCTCCACCGCCTCCCCGCAGGGCGTCTCCTTCTCCAGGAGCCACCTGGCCGGCAGACCCCTGGAGAGATGCTCCTGCGACACTAAAATGTTACTGGGGATGCAGCGGGCACCAACACGGGAAACACTGTCCCTCCTGAGTGTGAGCCACACGCTCGACTACAAGTGGGAAGAAGAGACCGACAGAGGTGGAAGAAGGAACTCAGGAAGAGGAAAACCAAGGTCACCTGGTGATGGTGACATGCCCCAAGGAGAAGGCCGGCCCTGAGGTATACCACAGCCTGCTGGCTCTCTCCACCAGGCAGCCCCTGAGGCAGGAGCGAGGGGCACGGAGCCACCGGTCCCTGTGTCTCCAGAGACCTCACCCCTCCCCACAGCAATGCCACTGTGGGCAGACAGGGCTTCTTGGCTACACCGTCCTTGTGGTCACTCATGTTTTAGTGTTTTAGTCTTTAGTGTTTAAGTGTCCACTTTGTGCATGAAACCTACCCGTCACTTGGATGCCTAAGACCCTCACCCTACCGATGCCCAAAGTGCCACAGTTCCCAGCTTCTTTCTTCTGTAAAATACCAAAAACAGGGGTACCTGGGTGGCTCAGTGGGTTAAGCCTCTGCTTTCAGCTCAGGTCATGATCTCAGGGTCCAGGGATCGAGACCCACATCAGGCTCCCTGCTTACCAGGGAGCCTGCTTCCCCCTCTCTCTTTGCCTGCCTCTCTGTCTACTTGTGATCTCTCTGTCAAATAAATAAACAAAACCTTTAAAACACACACACACACACACACACACACACACCAAAAACGAATGGAAACAGGCTCAATCTGCACCGGCTCCAGAGCCACGGCGCAGAATCTACGGCCTGGCTAGAGATGCACTTGTCTGCTGGGTCTGGTGCAGTAGCCTGTGAGCACCTGAGCCGCCGCTGCCTTGTCTGACAAAGGCAAGGCTTACTCTTATGTAATGCTAATGGACTGAATGCCTTCCACTTCACCATCCATCTGGACACAGCACTCCAGGCCCTCACTGGGCTGAGACCATGGGTGACCTTCTCATGGACCACGCAGCAGCCCCAGAAAGCCCCGGTGCTCCGGCCACACAGAAGCACATGGAAAGGAGGTGGCCAGCAGAGCAGGGAGGGGCGGAAGCAACGACTGGACCCATTGGCAGAAGCCTTCCCCAAACCCACCTGTTAGATGCGACCCAGCAAGGACACTGGGCCCAGCCTGTTTGTTCTCATTTCCAAACCCGCCTGGACAGCTCAACCCTCACGGAAACGTGCCACTGCCACCCGCGACGGAGTTCAGGCCCTCGTCCTCCCGCAGCTGGCGGACAACCTGCTCTACTCACGCAGCCTCTGTCACCAGGTGAGCAGCACGGGGCTGTGCACTCCCCGTCCCCCAGGCACCCCTCACACCGGGTCTCGGTGACCTCGGGCAGGAGCGGAGGCGGACCTTCTGGACACGGCTTCCCGAGACCTGTGGGAACGTGGCCCCGTCCGGAGGCACGTGACGCTCCACGAAGGGGCTGGGAGCCGTGCGTTCTGACGCGTGTGGCTCTCCGTCTCTGCCTTCCCCAGGTCTGTGCCACCAGCATGGCAATCAGCGGCCTGACACCAGACAGGATTCACAGGCTCTGCTCCGAGGGCAGGTTTCAGCTCGGCTCTCGCACAGACGGACAAGCGGCAGCCCGGCCCGGAGCCGGCGAGGCCCGCATCCACACTGGGCCTGCGGGACCTGTTAGGGGTCTGTGCACGAAACAGCGCCAAGCCCTCGTGCTACGCAAGCAAATGTTCGTGCCCATCGCCGATGGTGTCCCGTTCTCCGCGCCAAGAGGGGACCCTGAAAGGCAGGCGGAGGGAACACCAGCCGGGCCCCAGGAGTGGCGGCAGCCACCGCAGGGACGCCGCACCCACCGCGGGCTCAGCAGGCGGGAGCAGAGCACCCCATCACACCGACCAGCAACCTCTGGCTCCCGGCCCCCCCCCACCCCAGCGGCGGAAGGTTCCACAGCGAGTGCCAGAAACACCACGTGCATCGAGGCGTGAGCCCGGCACCAGGACGCGCCAGCTCTTTTGCACACACGCTGGGCTTCACCCACCTCGTCATTCTGTGACACGGGAAAAAGCGGTTCCGACCCACAGCCCGCGACAATGCATGCGGACACTGGACAGGGAGCTCGACCACGGCCTGCAGGCGGTGCTCGCAGCAAACCGCCGAGCAGCCGCCATGCCAGCGGGCACGGTGCAGGGCGCTGAGAACCGGGGAATCCGTAGGGAGCGCTCCGCTCCCCCCGCCACAGCAGGCCCGTCAGAACGGGAAAAGGCCACCACGTCCAGGGAAGCGCAAATCCCGGAGAGCTGAGGCTGGGCCTTAGAACCATGCTTCTTACAAAATCGCGCAGGTTCTTCCGATGGAAGAGCCCCGTGACGCTAACCCAGGAGCCCTCCACCCTGGCAGGCATCAGCCTTCCGCCCAAAGCCCAGCTACCACAGAGACAGAAGCCACAGCACCTCTCAGGGAGCCAGGCCCCAGCACAGGGGACCCCTCCGGCTGTCCTCCCGCCCTGTGGCCTGCCCTGCTCCCCCTCGGGGTTCTGAGTCTCTGGAACACAGGTGCTCAGTGCCCGACCCAACAGGATCCTCCCCCTCCCCGCGGCTGGACAGTGTCACCACAGGGCCCGCTGCTCCTGTCACTACGGTCACTCTTCACGGTGCCTCTTGTCACTCTACAGGTTTCCAGTTTGGACGTCAAATCATAGTCCCCGCTGGTTTCAAGGCAGCAAAGTCACTTTCCAGCCAAGCAGGAGTCGGAACACAGCTCGCCGTCCCTCACCGCCAGCCTCGGAGCAGCCTCGTCCGTTCAGTAAAACACACGGCCCCCCTTGCCCCGTGGCTGCCGTAGGTTTCTCTAGAACCTGGACTCAGTACGGCGTCCCTACAGACCGTTCTCACGCATGTCACGCCCTCTCCCCAGAACTCCTGCACCAGCCTGGAACAAGCCTTACTCTGGGCACCTTATAACCCTCCGTGAAGGTACAAACTCAGCAGTGAGACACGCCTGTCCACCCAGACGGTCCCCACTGCTGACAGGCCACAAGCCTGGAGACAGCTCCAGATCCTGAGCACCCAGGGACCCAGGGCTTCTGGAACAGACCATCAGGCTCGGGGGGATGAGGCCCAGAAGAGCACCCCCCTCCACCCCACCCCAGTCAGGCCCCAAGGCTGTGCGTCTGGGAGCCAGTTCAGCCAGGACCGATCCCACAGCCTGTGTCTCAAAACAACCTTCCTGGCACTACCTTGACAGAAAGACAAAGCGAGCAGAGACACGCAGGCAGCCAGGATCTTCCGACATCAAGCTTCTTCAGACAGTCCTTTCCATTTTTTTAATTAAGTTTGGGGGGGGGGGCCTGGGTGGTTCACTCATTTAAGCATCTGCCTTGCACTCTGGTCACGATCCCAGGGCCCTGGGATAGAGCCTCACATCTGGCTCCCTGCTCAAGGGGGAGACAGCTCCCCCCCCCCCTGCTCCAGAGCTCTCTTCATGCACACACTCTCTCTCCCTCAAATAAAATCTATTTAAAAAAAGATTTTTTTTTAATTTTATTTTTAAGCTACCTCTACACCTGCCGTGGGGCTTAGAACTCACCATCCGGGGGCGCCTGGGTGGCTCAGTGGGTTAAGGCCTCTGCTTTCGGCTCAGGTCATGATCCCAGGGTCCTGGGATCGAGCCCCACATCGGGCTCTCTGCTCAGCAGGGAGCCTGCTTCCTCCTCTCTCTCTGCCTGCCTCTCTGCCTACTTGTGATCTTTCTCTGTCAAAAAAATAAATAAAATCTTTAAAAAAAAAAAAAAAAAAAAAAGGAACTCACCATCCGAAGATCAAGAGTCACAGGCTCTAGCGACAGGGCCAGCCAGGCACCCCAGACAGCCTTCTGTAAGAGCCTGCTTCCCTATCTAGCTCCACACAACGGTTATCGTATTTGTGTGACCTGAAGATCCGAGGGAAAGAACAGTGATTTGAAATCCTGCCAGATAACCTGAAGTTGCTTTGTGTGCTTCAGAGAAAAACGGAAACCACCATCAAGAGTCTACGGGGCTCTCAATCACATTAAGGAGAGCTGCGGGACGGGCCGTGCCCCACACCATGACTGAGTCTGGGCTTGACCCCAGCCTGAGTGCCACGCGCTCCAACACCAAACCCTGGAAAGAGCAGAACTTCCAGCAGCCACACAGAGCAATCACCCCCGCAGAGGCTGCGTTTAAAGCGTTAACCGTGAACCGAAGATGCTACCTCTGAGAACAGAAGTACTTTTTATTCCTCAGTCGGGTCGGAACACGGAAGTCTCCCGCAGTCTCAGGAAGCTGGAGTCGTGCTCCAGGCTCAGAATTAAGCCTAACACGAGGCAACGCACACCCGACAGTAAGCCCAGGGTCCGTCCACACCAGCCTGGCGCAATGGCGATGTCCCTGCGTGTGCAGGGCCCTCCACTGTCCCAGGGTCCTTCTCGGGCCAGGGGTGTTGGCGTCAAGTCCTGTACGACCCCATCTCAGTAGTCAGAACTGTAGAGTTTCCTGTAACTCATTTCAACAAAATGTAGCCCTGCCGACCAAAGATGTCTTTGGCTTCACTTCTAACCCGCAACCACATGTGTCTGTGCATCACGGTCAACGTCAACGCTCCACGGACCAGGAGAGATGTGCAGAGCACCCGTGACAATGCTGGGCGCCC
The DNA here is from genome assembly GCF_011764305.1 of Mustela putorius furo. Classification (NCBI taxonomy): domain Eukaryota; kingdom Metazoa; phylum Chordata; class Mammalia; order Carnivora; family Mustelidae; genus Mustela; species Mustela putorius. Next base: position 25,179,391 of record NW_025422115.1, on the reverse strand, counting down.
GCCATGGCACGGTCTACACTGATTATGTCCCTCACAGTAGCCTGTTTTACAGGTTCAGACCCTGAGAGCATGGAAAGAGAAGTCACCCTGCCCCCACCCAAGAACGCGCATGTCTCCGGCCCTGAGCACTCCCCGCTGCCCCTGCCAGCTTCAGAGTGACCCAACTCTCAAACGGAACACGTCGGCCATCTGGAGGGCTCGCATCACACCTCTCACTCAAAGATGTGAGCCCCACCTGCCTCCTATCCACCACAGCCAAACTCCCAGGAAAAGACGAGGCCCTGGCTTTCCATGGAAATACTAAAATAGTTTGCGAGAGACAGCTGACCCCCTGTCTGAAGACAGCACGGGAGTCCATGCCAGGTTTCAAAACCTTCCCCAACAAAAAACAAATGTCACTTTTATAATTAACTGAAAATAATAAAATCTTAAAAGACTCATTTGCCAGCATTCCCTAGAGGGCAGAGGGCAGAGCTAAGGGACTTGATGGTGACAGTGAAGCGGTACTGGAGACGGACTGTCACACAGAGCGCCAGGCTGACCCCTCAGCCTGAGACCAGGAACGCCCGAAGCACACGGTTCACAGCCACGGCAGGTGGGGGCTCAAAGCTGAGTGCGGGTCACAGCCTCGACCTGCTGGGCGTGTGTCCCTCATCAGCCCACTCTAACTCGGCCTTCCCCACAACGCCCCCCAGTCACCTCGGTGCTGACCAGAGTTGGACGGCAAGGGGACTATTTCAGCAAAATCTGGGACAGCCAGATGAATCAAATATTTCAGAAGAAACACACTGGTTTTATAAACACGCGTGCTCACAAGAAATGACCACCTGTCAGGTGTATATGCCGGAAGCAGCACAATTCGGACACAGAGTAAGGAAGGCAGTCAGAATATTTCAGAAGAGAACAGGACGAGGAGACTGTAAATAACGTGGCTTTCAAAGGCAGCGTGGGGAGGGGGTTAAGGTGGAAACACTGGAGCCAGCCTGCTTGGGTTCAAATCCCTGCCGGTCCCTAGCACGGGGGCTTGGAGTAAGTCACCCACCCTCTGCGCTCCTTGGGCTCCCCAAGAGCGCAGCGAAGGAGGCGGCACCCCAGAAACCGAGCGCGGGCGGTGCAGCCGTCTGCGGAAAGCAAGTGCTACCTGGACAGGCCGCGGGAGTCCGGAGCTGCCGTCCCGTCCGCACAAGGGCGCGGGAGGCGACCGGGAAAGCCGCTCCCCGGGAAACGCAACGGCCCGTGCACCGCCCTGCTCCCGACGGCAGCACCGCGCCAGGCACCGCGGGACGAGGGTTGGCCCTGACGCCTCCTGCGGGAACAGGGGGGCCGGGAACGGGCCGTCCCGAGCGCTCACCGCGCGCCGGGCTGGGGCGGGCGGGGGCCCCGCGTCCGCTCAGCGGCCCCGCAGGTCGCCGACACGCGCTCCCGGGAGGGGGCGGCCGCTGGGGGCCGGGAGAGCGCGGCCCGCAGGCGCGTCAGGAAGGCGCCCCCGCCCCGAGCCGCCCAGCGGGGAGCCTCGGGGCCGGGTCCTCCCAGCACCCCCGCCGGGCCGCAGGGGTCAGGCCGCAGCAGGCGGCGCGCCCGGCGGGGCGAGGCCCGGTCCGCAGAGGCGCCCGCGCGGCCCGGAAAAGGGGCCGGCGCCGCCGCCGCAGCGGAGCGGGTCGGGTCGGGTCTGCAGCCGCGCCCGGGCGGACCCCGGGGCAGAGCCGCGGGCGAGAGCGCGGCCCCCGGAGCAGCCCCGCGGCCCGGCCCGCGCGCTCGGCAGGTCCGAGGCTCCCCGCGCCCGCACAGCCCGCGTCGGACCTGGGCGCCCTCCGCGCCGCCGCGGGCCGCAGCCCCCCTCCCACAGGTGGTCGCCGCCGGGGCCCCGCGGGCCGCTGCCCTCCGCGCGCCGCGCGACCCCCGAGCGCGCCCCCGCCCGCCCCCCGGGGCCCCGCCGCGCAGCCCACCCGGCTTCCGGCGCCGCAGTTGCCCGGCGACGCGGGGCCCCGCCGCCGCCCCCCGCCCGCCGCCAACTTTCCTCCCAAGTTTCCCCGGGGCCGCGGGCCGGCGGGGCGGGCGGCGGGGGTCGGGCCGGGCTCGGGGGGGGGGGGGGGGGGGGGGGGGCGGGGCCGGGTCCCGGCCTGGCCGGCGGGCGGTGGGCGCGGGGCCCCGGCTCCCCTCCCCCTCCCCGGCCCCGCCCGGCCTCCCGCCCGCCCGACGCCCGCCGAACGCCGCCGACGCGGGGCCCCGGGGCTCCCGGGCCACTCACCCGGACCGCGCTCCCTCCGGCGCCGGCCGAGCCTCGCCGCCCACCCCGCCCCCGCCCCGCAGGCCCGCGACCCGCTGACACCGAGGCGGAAGTGCGGCCGGCCGCCGGGCAGACTGACAGCCCGCGCTCGCCACTCGCAGCGCCCGGCGCCAGAGCGTCAGCCGCCGCCCACCCAATCAGCGGCCGGCGCGAGGGTCGCGCCGGGAGGCGGGACTATGCTAATCGTTTAGCCGGAGTGGCAACCCCCCCTTTGCCCCTCGAGAGTCCCGCCCATGCGGAGGAGTGACGCCACGGACAGCCAGTCACAGCCTGGAGAGGCGGGGTTATGCAGATATTGACCCTAAAGGGGCGGGAGAGAGGGAGGAAGGGGCGTGGCTGGACGAGTTGAGTTTACAAACAGCGAGTCAGGTGGCAGGGTCGCTCCTTGCGCAGGTCGCTCAGCGCCCGCAGTTCCCGACCCCTGGGGACGGGCGGAGGCGAGAGTCATCCTCCCAAAGCCGCGTTTGTCAGCTCAAGAGTCTCGCAGGGCTCCCCATCGTCCGCCTTCCTTGACATACCATTCATCTCTCGTGGAAACCTGGCGCCAATTTACCCTCTGGCTGCATCCCTGACAGTGTATTCCTCTGTTTAAAACCACCGATCTAGGGCGCCTGGGGGCTCAGTGGGTGAAGCCTCTGCCTTCGGCTCAGGTCATGATCCTGCATCCTGCTCTCTGCTCAGCGGAGAGCCCGCTTCCCCCTCTGTCTCTCTGCCTACTTGTGATCTCTGTCAAATAAATGAAATGTTTTTAAAAATAATAAATTAAATAAAATAAAAATTTTAAAAACACACCGATCTATAGTGGCTCCGTGATTGAACCCAGAAGCTCCGGAGTCAGACCCTGAGCTTGCATCTGTATCAGCTGTGTGGCCTTGGGCAGGTTGAATAACCTCTCTGAGTCTCTGAGCATCCAGATTTTCCTTTGCAAATCGGAGTTCTCCCATTCTCATCCCCTTTAAATCATGGGTCTGGTCTGGAGTAATAGGAACCAGGCCAGTTGCTCAGCCTCAGAGCAACTGGTTCAGGAGTGAGCAAGAGACCCTATCCTGACCATGAGGGTCAGCCCTGGGACTTTTTTGCGGAGGGGTCAGAGAGCTCGGGCCTCAAGGGAGGCTGAGCCCAAATGACTCTCCTGTCTACCCATAGACCTCCCCAGAACTGGGCTGGGTGACGGAAGGAGGCTGTGTCTGAAACCACTAGTGGGCATTTTGCCACCGTGAGGGAAGGAGCCACCAGGGAGAGAAGCCAGCCCAGAGGAACACGAAAGCAGATATCCTGAGTCACCTGGACCAGCTACACCTGAAGCTCTGTCCTAGGCTTTTCGGTTATATGAGCTTTTCTATTTTCTTTGCTGCTTAAGTCTGTTGGGGTACTAAGGAGTATGGGTCCCTGCAGCCCTGAGAGCACCCACACATTACCCGTGACCGCGTGGCGCATTGAAACGGCCCCGCTCACTGCCACCCCTTCCACGAAGCCAAGCCCACTGGAGTCTCTGCACTCCCTCCTCAGAACATGATTCCTCATTTCTAGCAAGAAGGATGGACAGACAGGTTGCCCACAGGGACCAGGGGTGCCTTGAGGGCAGGGGCCGGTCTTGACTGCCCTGTAAAGATGAGGCCTGAGAGCACGGATGGGGTCTCTGGCAGGGTGGGGCCCGGGCTGCATTTCTGCATCCAGAAAGCCTGTCATCCCCCATCCTGGAGGCTGGCCTGGCTTGGTGGTGGGCAGTGTCAGCGGCGCCGTGCCGCCGGCGTGCTGGGACTGAAAAGGAGCTCTCGCTACCTCTGCTGTAGAGAGAAACCAGGAGGGGGTGGGGCCAGGCCTCAGAAACAAAGGCGTTGCCATGGTTACCCCTGAAGAAACCGACCCCAGCAGGCGCGGGAGGTGCGTGCAGGCCCCCAAGCCAGGACAAGGACAAGGCCTGTTGCCATGGAGATGCTCCAAAGCTTCCCTTGTGGGCCTGGCCCAGGTCCAGTGCAGGGTTCCGAAACCACCATCCGTCACCCTGATGGGTCTCTAAGAGTCTGACCCAAGGCAAAGGACATGCCCCGAGGGGTTCAACCTACCGGCCTACCCCTCCGCCGTGACCCCTAGGCCGAGCGCAACATCAGATGCCTTACCGCCAGAGGAGAGGCCGGAGTGGACAGAGGCTCCTGTCTGCCCATGGACCTCCCCCCCCACCCGTGGCTGAGCTTGACCACCTCTGCCCTGGCCGGGGGTCAGGTAGGGTCTGGCTGCAACTGGGCCATGCAGCTGGAGTGTGTCAGTTTACCCCCTTTAGACAGATGCAATAAACCGAAGTCCTGGGGCCAGCTGCAGCCCTCCCTGGTCCTCACGGCCAGCACTGAGAAGGGGTCCCCTTCTCAGCCGATGGCTGGAAGGACGGTGCATGGGTCCCAGTCATGATCTAGGTCAAAAGGCTGATTCCAAAGGCTAAATTCTCTAAGAATGGGACTCAAGGCAGGAGTGGAAGAGAAGACAGAGGGTTTGGGGCCGCGCGGCGATGGTGGCGGTGATGACAGCTGGCATTCCCCAGGGACCAGTGGCTTCTGTGTGTGCCATGGCCGATCAAGTGGACGCCGCGTGTCGGCCTCACTGTGCAGAGGCGCAGACTAAGCCTCAGGCATGTAACGCAACTCACCTCAGGCCTGCAGGGAGGAAGGGGTCCAGGCACCATCGGGCCCTGCAGACCTGCGGCCCAGCACGGACCAAGAGCTCATTGGAAAGGCCCACGCTTCTAGGCCTCCAGGCCTGGGGTCTGCCCCTAAGTAAGATGCCCTGGTGTTCCTGGGTGGCTGGGACCTTGGCAGCGGGGGGCTCATGGTGATATCAACTGACCGATTCCCTGCCTGGTGGCGGGGGGCTTTTCACAGAGCCTCCTCCACCCCGAGCACTCGGGCCAGGCTTGGCTCCCAGGGTCCTCTCTGGAGTGCCCCATCCATGTGTGTGCTCTCAGAGCTTTGAGAAGTGCTGAGCTAGTAGATAACTTTCAGGGTTGACTGTTCCCATTGGAATTGCTCTCGGACCAGGCCAAGCCCAAGAGCGAACACTGCAGTCATGTCTGTCAGTCACTCACCGTCCCCAGAATTGGATCCTTCCTGTCCCGGCTCCTGCATGAGCATCTGCTGATACCACGACCCAGGTGTCCTGTGGGTGGCTGACCCGTGGACCTGGAGCCTGGCGTGCTGGGCTCCAGAAATCCCAGCTGTGGGCACCTACGCCCCGACTCTGCCTTCAGGAAGCACGTTCACGTGAATCGTCTCCTTCACGGGGTGGTCTCCTTCCATCGGCCTCACCAGGGGGAGGCCGGACAGAGACGATCACTCCACCTTCAGATGGGGAAACTGAGGCTCGGGGACCAGAGCACCTTGCCCACTGCAGAGCAAGTCTGCAGCCAGAGCTGCCCCGTGAGCCCAACAGGGCTGGGTGTTCAGGAGTGCCCGGCACCTAGCAGTGCTGGCCTCGCCTTTCCCCGTGGGGGGCGCGGCCCGAACTCACTCCTTTCCCTGCCACCCCCAGGCCTCGGGAGAGGACGTCTTCCGCTCCCTTCTGTGGGATGCCGGGGAATCTTCCCTCTGGATGCCGCTTGGGCGGCCAGAGCGCGCTGGCCACCAAGGCCTGGCCCCGGCCCTCACGTGGCCCCGGCAGATCCTTCCCCATGCAAGTTTGTCGTCTCCTCTGCAACGTGACAGCACCCGGCTTCCCCATCGTTGCAGGAGAGTATTTTTAGTTTTGAACCCACCACGTGAAGAGAGACAAGTTATCAATAGCAGCGGCAAAGGGCTGCTATTTTCTTTTTTTTCCCCATGGCTTTGGGACCTGAGCAATCTGCACCCGTTGAATTCTGCCAAAAGAAAAAGAAATGCATTCCTCTTACCAACTTTTTACCCCGCGGCTTCCTCACCGCTGTGCCTCTGCCAACCAACTCTTCCCAGGTGGACCCCAGCCGATTCAGCAGCGCCCCCGGCTCTGGGGGAGGAAGGCAGCCCCGAGGTCAGTCTGCCCCAGGGAGGAACGGGCAGGAGCGAGCGGACCCCCAGAGGCCAGGATGAAGGGAAGGCAGAAGCCAAAGCCGTAGAACAGGCAAGCATGAGGGGATTGGGGGGCCCTGACTTCCACGCTCAGGGAGTTGACACGGGCCCCATTTCTAGCTTCAGGAGCAGCCCTAGCCTTTATTGAGCTCTTACTGTGTACCCAGCGGCAGCCTAGATCTGTGAGTGCAAACGAGGTGCTATGGAACCCCCAGGCCTTTCTGGCTGTTATTAGGTGTTTCTGGAGGAAAGGAGTCCACGGTCAAGAAGATTTGGGGAGGAGCGCCTGGGTGGCTCTGCCTTCGGCTCGGGTCATGATCCCAGGGTTTTGGGATCGAGTCCCACATCAGGCTCTCTGGTCAGCGGGGAGCCTGCTTCCTCCTCTCTCTCTGCCTGCCTCTCTGCCTACCTGTGATCTCTGTGTGTCAAATAAATAAATAAAATCTTTAAAAAAGAAGAAGAAGAAGATTTGGGGAAAGCTATTAAAATAAAGCCAACAAATGTCCCCCTCCAATGCAGGGTATCCCAGGGCCCTTCTCATGCTGGTGTACGTGGGAGCCTCCTGGAGACAGAAGGCCCGGCTGCAGACCCAGGATTTATTGGAACTAGGAAACTTTTTTCCATGGAGTGTTTTGCATGATCCTGGACTGCTCTCCTACCTTGCTGGGGGAACATTTGGACCAGCTCAGCTGCCTGTCCTTTAGGACTAGTTGGAGCTACATATATAGGAACTCAGAATAACACAGCCTTCCACAAGATAGAAATGTACTTCTGTCTCACATGACACCACCCCAGGCTCTCCAGGGATGGCAGGGGACCATGTATTATCAAGGACCCGCTTCCTGTTGTGCCACTTTTCCAGAGCTAGGTTCCATTCTCACATTCACCTCACAGCTCAAGACGGCTGCTGGCACTCCGGCCATCTCATGCATATTCGACCAAGAAGAGGGAGGCAGAGAGAGAAGAAGCACAATAGTGCTGCCCCATCAGGGGAGTCAGCTCCCTTTGAGGGTCTGTCCCTGACAGCACCAGGCACTTCTGCTCACATCTCACTGGCCAGAACTGCATATCATCTCATTGTGGAGAGACAGCAGTGTTTTAAGCGGAGTGCATTGCCAGCCTGAGCAAAACGGAGGACCGGGTGGAGAAGGTTATAGGTGGGTGCTGGTCAGAGGATTTGCCTGCTGGCCTCTCTGAACAGAGGTCCCTGAGCTGGCCCAGAGTCCTGTGGCTCCCAGGTCTATGCCAGCTCTGGCCAGGGCAGGGGCAGAGACAAGACAGGCTCTGGGAAGAGGCCACACCGGATCCAAGAGCGAGCTCTCGGCTCCAGTGCCCGAATCCCTTGTTCCACGTGGCTCAGGCCCCGTGCCCAGAGATGCTCAGCGCTGTCCCTGAGCACTGAAGTACTCACCGGGCACCCATAGGGTCCCCCTTCCTGGCTGTGCCCTGACTTCAGCAGAGGGGTCCTTCTGGCAGTGGAGTGCCGACTTTGCACCCCTGGGGTTGCCACCATGGCAGGCGTGGGCCCAGGAGGCCACTGGGGACCCCAGGCAAGGAGAGGGGAGCGCAGGCTCTGCTCCCCCTCGCTCCGCCCTTCCTGGACGGCAGGGGTGTGGTGCCTCTGAATGTGGGGAACCGGTAGGGCAGGCCAAGCAGGAAGGACAACTTGGGCTCGTTCAGTTTAACTTGCCACGGGAGCCGCCCTGTCGGGGAGTCAGAGGCGGCACAATTTAACCAGCCTGGGGAGGAGCTGGTCACCGGGGCACCCCCCGCGCCAAGCAGCCACACTCTTCCTCCAGCAGATGGGGTTGGGGGTGTTGGGTCAGAAACACTGTAGTCTTTGGGGTTCTTCTGGGGGTCAGTGTGCCCCCTCCGTGCCATCCCTAAGAGGTGACGGCAGGGCAGGGGGAGGCAGGGACAGCAACCGTGGGCCAGGCACGCCCTAGGCCTGCCTCTGTGGCTCAGAGTGGAGGGGCAGGATGCGGCCCCAGCAGGCTGGACTGTGTCCCCCGCGGGAGGCGTCTGGCTCAAAGACACAGAATCCGGGCAGTCCTGTGAGACTCCGCGCCGGAGTCGCTGCTCTGCGGCCACTGCCGCCGCCTTGACGTTCTTAATTTCTGCCGGTGGCCCAGGCATCCGGGTGCGCGGGGTGCGGCCTCACCGGTTCCGGATGCGGGAGCTGCGCACACCCTGCTCTGTCCCCGCCCGGCAGGGCGGCAGGCTGGGTGAGCAGGTCAGGTTTGTTCTGGGGAAGAGGCCTCACGCTGGGAACTTTGCCAGAGCTGCCCCAGCTCAGGGCAGGTGGCCTGCCCGGGAGTCGGGAGTCGCAGAGCCCAGGGCACACCAGAGCCAAAGGCAGCCGGGCACCTCCACCCACTCACCAGCCTCGGGAGCAACACTGCTTCCCGGGCTCCTGGCCGAGTGACAGGGACCACGTGATGTGCGAGCGTCCCCAGCAGCAGCAGGAGGGGTTGGGGCGGTCTGAGCAGGTAGCTGGGGTGCCGGTGGGGCCCGTGCCAGTCCGGGCCCAGGCGCTTGCGAACAGGGTGTCTCTCCAAGCCTGTTTCTCCAGGGCTTGGCGGTGCCCAGAGGAGACCGAGGCTTCCGGGACACCTGTGGAGGCCGGGAGGGCACAGGCGCGGGCGAGCTGAGCCACTGACGCGCTCCCCAGCGTCCATCCCGGTCTCTAGGAGCAGCCTGGATTCTCCTGCGGGCCCCCTGCCCACAGCCTGACCCCATCTCCCGTGCCAGGCAGGGCACGTGGCGGGGACTGGGGATAATCAGGCAGCCCAGGGCTCTGTCCCGAGGCCGTCCTCTGCGCACCACGGAGGGCAGCACGGCTCAGCCTCGGCCGGGCAACGCAGGCTCCGGGGACAGGAGTCTCGGGGCCCACTTCTCCACACGTGGGGACAGATCTCTGGAGCCGCCCTCTCCCCAGCGGGGGCTCCCGGGCCGGGGCCGCCCTTGGGCGAGTCACTCAGGGACAGGTTCCAAGGGGCCCCAGAGGTTTCCAGGAGGCTTTTAGCCACCGGTTTATGCGGTTTGCACCATTGCACAGATGGGAAAATAGAGCCCAGGGAAGGGCTCAGTGCTCAGCACATGGGCTCCCAGCTCTGCATAAATCCACAGGGCGGCTTTAGTAAACGTGAGAGGGTTATTCAGTGCCAGGAAAAGGTAGACCCAGGCTGAGTCTGACAGGGATAAGGAGGGGTGAGGGAGAGGGCAGGGGAGTGGGGGGAGGGGGCAGGGGCTGGGGGAGAGGGCAGTGGGGGAGAGGGCCGGGGTAGGGGTGTGGTGAGAGGGCAGGGGGTGGGTGAAGAGGGCAGGGGCATGGGAGAGGGTAGGGTCATGGGGGAGAGGGCGGGGGGTAGAGGGCAGGGGTGGGGCTGGGGAGAGGGCAGGGGGTGAGGGCAGAGGCTACAAGAGAGGGCGGGGGGCAGTGGGCAGGGTGTTGTGGTGAGGGGGCAGGGGTGGAAGCAGGGGGGAATGAGCAGGGGTCTTACAGGGATAACAAGCTCCCCCTTCCCCCAGGGCCCAGGGGAGACCCCCAGTGGGCCTGCTGTACCCCTACAGAAGGCAAGTCTCTGGTCTGGGTCTGGACGCTGGGATGCCACTGTCCCCTTTCTACTGGTTGCCCCGGTGGAGCCTTGTTGGAACCAGTCCCCCTCAAGGACTTGGGGCACTCCTTCCCAAGCTGGGTCCAATAACCCCAGCCCTAAACAGTCGGCTCATTTGGCACTTTCCTGACCCACACAGGCCCCCTGGGGAGCCACCCCGAGCCCCGGGCGACTCAGGGAGCTGGCAGAGATGCCTGGCTGGGGCCAGGCTGTGGGCACGTGGGCTCCCCTGAATGCTGTGTCTGGAGGGGAGCAGGGCACAGGGCTCCATGGGGTTGGGGGCATCGGGGGTGCCCATCCACTGGAGGCCGGACTATGCACACCCACCCTCTGGGCCCAGCTTAGTGCTTCCAAGAACAGCGCGGACAAGATGAGGACGAAGCGGGCAGACCCTGAGGCTTCTGGGGTGGGGAGGGCGGCATGGGGACCCGTGGGGCGGGAACAGAAGTTTGGCCAGACTTTAGGTTCCAGGGCCAGACCTGGGCCTTCGGGGACCCTGACAAGGTCCAAGATGGGGACTGTCAGCCTCTCTGCCTCCCCCCAGAGCGGAGCCGGGCAGCAACCCCTTGGGGGAATGGCCTGCAGCAGCCAGAGCCCCAGGGCAGCCCCCAACATGGCTCAGCCCAAAGGTGACCCTGTCCCCTGCCCCAGAGAGACACCCGTCAGTGGTACAGCATGTGGTGCTGGCCCCACCTGCCCGGCCTCGACCCCCAGGGCTGGGGTCTGCGGACGGACTGCGATCACCAGTCCCACCCTGCCTGGCCATCAGAGGGGAGGGCTCGTGGGGGACAGGAGGTGGAAGGGAGGGGGCAGGTCAGCCCCAGATGGCACGCCAGGGCTCTGAGGGGCTGTGACGGTGGTGCTGCCCGGCAGAGGGCACAAAACAGCAGAAACACGCTCGGGTCAGGGCAGGACCTCCAAGGACAGGCAGATGGCAGCTGGCCACAGACCAGCTGCCGGCCTGGTGTCCAGACAAAGGAAGGCTCAGGGCAGGGAGGGGCCAAGGCCCCGGCAGGTAGCTGTGGGCTTGAGGTGCCGCTGCCGTCAGCCTGGGTCACAGCCACGAAGGCCTCACCCAATACTCTTCATGATGTGATGGAGGCTCCCAGAATGGGCCAGGCTCCGAGCCCTGCAGACCCTCCAGAGGCCCCACACCAGCCCACACGCAGCCTGACCCCAGGAGGGGCAGTGGGCAGGATCTGAGCTCTCTTTCCTGCTTTCTCCATCTTGGAGTCATGTTTTGCCCATGGAGGAAACCAGTACAGATGAAACGTTTCATTCATTCTGCAAATCCTTCTAGCCAGCTCCGGGGACGGGGGGCACGTCCAGAGGGACAGGTCAGATCGAGGAACTTTCTGGCAAGTGCCGGTGTCTCTTTCCTCAGAGAAGGGCATTTGTTATCCCTCTGGTCCCTCAGCTGTCCGCGTGTCCCTCAGATCAGACCTTTTCCAGGCTGCGCCTCCTCCAGGAAGCCCTCCTGACATTACCTTTCTTTCGTGTTTGCTCTCTCCACCCAGGCACCATCCTCGGGAAGGGGGACGGAAGTGCACAAAGGGAGGACATTCAGAGTCTGCTCCCATTACCTGTCCACACTTGCAGCGCTCTCTGTGGTTCCGAGCCCCCGCGAGGGCTCGTCTCCCTGCCCTCAGCCACTCTGCTCCCTCAGTGGAGACCAAGGTCCTGGAGGGGGTCCCCCCAGGCAGAGTGAGGCAGGAGAGGCTGCAGCGGGGTTTGAGGGCTGCTGACGAGGCTGGACTGGGTAGCCCAGCTCTGAGCTGGCAGCACCGGCTCCCGGCGAGCAAGAGGTAGGCCGGGCGGGGCTGCCGGCTTCCTCCCCACAGGCCAAGCGGAGGCGCCTCCAGAGCAGCCTTGCCCGGGCTCTTCGCGGTCTGCTGGGTCTGCTGGGGAACAGAGCCACCCGTACCCCCACGTCCTGCGCACTCTCTCTCGCAGCGGAGGCCCAGGGAGAAGGCTCTCAGCTGCCTTCAAGGACCTCTCCCCGGGGCTTGCTCTCAGGGGCCTCCCACTGAGCTCTCTGTGCCCAGGATGGAGCCTCGGGCTCCTTGGGCACTGCCAACAAAGGCCCTATTGGGGAAAGGGCCAGAGGCACCCCCCAGACCCCCAGGGTAGCTGCAGGGGGTGACTTTGTTTCCCTGCCCACCACCCTTCCCCCCACCATTCTTCCTCTGCCCTCCACAGGGGTGGGGCTCTGATGGTGTCAGCCGAAGCTGCTGCGGGCTCAGGCAGTGGTGCCTGACTGCCTGAGCCAGACCTGTGGGGCTCAGTCTGACCCTCCTTTGTTTCACGGAAGGAAGGCGAGAGCAGCAGCCGCTCCTTTGTCCTACAGAGCCGAGGAGAGCAGAGGAGGGCAGCCTGCATCTGCAGGGAGATCTCAGAGAGACATTGCCTGCTAGGAATAGTGAATACAGAAAAAACAGATGGAAAGAAGCAGTTCTTGGAGCTCCTGGATACAGCTGTGTCTGAAACCCACCCCCTGGACTTTTCAGTCACACACAGCAATAAACACCCCTTTCCTTTAGTGCTTTTTAGTTATTTTTGTCATTTGCAGCCAAACAATAGCAACTATATCCTTGGTTCTCCTGTCCACTCTCTCCTTCCTGCCATCTGGGCCCTGGGTCCGACACAGCTCTGTCTCTAAAGGCAGGGAAATCAGACTCAGCATTTATTCCAAACTGGTGGCCTCCAGAGCCATTCTGATCACACGCGGGCCCTGAACTCATCAGGACGCACTGGGAGCTGGCTCAGAATGTCACCAGGAAAAAAAAAAAGAGAGAGAGAGAAGGAACAAAAAAAGAAAAATCTGCATTCCTATATTCAAATGAGCTCCTGCAGAAAGAGAAAGCAAACAGCAGTGGCTCCTCTGAAGACGCGTCACAGTGCCGGACCCAGCGCCCTGACAAGCGCTCCGGCACATGCGCCTGGCCAGAACTAGCGGGACGATTGCCCTGCTGGCCCTCGGTGGCTGCACTCGCTCATTATTCCTCATTAGTGGGCTACGTCCCGCGCGGCAGGGGCCCTGCTCTGCGGGAACAGCACCGGCATGCAGTCGGTTGAAGGAGAAAGGTTTTTCTAGCACAGTGAGGGTGGCTAATGGCAGAGCCCGCTGCCCCGTGACAGCACAGGACACAGGGGACGGCATCCTGCTGGTCTGACGTGGGCAACACCAACTTTGTTCCTCCAGCACGGAGAGGTGGGCGGGCTGCTGCTGGGCCAGGCTGCAGATTCCGGGGCTGGAGCTGGGTCCCGGGGGGACCTGGTGATCTCTCCTCTGGGATGGCCGGTGGGCAACTGAGTCTCAGAGCACCCCACTGTCCCCCAACTTGTTTTTCTTGCACAGTCTGGGCTCGCGGGTGCAGCACCCTCCTCTGAGCCACCAGAACCCAAACCCTCAAGTCATCTTTGACCTCCACCATCCCATCACACACATCATGGGGTCAGCTTCAAAGACACCCAGAACCTGGCCAGGGCTTCCACCTCCATGGCCACACCCCTGCCTGGCCAGCATCGCCCTCAAGGGAGCCCCCTGCCCCTTGGTCTCTGCCCTCCGCCCGGCCAGGCACTCTGCACTGAAGCAGGGGTGCTGTCACAGTGTCTCCCCCAGCCGTCCTGGGGCTCTCCCTCAGCGTCCTCACCGTGGCTGGAGGCAGCACGGGAGCTCTCCCACAGCCTCCCCTTCCTCTGGGCTGCACCCACAGACACCCCCCCCCACTCCTCCGAGCTCCCCTCTGCCCAGAACACTGCTCCATCCAGACCCCCCACCCGTTCCCCCTCCCTCCTGTGCATCTTCACGCAAGGGTCCCCTTCGCAGGGGACACGCACTGACCGGCCTTTCAACGTTGGAACCTGGCCCGTGTCGGCTTGTGCTCTCCAGGGGGCGGACACCGAGACGGGCTTCAGGGTCGTGAGATGATTGAGGGCAGAGGCAGGAGGTCAAGGGAAAGGCAGCAGGGAGGGGCTCCCACCCCGCAGTGCGGGTCTGATGCCCTTGCAGGGGGGGCGCAGGAGGGCGGGTGGGTAGGATAGGGGGCAGACATGGGCACCTTTGACAGCCTCAACCCGTCCCACGGGAGCCCGGAGTGCAGACCACCCCTCGGTACCCCCTGCTCGTGGCAGCCAGGGCCGTGACACCAGCCTCCTCATGCTCTCTGAGCAGCGCCGCTCCCTGTGCCGCAGCTGGTCTCCCCTGCACGTGGGGGCTCGTCCGGGTGCCCCAGCCGCTCTTCCTGGGGGGAGATCGCCGACAGGGGGGTAGGCACCCCAGCCCCGTCACTACAGCTGCTCTCGGGGCTCAGCTGCTGCTCCTTCCTTCCCTCCTCTGCCGCCCAGCCTGCCTGTCCAGCCACACCCCGCCTCTGCTGTCACCTCTGCAGGTCTTGGGGGCCTCCGTGGGGGTGTGACCCCCATCCCCACTCCTGAGGGACGGTTACCGTGCCTCCTCAGGCTGGGCTAGGTGCGCTGTCCACGCACGTAACGGTCACGGGATAGGCACCACAGTGCCGGGAGGCCCCTGAATGCCACACGTGTCCCCCACTCCCACCCCGGGCCGCTGGAAGTACCAGCAGCCCCACCTGCTCCTGCTGGCTGGCTGGGACTCCCGCTGTCTGCTCCTCTCCAGGGTCGGGGCTCAAAATGCCGGGGAGGCAGTGGAAGCTGGTTTGTTGGGCTCCTTCCCATGCCTCCCAATGAGAGGGAGCCCTGTGGGGGAGGGGCCTGTAACAGGGCCCCAGGGGCCAGGGGGACATTGATTCTTCAATTGGCCACAGGGTTCAGGATGATCGTTCCCTTCCCATTGGAAGCGTAATGCCATGTAAAACTCTCTGATTCACGACAGTGTGTCGTGAGGGATGGCACCCATCCTCGCGGGCACTGCCCCGCCGCTGTGCTTGGGAAGGCTGTCCAAAACGGCTGTCATGCCATTTCCGGGGATATGAAACCCTTCACACGGTGCCCATGGCCCCTTGTCCATCCACCAGGACTTCAGCCCAGAGCCCTTGTCTCCACTTGCAACCCTGATGGGTCAGGCCCCTGCCCGGGCCCCCAGACTTTGGGCAGTGCCACGGAATCTGTAGCTGTTCCGTCGGGGCCACATTCCGACTCACGCCGCGCATCCCACCAAGCGCTGGAAGCCCCACACACTGGGGAGGCATGTGCCTCACCTCAGCTTCAACTCAGCAGCAGATCTCAACAGTCCTGCCCCCGCCTACTCTCTTGAAAGGAGAGCTGAGTGGCATGTCCCACAGCGGACCCAGCCCTGTGCCCTGGCATTTTCTGTCCCCTGCCTTGCTTCGTTTCTTATAACCAGTGGGCATATGTCTGGCTTCTTTACTGCGTGGTGTTTGCCTTCCTCCGTTGACAACTAAGTGTAGTGCCTGAGACATAGTAGGTGCTCAATTAAACCACGTCACACAGATGAATGAACAAATTAATCAGTCAGTGGGTGAACCATCTCCTCTGTGAGGGGTTTGTGGGGGGGTCTGGTTTTGCTAACCTGGCTAGGGAATGTGTGATTGGGGGATTTGTTCAATGGTCTCTCTGTTGGACTGGACATTTGGTGCACCGAATGCCAGCTATTTCAACAAATAGAGAAACTGGGGTCCCAGGCCACTGTCTCTGTGAGGTCTTGGTGAGCCCAGTAGAGGAGGCTATCCTTGTCCGCCAGCCCTCAGCACTCTTTTCCAGGGTCTTGGAGGGTTCTCTGCTATCCAGGTACCTGAAACTCACTACTTGGGACAGAGGCCCTATGGCAAGATATCCTGTGCATAGCCCTGTGAGGACCTGATTCATTCACCCCAAATTTCCTTGGCCACATTGGGCCCAGTCCAGAGGACATCAGGCTTCTGTCCAGCCAGGGTCAAGATGGGCCTCAGGGACTCTGACCTTAGAGCTGGCCCAAGAGAAGGGACATTGGCCTCATTTGACCTTGGGTAGGTGGCTTCCTCGCTCTACAAAGGGACCTCCAATCCTACCCACCTTGGAGAGCAAATGGGAATTAACAAGGCCATGCTTGTAAACGAACATAGGAGGCACTTACTAGCCTTGGCCATGGTCATCCTCAAACTTGCGGGTCAACCCTGGCTCCCCCTCTCCTTATGGCCTCAACTTAGAGAGGAAGATCCCCACATTCAGAAAAAAACACATAACTCCTTTTCATCAGGCAGCTGGTCTCCTGGTGCCTGGATCCGAAGTGAGTCCATGCCCCCTCCAGCTGCTGTGGGGCCAAAGACTGTCAGGGAAGGCTCCAGAATATTGATAGCCACCAGGATAACCATGGGCAGCTTCACGGAGACTTCAGAGGGGATGCCCTCTGCACAGACTTCCCCTTGATTTGGCCCATGCATCCCGTATGGTAAACAACATAGTCCCCCTTTTGAGATGGGGATACTGAGGCTGGGAAGGAGGCTCCCAACTAGTGAGAGAGAGCCTGAGCCCCCTTCAATCCCCTCTGAACTCCAGCTCCCAAGTCCAGGGGTGAAGGGCATCCAATCCACACAGTACTGTCGGGCCAAAGCCAGCCTTAAGTGCTTGGGGGAAGACCAGAGCCGGTGCGGGGGTGGCGCTCAACAGAGAGCTATGGGTTGAGCATGGCGGACAGTGAGTCCTGACCCAGGACTGAAGGTGTAGGCGAACTTGGGTGATGGGAGCGAGGGGTCCAGCAGCACCCTGCTGCTCCAGAGACTCCCCACATGGCTTGTTTTCTCACCACCAGACAGCTGCCCGGTCCCGGCACTGCCCTGCCCACCAGGCTCACTGGGGAGTGGTAAAGGGAAGCTGGGGAGCCTGTAGGGGGAACAGGGCTCGCTTCTGGAGGGGAGGAGTAGACCCAGTTGCTCAGAGAGGGCTTCTGGGAGGATGAGCTGGATCCTCACGCTCCCCCTCCAGCAAAGGCTGCCGCCATGAGCCAAGGAAGAGTGGGTCCGCTAGGGCAAAGGTCTGGGGTCTCCAGCTGCAACCAGCCCTGAGGAAGGGTTAGAGGGAGTCTAGTCTCCCCCACTTCCCAAAGTTTCTGAAGTACCTCTTGGGGCTAGGGAAGGGGGTGGGTCCTTGCACAATCAGGAAGCTACTGTACGCATGGGGGTGCCTTGTGTGCCGGACAGCAGCCCCTTCCCCCAGCCTCCCGCCCCCCCATGCAGACTCCCCCACTTCTGTCCTCCTGGAGGCTTCCACAGATGTGCGCCGCTGGAAACAGAGCAGAGTAGCTGCCCTTCTCTCCCTCGGGCGCTGTTCCCTGGCTGGCTGCTGTCAGATGTGTGTGTGTCTAACTGCCGCTGGTGGGTCCCCAGCCTGACGCTGGGTGGCTGTTTCCCTGGTCTGTGGGTGTCTGTGTGTCTGAGTGTGGGCGCATCTGTCTGTCTCGCTGTGAGTGTCTCCTGCTGAATCTGTCCTTGACCCTGTCTATCTGAGCCCGTGGGGGGGAGGGGGCGCTCCCTCCCGCTGCCTCTCCTCCCCCATCCCCTCCTGCAGGCGCTAACGCAGCAGCTGCCTTGGCTGCGCCCTAAGCGCAGTGACCTCGTCTGTCCCCGCGGCGGTGACCGCCCCACTGCGCTGTCAGCGGGGGGGGGGGGGGGAGGGGACCCACGGCCGGGCTCTGAACCTCCCGCCTCTCCCCCCATCAACCTGGGTCCGCCTGCGCCCCAAGTGGGTGTGCTCCCTTCCCGGTCGGGTCCACTGGCTCCAGATCTTCCCTTATGTAACTCCACAACTGTCTGCTCCTTGCAGGTCGCCCTAGACCCTGCGTCGGGCCCTGCCGGTGGGGAGACTGAGACCCCGAGTCCCACGCATATGGGGGCTGGAGCAGACCCCTGGCCAGGGATCCCGCTCTCGGAGACCCCTCCCATCCTTTGTCTTTGGGACGTTCCTTCCCCTGAAACCCGCTTGCCTGAAGCATGACAGGAGGAGGGGGCTCGCGGGGCACGTTCCCCCGAGCGCAGGTGCAGGCGTACCCCCCTCATTCCATGTCCCCACAGTCCCCCCGCTCCCGACGAGGGCCGGCCAGGGTCACCGGGGCTGAGGGCACGGGGCAGGCCTAGCGGCGCAGGTACCGGCTCCTGGGTGCGCGGGCCGGCTGGCAGCAGGCGCGCCCCCCGCCCCGGCGCCCGCCCGCTCGGGCCGGGCTCTCCGCCAGCCGCCGTGCGCTCCTGGCTGGGGCTCCAGCGGCCCGGCGGGCACGCGGCGCTGTCCGTGGTGCTGCCGGCGCCGGGCGGGGCGGGGGCGGGGCGGGGGCGGGGCGCGGGCGGCAGCCAATGGCGGGGGCGCTGCGCGGGGCGCGGGGGGCGGCGGGCTGGGCGCGGGGCGCACTCGGCTGCGCGCAGCACTCGGGGCGCACCGGCGCTCTGGCGGCGGCTCGGGCTCCCGCTCCGCTCCAGGTCCGCTCGGGCTGTAGCGGTGGTGCCGCTGGCCCCATTCGGCCCGGATTCCGGCCCGGGCCCCCTCGGCGCCGCCCGCCCCGGCCCCGTCCCGGGCCTCCGCGCCCGCGGACCATGCGCCGGGCACCCCCCGGCGAAGCCGGCCCGGCCGAGAGCCCGCAAACACCAGGCTCCCGGGCCGGGGCCCCTCCCGGCCGCGCGGCCGGCGATCCGCGCCCTGACCCGCGCCCCGGCGCCGCCTGAGCCGGCGGGGCCATGGAGCGCACGCCGCCCGACGGGCCGCTGAACGCGTCGGGGGCGCTGGCAGGCGAGGCGGCGGCTGCAGGCGGGGCGCGCGGCTTCTCCGCCGCCTGGACCGCGGTGCTGGCCGCGCTCATGGCGCTGCTTATCGTGGCCACGGTGCTCGGCAACGCGCTGGTCATGCTCGCCTTCGTGGCCGACTCGAGCCTCCGCACCCAGAACAACTTCTTTCTGCTCAACCTCGCCATCTCCGACTTCCTCGTGGGTAAAGCCCCCAGCCCCCGCCCGAGCCCAGGAGTGCCCAGCCCGGCCCGGCCAGCAGGGATCGGAGCGTGGACTAGGGTGCCTTTTTTGCTCAGGCACACACCCCGCCGGGGAGCCCTGCTTGGGGAGGGGGCGTCCGGGACCCGTGGGGCGGTGGGCGCGGACGAAGTTCCTTGCCTCCCCCACCAAGGGACGGGGAGGGGGGCGGGCGGGATGTTCCTCGGGAAGGGGTCCGGGCGCGCGGGCGCTTGGCAAGGCGCTAGGCGCAGCAGCCCCAGGTGCAGCGCCGGCTCCTGCGCTGTAGCCAAACAAAGGCTGCTGGCGGACTCAGGACGTGCGGAGGGCGCTGGGAGAGGTTTGGGGGAGGGGACAGAGAAGGGAGTTTTTAGAGCCTTGTTGGGGGAGGGGGCCGTGGGGGAAGCGGGGTGGGGGTGGGGGAGATGCTCGGAGGAGCGCGCTCTCACGTGTCCGAGCGCTGCTGCCGGCTTGGGGGCGGGGCGCGCGGAGGGGGCCGGAGCGCCAGACACCTGTTGGGGCTGCTAGGTGCGTCTGCCAGACATTGGTGGCAGTGGGAGCGGCTGGCGCGACGGCAGCCAAATGCCCTTTGAGCCAGGAGAAAGGCTTTCTTGTTTTCTGAGCTGATGAGGAAGGGCTGTCCAAAGGCCGGGATAGGGCTGGGGTCCAGCAGGCAGAGGGGCTCCCTCTGGGGCTTGGGAGGACTGGTCAGAAGTCTGGAAGTCCTAAATCCAGGCTCAGGGTCTCATGGTGCCCGAAGGTCCCCACCCCGTGATCTTCCCTCCTGACTCCAAGTCCGAGAGTCGCCAGCGGGGCTGGAGACTAGGCAGGGGTTGAAGGCCAGGGGCAGGGTAGAAGTTGTGCCTGAGAGACAGGGTGGACGGGAGGGCAAGCTAACGCTTACTGGTCCCAGGAAAGTGGCCGCCCTGCACCTGCAAGTCCTGCTTGTCTCTCCACTGTGGTGAGGCTCACCCCGGACATCTGTCCAGCCGTCGCCCACCCTGGCCCTCTTCTCCCACAGGGGCCTTCTGCATCCCACTCTATGTGCCCTACGTGCTGACTGGCCGCTGGCCCTTTAGCCGGGGTCTCTGCAAACTGTGGCTGGTGGTGGACTATCTGCTCTGCACGTCCTCTGTCTTCAACATCGTGCTCATCAGCTACGACCGCTTCCTGTCGGTCACCCGCGCCGTGAGTCTGGGATGCGCTGCCCGTGTTTGGTCCCGGGAGGAGGGGTGGGCCGGGGGTGGCCACAGCAGAGCCGGGCCATTCCAGGTGGTGGGCAGTACCAGGTGAGCCTGGCCCCTGCTGGCCTCACACCCGACATACGGGGTACTCAGTAGCCAGTTGCTGCGGGTAGACATGCCCTGGGACAGGCGGGAGGCACTATCTAGACCTGGCGTCAGGAGCTCCTGAAGGAAGAGGGACAGTTCAGCCTCCACCCTGGAGCAGGTCCAACGTTCTGAGAGCTGAGGGAGGTTCTGGGCCACAGGCTCTTGGTGGTCCCCTCCCCCCATACACACACACACACACACACACACACACGTGTGCATGTGTGTGCATGCGCATGCACGAGCATACCCCAGGAAGCCAGGCATCAGCTTCTATCTCCACCAGCTTCCCTTGGTGTGAGTGGCCACCCTCAGGGACGCTGGACTGCCTGGCCTTCCTGCGTCACTACCCTGTGGGCACAGAGGACGCGGCCGGAGCGCGGGTCTCTTCTTCGCCCTCTCATCTCCTCCTTGGAGGTTGTACCGGTCACTCTGAGCGCCCTCTGCTGGGGGCCTCATGTGTCCTAGTCTAGAGAGGCCATGGGACAGAGGGCACAGCATGGGTTCGGGGTCAAGCCCCGGCTCTGTCCCCTTGAGCCAATCCAGCTGTGGCCTCCGCCTCCCTCCCCAAGCCACCAGGAGAGTGAGGACAGTAATCCAGATGCCAAGACATCCAAAAAGTGCTGAGCACAGAGCCTGGCGCCCAGTGGGTGCTCAGTGGACAGGGCACAATGGCAAGATGGCCTCAGGACCCTCACTGCCGGGGGCGGGGGCAGCAGGCGGGGGGCCTGGCCCAGAGGGAGCGCGCACGCGCGGTAGGTCTGAGGGAGGCTCTCTGACCGTAGGGGAGCGGGCCAGGGCGTCCGCCAGCCCAGGATCCATGCGGGAAGGGGAGAGAGGCCATGCGCAGAGGCCCAGAGGCTGCTGGTGGGCGGTGGGGGGATGCTCCCAGCACCACAGACGCTGCCCCCTGGGCCCGGTGCCCTTCCCTCCTGACCCAATGTCTCCCATGGCAGGTGTCCTACCGGGCCCAGCAGGGCGACACACGGCGGGCGGTGCAGAAGATGGTGCTGGTGTGGGTCCTGGCCTTCCTGCTGTACGGGCCTGCCATCCTGAGCTGGGAGTACCTGTCGGGCGGCAGCTCCATCCCAGAGGGCCACTGCTATGCCGAGTTCTTCTACAACTGGTACTTCCTCATCACGGCCTCCACACTCGAGTTCTTCACGCCCTTCCTCAGCGTCACTTTCTTCAACCTGAGCATCTACCTGAACATCCAGAGGCGCACCCGCGTCCGGCTGGATGGCGTGCGGGACCCCGAGCCCGCACCTGATGCCCAGTCCTCGCCCCCAGCGGCTGCGCCAGGCTGCTGGGGCTGCTGGCACAAGGGGCGAGGGGAGGCCATGCCGCTGCATAGGTACGGGGTCGGGGTGGGCGAGGCAGCCCCTGGCACGGAGGCCGGGGAGGTGGCCCTCGGGGGTGGTAGCGGTGGGGGCGCCGCGGCCTCGCCCACCTCCAGCTCCGGCAGCTCCTCCCGGGGCACAGAGCGGCCGCGCTCGCTCAAGCGGGGCTCCAAGCCCTCGGCGTCCTCGGCGTCCCTGGAGAAGCGCATGAAGATGGTGTCCCAAAGCATCACCCAGCGCTTCCGGCTGTCGCGGGACAAGAAGGTGGCCAAGTCGCTGGCCGTCATCGTGAGCATCTTTGGGCTCTGCTGGGCCCCATACACACTCCTGATGATTATCCGGGCCGCCTGCCATGGCCACTGCGTCCCCGACTACTGGTATGAGACCTCCTTCTGGCTGCTGTGGGCCAACTCCGCCGTCAACCCTGTCCTCTACCCGCTGTGCCACTACAGTTTCCGACGAGCCTTCACCAAGCTGCTCTGCCCCCAGAAGCTTAAAGTCCAGCCCCATAGCTCCCTGGAGCGCTGCTGGAAGTGAGCGGCCTTCCTGGGCACCTGGGAGGCCGGGACAGGGCCCTCCCACTGCCACTCCCCTTTGAGGCTCTGCTTCTCACCGCCCACCACCCCCCCTTGGCAGCCGACCCCACCATCTCCCACCTGGCTGCCCTGGCTGTCCCCCAGGTGGGAGCTACACCTTGTCTTCAGCCCATCTGAAATGCCACGGCAGCCTCTCTTAGACCACCTGCCCATGGCGGGGCAGCTCGGTGGGCTGGCCGGAGAGGCCCGAGAGGCCCTCGCTGCCCTGCCACCCAGACCCTGGCTCCACCCCAGGAGGGGCCGTCCCAGCCCTGCTGCCTCCACAGATGGTCTGATGGCCAGCGGCGCCCACCCTTTGCACAGTTACTGCTTGGTGTTCTTCCCAAAGCAAGTGACCGGTGTGTGCTCCGTGCCCCGTGACGCTGCAGTCCGCCCCGCGCGTGCACGCACCTGCACGCTCCACCCCCCACCCCCGTCAACGAGCCCGGGCCGTCGGCTCTGCTGCTGTCTGTCCCCGCTGAAGCCCAGGCGCCAGCTCCGTCATCCCTCATCCTTCCAACTCCCTCTGCCCCAACGTGTCAAGCGCCCCCCGGGAACTTCGCGGCCGGTCTCCGCTCTTCCATTCTGGGTGTTTCAGGAAAACGAAGAAGAAAACACGTCCGTGAACCCCATGTTCCTTGGCTGTTTAATCAAGAGAGACAAAATTGCTGAGGCGCTCAGGGCTGGATTGGCAGGTGTGGGCTCCCACGCCCTCCTTCCTCGTGCTGCTGCTTCCGGCTGAGCTGCGCCAGCTGCTTCTGCCCACCCCGCCCCCGGGCTCGGGGTGCTGGGCCCTGCCTGGCAGCTCTGAGAGCGGCCGGAGCGCTGGACGTGTGCTCGTCCAGAAGGCCGCCCCTCCCGCTCCATCTGCTCAACCAGCCTCCTGGGGCTGGCAGCTGGGTGGGGACTGGCCATGCCCTGAGGGTCCCGAGGCTTGCAGGGGCAGCCCGAAGAGACCAGGGTCCCGGGGCATGCCCAGGGGAGGGGCCGTTCGCCATGTCCCGTGCACCCGTCGGCGCTCTGCATGCCCCACCCCCTGCGTGTCCACGCGCTATCTTGCAGACTCTGAGGTCCACAGTAAAGCGTATTTTTTTATTGGTGCTGATTCCAGAGGACTTCTTGGGGGGCGGTGTGGGCTGAGCTCCCGTACATCAGTTGGGACCCCAGAGAGATACGAGACCTCTTGGCAGGGCGTGGGGAGCAGGTGGGCAGCAAAGGCTGGCTTGGCCTGTCACATTAGGTTTGAGGCTGATCGGGGACACGTGCCCCAGCAGTGCCCCTACCCATGCTCACCTGTTCAGGAGGATGGCACGGTGCTAGGAGGGGCTCACTCCAGCCTTGAGAATATGACCCCTGGCCCCCACCCCCAGTCCAGTGCAGCCTGCCCACCCCCAGGACCAGGGTTTTCATCTGTCTTGGCTGTGATCTTCTACCTGGGGAGCTTCCAGGAGGTATGAGGACTAGAACTGAGCTCGAGGGGTGGAGGGGAAGGGATGGGCCCCAGGAGGGAGGCACCTTGGATGGAGGACCGGTCCTAGGCAAAGGCCTGGAGGTGGGACTGAGGGCAACAGATGGGGACAGGGAGGAGATGCTGCTGCCGGGTGAGCATGGGTCCGATGAACAATCTGTCCCCGCAGCTTCCACCGAGGGGGCAGACGCTGGTCCTGCCCCAGGTGTTCAGAGTCCACTTGGAGAGGGGACAAGACCAGCACAACTTAAGAGAGATTCGAACTTGGGTGGGTAAGAAGCCACCTCCTCCAGGAAGCCTTCCTTCCTTTCCAGCCACTAGAGCCCTTCCTCCCTGACTTCACGTTCTCTCCCCAGCACGTGGGCCCTGCTTCCGCAGGACGTCAGACAGAGCCTGTCTCGTGATGCTCTCTGACAGCCAGGCGTCACTCTCCGCCCTCCAGACACAGGTCAGCAAACTCTGCTTCTCACCACTGCAGAGCGAAGCTGTTCCCAGCAACATTTAAAAGCCTTTCTCCACCCCACAGCTCTATCTGCACCTTCATTTCCCCAAAGCCCCAGAAAATCTCCTCCAGAATCCTAACGTGGCATCGCTTCCCTGCACCCTCTCTCTTTCCACCGCAAGGGACCCCTCTGGCCGAGGCAGGTTGCTCTTCTTTCCTGTCCCCCTCCTTAGTGGCCAGAGGGAGGGGTGAGCCTGGAGGCTCCCCTCTGGGGGCTGGGCACCATCACGGGCAGAGGTCGGAGCGGGAGCAGCAGGAGAAGTGGTGGCAGAGACCGTGGGCGCCACCGCCTGCAGGGCCCAGAGCTCAGCACGCCCTGCGGCACTGCCAGTGGCTGCCCTGCTGGCCCTGCAGGACCTGGCCTGGCCTCCTGGCGGGTGTCCGTCCCCACGGCCCAGAGCTGTCTGGGGAAGGACAAAGGAGCAGTTCTCTGCGGCGGTGGGCGCCTCCGTGCCAATGGCACAGCCAGAGCCTGGGCTGCCCCTCCGCCCAGCCCTGCTAAATGGCTACAAATTGGAGGATAAAAGCTCAGGCTTTCAAGCAATTTTGTCTTCAATCTCTGGAAACTGCCGCTCCCCAGCCCTGCATGAGGATGGAGAAGGAGAGAAGAAAGACACTGAGTCTATTGGGCCCGAGTCCTGCAGCAAACAAACATGCCCAGGGGGCCTTTCTCCTCGGATTGGATGCGCTGGGGGTAGACAGAGCCAGCAGGCCCAGGGCAAAAGCGGCAGCTTCTGTGGGGGGCCACCCACGCCAGCAGCTGGTGTTTACTGAGCACCTACTGTGTGCCAGGCACTGGGAGGTCGCCCCACAAGCAGCTGATGAGCGGAGCCATTCCCATGGGGACAGCAGAGGGGCGGGGAGAGAGGAGCGGTGGCCTGGCTCATTAGCAAGGTGGGGGGGGCCTGTGTGAGGAGGTGACATTTCACTTGTTCATCTCGCAAATATTTGTGGACCCCAGCGTTGGGGTGCTGCACGAGGCAGTGGGGACCAAGCCTGGGGCCCCAAGGAAGAGCCCCCAGGAGAAGCAGTGCCCTGGTTCTGGGCATATGCTGGGTGAGGGTCCCCCCAGGCTGGGGTGAAGACTCCATGTTTTCAGGGCGCCACGCTGGCACACCCCATCTTTCTACAAAAGGCCAGGTTACCCCATGTTTCCTTTGGGGGGGGGCAAGGCCACAAAAAGGGATGGCTGGGGCCTCTCAGGCAGGCCTCTGGAGCTCGGCCACGTGGGGCAGCCACGGGGCTATGTGTCCTCCTCCACCCCCATCCCATGCTCATGCTCGTGGCTGGGCTCGTGGGTGCAAAGAACCTTTCCACCAGCACTTGCTGCACCCTCTGTCCTCACAGGCAGCCCACGAGGGGCACTCGCATTCCCCACTCAGCAGAGGCTGGAGCTGGGGCTCCAGAGGCTGGGAGGCTCACCCTCTGCCTACAGCAGGCAGTAGGGGTTAGGGCTCCATCCCTCCATTCCTCTGGGCTCTCCCCTGGGCAGCGGGGACAGTGCTGCCTAGAAGGGGTCCTGGGACCTCAGCTCGCATGTACAAAGCATGTACTGAGCACCGGCTGTGTGTTCTCTGCTGGGCCCGAGGAGCTGGGAAAGTCACCCCTGCCGAGCCAGCAGGAGAAGGGAGAGCAGGCAAGGTGAGCTGTGGAATCGGCAGTCCCGATGCCCAGCTGCCCAGGCCAGGCAGGAAGCGTGTTTGGAGGGAAACTGAAACCTGGGGAGGGGGACGGCCCCAGCCTGCCCGGCGGGTCTGTGTGGAGGCTGGGACTGGGGCCAGGTATCCCGCGGGAACACCTAGCCCTCTCTCCTTCCTGCCCCAGGCGTGGCTGGCCTGGTGGCCTCCAAGGCTGTCCCCTGGAGGGAGCACAGCTGGGGAGGCCATGGCAGAGGGAAGCCTCATCAAAAGCTGGGAAGAGGCTGCTTCCTGGTGCCCTTGTCTGAGCGCCTGGATCCAACCGTGCCTAAAGCCCAAACCCGGGCCTTTCTGTTTCAAGAGTCACCAAACACCCTTTCCTTTCTACAGCTGCCACAAGATAGGGTTTTGCTATGTGATGGAAAATGTCTTGTCCAGCAATACTTGGCCCAGACCTACATCCCTCTGTCTCAGGGGCAAAAGATCATTCCTGCCGTGTGAGGCCTGTATCTGATTAATAAAAAGTGGGGAAGGGAGTTAATTACTTAGTAACATAATAACTGCTTGTCTGTATGGTTATGGGCAGGAAAGCAATCTTCCACACATCGGGCTCTGAGGGTAGAAAAGTCAGGAGGCTGAGGCCACCTGCCTGTGACATCCTTCCTGTCCATGGGGTGCCACGCAGAGACCTGACCTGGCCCTCTGCTTGGCCTTAGGTCTATTCGCCAGGGCGCTCTGGCTGGCATTCAGCACCCTGTCCCCAGGGAAGCAGGCAGCTCGCTGTGAAATCTGGTGGGAATTTCTCAGAAGGGCACAAACATACAGGAGCACCCCTTCTCTGTGGGGATCCATCGCGGACCCCGTGAACCCCGGAAGCCGAGGGCAGGGCCACGCCCGCACGCACCGTGCGCTTCCCTCCACACACACGCCCCCACAGTCAGGTGTCAGTGATGAACAGGGCACAGCGAGGGAGTGTCAGGAGCCACGGACGCCACCGGACAGCCGTCACCATGTGTGGTGACAAAAGTTGTGTGAATGTGGCCTCTGGGCCTGGAAGCGCCTTCTGGTCCTGGGCTCACCCTCCTGTGACAATGGGATGAAATGACGGGAGCCCCGCGGGCGGGGGACGAGCGGGAGGGAGCCCCGACCTTCTGGCCCTGTGTCCGTGGGGCCCTGTCACTGATACCGTGGGTGAGGGGCACAGCTGTGTCCTTCAAAAGAAAAGAGGAGGAGAAAGGAGAAGACGCGTTGGGCTGTAAGGAGAGGAGGTGGCGAATGGCACTGCGCTGAAGACGCTTCTGTGACACTCCAAAGTCACACCAGTTTCCAAATTCAAACATGACAAATTTCGTGATCTTTAAATGCTTCCACTTTAAATGATGATGATCTTTGCAGAGTCCAGGAAACACTGGCCCCCAGCTGAGGTGTAGGAGCTGGACCAGCTCAGTGGATGGGGAAGGGCCTGCCTCTGCCCTGGGCCACAGTCTGGGCTGCTTCCCCAGCTTGGCAGAACCACATACTCCTGGGAAGCCAGGAGGGTGGAAGGGCGGGCCAGCGGTTTCCTCACTGGCCCCTCCCTGGTGCCTCCAGGGTCCATCAGCTTTGTCAGCGGAGGCTCTGCTCAGCCCCAGGCCCGCCAATCCATTAATTCACACTAAACTGTGTTGGACTGACTCTTCCAGGGAAAGTGGAGAGTTCCATTTTAACAGAGGGCGGGGCGCCTGGATGGCTCAGTGGGTTAAGCCGCTGCCTTCGGCTCGGGTCATGATCTCAGGGTCCTGGGATCGAGCCCCGCATCGGGCTCTCTGCTCAGCAGGGAGCCTGCTTCCTCCTCTCTCTCTCTGCCTGCCTCTCTGCCTACTTGTGATCTCTGTCTAATAAATAAATATACTCTTTTGAATACTACATTTTAACAGAGGGCAATCTTTAATTAAGTCCAAGTGAGTCCAATCCCAACGCAGGTATTTCAGAGACGAGCACACAGCGACCGGCAGAAGGGATATTGTCAGTGAACTTTCCTAAGCTCCTGCTACCTGCTGGGCCGTGAACCAGACACTGAATTCACCAAGGACTCCAGATCTATCCAGCTGGGAGCTCAGAGCCCTTGGACGAAGCCCTCCCCCAGCGGGGCAGTGGTTCTGTGAAGGCCACCAGGCTATGCGGACCTATTGGGGGTCACACGGATATTTCCTGGGATCAGAACTGGGCCCTTTGAGGTGCCCCCTTTGGTCAGCTGGCACTGGGGCAGGCCCAGGATGGCTCCTCAGAGGCACTTGGGAACGTGTCCACTGTCTCTGGGGTCTGTCTTTGTGGGTAGCTGCTGCTGAGGCCACCTCAAACACACCAGGGGGCAGCTGGCTGGGAGTGGCCGGTTGGGGCTGTCCTGACGTAGGGAGGGCCGGGAAGTAACTTGGAGCGTGCGATGCTGGGGAGGGGCACGGCCTACTGGGGGGATTTTCTGGCCACCCTCCCTACCTGGGGCCTCCCCTGGCCTTGGTCATCTGAGCACCTGTCCCTGGGGCTGCAGGGGGACACCCTGAAGGAACTGTCAGGCAGAGGGAGACTTCCATACCCCACAGAGACAGTAGAGTGTGAGCTCCGCTGGTCTTGGCCACCGTGGGCAGTGTGGGGGCCAGAAGTGGGTAGGGGGCCATGAGGTGGGGCCTCTGCACCTGCCTCGGGCCCCAGCTACAGGCCTGCAGCCCACCTCCTGCCTGCCAGGGGAGCCCCTCTACGGGTTGGAAGAAGGCAGTGCCCTCAGGGAGTGGGGGAGACTGCAGGGGTGCCCCTGCTCCCCTGCAGCCCTGGGCCATCCTCTCCCTGGCCAGGCCCAGCCCAGCCCTCCAGCCCCTCCTTCCTCTTGGGCAGGCAGATAAAAGGCAGGAGCTGTTATCTGGATTTCAGATTCGTAACAAACAGTGCTTTCGTGGTAGTGCGCAGAGTTCTTTGTTGTGGATCTGAAATTCAAATCGCATCTGGCAACCCTCCCTGTCCTTCTCACGGACACTGTGGCGGAGGGGATGCGGGGGAGGGCTCCGCTCTAAGGAGCCACCTGACTCCGTGGAAAGGACTAAGTGCTTGGGTGGGGGGTCTGGAGGGGTGTGGGCCCTTGGCCTGGACCCCTGGATGTGCTGCCTGGAGTACTCTGGGTGGGGCTGAAGTGAACAAGCTTAAGGCCCCCGGGGCCAGGCCAGTGGAGACCCTGCTGCCCTGGGCCCTCCTGTCCCCACTGCACAGATGAGGGACCCTGGGCTGGGGGCAGGAAGCACAGTCCCCTCCCCTCCAGCCCCAGCAGGGGCCTTACTGCACACACGCCCGGGGCTGAGTGTCACAGGTACAGTGACTGATCACCGATCACCGTCAAGGCAAAAATCAGTAATTTCCTGGCCCTGGGGGAAATGCCAGTACCCGTCAATGTTCTGCAGAGGCCTTCTCAGGAATCAAACGATTGCAAGCCGGAGACTAGCCAAGCACCCCATCTATGGCCTCCATGGCCCCGAGGCAGCCCTGGCTGTGCCCTGTGAGTTTGGGGGCCTGTGGACTGTGGGATCACGTAGTATGTGTGGGCAGGGTCATGGTGACTCCCCATAGCTTGTGTGGCCCTGCATACACTGGACCAGGGGACCTGGGGGGCCCCTGTCCTATCTGGCTTTCTCGATCCAGCCCTTTCAGAAGCAGCCTTGGGTGGCCCCGACCGTCCGAGCCCACGCGGCAGTGATGAGAATATGAATGCCGTCGCAGCGTCCGCCCGCCCCGAGGACCCTGCACGGACCCATTTACCCTCACGGTGCGCGTGCATGGTGTCCTGGATTCGGGAAGCACATTCCCTGCAGAAGCCTGACACCCAGGGGTGTGTGGGCTGCAGACGGATCCGTTGTGTTCTTTTAACCTTATACGTGTCTGCTTTCAACAAGCATTTATCAGGCGTGACAGCGTGGTGACAGTCCAGGCACACGGGGTGGCGCGGACCCGATCCCGTGGTCCCCACAGAGCTTGTCTTGAGAGCAGCTGCTTCTCCAGTCTTTTCTGTTTGATGTCCCTTCTGAGGTTGGGGACTCGCACGCAACTGTAGAAGCAACAGAGACTGCACGTGTTCTCCGTCCGGTTTCCCCACCGGCGCCTCGCAGAGAGGCCGGGTGGGACCACACTAGGACGTGGGCATCGCCACGACCCACGGACTCCCACGTCACCTGCACTCGCATGTGTGCGAGTGTGCAACGGCACATTGGGGGGGCTGGGATAATTCTGCTATTGTGGTCAAATACACAGAAAATGGACCCTTTAGCCCATTTCTAAGCATGCAGCTCGCTGACACCGAACACGCCCTGCCGTGCTCCTGCGCCACCCTCCAGCTCCCCATCTTCATTGTCCCAAATTATAGTCTGTCACCCTGAAACATTCAATTCTTCAAGATCTTACCACCTGTGCAGATTCACATGGCCATGTTGAGGCAGGACGGCTGTCACCAGGGCCCCGTGCCAGCCTCAGCGCCCCGAGCACCAGCAGCCGGGCCCCACCTCCACGGGGCTTCTGGAGGGTCACTAAGGTGCAACCCCACACGCAGCCTTGGGGGGAGGGCACAGAGCCCGTGTGTTGCTGAGCAAAGCTGTCCTCTCGGTAGCCTCTGATCACTGGCCCTGACATGACTTACCTGAAGTAACATCGCCCAGCATCTGTGCCCTCAGGCCTCTGGGCACTGGCCCAGCGTGAGACACAGCCCGGGCCAAAGAGGCATCTGCGGTCAAGGAGGCTACGTGGGGGCAGGAGTGGCTGCACAACGTCAGGCAGCCACACTCGCGGAGACACGCTGCTCGTGCCCATAGTGGGCCCCAGCAGGCGGGCTGGTCTTGGTCGGGAGGATGGGCCGGTCTCCCCGGTGTCGTGGAGGACGTTTGTGGGGTGTTTGGGGAGGGGCGCTGGGCTCTCAGGGAGCAGCTCCACTACGGCAGGCATCGGGAGCGCCCGTCGTGGGGCGCAGCGGGGTGGGGTGGGGGCTTTGCTCTGAGGGAGGGTTTCTGATGCGTGGGGAGAGGGAGGGACCCAGGCACATCAGGGAGATGTACAAAACCTCAGAATTAGAAGGGGTGCTCTCCACCGTGCTGTGTAACTGGCACTAGCCCTCCGCTCCCCCAGTCACACACGCTGGAATCTCAGGGTCGGACCATAGTAGGACCACATTGGGAAATAGTGTCTTTTCAGATGGAATTAAAGATCTCAAAATTATATCATTCTGGCTTAGCAAGTACCTTAAGTCCAATGACCAGTGTCCTTGTAAGATGGGACACAGAGAGACCCACAGTGCGGTCCTGGGACCATGGAGGCAGACTGGAGGGATCCTGGCCTGGGAGCCCTGGGAGCCGGGAGGATCCAACCCTAGGCCTCCAGAGGTGGGACAGAATGAGGTTCTGTTGTTTCAAGCCCCCAGTGTGGGGCCATCATGGCACTCTGAGTAGATACATACACATTTGATAAAACTTCACTTTAAAGCACACATAGACTCCGCGCACAGTGCCAGCCCTTCCCGACACACAGCCGGGCCTCGAAGACGATGCTCGCGTCTGGGGGCAGGGGAGGCAGCAGCCCTGCTCCAGGCCCCACTGCATCTTGGCTGCCTGCCACCGAGCCCAAGGCCGTGGTCCCACGATGGGCGAGCGGCGAGCTGGGTGCTCTGAGGGCTCCAGGCCCTCCAACCCCACTGCCAAGAAATCAGCGTCTCAAGGAACCCGGACGGAGAAGGCCCAAGAAGGGCTCATTCCGCGCCTTTGCAACAAAGCAGTGCGCACTCCCTCCCACAAGCCAGTCCGTGTTCCTGGCATCAAGCAACCAGTGTGTGGCTCAGACCTGCGGATGGGCGCCGTGGGTGGCTTGTTCTTGCCTCGGTGGTGCCTGTTGCCAAGCTGGAGCTCGGCCGTATGCAGGGCACTGACAGGGTCGAGTGGGCCCAGTCCCCCCCACTCTGCAGGTCAGCCCAGGCTGATGGCAGGGACGGACCCCACCTCTCGCAGGACAAGGTGAGCCAGGCAGCAGAGCTGGGGTCGTCTACGGTCACACAACGGTGTCATCTGGCCTCCTGCTTGCTGCCGGATTTACACGTGCTTGCCATGTTGGGTTTCCAGCTCAGGGTGGGCAGTGCGCCCATTTTCCAGGCCTTGACCACACCGGGAAACAGGGGTGTCCATCTGCTCCTACCAAGAGCTCTCCTGCCATGTGAGGGAAGGCACGAGGAGAGGCTGAGTCTCCGTGAAGACAAAAGGAGGCCAGCAGGGCAGGGCCTACCTCTCGGGGTGGGGCGGGGACACGGCTGTGGGTAGGGCTGGTGACGCGCCCTCTGGAGCTGTGCAGGAGCCCAAGGCTTGTCCTCTGGAGCAAGTGGACACAGGAGCCGGGGAAATCGGGGCGCCACGCCTTAGGGCTTAAAAGCGGGGGATGCGGGAATCGCCGGCTTCTGCGGCTCGCGCCCCCGTCTTCACACCCGCTTCCGGAGAGGCCGCGAAGAGCCAGGTGACAGCCACCTCGACAGGAGGGAGTACAGCAAGGGGGGGGACACTGGGGGGCAGCCTGCGTGGCACAGCAGACTGGACGGGCACAAGGGAGGAAAGACCCACGGGAGCCCGAGCACCTGCAAGACGCAACGGACAGGGAGGGACAGACGTCGGGACAGAAACAAATACCCAGGTGGAGAGAAAACGGGGCAAGTAGACCCAGGCTGGAGGTCAGCTCCAAGAAAAGTGAGGGGCGGGTCAGGGGTTCATGCGTCACGCACCACAGCGCCGCCCAGAGTGGTGGCTTGGGAGAGTGGAGTCCCTGAGCCGAGGGCGCGGTCAACAGGCGGTGCCTCAGGCAGATCCACGGAGCAACGGCTCAGGCCTCAGCGGCCCCGCAGACGCGGCTGGAAGCGGCGGCACGGGTGGGGCTGGCACTGGAGGGGAGGTGGCGCCCGGCCCCCGCTGCTCAGCAAATCTTCCCGCCAACCACGTGCCTTTAACTAAAAGAAACTCACCATGTACATAACATCAGACACCATCCCTTTCTTCACTCCATAAACACTGAGCAGTGCCTCAGCTGGGTCAGGTCCTGAGGCTGCCGGGGGCACAGGCAAGTGCAGGACAGACGTAGGGAGGCCCCCAGTGTCGCCCCCGGGCGCAGCAGTGGCGCGGGCCGGCTGGAGATGAAAGGCCCCGATAATTAACACGGCTCTACGAAATCCTTTGTGGTGGCCCCAGAGAGAGCAAAGAGATTGCAAAACCCATCTCTGGTTTCCAGAACACAAGGACCTCGGAAATTATAAGACATTAAAAAAGAGCTTCAGGCAAAGCATTCTCGTTCTAGTTGCAGATTTGACGGTAGATCAAAACGGAACTGCTCCTGAAAGCTCGGGCACAAGCTTCTTGTCTGAGGCAGGCCCAGCCCCCAGTACGCTCGCAGCTGGCAGCAAGGACCCTGGGGCAAATCCCCAAGGGGCCCGAGGCCCCTTCCCCTGGTCACCCCTGGTCCCCAACCACATCATCTCTTAAGGGCCCCCAGGGACACGCCTGAAGCCACAGGCTTTACTCGGGGACAAGAGCCTGTGTCCTCAGCTAATGACTCGCATGGCCCCGGGTCGGATATTGGGTGCATTCAGTCGTGAAGCCAACGGCTCCTGTACAGAGCCGCCAAGTCTGGGAACAACGCGGGAGGCGTCGCCCCTACTGCGTTGCTCAGACAGGGCCATCTGAGAAGAGCCTTGTGGCTCTGAAGGCTCCCTGTCCCCGCGTCCTCATGTCCCCTCCGTAGGGCGGGCCGGCCTCTGGGACCGCAGCCAGCACTGGCAAGAAGTGTCAGGGATCCAGAGTCTGTGGCTCTCGCGTGGGGTCTGTGTGCAGGCTAGGGTTCGGCCCCACCAAGTCAGGCGGCTCAGCCGCATGGCCGTGGGCTCCTCGCCACGTAAGGTACTGAGGACGGGTGGGGAGCCCAGCTCAGCTGGTCAGCACGCCGGCAGGCGCAGAAGGCCCCGGGGAGCAGATCAGCAGGAGGCACACACGTCCGACACGTCTGAGGTCCTGGCCCGCTGGCTGGAGAGCGAGCGCCAGGGACAGTGCAAGGCAAAGCAGCAACTTTCTCGTCTCCACCCAGAGCCATGTTCAGGGTGGTCACTTTTGGGCGGTGGCCCGGTGGCTACCAGCGGAGCTCGGCACCCACGTGCCGGCTGTGAAGCTCCTGCAGGCGCAGCAGCAGCACCTCCAAGTTCTCCCCAGTTGCGGCCGACAGGGCGATGACGTTCGGGCCCAGGCGGGCGCGCAGCTGGGGTAGAGCTGCTCGGGCCTGCGGGAGGTCGATCTTATTTGCCACGACCACATGCGGTCGCTCGGACAGGCCAACTTCATGCTTCTCCAGCTCGAACTTCAGGTCCTCCACCTGCGTCCACGGCTCCGGCTCCGACAGATCCACGATGAACAGGAGGAATCGGCAGCGCTCGATGTGCCTGAGGAAGGTGCTCCCCAGGCCCCGGTTCTGGTGCGCGCCCCGGATGAGGCCTGGGATGTCGGCCACTGCAGGGCACACAGAACAGAGGGGCTGCGGGGACAGGCCCGGCTCCCTGTGGACCCCGCGCACCGTGCCTTGAAGGAGATGCCATCAGGCCACCCACCGCCCCGGGCACTTGTGCTCTCAGCTCTGGAGGGGCGCCGACGGGTGTGGGGGACAGGCCGGCCGGCTTCACAGGGACTACCTAACACGGGCCAGCCTCTGGCTTTAGAAATGATTCAGAAAAGGGGGAAATGCTTCCTGTAAACTTAAGAACCGGATTCCTGGTGGCGAGTCAGAGCACTCTGCCAATCTAAGGCGCCGTACGAGCAGCTTGAGCGGCAGCTTACTATTTTTAATGGGTACATTATCTTCTGGGAAAAAGTTTTCCTGTCTCAAAATGGTACAGGGAAGCTTTTTGAGTCACATGTCGTCTCCACAACGGAGGCTGGGAGACGGAGACCAGAGGAGGCGGGACTTCCTCCGGTTTGAAAGTGACACATGGGATCCTGACCCCAGCCAGCAGAGGGCTGGGGGTCGGGGGTTTGCCAGAACTACCAGTGCTGAAACGAGGAGAGACCGCGCTCCATCTGGGGTGGGAAGCTCTGAATTACATAATCCGTGCTCGGACGCCATCTCAGGCCACCTCAGGCCGAATCCTGGAGCTCTACCTGCTATCTGCTGGTGGTCCTCACAGTGAACAATCCCAACATGGGGCTTTAGAGTGGTGAACGGGTAGGAAGCCACAGCGGGTCTCGCGTTCGAAATGGCCCGGAGAAGGGAGGACTTCCCAGCATTGGGGAACCCAACCTGGAGCAAAGACAAACCCACCTTGTCACCTCAGGGCGCCCGTGCCTGGCCGAGGTCAGGGAGCAGGGACACGTCAGAGTGTGGGCTCCTGAGTGCGCACACAGGGCCTCCCTGGGAGGGGCGGTGCCACCAGGCTGCCGCTCACATCCAGGCTGGAGGCACGTGCTGGCACCAGGGCCGGACTTTCTCTTGCTCTGTTGCAGAAATGCCACCTCCTCCCCCCTCCAGATGATACCCACCATTCCAGCATGGGCCATCGTCTTGAGCTCCAGGAAGAGGATGCGTTCTTGACCAGGCTGTCCGGGGGTGCAAGTCACAGGTGCGCGGTTCTCATTGGCCAGGAAAAAGCGGTTACCTTTTCCTCCTGCCCCGCCCCGAGCAGCAACGTACTCATCACCGGGGCACGACAGGTCAGCCACGACTTCCTTTCCCTCCTTCACTAACGTGCCCACTGGGACCTGAAAATGAAGTGCTTATAGGAGAGCAAACACGTGGGGCAGAGCGCTCCGAGTGCCTGTGTCCACGTTTGGAAGAAGGGCGCGTGGCAGAGAGGCGGGGGCACCACTAGGTGCGCACTTCGCAGAGCTCTGAAGCACCAGGAAAAGGTCCCAGCCTTCAAAGGGACTTTACGAGGCTGTGACACCCCCTGCAGATGGCATAAATGGCTTTTTGAAATAGTGTTTCTCAAACACCAGGGTGGATGGGCGCATTCGAAAAACACTTGGATAATCCGAGAGGAGCCAAGTCTCCCCTCCCAGAGATGTCCTGGGAGGGTAAGGATAGGCTACCAGTGGCCCCTGGGGTCTTGCCTTTAATACTGTGATTTCATGGGTTTGAACAGGTCATACATGCACATGGGATAAAACGAGCACCAAGCGTCGCCCCAGGGCTTTGCTTCTCGGACGGCAGCTGCATGGCCAAGACAGGGGGGCCCTGGGAAGCAGGCGGGGGCAGGCTCTGCAGCCTTCGGCTCACCGGCACGTAGAGGAGGGCGCCGCTGCGCCCGAAGCAGTTCTTCCTGCCGCCGGACTCTCCATGGAAACCCTGGTACCGAGACAGCACTGGGGACAGCGACTTGACTTGCCGGTCAGCTGTGAGACAGAGCAAGGACCTTCACGTGCCTTGGGTTAAAAGCACAACCATCTGTACACTATCTGTCTAAGGATACAGGGAACGCACAGGGAACCATGGCGTGAAGTCACGGCACAAGTGACCCAACTGGCAATGTGATTTTTTTTTAGAAAGCAAAAGTTCTCATTTTAAGAAAACACCATTTCCAAAACAGTCAGACTTAGCCACGATGCCTTCATCAGTTTAACAACAGCCGTACTCGAGCGCGCCGTGACCGCTGACTACGTCTGCCGGCTCACCCACCGCTCGTTCCCGAAGTGTTCCATGTAATCGCAGCCCCCCAGCACATCTGGGGCGAGTAACACGGACCCTGCTCTTTGCCTTCCGGCCAAGCGCTAGAGGCCCTGAGCGTACATGAGCTTTGCGTTCCTGAAATTTAACATCACCCGCCACTGAAATTGGTTTAAGGAACTTTTAAAATGTGAACATCATAGAATGTAATCAAAATGACGTCCATCCACCGATTTTTGAATTCAAATCCGCATGCGGATGACAAGGAGGGGAAGGCCCCGCCCCAGAGGTGAGCAGGCACAGCGCTCCTCCCCCAACCGCCCTCCCAGCACGTGCCTCTCAGGACGACGTGGCCACCGTTGCCTCCGTCGCCACCATCCGGGCCTCCGAACTCCTTCCGGGGCTCGCTGTGGAAGCAGCTCACCCCGTCGCCGCCACGGCCCCCGCAGACGAGCACTCGGCGGTGGTCCACGAAATGTCTCTTCTGCAGGGAGCACAGCGAGCCCGGTCACTACCCACGCTGCAATCCTTTCAGGGACCGAGCAGCGTGCGAAATGGACCTTTTCTATCTGTCACAGGTTTTAAAATGAGAAGTTAATGATACTAAATTGCTAATTTCGCCTACGATGCAAGTGTGAGAAAGTTCCCACAAGTCACTGTTTGTAGGCAAATGTCGGTCAACCGGGCTGGAAGTGAAAACTGGTCAAAAGGTAGGAAAGGCGGGCTGAGGAAATCAGGAGCTATTGGGAAATCCTTACATAAAGCGTCTTTCCTCAAATAGTCACTGAACAAGAACGTCACGGAAACACCAGGTTTTGCTCCTGGAAAGACGCAATAATGAACGGGCGTCCTGGGGGGCGAGCGGGCTTCCGGCTCAGGAGCTGGCTGCAGAGGCTGTGCTCACGGCAGCGGGGCACCCAGAACTGCTCTCGGAGCAAGCTTTCCTCTGGGCCCCTCAGGGAGGCACCCTCTAGCTACAGAATGAGGACTGACGAACTGGGTTCCCATTTAAAAAACATGAGCTCATCCTAAGAGAAGGTCAGCTCTCAGGGGCCAGGCTGTGACCGCTAGCGAGCCCACCCACTGGCTGCACGCGTGGGCACGGACAGCCCCTCTGCCAGGACCCGGCACGTCGGCATTTCTAACCACTGCTCTATAAGCAGATTAAAAAAAAAATACACAAGTATTTTAAGATTCTCTGGCACCACCACATGGAAAAAACACGAATTACTATTTCAAAAACTCAATGTCTAATTTTGTTATATGCCAACATCATCAACATCAACCTGATGGGAAAAAAGCACAACTGGTGAGCATTTTAGGGGACGAAAAGCTTGGATGGAATTTTTAGCATCTGGGGAAGAGACGAGGCCCCTAAGGAACACTGAGCCACACGGCCGGCAGACACGGCTGCTGCGAGCAGGGAGGTGCCTGTGGGGAGGCGCTGTTTGCTCTGATAATGCTTAGCGGAGCCCCTCCCCCATTCAGGAGAAAGTGAAGGGTTGTAAACACTTATTTTCTTGAATTTAAGCAAAGATCATCCATGTTTTCAATACAAGGTTGTGATAAACAACGAACACCAGGTAAGGCTTAAAGAACTATGAAACCAAAGGCCTCGCCCTCCCCTCCCCTGATCTTTTAAATTAAAAAATGGCCACACGTCCTTAAGAACGCACCTAGCACCCAAGTCAGACACGCAGGCGAGTGCTGAAGAAGCGTGCCTGCGCCCATCCCAGCGGAAGGGACGGAACGTGGCTGAAGCTTCTGGAGCCCCTGGTACCCTCCCTGGTCTTCGCAGGGTTCACGAGAACTGGGGGCTCGGGGCCCAGAGGCTCTCATCCCACTCCCGCATGTTCGGGAAGTTCGGGAAGCTACACGCGTCCCCTCCATCACACGCTCAGAAGGAACAGGATGCCGAGAACTCAAAACAATGCCCTGGGCCTTCTCAGGGGGGAATGTTGCAGATGTCCTTCAAGGTCAGAAGCCTCACCAGTTTTTTCTCGGAGAGCAGTTTCTTCCTGGGGGGTTCCTGGTGCTTGGCGTGGTCCCCACAGCTGTCTGAGAGCAGCCTGGGCGAAGGGGGCCACCGCCGGACCTGAGTCCAGCGCCCCACGCCCCCAGGCACAGTCCTCGGTCCTAGTGAGAGAAGCCTCGAAGGCACCATGGCTTCCTAACAAAAATCAAATTGGCAAAGTCAGACACTTGGTTTAAAGGTGCGGTCAGACGGAAACGCAAGGACAGGCCCGTGCACGGCGCTGGCTCCCGCTGTGGCGCTGAAACACAGCGGCCGACCGGGGACCAGGACTCCGTCTCACCACTGCGAGCTGAGCTGGCCAGGCTCGCCTGCCCTCGTCCGCTTCTCTGTCACCTGGGAGCAAGACGACAGTTTAAACTGTTACGTCTCCTCTAACACCGGATATGCATGCTCTTTTGTGGGTTTTCGAATATCTGATCAATGAAAACATTAATCAAAAAATCTGAGCCTCAAATAAAAATTTCTTAAAAATAAAAAACCCAATTACTCAAACGTTAGTGGGTTAGTTTGTGCCACTTAAAACCAGCTGAACGGGAGGTGGAGAGAATACCCAGGACGGAGTGTGGCTGTGATGCCCCCTTCGCCCCTCCTGCCCGGTGTGAGCCGGGGGGCGCCCTTCCCTGTGCGGCCCCACCTGTGCATCTGTCAGGGGACAGGGCTGGGAGCACAGGCCAGTTAGTGCCCAGCAGGCCGCCCACGTGCATGCGGAGTTAACGTGAGCCGCTTCTCCGTAAGCAGGAGCTGCCCACACCGTTACCTGTTCACTCAACAGCCCAGAATAGCTACACATCCCGCAGGTGCCAAGGACAGCTGGGAGGCAGTCCGGGGCCTGGCCCTCCAGGGGGCGACACCCCTTCTCCCTTTGCTGTGAGCGCCTGATGCCCACCGGGTCTCAAGCATCCCCGCGGTGTGGGCATTTCCA
Organism: Mustela putorius furo; assembly: GCF_011764305.1. NCBI lineage: Eukaryota > Metazoa > Chordata > Mammalia > Carnivora > Mustelidae > Mustela > Mustela putorius. Next base: position 25,140,072 of record NW_025422115.1, on the reverse strand, counting down.
TGAAAGAAAACTGGGAAGGCTTTCCTCCCATTTCTAGGTGTGAAATGACGGGCAAGTAGGAGTATAAATGTCATATTTAAAAACTCATTATAAAGCCACTACGTGTTTAACGCAGCAGAACAGAGTTCGGTTCTCCTTAGACGTCCCTCATGCGCCTCCTGCTCCACATCTCACGTTCCGCCTGGAAGAGGAACATCCTTGGTGGGAATTTTTCTCTTAGCAAGGCACTAAAAAATTTGGTTCTCATTTGGAAACAGTCGCAGTTACGGAAAAGCGGGAGTTTGGGGCGGGAAGGGCTCTTTTCTTCCTGAAACACCTGCAGGGAAGCTGCCAACCTTCCTTCCCCCACCCCACCCCAGAACACCCCTGGGGGCTCCCTGCGCCCACGAGCGTCATCCCCGACACAGCCGGGCGACCTCTGCAAGCAGGCCACCAGCCACGCTCACAGCCACCCCTCCGCGGGGTTCTTCAGCTTCCTTAGCCTGGAACGTTCTCCAGCCTTTCCTTGGCTCTCGTGCCCGCGACACCCGCACGGCCACAGGCCAGGCATCTTTCGGCTTGTCTGTGTCCCCGCTGGACAGCCACATCCCTCGTGACAAGAATGTCCCGCGAGCCCCGTGGAGGACTGGGTTTCCTTGGTCCCTTCCTGCCGTGCTTCGAGCTCCAGCCCTCGGGGGTCCCTGCGGGCTCCCCCGTCCTCCTAAGCTTCCCGTTTATGCATTCCCATGGGCTCGTGCTTCTTACTTTACTCAGGGAGCCCAACTCTGTGATTTATTTTTGATCTTCAAATGGCCTTCAGCTTGGCCAGAGCGGCAACCCATCAATCTCAGAGCACTTTCCTGCTTTGTGACACAAAATGTTACGGGCTCGCTTCACTCTCTCCCCAGGTGCCGTGGGGCCAGCCCTAGTGGCTTCGGGTGGACGATGGCATTCAGAAGCCCCCTGCGTGCAGCCGGCTGCTGGGGTGTTGCTGCCTGCAGGCTCAGCAGACCGAGAGCAGACAAAGGTGGACACACCTGCACACACCCACACACACCCTCCCGCCGCCCCCCCACCCCGCCTGCTACGCCCTTCCCCCCAGCTGGAGCGCAGCAACTGCGGGAAGCCATGAGTTCACACTATGCGCCCGATTCCACACTGCAGGGCTCATGCTAGTTTTTGGTCTTGACAGCCTCATTCTGACTGCCAGAACCTGGCCTCCAACATCTTCGACATGTTTGTTTATTGGCTCAGTCCCCGTCGTAGCCAAACCTCCCTCCGCAGGGATACCCTCCTGTTACCGTGCTGTAAATGCACTGTTTTAAAGCAAACTCTTACTTGGGCATTATCTTATGTGAGTGCGTGGAGCGTGCAGCATGGGCCTATGTGCAGGAGTGGGGCAGAGGGAGAGAATCCCCAGCAGGTTCCATGCCCAGTGTGGAACCTAATGCAGGACTTGATCTCAAGACCCTTGAGATCATGACCTGAGCCAAAACCAAGAGTCGGATGCTTACTGGACTGAGCCACCCAGGAGCCCCTATCTGCTAATGATTTTAGATTCACAAAAATGTGAAAGATATTCCCATATACCTCTTAGCTGGTTTCCCCCAGTATCAGCATCCTACATGACCAGCTTGGGTACTTTCATTAAACTCCAGATGGCATTTGAATTTTACCAGTTTCCCCACTAACATCTCTTTCTCTTTTCCAGAGCCAGATCCGGGACCCCATACAGCATGAAGCCATCCTGGAATGTTGCGTTTAAAGTCCCAAAAGGGCCCTGTGCCGAGCATCACACACCTTCAGGAGGGGAAGTGAAACACGACAGGCTCAGATGGTGGAAAAGCAGACATCACTGCCAACTGCCAATCTACCTGCTTTACAAGAAATGCTGGAGGGGGGCACCTGGGTGGCTCAGTGGGTTAAAGCCTCTGCCTTCGGCTCAGGTCATGATCCCTGGGTCCCGGGATTGAGCCCCGCATCAGGCTCTCTGCTCTGCGGGGAGCCTGCTTCCTCCTCTCTCTCTGCCTACTTGTGATCTGTCTGTCAAATAAATAAATAAAAATCTTAAAAAAATAAATGCTGGAGTGAAGAAAAATGGCACCAGAGGGAAACCGGATCTTCAGGAATGGAAGACCGCAACAGAAACAGTGAACGCACAAGACCACCTGCTTTTCTTTCAACTTTATTTTTTTAAAGACTTATTTTATTTTAAAAGTGAGTGAGAGCGCACAGGGGGGCGGGGCAGAAGGAGAGAGAACCTCAAGCAGACTCCCCACTCCCATGAGTGCAGAGCTGATGTGCACTGGGTCCCAATCCCAGGACACTGACAGAGTCACCTAGGCACCCCAAACGTTAAATATTATAGCAAGAAAGACTGATTTATAGTATCACTCTGATTGATCACATCACGGGTCTTTAACGCAGGCAGGGGTCTTACACATGAAAGTGTAGGATCAGGAGCGGACGGCAGGGACTGTGTTTGAGTGCGAACAGCCTGCATTTCCGTGACGTGGTGCCGTCTCGGCACTAAGCAGGCAAGGACAGGCTGGGGGACAGGCACCCAGTGAGCTCTGGAGCAGCCCCTGGCATGCGGCACAGAGCCAGCCATGGAGCCGATGAGCAGATGCCAGGGGACGCCTGGAAACCACTCCAACGACTCAGAAGGACGGGGCTAACAGAACAAAGAAAGATGGGACAGACGGAAGTCCAATAGTGTGCTCTGACCTAACCAGGCGAGGGAAGACGTCGGAGCGCGACGCACAGCCGCTCCCCAGGGAAACGAAGCAGCTACAGCTGCGCACAGTGGGCACGTCTTCCAAGCACACCAAGCACAACCTGAGAGAATTCACGGGAGAAACAGAGCATCCCACAAGGCCAGGAGGGATGTCAGTGCTGTTCTCTCTGGAAGTGATGAAGGAGCTGAAAACCGAACAACCGAACCACCAAAAGCATGAAGATGCCAACAGCCTGAACACGGGCACGCACACCGTGGGGCCGGCCGCACAGAGCCGACGCCCGTCCGTGGGGAGGCGAGCGCCGCCCGCTGTGCAGGTGGGCACGGCGTGTCCTCCAACCGCAACAGAACTGCGGCCGGTGAGGGCCAAGAACCCAAGGAAACCCCGACGACACGGAGATCAGACAACACTGCTGCGAGCAATCCAGCGGGTGAAAGATGAGCCCACGCGAGAAGCGAGACTCTCCTGCCCGGCACGGGAAGGAGTGCGCAGGGACCACGGTCTCCGGGACGCTCGGTGCTCTGGGTGCTCGCACCGGCAAAGAAGGGGACCTAAATCCAGGAGCTGGGCTCAGCAAACCAGGAAGAGCAAAGTGGAAGAAAGGACATAACGAAGAGCTGAACAAGCAGGACCGGACGCCAACGGAGACCGATGAGACCCGCCGGACAGCTCCCGAGAGCAGATGAACCTCGAGTCAGACCGGTCAAGAAAACTGAACGCACATCACCAGTGTCAGGAGTTTAAAACGCGTTTCCGAACCAACCGTGCGGATGCGAGAAGGCCGAGAGACCCCACGGCCGCATCTTCTTGAGACGCCGCGTACCAAGTGAACAGAAAGAAACAGGAAATCCGAATCGCACTGCATCTACTAAAAAAGTGAGACTTGCGAGAGAACACTCCCCAGGAGACCACGCGGGACTCCAGCGGTTTCCCTCGCAGACTCTAGGGCGCCTTCAGGACAGAAATGAAGAACTAAGCAGCCACCTTACAGACCTTCTTCGGAAAATGGAAGTGAGCTCACCACCCAACTCACTGTACAAGGCCCATGGGACCCCAAACCAAAGCCGGTACTACCGACAAAGACAGCTCAGCACCCCTGGTGCACACAGACGCGGGGTCCTTCCGGAACAGGTGTCCGGTTGAGCCCAGGCCACGCCAGGGCCAAGGAGGGAGACCCCTGGAACTCAGGCTTCCCCCAGCAGGTCCGACCCCACCTCCCGCTGGCAATCAGCGCGTGTGACAAGAGCCAACGGCCACTCACGACCGGGAAAATGAAATGCTGCAGCAACTGAGAAACAGGTGGGAACACCTCCAAAGCGATTCGGGGCAGCCACCGAAGGCCGACACGGCTGTCACATGGCCTGGAGACCGACCTGCTACCCCGAGACGGAGAAAGGCCCACTCTGCTCCCCTTCGATGCAACCCGGTCTTGTAAACAGTAACAACTGAAAAAAGGGGGAGGTAGGCAGAAAATGACTGTTCCCACAGAAAATCCCAAGAAAATCTATAGAACGACGACTAAAAGGATTCAACCAAGGCTGCAGGTTACGCGGCTAATGCACAAAATCCCCTGCATTCCTACACTCTCCCAGTGAACAACTAGGAAACATTAAGAAAACAATCTCTGGGCGCCTGGGTGGCTCGGTGGGTTAAGCCTCTGCTTTCAGCTCAGGTCAAGGTCTCAGGGTCCCGGGATGGAGCCCCGCATCGACTCCCTGTGCAGGGGGAGCCTGCTTCCCTCTCTGTGTCTGCCTCTGCGCCTAACTGTGATCCCGCCGTCTGTCCAATAAATCAATATATTAAGAAAGAAAGGAAGGAAGAAAGGCAACCATCTCCCTCCCGGTCGGGAGCAGTGTACAGAAGCTGCCCGCCACGAGCTGGACCACCGACCGGAGACCTCCCCGCATCACCTGCAAGATGCTCATCTGGGGGTGCTTAGGGATCGCCTCAGTCGGTGCTCAGAACGCCCCGTAAGGACGGACTTTCCCGCGCTCTGCAGAGGAGGACGTGCAGAGACTCACCCCGGCCCGACCCGTCAGATGGGGCCGCAGGACAGCGAGTGGCGGGAAAGACAACTCAGCGGTCACGTGTCCAGCGCGCGCAGCTCGGCCCACCCCCCGGCCCACCGCCCACCCCGCCGCCCACCCCGCCGCCGCGGCAGCCGGCACAGGGCACCGGGACGTGCAGCCGGAGGGCAGCCAGCCACGGAGGTCATCCCGAGAGCCCGCCGGAGCCCGAGCTCCGAGCCCCGCGCCGGCGGGAAGTGCGCGTCCTCCTGCCCGTGGGCCCGCGGGTGCAAAGGCCCGCGGAAGGCGCAGGAGCCGGGCTCTCCCTGCCGCGCCGCGCAGCGACCTGGATTCCCACGGCCTCGTGCGCAGCGCCCGCCGCCGCGTCTAAAGTCATCAGCCGCGAAACACGGCCTGTCCTCGGCCACACGGGCCAGCGGGGCGCGCACGCGGGCCCGGCCGTCGGCGGACAGTCCCGAGGGCAGCGCCGGGCCCCGCACGGACGGGGGAAGCGCCCGCGTTCCTCCCGGAGCCCCGTCCGCCGGGGCCGCTCGCGGGCGCAGGGCCGAGGGCGGAGACAGCGCTGCCGGTGCGGCGGGGCCGCGGTCCCAGGCCGGCGCGGCGGCTTCGGGGCCGACGCCCGATCGCAGCGTCGCCGGGCGCCGCGGGCACGGAGGCCGGCGGGAAGGACGCGCTGGGCAGCCCCGCGCCCGCACAACGCACCGTCTCCGGCCGCCGGCCCGCCCGGCCCCGCACGCTCGGAGGGACGCCGCGCTCCGCCCCGCCGGGCCCGCCCGCGCCGGAAAGGGCCTCCTGGCGACGCGGCCGGAGGACGCCGCAGGCAGCGGCCCAGGCCCCGCCCGTCCCCCGCCCCGCGCCCGCCGCCCCGCACGCCGCCGACTTCCGCGCGCCCGCAGGCTCCTCACACGCCCGCGCGCGGCTCCGCGCCGCTGCCCCGCCGCCTGCGCCCGAGCCCCCCCCCGCGGCGCTCCCGGGCCGCGGCCCCGCCCCCTCCGCGGGGTCCCGACGCGCTCCCGCACCCCCCGCGCGGCGCCCACGTCCGCACTCACCGCTTCGGAAGGCTGCGTCACTTCCGGGGCCTGGACCGGGACCGGGAGGTCACTTCCGGGGATAGACCCGCCCCCGGCACGACCGCGCCTGCGTAGGGCCGGCCCAGCGCGCGTCAGCGGAAGACTCGGCCAAGCCCCGCCCACGCCTTTGGACCCGAACGGGGTCGCTTTTCCTCTACGTGTGAGGAGGCGCGAGGTTGGAGGTACCGGAGCGCCCGGGTCAGACACACGCCTGCCACTCGGGTCAGGCGACCGCCTCCCCCGTCAGACAGTGGCCGCCCCCATCAGAAAGACCCGCAGCTCTCCCTCCGACACCCCGTCAGCCGCCTCCCGGGTCAGACAGCCGCTGCTCCGGACAGACAGACACCTCCCCCTCAGACGGACAGCCGGCTCCCGTCAGACACACACCGGCCTCCATCGGACCCCGGCTGTGTCTGTCAGACGCCGGCCCCCTCAGACTGACGCCAGCCCCCTCAGACAGTCGCCGGTCCCCTCAGACTGACGCCGGCCCCCTCAGACAGTCGCCGGCCCCCTCAGATAGACGCCGGCCCCCTCAGACTGACGCCGGCCCCCTCAGACTGACGCCGGTCCCCTCAGACAGTCGCCGGTCCCCTCAGACAGTCGCCGGCCCCCTCAGACAGTCGCCGGCCTCCCCCTCAGACAGTCGCCGGCCCCTCAGACTGACGCCGGTCCCCTCAGACAGACGCCGGCCCCCTCAGACAGTCGCCGGCCCCCTCAGACAGACGCCGGCCCCCTCAGACAGACGCCGGCCCCTCAGACTGACCCCGGCCTCCCCCTCAGACAGACGCCGGCCCCCTCAGACAGACGCCGGCCCCCTCAGACTGACGCCGGTCCCCTCAGACAGACGCCGGCCCCTCAGACTGACGCCGGCCTCCTCAGACTGACGCCGGCCCCTCAGACTGACGCCGGCCTCCTCAGACTGACGCCGGGCCCTCAGACTGACGCCGGCCTCCTCAGACTGACGCCGGCCCCTCAGACTGACGCCGGTCCCCTCAGACAGACGCCGGCCTCCTCAGACTGACGCCGGCTCCCCGCATGACACACCCGCCCTCCCCGTCAGCCGCCGCTGTCCTCGGACGCACACCCGCCTCCCGGGTCAGACGCGGCTGTCCCCGCCGACACACACCCGCCTCCATCGGGCCCGGCTGTCCCCGTCGGACGCAGCGCGTCACACGGCTGCTGCGCCCATCGGACCGACTCCCGCCTCCCCCAGCAGACCTCCGCTGTCCGTCAGAGACCCTCGCCTCCCCGCCAAGACAGCCACTGCTGTCACACAGCCGGCTCCCCGGTCAGACCCCGGCTGTCCCCGCGACGGACACCGGCTGCCCGTCGGCTCCTGCTGCCGTGGGACACACAGGCCTCGGCCCTCAGACAGCGCTGTGGGACACCGACACCTAACCCAGTCGGCCGGACACACACGCGCCTTCAGACACTCGCCCCACGACGGCCCCTCGGACGCCAGCCCGCTGCCCTCCCGCTCAGGGGCCGCAATGTTGGGCTGAACCCGAAGCACGGAAACTCCCTCCTTAGGGCGGCTCTGAAGGACCCGTTTATTCATCCCTTACACCGGTCACAGGCAGGTGACGGGCGCCCAGCTGACCGCGAACGTGCCGCGCTCACAAGGAGGACGGACCTGCCCTGCCCCGTGAGCGGGCGTGAAGGGCGAGCCCCACCGACGGCGCTGCGGCTCAGGCGACCCGGGCCGGGGTCGCGAGCCCTGGGGGTCCCAGTCGGCGGCGGCCGGGCAGGGCTCTGCGGCCGCTGCGAGTCGGCCCTTGGGGACACCGAGGGTCCCGTCCGCGACCTGCTGGGGGCCAGGGGCATCGCGGGGCGGAGCGCCACACGCAATCTCCTGTGCACGTCTGGGGACGCCGAGCCTTCGCAGACACGTCACGGAGGAGAAGACAGTGCGTTTAATGAGAAGATCGGCGGGCGCCACTCGCCACAATGTTACATACAAGTGGGCAACACATTAAATAAACCTTCTGTTATTGATCATTAAATATATTAATACCAAAAATCATGTATAAATTAGGAAATAAATGTACAAACTATTTCACAAAGTGCTTTTTAAAATATATACACAACATTCAAGAAATTCTTAATGTAAGACATTTCAGATCGAAGTTCTGGGATAAGTTCAAGTGTCCTTTCCTTTCAAGAAGTATCAATACCGCACTTAAAACACCACACACACACACAAAAGGCATAGTCGCAGATTGGCAAGGAATGAAACTAAAACGACGCTCCCAGTCATCTAGAATGTTGGACATTTTCAGTCCCCGACTGAGTTTGCAGATCAGTTCTATGAAAACTGCCAAGAAAGATCAGAACGAAAGCGAGGGAGACACCTCCCTAAACGAAACTGCTAATGTCTGTGTCATTTAGCAATGAAGAACTCTCAGTTCACTGATTTAACATAAATACATATTTTTCAGCCCTTACCAGTGTCAAGAGTTTTTAGAACCCATAGGCCTCTCAGATGAACACTCCCAGCCCAGCATGTGTGGTTCTATCCCCACAGAAGAGGGGAAAGCCCAGAATAGGAGCGGTACTCATCTGGGCAGTCTTTAATCTGTACCTCGGTTCTGCATCTGTAAAATGGGAGCAGTAATTGCCTCCATATTTCCCAGTGTTGACTGTCAGGATTCATTCAAGCAACAAAACAAAAGAGAAACAACATAAAATACCTTGTAAACTGTAAACCATTCAACAGCTCTGGATAAATAATTACTTTACACTTTTAAAACATTTCTGAAACTTACCAATTCAAAAAATCATCTTCAGTAGACCTGATATGCCAAGAATTGTTTTTGTTTTTTCTTTAAATTTTCTCGGTTGTTCTTAGCAGTATGTCAGCATTTATCCAAAGATGTTTTTAAAGTATGCACGTGGGTATTATGGTCCAGGTAAAAGCTGCCAGAATGTCTATATTACTAATCAGTGAATTACTGGGTTTTTCCTTTGACTATGCTGGCGCAAGTGAGCTGTCTTTTACCATTTGTATAGAATTTAAGTGGGATTTAATGTCCTAGGAATGTAAAATTTACTCAAATTTCCCCATATAAAACCCTTCCTTTTCGTTAGGAAGAACACAATAAAATTTGTGGGGTTCTTTTTAAAAATAAGATCTGAATTTCAGATATCTATAAAAGAAAAAGGGACGCTTGCTTGGAGATCTGCACAAGTAGGTCCTAAAAGAAATAATATAAAACAAACAACTTGCCAACTGTTTGGGAAGTTTGGTATAAATATTTTACCAGTTTAGAGTTGGGCATATCAAATATTCAAATCCTAGAAACGACCATCAGAGAAACAAGGGCCAATGCCGGTCATTTCAGAGAACTGCCCTGTCTTTCCTTCAGAAACGACCCTCGTTCCTTCCCTGGGTTAGGCTAATTGTATGTTTATTTGGAATATACTCATTGATCCCTCTTCACTTTTTAGTACAAAAACAGGACATTTTGGATAAACACAATTGGCAAGAGACACAGGTAGCGTGTGAGCACAGAAGCTCTGGGAAAGATTGTTCACAGCCAAACAAAGCGTATTTATCCTTTTCAGTGAGTAACAGAAACTGACCCAAAACATAGAAGATGCCCCCTGCATCGAGGCACGGGAAGAGGTGGCCATCCAGGGGCTGTGGCGTGTGTCCAGCTGTGGTGTAGCCGGTGAGAGACAAGTTTACAACCCACATTACGACAAGTGTGTGAGGGGTCAGACCCGAGGCCCGCTTATGTGAACACGTGGACTGTGGCATCCTGTCGCTGTGCCCCATTCCTGGGCACGGAACGCTGATGACAAAAGGATCCCTAACGCTAGCTAGAAACATCAAGGAGGGGAGACAAAAAGGAGACAACCTCTCCATTGTACGGACATACAATACTATACACAGCACCAGATATGTCACACCACCGAAGCGCTGTCTCTCGCCCGCGGTGCACGCTCGGCATCACACCCAGCATGAAATGTGCACGCGTCACATGCAGACGCTGCGTGGGGCGGAAGGGCGACCGAGGGGTCATGGCTCATCAGAACTGCCACTGGCCCGACCATCCCCGGAGGGACATGCCACCGCAAGGCTCTAACAAGAGTGCTCGTTCCTTACTGCTGGTAATTCCCATACTGGCCCTGCAAGAGACCAAAACACATGTTACACTTCCCGAGTCATGAGTCAAAGTGGCAGCGAGGACCCCCCCCCCCGCCCCCCGCAAACCTGGGATTAGGGCCGGAAGGAGGAATGAAAACCAAGCAAGCCAACAGCTCTCTGCCTAGAGCTTGGGGCAAGGCAGTCGCTGGCTCTCTGAAAGCCACCGTCCAAGCCTGTGGCTAAGGACTGAAACCAGGTCAGTGAGGCTCCTCACCAGCTTCCCCCAGTAAGCACCGCCCGCCCCCCGCCACGGTGCCAGGGGCCAGCAGCAGGGCTGGATGCGAACTTGGGCTGGGGCTCTGAGGCCAGAGCCACTCAGCCAGCCACGTCTGACCCAGGTGTGTGTACGTGCAAAGGCGATTTCTCAGACCCTCGTGGGCCCAGAGAATTCTAGACGGGAGCTGGGCAGCCAATTCGCTTCACGCGTTATTCCGCGCGATCGTGAGTGAAACCTTCGTCATGTCTCCACGGACGCGCCGGGTCTTGCCTGCTCATAGCCGTAAGGCCGCTGCTGCTGGGCGGACGGGCCCGTCTGGGATGCCCTGTAGCTTCCGTACTGCTGGCCTTGTCCTTGCTGGTAGCCGGAGTACTGCGAGGCAGCTCCCTGGGCCGGCCCTGAGGGTGCATACCGGCACCGTGAGAACGAGGCGGCACGCGCCCTGACCCGCGGGGGCACCTGAAGCCCCAGCCCGCTCCTCCTCAACCCACAGTCCCCCCAGCATGAGGGCACTGAGCGTGGGAGCAAGGCTGCTGGCGGGCCCCCTGCGGCCCGGCTGGGCTCACGGGCTTCCTGGCAGTGGCGAGTCCACCCTGGTGGTCGCTGCAAACCCGCCCGTTAAGTACCACCGCAGCTGCTGCTCGTGGGCATTCCCGGGGAAACTCAGGTGAAGCCTTTGGAAAGAACTAATAAAGGCCAAGTAATTGCTCAAAAGATGCTATTTAATGAGTCATGGTTGCAACAGGTTGGACAAGAACCTGAAACTGCGGCTCCCCTTCCCCGCAACGCGCGGCCGGCACCGGTGAGCCCAGGAAGACACCTCACGCAGGGGGCCTTGCCTGCCACCTTATTTTTCCAGAGCCTCCAGGGTGGTCCCGAGGTGTGGAGGCAGAGCCCCACCGCCCGCATGAGCTCCTGCAGCAGGGCCCGCGGCTCCGGAAGGAACGGGGCCCAGCTCTGCGCAGGCCGGAGCAGGGAGGCTCCTGTTCACGTCTCGCCCGGACACTTCAGGGGGAGACGCGGGCGTGTTCTAGGAGCGCTCCCGGAACTCCCTCTTTTGACGAACTAATCACCTACTCTTCAGGTCATAACAACGGCTTCCGGCACGTATTCTGAATGTTAACCACATGCCCGGTCATCACGTGGTGGCAACAGTAGGCAGCTGTCCGGTGACGGCAGCAGCTAGAAGTACAACTCCCCTCCCCCTCCTGCCCGCCCCCAGCACCCCGGGTTCCGGGGATCCCAGCCCGTGTGCATCTTGGGGGCGGGTTAGCACGGGGAGAGCCTCTTGCAGTTGGGGCTCTCGGCAGACCGACCCAAAGGCTGGGGGCCGGAGCAACTGTTTCAGGTGGATCTGCCTGGGGAGGACGAGGCCCACAGAGGACCGGGCAGATGTGCAGGCAACTGTCCGGGCAGGACGGCCCTCAGTGAGACAGAGCCTGCACTCCACTGATCTCCAGTGGACGGGGTTCTTCCCTTGTTACTACTGTAGCCCGAGAAGCTCCCTCTGTCCACTTCTCCGTCCCATGGGCCCGGAGAACAATATTTTTTGGCAGGCTCCACAGCAGAGCCCATGAAGGCCCGCTGGCCCTCGGGCACTTTAGGGAAGCCTCACAGGGTGAATAAAAGCCAGCGAGCGGGTGTGTGCTTCTAGAAGCTGCCGCCACACTAACCCATACATGGGCTGTCTCAGGTGACCGTGTGGCTCAGAAAATGCCCACCTGACCACGGCCCCTGATCCCTAACGCTGTTCTCCCATCGGAGGACCCAGAGCACCTGTGAGACATGTTGCTTCTAGGGCTAGAGCACCGAGAGTGCCGTGGTCCCAGAGAACAAGGAGATGCTCAGCTCAAAAACAAAAGGATGGGAGCACGTCAAAGGGCCTGCAGGGCCCCGGGTCCCTAAAGGCGAAGCTGAACGATCTGAATCAAACAGAGAAATCTAGGATCTAAGCCGCTGTGTAAACTGAATGCAAAGAATACATATTGATAAATGCTTAATAACTCATCATTCATTAATTACTCTGCCTTACAGAGAAATTCCAATTCTTCCTTCCAGAGTGCGGGTTGGGGTCAGTGGCTTGGTTCCAAAGATCAGGGAAGGTAGAGGACGAAGGGACAACTTGATGGCGGGGGACCAGGGACCGGGGTCGGCGTCGGAGGCCAGTCATGCTGACATGGGATGAGAAGAACTGGCCCCCCGTGAGGTCTTTCCAAAGCCCACGGCCCAGTCTCATCCTGAGGAAAACCTCAGACAAGCCCAACCCGAGGATGTCCTACAAAACACCTGCCCCGTCTTGCTGACGACCGCCAAGGTCCAGAAAGACAAGGATTTCCCAGGTCCGGTCCCAGCCCAGGGGAGCCTAAGGAGACGTGAGACTCAGTGCCAAGGGGGATCCCCGATGGGTCCCGGGACAGAGGAGGACAGTCAGGCACACGAGTGAGAGCTGAATGAACTGTGCGCTCAGTCCCTGGCAGCGTGCCGGCGGGAGCTGCTGAGCTGTGACGGGGGCACCGCGGTCGGGCGAGGCGGACAGCAGGGCACCTCTCTGCACTAGCTGCACAGCTTTGCAGGAAATCCAAAACTCTTCTGAAGGAAGCAGACTAAGCGTCCACTGCGCCAGCGGCAGCGCGGCCGTGTGTGGGGGCCTGCACAGGGAGGCGCCCCCTCTTACCGTAGCCTTGCTGCTGCCCGGGGTAGGTCTGCTGGTTGGAGTACTGCTGCTGGTACCCTGCCTGCGGCTGGGCTGCGCCCTGCTGGTACCCCGCCGGCTGCTGGCCGTACTGCGAGTTTCCTGCGGGGGGAAGGAGACACACAGTGCGTTTCTGGGCGCGGAGGCATTCCTCCCGCCACTCACGACGCGGAGCCCTTGGAAAAGCCCCGGACCAGCTCAACTGCTTCAAGATCTTCTTTTCACAATGATTCGAATGTGGAGGTACAGCCGAAGTGACACCGTTAACACAATTTAAAGCTAATACAAGTGTTTTGGGTTGAACTGTGTCCCCCCCAGAAAAGTACGCTGAAGCCCACGTCACGTACCTGTGCACATGCTTTAGCAAAGGCTCTCCGCAGATGCGAACAGGTCAGGGCCTGCTGCATTGACTAGAATGGGCTGCTTATTGCAAGAGGGCACCCGGACAGGGACCCGGAGACAAAGCCCCAAGACAGCCAAAGCGGAGAACGAAGTAAGCCAAGGACACCAGGACTGCTGGAGCCTGTCGGAAGCTGGGAGAGGGTCTGGGGCGGACCCTCCAGTTGAGCCCCCAGAGGGACTAACCCTGCTGCACTTGGATCTCGGCCCTTGGGCTTCCAGAACTAAGAGAGTGATTTCTGCTGAGCTCAGCGGCCCCGTCTGCAGCACCTCGCCACACAGCCCTCAGCGCCAGGACAGCCGGGCAGCAGGCCTGCCGCAGCAACTCGGGAGGAAGCACGTTTCAGCCTCTGATCAACCACGGTTTTGCTTGCGTAAAGATCCCAGTAACAGAACCTGTAGACAGCTAAAAACGGGCCCCTGAGGACAGAGCTAAAAGGCACAGTGCGGTGTGGGAGCGGAAACAGACACACCCCGACGGTCCTGGACTGAGATGCGTAGAGCGCAGTGACCCCCAGGGTGTTCTCCACGCACACCTCGTGGTGTTGACTCCTGCAGGGTTATTTGTTGGAGAGGCCGGCAGGTCAGCCAGTGAGAAATACCGTCTCACCAGTAAGGAAAATACAGAACGTGACTGCAGGCCACCGTGCATCCCAAGCAGGTGACAGGTACCCCGCACGCTTCCCTTAGCACCATGAGATAAGCACAAGCGCGCGCCCACTGTACAGATGGGGACTGAGGCGCAGCGCCCGGCGGCGCAGAAGCCGGCACTCAGACCCGGGAGCCGGCAGTCCGGGAGGGCCCAGGAACTCCAGAAGGGGAACACAGGGACGTTCCAGTCCATGGCTGATGGACATGCTGAGGTGAGCAGTGGCTACCAGGACACTCCTTGGAGACCGCTTACTGTAAGTTCACGTGAGGCAGATATTTTCCTCTACAGGTTCTGAAAGTTTAAGTAACCTCTACACCCAACATGGGGCTCGAAGTCATGGACCCAAGATCAAGAGCCACATGTTCCAGTGACTGAACCAGTCCGGTGTCCCCACAACACCTTATTTTTAAAAATCCAGCCAGTCAGCATCTGTGCCCAAAGCCCCATCTGGAAGAAAGCCCACGGCAGGAAGCGCGGCTGAGGAAAGCCGTTCCTGAGCGGGCAGCACGAACGACCGGTAAACCTGCCTGCAAACATCTGGACGCAGGTCGCAGGGGCTGCCGTTCCAGAGCACCGTGGCAGTGACATCCCACTCACGGTTTTCAAAACACCTTCGCGAAAAGACCAATTAAAGTCTAGTGTCGTTTTCTTTGGAATAGCCTTTACTCTGTCTTCAATTTGTAATAAGTCCTGTCCCCAATTCATGCAAACCCACTTCTCTAGAAGGAGGGGCGGGGAGGGGACAAGGGGCCGTCACTTGACTGCAACACCCCACAGCAGATGACTGGCCGGCCCAGAAAGGACACAGCAGCCCCCTTCTCTGGGGGGGATCCATTGCAGACCCCGTGGACCCCAGAAGCCGAGGGCAGGGCCACGCCCGCACACACCGTGCGCTCCCCTCTGCACGCACACACCCGCGGTCAGGTGTCAGTGATGAACAGGGCACAGCCAGGGAGTGTCAGGAACCACGGACGCCACAAGACAGCCTTCACTATGTGCAGTGACCAAAGTTGTGCAAATGTGGCCTCTGGCTCTGGAAACGCCTTCTGGTCCTGGGCTCACCCTCCGGTGTTGATGGAATGATGTGACCCGAGCAACGGGGGCGGGGGACGAGCGGGAGGGAGCATCTGACCCCTCTGACCTGCGTCGGGGAAGAGAACTACTATAGTTGGCTATTTTTTTCTTTTAAATCAAAACATGTCCTGGGGCGCCTGGGTGGCTCAGTGGGTTAAGCCTCTGCCTTTGGCTCAGGTCATGATCTCAGGGTCCTGGGATCGCTTTAAACAAACACACAAACCAGATCCTGGAGACGTCGTCTTTAAGCAGCAGCCTTCCTGAGAGCCGTCGCCGTAGAGGTTTGCACACCCCATGGGGACTCGAACTGCAGCCACGAGGAACAGCAGATGCTCTGATTCCAGGGCGCGCCCTTCCTGCTGACCCTGCAGGGTACGTGGAGTCCCAGCCACAGGTCCCATAAACGAGATGGAACTGCGTCTCCACAGTTGCTCCCTGCCTTGGGAGGCCCCGAGCTCTGAGGGACTCCTTCCTTCCAGCCGGTGCGGTCCCGGCGGGGCGCTGCGGCCCCCGGGTGTGGTGCGCAGCCAGCGGACCTGCACGGCCGAGTTGCAGAGCAGTTCTCCGGGGCCTCCGATGGTCGGTCACTCTGCGTACTCTCAGCTTTACACACCCTTCCGCTCTTTTCACGGTAACCGATTCAGGAGCTCAGTCACGTGCACCTAGCCGACGGCCTGGCACACAGCAGGTACACAACAGATGGGAGCGGGTGCCACGGAGAACCTCGGCTCCGCTCCCACGCACCATGGAAGATCTTCGCTTCCGCGGAGCCGAGCCCCATGGCCAGGGGCCCGCTTGAGGAGCGTGAGCACAAAGGAGCCACCAGACTCAGCCGCCACCGGGAGCTACAGCCCAGTGACCCACTGATGCGTTTGATAAAACTACTTCTAGAAACAAGGCTGTGCCTTGGGGACACCACGGGCTATCCCGAAGCAGCCGCCGTCCCCACTGGTCTGGACGTTTACTGACAGGGGGCACGCCGGTCTCTGGGGCAAGACCCTGGGGACCCCGAGGACAGCGCTGTGACCACGGGGCTCGGGGTGTGGATGAGTCTGGATGGCCAAAAGGTCAGGCCACTTTGTCATTTCCAGTGACAACCGGTAACGTTTATCGTTTCTAAATTTAGCTTCTGCACAGGCGGATACGTTCATGTGACAGAAACGTAAAAGCGAATGTGGCCCCCCTTCAAGAGTTTCAGGGACAAAGGCCACCTCCAGCCCTGCCGGCTCCCCAGCCCCGTCCCCCACCCACAGCCACGGTCTCACACAGGAAGTGGCTCCCCTGACACCCTCCTCCTCGACACCTGGCCTGAGCACATGGCCCAGCCCAGAAGAATCTGCCACGGCAGCCCACAGGGAGTTCCGTGTCTTTTAACAGACTCGGTGTCTGGGGCACGGCACAGGTGACACGGGCTCCTTCCAGGCTTTGCTGTGGCAAACCTCGCAGCCAGGAAGTACAGCAGGATGCCCAAGCTGCCGTGGGTTGCTTGGCAGGACCCCTCTTGGCGAGCGGTGTCTGCCTGGCTCAGTCGGCCCCTTGACCTCTTACTCCGCCCGGCCTGGCCTACGGCAACCTGGCCCCTTCCCGGCGCCGGCCCCTGCAGGCCAGCGGCCTCTCCTTCTGTGGGACCTCACAAGGTCCCTGTCAGATGCCGCCTCCTGTGAAGACCCCAGCACCAGCCCCCTGTGCTCCACAAACCCCCTCATCCCGTGGTGGGACCAGCGGCTTTACAGGAAACATTTTTACTGGGGCTTTGGTCCACCCCCTCATTGCTTCCACTCGAAACCCTCCACCCTCCACGGGGTCACAGGCCACTTGGGCACAACGGTCTTCTCAAAGCACGACACCAGCCGCCTCGCGACAAGGCCTGGCAATGCTGCCCACCGTGGGGAGACCTGACCTCGTTCGACGAGTACGTGGAGTCCCAGCCACAGGTCCCATTAACGAGATGGAACAAAAAGCTTCCAGATTCAGGAGGAAGCCGTGCCATCTGCCATGCTTGCCTCCGAAGAGCTAAGTGTTCCCGCAAATTTTCCGTCAGTTACGGAAGGCAAGAACACGGAACCCAGAAACAAAGGAATAAAAATGTGCACTTCCAAGTTCAAAAGGCTGAGTGCACGTCCGAGGCTTGTCTTTGGGGAAGTCATTTCTGCCTCGGACCCTCACCTGAATAAAGCAGTGGTAAGCCGAGGCCCCCTGCGGGCGGGGAAGGCGGCGCACGGGCATCCGGGGACAGAGGGCAGGGCTGGCAGGGGTGTGTTTGCAGGGAGATGCTCCGGGCGGCTCACCTCCTCCCGGCAGGCTGGGACCCAGAAGCGTGGACACCCGAGCGCACCCAATCTACCTGATCAGCCTGTGGTCCCTTGAACCTCCTGTACTCACGCCAGTGACCCCGGCTGTCCGTCACAGCCAGGCACCTGCAAAGCTGCCATGGGCCAGGGTCCCATCTTGGGGGCAGCCCAAGGTGAGGGGAGGGAGGCACACAGAGAGAACACTCGCTGAGGCCTGTCTTCCCCAGGGGCAGCGGACGTGGAAAGCAGCTGAGGTTCGACTGGAGAGGAAGAGCATTTGGGGCACCTGTGTGGATGGGGGAAGGGCCAAGGTGGTCCCCGGTGGGACCTTAGGGTGGTCGTTAACAGAAGGCAAGGCCAAGGGCAGTTGTGGTGACTGAGAAGGCACAAGGAAAGCGTTACCTGTTCACCACGAAGGGCCAACACTTAACCAGTTCCTAAAAATAATAAGGAACATCGAGTCCCGCATGAATAATTTTACTTTGAGGCGGTTGGGATGTTTCAGTTCTCTGGTTCTATACCCACCATCGGGTTCCAAATTCAGCCAGGGGTGGCAGCCAGGTCATTGCAGCAGCTTTTAGAACAGGAGGGGCCGACGTGGGCTGCTGCTGGGGTCGGGGGGGAAGACCTGGCTCGCTGGGTGACTGTGCTGGGCACGCGCCGTCTCGGGGTCTCGGAGCCAAACTCCCCAGGAAAAGAAGGCTGGGTCTGAGCCGTGTCCCTGAGCGGCACCAAATGTGTGGACGTGGGAAGCCGCTGCAGGGGAACACTCGTAACTGACCCCAGCACAGCCTTCTGGGTGATTCTCCTGTAGTCTCCAGATGCCCTATGACCTCCTAGCATTGTAAGTAAAAAACCAATCTGCGTGTGGAAAACTGTACGGCAGTTCTTTAAACAACTAAACACAGAATCACCCTATGACCCATAATTCTCTTCTGGATGTAAATGCAAAATAAAAAACGGAAGCCAGGACTCGGAAGAGAGCTTTGCACACCCACGTTCAGTGTTCCCAACAGCCGGGAGACAGAGGCAACCTGGAGGTGTCTGTCGACAGCTGAGCGGATGCGCGCACTCTGGTGCAGCCCCGCAACAGAAAACAACTCAGCCTGACACCTGCTACGGCACGCACAACCGAGGGGAGCTCCTGCTCAGCGAGCCGGGCCAGTCAGCATGGCAAATACCGCAGGGTCCCACGGACGTTAAGGACCCAGACTCATCATGTGCAGATGGTGGCGTGGTGGGCACCTGGGGTGGGAAACGGGGAGCCAGGGTCTGACGGGGCCAGAAGATCACTCTGGGAAGAGGTGCAAGTCCGGGAGACGGACGGCGGTGACTGCGCGGTGTGAATGGGCTTCCTGCCACTCGGGCACGCTCAGAAACGCCCCCAGCGGTAACGTGTATTTTTAGCATAATTCTTTTAAAAAGCCACCAAAAACATCTGGATTCCCAAGCTGCCTGTTTCACGTTTATTGCTTTTCCTTCCTCCAGGGCCCTGCTGCCAACCCTCACCCTGTCCCTACTTTGGACACCCGGACCAGGAAGCCGGGGCCAAGCCCGCTGCGCCCCGCTGCCTGGGACTTTAAGGTTTTTTCCTCTCTTGGGGTCTCCCAAGGGCGGGGGAAGTACCTTCGCTGTTTGGGGGCCCCGCTGAGAAGCAAAGGTGCAGGTTTCTTCCCAGTTGTGTGTGGGGACCTCACGCTGGAGGCCGGATGTCGGGCGGGCGGAGTATTCCCGGCAGGGGCCGGGCGCGAGCTAGTCACTGGCTTTCTGCTGACGAAGCCGGTTCTCTCACCACTGCCTGCCTCACCTCACCTCACCTCACCTCCACCAGAAAGCCCCCGGGGCAGCTCCACTGAGGAAGGCTGGTGGGGGCTGGGGGCTGCCGCAGGCTTTACCACGCCAGCAGATGTCTGAAGACGTGGCCGGGCAGGACCAAAGAGGCCTCACGCTCCAAAGGCCCTGCCCGGCTGGCTCGGGGCCGGGTGGGGGCTGAACCTTCCCACTGAGTCTGGAACTCTGGAGGGGATTCGACGGAGCTCACGGGCCCCAAGCGGCTCAGCCGGGCCCGACGGTGGAGTCTGGGCCCTGCCACCCCCACGCGGCCGGTCAAGCCCCCTCCGCCTCCCTGCGACGTGAACGGGGACGCGCCACCTGCATGTGCAGCCTCGGCAGGCGACTCGGCCCCGGAGCCCCCCGCCGGCTGCGTCCACGCGCCTGACGGCGAGCTGTGTGCTGCTTACCGCTCTCGTAGTAGTGCTGTGTGGACTCCTCAAAGGACCGGTCGTAGCTCTGCTCCGTGTAGGACGACTGCTGGTAGGCGTAGTCGCCATGCCCTGCGGCAGACAGAGGCCACGTGCCGTCAGCGAAGGCCCGGGCAGCCGGGAACCGAACGGGCAGCGCTGCTGGCTCACGAGCACCCGGTGCGGACCTGCATCCGCTCTCCCTGCAGAAAGCCCAGGAAGGGGCTTCCGACCGCCACCCTGCGTGTGGGCTGGGCGTGAGGACCCGCGGAGCACGGTGTATAAAGGAGAGAGGGTGTGTCAGCACCTGCCTCGCGAGGAGCTCTGCCAGCACTGCCCCCGGGCCGCGGGCTCCTGGGGGCACCTGCTGGGGTGCACCCTGCACCCTCAGGCGGCCTCTGTCACCGTTCCCTGGCGGGGGCGCTGCTACCCCCTACCTCCTATGTGCTCCCTGCCCGGTGTCGTCCTCCTCCCCAAATGCCCCCCGCCCTCTCGGACCACTCTGAAAGCCGCCTCCAAGCCTGGGACTGTCGAGGAGCGACTGGCAGGTGCGCACGGGATGAAAGCAGCAGACGCGGCTCAGCGGCGCCGCCCTCCCGCAGGCGTCTCACGGGAACACTGTGTCCCTCTTAGGAACCTGTCCCGTGCACCTGTTCGTCCCCGCCGTGACCCCTACTGCGTGTCGGGGAAGGGGAGGAGGGGCCTTGAACCTGTGAGTGGCTACGGCCCGAGACCAGCCCTGCCCCCCGCATCCCCAAACACACTCGGCAAGGGGCCCGTGGGGGCTCTGCTGGCAGAAGTCGGGCGGCGCGTCCAAACAGCCGTGACCCGAGAGCAGCCGCTGGGCGCCGCTGAGGCGGCCGGTGTCAAGGCGCAGCGTGGCGCGGGCCTCACCGTCGGGATAGTACGGCTGGCTCACGGGCTCCGAGGCGGCCTGGCTGTGGCCGTACTGCTCGCCGCCGTAGTACTCCTCCTGGCCCGGGTACTGCTGGGACGACCCTGGGCCGGACGGCACGTGGGGCGACTTGAACTCAGAACACGCACATCACAAGATGACCCCCACGCCCCGCCGCCTGGGTATTCTCCCCCACGTGCAGACCCGGGTACCCGAGACTTGGGACTTATAAATACAAGCACCCCGCCCGACTCCAGCCCCTAGAGCGCCGCAAGCCAGGTCCGCCTCTAGGAGCGGCACGGGCTCTCACCCTTCTACGCCCCGTGAGCCCCACACAGCTCCAGACCCCCCACCCCCTGGCTCGATGCGAAGGACCGTGCAGAGCCCCCCACCCCAGGTTCTCGGGGAGGAGGCGTGGTGTGGGCAGTACCTTGCTGGGAGGGCCGGTAGGGCGCCATGGGCCGCTGGCCCATCATGGTGCTGCCCGGTCCGCTCTGGCCCATCATGGCGATGGATGACTGGCCCTGGTAGTGCTGGCTGCCGCCCTGCGCCGAGTTGTAGTGGGACGAGGCTGCCTGCTGGTGCATCATGGACACTGGGCGACACGACAGACCCGAATAACCCCGAGAAGCTCCCTGGGAG
The DNA here is from genome assembly GCF_011764305.1 of Mustela putorius furo. Taxonomy (NCBI): domain Eukaryota; kingdom Metazoa; phylum Chordata; class Mammalia; order Carnivora; family Mustelidae; genus Mustela; species Mustela putorius. Next base: position 25,119,006 of record NW_025422115.1, on the reverse strand, counting down.
GCACCCTGACCCCAACGAAGCCCTTCTCCTGGACCCAGACCTCAGCTCCCGGGCTGCCCCGACACACTGGAAAATCGCCAGTCCTGTCCTCCCGCACCCCCAAGGCTGCTCCCAGGGAGCCAGGCCTGTGTCCACCCGGGAGACCTGGGCCTCGAAGGCCCCTGGAGGGCGGTCTCTGCCCCCTGCCCTCCGGTGATGCCGCCTCTGCTCAGAACCTGCTGGGGCAGCACTGAGGAGAATCCTGTCAACAACAGCAGCCAGCAGGTGAAATCTATTTTAGTAAGATGTTTTATTTGACTCCATATACCCCAAATACTCTTACTTTCAGTATATAATTGATAGTAAAAATACACTAAGGAGATACTACACATTTTCCCTTTCCGTATTAAGCCTCTGAACCCTAGTGCCTGGCGTTCTGGGACATTTGCATTTGGGCCCGATGGTACCCAGTGCTCATGTCTGTGGCCTGCACCTGCCTACACTGCCCCCCATCCCAAGTGAGCCTGACTCTGTCCCCTGAGGAGGAGGGGATGTGTCGCCCCTCGTCAGAGCCCTCCCCAGAGCTGCCACAGGAAACAGCGGAAACTCAGACCCCGGGGTCTCCCCCGCTTCAGAAGGGCCCCAGGACCCTGTGTGCAGTGTGCACACATTTCAGAGGGCCCCAGGGACCGTCCCAGGGTTGGGGGGGTGCCCCAGGGCTGAGCAGGGCAGTACCTGGGTTGGACTGCATGTTGATGTTGGCCCGTGACACGTAGTTGCCGATGGCACCCTGGCCCTGCAGGGGCACGCTCTGTGAGGTGGGTCCTGAGTGGCTGTAGCCGGGCCCCGAGCCATGGCCACTGCCGGACATACTCATGGAGGTGGTGGGCAGCGTGCTTTGGGCTGTCTGCTGCATGGACACGTGGTTTGGACCTGCCAGGAGCACAGGGAGGGCCTCAACCCCATGGAAGCCTGGCCTCGCTGCCAGACACCCAGAGTTCCTTCACGTGACCGCAGGGACAGAGACTAGCCCATGGCCAACAGCGACCGAATGAAGCGACGGTCAAGTGCTGAGCGAAGAAACAAGCAGGCGCGCTGACCGAGGAGAGGACCCGCTCGTTTGCTCTCGCAGGGACAGCTCCCAACGGCTAGTGACAGTTCCTGCTCCAAGAGAACCGTTCTGTTCTTGTTTGAAAAGATCCACGTGGAACCCCACATGTTGGATGTGGCTGTGATTTGACAGTATCGAAGCAGAGTAGAGGATCTGGAGTGCTGGATTCCCTCTGCAGGTGACCCCCCATGCTCGGGCGCCCGGGCACGGCAGCAGACCGGCAGCCAGGGCCTCAGGAGGAGGGAAGACCCCCGTGAGGCTCTGCAGGGCACGGGGCACCCTACTGAGACAGCGGTCACCCGGAAGCCTGCGCAGCTTCCGTGCTGCCGGGAGCCATCCCCAGCCCCGAAGGGCTCCGGGCTACTCACCGTTGCCGATCTGGCCCTGCATGAGGGAGGACGGAGGCAGGCCCGTTCCAACAGCATCGCTGAGGCTGCCCTGGGAGTGCAGGCTCTGGCTGGAGCCGCTCTGGGACAGCGCTCCGGGGCCCAGGTTCATGTTCTGGGTTGGCGGCTGAGGGAGACAGGGAGGTAACAGGGACGCGGCTGACCCAGAAAATAAGCACCTGAAGCCCTCCAGGGCTCGGGCAGCTTGTGAGATCTACCTGTGCTTCACGGCCACCTGGCAAACGTCTACAACCCCCTGTGGCTCTCACATTGGATCAGCTGGATGGGAGATGGTGGATGACCTCAGGCCAAGGGCACGACACATTAAGCATTCTCGTGGGAACATTCAGAACTTAAATCAACACGTACTCAGAGATTCAAAGGTGGGCCCCCTTTCCTGGGGGATACAGCGAACCACCTCGTCAGCCCACCAGACTGCGCTGCCCTCACCTCACTCCACCCCCTCGGCTGGCCAGGATTCCGTGTGCCCCTCATCCACACCACCCCACGCCCCCGAGCCTTTGCACAGACCGCCTTGTGCCTTAGCCTTGGCATTCCCATTGCTCCTCCTCTCTGTGTGCCCTGCCTACTGCATGCCCCACTCTGACTGGCGTGGAGGGGGAATGGGACTGAGTGACCCCTGCACCCTCACTTCCCGGATCCAGACCAAACCGTAGCTCTGAAGCTTCAGACGCATGAGCTGCTGTGGCTTCTGGGGTGAGGAATCGCAATTTCATAGGCCAATCATGTTGGTTTAATGATTTTATCAGTAAAACACTTCCTGGCACTTATGATGTAACTCTCCAGGGGACCTGGGGACATCGAGAGATAAGCCATTCCCGGTGACAGGGTTGTCCTGGAACTCCCTGTGCATCACGGCCAGCATGGGCTGGGCCCTCCGAGGGCTGCGCCTTCTTGTCCCCAGTGCGGGAGGCGGCCACCACCGGACCTTGTCTTCACAGCAGTAATTTGATTTTGCGAACATGGGTTTTAAGAAGTCAGAAAAAAACCGTTTACACGGACATTTGCAGTGTCCCCGCACTGGGGACTGCGGTTTTGCTGAGGTCAGAGCTGTGCACGGTCCCGCCCCCCCCCTTCCAACAGCTCATCCCGCAGCACTTCCTGTCTTCCCCGGTCCTGCCTCCCACCATGTCTAGGTTTGAAGCCTCGGGGTCACCTCACTTGGCTAAAGAGACTGAAATCACAATTCTGAACAGTCCACTTCAGAGCCTGCTCGCTGGCCACTCGACCCCTTCCCCCGTGCCTATCTGTGACTTGGTCACTGCAGGTGACGCGCTCAGACTTCCGCTCCCCCCCCCCCCCCCCCCCGGTTGCAGCCTGAAGCTTCGCCTGAGCGTGCTGGGCTAGGGCGGGCCCCCGGCCCCCGGCTGCGGGCACTCACGGCGGGGAGCAGGGACTGCATGTTCTGGTTGGAGTCTGCGATCGTGGCCAGGTAGACCAGGTTCCGGTGCAGGATCTGCTGGTACCTGCAGGTCAGGGGCACACGGTGAGGCAGAGGGGCCCGCAGGCCCATCGTAGCCAAGCCCCCGGGGGGACAGACCTCTGACACTGCCCGGGGACAGGACAGGTGAGAGAGCGAAAAGACCCCACAGTGGTGGCCAAGGAGGGGGGTGTCAGCAGGTCTGTTCAGAGAATGGTGGGGAGGGGGGCAGGAGGCACAAGACAGAGACTGAGGGAGACCAGGAAGAAATGCCAGAAAACAAGGCCTACTCCATCGGACCCTGACACCGGGCTGACTCGATACCTCTGCACCCCTGAAAAGGCTCCCCCAAACAGGCCGGGGGGATACGGGGAGAGCCCAGCGTGGCGGTGGCTCACGCATGTCGAACCTGTGCGGGGCTCGGACGGCTGGTGCTCGCGCTCCTACTCCGAATTCAGCCCTGGGGGTCACCTGGGGTCCTACCCGGAGAAGCTCACGGTCCCCTGGTGTGTCCACCAGCAGGCCCCTCTCCACCCACACTTGCGTCTCCCTCCAAACCCTCTGCCCTCCTTGGAGTGCCATTCTCTGAGGGGGACCGCTGTGGCCCGCCGGTCACTTACTGGGCGCACTCGGCCGTCTTGCCCTTGCTCTGGTAGTCCAGAATGCACTGGATCAGATGGTGGTTCTCATCCAGCATCTGCGGGGGAAGCACACGTAAGCACGGCCACACAAGCGTCTGCGGTGCCCGGTCGACTCGGACGATAGGCCGCCTGAGGGAGGCGCTCCATCAGGTGCACGCCGGCGACAGTCACCAGCGTGCGGGTGTTCATAAGGGAGGCCTGGAACTCTGCCACGCCAGCCCGGCCAGCAGGACTGAACACATCCCACAGCCCGGGCCAAGCACAGCCTCCCACGTGCCAGGGTCCACCTTCCGCAAGCCCAGGGGCAGGCTCTGGGTCTTGCGCTCGGCAGAGGAAATCCCACAGTCCACGGGACCTGCCCTCTAGGACCCTTACCGCAGAGCATCCAGTCCGCCAGGCTAGGTTGGGCCTGGAGTGCGCGGGAGGGACGCAGGAGCCCCAACTTCCTGCCCGCAGGGCCCCACACCGCGGCCACACAAGCAGCGCCTCCCAGCCCCGCAGAGCATCACAAAGCCCAGTAAACACCAGCTCTTCGGGACTGACCCGTGGGGGGACACCCTAGGGACACCTAGGGACAGCCTAGGGACACCCTGGAAGTGGTGAGGGAAGAAGCACGGGGAGGTCCGACGGGAGCAGGGGAAGCACGGGAGGGCTGCACTGCCGGGGAGGGGGTACGACCAGGCAGCCTGCCCTGCCGACCGGGGTCTGGTGGGCACTAGGCACGGCCAGGGCAGGGGGCAGGGGCACGCCTGGTCGCGCACAGAAGATTCGGCTCATTCACCACCGGTGCTTGGACCCGGCTTCTGTCCTCGGTGAGGAGGGGCAAGGCTGGACCCAGAGCAAACGCTGCTTTCCACGAAAAGCTCTTTATTCAGACACCTGTGCTAAAGGAAACATCTAGGCCTTTGCCCCCAACAAACGGTGCCTGGTCACCACGGCGCAGGTTCTCCCGGGCAGGCACAGCTCTGTGGGCCCCTGAGCCGGGGAGGGGCCCACCCACTTGCCACCGGCAGAAGGACACCCCTCCCCGGGCACTGCCCTCGGACCTCAGGGTCCTGTCCTACGGAGCTGGGGGCCCAAGCCCGACCACGGAGGTGGGGGGCTGAGGGCAGAGGGCCCCCCTCCAAGGCCAAGTCTGCCGGGAGGCCCCATACGAGCCACCCCTGCCCCCAGCCTCTGGGACCCAGGACTCGGTCTCTCTTGCTCTAAGAGCTCTGTCCTCCCCGGCTGTGGGCGCGCACCCCCAGTTCTGTGACTTCCGCAGAGGCCAGGAGCCTGCCCAGGTGGGAGAGGCGGAGGGGCTCGGGGGGCTCAGGGCCCGGAAGGACCCAACCACTGGCGCCAAGGCTCTCAATCTGGCCCCCCCCCTGGCTTCTGCGCCGCAGGCGGGGGACGAACCTGCCCCAGACGCTCCAGACGCGTGGTGCCCAGGGTGCGGCCCACGGCAGCGGCAGCCGTCGGCACGGTCCCCACGCTTCCTGGGGGCACGGGGACACGCTCGCCCCGAAGGGCGAGAAGAGGAAAAATCAAGGGACAGAGCACGATTGCCACGACGTCAGAAACACGCAGGACAGAAGGCCAGGCCAAGGCGGGTGAAGGGCGGCCCACTGGAGGCCCCGAGCTCCGACCCCGGCGCCGCCGGGGAGCAAGGCACAGGCCGCGGCTGCCCTCACGGCGCGGCTGAGACGGCGGCGTCCGCAGGTTCCGGAACTCGGGGCAGCAGCCGGGCTCCAGCGAGGAGACGGCCGCACTGGGCGCCCCGACGAGGCCCTGCTCCCCGCAGGAGGCACGCGAGTCCGTCCGAGGAAGGGCGGCCCCAGGGACGCCCCGGACGCCGCGGACCATGCCCACGCCCGAGCGCCCCCCCCCCAGCCGGGCCAGGGCTCCCCGGGAAGCTGCCCGGAGCCGCCGGGGGCCACGGGGTGCACCTGCGGGCTGCGCAGGCGGAGAACCGCCGAGGGCCGGTAACGTCCCCTGCAGCGAAGGAGACGGCGTCCGCCAGTGCGAGCCCCGAGCACAGCACGGACCCCACAGAACAGGGCCCGGGGCCGCTTCTGTACGGACCGGGGCAAAATACCGCCAGTGGCGGCGCCTGGGGGGCTCAGTGGGTTAAGCCTCTGCGGTGGGCGCAGATCACGGTCTCATGGTCTCTGGGTCCTGGGATCGAGTCCGGCTCTCTGCTCCGCGGGGAGCCCGCTTCCTCCCCTCTCTCTGCCTCCTCTCTGCCTACTGGTGACCTCTGTCTCTCAAATAAATAAATAAAATCTTAAAAAAAAAAAAGAAGAGAAAAACCCACCAGTGAAAAGGCTAGAATACAAAACTAACGAAAACTCCTAGAAAACAGATTAAAAAGACTGAAATAGAAAACAGAAAAGATGACAAAATTAGAAAAACAATCCAAGTGGCAAGGAACTATTCTTCCCAAACTTCTGGAAAGAAAACACATGGAGAAATTTCATTCAAAAAATCGTTCAGTGTTTCTTCAGAACTAAAGGATGTGACTTTCCAGACTAGAACTTTCTCCCGGGGGCCAGTTTGCCAAAAACATTGAGGATAAAGAGAGATCCTAACAAAGAATGGACTGCGAAACTACGGCACTGAGTTCTTTCACACAAGCCAGAAATTGGTGAACCTGGAGGAGCAATGGCCTCATCCCGAGGGGAGGCTTCCTGAGGAAACATGACCAATCTCGAGGGGCACCTTCCTGAGGAGAAATGACTGATCCTGAGGGAAGACTTTCTGAGGAAAGGTAACAAATCCTGAGCTAGACTTCCCAAGGAGAAATTACCTGTCCTGAGGTGTGTTGTGTGTGTGTGGGGGGGTCTTCCTGAAGAGATGGTCCATCCTGAGTGACACTTCCTGAGAAGGGATGACTCAATCTCAAGGGGAGGCTTCCTGAGGAGACATGACTGATCCTGAGCAAGACTTTCTAAGGAGGAATGACCCAATCCTGAGGGGAGCCTTTCTGAGGAGAGATGACCAATGCATCATGAGCAGGACTTCCTGAGGAGGGATGACCCAATCCAGAGGGGAGGCTTCCTGAGGAGAGAGAACCAATCCCGAGCCAAGACTTTCTGAGGAGAAATTACCTATCCTGACGGGGGTGTATGTGTGTGGGGGTGTGAGTGTGGTGTGTGTGGGGGGGTGTGGTTTGAGTTGAGACTTTATGAGAAGGGATGACCCAATCTCAAGAGAAGGCTTCCTGACAAGATAGCCAATCCTGAGCAAAACTTCCTAAGGAGAAATGACTGATCCTGAGGGGAGGCTTCCTGAGGCCACATGACTGATCCTGTGCAAGACTTTCTCAGGAGGGATGATCTGACCCTGAGGGGAGGCTCCTGAAGAGAAATGACTGACCCTGAAGGGAGGCTTCCTGAGGAGTCGTGATCCGGAGCAGGGCTTTGAGGCCGGATGACCTGATCCTGAGGAAAGGCTTCCTGAGGAGAGATAACCAAACCCGAGCAAGACTTCCTGAGGAGAAATTACCTATCCTAAGATGTGTGTGGGGGGGTGTCTTCCTGAAGAAAGATGACCAGTCCTGAGCGAGACTTTGTGAGGAGAGATGAACCCATCTCAAGAGAAGGCTTCCTGAGGAGATAGCCAATCATGAGCAAGACTTCCTGAGGAGAAATGAACTGATCCTCAGGGGAGACTTCCTGAGGAGGTATGACCGATCCTGAGCAAGACTTTCTGAGGAGGGATGACCTGATCCTGAGGGGAGGCTTCCTGATAAGACATGACCAATCCTCAGCAGGACCTTCTGAGGCAAGATGACCCAGGAGGTTTGCAATACTATCTGGAGGGGCCAGTGGTGAGGTCAACAGTGAGTTATGGCTGGTGAGTGGCGATGAGATCCTTGTCTTGGTGTCTCTCTCCCATCTCTGCCCCTCTGATCTTCCCACCCAAAGCCATCAGGCTGAGACAGCCTCTGCTCCTTTGTGGACATATGCCTCCCTCACCGTGTGTACAGGTGGAGCAGGGTCTTCCTTCTGGCTATGATGGTCCTTTTCTACTCTGACGTTTTGTTGGAGATGATTCTGTATCAGCAAATAAGGTACCACCTCATGGCGCCCGAAGCTTCTAAGTTGCCTAACAATCCCACTCAGGGATGGTTAGGCAGGGATTCGCTCAGCCTCACACCTTCTGCTGCTACACAAAAGGGCCACAGTGCTCGCCGCCCACAACACGCGGTGGATGGACACTCGAGGGAAGCTCCTAGGAGCAGCCTGCGGAGGGAGCGGGAGCGACCCTGGCCGAGCGGACGACAGCCGCGTGAGCACCACAGGCGGTGAATCAGCACTTGGCACTTCCGCCGCCTCTGCCAGCTCCGGTCCCGGGCAGCCACGCCGCTCCTGGACCAGGGCCCCCCTCCACCCGCAGCCACCGGGGAGCGCACAAGAGCAAGCGGCGTCAGACTCCACTGAGGAAAGCCAGTGGGACCCAGCAACGGATGCGACGTGATGTGAATTCGGGGTACGGGTTTAAAAAAAAACCCAAGCGCACGTGCCAGGCGCTCTCGGGAGGAGCTGGCCCTGCCGTGTGGCTCCAGCTCTGTGTCCGACCCCCGCGGCCCATTTCCAAAAACTAAGGACACGGCAAAACGCACTTAACGTGACCGCGACAGCAAACACGCTTTTGTCTTCCTGAGGGCACGCGCGAGTCGCTTCCCGTCTTCAGGGCTGCGAGCCGCACGGATGCCGGTCACCGGCAGCAAGCCCGCTCGCCTTCGTGAGCGCTTCCGTGCGCAAGGGAGAGGCGCGTGTTCCCTCAAAGGCGCCCCGTTCGCACGCGTCTGGCCCAGGGCGCAGCGGCCCCGTGTTCTTGTCGGTACGACCCCGGACTCGCCCCCGTGACCTGCCATCCGGGAAGGCCCCTCACACCGTCTCAGATGACACGGGTAAATTCCGGTCCAGGGAGGCTGCCCAGCGCCTTCCTGGGCCCGTCGCCTGGCTCAGCCAGAAGCACAGCCTGTGAGGAACTCACAGCGTCACCCGTGTTACAGCCGAGGAAATGAGGCGCAGGAAGGCTAAGTGTGAAGAAGATCGGAGTCCGGGAAGCTCCCCTGCGGCTCCGTGGGCTCCGTCCTCGCCCTCTACGCGGGGGCCTGCGGCTGCCCCGCTGCCAGCACCGCTGCGCGCTCAGGAACAGGAACCGCCTCGGAGCTGCGGTCTGAGTTACAGGACGGCTCTGTGCAGCGACATCTGGCAACTTCTCCCTGGAGCCTTCGGACTAGTCACGCTCACGGCGCCAGGCGGCCGTCAGGGCGCGCTCCGCGGGTCAGGCAGGAAGGACCGGCCCGACCCCCTCGCAGGTCCTGCAGGACGCGGGGCCATCGGGCCGGGCCCCCCGACTCCTGCCCCCGTGGGGCTGGGGAGCCCAGCGCCACCGGCCTCCGAGTCCTGAGCACACGGGGCAGGGGAACGGGTCGGGGCGGAGGGCCAGAGCCCCGGGGGTGCCCAGGGGGACCAGCCGTTAGCGTCCTGTGGCAAACCCCGGCTGCTGCCCGGCCGTCCGCCTCGAAGCTGCACACTCGGCGACGGCGAGGAAAAGCGACGCGCGCCCGCGGACGCGAGCCCCGCACTTCCCTCAAATGCTTCCTCGGCCTGCGGGGCTCTGCGGGGCCGGGCAGCAGGCGGGGCGCAGCCTGTCTCCGGAGGGGCGCGCGGCGGGGGGGCTCGGCCGCCCCACGGGGCCACCCACCCCCGGCCTGTGCTCCCGCCCGCACCTCCGCCTCCTGTCCCTGCGGAGGGGACGACCGCTTCGGCGCTTCCCTTGACCCGGGCTCTGCTCCGGGGAGAAGGCTTTCCGTCCCAGCGGCCTCAGACCGTCGGTCAGCCAAGGCGGGGCTTGGCCTCCACGGGCCACCTGCAGTCGGGGGACAGGTCACTGCAGTCTCCTTACCGAACCAGCCTGCGCTCATTAACACAAATTTCAGGTCTGAGGGAGCACACGGCAACCGCCCCCAGTCTCGGTGGCCACCCCTCCCCTCTGGGCCCCTGGAGGCCAACGGGGCCCCGGACTCAGAGCCCGGGCGGGGCACCTGCTCACGCGGCTCACCTTCCCACGCTGGACCTGCACTGGCAACAGCCCCGGGGCCCAAACGTCTACCAGCTCCGTCCCGCTCCCGCAGAGCCCACGTCCCCACCGCTCAGCCTGGCGCACGGAGAGACGGACACTGGCCACTCTCTAGCCAAGAAAACGGATTCAGAAAACCAGCACTAGCAGAAACGGATGACACTGACATTCACTAAGCAACCGCTGTGTGCCCCGCAACGAGGAGGGGTCTGCAGGCAGCCAAGTGCCGGTGCGCACGGCCCCCTCTGCTGTGCCCACGCCCAGCCCCACCGCCTGTGGACATGACCGCGACCCCAGCCCTCCCGTGCCTGCGAGCAGGGATTCCGGCGGCCCCAGACAGAGGGAGCTGTGAGGGCGGATCCCGGCTTTCAGGCCACCTAGCCAGGGATGGGGACCCCTGGAGTCTGCTGGGACACACTGCCCATCTCCCCTTCAGGGACCCTGGCGAAGTCCCATTCCCTGTGGTTGGCAGAGAAGGGCGGTCCTGCCTACGCCTCCCACTGCAGCGCAGCCGTGTCGGTCACCACGGGAGAAGCGACGGCAGCACACAGGGCAGGCTCCGCCGCGCCGGCTGGCCCTCCCCGCCGTTCCCGGTTTGGTCCCATGACCTGCTCCATGCAGGCCACCAGTGCGACCACCCTTGATTCCTTCAATCTTTCATACGCTTCTCCACAGGCCATGTGTGAGACCACCTGCAACGCCCTCGATGTTCTAGATCCCTCCTACTCTTGCACCTTTGTTTTCCTAGTCTGGAGTTCTGCTGCCCCCCATGCCCTCTGTCCGGGGTTACACGGTGGTCCTCAGGGCATTGTGTTTCAGTGTTCGGCCCCAGTGTCCGCCAACACCGCCTTATCTGGAGATAATGATCCTTGCAGGTGAGATCAGTCGGACAAAGAGTGGGCCCTAAGCCCTGTGACTGGCATCCTCGAGGGAAGAGGGGAATGTGACACAGAGACGAACGCCACGGGAAGACCAAGGCAAAGATGGGGGTGACACGTCTATATGCTGGTGGCACCAGGAACTCAGAGAGAAAAATATACAGCAGACCCCCCCCCAAGAGCCCAGAAAGTCATCAACCCGCCAACACCTACATTCTGGACATCAGGTCCCCAGACTGTGAGAAATTACATTTCCGCTGTTTTGTTTTGTTTTTTTTTAAAGATTTTATTTATTCATTTGACAGAGATCACAAGCAGGCAGAGAGAGAGGAGGAGGCAGGCTCCCTGCTGAGCAGAGAGCCCGACGAGGGGCTCGATCCCAGGACCCTGAGATCATGACCTGAGCCGAAGGCAGAGGCTTTAACCCACGGAGCCACCCGGGCACCCTCCATTTCTGCTGTTTTAAAGCACTAAGTTTATGAGGACACCAGGGCAGGCCCCGAAAATACACACCTCTGGTTTCCCCGACATCTCCAGTGACGGAGGGTGGTTGCGCGCGCTCCCGTGCGCCCGGAGCCCCGAATGCACCCAGCACAGCGCCAGGCTAGACACAGACGAGGGATGACTCAGTGACTCGCAAAGGTCTGGGTGCTACGCTCGCCACCTTACTGCCGGGACAGGGTGAGGGAGGGGACACCTGACTGGACCTTCAAGGCTGAGGCGTAGTTTACCCGACAAAATCCTGCTCAAATGTGCCCTAAGGTCAAGCTACTTCCCGGTCCGCCGGACCACGCTGGCCCCAGAGGAGCCCGGCTTCTGCCAACCCTCCACGCGTGAGCGGAGGACGCGCGCCCCCGAGCCCCGCAGCCTGCCCCGCGGAGCCCCGGCTGCATCCAGGGGCGGCAGCCCAGCAAGGCCGGTCCGGGCCGGCTCACCCCGCCGGGGCACAGCGGCTGAGCGGCCAAGCCCGACCGAGCGACGGACAGCGCGCTTCCCTCTCGGACCGGCGTCTGGGAGCCGGGCCGCCGCGCGCCCTTCTGCTGCAGACCGGGGGGAGCGTTCGCGGGGCGAGGGCACAGCGCAAACAACGGAAGGGCCGTCGGGCCACAGGCAGCTGCGGACCCGGCCACCGCGCCCATGACGTCTGGGCTCCAAAAAGCCAAACTGCCAGGGGACCCCCTTGGACTTGGGGCCAAGCCGCCTCTGAGCCTCTGCGCAGCCGAGCGCGGGCGCCGGAGCCGTCTTGCCCCGGGAGCGCGCTGTCCGCGACGGTCTCCCCGCGAAGCACGAAGCGCCGCTGGGTCTCGGGCTCCTCGTCGGACAGGGCCGACGGTCACCGTCGCCAAGCATTACGCGAGCCTAAGACCTGGAAAGACCCTGGGCCGCGCCGGGCGCGCGAACAGAAAACCGCGCGCTTCTCCGTCCGCGCGTCGCGGCTGCGGGGCCGCCCTCCCGCTCACCGCCTGCGGCCGCACACCCGCGCCAGCCGGGCCCCGCGGGAAGGCGGACGACAAGGTCCCCCGGTCCTGGCGGGGCCTGGAGGACGGGGCCCCTCGGGGGCTGCTAGCGGGGACCCGGGCGGACGCGGCCCCAAGAAGCCCGAGGGCGAAGGAGAAACCAGGGCGGCCGCCCGCGACGCAGGGGACTCTGGACGGGCACGGCTCGCGCCGCCTTCGTCCGCGAAGCGCCTTCGGAGGAGGAGCGCGAAAATGCAGGGCGCCGGGCCGCGAGCGTCAGGCCCCGGGGGGAGGCCCCGCCGCGACCCCCACTCCGCACGCGGGGACGCTGGAGAGCCGGCCGGGAAAGTTTCTGTCCGCGGAGGGGCCGCCGGGGGTCCGCTGCCCGCGCCGGACGCGCGCGGGAGGGCGGCGCAGCGCGGCCTGCGGGGCGACCCCGGGCTCCGCGCGCTCCGGGAGGGGCTCCGGGCCGCCGCCTCGGCGCCCCCCCCACGCCCCCGCGGGGGCCTCGCAGGCCCGGGCCCCGCGGCCGAGCGGCAGGCGGAGCGGGGTCGTCCCCCGCCACCCCCCACCCCTGCGCCCGGACTCCCCGCCGCCAGCCGGGCGGACCCCCGGCCCGGTCTCGCCCCCGCCGAGCGGGCGCGGGCGGCGGGGGGCTCGGCGGGGTCGCGGCGGTCGGCTGCGCCCCGGCTTTGTTCGCGCCCCGCGCCCGCCCCGCGCGCCCCGGCCCCGCGCGCCCCGGCCCACCTTCTGGATGGTCTGCTGCGTGACCTCCCCTTTGCCTCGCGGCCGGGCGGACGCGAAGGCCACCGACATGGTCGCGCGCGGGATCGGCCCGAGATCCTCGCGGCTTCTGCTCCGGCGGCGCTCGGCGGCCCCGGGCGCTCATTCTCCGCAGTCGCCGGGGGGCGGGGGGGGGCTGGGGGGCGGGGCGGGGGGCGCGGGGGGCGCCGCCCCGTGGGCTCGCCCGCTCCGCCGTGCCCCCGCGCCGCCCCCGGGCCCGCCGCGCCGCCACCCCCGCGCGCCCCCCACGGCCGCGGCCGAGTCCCCGGCGACGCCCCGCGGGCGGCCCCTCCGCGCCCCGCGCCCGGCCCCCCGCCGCCGCGCCGCCGCCGCCCCCCGCGCCCGGCAGCCGGTGGTTCGGCCCGGCCCCGCCCCGGCGCGCGCGCACGTCCGCCGACGCCCCCGGACGCCGCCGACGCCGCCGCACGTCCGCAGCGCAGGGCCGGGGGGGCGGGGGCGTCGGGAGCCGCGGGCCCAGCGGCCGTGAGTGTGCGCTTTCCCCGCCGCCGCCGCCCGCGCCGCCATGAGCTACGACCGCGCCATCACCGTCTTCTCGCCCGACGGCCACCTCTTCCAAGTGGAGTACGCGCAGGAGGCCGTGAAGAAGGGCTCGACCGCGGTGAGCGGCGGCCGGCGGGGCGCTCGGGGCCCGGCGCGGGGAGGGCCCGGGCCCGCCGTGCCCACGGCCCCCGTTGTCGGCCCGGGCGGCCTGCGGTGGCCCCAGCGGCGGCGGCGGCGGGACCCGGGAGGCGGCGCGGTCGCCGCAGGGAGCGGGAGGGGCGCGTTGGGCGGCCGCGGGGGCCGGGGCCGGGGCCGGGGCGGCTGGCCCGGGGGCGTCCTCTGCGGCGGGCAAGTGTGGCCGGCGGCCCCGGGGCGCGTGCGGAGCTGCGGAGGAGCCTTCTTGCCTCGCGCGGCGCCGCGTGTGTGCGCGGCCCGGGGCGGCCATGTTGGCGGGTCCCGGCTGCGCGGGCCTGGCCGCTGCCCCTGCCCTGTCCTGCCCCTGCCCGTCCGGCCGCGCCGAGGCTCCGGGGCTGGGCCCCGAGCCGCAGGGCGGGCTCGGCGGGCCCTTTGAGGGTGTGAGCAACTTAGGGGGCCCGACGCGGAGGTTCCCGGCTAGGGGAGGGGACGGTCAGCAGGAGCGGGGCAGGCGGGCGGTGCGTGCGGGCGCGGCGGCCGCGGGGTCTGCGGCGGCGCCGAGGGAGCCCCGCGCCGTGTCGCGCAGTGACGTCTGAGCACACACTGGCCGTGTTGGTCATCGCCGGAAATTGGAATTCGGGACGTCTTTGGGACGCTTCTTGGCTTGCCCACGGGTCCAGCCGTATCACACGGGCTTGTGTTTTTTAGCGTGTGTTATTGCAGAGGCTTGAGCCGGACCCAGCCGTAAAGTGGGGTTCTTTCCGGATCTGTCCGGAAATTGGGGTCCAAAATCCATCTTGGGGCTTGTCTTAAGCTACAGAGCACTGGAAGAGGAGCTGCTTGGGACACTGCCCCATCCCCTAGTATTCCCTCAGGCCAGCCAGGGTGGCTGGCTTGGCTTCTTCCTTCCGGCGTCTCTGGGTCTGGTCTTCCCCACCCCCACCCCCAGGGCACCTGGAAGATCGCGGAGCACAGGTGAACGGGCCTCAAAATGTGAAACACAGGGGCGTTGGGTGGCTCAGTGGGTTAAGCCTGTGCTTTCGGCTCAGGTGGTGATCTCAGGGTCCTGGGAAGGAGCCCTGAATTGGGCTCTCTGCTGCCCGCCCCCACCCCACCCCACTGTCTGCCTCTCTGTCTGTGATCTCTCTCTCTGTGTCAGATAAATAAAATCTTAAAAAAAAAAAAAGAAAGTGAAAACAGTGCTAACAAGTATTTCTCAACTGTGGGGGCATTTGGTAGTGGGTGGAGATGTTTTTCTTTGCCTGAGACTGGGAAGTGCTACGGGCTGACCTCTGGGGTAGAGGTGGGCAGAGCAGCCCCATTACCCACTGTACCCCTGCTGAGAAATCTCCAAGCAGAGTCTTCCAAGCCTGGTCCCATTCCTCTGCTCCTTCCCTGGCCGGGGGCAGTCAACTGGTCCTTGGGCATTTTCCCACATCTTTCATTCTCCCTCTCCTCTGCGGTGTGTGCCATACAGAGAGCGGTTGACCTTCAGGAACAACCGTAGTCCTTCCACCTGACAGCAGATCAGGCCTCCCCTACGGTGTGCACGTCAGTGTGTCACAGTGCAGGAGGGAGGAGGGTGAGTGTACCATTTCACAACTACAAAAAACACTGCTTTCAGAGCACTTGATTCGAATGTCAGGGTTTCAGACTTAAAAGCCTTTTATGTGACTCCTTGATACAGTAAGTAGTTTGTTATCATATCGTAATGGAAACCGGGCACCTCAGTCATGCACCTGGGCCAGCTCTGCCAGAATCAGGTCAGCATCTGTGATCTGCAGGGTGTGGTGTCCAGCCACATTACCACCTGCTTCCCGCCCTGTGCTTGCAGGGAGAACCTCTGGTCACTTTCGAAAGTACCGTGTTCATTTTTATTGAAGGTTGGCGTGCGAGGAAAGGACATCGTTGTTCTGGGCGTGGAGAAGAAGTCCGTGGCCAAACTGCAGGATGAGAGAACCGTGCGCAAGATCTGTGCATTGGATGACAACGTCTGCATGGCATTCGCAGGTGAGTCTGGGGCCAGTGCCCTATTGCTCAAAGGTCAGTAAAGATCAGCCCTTTGGAAGCCATCTTGGTGGGTTTGCTCTTGGAAGATACGTAAATTGGTAAACTAAAAATCGTTTTAAGACTGTAGATTTAGACTGGGGTGGGGGGAGAAAAGCTTCACCGTGCTTGCTTATTAGGGTGCCCTCTGGACCAAGGCTGTCGGCAGCATGTGACTGGATTGTACTTACAGTCTCGAGAGAGTCTGGCTTTCCTGCACTCCTCCGTGCTGGCTCACTGTGGGAAGATCCCAGTTGACCCGATGAAACTAGGGATTGACTCGCTTTGCCTGAGCTGCTCGCAGAGGCTGATCGTTCCGCTGCCGGTCACCCAGATGGTTCCGCTGCCAGTCACCCAGATGACCTCAGAGCTGGGAGTCAGGAACGGTTTAAGCCGCCTTCTGTCTGGTCAAGTGCCCTGGGCCGTCCTCCGTTGGAGGGGAGGCCTGGGTCAGGCAGCATTCTCTGCCGTTGCAGGGCTTACCGCCGACGCGAGGATAGTCATCAACAGGGCCCGGGTGGAGTGCCAGAGCCACCGGCTGACTGTGGAGGACCCGGTCACCGTGGAGTATATCACCCGCTACATCGCCAGTTTGAAGCAGGTGGGCCCCCTGCCTGTGGCTCAGCTCTGCTTACAGAGCAGTCCCTGTTGGGTCACACGGCGTTCGGCCACAGTGGCTCGAGTTACTGTGTGTCGGTGTTTGCCCGTGTCACTTCAGGGGAATCAGAAAACTGCACTCACTTCATGCACAGTCCTGTTCTTTATTCCTGTAAGCGTAACTTCTACCGCTTAGTCACTTTGCTGGCATTCTCCCGTTTAGTGGATGGGATGGTCCAAATTCATGTTTCTGGAAGAAAATGGGAGTTTTAGTCTCGAAGCCCTGCATGACTCGTTACCCAGCACCTGGGAGATGCTGAGCGCCACCCCACCCTGTGGTGAAACGCTGGTCGTTTTAAAACCGACTGTGTAGCCAGAAGTTTGTCTGTTAAGTACTTCAGTGGCCTTGGTTGTGCTCTGTGACGCAGTTCTGGTCACGGGTCTCGCTTTCACGTCCTTTTGAGTAAGAACACACAGGGCAGGAGGACCGCTGAGTGCTCGGGCCTCGGCTCCCTTGTCACTTGCCCGGCAGATAACGTGAGAGCATCCCCGTCCCGTCCCCCATCCCCTCAGGGACGGCCTAGCTGCTTCACACATTGTGTGTGTAGCTAAGGGTCGGTGCCAGGGGCCTTGCACACTAAGAAGTATTAATGTGCTTTTCCACCAGCGCTACACGCAGAGCAACGGGCGCAGGCCGTTTGGCATCTCTGCCCTTATTGTGGGTTTCGACTTTGATGGCACCCCCAGACTCTACCAGACTGACCCCTCAGGGACATACCACGCCTGGAAGGTGAGTCCCTGACCAGACAGAGGGTCTTCGGGGGGTCTTGCCAGTAAAGGAGGTCGAAGAGGCCTTTTGGAAGGTGCTAGGCCTCCTGGTGGCTCAGGGTGGCCTTGTCTTCCCAGTGCCGGTGCACACGTCCCACACTGCGTTTCTTTTTCATGGTGTTTCTGCTGGTACAGGAGCAAAGAACATGAAACTTGCTGTTTGAGGGGCGCCTGGGTGGCTCAGTGGGTTAAGCCTCTGCCTTCGGCTCAGGTCATAATCCCGGGGTCCTGGGATCGAGCCCCGCATCGGGCTCTCTGCTCAGTGGGGAGCCTGCTTCCCCAGCTCTCTCTCTGCTGCCTCTGCCTACTTGTGATCTCTGTCAAATAAATAAAATCTTTACAAAAGGGGGAAAAAAAACTTGCTGTTTGAGAGGAAGTTCAAGTTTAGGTGTGGGGATACATGGTATAAAGTAAAATTGAACACGTGCTCTCAGTGATGAAGATTCGCACTCTTGGTGAGGACGCTGCAGGTCTGACATTACAGACTGACTCCCCGCTGCCCGGTAACCATAACCTTACTCTTGGTGAGGATCAGCACCAAATCCAAGAAGCCTTCAGGAAAAGGAAGCCAGGGCTGTGTTCTTGGGCTGGCTCTGGGTGGTTGTACCTTGTACCATATAACACACTTTTCTGCTTCAGGCCAATGCCATAGGCCGGGGCGCCAAGTCAGTGCGTGAATTTCTAGAGAAGAATTACACTGATGAAGCCATTGAGACGGACGACCTGACCGTGAAGCTGGTTATCAAGGCCCTCCTGGAAGTGCGTTCGCATTGGAAACCTGGTGCTTGGGGTGGGCAGAACAGATGGCTCCGAAGTGGGGGGCCTGTGTACCAGCGACAGGAAGGGAGGCACTGAGAGCCTCAGGGGGGAGTGCTGGGCCTTTGAGGGCTTGTTCTGGACGCCCGCTGCCCTGGTGTTCTAGTGACTCCTCTCTGCGGCTGCAGCAGGCAAGGACCAAGTCTCTGAGAACTCGCCTGAGAGCACGCAGCTAGGGAGAAGCCGAGGCAGGACAGGAACCACCAGGTGTGGACTCTGTGACTCAGAGCCCTCCCTCAGCCTTGCTGGGCTCCTGCTGCTGCTAAGGTTGAGGAATTAGAACTGGGAACAATGGTTGGGGGCACGGGGCTATGTCCTCACTTCAGAGGTGTTGGCTGGTAAAGCCAGAGAGGCCGGGGGATGGGGGGAGCCAGAAGGCTGGGCTGGGGGCCAGCTGTTGGGGCTCAGTGGCGGGGAGAGCAGGGAGCATAGCTGCTCTGTGGAAGGGGCTACAGGAGGCAGGCGGGGGGTTGGGGGGATCGCCCTATAGTTAGGACAAAAGCTTTGGGGCTGGGGCTGCAGGGTGTCCTGCTCTCTCTTCTGGAGCAGTGTTTGAGGCATTTGCCAGAACGGTGTGGCCTTGAGGAGGGAGAGGTGTCCGACGTTACTCTTTCTTCCCAGGTGGTTCAGTCTGGCGGCAAAAACATCGAACTGGCTGTCATGAGGCGAGATCAACCCCTCAAGGTAATCACGAAGTTTATTTGCTGTCTTTCACTCTGGAGCATTCCCAGTGATGCAGGGGACAGGGACCCTGGTCCTGCGGCTTGAGTGCTAGCAGGGAGGTTCTCTCAAAGACCCCCACAAACGAGGTTCGCTTGGCACACTGAGAAAGTGTAGGCAGCCGGGCAGATTTGCTTCTGCTTTGAGCCACCTGCAGGCAGGCTCTGACCGCTGTCGCCGGGCTCCGGCGCACCCAGCCTGGTTTTCTGGGAGCAGCGGCTGTGGCGCGCGGTCTGGCCGGAGCCCAAAAGTTCCCTCCCCAAAAGTGGCATTGCTGCTCTTGGGCACCTCGTGTGGCGTGGGAGTAACCGTGAACTTTCTTCGGTAGATTTTAAATCCTGAAGAAATTGAAAAATATGTTGCTGAGATTGAAAAAGAGAAAGAAGAGAATGAAAAGAAGAAACAGAAGAAAGCGTCATGATGATGGAGCCTCGCGGGGACTTCAGTTCAGATCATGGATGATTGTCAAGGATATGTGGGCATTTGCATTCCCTTTATTACTGTCCATGTGTCCTGCAATAAATTTCTGTGTTTGTTAACCTTTTCGTAAGAGCATCTGTGTCTCGGTGCAGTTACGACCGCTCTGTCAAGTGGCGTCTTCCCCTTGCTTTGTCTCCCGAGCGCTGCCCTAAGTGGGAGCGCTCCATGTTCCTTGTCGCCAGACAAGCCGCTGTGGTGGGCAGGGGGTGTCTGCCTTTCTGGTTCGGGAGTTCAGGCAGCTCTAGGAGGGCATGCATGTGACAGCTTCTGTAGACAGGCGTGTGGCATTTCACACGGACCCAGAAAACTCTTAAGTTTCCCCCATTAGAGGTTCTCACCAGACTGACCTTGTCCTTCTGACCTTCACTCTGTTTCCTCATTCACGCAGATCAAGGACAAAAGCAAACACCACTCAGTTTTTTGAATTCAAAATTCTGCAAAGCAGCAGCTTTGTTCAGGACAAGTCCTGTGTTTCTGGTTTGGAGCAGACCCAGTCTGGACGTTCCTAAGCTTCCTGGTGCTGACGGCCCCCTGCCCGCTCTCACTGTAGCCAGTGACAACCCTGCTTTCAGCCTCGGTCCTGGTCCCCGGCTGGGTCTATACCAGAGACTAACTCCCTCCATCCCCAGCTTTGCGGCTTCAGAGGAGGCTCTGCTATCAGGCCTGCTGACAGATCCCCCGTCTCCCTGCGGCCCAGGACATGGCATAAAGGGCTCTTCGCATCTGTGGGCTGGTTCCCCTTCCAGCCATGTTGTTAGGACTCCAGGGCTCTGCTTTGCACGTCCGTCTAAGACATCTCTTGGCTGAATTCTCACCGAATGACACATACATATTCTCTCTTCTAAAAGGAATACAAAGGCCCAGGTAGGGTTCAATAAAGCTCAGCATCAAATATGTAATTGTCAACATGTCAGCTTCAAGTTTTGAGAGCAAAATGAGTCCTAGTGGTAAACTGACTGGACTACATCTGGATTCGCTAACAAATACCGGCCTAGGGCAACTGCTGAGTCCCGCACTTCATTTAGAATTCGTGCCCTGGGCACCTGCATCCAGCACGCACACACACTACGGAAAATTTTCATTTCTTCTCGGGCAAGAATGTTCCTGGTCTGTGTCCACCCCCTTCAAAGGAAGGCTGCCCAGGATCTGTTGAAATCCCAACACTGCAGTCTGACTCCCCGCTGCCCGGTCCTGTTCGGGGCCCAGTGGAACCCCAGGCAGGCATGGCAAGATGGGACAGGCCTTGGGCCTCTGACACTGCTTTCAGAGTCGGCCAGAAACCCAGGCCAGGCCCGTGGGCTGCTCTTACACATGGTGCTGGGGTCAAAGCCTGGAACAGGCCCGATGGCACCAAGGACAGGCAAGCTCTGCGGAGCTCAGAGGCCGCGGCAAAGCAGCAAAAGGATGGCTTCTGAAGCAGGTGTATCTGTGAACTGAATTTTTAAAAACTTTTGTGCCCCAAGTGTCTGGGAGGCAGAGCCAGGGTGGCCCACTGTGAAGCCGGACTGACTCACACCTTCCTCCAGACCAGCGGTCAGCTCACACAGGAGCAGCAGGTGTCCCCCGAGGTCCTACCAGCCTGAGGCCTGCATAACCTCTCCCGCCTCAGGACGGGCATGTCACACAAGATGTGACTCAGGCTGCAGAATCAACAGAACTATTTACTTTAAGAGCAGAGAAGAAAAAAGTTGTAAAGGTTTGCATGTTTATTTATAATTATAATTTACATTACTCCAACAGAGCAGCCCATTGCTATGTTCTAACTCTTAGCCATTAAGTCCTACAAAAATAAACCCAAGCTTTTACAGTAACTGAATCAATACAGAACTAAAACCTTTATAGCTATTTAAAGGGGTTTAGTTACCAAGGTGCTTATGTTCAACACAGGGCCCTCCGGCAGAAGGGCGCATGCTCACACTACAGGTCTGACCCACTTACTCATGCAACGAGTTTATGTGCCCCACCCACCCTCCACCCCGTAAAACAAAAACGCAACTATTTACAATTAAGAAGAAATAATGTTTTAGGTCAACCGACCTTGCAAAAAAGACTGGCTCATTTCCAAGGGGATGAGACACTGAACAGAGGCCAGAGTCCAGTACTGACCGGACCGGGTCTGGGGATGGCAGGGATGGGGCACGAAGGACAGGGACCCCACAGGTCCCTGGACTTTGGCCCCCAACCCCGATTCCTATGGAAGCCAGGCTCTGAGCAGTTCCGAGCTTCAGTTCAGGACCCCGTCCTAAGCCTCCAGGACTCCGCCTCTTCCCTGCACCCGCCCCGCCCCCCCCCACCAGCTCTAAACCTTGACATCGCCACTCTGGATGTAAGGGTTGTCTGGTTTGCTTATACAACATGATCTGTGGGACACTCCACTCTCCTGGCCCGAATGCCCACCCACCCCCACACGCTCCCATGCTGGCCCTGCCTGGCTCCTGAGACCCCCTCACCTGTGGCCGTGGGGGTGCCAGGACAGCAGCACCAGAGACCAGTTGGGTTATAGAGATACACACTTGGCTGCCACATTTGCCAAATGGGATTTGGTTCCATTTGAAAAAAATCAAAGCTGTCACAAAGAAAAGTCACAAAATGAGGATCAAGCTTTTGCTCTAAAACCTTTCTCCAAAATACCAGAACCTTAGAATCAGGCTGTGCGCAACTAAAGAGGAAAGACAGGCCAAAATACCTCCAAGAGGTCACCCACGGATACTTCCCCCAAAACAAGTGGTTCTAACTCAGACCATGTCCAAGTTCAATTAAGTTCAGAACATAAGTAGCAGTACGGGAATTTCCCAAACTCCGTAAACAAAGTGACCCCCGTCTCCCGGTAAGTGCAGCGCTTCCCACATCCGCAGACACAGCGTCATTTCTGTGCGACTTCCAGAGGCGCCTGTGAGAAGGGGACAGGACACCAAGTGAGTACCTCAGCTCAGCACACTCCCCGAGGCAGCCGCCCCGCAGGAGCCAGGCATGCAGACTCCCCGGGAGGAGAGTCTCATCCCCCCGCCGCGCTCCAGTGAGCCCCGGGCTCCCCAGACTCTGCAATCACAACCGAAAATAGAAATCATCTTGGTGCACGTGGGGGACAGAGAGGGAACTCCAGAACCCAACCTGGAGGAGGCGGGTCAGCCCCGGGCACACCTGGGACCCCCCCACCGCCCAGACTCCCGGGGCACACAAGTCACTGGCAGTCCCGGAGTCCCTGCACCGGGGCAGGGAGGCTGGCTTGGGACAAGGGCCCTTGCTGACCACGCTCTGACCACACTGGGGCCTGCCCTCCCTAGGAGGCCTCTGGGTGACTGGGAGGGTCGAGGCCCTCATCCTGGCTCTTACTGGAAACCAGAGCCAGCTGCTCCGGGCTCCTCCGCTCTTCCTGCAGAGAGGCTGGCTCTCGGGCCCTCCCCCCAACGCCTCCCTGCCGAGGGCCCAGCAACTTCCTTCCCTCACTCACCGCGGGCGGCATCCTCACTCACACCCTGCCGGTCCCGGCTCTGTGGGACGTTGGGTTGCGCCGGGTTGTACCGTTGCCCCTGCCCCCTCGAAATCCACCCCTGAAGCTACGGCCACGAAGAAACCTTCCTGACACCCCAAAGGTCTCTGTGTTGAGCTTCCGCTCCTCAGCCCACGTTGTCCGCCTGGAACTGAAGCACAGACGGGGCGTGAGACCAACGGCAGTGGTCCCTGCTCACCCCTTTCCGAGCCAGGCCCCAGCCTCATGGAGCCCAAGGGGAAGAAAGCCCGACAGGTGGGGACGGCTGCCGGGGTCCGCAGAGGGGATGACCCGGGCCTGGCCCAGCAACCCCGGAGCCCGCGCCACAGCCACTCCCAGCCACATCTCCAGCCAGGTCTGTTTCTCTCTTCGGCATCAACTCAACTTCGTTTTCACCAATGAAGGCGAGCACATGATGCGAGGCAGGACCCCTGTGGGCTCCAGGACCCAGAGCAGGTGACGGTCCCCTTCAGACAAGTGAGGAGGGGGTTGGGCTAGATGGAACAGCGTCTCCGAGAACGTGATGCTCGCACGCTGGGGGCAGTGGGGACACGGCACCAAAACCGCATGCTGTCCTGCTGTCCTTCACGCCACAGATGCTCAGACACCCACCTCAGCAGCTCAGGAGAGGAGCCCTGTGTCTGTTTCCAGGCAGCTCTCGGGCCATGCACCAGCACTGAGCTCCTGTTCTATGGTCCCCGCAGGCCTCACTCAGCAGCAGCAGCAGCAGCAGCAGCAGCAGCAGCTGCGCCCTTCAGCCCCAGGCCAGCAATCCCAGGTCATGCTGGTTCCCCCCCACGAGGTCAGCGCACCCTGTTCGGAGGCTCTCCCCTCCCCTGCCACCACCACCTTATTCCCAAACACTCAGACTATTGCAAAAGCCTCCGGCCGGGCCGCCCAGTCGCGCCCATCCCCACCTTCAGCATGCTCACCGGAGACCGCCGAGGGGTCAGACGGGATCGCCCCCCAGCTCCCGCCCGGACAGCTGCCCACAGCTCTCCACACACGAGCTGCTCGTCACTCTGACCTACTACGACCGAGCACCCCCACGCACACGTCCCCTTCATCCCAGACCGACTAGCCTCGCCCGGGCAGCCTGTCTGCAGCAGCTTCCTTCACTCCCCCCTCCACTGGCTCCCCAACACCACATGTGCTGAGATCGCCACATCCGACTGACCTCTATCCTCCCGCTGCCCACCCTTCCCCTCCCATTCCCTGAGGCATTTCTCTCCTAGACCTGCTCATGCTTTTATCGGGTTTTCCCTGCCAGGCCAGAGATGCGGGCAAGTCAGGACTCCCAGCTTGCTCTGTGCGGTGCCCTCGCCGCCCAGCAGTGTGGCTGGCGCTCCGGACTTCCACGATGTGCCCATCCTACAGACTCCGTTCCCCACTCTGCTCACTCGCACGGCAGCATCCAAGCACGAGCCGCACGGCACTGAAAACGCACGACAGGGTCCCCAACCTCCAGCAACCAGACAAAAGAACCCCCCCCCAAAAAAACAGAACCCTGGCTGGCTGCTGCAAGTAGCAAGGCCTCGGGCCCCCAGGGTCCACTGGGAACCAGGAACAGGGCAGTGCCCACCCCAGCTTCAATGGACAAAGGGGCTACAAAGCCAAGACAGAAGCCGACCCCAGGTCCCCGTGACTGCCAGGGGGTTTCCAAACTGCCACCTGCGGACACCACCAGGACCGAGGTGCCCACATGGCAAAGATGTGAGTAGGATCCTAGACTGGCCCTGAACTTAGAGCGGAGACTGTTCAAGAGAGCAGGCCCTGATCTCAGGGGGTGTGAGGCAGAACGAGGGTCTCCCTGCCAGCCCATCCAGGCCTCGCGAGCCCTGAGCCCCGAGTCCTCCCCCGGCCCCCCGACCTGGTCTTGAGCTCAGAGGAGATGTTGTCAAAGAAGGACTTGGACTTGTCATAGTAGCAGTTGGGCCCCAGGTGGTCCTCCTCAGCGGGGGCATCGTCACTCTGGGTCACCACTGCCGAGTCCTTCTCGTCCCCCTTCTCGGCTTTGTCATCTGCACGGAGAAGAACACACTGGGATGCTGGGACATGAACCGAGCACCCCTTCTCCCCGAGCAGACCCTCCTGGCAGCTGTCCTCAGGCCTTGGGAGCGCTGCGGGGGGGATGGGGGCGGCCTTCAGTGTTGGCGGAATCTCCTTATAAACTGCTCCTGTCCGCCGGGGGGCCGCCCGGTCTGCTCCCCTCCCCCAGCAAGCACAGTCCCCACGAGGCCCCCAAGGCTCCTCTGCTCCTTCAGAACTCCTTAGGGAGCGCCACTTCCACACTGGCCAGCGGCCCTACTGCATACCACCCCCCCGCCCCACCCCTGCCCGTCTGTCCTTGAACTGCTTCTAGATACTCCTGGACAGACAACAATTTCCAAATAACGGCAAACACCTTTAAAATTCAGTTTCTTCTTAAACTCTTTGTCCAGCTCCTCTCTGTTGAACTGGGCATTGGCGCTCTCAAAATCAAAGTCGCCTTCAAACTTGATTGTGTTTTCTTTGACGTTAGTCGGGCGGTTTTGCCCCCGGGAGCGATTCCTTGTTCGTCTGTTCCCTGTGAGAGGAAAGGAAGCCACGGCTGGTAAGCCACCAACCTGACGTCACTCGCTGAGACACGGACGACAAGGAGGGAACAGAGCACACAGCAGCAGACACTGAGCCCCAGCACCCCCCAAACCGTCACCAGAGATAAGGTGGGGGGCGGTGCGGGGGAAGCAGAGCACACCTGGACAGGGCGAGGCGCCCCAGAACTCAAGGAGCAACAGCTGTTACCTGATCTCCTCCTCTGAGGCCTTCTGTTCTCGTCATTCACCTGCCCTTGACTTGGCACAGCTGCCGGCTGAGCTACATCTAAGGCGCAAAAGGGAAGAGTAAGGCGAGCACCTACAAAAGCGGAGCCCAGCGACGGAAGCAGGGTGGCACCACCACAGGGGACATGCAGCAAGGGGAGGCCCTGCAAAAGCACATGGTGTTTAGGATGGGGACAGGGATCGGTGCTGTTCAATTAAAAAAAAAGGAAAAACAAAAAGAAAGGAGGCAGGCAGAGAAAGGACCCCAGGAAGCAGCGTGCCGCTTTGAGAACGCGAAGCCCCGGAGGACGACGTGCGCTAGTACCGCTGCCACTCTTGCTGCCGGGCTGCGCGGGCCGCCCGCCGAGCTGCACCCCCGCGGGGCCCTTGCCGGGTAACAGCTTTTTGGCGTTCAGGTTATCCACAGAACCAGTCTGCACAGCCTGCTCCACCATGGGGCTCTTGCCGACTGGGACGGATGGAAAACCGGCTCCTGAGACGGGAAGGGAAGGAGGGCTTAAAACCAGAGAGAGCGACCTCACACCCCGCTGGCCACGCCTGCTGGGTGGCATGCCAGGCGGTTGAAGGGACCAGCCTGGAGATTCTCCCAATCCCAGCCACGCCCCCCCGGAGCCCTCCCCCCCACCCCCACTCCACCCCCACCCCCCATGTCTAGCCAGGCAGCAACACGGCCGGTTCATCCGGGAGCCCTGAGCCCCAGGACCCCCAAGCTACGGACCAGACAGCTGAGGAGAGAAGAACACCCCGCCAACAACGAACACCCCCAGGCGGTTTAGAAACAACTTTCCGGGGCCGGAGGGGGACGCATAAAAACAAAGGAACAAATGGAGCTTTCTAAAAACCACATAAGCTCTAACCCCAAGGGGGCTCTCTGTGGGTTCCAAGATGCCGGCAAATTCACCGTCTGAGAACTTATTTCATCCTACTGCGCTCTAAACGAGAACTGTCCCAGTTCAGGATTTTGTAGTAAACACAGTGATCACTCTTTAAATTCCAGAACACTGTTGTTTCCGCCCGAGGAACACCACCACTGGAAAGGGCGCTGTGACAAAAGCCGACTACGGAGAGGTACGCCGTCAGGAAGAAACGAAGGCTCCCCGGCTGCCCCCGAAGGCGGGCGCGCGAGGTCCATTCCTGCCACGCTGCAGCCCTGAGCTCAGAGGCCGAGCCTTGCTGGGGAGACCGGGACAGGGGACAGGCACGCCACCCGCACTGGCCCATCTCCTCTCCTCGCCGCAGTCTGGGGGGGGGGGGTGCTGGGTGGAGGTCCAGAGCTTTGACACAGAAAAACGGAGCCCTAACCACAGCAGGGACTATGAGGAGAGGCAGCCCGGCACACGTGAAGACCGGCTCCTCCATCTTTCTTACTGTCCATGTGGCACAGACACTAAGGTAACACCTGTGAAAAAGTCCCCTACGACCAGCACGGAAGCTGCTCGTGGCCCCGCCCACGACAGGCGCCAGGGCAGAGCAGCCGGCCCAGCCCGCCACCTCACCCAGCAGGGCCTTCCCAGAGACCCAGACGGACTGCTCCTGCCACTCTAACTCCGGGGCGCAAGACGCTCAGGCACCTTTGCTTTTGAGAAAAGAAACCAGTTAAACCATCTTGCCTCAGCAATTTCATGCAAACAGTCCGAGGAACGAAGAGTGTCTGATGTCATCTTAACCGAGAAAAAACACTACTGCTTCCCCAACTCGGACACACCGGCATTGGTGCAGGAGCAGAGAACACCACAGGCAGAGTAACAGACTGACGGCAGTCGTGTGCCACGGCGGGAGCTCCGGCAGCCGTCCTGGACGGAGCCCCCACAGCGAAGGCAGGGCTCCTGTGCTTGACCTCAAACAGGCAGGCACGTGAATCTCAGCACCAGGAAAGGTCAAGAGGCGTCACAGCCCAGCTGAGGCAGGTAGTGCACACGAGCATTAAGAAGCTGGTCGTGACGCTCACGCCGTTCACCTGGTCGGTAGGTCGAGCGAGCCTCCTAGGTCTGCAGAGGCTTCCCGCTACAAAGCTATCCCACACCTCTATGGCTGACCAATGTGGCACCCAGTTCCCAAAACAACAGGTGAGTTTCTCAGGGACCCTCCACTCCGGTCTCACCCAGCAATCAGAGCACAACTGGAACCAGCAGAAACCCCAGGGAAGGGCTTTCTGCGGAGAGGGAAAGTTCGCTTGTTCGGTGGTCCCCGTGCAGGTCACAACAGACCCTGGGCCCAGGGAGAGTGACCAAGTGCTTGGTCACTTCTTTCCAATCTCTTCTTTAAAACACTGGGAAATCGTTAATAAATCAGGACCACACACTAAATCACACGGAGGCAGCTTAACTGACCCCACGGGCTTGGCTACAGCTACTGTCACTCTGGGCTACTGGTTTACCCCCTCGCTCTCAGGATGGCAAGACAGCATGCAGCTCTCCCAGACTGCGGTTACCCTTGGAAGTGAGCTGATGTGGTTCTGAGGACATGTCAAGCTCTGAGGCGGGCTGTGGAGATGGAGAAGAACTAGGGCTGGAAGCTGCGGCCGAGGCTGGAGGGCTCACCAGCTTCTCTAAAGAAGACAGAGGAGAGAAGAGCAAAAGAGAAGGTACACAAATGAGTAACGAGACACTCGTCCTGTGTCTAGCAAGCTTGGAAAGAGCCAAGCAGTCTCTCGCAAGACACGTGGCTCACACAATCCTACTCTAGAAACACGGCGAGCCAGGCCGAGAGAGGTACCCACACCGGAGCAGCAATCCAAACACCTTGGTGAGAGAGTGACCCAGACCCAAGAGCCAGTCTACAGGGCCTGCTCGAAGCCCTGCGCCCGAGGAACAGACTGGCGACTCCAGGATTTGAACACATGGAAAAGCTACGTCAAGGGCCAGGCAGACCCTCCCTTTACGTGTGCGGGAGAGAACCTCATTCCAGAGTTCGTTCGCCTTTGGGGAAAGAACTTGTGAGCAGAGCACGGACAATACGGGGATTGTCACAGAGAGGTGTTGATGCAACTTTTGCATTTACAAGCCTGCAAGGTGCCTGTAGTCAGAACTCATCCGTAATCACGCGAAACACTTGTTTCCTATTGAAGCCGATGTATCATGACTTCCACCCAGACCAACATTTCAAATGAATTTTGATTTGAATCATCTGTTCCAAAACTCAGGCTGCTAACTCTGCCCTCTGAGTAGCACTACGTGTTCTAGCCAGCTCAAGTCGCACTGAGTAACGTACTAAGCATGCGACACAAGCGGAGTATCCCTGCCTCCCGGAGGTCGTCGCACGAGCAGTTTACCAGATAGAAAGAGGTTACTCACCTAGACCCAGGGAAGCGGCGTACTGCTGGCTAAGCAGAGAGCTGGCAGCCAGCTGGCTGTAGGGCGGCATTCCTCTGAAGGGGCTGTAAGGCACGTGCGGCTGGAAGGAGGAGCCCGAGCCCAGGGAAGACTGAGCAACGAGACACACAGATGAGAGCAGCGCAAGGCCCCCCATCACCCGCCTGGAAAGCACTGCTCAGGTGGGGAAAGGCAGCCAGTTTGTCAGCCTGTATTCCTGGAGACTGGGGGGGTGCCGGGGGCACTTCCAGGACGGCCAAAGGGGGCTCCAAGCTGCCTTTCCCACGTGCCATACCCAACACTCCCTGTCCAGGTAACTCGGACCTCCATTTCCCCTAACTCAAGCCCTCTAATGACGCCCGCTGTCGTCAAGTCGTCCAGCTTCCGTACGGGTGCACCGTCCTCAGGTTGGCCCTGCCCCAACACACAGGAGTACAGCCACGTGGTTCCCAGAGGAGCATCCTTTCTCCGGCCCCCCCGCTTTCAGGGACACTGCTGCCTGTTGCTCCCAAAAGGCCCCTTTGTCCCTTGGAGCCTGGCTCAGGTACCTGACTCTTCTGAAGTCCCTGAGAACTCTCGCTGCAAACCTTTCTTCAGTCTGGCCTGGGACTGCTCCTCTCGTCCCCAGAACCCGCCACAGCGGCTCCTACCCTCCAGGGAGCACCTCCCATAGTACAGACCTCCGAGGAACCAGGGAATATTTAAATTCTAAGTCAAAAAAATATTAATCTAGGTTCCCTGGTAATCCTATGCAATTATGCCTTAATGGGAACGCCCAGATGGCTCAGTCAGTAAAGTAACTGCCTTCCCGCTAGGATCATAATCTCTGGGTCCAGGGATCTGGATCTGCTCAGCAGGGAGTCGTCTTCTCCCTCTCCCCAGGACCCCCAACCCTACCATGCTCTTTCCCCAATAAGTACATCTTTAAAAAAATCAAATAAAAATGTTTTAAAAATTATGCTTTTACACAGCAGGCAGGTGTATGCTACAAGAATTGCAAATTCAGCGTCCCAAAGCACTGGAACTTACAACCCGGACAGTGTCGAGAGAGCAAGTCCTGCCGTCCCAACCCAAATCTAGTGACAGATGATCCCCCTCACACCCCAGACAAGACGGGACCACCCCCCCTTCACACACAAGGGGAGTCTCCCTCTACAGCGCACGCTAGCGGGTGCTGAGCTGCGGACTTTCTGTAGGCGCGCCCACAGCCCACACAGAAATTAAACCACTTTTCGCTAAATGGCTATTCCCCGAGCGGAGCGCTGCCGCCAAACAGAGGACACCACGTTCCGCCCGGAAACCTGCGCCTCTGGAGGCCGTGCCCACAGCAGAGCGGAGCCGCACACTTACTTGAACAATAGCAGGGTCCTGCGGGAGCGTGTGCTGAGCTTTCGGAGGTTCACACACGGTGATATCCTTGATGTCGCTTCCCCGGAAAATGATGTACTCGTAGATCTCCTCTCTGGGGGGGGCCGGCCTGTCAGTGGGGCGGTCTTCAGTCCCGAAAGACCTCACTTCGGAGCCGAGAGAAAGAGGGGTCAGCTCATCGTCCTTGGCCAAGGGCGTTCCCTCCATCCTCTCGGCGGGGCCCTCAGGCATGCCAGGACCGGCCCCCGCACACCATCCAGGGCAGGGCGTCCGTGGTCCACCTTCGACCACGACCCCACCCCCCAATTCCCCACGCACAGTACCTACAAGACCCCAGCTGGCAAGACTCCATAGGTTCTAGGTCACAAAGACGACAAGTTAAGGACATCGGAGCCTGACCGCCCCGGGAAGCTGGACACTCTCCGGTGGGAACCAGGAGGCCCCGCGCCCCCAGCAAACCAGGTCGGCCTCGCAGAGCAGCCGAGCACCCGCCTTCAGGGATCAAACAGCACGACAGCTGCTTTTTCTCGAAGCCTCACCCCACGTGCCACCCCTGGGAGTCTGGTTTGCCCGGAGAGAAGCCGGAGGTTGCTCCTCACCGTCCCACAGCCTGCCGGGGGAGGGGCTCTCTCAGACGCGGGGAGCAGCGGGCCAGAGCCGGGACCCACCGCACCAGCGGCGCGAGAGCCTTCCTGGGGCGTGGGGGCCCTTAGCGGCCGGGACTAGGGTCTGTCCGAGCCTGTCCTCCTGCAGTCCGTGGCGCAGGGCTTGAAGCAGCCTCTCCTGAACTGACACAACTCCTGCTCAGGACCGGACACTCTGGGCCTCAGTTTCCCCAGCGAGAATCTCGGGCCAACATCCCCGCGTGCCAAGCGGACGCGTCAGCAGACACGGGGTCTGCAAGCCCCAGCGCTCCCCCGGAGCGACGCAGTCGTCCGCCCCAGAGCCCGGAGCCCAGCGGTAGGGCCATTCCCGGACCGCGGAGCGAGGGCCGGGCGCTCCCCCGACAGCCGCAGCGGGCGGGCCGAGCCCGGACCCCCGAAGGCCCCACGAGACCCCGGGAACGGACAGGGCTTCCGCCGCCGCGGCCGCACTCCGCGCTTCTCCCTCCGAGGCGAGGAAGGGCCTCGCCATCTTCCCTGGAGGGCGAAGACAAAGAAACTTCGGAGCCGCCTCCCGCCCCGACCGGCTGGGAAGAGGCTGCGGGCCGCTCCGGGGCCCCGCACAGCGTCCGTCCCCCGCGGCCCCGGGGCCCCGCACAGCGTCCGTCCCCCGCGGCCCCGGGGCCCCGCACAGCGTCCGTCCCCCGCCGCTCCGGGGCCCCGCACAGCGTCCGTCCCCCGCGGCCCCGCACAGCGTCCGTCCCCCGCGGCCCCGAGGCGCCCAGCGAGGCCCCGTCCCGGCGGGAGGCTCCGGCGGACGCGCAGTGCGTTCGCGCTCGAGGCCCCGGCTGCCTAATAGGTTCCAGAAGGGCTTGCGGGAGTCGTGTTCCGGGGAGGCCCGGGAGCCCCGGGACCCGGCCCCTCGCCCCGCCCCCTCCCCCGCGGGGACCCGGCCCTGCGCGCCCGCCGGCCCCCGACCTGCAGAGGTGGGCTGCGCGGGGGAGGGGGCGGCGCGGCCGGAGCCGGACCCGCCCCCCGCCCCCCGCGGCGCCCCCCGACGCTCCCCTCCCGCGGGCTGGGCTGGGCCGCGCACAATGAGCGGCGGCCGCGGCCGGGAGGGGGGGCGGGGGGGGGGGTTGTGCCGGTCGGGCGCCGCGGGGGGCGGGGAGGCGGGCGGGGGGCGCCGCGGGGGGCGCCGCGGGCTGTTGGCGGGCGGGGCCGAGCGGTTGGCGCGGCCGGGCCGCTACCTTTGGCGAGCGCCACGGTGGAGTTGTCGGTGTCGATGGTGTAGAGGATGCCCTCGTAGCGGATCTGCGCCTTGGAGATGAGGCTGATCTTGCTGCCCAGGTACGGGGTGCCCGAGGAGCCGCTCATGGCGGCGGCCGCCCGGCTGGGCCCGGCCCGCTCGCCTCCGCGCGGTCGCCTCGCCGCCGCCGCCGCCGCCCGCTCCTCCGCCTCGGCGCCTCCTCACCGCCGCCCGACGGGCCTGCGCTGGGACCAGCGAGCGAGCGGCGGCGCGCGGCCGGGGGCTCTGAGGGGAGCGCGGGGGAGGAGGGGCCGCGGCCGCCACATCCGGGGCCTCGCGCCGCCACGCCCCGCCCCCGCACGCTCGGCGCTCATTGGCTCGCCGCGCCGGCCTCCCTTTAAATATGGCCGCGCCGCGGGCCTAGGGGCGGGCCCGCCCCCCACGCTTGCGCAGCGGGCGCCGCGGGCCCGGACGGGCTTTCCCCGGCTCTCCGCCCCCTCCTCAGCCGACTCCCGGCGGGCCCTGCGCTGGTTCGGAGCACGAGACCCGGCGGGCAGGCTCAGCGGTCGGGGCGGCGCGGGGGCGGGGGGAGGGAGGTGGGAGGCGGAGAAAGGGTGGGCTTCGGGAGGGGCGGAGCGCGCGTGCGCGTGCCGGGAGGCGGGGCCGGCGGGCGGAGGGGCGGGGCCGGCGGGCGGAGGGGCGGGGCCGGCGGGCGGAGGGGCGGGGCTGGGGCGGAGCGCCTGGGCCCTGCGGGGTCGCGGTGCGGCGAGCCTGCGAGCGGCGGACCCCCGGTCGGGCATCTGCCGTGCGGAAGAGGCCAGGACAGCTTCCCCTGCTCCGGCGGGAAGGCCGCCCGGCCGGGGTATGCCCGCCCCCTCTCCAGCGCCCGCGGGCCGGGGTTCCTGAGCGCGACGCGGAGGCGAGGCTCGGGGTCTCGGCCCGCGCGGTGCAGGCGCGGGGCCGGGAGTCCCTGTCCCGCCGAGCGGAGGCGGGGGTCGGGGTCCCTGTCCCGGGAGGCGGCCGCGGGTTCGGAGCCCCTGTCCCTCGAAGTAGACCCGGAGGGCCAGGAGTCCCTGTCCGCTGAGAGAGGGGGGCCGGGGCCGGAGGGCGGCGGGGAGGCGGGGCCGCCCTCGGGGCGCGGGGCGCCGTGGCAGCCGCGGGCGGGAGCGCTTCCGGCGCGTCGGCCGCTAAATATAAAGCGCTGAGCGCGGCGCCTCCCCACCCTCCCTCCCCCACACCTTAGAATAAGTCGCCGCCCGCCTCCAGCGCCTCGAGGCCCGGCCTGGCCCGGCTCCCGCCCGCGGGCGTCCTGGGCGTCCTGGGTGTCGGCCCCGGGAGCCGGAGCGGGACCTGGCTGGCCCGCGGCTCGGCGCGCGCGGGTCTGTCGGGCGCCCTCCGGCCCCGGCCCGGCTGATGCGGGGCCAGCGTCGGGTCCCGCAGGAAGGTCGCTGGAGGCCGGCCGGCATTTTGTAGAAAGCAAACGGGGTCACCTAGAAAATACCAGAACATCCCCCGCAGGGGGCCGCGTACACGTGTGACTGCGGACCCGGGGTCGGCCGAGATGTAAAGTGTGTTTCTTACCGTGAGTGTCAAGCCAGGGAACGGTCCGCTGCAGAGAACGTGACCCGCCGCTCGGTCGGGCCTCCGACTCCCCTCCTCTGGTGGGGGAGGATGGAGCCTCGGCACGGGACAGGCTCCCGCCAGCACCCGGTGACATCCAGGACCGGAGCAGTAATGGAGCAGCGAGGAGGGAGCAGACGTGGGAAAGTCTTGAGGCGGCCTCTGCTGAGGCTTACCTGTGCGTTGTAGAATCGGTTCTTGGCACGTGAGAAGATTGCCCTGGTGAGGAGGCTCAGAGCGGTGGAGTTAGTCTAGCCCCACTAGGAGAGATCTCTGGGGCTGGGGGTGTCCTGCTCCTAGAAGTGAGATGGGACTCTCCCTTAGCACAGCCTTTCCCCGGGGGTGCACCTGTCCCGAGTAGCTGCCACCCCCGGTCTCCTGATCCGCCTTACAGCTGAGGCCATCCTCCCCTGCACTTTGGGGGTCTGGAATATGACTTGCCCAACGTCACAGATGCTCTGTCTCCCAGATCCTGGATTTTGGAGCCACGAGCCCTCTGGGGTGGAGGTGGGAATGCAGTCTTCACTAAGGAGTTGGTTCTGTCTTGGGAAAAGAGAATGAGAGCTGAAGCCTCAGGAGCGGGGCAGGGGAGTTCCCGAGACCTATGAGAGCCTGTCAGGCCCCTTGGGGTGCAAGTACGTGGTTCCCTGAGGACATTAGCTATGGGGCAAATGCCCAGGCAAGGCAGAGGCTAAAAATACATGGGGCAGACAGGTCCAGGAATGCTGGCCCTACTGTTCATTCCTTGGTGTCTCGTCCAAAGTGGAGGGCGCTTGCAAAAAGTTGGAGAAGGGGAGCAGTTGAGATGGGACCTAAGCCTGACTCAGGAGGCCACTGGTGCGGTTTGTGCCCCAAGGTGGGGCACACCCGTTCAGTACATCCACCCTAAACAGTTGTTCACAGTGCTTATCTACTTGTAATCACCAAGCCTTACACTCGTGCGCCAGAGGGACAGAGACAGCTGAGAAGCTGGGAAATCCTGAGCAGTTGAAACTCACTCCCCCAGTTCCTCCGTTTGCCAGAGACTGTAGCTGTCCTGCCCATCTGATTGGTGGCTGTGGGGACCCTGGCAGGTGCTGGGAGCCCACGCCCTGGGCCCACCCAGTAAGAGAATGGGTGTGCCGAGGACCCCAGAGGCAGCTAGTGAGATTTCCACTGCAAACGTGAGCCACTTACTAAGCACCTACTGTGTGTACATGGTGTCTAATAAGGGCAGGTGTGACGATGTAGCCCCGGGACGCTGCCCTGGGTTGCATCACAGCCTGGCAAGTTCTCCTGCAGGAGAGGCACTTCTCAGAATGTCACTGTTCCTCTAATGTCCACCTGAGCAAGAATGAGCCCCACAACCATGGGACTTGTAGGTTTTATTGCTTACCAGGAACAGAACACAACCGGCGAGTTGATCTAATGATAGGCCAATAAAAGTTGGCTCATGGAGCAAAAGTCAGGGCAGCGGCCCGAAGTGTGGGAGCATGCCACCCATGCCCTCTTGGCCTGCACGAGGGAAGGCAGATGCTCACCTCTGGGAGGGCCCTGGCCCAGCAGAGGGGGAGGGAGCTGAGGGATCACAGGTGGGCTGTGTGGGGAAATCAGAGCTGGCTTTGAAGCTGTTGCTTGGTAGGAGGTCTTGTAGGTGGGGAAAGGGGCACAGGGAGGGTGTGTTCAGGGCTCACCTGTGTGCCTGCGGAGTAAAGACAGGAAGGGGAGTCTTGTTCTTACATCGCCAGGAATACACTTCCTACAGTCTAGCCCGATCTCTGTGAATCCTGTTGGATCCATTGCCTCGGCCCAGGGCCCCATGTGGGGACAGGGAACCTGGAGGCTCCATGAGCATCAGTAGGTGAAGCACATTGCTCCCCCTCCCCAAACCTTTTCTGCCTGTGACCTCCCTCCTGCCGCCAGCTGTGCGCTCTGGTGGGAGGGAGCCAGGGCTGGGGAAGAGAAGTACAAGGCAGACTCAGGACCCAGACCCCAGCAAGCCGCTGTACCCACCGTTCCCATCGCACTGGACGGAGGGCCGCGCAGACCTGATGGAAATCCCGGGGTGGAGCTGCCCCTCAGAAATGTAGAGAGAACCCTTCGAGGTTCTGGAATGGGATGGGGCACCAGAGGAGGTTCTAGGTGTTTATCTCCTGGTGGCGGTCAGCCCCGCTACTGCTGCAGGGGCTTGGAGTCTGGGGCTGCGGGGGGCCGGGGCACGTTCCTGGGTCTCCACCACCACCACCCCTCCTGGGCCGGTCAGCACATCTGGCTGGAGCCCGGTCCGGCACCTCCTGGCTGTGGCCTCTCCGAACGTCTGCGATCTCATCTTCCCAGCGAGAGCGTGGGTCCGGAACCGACCTGAGAGGCTGAGAACAGAACGCGCAGGGAGCTTCTCCTGCCCCTGGGTGCCTCCTTCCCCCTGCCAGATGTTGGGGCCGCTGACCGTGCAGCCACCACCCAAAGAGCCCTTTGCAGCTGGCGTCGCTCGGCGTCGTGTCTGCCTGGAGGGGGCTCGCCCCTCTTTGTCCAGCTCAGCTTTCAGGGGTCGGGAGCAAGCCCAGGGCAGGGAGCCTGCCCGGGCTGCCGGCCGGCCCCCTGGACCTTCCCTCCGGGCGGTTCCCAAGGGAAGGAGAGAAGGTACGACCAAATCACCAGCACCATGGCCGAGGTGAAGAAAGGGGATGTGGAAATGGGGAAGGGGAAACGTAGGGGCTCATGCCCTTGGCAGTTCTTTTTATTTACCAATAAAAGATAGTTCTAAGGACCCAGTGGGGGTGCACGTGTCTGCTCCCCAGGGGACAGGCACCGGGACGCTGTCACAGTGAAACCGGAAACCATCCGGCCGGCTGACAGGAGCCTGGATCTTTGATCGCAGCTTGTTCCCTGCTGGAAGATTCCGGGGCACCCAGTCTGAGCCAACCTCGGCAGCACAGGCAGGGGGCAAGAGAGACAATGCCCACAACGCCAGCACGTGCAGTCACAGGTGGGCTGTTAGGGTGGCTGTCCCTTGGGGCCTCATGGCCAGGAGGAGCCTGGGTGGCTTTTGGGCGCCAGCCACTTCTGCTGGTTACACAAGGGTATTACGTTTGTGGGCTTCCATGGGGCTGACCACTCATGACCCGAGCGCTTTTGAACCCCTGTCCATTATACCTGGGAAGAACGTGAATACCGAGAGCCTTGTTCCAGGGACACCCACCGTGCTTTTACTAAGTGCCCACAACAGCCAGTGTGGACTGAGCTGCCCATGCCACAGCCAGTGCCTCCCGGGCCATGCATTCGGCTCCCACAAGCCCGGCCCAGTCCTGGGAGGTGTGGATTCTCCACCCGCACAGCTGAGGCCACCAGCCTGGGGGATGTGCCCGGCCTGGGCCCCACAGCCAGCAAGTAGCCAGTCTGGGACTCAGGTGTCTCAGGCTGCTGACCTGGACACTCAGCCCTGAGGGGCAGGAACCCAAAGTGACCTTTGTGCTCCAAGGCGCCTCTGATACAGACCCCCTTGAGGCTGGAGCTGGGCTTTCGGGAAAGCAGTTGCTTCTTCAGGGCTCTGTCCTCTCTTGACCTCATGCAAAGGATGCAGGACACAGCTGAGGCCGTTGCCATGGTAACGCACGGGCTTACAGGGCAGCATCCTAAGATGCCAGCCTTGAGTCCACTCCAAGGCTGGGCACTGGTCTTTGTGCTGGTGGGGAAGAGCCGCGGCCCCAAGGGTGAGGTCACGTGAACAGAAGCGGTGCGTGCCGTGGAGGAGACACGGCCCAGCCTCCCACAGCCTGAACGTCCCTGACAGTGCTCCACGGGCCGAACCGAGGGTCCCTCGTACACTTACTAAGACATTCTCACAGCCCTGGAAAAGGCTGGAGTGTGCGGGAGGAAAGCATTTTGCCAGGAATGTGGGCATTTTTACTTGTGTTGAGGTCTGAGGTGGTGACAATATCAACTGCCCCTCCTGTGGTAGCCTTAGCCACCCTGACTGCAAAGGCTGGGTTCGTGCACTGGGTCACCGGACACAATGTGCACGAGGAGCCTGTAGATACGCACGTGGACACAGGGCAGCTAGGTACGCACGTGGACACAGGGCAGCACGTGGGCCGGGCTGCGGCCAGGGCTGCACTCCAGAAGTCGGCTTCTGGGGACAGAGCTGCTTCCAGCCTTTCCAGCTGGTACCAGCAGCTGCACGGGGTGATCGACGCCTGAAACATGTCCTGTGGCTCACCTTGCTCCTCTGGTCACGGATGGACGGGAATACGTGTTTGTGTTTGTCGAGGCCTGGGACACGAGTGCCACACTTGCCTTGGGAGTCTTGGTGGGTTTGGGGGCAGAGTGTTTTCACAAATGGTGTTCTGCACCTACTGCGGAAGCTCAGGGTGCGCATTCGGGAATCTGATTTCTCTGCCACCAGCTGGCCTGGAATTCATGCCTTGTTCATTTGTTTAAAAATGTTACTGAGAGGGGCACCTGGGTGGCTCAGTGGGTTAAAGCCTCTGCCTTCGGCTCAGGTCATGATCCCAGGGTCCTGGGATCAAGCCCTGCATTGGGCTCTCTGCTCAGTGCGGAGCCTGCTTCCCCCCCAATCTCTCTCTGCCTACTTGTAATCTCTGTCTATCAAATAAATAAAATATTTTTACAAAAATGTTACTGAGACATAACATACCGTAATGTTTGCCCATTTCAAATATACGGTCCAGTGGCGCTTAGTAATAGTACGGAGCTGTGTGGCCATCAGCATATAATTCGGGATTGTTTCATCCCAACCCCAAAACCTCTGCCCACTAGTAGTCACTCCACACCCCCCTCTCCCCTGAGACCCAGGCAGCTTCGGTGGGTTTGCCTGTCCTAGAAATTACACTTCAACGAAATCTGACGCTCTGTGGTCTTACGTGACTGGCTTCCTGCACGGGTCCTCCAGAGACCTTCCCGTCTCCTCCAGAGACCTTCCCGAGGCTTCTCCGCGCGGCAGCACTGGTCACTACACCCTCCTCACCGCTGACCATACTCCACTGTGCCAGCCGCGTTTGTCTGCACCGGCTGACGGACATGTGGGTCGTTCCCGCTCTGTTCCTGCAACCGCCGCCGCCTGTGGATGCTTGTGCACAAGTTCTCGGGCCGACGTGTTTGTCCTCCCAGCATTATAGCCAGGGGTGGGATCGCTCGGCCGAATGGTAATTCTGTGTTTAACAGTGTGAGAAACGGCCAGGCTGTTGGCCAGAGTGGTGGCACCACTCCACGTTCCCACCGCCACGTGTGAGGTGACCCGGCCCCAGCTCGATGTCACCTGGGGACGGGGCGTCCGGGCGTCAGCGGTGCCCTGTCTCTCTCTGGGATGAGCGTCATTTCCCGCTCGGGCAACTTTCTCCGCACCGAGCACCCGCTCTCCGCCAGCAGCTGCCCCAGGGCCCGACTTCTGTGTTCAGATGTGCAGAGCACACGGAGGCTTCTCCGACGGTGGGCGTGGGGAGAGGCCCTCGGACCCTTCTGGGGAGAAGCCTCTTATCCCGGCTGGGGATGCAGGACAGGCCCGCGGGCCCGCCGCCCGGAACCCCGATCTTCGGCTCCGAGTCTCCCAGCCCTTTGTGGTCGCCCCTGCCCTGATGCTCACAGACCGCGCGCTCTAATGTCTGAGTGGAAGAATAAGGGCTGGACAGCAAACCTGGAAATGGGCGCTTGAAGGGAACATCACGGCAGCGGAGACTGGTCACTGTTGCGTGTGCGCCGGGTCTGGGCACCAGGCAGAAAGGAGATGAAGACCAGGGCCGCCGAGGAACTTGCCACCATCCCCGCAGAGCCGGAGTGTTACGTGTGCACCCCAAATAGTTTCCGAGCCACTAAGCAAGCCCCCCCGGTGACCTTGCTTTTCGTCACACAAAGTCCAAGCCACAGGCTCCCAGCCTGGCCTCCCCAGTAAGCAGGTGCCGAGACCAGGGGTGGTGCAGATTATTGGGGGTGACTCCCGCGGGGGATGTCAGGCTGGGCCGGGAGCTGCCAGCCGCTGTGCAGCCCTGGCCAAGTCTCCGCCCACCCAGCAGAGCGTCCAGTGGGGAAGCCCCACACGGGGCAGAAACGGCCCGGCCCCGGTGCCCCTGCCTCCCACCGTCTCCGCTGCTCTCACCAAGTCTGAGTTAGAGCCTCAGGCCACAGGTGGACACCTCAGCCTCCTGCCCTCACAGTCAGACTCTGCGGCCACAGGCCTTTCCTTGTGCTGCAGCTGGTCTCCCCTGCACGTGGGGGCTCCTCCGGGTGCCCCAGCCGCTCTTCCTGGGGGGAGATCGCCAACAGCGGGGTAGGCACCCCAGCCCCGTCACTACAGCTGCTCTAGGGGCTCAGCTGCTGCTCCTTCCTTCCCTCCTCTGCCGCCCAGCCTGCCTGTCCAGCCACACCCCGCCTCTGCTGTCACCTCTGCAGGTCTTGGGGGCCTCCGTGGTGTGACCCCCATCCCCACTGAGGGACGGAGCCCCCAGTTACTGTGCCTCCTCAGGCTGGGCTAGGTGCGCTGTCCACGCACGTAACGGTCACGGGGTAGGCACCACAGTGCCGGGAGGCCCCTGAATGCCACACGTGTCCCCCACTCCCACCCCGGGCCGCTGGAAGTACCAGCAGCCCCACCTGCTCCTGCTGGCTGGCTGGGACTCCCGCTGTCTGCTCCTCTCCGGGCTCTGGGGCTCAAAATCCTGCGAGGACTTTCACTTGCTGTTCCCACTTTCTGGACGATCTTCCTCTGGGCCTCTTCCAGCCCAGCCCTCCCTCCTTCTCTGTTCTGATGTCGTCCAGTCAGACAGGTCATCTGCGACCACCAGCTACCCTGTGAAAGTGACAGAGCAGCCCTGCCCCCGGCATACCACGCACCCCTCCCTACTTTACCTCCCCGCACTCCAACTTTAACCTGTGTGCCCTTGGCTCGGCCCCCAAGAATGCCAGCTCCGTGAGGGCAGCCTGGGTCCCCAGCACCGACAGCAGGTGTGAACGCATCATCCAGGTGTCCTGGGCAAACTACGGCCAGGGTGGAGAGGACAGGCCAGGGTCCCGGTCCTGCCCACCACTGTCCTAACTTTCCAGGCCTGGGGCTTGCACACTCACTGGTGGGGAGAGCTGTGTCCATGTGGGGAGGCTGTGGGGACAGCATGTTTCCTGGGTGTGAGGGACCACTGTTGCCCTGGGCTGTTCTTCAGAAATTCAAAGTTAAGTTTTTATTTTACAGATAAATATATAGAAACTTAGGAAAATCAAGTGACTTATCAAGAACACATTGATTTAAATGCCCTAGGCAGTGCTGGGTCCGGAGCTGTCAGACCCACCGTTTTTAAGGGAAGCTAGAAATCTGACTTTATTTGTCAGCAACTCATGCAATTGTAAGATCTCCTTCCAGGGACACCTGGGTGGCCCAGTCGGTAAAGCATCGGACTTTGGCTCAGGTCATAATCCCAGGATCCTGGGATCAAGGCCCGCATGGGGCTCCCTGCTCAGGGGCGAGTCTGCCTCTCCCTCTCCCTCTGCCCCTCCCCTGGCTCATGCACCCTCTCTCCCTTTCGAATAAATCAGTAAAATCTTAAAAGAAAAAACTCCTTCCAAAAATGCCTTTCAAACCCAAAAGTTAAGGGGGTGATTTCCAGCCCATCCTGACTGAGCGAGCACGTGCCCCGCCACCCCCTCCCAGGACCCAGGGAAGGAGAGCAGTGGGCCACCGCGCCATCTCCTCTGCCTCAGCTGGCAGACACGTGGTGGGGTGGCCCTGATGGCCAGATCCGGGAAGGCCAGAGGGGCCTGGAATCCAGGAGGTCTGGTGGCCGCCCCACAAGGACGCAGGTGACCTCAGCACGGCCTTGCACGTTCTGGGGAAGCTCTATGCGGCGAATCTCACTAGAGGGCTGCCTAAAGCCACCTGCAGGTGTCAAGGGTCCGAGCCCCTTACTCAGGAAGCTGCGGGGGACGCGTGAAGAGCAGGCAGCCAGCCCAGGG
Source organism: Mustela putorius furo (assembly GCF_011764305.1). Lineage (NCBI taxonomy): Eukaryota > Metazoa > Chordata > Mammalia > Carnivora > Mustelidae > Mustela > Mustela putorius. The sequence continues at coordinate 25,077,741 of NW_025422115.1, read as the reverse complement.
AGGGACGCTCCTGAGGGAGGGGCAGGGAGGCCCGGAAGACGAGCGCGTGGAAACGTCACCGCCACCAGGAGAGCTGGGGGATGGGGCCCCCAGGCCTTGGAGCACAGGGACATGCACCACTGGGAGGCCAGCGGAGGGAATGGGGGGTAGGAGGCCCTGGGAAGGCGCAGATCCCCCCATTTGTGCAAGCTCAGTGAGTCAACATTAGGAAGCTGCTGCAGGTGGGCCCGAGACAGGGGTCCTGTGGGGTGGCTGTGCCTCCTCAAGGCCCACTTTGCTGCAGATTCGGAGTCCGTTCAGAAAGAACAGGGAGGCTGGCCTCCCGGCCTCGCCCTGCCCCGCGCGGGGGAGCCGAGACGGGGGTATGAGAGTCTGAGGGAGAGCGGCCTGGACGGGCTGTACTGTCCAGACACGACCGGTGGTGAGGCTGGCCTGCACGAGGCTGTCACAGCCAATGGCGCTGCTCAGACCACCAAGTCATCAAGTCGTTCGGGGACTGCTCGATGGAGGAATCCCACAGTCCCTGAGGCGCCCAGGCCACAGACGTCCACGGAGTGCCTTCCGCAAGCGAGACCCTTGCTGGCGGCTGGGAGCAGGGCCGGGCGGGAGGGAAGCCGCACACCCACGGGCTGGCGGGTGTTTTGCTCCGCCTTCACCTCTGGGGGGAAGCGGGACTCGTGGGCTGAACACCAGCGCGGCACAGGCGGGAACCTAGACCGCGTCACCAGCTGCGGTCCGGCACACGCCTAGCAGTGTCCTTGCGGATGGGGTGTTCTCACCTCCCTACAGAGGGCTCTGCTGGGCTCCCTGCCAGCCTGGGGGACCCCCAGCTTCGCACACCGAGGGGGCGAGGGGGCGAGGGGGCGTGTGACCTGAGGCGTCTTGTCCTTGGATGTGTCGCTGATGACATCTGCATAGTGGGCCCAGAAAGGCTCCTCTTCTCTGTTTGTGCATCCCTCCTGCTCTGTGGACCAGGTTGGGCCAGGCCCTCCTTCCCCAGGCCCTGTTCCTTGCATACCTCGTTAAAGGACACAGAGCTGAGAAACCCAAACCCCAGGGCCGGCCTGAGGCCATGTGGCAGGAGGGGACAGAGGAAGGATCAAAGCCGTTCTGCATGACCATTACCAGCCTGGCCTTGTGTCTGCCCCACTAGCCAGTGGGACAGCGAGGCAACGGCCCAGCACAGGGGACACCCAGTTCTGAGCCATCCTGTGGGGCACTCACTTTGCCTTGCCTAACTAGGCCTGTTCCTATGATACTGCCTCCAGGAAGCCCTCCTGGCTTCCTTTCCTAGGCAGCATGTCTGCATCACCCTGCTGACTGTCCTTGTGCCACTCTGGTACTGGCTTCCTGACTCATGGCCTTCCTTACTTCCTGTCACCTTCCCCTGTCGGCACGTGTCCCTAGAGCCTAGCACAGGCCTGGCCCACAGTGGTGTCTAGGAGGCATGTGTCAAAGAATCAATGACTGTGTCCCCTCCCCTCCTCACGTTGTGGAAGGAGATGCCTGTGTGTGGAACCCCCGCCCAGAAATCTGTCTCGGGACCCATTTCTCCCTTCCCCCCATATCGGCCTGGGAAGTCCCTGGTGGTCCCTGCCTCCGGCCCCCGGGGTGAAATGGCCAGCTTGGGGGGAGGGAGGGCGAGTGGAGGAGGGGGTCCGCTCCTGAGCGGGAGAGCCAGGGAGGGGTGTGCACGTGCACAGTTGCGGTATTCCCAAGAGAGACATGCTTCCCGTCACCACGGTCCAGCGCAGAATGTTCTGACGCTTCCTTCATGGCCCCAGCACCTAAGAGCAGATACACAGGTGGCACACATTCGGCCCACAGAACCCGCAGCAGCTGGCCAGGGGCCCCCCGGCCTCACCCACCACCCAGGGAAGGTGTCCCAATGCAGAGACAAGTCTGGGCCTCTGTAAGCTGGACCCAGCGTCACCGTCCGACCCCCAGGTTCCTCTCCGAGGGGCGTGCCCGAGGGAGAGGACGCATGTGTCTACACCAGACCACGAATGTGCCGGGCAGCACCACTCCCGAAGGCGAAACACCACGACGCCCGTCGCAGACAAAGGGCGCCCTGACAGCGGCCCGTGCGCCCAGCCACTGTCACTCGGGCTCAGGAAGGGGAGACGCAGGGGCACTCGCTGCCGCGTGGAGGAGCCTCGGGAACCTGACGCCGCGTGAGAGACGCCAGACACGAGGTCCCAGAACGTATGAGCCTGTTTCAGGAAAGTCCACAGACACAGAAAGTGGCCTCATGGTTGCCAGAGACTGGGGAGACAGAGGGGTAAGGACTCACTGTGGTTCCATAGTCTCCTAGTGGAGTGATGGAACGTTCTGGACCTAGACAGAGGGACAGCAGCACAACAGTGCAGATACCCTCAATGCACTGGGGAAGACAACGGGACAGGAGGAGAAGTCTGTGTGGTTCCACGGACATGAAGTACCAAGCTCGGCGACGGGAGTCCACGGTATTGGAAGTCAGGTGTGTTCACCCTCGGGGTGGTCCCTCGACCGGAGGGACTCAGGGGGGCCCCGAGGCTGCAGGGCCTGTTCTGCTTCTGCACCTGGTGCTGGCGGCATCGGTGTGTTCGGTTTGAGAAAACTCACCGAGCTGTGCCCTCTTCAACGTGTGCGTTTTACTTCAAGGGGAAATTAAAAGATGAAAAACCGTGCAAGGTTTCCTTTTCTTGATTATCAAAGAATAATGTGTTCATTGAAGAAAAACTGGAGATTGGCAGAAAAAGCATGAAGAGAAAGGAAACCGCCATCAGTGCTGAGCCTAAGGGACGCCTGTTGCCTTTCTCGGCCTCCTCGTCTCCGGTCTTCTCCCGGAGCGCCTGGGCCCCAGGCAGTGGGCAGCACTGAGGCCTGGGGCGGGGGGAGGCTCACGCTGCGAAGTCACCGGCCGTCCTGGCGACCCCTGGGTTCGGAGCTTGAGGCGAGCATCTCCTCCCGGTCTCTAGGTCCTGTTTTCTGTCTCAAGAACGTGCTTTGGTTCTTTCTCACACAGATCAGTGTCACTCCGGAGGGTCAGCGGGGCGCTGGGCTCATAACGAGAACACTTAACCTCTGCCCACTGCGGAGCTGGGCTGTCGGTCTGCTGTAAGAGCTCTAAACACTGCACGTGGGGGGTGCCTGGGGGGCTCAGTCATTAAGTCTCTGCCTTGGACTCAGGTCATGATCTCAGGGTCCTGGGATCGAGTCCTGCATCGGGCTCTCTGATCAGCAGGGAATCTGCTGCTCCCTCTCCCACTCCCCCTGCTTGTGTCCCCTCTCTCGCTGTGTCTCTCTCTGTCAAATAATACATAAAATCTTAAAAAGAAGAAACACACGTAGGGCTCCCGGGGCAGGTGTTCATTTTGCTGTTTCCGAGTCGTAGAGCCTGCTTGCATGGAGTGGGAATGTCGGGGTGTGAACCTGGAGAAAGCTTTAACGCGGGAGAAGACAGGCTTCGCGCCCTGAGGAGGACACTCGCCGGCTTGCCCCTGACGCCAACATCATGCTCCGGGCACATGCGGCTCACTCTGGCTTCCCAAGAGAAGAGTGAACGGCTCGTTCCAGACACTCCCCAATGCTAGGAACCCTGAAGGAAAAGACGGCAAACGCAGGCATCTTTGGGTTAGAGCAGCGAGAGTCAGCCTCGGGGCGGGAGACCAGCGCCATGAGCTTTGCAGGATGGAGGCAGCTGGGTCCCTCCCAATCCTGAGACAATTCTGTCTCGGGGACAAAAGTCCCCGAGAGGCGGGTGCCCCTGAGAGCCCCCCTGTGCAGGTCCGCGCGCCAGGTGGGTCTGCGTGTGTGTTTTGTTTACTTCTTAAATGCCAAATGTGTCCTGCGTGTGCAGGAGTGGACGTACCCCAGCCTATCTTTCAAGGAACAGCGAGGAAGTGAGGCCCCACCTGAGGATCCAGCCTGAGATGTGGCGCTGGACCAGCACCTGTGAGCCCCAGGAACCTCCTGTAATGCTGCCCGTACAAGGACGCTCGCTCCGTTGCTTTCCACCCCCGCCTGGCTGGGCACCTGTCCCTGAGCCTGGTGCCTTCTGCTTTAGTTCCTCAGGGCGGGGGTGGCATTGCCTGGCTGTGTGGGACGGGGATCTCACCCCAGGGTCCACCCGCACTGGACACTTTCAACCAGGGTCCGGTTTCCAGCCCCAGGCGTCTTCTTGGTTTATACACCAAGGACCCTATTGCTCCCTGACTCTCAGGACCTTACAGTGCGGTTGAAGCGGTAAAACCCACGAGCAGAAAATACCGTAAGAGAGCGGATAAGACCGCTTCTGGGTTTATACCCAAGACACCTGAGAACAGGGTCGCAAAGAGATACTTGCCCACGTCCACAGCAGCATTACTCCCTGCAACCAGGAGGGGCAAGTCCCCAGGCGTCCACTGGCGGATGAGAGGACACATAGACACTGGTGTGTGCTCAGCCTTAGAAAGGAAGGACATTCTGACCCCTGCTACAACACGGGCGAACCTGGAGGACATTATGCCCAGTGACATAAGCCAGTCATAAAAGGACATACATGCCTGATTCCCCCTCCGCGAGAGCCCCGAGAGGAGCCGGGGCCGGCAGGATGGAGCGCAAAGCGGCGGCCGCGGGGGCCTGGGGCAGAGAAACGGGAGCTGTCTAATGCTGTGGGGTTTCAGTTTGAAAAGGTGGGAAAGTTCTGGAGATCCTTTGCACAACAATGCAAATAATTCCTAACAGTACTGAACCGTCCACTTAAAAATGGTTAGGATGGGGACGCCTGGGTGGCTCAGTTGGTTAAGCAGCTGCCTTCGGCTCAGGTCATGATCCCAGCGTCCTGGGATCGAGTCCCACATCGGGCTCCTTGCTCAGCAGGGAGCCTGCTTCTCCCTCTGCCTCTGTCTGCCATTCTGTCTGCCTGTGCTCGCTCTCTCCCTCTCTCTCTGATAAATAAATAAAAAATCTTTAAAAAAATAAAAAATCTCGGGGCGCCTGGGTGGCTCAGTGGGTTAAGCCGCTGCCTTCGGCTCAGGTCATGATCTCAGGGTCCTGGGATCGAGTCCCGCATCGGGCTCTCTGCTCAGCGGGGAGCCTGCTTCCTCCTCTCTCTCTCTCTCTCTGCCTGCCTCTCCATCTACTTGTGATTTCTCTCTGTCAAATAAATAAATAAAATCTTTAAAAAAAAAATGGTTAGGATGGTAAATTTTATTTTTTATTTTATTTTTTTAACCCAAACCAGAGGAAATTAAAAAAAGAAGAAGAAGAAAAGAAAAGAGGATGTTGATGAGAGCAGCTTGTTGTACTGGGGAGAGTCCGGGCGGGACTCAGGAAACCTGGGTTTCGGTCCATGCACTCCCATCTCCTGGTGGCCTTAGCCAAGTCACTTGCCATCTCCGGGCTCAGGTGTCCTCTTATGGGGTGAGGGCTTTGTTTCAGGCCGGCTCAGAAAGCTGAGTGCGCACAGATGACTCTGACGAACTCCCTCATTGACTTTCACTCAAGTGTGACATTTACAAAAAACTACACACATCAACACATTCTCTCAAACCAAACACACCCATTGAATGCCGTTGTGTGAAGACACCGCCATTTCTTTACCCATTTTGCCGTTGTTGTTGGAACGCTGGGTTGTTTCCAACCCGGGGGACTGGAAACAACTGCCCCTGGTGCACGCAGGACCCGTCCTGTGGGGCACGCGTCGGGGAGAACTGCTGGGCCCGGCCGGGCTGGGCCAGCACGCCGCTCTGTAGAAACTGCCCAGCAGCTTCGTATCAGCAGATGCCCGTCCTCCTCGCCAACTAGGTAGCGTCAGCCCTTTTGAGTTTGGTCTTTCTTGGTGGGGGAGGTCTGCAGGGGGCTTAATCTGCATTTCCCTGGTGACCCAGGAGGCTGAGCACCTCTCCCACCGCTGTCTTCCTCTGTGTCTATCAGGGGTGATGCGCCTCTCCAGTCTTCTGTCCATCTCCCCTTATGGTTCATATCTTTTCCCATTTGGTCGGCTACTTTCCATTCTCCCAGTGGTGTCTTTTGATAAGAAGTTCGTAATGTGGTTCAATTTATCAGTTTTTTACGTTATAGGCTTTTGGCACTTATTAAAAAAAAAACACCTTACTCCAAGACGATAATAAGTATGATTCTTTCCAAAAGTTTAGTATTTTACCTTTTCCATTTAGATCTTCAGTTCAGCTGGAATTGGTTTTTCCGTATGGTGTGAGGTTTGGGTCAAAATTCATTTTTATATTTTATTTTATTTTATTTTATTTTTAAGAGAGAGGAGGAAGCAGGCTCTCCGGGAAGCAGAGAGCCCGATGCGGGGCTCGATCCCAGGACCCTGAGATCATGACCTGAGCTGAAGGCAGAGGCTTTAACCCACTGAGCCACCCAGGTGCCCCAAAATTCATTTTTATTTTTAAAGATTTTATTTATTTATTTGACAGATAGAGATCACAAGTTGGCAGAGAGGCAGGCAGAGAGAGAGGAGGAAGCAGTCTCCCTGCTGAGCAGAGAGCCTGATGTGGGGCTCGATTCCAGGACCCTGGGATCATGACCTGAGCCGAAGGCAGAGGCTTTAACCCATGGAGCCACCAAGGAGCCCCTCAAAATTCATTTTTCATCCTTCTGGGCAATGAACTGACCAAGTGCCAATTGCAAAAAAAATTTTTGCAATTTTTTGCAAAAAAATTGCAAAAAAAAAAAAAAGAATCTTTTCCTCGCCATGTCATTGCCCACTTTGTTGTAAGTAGGCTGACGTGCGCATGGGATTTTTTCCTGGAGTGCTGCTCCCTTTGGTTGGTCTGCTTACCCATCATCCTCGCACTCACTGTCTCAGGCACCACAGTGGCCAGACAGGCGCCAGCACAAACCCTCCAGCTCTGCTTTCCTTCGGGATTACCTTGGCCATGTTTGACCTTTTGCATTTCTGTATGAATTTGAGGACTAACGTGTCAGTTTCTGACAGGAACGTTATAAACAATGCATTATATGGGTTTGCAGCCCACGCATTTTGATATGCGGCATTTTCAGTAAAATTCAGTCCAAAATATTTTCAAATTTCCCTTGCGATTTTTTTTTTTTTTTGGATTCAGGGGTTAGTGAGATATTTCCAAATGTTTGGGGTTTCCACAGCTATGTTGTTGTTACTGGCTTTAATTTGATTCCAGTGGAGAACATATATTCTGTATGATTTCAGTCCTTCTAAATTTATTGAGACTTAATTTGACAGCCCCGTGTTTGGTTTATTTTGTTGAACACACTGTGTACCATAGAAAAGAATGTGTTGGGCACGTTGGGCAAAGACTAGGTCAAGACAGTTCACGTCATTTGTGTCTTGACTGAGACTTTCGTTCCTCTGTTCTGCGCTGTGCTGAGAGTCGACGTCTAACCTCCAACATCATTGTTGATGTTGGATCTATTACTCTAATTCTGCCAGTTTTTGTTTCATGCGCTCTGAAGCTGTTATGTACATACTGATTTACAACATTTAATTAATTTATTTATTTATTTTATTATTTTTTTTTAAAGATTTTATTTATTTATTTGACAGAGAGAAATCACAAGTAGATGGAGAGGCAGGCAGAGAGAGAGAGGGAAGCAGGCTCCCTGCTGAGCAGAGAGCCCGATGCGGGACTCGATCCCAGGACCCCGAGATCATGACCTGAGCCGAAGGCAGCGGCTCAACCCACTGAGCCACCCAGGCGCCCCTGATTTACAACATTTTAAAAAAAGATTTATTTACTTATTTATTTGACAGACAGACATCTCAAGTAGGCAGAGAGGCAGGCAGAGAGAGGAGAAAGCTGGCTCCCCTTGGAGCAGAGAGCCCGATATGGGGCTTGATCCCTGGACCCCGGGATCATGACCTAAGCCGAAGGCAGAGGCTTTGACCCACTGAGCCACCCAGGAGCCCCCTGATTTATGATTTTTGTCTTTTTGATGAACTACCCATTGTCCACTGGGCAGCCCCCCTTTCTCCCTGACAGCGCTCTGTGGAAGTCTGTTTCATCTGGTGTCAACGCAGCTCCCCCAGCCTTGGCAGGCTTACTGTTAGCATGATATATTTTTAAAAGAGCCTCCCTGGAAAATAGCATATGGCAGAGTCTTCGTTTTATATCCTTTTAATTGAGGTGCTTAACGCTTAACACTTAATACGATGATTGATTTAGTGGGATTTAAGTCTATAATCTATTTGTTTATGTTTGTTCCTTTTCAAATGTCCTCTTTCACTATCTTTTGGATGATTTGAGTATTTTTTTTTTTAACCATTCTGTTTTAGTTATTTGTTGGGTTTCTAGGTATACTCCTTTGTATGTTTTTGTTTGTTCTGGTGATTGCTTTAGGGATCACAGTGCATAGTCCTCTGTGCACAAATATGGCCCTGGACGCACACTAAATGTAGAGCCTGTCAGTGTCACAGGCCCATTCTCTGCTATAGTTGTGTGTATCACGTCTGCGTGCAATGAGAACCCCACAGTTCAGTGTTAGAATCATCGCTTTACACTGATGTATAGATTCAAGAGGAATTCAGAGGAAAGCACTCTAACATTTACTCAGGTATGGGTCAACTCTGATCGTCTTCATTCTTTACTGATGATCGAGTTTCTACCTGGTATCATTTTCCTTCAGCCTGAAGAGTTTCCTATTCTGCATTTCCCGTAACACAGGTCTGCTGGTAGGAATTCTTTCAATTTTCTTTTTTTTTTTTTCAAAGATTTTATTTATTTATTTGACAGACAGAGATCACAAGTTGGCAGAGAGTCAGGCAGAGAGAGAGGGGGAAGCAGGCTCCCCGTCAAGCAGAGAGTCTGATGCAGGGCTCGATCATAGTAAAATACATTTCTTTGCGCTCGTTCTCGGAAGCTGGTCGGACATCCTACAGATGTGTTCACAGACTCTCCTTCCGTTCTTTCGAGATGTTGTTCCACTCTCTTCTGGCCTCCATAGTTTCTGATGAGAAGTCATTCAAATCAGTGTATTGTTCCTGGATGACGAGTGTCATCTTTCTAGGCTACTCGTAAGGTCTTTAACTTTGTATTTGGCTTCCAGCAGTTTGACCACAGTGTGCCTGGTTTTCTTTGAGTTTATCGTAGATGGGGATGGTGGAACTTCTGCAAGTATGTAGATTCATGTCTTTTAACAAATACAGAAAATTCTAGAAATTATTTTTTTCACGAACTTTTTCTGCCCTATCCTTTTACCTCTCGTTTTGTGATTTCAGTCACACACATGTGGACTTTTAAAATTGTTCCTCATATCCTTGAGCTCTTTGACTTACTCCCACTCCTTCTTTTTCAAGTTGAATAAATTCCACTGAAATATCTTCAGGTTCCCTGGTCACTACTCTATCATTCACTCTTTTGTTAGGACCATTCAGGTAACTCTATATGGATGTAATTTTCAGTTCTAGAATTCCCATTTTTTAAGTAAGTTTGTAGTTGTCTGTTGTGGTTTTAAAAAGTCTTGTCACTCATGAAAAGCATCTTTTCCTTGACATCAGTGATTATAGTTATAATAGGCAAATGAATATCCTTGTTTGCTGGGTCCTGGGGTGGCTAAGTTGGTTGGGCGTCTGCTTTCGCCTCGGGTCATGATCCTGGAGTCCTGGGATCGGGTCCTGAGTTGGGCTCCCTGCTCCGTGGGCAGTCTGCTTCTCTCTCGGGCCCTCCCCCTCTTGCATGTGCTCTCTCTCTCTCTCTCTCACAAACACAAATAAATAAATAAAATCTTAAAAAAAAAAAAAACACAAAACCTTGTTAATTCCATCACCTGGGCCATGTCAGGGATCTATCTCTATTACCCTTTTTTGTTTGAGAATGGCTAACATTCTCCTTTTCTTTGTGCATCGAGCAATTTTGGATTGTCTCCTGTGTGGGTCAAGTGTTATTTTCTGTGGGCTTTGTTTGGACACATACGTGCGTGTCTTCTGAGCGGGTTTTGTTATTTTGTGTTCGTGCTGGTGCACTATCCTCGGGCTCAGGCTTCGGGCACCGTCCCACGGAGGACCGCTCTGATCTCACGTCAGACTTCAGCTTGGTTCTTTCTTCTTAGCTCAGTTGCTTGGAGTCTGACCCAGGCATGTGGTCAGTGTCACCTGGAGATTCGGACCCGTTTATAACAGAATTGGGGCGTCTCCTTCGCTCGCCCCTTCCCTTCTGGGATGCCCCATGCTTCCTAGAGACTGTCACTGCCTAATCTGTCTCCCAGCAACTCTGGCCAGAAGGACTCAGGTGTTTCATCTCCCAGTGTGGTGCAGACCGTGGCCCGTCCTTAGGCTCGAAGGGGCCGAACGGGCAGCTCCCTTCTCTGGCGACTGCCCGCCGTGCTCACTTGGAGGCCCCTCTCCCACACGGAATGAAAGCCCAGCTTTTGGTTTCTGTGAAAAAACAAAAAACAAAAAACAAAAAAACCCTGTTGGGATTTTAAAACCTGTTGTTTTTTTTTTTAATTTTATTTATTTATTTGACACAGAGAGAGAGAGATTACAAGTAGGCAGAGAGAGAGAGGGAGAAGCAGGCTCCGCTGAGCAGAGAGCCCGATGCGGGGCTCTATCCCAGGACCCTGGGATAATGACCTGAGCCGAAGGCAGAGGCTTTAACCCACTGAGCCACCCAAGCGCCCCTTAAAACCTGTTTTGTATCGGATCTCTAGATCACTTTGGGAAGAAATGACAGTTTTACAAGAGTGAGGTTTCTAATTCTTGAACTTTGTGTATCCCTCTGTGTACTTACTCTCCCCGGAATTTCTCTTAGTCATGTTCTAGAGTTTTTTGTGCATCGCTCTTATGCTGTTCTGTTGTTTTTACATTGAGGTGTTTGGTTGTTTGAGGCTCTTGTAAATGGTATCATTTTTAAAGTGTGTGTGTGTGTGTGTGTTTAACATCCTACGTGGCACTTAGTGATCAGTGCCTAAAACCTTACTTTTATGGATCTTGTCCAGACAATTAATGCTAACGAAATAAACGTGTCCAGTGACAAAATCGATGGTTTGGTGCCTCTCCCAGGGCAGCTGCAATGAAGCTAAGGTTTTCGAGAATGCAGATTTTCAAGGGTTGAGGCTTGGGCTTTATAAGCTGAGTGAGGGCCAAATTATGTTTGGAGTTAACCAGAGCAATAAGCAGTTCCCCCTGAAAAACCATCTGATGGGCACGATGCTGAGGAAACAGGGCTTGGCAGCATTGCGCCTCTCCGGGTAGGGGGACTCAGGACGCCACCAGGCTCCTCTGGCTGATAGTAAGGCTGCTTCTTGCTTGCACTTTCGGGGGCAAGGGAGACATCACAGGAAGGCTGACCTCAGAGTTCCCGCCCGAACTTTGAAATAAGCTCCCCTCTGAGCTAAGCTGTCACAGCCAGTATTCCAGGTGGACAACAAAACTAAAGCCACCCGTGAGAGCTGTAGTTAGCTGTTTGTGGGAGTCAGCCAAGAAGCTGTTGTAAATGAGTCATTCCAGAGTGTACAGACAGCCCACACCCAGCAGATCTGGGTCAGTCTCGGAGGAGGCAGGCCTGACTCTGACTCTAGCTTGGGAGCGGACATCGAATTGGTGTACGATGGGCTTGGGCAGCTTTGCAGCCAGAAAAGAGCATCGTGGCTGTCTGTCAGCGTTCGGGTCCGAGTCTCTGGTTTCCGTCCCCACCAGGAGACATCTTGGGCTGCTGACAACCTTCCTAAGCTTCATCCCCTCCGCTGCCCCAGGGGCTTGGTCCTGCGTGGGGAGCTCAGTGTGTCAGTTTGCTTATTACCAGCGGACCCTGGGCGGATCTCACCACGCACTTTCTTTTCCAGGCAGAACAGGGAGGGGCAGCCTGGACTGGTGAATTCCACTCCAGGTTCATCAGGTCTTGGGCTACTGTTCTGGGGCTAAGTGGCTGATCAGGCTGATGATTGCCTTCTGATTTATCTAGAAACTCTTCCCTCCGTAAGTGGACAAACCGGTCATATGTCATATTTGGGGTTGAACTGTTCCCCCCAAAATGCACATCCACCCAGAACCTTAGCGTGGGACATTATACGGAAATGCGGATTTTGCATGTGTAGTTAAGTGTGTTGATGAAACTTTTTAAAAAAGATTTTATTTGAGAGGGAGAGAGCAGGAGCACAAGAGCAGGATGAGAAGCAGCCTCCCTGCTAAGTGGGGAGCCCAAAGTGGGGCTTGATTCCAGGACACCAGGTGACCTGAGCTGAAGGTGGCCGCTTAACTGACTTGAGCCGCCCAGGCGCACCCCCCCACCTTTTAATTTTTTTTTTTTTAAAGATTTTATTTATTTATTTGACAGACAGAGATCACAAGCAGGCAGAGAGAGAGGGGGAAGGAGGCTCGCCGCTGAGCAGGGAGCCCGATGCGGGGCTCGATCCCAGGATCCTGAGACCATGACCCGAGCCGAAGGCAGAGGCTTAACCCACTGAGCCATCCAGGTGCCCCAAGATGAAACCATTTTGAATTTAGGGTGGGCCAAAGTCCAGTGAGCTGTGTCCTCAAAAGATGAAAGGTGCAGAGACACGTGGAAAAGCCACGTGACTGACCACAGAGGGGCTGACTGGAGGGTTGTGACAGAAGCCCAGGATGTCTGGAGCCACCAGAAGTGGAAGAGGCAGGAAGGACCCTGCACATACATTGATTTTTGACTCGGGGCTTCTAGAGCTGAGAGAATAAATTTTGTTGTGTCTGAAGTCGCTGTTTATGATAATGTTGATAGCCCAAAGAGAGGGACACCCCTGCATCTACGGATTAGCTGTGTGTTCATGAGGTTGACCCCAGGGTGTGATCTGTTCTTGATGAGGGCCACGTCCTGTGGGGTCTGCGGTGCTGCGGTGCTGAGGTGGGGAAGTCACCTGTCAAACAGGACTCCCGCAGCCGGGCCCGGGCCACCAGCTGCCAGCCACCTGCAGGTCTGTTTTGAAAATGTTTCATCCTGTAGTATTCCAGGCAGACAACAAAAGCATAGGTGATACGGCGAACACTGTGCGTCTTTCACACAGCCAGACCAACACTGAAATTGTGGTCTTGCTTATGTTTACTTTTATATTTAAGAGAGCGTGTCTGAGACTCTGTCTGTTTTATTGAAAAGACAACGTACCGTTTAAGAGACTGAAAAGGCCCCCAGGGCTGACAGCCTGGGCAGCTGCCTTTCCTTCCACCTGTGGTCCTGCACGTTCGTGGCATGGCAGGTGGCAAGGCTGTCGTTTTGGGTCCCGCCATTCTCCCGGCCAATGTCTTTCCATGTTTAAACATGGTCTTTACACTTGCACTCATTTTCATTGTCCCCTTTTGTTTATGTGAGGTGGGAGGTCTCTTTCAAGCTGCAGAAGTCTAGCTCCTTGTGGCACAAGTCAAACTGTACAGATATTCCAAGAAACTGCCCCCGGTCCTCAGGGTGCGCCAGGCAGGGACACAGGTTGGGGGCCCGGCCCCTCCTTCCTTTAGGAGGCCGGGAGGAGCCCCATGACCTCCTGGTCCAGTTGACTCTCAAGGTGGGCAGGGTTCTGGGGAGCCCGCGATGCAGAGCGCCCTCCTCCTCCTCTGCAGCTCTTTTCTTGGGTGGGGGCGCAGACTTAACCTCCCACACTTCCTCTTGCACTGGTGGGTGCCCTGCAGCACACTGGGGGTGACGTCAGTGGCCAGGTGGGGAGCAGGCCTGGCGCAGAGAGCAATGAACGGTGGGGCCTGCACCCAAGGCTGCCGGCTGAATGGAGGCTGGGGGAGGAGGGGGACGCCCCGGGCCGCAGCGGTCCTGGCAGGCCCTCAGGAAACCGGGAAGCCGGGGCTGTGTGGACAAGTCGGAACGCCCTCACTCGGCACTGCCAACTTCCTTTAGGGAGGCTGTCAGCATGTAGCCGGGGCGACCTGACAGCGGGGACCCCCCTGCCGCCCTCGCGGCAACCCCATCTGCCTTCCGCTTCCGACCCGCACCCCGGCTTGCTCTTCAACTCCCACTCCCGCGGGAGCGCGTAGACGACGGTGCGGCGACACCCTGTCGTCACTCTGGGGGCGGGCGGGGGGACGGAGCCAGCCTGCCAAGGCTTTTACGTGGTTTCCTTTAAGATTTTCTACCTAGTGGTCAACGCTTCAAGATCCCGATCGGACGCACATTCCGCGTTTCTGCTATTGTTTGAAATCCAGGCCCCGCCCGCGCAGGAGCGGACGGGGCGCAGGTTCCGCGGGTCCCAGCCCCCGCCCGCTCGCGCCCCGCTGCTCCGGAGCCCCGGCCTGGTGTGTGGGGCCCGCGTCCGCTGCGGGGTCGGCGCCCGCTGCCGCGAGGCCGCGGCTGTCCCCGGAGAGGGGGACCGGGCAGCCCCTCGGCGCGTCCCGGGGCACCGTCTCTGGGTCCCGAGCAGACTCGCGGCCCCCGCCCGCAGAGGACAGTACCTGAGCCCGTCCCGCGGCGGCGGCGCGGGCGCACAGAGCGCCGGGCCCCGCACTCGGTCAAAGGGAGGAGAGGAAACCGGAAGAGCCCGTGCGCCCCGGGCCGCTCCCGACTCCGGACTAAGCGCGCCGCCGGCGCTGACTCAGGGGCACGGGGGGCGGGGGCCGTGCCGCCCGACCGGCTCCCGGGACGCCCGGGCCGCCGCAGGGTGCGGGAACCGGGCCGCGCGGGGCGCACCGCCTCGCCCGGCAGCCGCGCACCGACGCCGCGAGGCCCGGCCCGCCCGCAACCGCGGCGCCGACGCCGCGCCCGCTGCCCCTGCCCCGGCCGCCGCCCTCGCTGCCCCTGCCCCGGCCGCGGCCCGGCGATGGCGGCGGCGGCACGGATGGGCCTCGGGAGCACGGCCTCCCTCCCTCGCCCGCCCGGCGCTCCCGTTCGCCCCGGCCGCAGCCATTTTGGAGCGAGCGCAGACAAAGAGAGAGTCGCCGCCGCGGCCCCCAGCGGGCACGGGCCGCGACCCCGCCCGCCGCGGCCCTGTCGGCCTCCCGCCCGCAGCCCGGGCCCGCCCGCACCCCCGCGGCCCGCCGGCTCCCGGCCGCCCGCTCCCCCGCCGCGCCCCGGCCGCCCGCCCGCGCCCCGGCCTCTGCCGCTCGCAGCCATTGGCCGCACCTTTTAAGCGCGCGCCGCGGCCAATGGGGAGGCACCGGGCGGCCGGGCGGGGGGCGCCGCGGCCAATGGCGGCGCGCCGGGCGGCGGGCGGGGGCGGGCGCGCCGCCGCGCCTGCGCAGCGGCCCGCCACCGCCCTCCCCCCCCACCCCCCCCCCCCCCCCCCCCCCCCCCCCCCCCCCCGCCCGCCCGCCCCCGCCCCCCCCCCGCCCCCCCGCCGGCGCGCGCCGCCCCCCGCCCGCGCCCGCCCGCCCGCTCGCCCGCCCGCCCGCCCGCCCGCGCGGAGCCTCCTCCCCGCCCAGCGCCGGCGAGCGGCGGCGGCGGCGGGCCGAGGAGGAAAGATGGCGGCGGGCTCGGATCTGCTGGACGAGGTCTTCTTCAACAGCGAGGTGGACGAGAAAGTGGTGAGCGACCTGGTGGGCTCGCTCGAGTCGCAGCTGGCGGCCAGCGCGGCCCACCACCACCACCTCGCGCCCCGCGCGCCCGAGGCGCGGGCCGCGGCCGCCGGCGCGCTCGGGAACCATGTCGGAGCCGGAGCGGCCGTGCCGGCCGAGGGCGCGCCCGCAGCGGCGCCGGAGCCGCCCCCCGCAGGTAGAGCGCGGCGCGGCCTGAGCGCGGGCGGGCGCCGGCCGGGCCCGCGTCCTCACCGCGCCGCCCCGTGTGTCCCCGCAGGGCCCGCCGCGAAGCTGAGCGCACTCGAGGCCGGCGCGGGCGCGGGGGCCGGGCCCGGGACCGGGGCCTGCGCGCCGGGGGCCGCGGCCGCGCCCGCCGCCCAGCCCGCCGCCCGCAACGGCCCGCCCGGCGGCCCCGGCGCCGCGCAAACTTTGAATGGGAGCGCCGCGCTGGGGACCTCGCTCCGCGCCGCCGCCGCACCTGCTGTCAGCCTGCTGCACAACGGGCCCGCGCCCCCCGCGCCGCCGCCCAAGCCCGCCGCCGCCGCCGCCACTGTCATCCAGACGCCGCCCTTCCTCGGCGCCCCCGCCGCGCCCGCGCCCCGCGCCCCCTCGCCGCCCGCGCCCCCCGCGCCCGCCGCGCCCCCCGCGGCCCCCGCCGCCGCCGCCGCCGCCCCGCCGCCGCCGCCGCCGCCGCCCGCCGCCGCCAGCCTGGCCCGGCCGCCCGGCCCCCCGGCCGGAGCCCCGGCGGCCGCGCAGAACGGGGGCAGCGCCGCGCCCGCGCCCGCCCTCGCGCCCGCCCCGGCCCCCGCGCCCGCCCCGGCCCCGGCCCCCGCGCCCGCCCCGGCCCCCGCGCCCGCGCCCGCCCCGCCGCCCGCCGCCAACAGTCAGCCCGGGCCCGCCGCCGCCGCCGCCGCCGCGCCCGCGCAGGTGGCCAAGGCCGACTCGCCCAAGACGGCGGTGCAGCCGGCGCCCGCGCCGCCGCAGGCCCTGGCGGCCAGCTGCCCGGCCGGCGCGGGGGCCGGCATGATCCTCGGGCCAACTATGCAAGGGGCGCTGCCCGCCGCCGCCGCCGCTGGACTCCCGCCGCCGCCGCCGCCGCCGGCCCCCGGCACCCCCACCGGGCTGCCCAAGGGCTCGGCCAGCGCGGGGCCCCAGAGCCTGCCCAGGACGCCGTCGGCCACCAGCGGCGGGATCCGGGCCACGCTGACGCCCACGGTCCTCGCCCCCCGCCTGCCGCAGCCGCCTCAGAACCCGACCAACATCCAGAACTTCCAGCTGCCCCCAGGTGAGTGGCCGCGTCGGGCGGGCCTGGCCGCCCCCGCCGGGCGTCCAGGAAGTTGTGGGGCTGGCAGGGCGCTGAGGTCACGGGTCTCCGCGGGCCTGCCGCGAGGGAGCCGGGGCGCTCCCCGGCCGGGTGCGCGAGAGTGTGTGCGAGTGTGAGTGTGAGTGCGCGTGCGCCCGTGGGGGGGCCGTGGCCGCGGGGGCCCCTGTCCTCGGGCAGCGCTGGCCTTCAGCTCGCTCTCGCACTGCAAAGTTTCTGGGCTCCCCCAGTGCAGCAGCTCCTTTCCTGGCCATTTGTGCCCCTGCCCGCCCCTCCCCTCCCTTCTCCCCTCTGCTCCTCTCCTCTCTCCTCCTCTCCTCTCCTTTCTCCTCCCCTCCCCCTTCCCCCTCCCCCTCCCCCTCCCCCTCCCCCTCCCCCCTCCCCCCGCGGCGGAGAGCCCCGGCGGCCGGCCTCCAGGGGCACAGCTTGCTGGGTTGTATAGCCCGCGTCCATGCTTCTCTCTGTCTGGTGCTCCGCCTCCTGGTTTTTGGGGCCAGTGGTGTCATGGCCCGTGTCCTCACTGAACTTTGCCGCTCCTCTGATACCTTGGGCTGTGATGGAGGGCTGGGCACCCCGCCTCCCCCTCCCCGCCCCCCTGGTGAGGTCAGGCGGAGTAGTGACACTCCTTGTGGCCGGGCAGGTCGGCGTGGAAAGCTTCCGCTTCCCTGCTCACAGCAGGATGGCAGAGATCCCAGGTGAGCCCTGGAGGGATCCTGGGGCACACACCCTTCCTGGTCCCTGTCCTTGCCTCCGCACTGTGCCACCCGCTTCCTGCCGCCCCTGTGGGCCGCAGTACAGTGTTGGGTGAAAGGGTGGGTGCCCGGCTGCTGGGCTTTGTGTCCTCCAGGGAAATCGGCGGACCTCTCGGGGGTACCGGTGGGGCCTGGTGGCGTGCAGCCGTGTGGTCACAGCCCGGGCATGCTCTCGGTCTCCCGTGTCAGCTGGATGGTTGGTTAGGGTTCTTCAGGCCCACGGCCCCCCACAGCATCCCAGGTCATGCTGCTTTGTTTGGGGATTCCCAAACAGAGAGACGCTTCGGCAAGCCGGGGCGCCCCGAGTCCTCTTTCTCCCTCCCGCCTCCGCTGCCGGCACTGCCACCGCGGAGTTTCCGAGCGCTCCTCCCTCGCGGGCTAGCGATCTGCTGATCTGAACGGGGGGCTGGGGCTTGGGAACAGCGCTGCCCATGGCCCCAGGGATGCCCGGAGCAGAGCCGCCGGTCACCTCGACCGAATGCCCGTGTCTTTGGAAGGAGAGGTCTCCTTGTCAGGGCGTGTGAGGCCCAGCCGGGTGGCAGCGCTGGCCCCGGAGGTTCTGATGGGGGCGGGGGCGGGGAAAGCCGGAGCCCAGCCTGCCTTCTGCGGGTGCTTGTGGGGGTTGCCGCGCTCTGAGGGAGAAAGGGGTCGTCAGACAAGTTGCCGGCCAGGTGCTGAGATGCCCCTTAGGATGCATTTGTTTTGTTTTTTAGGTTGTCATGGTGTTTTTTTGAAGGTTCTGTTTCGCTCCTTATGTGTATCTCGTTCGTTCAGTGGAGAATATGGCTCATCTGTAGTAACCTTAGGGAAAGGGAATTCGTGGTTGTAGTGTATGATGGAAAATGTCAAGATACTCTTTATCTGTAAAAACGCCTTTCGGGTGGTCCCGCACGGTTCTGCACTTGCCTTACTCAGAGGAAAGACCGTTTCTGTGCTGTACTTTTGCTTTGTTATTTAAAACTGGTGTGAGCTCCTCAGTAGCTGGAGAGGTGGGCGCCTGGCCTGGCTTGGCCCGACTTCCCAGGGCCTGTGCGATGCCTGCAGGGGTGGCGGGTTGGGGTTGGCTGGATCCCCTGGGTCTGAGCCTTTGAGTGGGTGAAGCCCCCTTCTTATTTCTGCCAGGGGTGGGGGAGGAAGCTGTGGTTGGAAAGGGGCATCTCTGCCATCTTTGTCGTGGGTGACCCTGGACTCATTTTCGTCTTCTGTTCTCATGTCACCGTTAGAGATGTCTTTGTGTGACCAGCAGACAACTCCTTGAAAAAACTGTAAACCTACCGACTCTTTGCAGGAGTTGTCACGAGTGTTTGTGTTAAGTCCCCCGTACTTAAGAGCGGAGAGCAGCCCATGTGGACACTGGGGTGACGGATGTCCTCTAGAACGGAAAAGATTTGTATCCATGTCTTCGTGGCCCCCACCCCCCGATCTCCACTGATGGGAACTCTGATCAGTTACCGCACCTCATTTTTATAACAGCAGAAGCAAAAAGAAAAAGTAAAAAGTTTGACCCCGAGACAAAGTTCTTTTTTAGGTAGTATAATTCTGAAAACCGAAGGGACAGAGCACAATACTCTAGTTATATGCTTGGTCAGGAAATACTAGGTTTTTCTACGTCACGTTTCCTCCTCATTGAAATCTTTCATCGGAAACACGAAGAGCGAGCAGGTGAGTGGCTTACAGAAGTAACTGCCCTTGGCCAATAGCTTGTTCTCGTTACAACCCAGAGACACAAACACTTGGGAAGGGCTTAGGGGCAAGCAGGGCGGCGCGGGCCGCCCCGAGGTGTCCACTGGGCTCACGGACTGCTGGCGGGTGGAGTGTGTGTGGAAGAGGCTTGCCCCTCCGTGCCTCCCCTCCCTGCAGGTCGCAGCTCCAGGTGGGGGCAGGTGGGACTGAGGTCTCACCGGGGCCTGACTTGATGTCAGCCCTGGGCCTGCCTTCTCCGCTCTCACGGCACACGATGAGCCCGTGTGGACTTTGGTTTTAGCAACTTCCATCTTGATATTCTTCATCAGGACAGTTTTGTGAAGAAGCGATGATGTTGCTGTCATTAATTTGGTCATTTGAAGGTACCAGAGTCTAAATTTTATCCACTGTGGTAATGGCAGGAATGGAGAAGAGATTTTTGCTGCAAAGGCAGTTGTCCCAAGAACTCTGGAAAGCACTAGTTTCATACAGCTCAGAAGTCATAACATCGAAGTAATATTATGATTATCGTTGAACGAAGAAAAAAAGTGACATGACACCAAAATGAGCATGTGCATAAATGGTTTTCAGAGATCTTTTCAGATGGATGCTACGTTACGGATGCTCCTTCCTGTGGGTGCTCTCTTGGCCTGGCACGCGAACATCTTCTGCAGCGGACGTCCGGTTGTCCTGCTTCTGCAGAGAACGCTCTCGTGTCCCTCTGAGCTTTGGCTGGAGGGTTGGTTCTCCTCCTAGGACAGAGCACCGTTTCCTCACCGTCGATGCCTTGGCCTGGGCCTGTGGGCTTGCCTCTCACTTCAGATGAACACTCTCGGTGCTCCTCTGCCTGCTTGGAAGGACAGGTGGCCAGGGCGTTGGTTCCCACCCACGACGAGGGCAGGTGTCTGTTGGTAGGGAGGGGAGGAGCCAGTGGTGGCCAACTGTGCTGTTTGGGCCGGGCAGGGTTCTAGGAGGGCTGACCCGGAGCCAGACGGTGGAAGGTGGAGAGCCCAGCGCTGAAGGTCCGGGCCACTCTTGCCGGCCAGCGCTGTGGCATGAGGGATGTTTGAATGTTTAGATTTTGTTGCTTGACGGCACTGCGGCCTTCTTTCTTTGGAGCCTCGGTGGTCCAGCTAGAAAGCCGGGCTGACGGGTTCGTGAAGCGGATCTGACGGGGATGGATGGGACACCTGGCTGTCACATCGTGTTCACGGCGCGTGCGCTGTCCCAGTTACGGGACTTTTTCTCTGGGCTTTGAGCATCATGTTGCTGTAGATGTCGTGAAGTGTGAGGACAGCTTTACTCTCACCAGAACCGTCCCGGCCTTAGACACACTCTCGGTCACCAGGGCGTCTGGTGCCGTGGCTGACCCTGGTTATGTGAGTGAGAAAGTTGCCGAGGTGGTCACAGGAGGGTCACAGATCCTGGAGACATGTTCCGCAGCTGTGGGGCAACGTAGGCCAAAGGCCTTAGAGTTTTCCTTCTTACATACCTGGGTAACAGTGACAATTGTAAAGAAAAAAGAAAAATGGCTCTTGGGGAGCTGTACCCAGCCAGCCCTGGGCCGCTCCGCTTGGCGTGGGGCAGAGGTAGCTTCCCCGAGTGTTTGCTCCGGCCCTGCGGGCTCGGGGGACCGGCCGTCCTTCCTCGCCCTCTCTCTGGGCTTTGCCCAGGACTGTCCCCATCGTCGTAAGGGTGGACAGAGCTGTCGTGGTGGCTGGTGGTGGCATGGTGTTTCAGGCACATGTGGGTGTCTTTTGGAGCTCATCTGTCGGCAGTAACCAGGAAAGGGGTCCCTTACCCTCCCGGGGTGTCCGTCCTGTCTTGCTGTGACTGTACTTGGGCGCAGCGCGCGCTGTGTGCTTATAGCAGAATTGCTGGAGTTTGAAAAGTCGAGGACTTTCCATGTTTGCCACGTGAGAGGTAGGTCCGTGCTTGCTAGGGCCACGTAGGGAGTTGTTAGGAACGTGGTGTGTTTGCTTCCTGGGTGGTGGATGATTGTGAACCCCGGGGGCAGAGGGCCCGGCCCCCGGACTGTTCTGTTGCCTCTGGGCCATGGTGGTTGAGTGCCCGGCTCTAGTTGTGCCGTGCTCAGAGCTGGGCAGCACAGGACTGACCCGGTTCAGACCCTGCCCTAGAAGGGAAGCAGCGCGGTGGGACAGAGCAGGGGCACACACGTGTCTGTTTCCTTGAAATCCAGACAAAGGTTGTTCCTTGGATGCTTCCAAAGCCCGGTTCGGCATATAAACGTGAGCTTTCCTCCTCTTAAATGATGAAAGTTTGAAGAAAGCTTCTTTATAAATAGCTAGTCGTCTGTGAGTTGATCGAGACGTAATTAGCAACCGTTTTTGAAAATCCTGCAGCAGAGATGGAAACGGACTGTGGAGAAACTTGCCTCAGGTGTAGGGAATTTGTGAAGTTCTGAAAAGCACTTTCCCTTCTCCTGTTGACAGTGAGGTTTCTTGGTTGTTCCGGGAAAGAGTGGCCACTGAGGGCTCTCACCCCCGAGACTTCTTACTCCATCAGGCCTGTGTAGTAAGAGCAGCGGAGGAGAGAGGGACGCTTTGCAGCAGGAGCCCCTGCCCTGGCTGCTGTGCACCGCCGGGGGAGGGACCGTAGTTTCCCGCTGGGCCTGAGGCTGCTGTTGGGTAGGGGGCTTGGTGAGCCACAGACACGGGGCTTCGGTGCTGTCCGCCCGCAGTCAGTGCTTTGTGACACCCAGCGTACTCGGTCAGGTTCTGTGGACTTGTGTTTGCGCCCTGGGAACTTTGTGCGTCTGTGGTCTGGCCGTGGACACCTGTGATGACAATTTGTGATTCCTACATAGCCTTCCCATCTGTGCTGAGGGGCTACAACCTGCAGAACACAAAGAGATACAAAGATTATCCAGTTTATGCCCCTCCTTCAATTTGAAAAGTGCGCGGACACCCATTCCTTGTCTGGCTGTCCTCTGTGGCAGCCTGTCCGGTGGCACCCCTGTGTGTGCGTGGATGGAGCCCCTCCCAGTGCGGGTGTGCGAGCCAGGGGTGCACGGGGCCTGGAGCCTCAGAGCCCCTCTGCCCCTCCACTGGCCTTCGAAGTGGAGTTGGGCTTTCCTTCTTCGACCTGGAAGTTGGAGTCTAGTGGGACCTCCATGCGTCTGTCAGTCCATCTGTCCCTGTGGCCGTGGGGAGGGGGCAGGAGGAGGGATGGGAGCACTCCGGTGACTACTCATCTCATGAGGAGGACGAGATCCGGTAGCAGGGACGTCCTCCCTGACGGTGGGGAACTCGCATCCTAGAGGGCATATTTCGAAACGTTTTTCAGCTCCAGAGGTTGGGGAGATCCTTAAACCATTCTTTATGACCGTGTTGAATTGGATGTCAGATTTAAGAACTGAGGAGCGGAGTGGTAGGAAGGTTCTGTAGCTCTGCGGGGACTCGTTTCGGTGGCGAGTGGTCTGAGTGGACGTTGAGTTCAGAGCGGGACACGAGGGGCCAGGACAGCGAAGGCCTCCTCCTCTGTGCTGTGCGTGGCCTGCCAGGCCTGTGTCCTGTGGACAGAGTGGCAGGTGTTGGCCTGGACACTCCACAGAGCACAGAAAGGCCTTGTGGGGTCAGCCGATGGGACCCAGAGCTTCGGGGAGGGAGCGAGGTACTGGGGTGTGGCGTGGCCATACCGTGTGGACGGTCTTGTGTTACCATTAGGGCTGAAAGGGGAGGGAAGGCAGCTTTTCCGCTCTTAAGCTCTGTGCGGAGGTGCGTGGGGCCGGCCTGCGAGGACAGCTTCCCGAGGAATTGTCACGCCTTTCACCCAGGAGCTTTGTCTGGGCGGTTTTTAATACCATCCGCATCGGATTGACGTAGACACAGGCTTCGGGTTAGTGAACACAGCAGGTAACGGGCCGGCCAGCTGGGCTCCGAGTTTCATCCTGTAGGAGCTCCGAGCCTCGCCGGGGCGGCGGCCCCACGTCGGGGGAGAGCAGAGGAAGGCGCTCTGCACTGATGTTTTAGTGGAGCTACAAAGTGTTAGAAAAGTATTAGTCACTTGAAAGTGGCTT
Source organism: Mustela putorius furo (assembly GCF_011764305.1). NCBI lineage: Eukaryota > Metazoa > Chordata > Mammalia > Carnivora > Mustelidae > Mustela > Mustela putorius. Next base: position 25,054,561 of record NW_025422115.1, on the reverse strand, counting down.
CTTTTTCCACCCTTTTTCTTCTGGTTTAAAGTTAGTTTTATTCATTATGGGAAGTTTGAGAAGAAAATAAAACCACGAAGAAGGGAATCAAGTCACTCGTAATCTCTCGTTGCTCCGGGCCACGTCCTGCCGGCCTGCGTTTGCTGCGGAGGGACTTCCGACTCGCACGAACTCAGATCCTCGGGGCCTGTCTGTGCGGCGAGTGCCCTGCCCCTGGTGGTCTTTGAAGCGCCCCTCTTCGCCCGCTCCCTGTCATGGCAGGCCGAGGCTTCCCCGCAGGCTCCTGCGCTGGGCTGCTGGGACTTGCGTCCCCTTGTCTGTTGTAAATGACCCTCAGGTGAGTGTCTTTGTGCGCAGCTCTGCGTGCGTCTGGGGGGTTGAGTATTTCAGGTCTTTGATACAAATTGCCTTCTTGAGGGCTCAACCACGGACGCTTTTAAAACCATGGTTTTTAGATCCGCGGCCAAAATAGGATTTTTTAGAAACTGATTTGATTCTGAAGTTTCCTTGGAAGGTGGTATCTATTTCTTCGACTAAGTGAGCTTAAACCTTTCCCCACGGATGTTGATGGAGACCGTGGCCTGTTCGCTCCAGGATGCCGCCGAGCCAGTCAGCAAGCTGGGTGGGGTGCTGGGCTCCAGCCCGGGGGGGCCCGAGGCCAACAGAGCCCCTGCTCTTGGGGTGCTTGAGTCAGGCGGGGGCAGGCAGTCAGCACGCAAAGTGTGAGCACGTGCTGTCGTCACAGAGAGTGCGACGGAGGGACGCGCGGCACCGGGGCCCGAGTGGGCGAGGCTGCGGCTGGCTGCGCCGGGACGCCCTCCCGAGCCGTGGGCGCTGGCACCGAGACCCGGACGCCTGCAAGCAAGAAGGGGACGTGTGCGCCCGGCCGGCAGACTGCAGGGGCCCTGGGATGGGGGTGATCCCGGTCACAGAGCCGCGGGACCCTGGTGTGCCGTGGCGGACTTTCTCTCAGCTGTGGTGCGGAGCCGCTGGGGCTTTTAGGCCGGCCGCCGCCACTAGAGTCTGAACTGTGTTTCGCGATCACTTTTGTGTCTGTGGCCCACGGCACACCGGGACAGGTGGTCGGGGCAGGGTGGGCGGCACGGTGTGGAGGTGGGGAGCTGAGAGATCCGGGGCGTCCCGGGGTGACCAAGGTGGGGTGCCGCGGTGAGAGGCAAGCGGGCGGGGGCACCACGTTCCTGTGTGGGACGTGAGGTTTGCGAAGCCGTGTCTGAGGGATGCAGGGGGGCAGGGAGGGCTGCCAGAGGCCCGAATTTGGGAGTCACATGGCATATGGTGGAGGTCTTGGCCACGCGGGGGAGGCCGCCAAGGGAGTCTCTGCGGAGCGGTGCAGTAAGGCTGCCTCTCGGGGCGACTTCGGAGGAGGCGGGGAGAGGGGAGAGGCGCGGGGCAGGGAGCGGCCGCCCGCAGCCAGAGGTGGTGGCGGGGCAGAAGCTCGGGAAGAAGGGGCCACCCTGAGTGCTGCCAGCCCCCCGGGGAAGTGGACACAGGGCAGTTGTGGTTTCAAGAGCTTTTTATAAAGAACGGGCATGTGTCAGTAAAGCAGCAAATATCTCCCGCTTGGCCTTTTCATGTGTGGAGGTGGCTTGGGACGGGCATCCTGTCGTCCGACCTGCTGCCTCAGTTGTCGGCTCAGGCGGTCTCGCCGCTGCGTGTGCGGCCCCAGGCTCCCTGCTGTGCGCCGATGGACAGACTCGTGCGTCTGAGGGTTCCAGAGCCAGGTGGTCCCGATGAGGACACCGAGACCTGTGGAGGTAAACGGTTTCGCCAGGACCCCTAAGCCCTTTCCCCGAGAGGCACGGGAGCCCCGGGTCACCTGTGCACTTCCCGCCGCATCTCCTGCCCTGCGCCTCCTCAAGGCCCTGCGCACATGGACCGGGCCGTGTCATGAGGTCGCCCACAGAGGGGAGTGTCCCCAGCACACAGCAAGAGGCAGACTCAGCCCAGAGCTGCCGCCCCCATGCCGTGGAGACCCCCGGGGACAGGAGTGCGGGGTGTCCAGCAGCTACAGGACTCCATGGACCACCAGGGACTTGTGCTTCGTGCTACCGGGCGGCTGTCACGGCTCTCCTTCGCACAGGCTGTGGGTACTAGGGTTCGGGCAGTCCTGATGGCTGAAAGAGGTGTGCATGGTCAGGACTGTACTCTGGTCTTCAGGGTCCCATCCCTCTCTCCTGACCACAGAGCTGCTGCGGCCTGTGCCAGGGCAGCTGTCTGGGACGACGGCTGTCAGTCCTGCTCGTGGCCCCAAAGGCCCCAGTGATGCTTGGTGAGCCCGATCAGTCAGTTGTCTGTGCAGACTTTAGCTGGGCACCCAGTCGGGGTCAGATTTGTGCTGGAGCTGGGCAGTTCCTGTCCTCAGGAATTACTTTCTGACGGGGTTGTTCGTGAGCCACGAAGATCGGTTTGCAAGGGGAGGAGATGGGGCTAATTCCATTTCTGAAATGGAATCTCGTTAGGCACCCCCGGCCCCGCTGTAGTTACTCAGAACCGGCATTCTGTCTCTTATGGTCTGTTCTGGACCCTCCAGAGTTTCCTCTGCTGCTTTGGACTGATGAGGTAGCCCGTCAGGGTTGGTGACGTATTCAGCAGCTGAGGAACTTTGTTCGGAGTGTCCCCCAAAGCTCTAGAGTGACAGGTAAAGACAGCCTCTGGATGGGCCGCCAGAGCCTGCACAGTCCAGACAGGCGTCCAACCGCGCAGGCCCGGTGCTCGGGGCCAGCCCTGGCTTTCCTCTCATGCTGGGGGGTTCGGACACCACTCACTGGGCACCTTCTGGGGTCTTGATCCTAGAACCGAGGGTAGAGGCTGGCCCCCCTCCAGTGTTGGGGGCTTCCCAGTCCAGACACACCTCTGTGTGTGTTGCTGACCCTCCTCAGGGACCTGGTTGGCTGCTGGCAGTGTCTTGGAACAAGTCGGGCTGCCGACCTCCAGAGGACTGTTGTGCCCCCCAGTGGGAACGCTGCTGGCCTGGCCTTCAGGAGGCCGCCGGTCTCAGTCCCTCAGAGACATGGTCGTGAATGGCCATGTGACACTGTGCTGTGGCCTGCAGAAGCCCGCTCTGGCTTGGCGTTGGCAGGCCTGACGGCAGAGGTGTGCTGGGCACCGAGAGGGGGTTGGGGATGGTGTGTGTTGCAAGTCCGTGTCCGTGGCTGTGACACGGTGCGCGCTGTTCGGATCCGTGTGTTGTGGGTATGCGTGTGTCCACGTGTGGCGGGTCGCCAGAGATGCCCTCCGAGTCCGAGGAGGTAGCTGCTTCTGGGCCGGTGGGATCGGCCTGGGCATGGATACACTTACCTTTCTCTGCAATATTTTATTTTTCTTAAAGAGACCTGAAGCTGTTATGGTAATTTTTTTTTTTCTTATCAACCCATTTGTTTTTATTTATTTATTTTTTTTACATTTTATTTTATGTTTTCAGTGTTTCGAGATTCATTGTTTATGCACCACACCCAGTGTGATTCCTAACAGGCGCTTGTTCTGGGGGACAGAGCCCCGAGTGCTTGCTCTTGTAAGTGTGTGTGTTTTATTTAGGATTTTTCCGGCATCTCTGGGATGTCGTCACCAGTGGATGTCCAGCGCAGCGTCAAGAACAGGGGCCAAGGGGGCTCCAGGCGTGAGAGGGGGTGGTCTCGGCCCCTTGGATGCCCCTGTGCCTGGGCGGCTATCTGGGCGGACAGCTGTTGGTCCTGCTCGTGGCCCCAAAGGCCAGGCTGTGGCACTGTGTCCCCACAGTGTCACGCTGCCTGTGCACGGAGTCCTCGGACGGCCTCGCCGCTGGCCGCAGGACAGCCCGCTTGCTCACTGAGCAGCTCCGCAGGTCACAGCCGCGCCGGGCAGCTGCTCTTCCCGCCGCCAGGACGTTCTTCTCTGGGTACTCGCGCTCCTCATCCAGGCCCGCGCTCCCGCCCTGCTTCCAGACCCCGGCCTCTGTGACCCCCGCAGCAGAGCAAGGCGCGTCCTCAGGACTGGGGTGTGGCCCGCCGGGGCCTGTCTCTGTGGTCCTGCGGTGGGGCAGGTGGTCGTGAGCCCGTCCAAATGGGGCTTTCTGCGGGGTCAGCTGTCAGTCTCCAGCCTCCTCTTGCCGAGGACGCAGGAGCACCCGAGGGTGGGGAGCCTGGCTTGTGCCGCCTTCCTCCGCCAGCCCCAGCGTGGCGTGGTGCTGGCGTGGCGGGGCTGCCTGTGGCGTGAGTCAGGGAGTCTTCTGGAGGCGTTTGTGGTCTGTCCACCTGGTAGACAGGCCATGACTCTGAAAGGCCATTAATTGAGGTGGACGACTAATGGGGAACAGGCTATGCTTCTGGATCTTGGATGCACAGGACTGAGTCCCTCGCACTCTTTGGTCCCTGCCTGGGCTGTTTCATGTGGTCATTTAAGTAGTTCCATAAGCACCTGTGAACCCCACCCACAGAGCAGCTGGGACCCTGCCGGCACCCATGTGACCGTCCAGCCCCCACCTCCTCCACCTGACCCCCTCGTGTGCCTTCTGTTCCCTTCTCTGTTCCCTCCTGCCCGTGGCCTCTTCCTGAGTGTGGCTGAATGTGTGTCTGATCTGACTTGAAGTTTGTGGAAAGGCTCCGTGCTTGGGTCGTCTTTCGGGACGTCTGCTCTAAGCCACTCTCCCATCCCGTGCCGTGTGGTATTCTGGTGCATGGACTCAGCACGTGGACTCACTCCCTCTTGCGTGGTTCACGAGCCGGGCCCTCCCGCGCTGCCCGGGGCTTCCCCCTGCGGGGGCGGTGGTCTGCTCGGGAGAGGCGGGCGGGCTGTTGCGCCCACAGCCACGCGCCGGAGAGATTCGGAGCACAGGCTGTGTCTGTAGACGCGGGTTCACGGTTCTGGATGTGACGTGTGCGTTGTCCACCAAATATCCAAGCGGGGTTGGGGACACTTGAGATGGGAGTCTGAACCTCAGAAATGGGTTCAGGGCAGGGATGTGGGGGCTGGTCCCTAAAGGACTGGTGATATTTTAGGAGCACCCAGCTGGCTCAGCTGTTAGAGCATGGGACTCTTGGTCTCCAGGCAGGGAGTTCAAGCCCCGTGCTGGGTGTAGAGCTGACTTTACAAAGGACGGGGCGCCTGGGGGGCACAGTCAGTTAAGCGTCCAGCGGACTCTTGGTCTTGGCTCAGGGCATGATCTTAGGGTCGTGAGGTGGAGCCCCTGCCCTCTGCAGAGTCGCTCTCTCCCTGTACCCTCCCCCACCCACGTGCCCGTGCACTGCACTTTCTTGCTTTCTCTTTCTTTCAATAAATAAATTTTTAAGAAACAAAGAAGAGAAACGAAAAAGAGTGATGTTATTTTAAACCCTGAGGATAGTGTGGTCACCTGGTTTGGAGGAGGTGCGGTGCAGCCTGGAGAAAAGAGAACAGGCCAGAGCCCTGTTCTGGGGCCTTCTGACCCCTGGAGGAGGAGCAGGAGGCAAGGGGAGCCCGCAGGGGAGCCCGCCGGCTGTCAGGCCATGCAGGTTAGGAGTGTTGTCAGGGAGCTGCCTTCCCCTGTTGTGTGTTGGAGGCCAGTTAGGGAGGTGAGGACGGAGCTGCCTTTGGGTGTGGCCCCCAGAGGCTGGAGGCTGGTGCAGGCCAGACCTCTGTGGGAGGTGGGGAAGTGACCTTGGGGTATTCAGACAGAGTTTGGGGATGCTTGTTTCGGGGACTGTAGAGCCATGTGAATGGAGCGTAGGACGTTTCTTTTGTTGTTCCTGGACTTGTTTCTTCCCGATTGGAGATCTTGGATCTGCGCTGCTCAGGCACAGATGTGGACGTGGTGCGGGCCGCACGCAGATCTGAAGTTTCTAGCACCAGGTTTGACAGGAATGTGAAAGTACAGATGAAGTCGGCGTTAATATGCCCGGTTAACCTAGGTGCCTAGGTGTTTCCAGGCCACCACTTGTCCTTAGACTCGTCATCCAGAGCCACTGGCATCCCCTTTCCTGTGGCTACGCCCTTAGGTGCTTGGCGACTGTCCATGGCTCGTGGCTCCTCCGTGTGTACTTACGGATGAGCCAGCAACTGGTCCGGAGGCTGAGAGAGGGAGAGAGTGGGGGCCAGGGCCAAGGGGCCCCCAGGGCCGCAGGACAGTGCAGCCAGTAGGCTGCAGAGAAGGAGGCTGGTCCCAGGTGCTGTGGGATCCAAGGCATCTGGTCTGGCCTCAGGGATGGTGGCCAAGAGGACAGGACCTGGGGTGGCAGGACCCTGGGTCCAGGAGGGCCGTGTCTCCAAGTTCCTGCAGCCTCTTGGGTGAGGGAGGGAAGGGGCTGAAGTGGCCCAGCCATGCCTCCCTTGGGGGGGAGAGAAAGAACTTGCCCTGGTAGGGGCAGCAAGTCCAGGTGGGGGCCGCTGGCTGGCAGGGGACAGGAGAGCTGGTGGCACTCCTGCCTCCTTTCTTGGGAAGGGCAGGGAGGCCGGCGGCTGTCCCCAGGCTTTGTGTGGGGCGGTGTGCACTGTGGCCGGACTGCCACGAAGCACTTTGTCATCCCAAGGAGTCTGTGTCCTGGGATCACGCCCAAAGCAGAGTTCTCCTGGAAGAGGCTCACCCTGGCTGGAGAGCAGTGGCTGTGCAGAGGTGGCCGGCAGGGTGCAGGTGGCCTGCGGGGCTGGAGGAGGGTCAGGCTGTTCCCCGGGGTGAAGGTCTCCGGCTCAGCAGGGTGGACGCTGGGGTGGTGGAGCCCGTGCAGTGCTGTGATCCGCTGGTGCTGGCGGTGTGGCCTCGGGGGGCCCAGGTAGCAGCTCTCAGAGCCCGCGCGGCCTGCTCCAGTGTCGTCCTTGGGGCTGTGGTCTGCCCGAGTGCTGTCCAGTCACTCCTGGAGGGCTGTGTGTGGCGAGCTCTTGTTCCCCCGCCCTGGAGCCCAGACACCTGTGGCTCAGCCTCGTGTGTCCAGGAAGGAGGCACCGCAGAGCTTCTCCTCGTCAGCTTGGCGTTGCCAGCTTGGGTCCGCGTCAGAGGTCCAGGCCTCCAGGAGGAGGGCAGTGTGTGCTCTGATTCCAGGGGGACTTCCCTCCCTTCTGAACCATTTCCAGCGTCTTTGCTCTTTCAGAATTTCATTTTGGCTTGTCGCGAACATTCTCTTGTGTCTGGGTGGCTTGTTTGCAGGTGTCCTCCCCTGCGTTGGGTGCCCCGCTTTCCTGTTCTTCCTGGGTTGCTTCTTGGCAGATGGTGGGGCACCGATGCCTCGCACCAAGCATGGGGCCGGTCGCATGCACAGGTCTCTGTCTTGTCGAAGCCTTTAATGGAGGGTCTGCTGGTCCCGGCTGGCGTGAGCACGGTACAAAGGAAGGATGGAGAGCCACCGCAGCGCCCCGGGACCTCTCGTCTCACGGTGCTCAGGTGGGACTAGACAGGGGACTTCTGGATGCTGGAACGTTCTCTGTTTTTTAGGAAATTATCTTGTGGGTATTAGTTCTAGTGCCTGGAGCTTGGATATCCTGCCGTGAGCCCCTGGGGGTACTGGAAAGAACCCCCCCCCCTTCTTTCTTGAGTCTGCTTTCCTCTTCCTGCCTCCTGGGATCTTGTCTTTGTCTCTGCTCTCTCTGTTGGGGGTGTGGTGCCCCGTCCCTTCCTTTACTCCTGGCTTTGTGGGCTCTCAGCAGGGGAAGAGGCGTGGGAGGGAGACGGGAGGTGATTCTGCTGGTCAGCGAGCTACCCACGGGCTACTGTGAGGCGGTTTGGGGCGCTGCCCTGGATCTCCAGGTACCAGCAAAAGCAGCTGTTGATTTGTAAAGAACTTACTTTTTTTTAGAGCAGTTTAAAGTTCATGGCAAAATTAAGAGGGGAGTACAGAGATTTCCCCGTACGTGCCCTGTCCCCACCACGAGTAGCCTCCCCCTGTCAGCATCTCCCAGCAGAAGGTACATTTGTTATGACCCGAGAACTGGCACTTTGCCATCTCGTCGTCCCTCAGGCTGTTTACGTCAGCTTTATCCGCGCGTACGTTCTGGAGGTTCGGGCAAATCCATAAAACATACATCCGCCATTGCAGGTGTCAGAGTGTTTTCACTGCCCTTAAAGTCTTCTGTGCCCTCCATGTTCGTCCCTCCCCACCTCCCCACCCCCGGCAGCCGCTGCTCCTGTCACTGTCCGTAGTTGTGCCTTTTTCCGGACGTCATGCGGTTGGCGTCACACAGCGTGTGGCCTTTGAGATTGGCTCCTTTAACCGGCTCATGAACGTCGGTGGTTCCGTCCTGTCTTCGTTGTTGGAGAGCCCATTCCTTTTTATCGCTATTCGTAACGTAACGTTTTCTGGACCCGCCGCAGTGTACTTATCCCTCCTCACTGAAGGGCGGCTTCCAAGTTTGGGCAGTTACGAATAGAGCTGCCGTAAACATCCATGTGCAGCTTTTTGTGTGGATGGGAGTTTTCAGCTCCTTTGGGTAAATAACAAGAAACAGGCCGGCTGCACTGACGGTGAGAGTGTGGTTAGTTTCGCAGCAAAACACCAAGCGGCCTTCCGAGGCGCCGGGCCACATGGCGTTCCCGGCAGCCACGTGCCCGAGCGCCCGCTGCCCCGCGTCCCGCCCGGCGTGCGGTGCCGTCGGCGTGGTGGGTGCGGGCGTCTCGCTGTTGTTGGCGCGGGCGTGTCCCGGATGACCCGGACGACCCGGACGGGGAGCCTGTGTTTGGGTGCTCGACGGCCTCTGCCCGTCCTCTGCGGGGAGGGGCCCGTCCGGTCTCCCGCCCAGTTTCTAGCTGGGCTGTCTGGGTGTTTGTTGCGAGGTGCTAAGAGTCCTTTCTGCATTTTGGGTGACGGTCCTTCATCAGACGCTTCTCTGGCAAACGTTTTCTCCCAGTCTGCGGCTCGTCTTCTCGCTCTCGGGGCGGCGTCTCAGAGACCAGCCGTTTCTAATTCTCACGCGGCCCAGCTCGCCAGCTTTCTCCTTCACGGATCCTGACTTGGATCTGTGTCTGAAAGGTCATGGCCATCCCCAAGGTCACTTGGATTTCCTCGTGGGTTATCACTTAGGAATGAGTTGACAGTTTGCACTTTACATTGATGTCTGGGACCACGTTGAGCGAATTTTCCTGAAGGGTGTGAGTTCATGTCTAGATTCGTTTCTCTGCGGGTGGACGTCCGCACGTGGCTCAGCACTGATTGCGGAAGAGCTGGTCTCCGCTCTGTTGTGTTGCCTTTGCTGCTTTGTCAAACATGAGTTGATGGCCTCTGTGGGGTCTGTTCCGGGCGCTGTCCCACCCATGCTCTGCTGGTCTCTTCTGCGGGACACACACGTGACGGCTGCGGCTTTGCGGAGAGTCTCCACGTCGGTGGTCACCCTCCAACTCTGTTCTCCTGCACTGACCGGGTTCTCTGGGTCTCTTGCCTCCTCTCCGTGCGAACTGTATTATTTATTTTAAAAAGATTTTATTTATTTGAGAGAGAGAGAGAGAGAATGAACATGAGCGGGTGTGGGGGGCAAAGGCAGAGGGAGAAGCAGGCTCCCCAGTGAGCAGGGAGCCCCATGCAGGGCTCGATCCCAGGACCCCAGGATCATGACCTGAGCCGAAGGCAGATGCTTCACTGACGGAGCCACCCGGGTGCCCCTCCGTGTGAACTTTAGAATCTCCTTGTCAGTATCCATGAGGTAGCGTGCTGGGAGCTGACAGGGTTGGCGTCGGAGGACGGAGTTGGGAAGAACGGCCGCCCTGCCAGTTCCGCGTCTTCCTATCCATGAACATCGGATGTGTCTCCGTTCATTTAGTTCTTCTGTGATTTATCAGAAGTTTTTTGGCTTTCCCTAGATCTTATATGTATTTTGTTAGGTTTTTGGGTGCTGGGGTAAGTGACTGTATTTTCGTTTCAGACTCCGCTCGTTGTTAGTGTCAGGACGTGATGGGGGTTTGTGAAGGACCTTGTGTGTGCTGCAGCCTCGCTGTCGCCGCGGTTTAGATGCAGGAGCTTCTTCTGTCTTTTTTTTTTCCTTTGTACCTCAGTGCTCCTGTGATCTGTGAACAAAGCAGTGTTTTGCTTTTTCCTCTCCGATCCGTACCCTTTATTTCCTCCTGTGTGTTGGGCGGGCGAGGACTCGCGGTGCTGTGTGGAGGAGACCTCCTTGTGGTGCTTCCCATCTTAGAGGAAGAGCTTTGAGTTTCTCACCAGTTAGTAGGATGTGAGCTGTCGGTTCTTTGTGGATCATCTTTATCAGGCTGAGGGAGTTCCTCTTATTTTCTTGGTTTACGGAGAGTTTTTATCACGAACTGGGGTATTTTGGAAGAGCCGTCAGTGGAGGGAGAGCCGTAGGAAGGTCCTGCCACATCCAGATCTCTCTGTGTTCTCAGGAACATGCCTTGGTCTAGTCGGGGGGATGGGGGCGGTAAGAGGCATTGCCTGTGTGAGGGCCGGTGACGGGCCAGGGGACCGGTCACAGGAGGAGGTGGAGCGTAGGATGGACCCAGAAAAGTGCCCGTGAGTTTTCCGCCTGCGGGGGTGGGACAGCGAAGCTAGGCAGGGCGCATCTCCTGCGCTCCCCACCGCCTTCTTGCAAGCAGGAGGTGAGGCTCAGCTTGTGAGGCGCTTTGCCCAGGGCCTCCCTGCCCACTGGAGACCCTGGTCCACTTGCCCCTCCCTGGCCTGGAAGCCAGTCATGATGGTGGCCCAGTGGGGACATGTGTTAGCACTGCTGTGTCTGGAGGCCGGTTGAGGCAGGTGGGGGTCAGCATTGCTGTTGCTGGAGTCGGCAGGGTGAGCCTGTGCGGGGGAGTCGGGGGAGGGGCTTCTGCGAGGGCCAGAGAGCTGTGGGGGGGGGTGCTGGAGGGGACGAGCCCTGTGAGGGAGGGAAAGTCTGCTTTGACTCCACAGGTGGTTCTGCATGTTGCTGTCCTCCTGAGCCAAGGTCAGTGGGGGGCTCCGGTGGTGACGGCCGCCAGCGGGGCTCCCGTGAGAGCCGGGTTCCGCTGCTGGCTAGTGGTGCAGGTCCCCCAGCCCTCGAGTGTCAGCTCTCGGAGCCGTCACCTGGGCAGTTAGCAGTGCCCTGGGAGAGCTTAGTTAGTGCAGCCGTAGACGGCCACTGTCCTCTGCCCTGAGCACAAGTTCAGTGTTTTCAGAGAAGGATTTCTGGTACAACAGCTTTCCCCAAAGCAAGCCCCCTCTTTGGTCTGGGGTTCAGGTGAACAGGCACCAATGCCCTCCAGTACCCAGCAGGTGTTCCCGCATCCTGCAGGAGGGAATGGCTCAGCCCAAGACCTGCAAGGCTGTAGGGACTTTCAGGGGCAACTTGCGGTACTTGTGTTGGAAAGTGACCCCGCCAGTGAGGAGGCATCTCCGTGTGGGACATGTTGGCCAAACACAGTTGGGGTGGCTGGGGTGGGGTGGGGGTGAGTGTTGGTAGAAGGTAGAGGTAGGCGGAGAAAAAGAGCAGCCCTAGATATGGGGGTCCCCCGGGAGCAGGATCACGGGTGATGCGTGTTAATCAGGCAGCCCCTGTGTTCGAGGGTCCCAGTGAGGAGTTCTAGGTGCGGGTGTTGCTACAGGAGGCCTGCGGCTCCGGTGACTGTGCCACCTTCCGTATGACCAAACCTTGATAGCCTCTGCGTGTAGTCCGGCGGGTCTTACTGTGGGACCCGGGAACCGGGGCTCCCTTTCCTCATGGGGGGCCCGACTTGCTCTAAAGCAGAGTGAAGCACTTTGGGTTGGGCAGCACGAGTGCTCCCTTTACCGCACAGGGGAAGGGCTGAGGGGTGAAGTGGCCTGGGCAGGTGTCCCTTTTGTAAGATTTTGCTCCCCACGCTATGAGTCCGTTTTGTCAGAATGACCCTTGGCGCTTCTGCGCCTCTGCGTGTGGTTTCCGGACGGAGTCCAGCAAAGACGTCGCCCCGCGCTGCTTTCTTCAGTCTTTACTTTTCTTGGACGCACACTTGGAGTTTCCCTCTTCTGCGCGGGGCTCCCGTTTCGGGGTGGGGGTGTAAGGCAAGCGCGCTGGGTCTTTGCCGTGTGGTCTCGTGGACTCTCAGGCGGGAACGTGGGCCTGCTCGCTCACGCCGTGGCGTGCCGCTGCGGAGAGGGAGGGCGTCTGCAGAAGCAGAGCGCGGGCTCTGGGATCGTGCCCTGTGGGGCTGCGGACACTGGCCGCGAGTCCCCAGAAGCGGCGGTGTGTCTCACCTGCGCTGAAGTCACAGGGGCCGATCGTTGTGACCGTGGATTTCCCCGACACAGGCACAGATAGCCTGGGCCGCAGTGGGAAGGGTCGGCGCACTGGACTTCAGAATTAAAAGAAAACTTCCGCCGGTTGACAGACGTTAAATGAGAAGGCAGGCTGTGGAGCGGAGCCCCGTATCTGACCGAGAACCTGTGTGCAGGGCACAGGGAGAACTCTTCCCACTCAGTGGGCAGAAGACAGGCAGCTCTGTCTGTTAACAACGGGCAGGAGGTTGGAGGAGACAGAAAAGAAGGGATAAACGTGGCCCCCAAACACGCGAAGGGAGGCTGACAGTGTTGGCTGTCGGAGAAGCACACACTGCAGACCCAGGGGGAGACCCCATCACTTCCACACCCACTAACGTGGCCAGAACCGGGAGGGCGGGCTGCACGTCCTGTTGGTGGGTGTGGGGTCATGGAGCTCGCTGGCCACCGGGGCGGGGGAGGGGGAAAGAGCGTGGCCATTTACTTGCCATGGCCAGCAGCCGGCTCCGAGAGCCCGTCCGTCCCGTGAGACTTGTTGGGGGCATTTGCAGCAGCCTTACTGACAAAGAGCCCAAATTGGAAATCGTTGGCACGTCCATCAGCTGCACAGCTTGTGACCCATCCGTACTCAGTGCTCAGGACTCGGTACTCCGTACTCAGTGATGCAAAGGGCCAGAGGACTGACGCCTGTGGCTGTGCGGACGGATCTAGACACCCTCTACCAGGTGCAAGGCCAGGCTCAGGGCACCGCCGGGTGCACGACTCCGTTTCTGCGAGACTCCAGGAGAAGCTGAGGGGTAACCAGGGCAGTCGCCTGCTCTGGTGTTGCCGTGTGGCGCGGGGAGGGGGGACTTTGTAAACTGGTGGGATTTATTCAAGCCTTGGTTGCGGTAGTGACTGCACAACTGTGCCTTTTGCTCAGACTCTCAGGTTGTGCGCTTAGAGTGGGCAGACTGGATTTCTCGTAAACCGGGTTTCAGAGGACAGGACACGGTGCCTCTTTCTCTGTCCGCCTGGGTGCCGCGCAGTGTTTCAGGAGAAGGGGGGGTTGTGAGTTGCCGTGGGGGTGCTCGTTTGTGTGTGTGACGTGTCAGTGTCTACTGAGAACGGGGTGCGGGGGGGCCAGATGCTGAGAACGGGGTGCGGGGGGGGGCCAGATGCTGGGACCGGAGTGCGGGGGGGCCAGATGCTGGGAACAGGCTGCGGGGGGCCAGGTGCTGGGACTGGCATTCAGGAGCACCTTGTAAACGGCCTCACCGATGGCTGGTCCTGGATCTTCACTTTTCTTATGACGAGATTGAGCACAGACAAGTGTCCGTGTGCGTCCTGGAGAGGTTGCTGGGTTGCGTGGAGAAGGGCCGCCTGAGTCTGGGCCATGTTGGCTCCGTTCAGATGGAGGCATCTGTCTTGTCTTTGGGGCAGGATGTGGAGTGTCCATCGGGGCTGGCCGTGTGCTCCAGCCCACGGCTGTGTCTGAGGTTTCCCTGCACGTCTGTCTGCTTCAGACTGACCATAGTCTGGAGCTACCAGCAAGCAACGTCTGGTTTTTAGATCGCTGCTTTCCTTCAAGTCAATCCAGCAGCCCCCCTTCTCTGTGGGGGATCCATCGCAGACCCCGTGGACCCCAGAAGACAAGGGCAGAGCCACACCAGCAGGCACCGTGCGCTCCCCTCTGCACGCACACACCCGCCGCCAGGTGTCAGTGATGAACGGGGCGCAGCGAGGGAGTGTCAGGAGCCACGGACGCCGCAGGACAGCCGTCACCACGTGCGGTGACCAGAGTTGTGTGAATGTGGCCTCTGGCTCTGGAAGCGCCTTCTGGTCCTGGGCTCACCCTCCTGTGGCGATGGGATGAAATGACGGGAGCCACGCGGGCGGGGGACGAGCGGGAGGGAGCCCCGACCTTCTGCCCGTGTGTCCGTGGGGCCCTGTCACTGATACCGTGGGTGAGGGGCACAGCTGTGATGCACACTCCTCGTAGGAGATTTGACAAGGGCCAGAGTCCAGGAAAGACATGAAGAGTAACCCGTAGTCTTGTCACCAAGTGGTCATGTAACTGTCTCTGATATGTTGCTTCCTTTCTAAAATTTCCCGGGTCCTCAAATGCGGTTAGTTAAAAACTACATAGTTTTGGGTGTCTGGGTGGCTCAGTTGTTAAGCGTCTGCCTTTGGGTCGTGTCTTGATCCCGGGGTCCTGGGATTGAGCCTGCTTGGCGGGAAGCCTGCTTCTCCCTCTCCCTCTGGTGCTCCCCCTGCTTGTGCTCTCTCTCTCGCTGTGTCTCTGTCAAATAGATAAAAAATCTTTAAGCAAACCATGTGGTTTTTAATAGATGCGTACTTAGGCGGCCGGCTGTGTGCCGGGAATATGACATGTGGTGCGGGCGCTGGGCATGTGCTCGAGGCTCTGCTCTGCTCCCCAGGTGAGGCAGGCTAGGGTGTGGGCAGAAGGGTGCTCTTTAGATGGGTGGTCAGGAGGCCACTGCAAGGAGGGACAGGACGTGAGCCCCTGGAGTGCTGGCAGAACTTTCCATACGGTGCGCTGAGTCTGCGTTCTGGGAGTAGCCGGCGGGGCAAGTGGTCCCAGGGGTGGAAGAGGCAGCAGGCCCGTTGGTGGGTATGAGCATGCCCGGTGGCAGTGGGAGCTCGTGGGTGGCTCTCCCGGTGGGCTTCCGTGGTGGCTGGGCCACTCCGCTGTCTCTCCTGCCCACATGGCTGGGCGTGGCCCCTGGGATTCCCTTCCGTGCATCGACGGATGGTTCAGCCGCGCAGGGGCGAATGGAGGTGGCTGCTTTCCGCGTTGGGGACAGGTGTTGGGGGACGGCCCTGCCCTCTCCCTGCTGGCAGCGACCTGGGTGGTCTTGGCACACTGCTTGGCCGGGGCACCGCTTCTGGGGTCTTGAGAGAACTGCTGTGGTGTTTGCCGTTCAGGTCGCTAAGAACAGCAGGTTCCCCTAAGTTCTTGGAAATGATGTTTGTGTCTGCTCCCTTGCACGGAAATCTTGGGTCTGATAACCTAACCCTGTTCATCCACTTGACTGTCCTACCATAGATCAGGCTCAAGGTTAAACAGTAAAACCCAGGGTTAAGGTGTTCTGCGGTGGTTCGTGTGTCCCAGCCCCGCTGACGGAGCTCTTTGTTCCGTGCGTTTTGTTCCCAGTTGGAGAGTTTGGTTCCGTGTGTTTGGCGCTCGTGCTCTGTGCGAGAAGACTGCTTGTGACATGAGGACGGGGTCTTCACACGCCTTTCCTGTCCCCTCTCTCTTGCCGATCCCCAGGGAAGGTTCAGAATGTTTATTTTCGTTGGTTTCCGGGCCATTCGTTGTGTGTTTCTTCTTGTAGAATTCAGTGCGTTCACACCTGCACAGCCGGCTTGTCCTCTTCCATCGCAGCAGAGGTGCATGTCCTCCGGTGTGCACCTTGACTTTTGTCCTTGACGACGTCGCCTGGAGATCATCTTCCGGTGGCATTTTGTTTTAATTGAAAAACTAAGTTTTACATGTCGTCACCTCAGAGAAGAAGCCTGTCCTCCCAGTGCCTCCGTCCCGCCTGTGCTGGCTCTGGCTCCAGAATACCGCTGGAAGGCAGCCGTCCAGACGTTGGATCTCCCCGGGGCGCAGCAGACGCCCGTCCTCGGCCCCAGCCGGCCGAGCCGGGGAGCACCGGGCTGCGGGGAGGGTGTGTGTGGGCAGCTGGCGGTCCTTCCCTGCGGAGGTGAGAGGGATCCCGGCCTGGCTCCCCGCCATCGGCTGTGCCGCCTGCATGGGGTGACTCAGCCTCCTGGCGACGTGCCAGCCGAGCCCACAGGGTCTGAGCAGCAGCGGAAGAACTTTCCGTGGGGCTGGGGGGGGGCATGAAACAGACCACAGAACGCACCTGTTCCAAGCGTGCGATTGTCTTGGGAAGCATGCACACCTGGCTGTCTGACGTCACAGCCCAGATGCCGCCGTGCCCCTCAGCCCCGGGGGCCTCTCGTGCCCCGTCGTTGATGGAACGCCTGGGCCCGGCAGACTTCGGCTTTGTGTCTCTGTAGTCGGGGCTGCCTCTCTGATCGTTCGCGGAGACGGAGCTGCGCGTTGTGATGGGGTCTGGCTTCCTGGCACGGGCCGAGGTCAGCCCCGTGGCCGCACGCGCGTGCCCGTCGGCTCACCAGGCTCAGACAGCGGGCTTTCCCAGCTGCGGTGGTACTGAGAGCCGTGTCCTTGAGTGTCTGCGGGCCAGGCTGCGTGTGGGTACACGTGTGCACGCTCGCTCCCGGCTGACCCGTGGCCGTGGAATTGCTGAGGCCGGGGCAAGCCTGTGTTCAGGCTCCTCAGAAGCCGCCGCGCTTCTCCTGAGTGGTGGTGGGCGTGGACGTTCCGTGCTTGGCGCGGGGTCAGCCTCCGGCAGTCTGGCCGCGGGTGGGTGTGCAGTGAGCCCCACGGCTTGACCTTCACGGTCCCCTTTCTTGGGTGTGGTCTGCGTTCCACACCGTTGACCCTGTGGAGCGGTTTCATGAATTTTAACGAGTATGTTGTGTGACTGTCACTGCACTCAAGGTGCAGACCCCCCCCCCACCCCTTGGTGGTGACCCCTGGCAGCCACGCATCTGCCCTGTCGGCCTGGCCCTGGGCTTTTGCCTCTGGAGTTGTGTAGATGGGGCGCTTGCACGGCGCTGCTCCGGTGTGTCCGGCCTCCGTGTGGCCGGAGGCGGCTGAGCCGTCCAGCGGGGCCTCGCTTCGCCCCCTCACTGGGGAGTGTGGGTCGGGCCGCGCTCCGGCCGCGCTGGGAACGGGCTCCTGCAGCCAGGCCAGTCCCTCGGCGCTCGGGTTGTGATTCCTTCGAGGCCGTGTGTGTGGCCGGGGCGCCCCTCGATGGCGGCCGGCCTTTTCTCTCTCTCTCCGTCGTGTGGGGTGTGGGGTTCTCGGTTCTCATGTGGCTGCCTTGATCTGTCTTCTCTTTATGGGACGTGCCTTTTTGGGTTATGCTTAATATGCTTTTCCTTTTAATGTTTAATATGCCTCCACCTTTTTTTTTTTTTTTAAGATCTTATTTATTTATTTGACAGCGAGAGATCACAAGTAGGCAGAGACAGGCGGAGAGAGAGGGGGAAGCAGGCTCCCTGCCGAGCAGAGAGCCCGATGCGGGGCTCGATCCCAGGACCCTGAGATCATGACCTGAGCCGAAGGCAGCAGCTTAACCCACTGAGCCACCCAGGTGCCCCTGCCTCCACCTTTTTTTTAAAGATTGTATTGATTTATTTATTTGAGAGAGAGAGCGAGCGAGCGTGAGCCAGGGGAGAGGCAGAGGCAGTGGGAGAAGCAGATTCTATGCCAAGCGGGGAGTCAAACATGGGCTCCATCCCAGGACTCTGGGATCCTGACCTGTGCCAAAGGCAGACGCTGAACTGACCGAGCCCCCCAGGCGCCCTTAGTATGCTCTTCCTAACTCCCAGGTCACAGGGATATCGCCCTGTGTTTTCCTCTGCCGTCCAGCCTGTGCTCCGGCTCTGGTGTCTTCTTTCCCCGGGGGCTGGGCATCGGGCTGAGCTTGGCGTGGCTCATCCTGCACCCCCCGGCCTGCTCGCTTCCAACCGGCCTTCCAGCTGGCCTTCCTGACTCGCTGGCCCGTGTCCCCGCGGCCGTGTGGCAAGTCTTACCTGTGGGCGTCCTGTTCGGGGCTGTCCATGGCGCTGTCGGTTCATCTGTGTGTCCCCCGTCTGTTCCGCCAGGACGTGTCGTGCCTTTGTGCTCTCTCAGGGGCAGGGCCGCTGGCGCCTCCCTGAGAAGCTTCTCTGCTCATCCGCGCTTTTGTCTTGCGTCTGCGTCTGTGGGTCGTGGTCGGAGGCCCATGGGCGTCCTGCAGCTGCTCTGACTGGGACTGTACCTGATGCGCGGCCAGTTGGGGGGTGACGTCGGTGGCGTGGTGTGTGTGTGTGCAGGAGTGTGGCGTCTCACTCTGTTTAGGTCTTTCACGACATCTTTCAAGCAAGTGTGTGTATTTTTTCCATCCAGGCCTTGCACGTGTTTTGTTGGAGTCATTCCAGGAGGCTGGGAATAGTAGTTCTTAAGAAATGTGTTTTCGGGGCGCCTGGGCGGCTTATCTGGTTAGTGTCCGACTCTTGGACTCGTCTCAGGGCTTGACCTCAGGGTCGTGACATCAGGCCCCATGCTGGGCTCTACGCCAACACGCCGGGCGCGCAGCCTGCCTAAAAAAGCCGCAGAGTTACATTTTCTAGTTTTTGTTGATGGTATGCTGAGTTGTAGTCGAATTTTGGATGTTGATCAAAGTCTAGCAGTCTAATCAAACTTTCATTGGAAATGTGTGTGGGGGGTTTTTAGGTGTTACACACGGAGAGTCCTGTTCTGTACAAGGAATGACAGTTTTCTTTCATTCACATTCTTCCGCTCCCAACTCCCTGGCCTGTCCTCTGGGCAGTGGGCTTGCTGGGGTCTTGGAAGGGGGATGACGGCGTCTGCGGATTATTCTGATTTCAAGGGCTGTGCTTCCGAAGACTTACCTGTCGGAGGTGCCGGTTTGTAGATTCCCTTCCTCAAGTTAAGGGAGCTCCTTCCCATGCTGATTTTCTGCGGTTGTTTGCTTTTCCTGGCGGGGATGTTTATCCTGTAGTCGTGAGCGGATGTCAAGTTCGTCAGAGGCTTTCTCTGCCGTCTGTGGGATTTGCCCCCATGTTCCTTAAAGCTGAAGAGTGTCACTTGTCAGCACCTTCTTCCGCCCCCCTGTGCGCTCCTTCCTTGTCCTCTGGCTTTTCCGGCTGTACCCGCTCTTCGCGGAGAGTGCCGAAGCCGGCAGCTAGGAGCCCCCGGCTTCTCCTTCCCGACGGCTCTTGAAGCCAGCCTCTTGGTCCCTTGCCCCTCCTGCCTAGGGCCTTGGGGCCTTTCTCTCCTGCATGTCGCTCTCAGCCCTCTGGGTCCCTGTCTGTGCCCTTCCCCACGGACGCTCGCTGTGTCCTCGCCCGTGTCGCTGGGACGAGGCGCCTCCTCCCTGCCCCTCCTGGCGGCCTCACGCCTCCCCTGTTGCAGTGGCGCTGCTTCCTCCTGGTTAGGCCCCGCAGACCGGGTCCAGAAGGTTCTCCAGGCTGCGTCTCTTCCAGTGCCGAGCAGCTCTCCTCTGTAGCATCGACTGACTGTAGCGTGGGTCAGATACGGTGGGTTCGTGGCTACCGCCTGCCTCCCACATTGTGAAGGGGGGCCTCCAGGAATGAGTCCCGCGGCCGCGTTTCTGGTTTTTATTGGTGCCTGCGGCAGCCCGGCCCGTCGGAGGTCCTCAGTGGGCATCTGCTGGCTGAGGGAGTGAGCGGGCGTCCTTAGGCTGCTCGGAGCCCTTGGTTTGCTTCCTCCTCTCCGGGGGCTCAATTCTCGAGAGCCAGAGTTTTGCTGGGAGTCATGTAAGGTGCATACCGTCTGCCTCCTGACCTCCGCTCCCTTGAACCTGCGGTCTCTGAGGAGTTTACTGCTGCAGACCGGGCCCTGGGTGGGCCTCCAGCCTGGCCCCTGGAGCCTCGTTCCTTGGCGCGGACAGCTCTGTCTGGGAGAGCCGCTTGTCTCACTGCACCTTTGACAGATCCGGATTAGCCCCTCTTCTCCCGGCCTCTCCGGCCCCTGCCGGCTCACTAGCCGACGGAGCATGTGAGAGGGCGCAGGTGCCTGTCTCGGTGTGGACGGGCCTGTGGACTTGAGGACGGATCGTCCGAGGAAGCAGATGTTGCTGAATAGAGTGTGTTGTGGCAACCCTGAAAGGGAGGGTTCGTTTCTCTTTGTTTACTGGTCTTGACGAGGATCCAAAATGTTCTTCCAAGCCATCCTGTGCGTTCCGCGCCCTGGAATTCGTGCAGAGCCCTGTCCTATTTGCGGAGCTGCTGAGGGACCCTGGATGGAAGCGAGAGAGGAGGGTTGTTAAGGCACCTGCTCCTGGTCACTCTGCTGTCCTGCTTTGTTTGTTTGTTAAAGATCTTATTTATTTTTTTGACAGACAGAGATCACAAGCTGGCAGAGAGAGGAAGGGGAAGCAGGCTCTCCACTGAGCAGAGAGCTCGATGTGGGGCTCGATCCCAGGACCCTGGGATCATGACCTGAGTGAAGGCACAGGCTTTAACCCGCTGAGCCACCGGGTGCCCTGCTCTCCTGCTTTGTGACTGCATTTCTCAGGCTCTGCTGGAAGCATTTACTCCGTCATTCTTAGTTCATTCACACGTTTCGCACTAGTCGCACTAGAAAGGACCCCGGGTAAATCACAGAAGTCCCCCTGCTAGGAGAAGAGAGAGTCAAGAGGAAGGGGCAGGGAAGTGGCGGAAAGGCAGAATGGACCGGGGTGAGAGGCTGTTCTGCTGCTGTGGCTCCGCTGGGAGGGCCTAGACTGGGAGCAGAGCCTCCACCCCCCCGGGCTGCAGGGGGACCTGCGGGTGAGGGAGAGTGCGCTGGCGTGTGCGGAGAAAGGCGCTCAGTCCGTGCGGGGCCTGTGGGGTTTCAGACTGAAGAGAAGCATTAAATGTGCTCAATTTTGATCCTAGGCGTTTGGGGAGGCTGGGGAGGTCTCCCTGGGGCTCCGGAGCGGGAATGCAGGCAAGTCCCCGAGGCCCCCGGATTTCAGGGTTTTGAATAAGTGGGAAGCTGGGAAAGCGGTGCCCGCAGATTGGCTGGGCCCGCGGGCACTCACCCCTGCATTCGCTGCGCTCTGGGGGCCAGGGACCAGGGCGTTAGGTGACGTGTGCTGGGCAGATGCGTGTGTACCCCTGGGTGAGGCTGGGGGCGCCGAAGCTGCTGGGGGAGAGCCTGGCACTCGGTTAGGGAGGCTGCGTTGACCCTCCTGCCCTGTTGTCAGGGGGCCGGCCGTGTCTTTTCTGGGGTCAGTGTTTCCCTGCACCTTCCAGAAGAGCAGTGACCCCTGTGATGATGCTGGAGCCGCAGGTGGGGCCACTCAGACCCTCTGAGTCTTCGGTGTTTCGTAAGTGGGAGGTGCGAGGTCTGGGCCGTCCCAGGACAGACACGTGAGGTGGCATGGAGTGTCCAGGACTCAAGGTGGGGGGATGTCTGCGGGAGAGAACGCCTTGGCTCCGAGGGTCTGTGATGGGGCCCGAGGGTTAGGATAGTGCGTGAGCCATGGGGTGACATTGCAAGCCCCACGTGGTGGACCTTGGGGCGGAGGGAGGTAGAGGTGGTCCCAGAGGGGTGTGGGGACCCCAACCCTCCTGGCAGCCGGTCACCCAGCGCTTGAAGGCACTGTTTTTCTTACTGTGGTTTTAAGTGACAGTGATTCTAATGCTGATGCGGAGAACTGCGCAGTTGAGTGCCGTGCGTCTCCTGAGACAGACGCCCCTGGGGCACATGTTGGCCGTGGTTTTCTCTCTGACTGTAGGTAGCTAGACACGCCCACGGGACTGTCCCAGAAGTGGGTCCTGTGTGATGTTCCGCAGCTGTCTTTTCATGTTGTGCGTCAGGGACACGCATCCCTGCCAGGGCCCAGTGGGAGCACATTCCTCTAGATGGTGTGTAGTGTCCCGGTGGGAACGTGGCCGGTCCGCCGCACCTGTCCCCCGCCAGCGAGTGTCATGCTGCGCAGAGACCCACGCCTGCAGTCTCTGGGTCAGGGGACATGCGTCACAGTATTGGTGCTGTCGGAAGAGACCCTTGCCCAGCGTTGTACGCCCGGCACCCACCCCGTGCCGTCGTGGGTATGGGCGAGGAGAGTTACCGTGTAATCTGCCCATTTTTGCCCACTCCGTGAGGCCGAGTATTCTTGCTGTTTGGTCCGTTGTGGTGTTTTTAGGAATCAAAACAAAACTGGTGTTTTTGGAATTGGTGCCTTTTTGGGCCGTTTTTTATTAAGAATTGTTTTTGAGATTTATCTTTAACCTCTACACGCAAGGTAGGTTGACCGCGTGACCCTCTATCAGGAGACGCGTGCTCGAGGGACGGAGCCAGCCAGGCGCCCCTTGGCCGCTTTTCTAAAGTCTGTGAGACAGTTGTGGCCATAGGTAACTTAGTCAACTTTTTGGACAAAATTTTGTTCATTACCAAAGTTCAGCCTGTGTGGACACGTTTGCTGAGGGAAGACCCCACCCCGTCCCCCATCCGCGGTCTCCTTCGCCAGCCCGTCCCCTGGCAGGTGGCTCTGCCGGGCTGCGTGCCCGCACGTGTGCACATCTGGGTGAGGCTCGTAAACGCAGCATCTGGCGAGTGCCAGCCGTTGCCGTCCTGAGCTTCGGCAGGACGCCTGGGAGAGGGGACCGTGACGTGCGCCGGGGTCCTGACCGAGCCTCAGCCGTGGCCTGCCTGCCCTGGGGCTGTTCTGTGTCTCTGCCATCACGGGCGTGGGGTGGGCGCACGGGCTTCTGTGCGTTTCAGGTGCACGACCTCGTCGTTGGCAACTCTGTCACGCTGTGCGCACCCCAGGTCTGGTGTCTTGTTTACATCAAACGTTTCAGATAGTTCCCGTAACCTTTAGCGTTTGAAAGCATCGACAGCACAGAGAACCGGTTCTCTATGTGCGCGTCAACCACAGAGAACGCCAGCCCCCGATCTTATTTTTCTTGGCCGGTGGCTGTCACGCTGGTGGGCTTGTTTGCAGCTGGTCTGCGGAGTGCGGCGGCTGGGAGCCCCTCTCTCCTCCTGCCTCCTGGAGCAGGCCCTGCAAGACGGCCTGTGTGGGTCGGTCCCGCCCCCAGGGAGCTTACACGGAGGGGACACAGCCTCTGGGAGCCACAGACACTGGGGTGGAGCCTGGGAGACGGGCTCACCTGAGGAGGTGTGGGTGGTCCTGGGACGTGGGCCTCGAGCTGGCTCCAGAGGCAGCGGGCAAACGAGAACGTTCCAGAACGAGGCCCTGTGGTGGGCAGGGGCTCTGCAGCCGGCGTCTCCGAGGTGAGGCTGCAGAGGGAGGCCGCCATGGGAGGGCAGCCTTACCCAGGAGCCGTGGGAAGCCACCGAAAGCCGCTGGGCAGGAGGGCTCCGAACCGTCCCTGCGCCGTCAAGGGAGTCTGAGAGCGCCGCTGCGTGTCCTCGCGCGTCGACGCCCTTGTGGCCTGTGCCCTGTGCTACGGGTAAGCCGGAGTTGCCGCCTCTCACCTGCAGTTTTGGGTTCCCCGTGTTTGGCTCTCACACATAGAGCTGCTGCGGATGACTGTGGGTCAGACGTCGTGAGGGGGAGCACCTCGCGGGCGTGGCGCTGTGGCGCGGGGTGTGCGGGACGTCGCGGGGGCTGCGGGACGCATGCACACCAGCAGCATCGGGCACATCGGGCACGTGGGGTGGATGTGTCCTGCCTTCGCCCGTGTGGCAGGTGTGTTGAGTCACACTGTGACTGAGGAGTCAGCCACCCCTGAGGTGGCAGGCGTGTCGGGGGACCCACCGGGTGCGCTGATTCACGCGCAGGTTTGCTGTCTGTTGCCTTTGGTGAAATGTCTCTTCGCGTCTGCTGCCCATTTTTTGGAGGATTCCGTGTTGTGGATGCCTTTGCTTGGACGTGCGCCTCACGAGGACTTCCTTCCGCCCCGTGGTCTCTCATTCCCTTGGTGTTTCTCGAGGGCGGAAGTGTTTCATCTTTTGACGTCTGCCTTACCGGTTTGTGTCCATGGGTTCTGTTTTTGGGGTTGTGTCTAGACTCCCTCTGCTTAATCCACGGTCCACAAAGACTTTTCCCCTGTTTTCTTCCAGAAATTTAGAGTTCTAGAGCTTATTACATTAGGCCTGGGATCCATTGTGAGTCACTCTCGGTAGACGGCGTGAGGCAGGGGTCCAAGTCCGTGCTTTGTGCCTCTGGAGGTTCCCTTGTTCCCTGTTTGCTGAAGGACTGTCCTTTGCCCGTTGAATTCCTTTGTACCTTTGCCAGAGAGCATCGGTTGTCCGAGTTTGTGCGGGCCTGTTTCTGGACTCCGTTCGGCTCCGTTGGTCTGTTCCAGCGTGGTGCCCGCGCTGACCCGTCTCCTTCTCTGCGGCTTTCTAGCACGTCGTAGAAACTGGCCGTGTTGGCCTCAACTTCGCTCTTTCTTGTGGTGGTTTGGTGACTGTGGGACCGTGGCTTTGTCTGCGAGTTTTAGAATCAGCCTGTCCGCTTCCCCATGGAGGGCGGCTGGGGTACTGGTGGGTTGCGCTGCCTGCTTGTGAGCTGGGGAGACCTGGCTTCTTAACCGCTGGCTTCCCAGCCCGGGAGCGAGGCCTGGCGAAGCTCTTTGCTCTGGTCCCCTGCCGCGTTTCTTTTCCCAGCCGCGTTTGTGGTTTTCAGTGTGCTCGGGTGCCCTAAGGTTTGTGACAATGACGTCTGTGTGTGCAGACGCCGCACGTGCTAGAACATGAAGTGGGTCAGAGGCTTCATCTTCCGCTGGCGATCAGAAACGCAGTAATGTCAGTGCTCCTCACCCTCGAGCAACCACGTTCCCTCCCGTGCCGCTCCTGCTGTGAGCCTTGACTTGCTCCCGTGCACGCAAAGATGAAAACATGCTGCTTTACGACACTAAGCAGGCTTTGAAAGAACGATGCCCCGTGCACACAGATGCCCCGAGGTCACTCCGCAGCATGCACTGCATCCAGCATCGCACTGTCGGCACTGCAGGAGCCCAGGGACAGTTTCCCAGCAATGATGGTCAGCTTGGTGCGGTTTGGGCAAGTGTGGCGAGGCTGCGGCCCTGGGCAGCTGCTTGTGAAGGACTGAAGCCCTGGGACCAAGGTCCTGGTCGTGGCTCACATGTGGATCCTTTGCAACCAGCGCCCCAGCATCCCCCAGCAGCAGCGCAGTTGGGCGCAGCTGGTGTGTGCTGTCCCCTCCACACTGGACCGGGGAGGTGGGGTGTTGGGCCAGGACACAAGAGCCCCGTCCACTTGCGTGCCCGAGCCCCGCTCCCCCACTTCCTGGAGTCACGGTTCCCTCGCGCGTTTCAGAGGCAGGGAGCCACGGGAGCAAGAGGAACTTCTCGGGCCGTGATTTACGTCAGCTTTACCAGTGTCCGCATTGGCTGTGGTGTGGCAGCAGGGCCCAGGGCCGTTACCCTGGGATCCTGGGCCTCGGGGACATTCCTCCTGCTTCTGTGGCCACAGCCTGGGGCCAGAAGGTCCCTGGCCCTCTGCAGCCTCCCCAGGCTCTTCCTCGTGGTTCTGGACTGTGGTGTGTGCGTCTTTCGGAAGTGAAGCCCGCCGCTGTGTTTCGGACTGAGCTTTGCCCCTTTCCTCGGCTCCTGTCCTGGTTCTGGCTTGGGGGACAGTTTCATTTCGCACGTGGGTAGTTGGGGAGGGTTTTGCCTTTTCAGTCTTCGTGGACTCTCGTCCTTGTCTGGCAGATAACGGGGCACTGGAGACCCTCGTGGCAGTGAAGGTGGTCTGGTCCCTCTCAGCCGGGCGACCATTCCCTGCTCCTGTCATCACAGCCCCAGCCGTCCCCCCGAGGGAGGTGGCCTCCCAGGCCTGCGTGTGAAGGGCGTGGCCGGCCCTGGCCAGCCAGGGGGGGGGGGTGGGGTGGTGGCGCCCGCAGCTCCCGGAGCTTGTGCGGAGGCGCTCCCCTGAAGTGATGTCTTCCAGGTGGAGGTTCCCAGGCGAGTCCGAAATGCCCGTTTAATTTGTAGTGTAGCTCTGGCTGACCTACATTTTGGTTAAAAATACAGTAAAAACTGTTGGTATGAAAGGGATCACGGAAACTGTAACGTTTGGTAAAAACCTTGAGTTTATCTTAAACTGTGGTGCTTGAGGGAAGGATGGGGTCCGTTCTGAAGAGCTGGCCGTCTGCTCCACGCTGCGTGGCGGGAGAGGCGGTGGGGATATCCCGCGTGGGGTGTCCCGGCCTCCCCCACACCTGGTGCCAGGGTCTCGTGCGGCTGAGCGTGGGAGACCCGGGCTCTGCCAGACCGCGTGGCCCTTGGAGCTGCTGGTGGGCGCCGACGCGGTGCTTGGTGATTTTAAAATCTGAGCTTTCACAGTAGCGAAACCCAGAAAATAGCCCCATAGCGTAAGCAATAAAGACATTATACATTTGTCTTGGATGAAGTATCGTGGAGCTCCTGGAAACTCTGTTTTTGAAGCGAGTTCAGTGACGTGGGCACGACGTGCGGCACGAGTGGCCACGGCCTGCGTTCTCGTCCCCCGGCCGAGCACAGGTCTTCCGCGTGCACGGTGGCTGGAGGGCGCGGGATTTCAGATCTCTGCTGTCTGGGTGCGTCTCTGAGTTTCTCAGGTTTGCTGCACAGACGTGCTGTTCCCAGCAGGGCATTACCGTTATGAAAAGAGAGCACCCGAGTTCTTTTCTGTCTGTTTGATCGGGATGGCGGCTCGTGCAGACGGGCTGCGTGTCCTGAGCGGAGGCCCGCCCGTGGCTCCTGACTTGTCTGTGAACTGCCTCCTGCCTCCTGGGGTTGGCCACCTTGGCCGGACAGGCTCTGAAGGGTCTTCAGAAAGGAAAGGAGTGTTTTCTGTGTCTGCGCCCCGGCGGGGAAGTGCGTGGTGGGCGGTCCTGCTCTGGGCATCGAGGGCGTGTGTGTGCCGAGCGTGGTTCCGTCGTGTTTGCGAAGGAGGCACTGTGGTGTGTCAGGTGGTCCCTCTTGGCTCCACGCTGGCCTCGGGGGCCCCATCTGTAAGGGGACAGTGGGCCACAGCCACGGGAGCCCCTCCCTGAACCCGTCTTGCGCTAGCAGAGGGGTGGGCAGGGGGTAGCCTCCCGGGGCTGACTTGGAGACAGAGTTATGTTTCTTGGTCTTTTCAAGAATAGATGCCGCCCAGCAGCTTGTCTGTTTGACATGAGTGATCACAGCGGGAGTTTACAAGATCCGGGACTGAGATTGTGTCGTTCAAGTGTGGCGTTGGATGAAGTTTGACGCGGCCGTCGGCGCTGTGATTGTCGGGCCATCGCGCTCTCCGTCTGGCCGGTGAGGGTGGCGCAGCATAGCCGGGGGCCTGGGAGGCAGCGTGTGGCCAGCACAGCGCCCGTCCCCACGTGCACATGGCCTCCCCTAGGCCTCTGGAGCCGCGTGGCTGTCCTTGGGGTCACGGTCGCTCGGGGCCTCGCTGTGGCT
The DNA here is from genome assembly GCF_011764305.1 of Mustela putorius furo. Classification (NCBI taxonomy): domain Eukaryota; kingdom Metazoa; phylum Chordata; class Mammalia; order Carnivora; family Mustelidae; genus Mustela; species Mustela putorius. The sequence continues at coordinate 25,027,448 of NW_025422115.1, read as the reverse complement.
GTGTGGCCGGTCACTTCGGAGCAGTTGCCTCCCCTTCTCTGCAGTTGCGTCTGTCACTCTCCCTTGTCTGCTTACGTCCCCACTCGGATGTACTTTGAGTGCCAGCCTGAGGTGACGTCATCTGCGGAGGGTCCCCGGGTTGCTTCCCTCTCTGACTTGGCTTGTCACCACGGGCACGCTGCACAGCGGTGGCCGTCTCGCACTGCTCTGGCGCCTGGCGCGCCCCCTGTGCTCCACCGCTCTGGTCCCGTGGCTGTCGTGTGACTGTTTCTTACTCAAATCTTGTGTGAAGCTTCGTGGAGGTGGCGCTTGGAGCAGAGCGGCGGCTGACCCGGGGGCACGCGCATCGCCGTGGCGCTGACCCGCCTGACGCGGGGGCGACGTCCCTCGTCCCTTCCCCGTGGCCTCAGCCACTAGCTTCCGGAGGAGTCCGTGCAGGGAAGGAGCGGGGTCTCCGGCCGGAAGAGCGACTGGTGACGAGGGACGGCGGTCCTGGGAGGCTGGCTCGGGAGGACGTGGCCGGGCCGCGCTCTCCGGCTCCGTGGTGTGCTCGCGGGCTCCTGGGCCGGGAGCCTTCACAGTGGGTTGCTCGCGGCCGCCGGTTTCTGTTTTGTTTTGTTATTAGATTTCAGCGTGGTTTGCCGTAGAAGGGGGTTTTAGAGGGAGGCTTTTGTGGCCTAAATGTGGTTCCTCTGGATCGAGGGTCTTAGATGGGAGCCCAGGAGGAGGCTGTCAAGTTTCCATGTCCCTCTGGCTGTCGAAGGAGCCAGGGCCCAGAGGTTCAGGGGCTCCTCGTGGCCTCCCTGGGGTGGCTCGGGCTCCGGTTCGGTACAGGAGGGAAAGTCCTGACGCTGCGTGGTGTGAGGCTCGCGGGAGGCTCTCGGGCAGCCCTTCCTTCTTGGGGAGAGCCGCCTCAGTCCTGTCCGCGGCGGAGACGCGTCCTTTCCCGCTGGGGCATCACTGCCCTGGGCTTCTGCAGGCCTTGCGTGAGCAGGAGTGTGCTGCTCCTTACGTACTCTGTCTTGGGAAACGGAAGAGTTTGACACAAAAGCAGACTATTTCTCGTGGAATCGACAACGTAATTGTTCGCTGGTTCTCGAAGCGGAGATGAATGCCAGATCTGACTGGCGGGACTTGTTTCCAGTGACGTAGCTGCAGCCCCGGGAAGTGAGCCTGCCCGCCGTCTCTGTGTTCGCGTGTGGGGCGTCCAGGTTAGCTTCCGCCGCGGTGCCACCCCCGCACCCGGGAGGAAGTCCTGTTCCAAGGAGGACTGCTGGCTTCAGGGTTCGTAGGACCCTCGGCCGTGGGCGGACTGTGCCTCTCAGGGCCCAGCCCAGCCCGCTGGGCAGGAGAAGTGATGGAGGAGGGGCCGACGGACCAGTTACTTCCACGACTCCTGCTGCCCTAGGATCCTGGCCGCAGCCGGGAGTCGTGGCGTGAGTGCGTGGCTGTCCTGGTGTGGATGGTGCCTGGCCGTGGGGCCCTGCCGCTGGCTTCCGCCCCGGAGGGTGCGTGGCCCTTGCTGCAGGCCGGTGCCGTTGGCCATGGGGCAGGTGGTGTGGCCTGCAGAGGCTTTGCTGCCGGGCTGACTGCTGGAAGGAAGACTCACCTGCTGCTGGAGTCCCGTGGAGAAACCTCGCGTGCTCTCCCGTCTCGGAGGCCGTCTTCACTGGCAAGTGGGCTTCGAAGTTCAGAGACTCTGTCTGGCTTATGGCTTCTGCTTGCTTCTCCGAGCTGTCAGGCTGCCCAGTGACAGGGTCGGCCCCTTCACCGGCCGTGTGCAGGCGGCTTGTCTCCTGACGCCACGTCTCCTTTGTCCCCAGGTATGGTCCTCGTGCGGAGCGAGAACGGGCAGTTGTTAATGATCCCCCAGCAGGCCTTGGCCCAGATGCAGGCCCAGGCCCACGTGCAGACCCAGCCCCAGACCAGCATGGCGGCCCGCCCCGCGACCCCCACAAGTGCCCCTCCCGTCCAGATCTCCACCGTCCAGGTGAGTGCATGCGTGCCGGGTGGTGGCGGCCCCTGGGGAGTCTGCAGGCGACCTGTGAGGGCAGAGAGGGGCGGCCACATGCCTCTATTGGGAGGCTCAGGGAGCTGGTGCTGCATCCGTGCTCCGCGAAACCGTGGCTTGGTGGCCTGGACTCCGTCCTGTCCTATCCTCTGCTGTGACTCTACCTCCTGTGCCTCAGTCTCCCCTTCTGCAAAGTGAACCCCGCGTACGTCAGCTTTTCCTGTTGCGGAGGCACGTGGGGGCATCAGGAGATTGTACGCCTCCCCTCCACATGTGTTAGGCCTTTGGGGTTAGCTCAGGGATCTCTACCCGGAGACCTAGGTGGGGGCACGGTCCCCCAGTGCTGACACGTCTTGTCCACACCCCGGCTTCCGTCTGAGTGCGTGCTGGCACGCTGCCCAGGTCTCTGTCTCCCAGACCCTTTCTGCTGGGGCTGTGAGTCTGTTGTTCTGACTAGTGAGCCAGTGAGTACCTGAGGTGGACACCGGCGGGGGCTCGGCATCCCTGTGATACTGGCTGCGTCCCCATGGTGGTGAAGGCCCACGGTGCAGACAGAGGCCTTGGGTGGGCTGAGAGAGCCATGTGGTGCTCCGTCGCTGAATACCGGGGACAGCTGGGAGCAGTGCGCCCCAGGCCCGTGGGGTCGTGGGAAGCCAGGTGCACGCTCTAGTCCGACCGCCCGTGCCTCGTGCCGGGCCTCGTGCCGCCTTCCCCTTGACTTGAGGTGTCAGTGGGTGGCCCGGTCGCACCTTTCCCCCTCGTCTGCAGCGCTCTGCCCCCCGCCCACGCAGGGGACACGTGCTTCTTGGTTCCTTAGTGCTTGCGAACAGGCGTGCAGGAGGCGCGCCCAGGGACGGTTCCGGATCCTCGCTTTCTTGACAGCCCGTGGCTGGTAGACTTGGCTGAGGAGGCCCAGCGATAGCTCTGTCACCGCACACGTGTCACAGTACGCACGTGGTCGGTCACATGCTTTTCCTCTGCTAAGAAGCGCTGCGAGTTGGGGTGGCCCTGCTGGCGACCGTAGCTTGAGGCCTGATGTGCCGCGGTGTGCGGGTCTGTGCCAGGGCGGGGAGCCCGCCGCGCAGGCCGCAGAAGTCGCTGTCCCTCGTTTCTCCTGTCAGACGACGCTCACTTGTTTCTCAGGCACCTGGGACCTCCATTATTGCGCGGCAGGTGACCCCGACGACCATAATCAAGCCAGTGTCTCAGGCGCAGACGACGGTTCCGCCCACCACGGCGCTGCAGCGCTCGCCCGGAGTGCAGGTGAGGGGCCGCGGGCGCGGTGGGGGTGCTGGCGGGGCCTCGCGGGGCACGTGCCGGGTGCTGAGCCGAGCGTCGGGAGGCCGGCGTCCTGAAGACAGCGTGTTTCCTCCCAGTGCTGACAAAGGACAGGTCAGGGTTCCTTTTCTTTGGAGCCACGTGGATTTTCCTAGTGGCAGCGAGTTGAAAAGCTTCCCGCTCTGCCGGAGGTGTGATGAGACGCGTCGCTTGTTGACGCTTGGTTGAGGCACCTGTGAGGCCGAGGAACCCGTGGTGCGGACGGTGCGGGCCCGGCTCTCGTCGCCCTGTCTGTGCGGGGGCGAGGATGGGGTCCCATTGGGGAACGGGGTTCCCGTTGCTCAGGTGTGTCACTTGAGTCAGGGGCTTCCAGAACTGGCCGTGGCCCGTGTGCTGGCCACCTGGCTGCCCTGCCCCCGGCCCCCCCCAGCCCATGCCCTCTGCCAGGGACGAAGCCCGGTTCCAGAGACGCTCCGTGTCGGCCTGCTGGGGTTGGTGTGCGTGTTTGTTCTTAAAATGGTGTCTTCAGCTGCGGGGGGGCAGGTGCTCCCGAGGAGGCCCCGAGCCCTCTTGGCGGGTGGTTTGGCTAATGCCGACGGCTCAGCCTCTGATCTGGAAAGCCGAGAAGGGCGACCGTGCACCGGCGAGGCCGGCCGCGCATCATAGCAGCTGCTCTGGGTGGTGAGGTCGGAGCCGCTTGAAGGCGCATGGTTCTGAGCGGTTCTGCTCTGAAGGTGTTCGTGCGTGTCCGCCACACGTGCGGGGTTTTCAGCTTTACCACTCGGTGCCGGGTGTCTGCCAGGCGCCGGGACTGCGCGGCCGTCGCTTGTTGCTGTGCGTCCCCAGCGTGGTGCTCGGGGTAGGCTCTGTTCCTGCTTCCCGAGAGCGGTCCGAGATGGGAGCCCCGGGGTGCGGGGTGTCCGGGAGGTGGCTGTGGTCCGGGGCTCCTGTCCCTCCGGCGGCTTCTTGTCTTGTGCCGTTCGGTGTCCGTGTGGGTGACGTTGCTGTCCGAGGCAGCGGGAGGAGCCCCCAGAGCTACGTGGTGGCCTTGCGTGTGGCTGGAGCGCTCTGGACGCTTCTTTGGTTCGCTGTCCGCATGCCGGGCTCTGTCTGTTGGGCACGTCTTGAGTTGCAGTTACAGCGTGAGGCCACTTTTCTGACAAGGTCCTGAAGCTCGCGGTGTGTTTGGCATCACAGTGAGTGGAAAGTGACTGATTGAAGTAGGCAGGCCCCATCTCTGCACCCTACAGGGGAACGCGGATGTGCCAGGCTGTTGGAAGAGAGAGTGAGGGGTTTATCTTGAGGTAGAGAGAAACCCCGACAGGATGGAGGTGGCTGGGCTCTTTGTGGGCATCAAGAAGCAACCCCTGTCCCCCTGGCTGCCCGGAGCCAGCTGCTTGGTGTGGCCCGCCATGCTTTCTTCCTCTGTAGCGTGCGGTGGTTCTGGCTGCAGCGGTGCTGTGTGTGACAGAGGACACGGGCCGTGAGGAGTGAGCTTGCCATCTCCTCCTGCTCACACTCGTCGCTGGAGACCAGAGTCTGCAGCCGGGATCCCTTGGGGCTGGGCGGACTGTGCTGGGGCTGGCCGAGCTGGCGGGCACTGTGGCGGAGCGGACAGGCTGCACACAGCTGTGCTCGGGGACGCTGAGTCCCCGAGCAGAAGCCGCGAGAAGGTGGTGCTGACAAAGTTGGAGGGACGTGCAAGGCTATGTTTATGAGTCAGATGTGTCTAGTGAGACAAACCAGTGAATACTCTCGCGGTGTCTCACGTGGAAGGAAACCTCGGGGCTCCCCAGGGCTGCAGTTCGTGTCGCCGGCGATGTCGGTGTCCAGCCGGCCTTGGCTTCCGTGAGTGTGTTCAGTCACGTGCTGCCCCTGCTCACACCTGCTCCCCTCCAGCACACGTCCACTCTGAAAGCCCCTTTCCCTGATGTTTCTCGATGAGACCCGCTGATGCAGAGCACAGTGGCCGGTCAGGTGGTGGAGGTGCTGCCTGCCCCCCGCCACCTGCCCTGAGGTGATGCTGGTGACCACCTCGCGTCCCCAGCCTTCCCTGTGTCTGGCCTTTGCACGAGTCAGGTGACACATTTTCAGCTGTAGTTTCTCTGTTTGGCTTTTCGTTTCTGGGGGAAAAGCTGATTTATGAGGGCGGCTCGTACACCAGGCTGGGCCCTGCTGGGCCATGCTGGGCTTCCCGGCTCGCTTCCCCGGCCAGGCGCACCGTCTCCCTTTCCTCAGCGTGCGGGTCTGGGGCCCTGGGGCTCCTGTCTGGGGCTCTGCCTGCTGTGGGGTCTGGTTTCCTTCTGGGCACGTGAGGCCCGTGTCCGCAGCGCCTGTGCTCACCTCGCATCTTGGACTCTTGTAGCCTCAGCTGGTTCTGGGTGGCGCGGCCCAGACAACGTCCCTCGGGACGGCGACGGCTGTTCAGCAGACGGGGACACCTCAGCGAACGGTCCCAGGGGCCACTACCACCTCCACAGCTGCCACGGTGAGTGCCCCCTTCGGGGGTGGGAGAGAGGCGCCTCGGGCTCCTGCTGCCCTCGTCCGCCTGCCCACAGCCTGCCTTCCTCCTGGGCCTGGGGACCTTGGCCTCCTCAAGGCGGGGTGTGAGGGCAGCGGCCTCAGAGGGGCAGCGGGCAGGCCCTGTCCCCTTGCTAGGCTTTCAGGCTGTGCAGAAGTCCACCGTGAGAGGAGCCCTAGCAGTGGCCTTTGAGGACAGGGCCCGTGGACTGTACGGAGGCTGCCGTCTGTGGAGCAGTGCCGCGTTCCCTTTAGTCACACAGTGTCTCGAGCGTCCTCTGGCCCCCGGGGTTGGACTTTATGGGCCTCCCTTCTCTCATTTTGCTGCCCAGCACTTTCCGTTCTCTTCAGTAGCTGGGTTTAATTTCATTCCTTGTAGTGTGTGCTTAGAGAGGAGCTTTTCTGTACGGCGCCGCGGCGTTGTGCGGAACTTCTTGCGGGTCCCTCTGGGTCCCGGCCGCGGGGGTTCTCCCACTTAGCATTCCGAGGGTCGAGCTGCCGGCCGAGCGGGCGCGGACGTCACCGTGCCCTCGGCTGGCGAGCCGACCTCACCGGCAGCCTCGCGAGAGTCCTGCACTTTCTGGGGAAGAAGTCCATGCTTCGTGGACGCGGATGCGCGTTTCCATTTGCTGGGGCCGCGCTGGAGACCCGCCTCACCGCTCCTTCACTCGGGTCTTTTTAACTTGGATCCAGGAAACCATGGAAAACGTGAAGAAATGTAAAAATTTCCTGTCTACGCTAATAAAGCTGGCTTCGTCTGGCAAACAGTCCACGGAGACCGCCGCTAACGTGAAGGAGCTCGTTCAGAGCCTGTTGGTAAGAGCACAGCCCCAAGCCCCAGCCTGAGCGTGTCTGGGGGACACACGGGGCGGGGCGGGCACCGAGCAGGGGATGTCCCGCCGCAGGTGTGCGTGGCCCTGCCGGGCGCTCAGCCTGGGCTGGCTGTCTGGGGACCTCACAGGCAGGCTGCTGTGGGGGCCTGTGCCCCGCACCCCGACCCCATGCAACCTCGGCGATCGCCAGCCTGGCCTGCTGCCCGGGGCATCCACTCGCAGAGAGCAGGCCCCATTGATGGCCACTGGAAGGTGTCTGGTCGGCCTCAGGAGCATTTTTAAATGCACCTGATAGAGGGTGTTTTACAGGCTTTCTCTCATGTCTCTGCTCTAGTGTCTAAGATGGAGATTTGCAAACCCGCCACAGGCAGGAAGCAGAGTCTGTGAGGCCCCGTGTCCCGTCTCCAGGCTTCCCCAGTGACTGAGTCAGACCCAATCTTGCAGCTGCTGCGCCTCTGCCCGCCGCCCCTCCTTCCCAGGCCCACACATGACGCGGCACGGACGGGCCCTTGTTAAAGACCCCTGCCACAGGTGATCGGCGCAGCAGCGTAGGGACCCCCTGGGGCCCTCGAGAGCCTGGCTGCCACGCACGGTCCTGGCTGCCTCCCCCGCTGCCTGCGGCCGCTCCAGCCGCGGCTCCGTCAGCCATGGGCGCCGTGCCCAGCGCTGTCTCCTTCGGCCCGATGGTCCCTCCTTGCTCTTCTCTCTCCTTGTAGCCCCTTTGTTGACGAAACCTGGTGCTCCGATGTCTGGTCTGTGAACCTTTCTGTCTGTGCTGCTGGGGTTTCGGCTCAGGTTCTGGGCTCGCCGGGCCTTCCTTCCCAGTGCAGCCACCCGAGAGTGGGTGGCAAAGGGGAGACCCTCGCCCCTGGGGTGACGAGCTGAGAGACAGTCATTCTCAGAGATGCCTCTGGCTCCTCTGAGGGGTGGCCCTGTGCCCTGCTCGTGGCCCGTGCGAGGTGTTGTCCGGAAGGAAAGCTGTTGCATTCCCGCAGGAACATGATTCTTTCAGACCGTGGGCTTAAATATTTTCAGGGAACTGAGAGATTGAAAACTGATCTTACCTCCCAAGAGAAACAAGAACTCCTGGCTCTTTGCTATATTTGTAACAATTCCACCTTCTAATGAAATTTTTTTTTAATATTTTATTTATTTATTTGACAGAAAGAGAGACTACAAGTAGGCAGAGAGGCAGGCAGAGAGAGAGGGGGAAGCAGGCTCCCCGCTGAGCAGGAGCCCGATGTGGGGCTCGATCCCAGGACCCTGAGATCATGACCCGAGCTGCAGGCAGAGGTTTTAACCCACTGAGCCACCCAGGTGCCCTCTAATGAAAATTTTTAAGGAAATCAATGTCTCTGTCTTTCATCTCCGCAGTCCCTTGTCTGTAGTCCGCACTCCCCGACTGCCGCTCGAGGAGCTGCCGGCTCTCGCTGTCCCTTGTCTGTAGTCCGCACTCCCCGACCGCTGCTCGAGGAGCTGCTCTCGCTGTCCCTTGCTTCCCGGATGGTCCGGCACGGCACCCCCATCTCCCCTCTGTGCTCTTGTCAGGGCCAGGACCCCTGTTCTGCCCTTGTCACAGCCCTTGTGGTGCTCTGGATAGTGCTGGCAGCTCCCTCTCTGACATTAGCATTCATTAGCTTGGGGCTTGCGACATGGATGCCAGACAAGAGGGCACAGGTCAGGCAGAAGCTCATGTTCTCCCGTGGGGCCCAGGTGCTGGCCTGGCCTCGAGGATGGCTTGTGATATCCCAGCCCTGCTCCCCTCTCTTTCCCTCCCCACCCTCAGACCACACTGGCTTTGGTTTCTAGAACAGAGTCATGCCTCCTGCCGTGCCCTGGGCTTCCTCCCGGAGGCGTGGTGTGGGTCTTTGGTGTAGGTCATTGTCTCTTCTGGTGACGGTGTCCCTGACTTCTCCTGTGCTGTCCCCTCTGTTCCCACCCAAGACTTGGCAGAAAGGACACTGATTGCCACTCAGGACACCAGCACATGCTGAATTACGGGATGTGTGTGTTCACTTCTGTTCACAGGAGAATGTTGTTGTGGTTTTGTTTTTAAGGATGGAAAGATCGAAGCAGAGGATTTCACTAGTAGATTATACCGCGAACTTAATTCTTCACCTCAACCTTACCTTGTGCCTTTCCTGAAGGTAATTGTGCAGCCCCTGTGCAGCCTTGTGCACGGGTAGGTGGAGGGGGAGGGGAATGTGGTGTCCCCGCTGGGCTTGAGGGCGGAAAGTGCCCTGTGATGCTCATGAAGGTTCTCATCAGGAGGCTCTTCTGTGCGATGGGAGACCCCTGACCCGCGCCTGCAGAGGGGGTGGGGAGACGAGGTCAGGGCGGGGGGGTCACCGGTGGGGAGCAGGGGCTTGGGGCATCAGGGTGCTGACACCCCCGCGGTTGAGTGGCGGCTCGGTCTCCGAGCAGCAGGTTTCTGGGTCTGTGAGGAGGAGCGCCAGTGCCCGGGCCCCGCCAACCCTGCATCTGTCTTTCTGCCCAGAGGAGCTTGCCTGCCTTGAGACAGCTGACCCCCGACTCCGCAGCCTTCATCCAGCAGAGCCAGCAGCAGCCGCCGCCTGCCTCGCAGGCCACCACCGCCCTCACGGCCGTGGTGCTGAGCAGCTCGGTCCAGCGCACGGCCGGGAAGACGCCAGCCACCGTGACCAGCGCTCTCCAGCCCCCTGTTATCAGCCTCACGCAGCCCACACAGGTTGGCGCTGGCAAGCCGGGGCAGCCCACGCCGCTGGTATGAAGGCGAGAGCCTTGCCTGTCCCCCCGCTGCCCACCTCTTAAAGCCTTTGGCCACGGCTCAAGGAGGCCTCCTCATGGGAGGCAGGAGAGCTCCGGCGGGGGAGGCGTGGGTGCTGCCCCAACTGTTCGAGCATGAGCCGGAGGCCAAGGTCCTGCGAGTCTGGGCTCGTTCTCAGGAAGACGAAGGAGACCTGTGGGCTCCGAACCCACGGGCCTGTCCCCTGTGTCGTTGGGGATGTTCGGGCTTTAAACAGACATGGTGTGTTTGTAGGGACTCTTTAGCGGGATGTCACCTTTGCTTAGGAGCAGTGGCCCCCGGTCAGGAAACCGCGTGTGCCTGGTGGCAGTGGTCAGGCAGAGTGTGGGGGATCTCTTGTCTTGTCTCGTGGCCTCGAAGCCAGCTGTGCAGCCACAGTTCGGGCCCCGGTGGGCTAGAGCTGCAGGTTGCCGGTCAGTGATTCACGGCGCGGGTCCAGGGCTCTGGGCTCCGCAGCTGGAGGAGGGAGGTCTTTGCTGGCAAGAGCGTGTAACTGTGCTCGGTGTCTGGGCTCCCCAAAGGAGATGAGGAAGTTCGCCGTTTTTGTTTTTAAACTTTCAAGGGGATTTTGTTCCTTGAAGTTGAAAAATCTCCACTGCACAGGCCCCTTGTCACTTGATAGCGGGTTGTAAAACGTGTTTAATTGTAGTGGCCACTTAACTGAGTAGACGAGCAGCGTCCGCTGGGCTCTTTGCCCCCTGCTCAGGCAAAGCCTCTGTCTTCGCGCCGACGGTGGTCATGGAGGCTTGGAGCTGGTGGATGAGAGCTTCTCGCCTGCAGGGCTGGGAACTTCATTGCAGGGTCGGGGTGGGTGGGCACGCGAAGGTGTGTGTGAGAAGTCAGGGCTCTCTTTCATCCCTTTCAGGCGGAGGGGCAGAGATTTGCAAGCGTAGGGCTGCCCTGACCACCGGGGCTCATCTGCGCAGGCGCGGCCTCAGAGAGAACCGGGTCGGTCGTCGTCTTCCCTTGAAAGCTTTGGGCTTCGGTGCGTGGTTGTGAACGGACTGACCGGTGCTGGTGGTTTAGGGTCAGGGGCCGTCCCGACCAGCAGGGTCGCTTCTGCGCTCCACTTCCCTGGTCCTGCCGGGCGCGCTATGGCTGTGTGGGGGACTGCAGTGCGGTCCGGCCCGAACCTGGCCCATTCCCTGCCTTGAAGCCTGTTGAGACGTAAATCTCCGCCTTTCCCCTGAGTTTATGGCCTGACCTGATGTGCAGCACCTCGGGGCGGTAGCTGCCTTGACTCTCCCGCTGGTGTGGGTCTTCATAGGGTTGTTGCGGAGACAGTTTGGTTGTGGGGCACTGCCGCCCCTTCGGTGAGTGTCCCATAGTCCGGGGCATACACAGCTGGACGCCTTCGTGGCATTTAGAGATGGGCGCTTCTCTGTGAAGCTCGGAGTGCTGCTGTGTGTGGGTGTGGTGCTACACCGGCCACAGGGCCTTAGACGGCTGGCTCCCCGAGCGGAGGCACGGGCGGGAGTGTGCCCCCACCGACAGGGCTGCAGGCTGGGCCGCGCCGCGCGGGCTTGTGATCTGGGGCAGTATGGACATGGCCGGGGCTGGACTCTGCTCTGGGGGTGTCTCCCTGAGCGAGCCTTGCATGTGTTGTGGACAGGTCCTGATGGGGAGGCATTTGGAGAAGTTCTTCGTCAAGTGGGACCCTCGGGGCAGGACTTGGGAAAGCCGACCTCCCCCTGGTGTAGAAGGCGGTGCGCCTCTTAGAGTCCGTGGAGGAGGGAAGACGCGCCCTGCAGCCCCCAGCAACTGTATCCCCCCTGCTGGGAGTGGGGGGAGGCGTGTGTCCCACGCCGGACCGTGGAGTCAGCCCGCCTCCTCCCTGCACTGACTGCAGGACCGCAGGCCCCACGGGCGGCTCCGCCCCGAGAGCTCACCTCCACTGCAGTCCCTGACGGGGGGTGGGGGGTGGAGGGTGGGGGGGGTGTCCCGTTCCCGGCGGGCGTCCGGCCGGGGGCTGGGGTGTGTGTTGGCGGCTCTGCGAGGGGGAGGGGACGCGCTGATGGGCCCTCGGCTCTGCCCAGGTGATCCAGCAGCCGCCCAAGCCCGGAGCGCTCATCCGGCCGCCACAGGTGACGCTGACGCAGACGCCGATGGTGGCGCTTCGGCAGCCGCACAGCCGCATCGTGCTCACCGCGCCGCCGCAGATCCAGCTGAACCAGCTGCAGCCGGGTGAGGGCTCCTGTGGGCCAGGGGGGCTGCCTCGGACTTGGTGGGCAGGGGGGTCCAGGGTCAGACTCCGCTAGACCCGCTGGTTCTGCCCCAGGCCTTGCCTGCCCTGGGGGTTTTAGGAGAGGAGACACCGGAGTCTCTGCCATTGCCCACGGTTTCGGGTGGGTCTGGTGCTGAGAGCCGCTGAGTGGCGACGGGTGAGCGGGGCTGCCCCCACCGGGCTCAGAGCCCGCTGAGGCGTGTGCAGCGCCCGTGGCGTGCCGGTGGGTATACCGTCGGTGTCTTCCGCTGCAGTCCCCGTGGTGAAGCCCGCCGTGCTCCCTGGAACCAAAGCGCTCTCTGCCGTCTCGGCTCAAGCAGCTGCTGCGCAGAAAAACAAACTCAAGGAGCCTGGGGGCAGCTCGTTTCGGTAAGGAGCGGGCCTGCTCGCCCTGAGCACAGCGACCCCAGGCTGTGCAGCGGGTGGGGGTCTGTGCCCGGGGCCGGCCTTGCCCACAGCGAGGGCCTCTCTAACCTCGATACCGTGCTCTTCGCACGCTTCATTTTGACCTGCATGTGCACGTTTCCCTGCAAAGTCAGCGCAGGGAGGTTTGCTGCAGATGCGCAGCAGAGCAGCGCCCTTCGGTGTCCGAGTTCACAGCAAAGCTGTCGCTGTGAGGTCACATCGCAGCGTTCTGAGTGCGTCGTGCTATAGCGCAGAGCGCCTCCCTTGCCCTTCTTTGAACTTGGAAACTTCTGGAAATGCTGTCCCAAGGGCGCTCGATGAGCAGCGGGGCTAGGGGCTGCAGGTTAGGGACGCAGAGTACAAAGGCTGTAGGGTTAACGTGGGTGATGGTAAAGCCGCGGGGGAGGCCGTGTGTCTTGGGTTTTCCTGGGGCTGCCCCCTCCCAGACGGCATCCCGGAAGCTGTTGGTCAGTGGAGCAGGGTTGGCGTCAGTGGGGTGTGGAGGGCCAGTGCCCGGTGGGGCGGGGAGCTCATCCCTGAGGGAGGGGCGCACCTGCAGGTCCGAGAAGTAAGAGAGCAAGGGCCGCTGGGAACCCGGGTGTCTTCCTGCAGAGGGAAGGGAGTTAGGACGGTCCCCATGGTCTGGGGTGAGCTTGGGGTTCAGTGTCTGGACGCACACGGGAAGGAGAAGAGGCTCGGCGCCCTGGGCCCTGGATCGGAGGTGAGCACACCTGGCGCTCAGACCCCATCTTCTGAGAGCTGCTCTGTTCTCACCACCCAGACGCCCGAGAAAGGCTGGTCCTGGGGTCTCTGCTGGTGCATCTCGTTAGGTCAGAAAGCAGTGCCGGAACTGACAGAAGTCACTGGAAGGGCCTCCTCCCCACTGCCCCTGTCTGTAGTGACAGACTCAGTTACCGGCTGAGACAGGAAAGCACAAGCCCATGGGAATGCATAAACGGGAAGCTTAGGAGGACGGGGGAGCCCACAGGGACCCCCGAGGCCTGGAGCTCGAAGCACGGCAGGAAGGGACCAAGGAAACCCAGTCCTCCACGGGGCTCGCGGGACATTCTTGTCACAAGGGATGTGGCTGTCCAGCGGGGACACAGACAAGCCGAAAGATGCCTGGCCTGTGGCCGTGCGGGTGTCGCGGGCACGAGAGCCAAGGAAAGGCTCGAGAACGTTCCAGGCTAAGGAAGCTGAAGAACCCCGCGGAGGGGTGGCTGTGAGCGTGGCTGGTGGCCTGCTTGCAGAGGTCGCCCGGCTGTGTCGGGGATGACGCCCGTGGGCGCAGGGAGCCCCCAGGGGTGTTCTGGGGTGGGGTGGGGGAAGGAAGGTTGGCAGCTTCCCTGCAGGTGTTTCAGGAAGAAAAGAGCCCTTCCCGCCCCAAACTCCCGCTTTTCCGTAACTGCGACTGTTTCAAGAATAAGTTGATGTTCTTTGACTTTTTAAAGAAAGGTTTCACTTGGGACAAACTCCTGGAAGCTAGGAGGGTAGCGTTCCTGGGTTTTGCTCCCTCAGTGTAGCCCTGCCTAGGGGAGTCCTCTGTGCACGTCCTCATGCCAGGACTCCTGGGCGAGCTTAACCCCTGCGGGTCTTTCTGTAGGAGAACCATGTCACCTTGAGAGAAGAGCGCTAGGCTTCCTTGTTGAGGTGACGCCACAGTGCTGGCGGGAGCTGGCGGGACACATGCCTGGAGGGGCATCGGTGTGCTTTCTCCATGGGTCCCCCTAGGGCAGGCCCCCCGAGGGCACCTCCTGGCGCAGCCTGCGCTCAGCCAGCGTTCTCTTCTCCGAAGGGATGACGACGACATCAATGATGTGGCCTCGATGGCGGGAGTGAACCTGTCCGAAGAAAGCGCACGGATATTAGCCACGAACTCTGAATTAGTGGGCACGCTGACACGGTCCTGTAAGGACGAGACCTTTCTCTTACCAGCGCCTTTACAAAGAAGAATCTTAGAGATAGGTATGTGGGCGTGCTGCCGCCCTCGCGGGCCCCCGGTCTGCCCGCCAGGCCGTAATCCTTCATGCGGGGCTGCCCTCGGCGGTGGCTTCCCAGCGGGGCGTGTGGGCCCCAGCGAGCACACCCGGTGCCTTGTCCTGCCTTTTGCCTGTGTCCTGCACGGTTGGTGCCGGTGGTTCGCAGGTAGTGGCAGCGGTGTAGACCACCCCCTCCCACTCCGAGGGGTGCGCCTGGGCTGCCCTCACGTTGCTGCGGGCAGTGAGTCGTGGGCATCTGTAAAGTGTCGCTCACCCCCAGGGAGAAAACACGGCATCACGGAGCTGCACCCAGATGTAGTGAGTTACGTGTCCCACGCTACACAGCAGAGGCTACAGAACCTTGTAGAAAAGATATCAGAAACGGCTCAGCAGAAGAACTTCTCTTACAAGGTAATGCGCTGTCCCCCTACGCTTTCCTGCACCAGGTGCCGGGGGCAGCACGAGTGTCTCACCGAACTCCGTGTCGGGAAAGATGCTGCCACTCTCGGCCCATAGGGATCTCTGGCGCTGTGTGCCCGGCCAGCGGAGGAAGCCCAGCCTGCATGAGGGCACCCGGCAGGGGTCTAGCCTGGGTTGGGGCTGGGGTGGAGGTGGTGAGCCCAGCTTCGGAGGCCGTGGGGCCTCTGCCGGTTCTGCCCTGCGCTCCTGCGGTTGCCGGCCAGCCAGGGGGCACGCCCTAGGGGCGCAGGCTCACACCTGCTCCCGTGCCTCGGACCACTGCCCCGTTTGGTTTTGTGGAGGGTCCCCTGCCTCTAAGGGGTTGGCTGTGGGGCAGGGTCCGCCTTCCTTGTCCGTCCTTCACACGCTAGTACTACTTGGAAGGGCCCAACCCAGTGAGGCTGGTGCGGTGGGCAGGGCAGTTAAAATAACAAATCAAGTGATACCGGAGCGTGTACCGTGGGAGCACCTCTGAGCCCCGCCCAGCTCGCCTGAGACTCGCTAGTCAGCATGTTAGCACCCGGCCCGTCTGGGGACCAGGGTTCGGGTGCACGGAGGGTCTGTGGGACCTGCTTGGGGAGGTGGGGCAGCATGCAGCCTATCCAGGCCGCTCTTCAAATTTGTGACTGTGTTTTTGCCTTTTTGTAGGATGACGACAGATACGAGCAGGCAAGTGATGTCCGGGCTCAGCTCAAGTTCTTTGAGCAGCTCGACCAAATTGAAAAGCAGAGGAAAGACGAGCAGGAGAGAGAGATCCTCATGCGGGCGGCCAAGGCAAGTTCCCACAGCTCACGGAGCGGCCCCTGCCCCGGGCCCCGGGCCCCCGTGCACACGCTTGGGGCTCTGGGAGGCCAGCACGGTGCTGGGGGACCGGCCCTACAGAAGATGTGATGTATGTGGTTTAGGAGGGGCCACGGGTGTGATGTGGACCTGAAGTGCAGGCCGTGGTAGCCGTGGTGGCCATGCTGGCCTCCACCTGTCAGATTCCTGTGCCCGGCAGGCGAGGAGGTGACCGCCCCAGGCTCTTCTCTAGTGGGAGAGACTTCACAATAATGGTTGTTTTTTCCTGTAACGTGCAGGCTGAATTCTCATCTTTTGACTGTAAATAAGCATTTTAAAAAGTAGTGTATGTTGTGTCGTATGATCTGGACATTATATTGTGAATAAGAGAATGCCTATTAGATAATAGACATTTAGGTCATAACTTGAACTTTTTTTTTTACTTTAAAAATAGTCTCGATCCAGACAAGAAGATCCGGAACAATTAAGGTTGAAACAGAAGGCAAAAGAGGTGAGCGCTTGTGGTCAGAGTCTTTGCTCCGTGCCTGGGAATGGATTCTTGCGTAAACTAAACGTCCGCCCGAAGGACGGGGAGGAAAGTGGTGGCGTTTCTGTGCCAAAGCCCTGAGGCGTTCGCAGGGTGTGGACGCGGCGTCCTACTGGACGCGTTCCGGGTCCCTTGTTGCAAGCCTTCGGTCTGTCACGCACAGTGTGCTACTTTCTGAGCTTCTCAAGACGCACGTCTGTTCTCGCTTTATGGTTTTTCGGGTTGCAGGATCAGCTTACCGTCACAGTCAGAACAGTGAAGAAATTGTAATTCAGACAAAGATCGCTTGATGTCTGTTGCTGTCATGGTAAGCACAAGTCAGGTCATGAGGTGACACCCTCGTTTCTCTTTCAAAACGAAGATGCAGCAACAGGAGCTGGCGCAGATGCGGCAGCGCGACGCCAACCTCACGGCGCTCGCCGCCATTGGGCCCAGGAAGAAGAGGAAAGTGGACTCGCCGGGGCCAGGGTCGGGGACAGAGGTATGTTGTGGCGCGGCCGCCGGCTGGCAGGGGTCTTGTGAGGGCTTCCTGCCTCTGCCCTGCAGGTCGCAGACACGCCTGAGGGTCGGCCCTCCTGCCTGTGCGTGAGGCTCCCCCTTGGGCTACTTGCATCCCGGGTCTCGCTGACTCGTGCGCGTGCCATGAGCCGGCAGCTCTGCCCGAGAGGAGGTTCGCTGGCTGGGCCTGGGTGCTGTGATGTTGGACCACCTGTGGAGGGAGCATGGACAGACTGTTTCGAAGCGTGGCCTTCCGGGGATGCCTGCTCCTCTGGGGCAGCATATGGGACAGGGCCCTGAGCTGGACAGGGGCTCTGGCCTGTTTCTGTCCAAAATTTGTTAGTTTCCTGTGATATTTCACATGGTTACATGCCCGACTTCAGGGTTTTGTTACTTTTGCTTCGATCCTTGTTGGAAGAAAACACGCATGGCCTTTCCCACGGACACGAGGTCACCGCTGCTGGCGCCAATGCTGCTGGTCCAGGCCGGCGCCAGTGGCGTTCCCCTCGCCCCAAGGGCGGTGCCTGGCATTTCTTGAGGTGCGGCACGCGGATGCGGGGTTCTCTCCACTTCTGTTTACTCGTGAGGCCTAGCATATCTCCCCCAGTTTTGAATATTTTCCCTGAGTATAAAATTCTGGGTTGACAGTGTTTTTCTCATTTAAGATTCTCTTCTACATTGTTGAATGCGTGGCGTGCACCCAGATAGGTGTCGTTTAATTTTCGGGAAGGACACGTGAAGGATATGTGCACCCCAGGACCAGGCGCCTTCGTGGTCTGTGCTTTCTCCCCTGTTCCCAGGGCCCTCTGTCTCCTGCCGACGCCTCTCTCACCTTTAGGGACACTCTCACTCAAATGCTCGGCTGTCTCCTTCCAGATCACAGAAAAGGGAGGTTTCCCAGCATGTTTCCCAAAATTGTAAAAGTTTTCTTTTTCTTCTTCTTCTTCTTCTTTCTTTTTTTAAAAAGATTTTATTTATTTATTTGATGGAGAGAGACACAGCGAGAGTGGGAACACAGCAGAGGGGGTGGGAGAGGGAGAAGCAGGTTCCCTGCGTAGCAGAGAGCCTGATGTGGGCTCGATCCCAGGACTCTGGGATCGTGACCTGATTTGAAGGCAGACGCTTAACGACTAAGCCACCCAGGTGCCCCACAAACCTCTTGTTCTTTTTTTTTTTTTTTTTAAAGATTTTATTTATTTATTTGACAGAGAGATCACAAGCAGGCAGAGAGGCAGGCAGAGAGAGAGGGGGAAGCAGGCTCCCCACTGAGCAGAGAGCCTGATGTGGGCTCGATCCCAGGACCCTGGGATCATGACCTGAGCGGAAGGCAGAGGCTTAACCACTGAGTCATCCAGGCGCCCAAACCTCTTATTCCTAAAGAGCTGTAATGTCTGTGTGACCATCATTCTCCTGTGAAAGGGGGGCTCTGTTGTCTCCCCGGCCCCACCGAGGTTACGCCTGTGGCCTGTGCCTGCCGCGTCTCCCTTCTCTAGCAGCACTGAGCGCCGTCTTCATTTCTGCAGGTTTGTCCGGGTTGTCTCTGGACTGCGTTCTCGACACGTAGCCTGCTTGGGGTTCTGAGGTGTGCAGGTTGGTGTTTTTCTTCAAATTTGGGACATTGTGGTCTTTATTGCTTCAAAATTTTTTTTCTGTTTCGGTCTCTTTTTTCCGAGGGGGGTTTCCAGTTACATGTATGTTAGACCTGACGATGTTGCCCTTGGGTCTCTGACACTGTTCGGTTTCTTCCATCTTTCTTCCCTCAGTCCTCACTCAGTTCCGTGCTGGTTTAAGTCTCGGGGTTCCCCGAGCTCGCGGAGCCGCGGCGGCGGCGGGGAAAGCTGTGGCGCCAGCCAGTGATGCGCTCAGTCGCCTGTTTGTGCCTCTGGAGTTTCCAGTCGGTCCCTCCCAGGGCTTCTGACTCTTGCTGGGGTTCCCTGTCTGCTCCCAGGCCGGCACATAGGGCCTCCTCCTGGGCCCGCGTAGAGAAGCTACTTTAGTGCGTTTGCGAGACCAGTGTCCAGGCTGCCTCAGCGTCTGTGTCCGGTCACCGCTTCTCTCCCCAGCGTCGGGTCTCGTGCTCCCGTTTCTTTGCGCGTCTAGTGGTGGCTGCTCGATGCTGGGTGTTGTCGGGACGGAGTGAGAGACGGGCTTCGTCTCCTCTGAGGGGTGCTGGCGCGCCTGACAGCAGGCGCTTCCCCTGGGCCCATGTGCTTTGGTTTTCACTTTGCTGTCGGTGCCCCCAGGACCAGGTGGGACCCCCCGCACGCCCCACCTTCCCTGCCCGGGTTTGGCCTGAGGCTTCGGTGCGGTGGCTGTCACTCTTGGGAGTGAGCTCTCCTCCCAGGGAAAGGCCCTCTGGCGTCTGGGCTGGGCGGGCTGGGCGGGCTGGGTGCCGGGGTGGCAGCAGGGTCTTCCTGGGCGGGCGGGCCGGGCCGCGATGATGCCCGTTGTGGCTGCACACGTTCCTCACTCCCCGCTGAAGGTGCACGCGCCGTCGCACTGCCACGCGCTGCCTCTGCCCCTTTCAGCCGCCATCAGCGGTCGTTCCCGAGGACCGGACTTCCGCGCTGGCAGTGGGCAGCTCTTGGGTTTTCTGAGTCTCATTCTCAGCCATGGTTTTTGGGGTGGTTCTTGGGCCAGCATCCCCGAGTTCTCACACACGGACGGCGGTTTGTGTCCTGTGTCCCCAAAGGTCCACTTCGATCGCCTTGAAGTCCTTGGCTCCCATTTTCTTTCCTTGAGAACGCTGACCGTGCCACCCGGCTGTGTGCTCCCGGCGTCGAGTGTTGCCGTTCAGGCCTGGTGATGGTCTCATTATACGACTCTCGGATGTCGTGTTCTGTTCTTTTTGCCCAAAGGATTCCTTTTTTTTTTTAAAGCGTCTCTAATTGTACTTGGAATTGGTCAGCCTGGGTCCGCCTGGGTCAGCGTTCTGGGGCCGAGTCCTTCCCACCACAGTGGCAGGTGTGTTTTGATTCCAGAGCGCCTTCCTCCTGGAGGGCTCCCCCGCTTCCTCTGCAGGGGTTCCGGCCGTGGGGCCTTGTGTCGACTTTGCCGTCGCCATCCTGCCTCCTCGCAGCCCCTCGCAGCCCCTCGCAGCCCACGCTGTCCTCAGGCGGCCCCCGGCAGCTCTGCTTCTCCACTTTCCCTTCTCATTTGTCCGGACTCTGGCGCCTTGTGTCCGAGCTTTGTGGGTTCCCGCTTCTCTCTTGTGACTGCTGCTGTTTTCTTACTGTCTTTTAAGTTGTCTAAAGGTAGAACATTACAGTTTCGGTCTGTTGTTTGAACCTGTGTTCCTGGTTTTTGTGCTGTTAGTACAGATGTCATTCACTCTCCTGACCTTTCTCCTCGTGCTGACTTCTGTGCGATCGGCCTTGGTGCTTTCCTGTGTTCCTTGCATGTGAATTTAGTTTTCTTGAACTTTTAAGAGGAGGTGGAGTCTGAGGTTATCTGTGAGCCTCTTGGAGCTCCTCTGATGTCCTTGTGAGGTGACGAAACGCGTCTGCTTGTGTCCCAGGCCCCAAGGCACTGCTTCCTCCCTGACGTGCTCCTGGACCGCCTTGGGTCCCCACTGCCCCATCACGCTCTGCTTCAGTGTCCCCCCTCATGGTCTTACCCACGAGAGGTCCTGTGCAGATGGGAGCCCTGGGGAGGCCATGTGGCCACTGCTGTGCCCTGGGACAGACCCAGCCCCAGGCACAGCCGCTGCCTCCCTTTCTGAGGGCCTGTCGGGTTTCCAGGCCTGGCGGTGCCCGTTGGTGTCTCTAGCTTGTCCTGCACGGTTCTCTGCTATTGTTCAGCTGCCTGTGGCTTATCTCTGCTGACTTGGGTCTAAATCCGGTCTGCTCGTTTCCGGTGCGGCCGGCTGGTTGCTCTAAGTCTTACATGGGCCTTTGGGAGGATCAAGAAACAGCTGCGCCTGTTCCTCCCCAGGATATAGTGATTTTCTTGAAAAGAGAGAGCTTTCTCCCCACTGAGAATAGGTTCAACCTACAGGAAAGTTGTGGGAGTGGCACACGGAACTCCGTTTAACTTTTGGAGGTTGCATTGCCTGCGGCCCTCTCGGTGTCACTGCGTGTGTGTGTGTGCTACACGTGTGTACCTATGCAGTCTCCCTGCGTGTGTGTGTGCTACACGTGTGTACCTGTGCAGTCTCCCTGGGATGAGATGTCCTGCACCCCCAGGGGCCGGTGCTGGGAGATGCTGTGGGGTGCTGTGGGGTGCCGTCGGGTGCGGGGCCACTCGGCCTTCCAGCTGTTCCCACTTCGCCCACAGCCCGGCAGCATCTCCGGCTCCATGTGGGGCACCCAGCAGGCTCGCCGTGCAGTTCTGTTCTGAATCTCCTGCTCCGGGCCGTGCTGAAGAGGGCGGGATTGCGTGTACGGGCGGCCTTCGCTCTGAGTCCGGGGACCGGCAGAGACGCCCCCATCAAGACAGGTCCTCTGTGGAGCCCATCACGTCAGGTGGCCCGTGTGTGGGGACCTTCCTGCTGACCTGCGCCATGGCCCCGGGTGCGGCCTGCTCAGCCACGTTCCCCAGTGTCGTCCCCTTGGTTCCGCTGGTATGTGTCGGCGCCTGGGGAGGACGTGCTCCAGGGTCCCGCAGAGGCTGCCTCTGTCCTCCACCAGCCTCAGCACCCAGTGCCGACGGCTGCCCGCCCCCACGGCCGCCATCACGGGCCAGTGTGACGGTGTGTCCGTGGCCCTTCCGCACCTGCTAGCTGTCTCCTGCGCACGCAGCCCCTCCCTTCACACGTCTGCTCGCTTGTTGCTCGGCACCGTGGCGGGGACTGTGGACTGTTGTATTCAGTGGGTTGTGATCAATACTCTCATTGTTTCTAGATTTGGGCAGTGGAAGCCCCTTCAGGCTGGTTTCTAGATCCTTTTGAAATGTCTCTCTCATTCTTGAAGCACCGTGGCATGAGTGGCGTCCCGGAGCCTCTGGTGCTTCCCTGCCCCCCAGCACTCTGCCAGGAGCCCTGGTTCCCTTCGGGGAGGGGGGCTGGTGTGTGGAGCCCGGGGTCTGAGCTGGGTGTGGGTCGGATGCTGTGGGGCGTTCACGCAAGTTCAGGTGTGCACGCGCGCCTGCCCTCCCTGTCTCTGACGCGGCCTCTGCGCTCCAGCCGGTGCCCTGACTCCGGTCTGCACATGGGGCTGCTTCGCGGCCCCCACCCTGCTGATGAGTCCTTCTCCGTGAGGACACAAGTCCCCACCATTCGCAGAGCGTCCGGCCGTCTGCTCAGCACGACCAGCTCCCCAGCCACTTCGGCTGCCGGGGTCCCGGTGCTGGGAAGTGCGGGAGGCCGATGGGAAAAGCGTATTGATTAACTTGGACTCGGGTGTTAAGATGTGTCCGCGGTACGTACTAAGGAGTAGGAAAAGCTTGCGACCCGCAGGGAGAGCCGGGCGTGAGGCAGCAGCTGCGGTGAAGCGCAGGGACCTGAGCGACACGGCGGAAAGAAGCAGGTCGCCAGAGACCGTTCTGGGGGTTCTTTCGTCCGTTGTTGCTTTTGCCTGTTTTTGGACCTCAGGGGGACACTTGTGCCTTTCGTCACCGGAGGTAGTGCTCAGTTCCTTCTCTTTTTTTTAGTTTAGGAGTATTTCCTTTTTAAAAGGAAACAGTTTATCTTGAACTGATTTTAGCCTTGTGGAAAAGTTAGGATGTACTCGAGCGTTTCTGTGTACCCCTCACTCAGCTTTCTCCAGTGCGAGTTATCGGAGTGATGGGCTGTTAACAAAACCTTACCTGATTCTGTTTTTCAGAATTTAATTTTTTAATATCACAATGGATTTTTATGCTTTAGAGCAGCTTTAGGTTCCCAAAACTTGGGTGAAGGTACAGAGAGTCCCCGCGTGCCGCTGCCCCACCCCCACCCCCCACGCATGGCTTCCCCCAGCGGTGCAGGTCGCACAAGGATGAGCTCACACGGACACACCGCCCTCACCCAAGTCCAAGGTCACCCTCGGGTCACTGTGGGCGCCGGGCGCTCTGCGGGCCGGGACAGACGCATCGGGACCTGCTTCCGGCTTCATCACATCACACGGAGTGGTCCCCGTGGCAGCCATGTGCTTGTCCTCACCCGACCTCCAGCTGCCCTGGGACCACTGGTCTCTCTATGTCTCCGTCTGTGTGCCTTTTCCAGAAGGTCGCAGAGCTGGGATCACAGGGCGGGCGGCTGTCCCGGGCGGGCTTCCTTCCCTGCCATGCGTCCGGCTCCCTCCCCGGCTTCTCGCGGCTTGAGAGCGCATCTCTCGTCGCCCTGAATCCGGTCCCGCGTCGGGATGGACCCCCGTGTGTCTGTCCGTCGCCTGCTGAAGGACGCTTAGGTCCCTTCCAAGTTTTGGCGGTCACGGGCGCAGCTGCTGACGGCACCGGGGGAGGTTTTGTGTGGAAGCGAGCTTTCCACTCTTTTAGGGAAACGCCACGGTGTGTGGTCTCTGCAGCGTGTGGCTTGGGATGCTTGGTGTGGTAGATGCGGCCTTCCAAGCTGCCTTTCCAGGCGCCGGGCCACGTGGCGTTCCCTCCAGCCACGCGCGAGAGCGCCCGCTGCCCCGCGTCTCGGCCGGCGTGCGGTGCCGTGGGCGGGGCGGGTCTGGGCTCTTCTGAAGGGCGAGCGGGCGCTCTGCACTGGAGCTCCTGCAGTGGGTGGTTTTCCGGCTGCCCCTCTCCGCTGGTTCCGCTGCTTCGTTGCATGGCTCAGTACGTTCAGGCGCTTCTGCTGCCGTTTGGGTTCCGTGCCGGACTCCCCCGCATCTGGTTGGCTGTAGGGGGGCCTTGAGGTTCTAGGGAGCAGAGCTGCGGACAGCCCGCAGACACCGGGCGCCGTCCTCGCCGTTCCCGCCCCTCCCTGCGGCCCGTGTGCGCTCTGCGTACCCCTGCGTTTCCTTACCTTTTACCTTCCTTGAAGGGCCGCGTGCAGGCCCGTCTGCACGCACTGTTGTCACTAACGTATTCTGGAACTCGGTCTCATTTCAGGAAGACCCTCCGGGCTCTGTCCTATAGCAACCCACGTGCTGCGGCTGGTCGACCTCCGCCCCGTGGGCAGACCGTGCCGGATCCGGTAGCCGCGTGCACGAGTGTGTCTGCACGGCTGGGGGGCTGCTGGGGGCATGTGAGGCACACGGGCAGCCCCCTCCGGACGGTTGTGTGCGTCCCTAGCCGTGCAGCTGTGGCCTCCCCTATGTCACCTATACCACGTGTGGTCCAAGTGTCTGGTCTTGCCCGTGTGATGGCATCATGGTTCGTCTGTGTTTGTGACTGTGCTGTGGGGCCTCAGAGCGGGCGTATTCTCATGGTAGGGTAGAGAGCTTCATGGGTTTCCATGACATGTACCCTGCTGATTATGCTGACTGGTTTCTGGTATCCTGGCTTATTTTTGTCGATTTGATGTGTTTTGTCTTGGGTGCGGCGATTCGAAGCCTCTGTTACTAGTGTGTTTCTCTTTATCTCCTGCAGCTCCTGCTTTGCAGCGAGGGGCTGGGTGTGCGTGTTCTCTGGTGCCTACGTGTTCCTACGTGTCACATCTTCTGTGAGCTGTCACTCTCACCGTTAAGAAAATACCCGTTTGTCCAGTGGGCTTGAGTTCTGTGTCCTGAGTTGGGACCATCATGCTCTTCTCTCTGACTCCTAGAAAACCCCTGTCCCCCCTTCCTGGTGGTAGCCACGTCTCCTGTCTGCAGCACACACTCAGTCTTGTTTTCTGGGCTGAACAGGAAAGATTTTCTTTGAATAGATGAATGAATGAAGCCCGTTCACCTTTATGGATAATGACCAACATGCTTGGTCTTTTCTCTTTCGTGATATTTTTATAATTATTTGTACCTTTAATGTTTGCTGTGATTGTCTTCCTCTAAAGGGTGTGTTCTTTGCTCTTGAGTTAACATTTTGTTTGTATTTAGGAAGTTTTAGAATTATATTTGGGTTATTTTTGCACGTAAACCTTATTAAATGTCTTCTGTCCCTTGGTTTTCACTTAACTGTTCAGCTTCTTGGTTCCTGTGGGTCCTGGGGTCCAGTCACTGCCTCATGGCCGCCGGTGAACCTGCCCTGTGGGGTCTTTTCCCTGGCTCTCTGCTTCCTGGTTACAACACATGACCTTCCCCCCCGACCTCTGGGTTTGTAAGTGCTTCTCCCGTGGCGTTGCCCTGCTTCCCCCACCCACCTCTTGGGTGATGGGTGCCCATCCCATGGCAGAGTCTCCAGGAAGGCCTTGATGCAGGGTCCCCTGATGTTTGTATGTGGAAAACGGTTCTTCTGGGGCTTTGATGGGGGGGACAGTTTGGCTGGATATAAAATCCTTGGTTCGCACTTTCTTCCAGTCATTCTGCGACTGCTTGTCTGTGGTCACCTCGCTTTGTAAGTTGGTTTTGAACGGCTGATGCCAGGCTGATTCTCTTCCCTTTGTATCTTATTTTCTGTTTACCTGGAGGCCTCGTCTGTCTCTTTGGAAAGTAGTGGTTTCCATTGAGGAAGCGTCAGAGTTGATAAGACGCAGGTTTCCCAGAATGTTCTCTCGGGTTCTGGTTTCAGGGTCTCTCTTGCTCCCGAGTCTGTTTTCCTCCTTCCCAGGCTCTGATCAGGCAGTGCGGGCCTTCCCCGGGCCTGGCGGTGTGGGTGCCCCTCACTGGCCCGCCTTGCTTCACTGTTCCCTGCTTGGTGCCTCGCAGTTAACTTCACTCATTTCTGACATGATTTGTTTCCTTTCCTTGTTTTCTTGCATTCAGTCAACTCTTATTTCTGTCTGTTTTTAAGATTTTGGTTGTTTATTTTAGGGAGAGAGCACGTGTGAGTGGGGAAGGAGGGGCGAGGGCGAGGGAGAGAGAGTCTGGAAAGCAGACTGCTTGGACCCGGCGCAGGGCTCTGTCTCACGGTCCCGAGATCACAGCCTGAGCCAAATCCGGGAGTCGGACGCCGCACTGACTGTGCTACTCAGGCCCTGGTTCTTAACCTCCTTCTGTGTCACTATTTCAGGTTTTGGTGCGGTTTCCTGTCCTCACATGCTCGAGTACGTTTTTTGTCGTTGAACGTGCTGTCTTCGTGTTCTTGTGTTCCCAGACGGGGTTTGTCTCGGATGTGTGTGGGTTCCGTTTTCTGGCTTTTGTGATGATTCTTTATGGATTTGCTAATCTCCCTCTTGTGCGTTTTCCTGGTGGTTGGGCATCTCGTAAGACTCGCGGTCTGGTGGTGCCCTCTTCTGCCAGAGCTGGAAAGTTGGGTAGCCTAGCCAGGTTTTTGTCCGTGTTGGTTGTGTTGGTCAGACTCTGCACCAAGGCCTTCCTGGGGACCCTGCCAAGGGGCGGCACCGTCTCCTCACAAGAGGTGTGTGGGGGAACCACGGCAGTGAGATGAGAAACACTTACTAACGCAGAGGTAGGGGATGGGGTCGTGGAGGGTCGCGTGTTGTAACCAAAGGATCCTGTGCCCTCTGATGTGAGGTTCTGTTTCATGGGACCCCAAATGCCCCTTTACTTATTTCTCTTTCTGTACCTGGTTTTCAGATGGCTCTTGTCAGGGCCTCTGTGTTCTGAGATCTCTGCCCGTGCTCATCCATGTCTGTGCTCTGGGCGCTCAGAATGGGGGGCGGGTGGCACCCAGCAGCCATTCTGGGCCGGGTTTTGCTGGACCATGGCCCCTCACAGGCTTCCTCCCGACCTGGCCTCCGCGGGGGCCATGGGGCGCTGCCGGGACGGGCCAGTTCTGCTCCCTTGGGGGGCTTTGGAGCAGGTGCTCCCGTCTTCACATTGTGTGGATGGAGTCGTGTCTGTGTAGACTTGCCTTCCTTGCTCTGGGCTGTTTCTGGGGAGAGGCAGGGCACCACTGGCGTGACTAAGTGGCAACGCGCTGTCCTCACCCTGTGAGCGGAGTGCGTCCTCCTCAGCCGAGTACTGAGTCTTTTACCGCAGCCGTTCCTCCCGTCTGCGCGGGTGTGCTCTGTGCTCTGGGCAGAAGGGGCGGAGAGATGGGTGGAAACGAGTTTGGGAACGATGCCATCGCGAGGGCAGGCGAGTGAGCCCTTGGAGCCTGTGCTGTTCGGTTCTCTCGGGCCCTCTGGCAGGTCAGCCTGAGCGGCTGGGGGTCCAGCTGGCAGGAGCAGCCTTGAGCGCCGCCTCGGCTGAGGGCCACCTCTCTGTGCTTCCGGCTGCCGTGGAGTCAGCTCCTCGCCCCGAGGTGGCAGTTTCCCTGAGGCACTTCCCCAGGGGCCCAGGGCCTGGGGGTTCCTGTTCTTGGATCCGCGGTGGCGCCGTGTCTGCACAGCCATGGGCTCCCGAGTGAGCTTGATCCCGCCAACCAGGTGGGATTGGGACGAACGGGGTTTTTTCTTTCCGTTTGGTTTACGAACCAAGTGTTTGTTGGCGTCTGATGGATGGAGCCGTCTTGACCGCGGCAGGGCTGCCTTCAGAAGTAGCTTCCTTTGGCTGTCTTGCCGGTGGCCCCGCGTCAGGGAGGCCCCGTTTGCCAGGGAGAAGACGTGTCGCGGCGCCAGCACCCTGTCCGAGGTAGCTGTTTGTAGCCCCGGTGCCCGCAGAAGCAGGGAACCGAACAGCCCTCGATGGGCGCGGCTGCTGGCGGGCTTGGTCCTGACCACCGCTGCCTCCAGCGCTGCCTCCCACGCCCGATCCCTGCAGAGTGTTCTGTCGGCTGGGTCGGGGTGTGGGGTTGGCTGCCTCTGCGGCTCAGAGCCACCACAGGGCCCGTCCCACAATTAGACGTGCTCTGTCACATAGGACATCTTGGACCGTGGGCTCTTTGTGGAACTGCGCAGAACCACCAGAAGCTCCAGTTTCTCGCTGACCTTCAGAGCCTGCCTGGGCTGGACACACGTCCATCAGAACCAGAAAGCTTGGCCAGGTTGGCCACTGTTACAGTGAAGACTTATCTGTCTCCACGTCTGACTTTCCCCATCTGTTAACTTGCTCTCCGTGTGGCCGCACCAGTCCCCGCGAGCCCCGAGGTCGGCCGCCGCGTCGGCCTGGGGGGTGGGGAGGGGAGGCTGCCTTTGCGTGTCGCTTTCCTTCCAGAAACCGGCCTCTCCCTGTGGTGTGTGACCGCGGGCCGCCGCGCTCCTGCTGTGTCCGCCCCCACCCCGCGGACTTAGTGTTCGTCGCAGGCCTTCACAGGGCGCTGCCGGGTGCTGCCAGCTCTTGCACCAAACGCGTTAGGGCTGTTGCGGAGACTCAGGGACTCGCTGCGAAAACCGGAATCGCTCTTTCAAACGAGGAAGAGCCGCCCCCGCAGGAGTGCGCTGGGGGGCATCTTGGTGGGGGTGGGCGTCTGAAGGGGAACGGAGGGCAGTTGAGGTGGAAGCCGTGTGTGTGCACAGGGACGGAGCAGCCATGCCCAGCCTGGCGGACGGGGCTCAGGCGGTGGCGACCAGGTGCGGAGCGCGGCCGGCCTGCGGGTGCTGTGGTCCTCGCCTGCCACCTGCTGGCCGGCTCCCGGAACTGCGGCCCGGTCTGGGCAGGGGACTCGGTCCTCTGGCCCCTGTGAACTCGCGAGGGCTGTGAACATGCTGTGGTCACGTTTGCTCCTGAAACATACATGAGCAACGTTAACCGTCAGAATGCAGACAGTTTTCATTCTCAGCGGAAAACGAGCGCCCTCCAGGCGTGTGGTTTGAGCCCCGGAGCATCTGATGCATGCGGCCACGATGCTTCCAGGAAAACCGGCCCGGCGACTCCGTGCCACAAGCGGGCTTCAGAGACTTGCAGACACTTGGCCTTTCCCCCAGCGGGGCAGGCCCTGAGCCAAAACGCTGCTTTTAGCCCAGAGACAGCAGACGGGGTCTCACTCGGGATCAGGGCAGCTCAGAGTGCCAGCCAGCTGACCATCAGCCTGCCCCGTCCAGGAGTTCAGACTGTATGGCATTGGGAATGTTCTTTTGTCAGCGAAGCGGGGATGACACCATTGGGTCCAGGTGTGGCATTGGTCTTGCCTGTCCAGCTGGAAACGCGGCCCTCTGCTCGTACCCCTCCCCATTAGGGACTCGTAAATCACTCCAGCTCAAGGAGCAGGCCTGGAGGAAGGAGCCTGTCCCCGGCCTGGCTTCCTCCAGCACCGGGGTTCCTTGGGACACCTGTAGGGAAATGTGAGTGGCCCCAGGAGTGTGCAGTCCTGGGGCAGCGCGCGGCTCTGACCCGCCCTTCCAGCGCTGTGGGTCGCGCCCACCTGCGTGCACCACTAACCCGGCTGTCTTCTCCTTTCTCGCCACCAGGGGTCGGGCCCAGGCTCCGCGGTCCCAGGCGGCTCCGGCGTTGGAACCCCCAGACAGTTCACACGACAAAGGATCACGCGGGTCAACCTCAGGGACCTCATATTTTGTTTAGAGAATGAGCGTGAGACAAGCCATTCACTGCTGCTCTACAAGGCACTCCTCAAGTAGCATGGGGCGGGCGCGGCGCCGCGGACGGAGACGCCTGGCACGTTTTTATATATTTGCAGATGACGCCTTTTGTAACAAGCAAATGGGATATTGTTTAAAAAACAGCCACCTCTTTACAACAAAACAGTTTTATATTCCCGTTTCTAAGTCCGCTCTTCAGTTCGGAAGAAGACACGTTTCTGTAACCGAGAACAGAGGCCGTGGGCGCTCTGCACGGACAGTTAACTCTTAACTCATCTTTGAGTGGCCTTCTTGCCAAACAAGCCATATCTAAAAACTGATGGAATCGTCTAGCAAATGATTAGCTGCCCTCTGTCACCTCGTAGCGGTTTCTACATTATTCGTGCATTTTGTTTTATTCCACCCAACTTATTGCGTAGGTGTGTGTCTACAGCAATGACCTCATTTCATTTATTTTATTTTTGTATTAGTCAGTTGGCAAAGCAAACTGATTTTTTAGACTATTTATGTCCCCGTCCCCTCTCTCGCCAGAGTCCCCGAGGAGCACGGAGCTGGTCGCGCTCGCCTGGGGCAGCCGCGGCGGCTCCTTCCGAATGTGCGGTCGGCATTGTACAGATGCGTTTTATTTGCTCGAGTTTGTAAAGCTGTAAAGTTAAAAGAAATGAAAACCTTTTCAGCATAAATATATTTTACTTGCACTGTGTTTTTTAGCTAAAAGTGGAAACTTAGATGAAATAAAATCAAAGTTGAGAAGAATCATCAGAAGACTGTTTCTCAGTGTGAATCAAGTGTTGAAAAATGGTTGGTGTATTTTGTCAGTAATTGTACATAATTTTTGGCACATAACATGAAGATGGCTATGTAAACTATAATTATTTTGCTAAGAGACTGTAAGCGAGCTGTGGGCCGACTTTACAGATGTCCAGAGCAAAGCCCTTCTTTGTACCTATTTTTTTATTACAAATATACTAATTGGTTCTTTATATTTTCAGAGGTTATTGTATTAAATTGTCTATTGATAGTACTTTTATGACTGTAAATACTTTGGCTTCTCCGTGTGAATCCTCACGCCAGACCGGACTTTGCGCGAGTGTGAACCGAACGCGGATCAGTATTTTTACACCTGCAAACTGTTACACCTTTTATTTCGTCTTTTAGGAAATCCCTGTCTTTCCATTTTTTCATGTAAATTTTGCACAGTTACTTGTTCATATGTAAATATTTTACTTTCAAAAATGAAGTTTTTAATTGCTATTGTTTTATATAGGATTGAAAGAAAATTAACTCCTTTATTAAAAACAAATTTATCTGTACCCGTTTTGGCTGTTTTTCCCGGTTTTCCAGGGTTAGATTCCACCAGAGGCTCAGCTCTGGTTCCCCTGAGGCCTTTGTTTAGGAACTGCTTGTTAGAATCCGTATCAAAACCCTGGCGACTCTAGTAGAAACGACCTCGCCTCCAAGGACAGGACCTCCGTGACCAGGGTGAGGCCTGGCGTGAGCGGCATCCGAGGGCCCGAAGCTGAGCTTGCTCCCTGCACACTTGGGCTGTCTGGGTCACCCTGCCTCAGACACAGGGATGCCGGGGCACCTGCCCACGCAGCTGGGGCACCCTGGGGAGAGGCAAGGTAAGACCCCAGGGGGTCCACACACGGACACGTGCTCTGGCGAGCCTTGTGGGGTGATTTGAGGGCCCTGGCCTTGGGCTGGACCCAGGGTGATGGAGACAGACAGGGTCTCTGGGAGGCCCCACCTCCTCTGGCTCCTCCCATGGGGCGGGCCAGCACCCTGCCTCTCGTAGGTTGCCTGTCGTCAGCCTACTGGGCTTGGGGTCCAGTTTCCACACTGACTTTAACTAGTTGGACGAAACCCAGCAGCATGAGGGCTGCCTTGCAAGTTACGCTGGCAAACACCGCTCTCGTTAGGGAGCCTGTGCCCGCGTCTTTGGGGCTCCTGGACGCATCACAGACTAGGGGGCTTCAGCAGTAGAGGCCTCTGTCCCCCTTCCGGAGGCCCGAAGTCTGAGGTCGGGGCTTGGCAGGGTCAGTGCCCTCCGAGACCTTGGGGGTTCTCTTCTGGGCTTCTCCCCCACTGCTGCTGGTGGCTGCCACCTTGGACATTCCCTCCGAGTTTTCATGGTGTTTTCTCTCTGTGCGTCTGTCTTTGTGTCTGAATTTCCCCCTCGCAAACTCCAGGACACAGGTCACACCAGAGTAGGGTGCCAGTGGTGAACTCATTTTAACTTGACTTCCATAATGACCCCGTCTCGAAATCAGGTCAAGTTCTGAGGTGCCAGGGGCTGGCACCGCACAGACATCTTATAGGGGGATCACACTCAACCGTAACAGGCCGAGAGGCCCAAGCCTCTGTGGGAAGCCCCCGACTCGCGGGTTGGAGGCTCCGCTCATGTGAGAGGCCTGGGGTAATTCGGTGATCAGATCCCACCTGCACCTGCACTTGCTAATCGGACGACTGTCTTTGCAAGGTTCTCGGCCTGAAAAAAATCAGGTCAATGGGTAGAGGACATTCGGACTTGGGTTTCTGCAGGTGTGACCGACTCAGTGTCAGCTTCTCGCATGTCCTCCTGGGTCCCGTTGCTCTGCCGAGGACAGTCGTAGCCAAGGCGCAGCCTCTGACATCGGCAGGAGGCCCTGCGTGGCAGACGCACGGGTTTGTCCTTGTTTTCCTCGGGGGACGGTTACGTGCTGTGCAGTCACGTCAGCTGTGGGAGCTTGGGTGGGCTGCGAGGTCGAGGGCTGGGGGCTGCGGGCCAGGACACCCGCTCTCCCCACGGGGGCTGCGGGCCAGGACACCCGCTCTCCCCACGCCGTTCCCCAGGGCACTGTTCGCAGCCGGGCAGGAGCAAGAAATAAGTCACAGAGTTTCATGAAGTTTGGGAAGCAAAAAGGCAAAGAAAGAAATCACAGATGACGCCGTTGTGCCTGGGAAGTCCGGAAGAAGCCACACGCATGTTCCCGAAACGGGTCTGAATCTTGTGAAATTTCAGGGAGCGGAGTCGGTAGCCAGAAAGAGCTGTGATTCCAGCAGCCGGCGGCCGGAAAGTGAAAAGGGTCATGCACGATGGGACCGGGAGCACTGGGGTGCCTCGGGCTACGTCAGCAGCGACACGGGAGACCCTTCGGCGGCTACTGGAGAAGCGAGAAGGTCTGCGTGGAGCTCGCGTTGTGTGTGCAGACTGGCCCCGGCCGCCCCGCTCGCATCCAGCAGGGCTTCTGCTGATCTTGGCGGTCCAATCCCAGGCCTCTTAGGACAGAGCACACGTGGAGTGTTCACACCCCCGGATGGCGAGACGTCCTGTGAAGCCGTGTCCTCCAGTCGGTGTGGCATCGGTGTGAGGGCGGGCATGACCAGTGAAGGCGGACCCCAGTCCGCCGGTGCATCCTGGTGTTACCGGCCACTGGGCGTCAGAGAGACACAGTGCGAAGGCAGGACAGCTGCTGGTGTGGCTGGGTGACCTGTGGGAGGACAGTGAGTGTTGCCCCCGTGTTCACACGCACGGATTAGCGGGAGATGGATCAGAGGCCCGAGAGCGCGAGCCGAGAGTCCTGAGCTCAGCAGAAAGCTTTAGAGAAGACATTCACGACCTTGGCCCGGGCAGGCACAACCCAGAAAGAACAGAATGGCCAAGTGCACTCAAAGTCTGCGCTCCACTGGAGACGCCCGGAGAGCGTGGCAGGGAAGCCCCAGGCCGGGAGGTGAACCCAACGGAACCCACAGGCGCAGTAGAGCAAGAATCCCCTCAGCAGAAACGTGCGGAAGGCCTGCAGGTGGCCAGTGAGCAGGTGCCAAGGCTGCCCGTCGTGACGGATCAGCAGAGACATGGGGGCGAAAGCCGTGGGGTGAGCCCGCCGCCCGCCCGCCACGGGGACCTCGAGGGACGGAGATGAGCGGGCGCTCCCACGCCGCTGGCCGTTCCGGGCGGGCTGGCCACTTCGGGGAACTGCTGCGCTTTGAAGAAAGGGAAGTGCGTGTCTACCCTGTGACCCCGCATCTCCCGCTGGCACAGCTCCTCGAGACAGGTGATCGCCTTTGTCCACCAGCGGCCGGACGGGAACGTTGGAGGTGGCGCTTGTCACCGACGGCCCGCGGTGGGAACAGCCCACCTGTCCGTCCGGTGGTGCTGCAGACGCACCGTAGAGTGCTTGTCAGTGGAATATGACCGGGGGGTGTAAAGCAGTGACCCTGCGGGCCCACTCCGTAAAGTGGGCGGGTCTCTGAAGAACCCGGATAAAAGCCCCAGACAAAGAGCCCGCCCCCCGGGTCCAGCGGCAAGACGCTCAAGACAGGACGATTCCCAGGGGCGGTGGGCGTCCGTGTGGCTGCCCCCGGGGGCAGGTGGGAGGGCCCCCGGGACCCTTGGAGCTGACGGGAGCGTTCTGTCTCCGTCTGGGTGGCGGTCACGCAGGTGTGTGAGTGTAAACGGCCTGACAGGTAAGGCCTGCGTGGCAGCATATGGAGAAGGTCGCCGTGAAACCTGGGGAAATGACTCGAGCTTCGGAACCCTCGGGCCGGACCTGGGCTGCCCCCGGGCAGGTTGCCTGGTCCCATGGCATCTGGGGCCACACGAGAGGAGGCATGTGCGTGTCTTGGGGTTGGTGGTGACTCGTGGTCGCCTTGAGATCGCCTGTGGTCGCTGGTTAACTAGTTGAGGGTTAACTAGTTTTTCCTTTTATCAGACTGTGGTCTTCAAATATAAGTTTTGTCTTAAAATAAATAAATAGATAAAGAAAAAGGTCTACCTAGCCTCTTCACCCTTCCCCGCATCAGGGCCCGGCTTGCCTCTAGCCTGACCCTGCCTGGCGCAGACAGCCGGGTGGCAAGGCACCTGTCCTGGTCTCTGGTGTGTCCGAGCAGCATTGGGACCCATCTGGGGCCTCTGGATCCTGCGTGCAGGGTGCGCTGTCCCGGGGGACGCCGGGCAGTTAGACCACAGTCCGCAGGGGACTTTCCAGCCACGGGCTGCCAGCCCCTGCCTTCCTCTGGGCTGTTCTGGGCCACAGCCGGGCCACGCATGCCCAGGGAAGACCAGCCCCAGCAACTTAGTCCTTCTGCTTAAGAGACAAATCATACCTGTTTTCCAAGAACAAGCTGCCTCTTCCTCAGGCTTTGTCCTGGCTGCCAGAAAGTCTGTATTTTTGAGGAGAACGGACACGCACCTGTCTTTAGAACGTATGTATTCAGCGGGTGTCAACGAGCACTTGCACATGCAGGGCGCCTTCCCAGAGGCTGGCGGGGGTGGCCAAGGCACTGTCCCCGGAGGAGGCCAGACAGGGCTCGCTGGGAGAAGTGTCCTGGGGGGAGGGGGCGGGCGGGCGAGCCCACGGCCGGTGCACTCGGAAGGCGCGGGCGGTCTCCTCCGGGCGCGTCGGGAAACGACGGTGGGAGCCAGTTTCGTGTGCTTATTTGGAACTCAGGAGCCACAGTAAGACGCCAGCACGCTCCGCTAGTTGGGGCGCACCCGGAGCCCTGGGCTGGAGGCCGCGCAGCCTGGGCCTGTTTCTGGAAAAGTGTGGCATGCACCAGCCTGTCCACTTCCTTACCCATCCACACACTTCTGGACTGGACGCTTGTCCCCAAGAAGTGGAAGATTCGTCCCCGCCAAGATGTGTACGGCCATGTTCGCAGCAGCTTTATTTGGGATGGTGAGGAGCTGGAGAAGCCCTATAGCTGCCCGAGGGCAAGCGGCTACCTGGGTCTGGCATACAGCCAGGGGCACCCGCTGAGTCCCTGTGTGAGTGCGAGAAGCCACGCCCTGACTGGGTGGGCCGGGGTGGGGGTGGTTTGGAAGCGCAGTGTCCCTGAAACCTCGAAGCCAGCAGGGGTCGTCTGGGGCCTGGGGGCCTGCCGAGGGGCTGAGGAGACACGGGGTGACCCCAGATAGTTTCACAGGTGTGCAGGAGCGTTAGGACTCAGCACGTGGGACGCGGTAATCGTGTGCCGTTGCCGAAAATCAGAAATACCGCCAAGATGCAAAAATGAGCGACTGAGAATAAAACGGAAAGCACCTGTCCTCCTGTGGACCGAGATGACCTCCTGCCCTCTGTTACCTCAGGTCTGACATGGGACAGTAGCAGCATTACCCACACCCCACAAACCCCACAGTGGCTTCTAGGGGAACTGGAGAGCCCTGACTGCTGCTCCCGGGGCCAAGCCCCTTCTGGGGTGATCCGAGAGGCTGATTCACTGTGGGCTTTGCACAGCCCAGGGGCCCAGGTGCAGGTCCCTGCTCTGGTGGTCTGGTGGGCTGGTGCAGGGTCTTCAGGCCTCAGGGGTCAGGGGTGGGTAGGGGGGGGGGGGCTGTGTGCAGTGGGGGCACCAGGGGTGACGGCAGGGTTCAGGCGCCTTCCTCACGTCCCTGGCGGTGGATGCCTCACGCTCCCCCAGCCCATCTCACCCTTGCCAACCCTGATCCAGTCCCCCGCTGCGAGTGTGGGGTGGTCCGCACCTCCGGAAGGGGGGAACCGGGCAGGCACCTTGGGTTTGGAGCCCGGAGCCAGCCAGTCCCCTGAGCTGGTGTGCAGTGGGGCGGCCTGTGGGCCTGGCCTGGGCAGGCAGCAGTGGGAGTGGGGGTGGGTCTCTACACCAGGGACACTGTGGACAGCAACCGGCCGTGGTCAGGGCGCGTGAGTGCGCAGCCATGTCCACGGAGCTCTTCGGACACCTCCAACCAACCTCCAGGCCGAAGGTGTGAAGGAAGGACCCCAGAATCCCGCACAGGCTCCCCCGCCCTGGGGCAGGGAAGCGGGAGTCACGGTCTTCCTGTGTGGAGAGGCTGCAGCTGCCTCGGCTGAGAGAAGGTTGTCTGGCCAGTCCTCAGGCCCCAGGGACCTGTCCCTCCCTTGGGACTGCTGGGCTCCAGGGTTACCAGGGTTACCTCTTGCTGCTACCAGCGGCTCACATAGCCTAAGGCTCGGCACCCTGCTCGCTTCCAGGCAAGCTTGGGCCTGCCGTGTCTGCGTCTGTGGGGACACGTGGCTCCCGGGGCACAGAGACCCATCGGCTTCCTGCGGGGTCACTGTCCCTCCCCCCGATGGGTCCCGCTTTGCAGCTCCAGGCACCTCACAGCCCTGATCGCTGGCCCAGAGGCCTGCAGTTTCCCGAGGGAGCCCTAAACTCAGACTTTTTGATGGTGCTGGAGAGGTGTCGAGGGATTTAATTTCTTGGCTTTTCAGTGTTGACTGTTGGGGTTGGCTGGAAACAGCCCCCAAAGGTCCAGGTGCCAACCCTCGGAGCCTGTCAGCATGAGCTTATTAGGATAAAGGGTCTCTGTAGAGGTCAGCAAGGTAAGACGAGACTATCCTGGCTTACCTGGGTGGCCAGTCCAGCGATGTGTCCTTGTACGCGGGGGTCAGACGGAGAAGCCACGTGAGGATGGGGCGGAAGTGGAACGATGTGGCCACGAGTCCGGGACCCCGGGCCAGCAGGAGCTGGAAGAGGCGAGAAGGACCCTCCCCACAGCCTGCGGAGGGAGCCTGGCCCTGCCCACAGCGGGGTTTTGGCCTGGAGATACCAGCCTCGGACTTCTGGCCTCCAGATCCGTTAGAAAATAAATCTGATGTCGTAAGCGACCCAGTGTGTGGCCCTTCGGAACAGCCACGGGACCCCAGGGCTACAGTCCGCTCAGGGCTTAAGACAAGCCATGCGATCGGACCATGACTCCTCAGCCCTGTCCAGAACGCCTCGTCCCCGCTGGCACTCCTGTCCTCGGCTTCCTGCCTGACAGAGCCCCTCCCTTGCAGTGACCTCAGCCACACGGACTCTCGGGCCACTGAGGGACAGGACTTTGTGTGGCTGGTCACAGCACAGGCTGCCAGGACGGCAGAGTGACCGTGCTAAGAAGGATCCCTACCGGCCTGTGACTGTCCCACGGGCCTTCCCAGCAGGCTCCACTGACCTGTGTCCTCTGCCAGCGCTTCTGCCCCTGCTTCCGGGGCTGTTCCCGACCACCGGCCTCTTAGTCTCCATGACAGCCATCCCAGAGGAGAAGGCCAGGTGGTGGCAGGCACAGTCCCACTCCGGCCCCAGGAGAAGGGAGCTCACGCCTTCCGACGGGCCAGCCCCTGCCAGAACCCTTCCTTGGGGGTCTGCCCTGCCCCTCCGGGTGGACCTGTGAAGGGGTCCACCTGGACTGGTGGC
This sequence comes from Mustela putorius furo, assembly GCF_011764305.1. Lineage (NCBI taxonomy): Eukaryota > Metazoa > Chordata > Mammalia > Carnivora > Mustelidae > Mustela > Mustela putorius. Next base: position 24,990,635 of record NW_025422115.1, on the reverse strand, counting down.
CATGTGAGCGGCTCTGTGGCTGGTGCAGGAGTGGGCTGGTGGCCGGCGGGGGACACCAGGCCCCTCACTCTCTGTGGGACACAGGTCTGGCGGCCACTGTGGGTGCCTTGGTGGCCATATGAACAGGGATGGATGGCTTGTGGGGCTGTGGAGCCAGCTGGGCTCGAAGTCGATGCCAGTCTTCACTCCACGGAGCTGACGAATGCTGTTGCTCTCCAAGCCCGCTGATGTGGGTTTCCTGAAAACGCCGGGACAGACGCCCCCATCAGCCTCGGCTTCTGCATCTGGAGGGCAGGGATGATGCCTCCTTCCCGGTGGTCTCCGCAAAGGAGACCGGCCCCTTCGCGCTGCCGCCCACGGCCCCAGGAGCGACCTGTCCACTGGCTGCCGGCTTGGAGGGTGGAGGGTGTGCGCTCTGTGCACACACACTTCACGCCCATGCACAGCTCACTTGGGAACAGCAGCTCATGGCCTGGATGGTGGCCGGGCAGCTAGGTCCCCCAGCGCCCACCCTCTCCCTGGACCGTCCCCAAGGGCACTCGGCCTCTGCCTCATCTCACTTTGTCTTCCCACCTGCTCACAGCCGGCTGGTGTTGGCCCGGAAACCTTTAGGGGACTTGGTCAAGGTCACAAGCTTCGAGGGGGCAGAGCTGGACTACAGCCTGGGTCTTAACTAGCCAGGCTCTGGCCACACTCCTGCTGCTGCCCCGAGGGAGGTCAGGGGCCTGGCTCGTGGGGCTTCTCGACTGGGACTGGGGCTCCTCCCAGGCACACGCTGACAGGTGCTCGGAGCACCACAGAGACAGCCAGGGAGGTCACTGCCCTGCCGAGATGGGGAGACAGACCACGGGAAGGCTAGAGCTACAGCACGTGGACATTAAATCACGAAGTTGGTCTCAAGCAGCAAACGGACCATGAGGAAAGCCTGGGAAGGTTCCGGAGAAACAGGAAAGCTTTTCCCACCGGGAAGTTTGAAGATTCAGGACCACACGGGCCTTCTGGGAGGCTGTGCAGGTGCAGCCCCCGGGAGCCCGCTGCCCGGCTCCGCAGCGTCCCCGCGGCTGGAGCTCAGCGGGGCCAGACCCCCCTTCCCTGTGCTCACTGTGGTCTCTGAGGTAAGTTTTCAGGGAGACCATTCATCCTAAACAGAACTGCCTGCGGGCGTTTCCTGAAGCCCGCTGGACAGCTGGGGGCACCATGGACCGTGGACAGCGCAGCGCGGTGACCGCACACCTCCAGGTGAGCGCCTGGGGCCGCGGAGGCGTGCGCTGGTGGGTGTTTGGGGGCGTGCGATGGAGCGTGATGTTGGAGGGAGAAGCTTGTGACCTAGTCCTCTTCAGGAGCCCCAGCCATGTGGTCACAGACCACTCCCTCTGCCCTATGGTGGGTGTCTGGGGCCCTGAGCTCCCCGTCAAGCCTGAGGACCAATTTTTGGTGGGGTCTAATGCTGTCCTGATGACTTAATGCTTACGTGGTCTCAGTCCCCAAAGGGCTGCCCCTTCTGGAAAGACCCCTGAGGGCCTGAGTCAGGACACGGTCACTGCCACCCAGGCCCTGAGAGTCCACTGGCCAGCGCAGCAGGTGCAGGGCATGGACACTGTGGGATGGGTCCTCTGTGGGAGCCTCTGGCCTGGGTCCCACTTGTGGAGGGGGCTGGCTCCCCCTGCCCCCCTGCCTGTGGACCCAGTGACCGAGGACCCTTCCCTCTCCCATGAGGCCCCTGGGCACCACAGACTGGAGGGCTCGAGTGACTGTTGCCTGTGCCCAAGCACCAGCCTTGGGTCTGAGCTGCCACTGGGCTGCGGGCAGAGAGGGGCCCTGGATGCTGGATGCTGTGGGGCCGGACCCAGGTCCGCCAGGCGGCACCCCACTCGCTCACGGGGAGGATCCTGAGAGGGCAGCTGACCAAGGCTCAGCGGCAGGTGAGAGCAGGCTCCCCTTCATGCCCTTGGGGCTGTCATGGGGGCACTGCAGGCCATGGGCTCGGGGCTCAGGGCTCAGCATGCTCTGAATGGGAGAAAGACCAGGAGGTCTCAGAAAGTCAGCCGCTGTCGTCCTCCGGGCACTTGGGGTCACAGTGCGTCCCGAGCATCTGGCCATGGGATGCCGCATCAAGGCATCCCTCGTGGGGCAGATTTGCAATCAGCGGGTCCCCTCCTGCCGCCCCGGCCCCTGCAGTGTCTCTGCTAAGGTACTGTTCCCAGGGACCGGCCTCTCCCACCCTCGCCCCTGCCCCAGCCTGGCCTTGTGCTCTCCGGTGCAGGGCGGCCCCCAGGGACATGCAGCCTGAGCAGCGTCGGGTGTGGGGAGAGAAGGGGGCCCTTTCCTCAGGGTCTGGGGTGAGACGGGAGGGGAGGAGGGGCCCACGAGGCAGTGTGCAGTCTGTGTCTATCTGCTCGAATCACGTTCTGAGTAGGAGTCTGCTTCTCTCCACGTGGCCCTTCTGGGATGAGGTGAGGGTGCCCCTGCCCATCCGTCCACAGTACGGTCGCTGGAAGAGGGGCCGTGGCTTGTGGCACCATGATCCGAAACGTGGAAGTTTCTTGCTGGGTCCTGCGTCTCATGTGCTCACCCTTCTCCTTCGAACACCCTCCAACAGTGTCCACTCCTAGCCATGCCCTGATTGGGCCCAAACTGGGCTCACTGGCCTCGTCTGGAGCTCTAGACTGTCTGGCTGAGGTCCCGTGGGTCCCTGCGGGGGTGTCCACAGGCATGGCCGGCAAGACAGCCAGAGCCAAGCGGAGATCTCCCCACGCCCGGGGCGGGGCTGGGACGGCCGCACACTCTTCCTAATCTGATCAAGGGGGCCTTCTTGGGGCTGCTGTCCTCTCCCTGGCAAGGCTGGCCTTGACCTCTTGCCGTGAGGGTGGGCTTTGGATTGATGGCTGAACGGACCATGTGGCCGTGGCTTCGTGAGGTGTCCTGGGGTCTCATGTGCATCTGGGCAGCTCCCTGTGTCCCCTGGGCCAGTCCCAGGGTGCCCTAGTCAGCAGGACCCAGCCTCCAGGGCCCTGAGGTTGGGCTTTCACCTCAGGGTGGAGTCAAGGCTGCGGGGGGCTGTGCCCCTGTGCCCCTGTGCCCTGACGGGTCTGAATGCCCCTCCTGGGGCAGGGATAGGGACAGCAGCCTCCGTCCGATGAAGTGACCCTCGAGAAGGCCTCAGGGTCTCCAGGGAAGGCGCCTCCTGGCCTCCCCGAGGGCCCAGCTGGCCATTGTGGTTACGCTGTGCCTGTGGGATGACCAGGATCTGGGGGTAGGAGGGTGTCCTTCTGCAGGCCTCCTCTGGGGGTCTGACCACAGGAGTTCGTGCCCTCCTGCCCCCCACTGCCTGTCTCAGCCCTGAAGCAGTTGCCTAATTATGCATGTAATTAGCTGCTCGGCACTCACAAAATTAGCAAGTGACTAATTGTGCCTGTAATTATCAACTGCACCCGTAATTAACCGTGTGAGTGACTTTTTGTTACGCACGTTATTGTGGATGCAAATGTGCTCCTAATAGAAGGCTGGGGTCGTAGTCCGCGGGGAGAGGCAGTTGGAAGACCCGGCTTCGCCAGGCCCGGGGGTGCAGGGAGCACCTGACTTGAGGCTCGCTTGGGCCTGACCGTGCCACGTCACAGCTGGGCCGGACGGCAGCCACGGACTTCTAAGGACTTTGAACCGTTTACACCCACGGCACGCCAGCCTTCGTCGCTCGGTTCCCTGCCCTCCCACAAGCCAGAGGCTGCCCTGCTAGGGCTCATGGCTGTGCTCCCAGAGCCCAGAATGGCATCTGGGACAAAGCAGGGGCTCCAGAGAGGCCGGGCGGACCGACAGGCCTCACTCTCGACATCACGCCCCCCGGGCACCCACCTGCCATCCGTGAGCCCCAGGGGCTTTGTGGGTGCACGGAGACACATAAGCCAGGGCAAGGCTGACTCTTTAAAAGGGGACTTTATTGACTCCCGGGGAGCAGTGCGCCAGGGCCCAGCTCCGCGCCGGCACACGACAACTCGGCAAAGCTGCTACTCACTTCGGAACCAAGACCGCCTGGCACGAAAAACACACGGAGGAAACATCGACGCGCTTCCCTTTTTTTCCTTTTTTTTTTTTTTTTGGTACAAAATGATACAAACGACAATACAAAATAGTTGTGCTGTTGACGGTTACAAAAAAAGTCGGGACGTTTGCCTAACCGCACAATGCAGAGTTGCAGCCTGAACGCATCATACTCCAGGACCTTTCCCCAAAACAACCACAGTCATGCGGGGGCTGTTACACAGTTTGTCCATTTTCAAAAAGAAACATGCAAAAAAAAAAAAAAATCAGAATGGAAAAAGGAGAGGAAAGGAAAAGAAACGCGCTCCAAGAGTACACAGAGGTGGCCCCCGGGGGACGCGCTCCAAGGGTACACAGAGGTGGCCCCCGGGGGACGCGCTCCAAGGGTACACAGAGGTGGCCCCCGGGGGACGCGCTCCAAGGGTACACAGAGGTGGCCCCCGGGGACGCGCTCCAAGGGTACACAGAGGTGGCCCCCGGGGGACGTGTCGCCCGAGCAGGACCTGTCTTTTGTGCCCCCCCACACTGTGCGAGTGACAGTGCAGGATGCTCTGTGCCCCGGAGGCCGTGTTTGGGGTTTTTTGGTGCTCTTGGTAGCTTCGCCCACAGTTGAGACTCCGCTCCCCTAACCTCCCCCCTTGGAGAGCAGAGCTGCCCTCTCAAAGGACCAGGTGTGTGGGCCGGTGCTCACCCCAGGGAAACCAAGGCATGTCGGGGACCAGACGTGTGGCCGTTACCCTGACTGTTCGGTGGCGGGGGGCCCAGCCCTTGGATGTGCTGAGGCACGGGAAAGGCAGGGAGCGGGTGTGAGGCCCAGACTGACACGGGGGTCCTCGGCTGGGGACCACGAGGCCGCATCCATGCTGCCCCGGCCCGCGGCGTGGGGTTTCTCCTGTTCACAGAACGAAACTCCCTACAGAAACGAAGCTGTGCCCCAGCACTTTGCCAGCGAGGTCCCCGCTCACGGGGACGTGTGTCTACAAGCTATGTGAGAGAGGCGTTTGACACCGCCTGTGCATCTAGCTAACGCTAACTTCACCTCCGAATGGGGTTCCGAGTGGGTGTGGGAGGGCGTGGGAGCCCCATCTCTCTCTGGCCCCCAGGGACTGCTGGGGCAAAGGAGAGAGACAGCTGTCTAGCTGTCTGGAAGCAGGGACAGGCACGAGAAGTCCCCCATCAGTGCCCCCCCAGCCTCAGCCTGCATGGTTTAAGCAAAATGCACCAGGGTCCTGGCAGTGGTGCGGGGTGAGGAGCCAGAGGGCGGCAGGGGAGACGGGCACTTGCATGGGGTTCTGCAGGATGGGTGTGCGGCAAGCCAGGTCCTAGGCTGGGTCTGGCACCTCTGTCCCCTCAGGCCCAGTGCCCTGGGGACCCGGGGGGCTTCGAAAATTCAGAGTCCACAGCTGCCTCCGCTCCCAGACCATGGTCGCACTTGGAAGTTCAATAGGAAGGTGGAGTTTCCAAACACGAAACAGAAGACTCCAGCTCACGCCCCACCAGCCCTGACCCTACCAGCAGTCCCTGGAATGGCCTGGCCCCAGATGCGGGGACGGCTCTCCTTGCCTGGCCCTGAGCCACCAGCACAGCACGACTTTGGACAGGGGTCCCAGCCCCTTCCCCTCGGTGGGCCAGCCACCCCCTGACGCGCAGGTGGCTGTCTACCAGGAGGGGCATCCTGTGTGTGACGTGGTGACCTCTTCTGTCCCTCCGGCCTGGCAGTCGGGGTGGGGTCAGGGTCAGAGCCTGCTACAGGCCCGTCCTCAGGCCACAGGCCCCGCTCAGCTCTGGAAGAACCGTAGAGTCAGTGAGGAGTTCGGTCTGGGGAGGAGCCCTGACACCCAGTGGGGACACAGCCACGCCTACTACACACACACACCCACCCTCATGTATGCCTCTCGGGCCAAAGCTGTTTGGAAAACAGGGTGACCCTAGCTACGGGGACAGGCCTTAGGGTTAGGATTACATGAAATACCCCCAGACCGAGAGCACGAAGAGCCAGCTGAGCCCAGCCCTTCCCACCTCGCCAGGCTTTCGGGGCTTTTCCTGACGCAGGGCTCTGGGATGGGGCTCCAAGCCGCTTCCCCAAGGGCACTCCAATGCCAAGTCCTGCCCAGGGCCAGAACACCCCTGCTCCCCCTTCTTGGGGAGCCTGTGAACAGGCCAGAGCGGTCCCATACAGCAGGGTCTCCCCGGCAGGTCCCTAGGACACAGTGAGGGCTGTTCACCGTCCTGCGCGTCAGACCCCCGTGCAAAGGGCAGCTCCTTTCTGAGGGTCCGAGCAGGTGCTCGGTGCTGACCTGGGTCTCGAGAAGAGGAGAGACAGTTGTTTCAGGTGGGTGCGGTCTGGACGCATCCGAGGGACAGACGGCACAGCAGCGACAGGCGGTTTGGCCACCTGGAGCAGATCTTGGCTGTCCACGTCTGTTCACGAGCATCAGAGGCATCGGTCCAGGGGGAGGGCCCAGGAGAGCGGCTGCCAGTGGCCGGAGATGGCGGTGTGTGTTCCCAGCTCCCCTGCCATCCGCGGAGCCCTCAGGGCCACTGGGCCTTTGATGGGGGCCTCCAGGAGTCTGACCTTGAGGAGTTGGGGGGCTCACGTCAGGGTGTTTGAGGATGCTGGCTGGTTTGGGCTGTGGCTTCTTGGGACTCTGTACTCTGATGGACCAAAGCCAACAGGACCAGTGTGGCATCTGGGGTGACATTTGTCTCCAGGAGAGGCCTAATGGTTGACCGGGGGGCCCAGGGGACAGCCAAGGGCAGAGATGGTGAGCATCAGGAAAGCCCCTGGGCACCGCCCCTCCCACCCCAGCTACCTGCACGTCAGGAGTCGGGGGACAGCCAAGAACTTGGTGAAAGCCACGTGCGCACTGTGCTGCTCTTGATAGGCCGACTGGGCTTGCCCCCGGGGAGCCTCCTGCAGCCGGGCCTCTGGCCTCCCTCCAGCCTTGGGGCCTCAGGCCAGGAGACCCTGACTGTGTACAGTAAGCTCGCGGACTCAGAAGGCCTACTGGGATTTGGACCCCGTTTTCTTTGTAAATTTAGTTAAGCAAATCACCCACTTTTTTTCTTAATTAAAAAAAAAAAAAGCACGTTTTCCCCGATTCCTTAATTGGTGTCTTCAGAGCTGGGACTGGCTGAGGCTGGGGGCGCTCTGGACTGGGTCGGGGGGACGCACGTGGTCTGTCTGCTCGCTTTTCGTCACTCCTGAGTTTGAGGGAATCTGATACATGTACCAAAAGGCACTTTCTTTTTTTTTTTTTTTTTTTAAAAACAGTGCTTCTGTTCTAAGAAATTCAAGTTAAGACAGTGCCTCTCGCTGTCCTTCGGTGCCGGTCAGCTACTGTGGTGGGCGGCGTGCCGCGGGGCGAGACGTGTTCATGCCAGACAGCTCACTGTTGGGGGGGCTGGGGCGGGGAGGGACCCCCTAACACACCACTAAAGGACACGTCCGCGGGGAGTCGGGAAGCCCGGCGCCCCCCGCGGGCCGCTCCGCGGGGTCAGTCGTCCTCGCCGCCCCCGTACATGTCCGCCAGCTTCTTGAACCTGGGCCCCCACTGGTTCAGGTAGTCGTAGTCTTGGTCCCCGGAGCTGGACGAGTTCAGGGAGCTGACGGAGCCCGCCGTAGAGCCGCTCCCTTCATAGTCGAAGACCAGCAGGGAGTCGTAGGGGGGTGCTGTGGGGTCATTGTCCGCGGCTCGGAGTCCCTGGGGTCACAGAGACACAGCGTTAGGGTGGAGAACGTGCCTTCTCGGCCCAGGGCCTGACGGAATGCAGCTTGGAGGGGTGCCCAGGAGCGGAGTGGGGGAAGCAGGCCAGGAAGGTATCGTATTGAGCCTTGCATACAGAAGGTGGTCAGTAAGTGCTCCCGTGTTTAACGGAGGGGCCTCTCGAGAGCCGAGGAGGGCTGGGGTTTATGGAAAGGGCCGCCTGTTGAAAGCAGCTAACACAGATGCTGGCACTGCCAGGCCAGTACCATGAGGAGGGCGGGCTGAGGGGGAGAGGCTAGGAGCAGCCCCTCCGAAGGGGGCAGAGTCCCTGTCGCTGCGGCACAGCACGGGAGTCTGAGGTGGGCAGAAGCCAGAAATCTCCAGCATTCACTATCCGCATGAACAAAACTGGGGGCGCGGCAGGTGTTGCTGGAGGCCCCTCTCGCCCCCGCCCCCCGTGCGGCCTGGCCCGCCCTCCTGCCCTCTGTGCCCCTGCCTGCTCTGCCCCAGGAGGGTCCCCGTGACCGTGGCGCAGTGCGCGCATCCTGCCCCTGCGCCTGGGGGGCGTGCGTTCCTGCCCGCTCTGGGCGGTCCGCGAGGGCGCGAGCGGTGGCCGGGGTGCGCACGGCGGTCCCTGGCAGCAGGACGCACGTCGCCGCCCAACCCCGCCCTGGGAAGGGGCGCCCTCGCCGCCTGGGGTGGGCATGGCTCGCTTTTCTCGAAGCCGTATTGAAAACCGGCCTTGGACTCGCGACCGAGTAGGTGTGCGTCCGGGCTTCGACTTCGGTGCAGCCCGGGGGAAGCGCTGCGTCCGTCGTTCAGCTCCTGCGCCCTCCTGGAGCTTTGACCTGCGGCCCGGGGGCCAGCGTCGCCGAGTCTCCCTGGTCTCCGCCGGACCTGGGGCTCTACCTGCTCGCGTCAGTCCCCTTCAAGTTAGCTTTGCACGCAGTGGGGGTGTGCGTTAGAGACCCGGTAGGGACCCGGGTCTCGGGGCGTGGCCGCACCGCCTCGGTCCCCAGCCTGGGCCTGGAGGGGCCTCCTCGTCACTGCCCGGCCGCCCCAGCGCGGTGCGGCCACGGGACCTCATTCTCTGCAGGGGGGCCCTGCACAGCTCCCCCGCCCCCGCCCCTGCACGGGAGCACCCACCTCATTGATGAAGTCCCCGATGTCCCCGGGGTGGGGCACCACAGGCCTGACGGGGTACTGGGGCTCGGCGCCCACAGGCCGCTCATCCACACGCCGCACGCCGGGCGCCTTGCTCAGCACGTGTTCCATGGACTCTGGCTGCTGCAGTTGGCTGAGGTCATAGTCCTGGGGGGCGGCCGGGCAGGAGGGGAGCAGGGGTGTCCTGTTGTGGTCGGGCGCCCAGCGTGCCCGGCATCCTGGCCCGTCACCTGGTCCGCCCTACCCTGATTCGTCCCCGTCAGCCCGGCTGTGAGGCTCGTGTGGGGTCTGTGCCCTGCCGCCCTTGCCAGTCTGATGCCCCCCGGCATGCCCCAGCTCCCACGGTGTGCGTGTTCCTGGGAGCGCCCGCCCCTCTGTCTTCAGGGGGCACGGAGCCTTAGCGGGGTCAGGCGCTGCCCCGAATCCCCTGACGGCCAGCGTGGACCTGGCGTCCAGCCAGGCAGCCCCCTGGATTCACCCTCCCGGTGCGCCGTGCGTGGCTGCCGTGTCACCCAACAGCCCCTGCTGGGGCTGAGTTCCGCGGCGGGCGGGAGAGAGGTCGCCCTGGGGCAGCGCGGCGGAAGCGGGTGCAGGGGCCTCACCTGGTCCTCCTCACCGCCCCCTTCCTCGTCGTACTTGAGGATGTTGTCGCGGACGTCGTCCTCGGGGTCGATGAGCAGCTGCTTGGTGTGGCGTTCCTTCTCCCTGCGCTTCATCCACACGACGAACAGCAGGACCATGGCTGCGGGGGCAGGGCCACGCGGTGAGCAGGGTGCGTATGCGCGTGGGGGCAGGGGTGCATACCCGCGGCTGGGCCGGACTCACTGAGCAGGATGACGATGCAGATGAGGATGGCCACGATGGCGCTGGTGCCCAGACCCGCCGCGGCCACGGCGCCGATGGTGGTGCAGTCTCCATTCTCGTCGCACGGGCACACCTTGACCTTGATGATGGACGTGTTGGACAGTGGGGGGTTTCCAGAGTCGGTGACGATGATGGGGACATCGTACACGCCAGCCTCCAGGTACAGGACGCGCAAGCTCAGCTGGGCATAGTCACCTGGCCCAGAGTGAAAGGACAGGCTTTGTTCAGTCTACAACTAGCACTCTGTTACAGCAAGGCATCCGAAGGGAGAGACAGAGTCTGACAGCATGACAGTCTATACCTCTTTGGTTCATGCACACACACGTGCGCACATGCACACTCACGTTCGAGCACTCCACAGAGTGAAAAGACATTGGCAATTCAAGGAAAGAGCAATTGCAACTTGTTGGATGAAATCATTTCCTTATTATATAAAGAGTTCTACTAAATCAATTAGAAAAAAAGAAAAATCTTCCCAAAGAAAAATAGGCAAAGTGCTCTCTTGTATTCCCAGAGAAACTAGAAATTGGCGTGACCTTTCTAGATGCAACCTCACAATGCTAGAAAACTTCAGGAGTTGGATGCCCTTTTATACAAAAAGGCCGCATCTAGGGAAATACCCTGAGGAAAGACATCGGTTGGGGTCCCATCAGTCAGTGGCCAGGGCAGGAAGCAGTCAGAGACAGGAGTGGCTGGGGCTGTAGATGTTGATGGCTGTGCTCGTTCTGACAGTGGGACCAGGATGCCTTCATAGCACCCTCCAGGGATGGACTGGCACATGGCCAGGGGCCCCAGCCTCATGGGACCCCATGGGGGGAAAGGGCCCCGTCTCCACAGCTCACTCTTCCATGGGCCATGGGCCCCCTCGAGGTGCGGCACCCCAGGCATATCCTGTTCTCCTGGAGCGTGAGGCAGACTCACCATTTAATCGGGTGATGGTCCAGTTCTTCCGCACGGCGGCTGGGACAAAAGGCAGCTCGAAGACATAGGGGCCGATGTTGGGGTCAACATCAGCATCGGCGGCTGTGATGTTGATGGCGTTCAGGCTGGGCTTCTCACAGATCTGTGCCTCCTTGGGAAGCAGCTCCGGGGCATTGTCGTTGATGTCAATGAGATAGATCTGGAGGGTCCCGGTGCCGCTGGCCGGGGGGATCCCTGTGGGACAGACACAGTATGATCCTAAAGAAGCGGCTCCCCCACGACCTCAAGCACATGATGATGCACATTGGGTGAAGACCCAGCCCCAGTGCCCTGCCCAGGGACAGCCCCCAGCCCCACCAAGCCCGATGCCCGCAGCTAGACGCCCTCAATCAGGGCATCGTCGGGGGAAGTGCAGGAGCCCAGTAGCCTGCACCCCATTCTGCTGCCCTCTGTGCTTTCTGCTGCTTTGGCCATGGGTTCATTTAAAATCACTCTCTAATCCAGCAGCTCCCCTCCAGCCGGGGCCGGTGCACCATCTGGCCAGCCTTCAGGACCGGGCTTTAGCAGACCCCGTAGGTTGGGGAAGGCAGGAGGGAGGCAGGCGGTGGTTACCAGGCCCTGGCTTTCACTTGCTATGGATGAACCTTTGTGCAAGTGTTCTGGGCGCTCTTGTGTTCTTGCTCCTGGAGCCGGAGGGCACCGCTGTCCTAGAACCCGCCACAGCAGACCGCCGAAGTCTACCTCAGGACTGTTGCGCATGCCGCTTCCTAACTCTGGGACTCCCCTGCTGTCCCTTCTTCCCTTGGCGTGTTCCTTCTGGTCCCAAGGTCAGTGCTTCACAGCCAGGAGCACAGCTATAAGCCCAGCCCCTCCCTCCCACACCCTGTTTTGTTTTCTTCCAGAACGTACTCCCTAAAATTATCTGGTTGACTTGTTTCTCATTCATCTCACTGGGGCAAGAGACTGCTGAGTTGTCCCTCAATATCCATTTCCCCCTTTATCCTTAATAGAAGAAGCAGAGCCCCAGATTTTATCTGGGATCATGACCGCCCAGCTGTTAGACTACATTTCTCAACAAGCATTACGGTGCAGTGCGGTTTCATGGCTAAGTTCTTTGTGAGCTGGGGGTGGACGTTCTTAGAAGGGCAGGAACATGTCCCTGCCTTCCTTGCTCTTCTTCCTGTTTGCCAGAATGTGGTCGTGATGACTGGAGCAACAGCAGCCATTTTGGGCCATGCCATAACTCGTGGCCAGAGTGAGCCTGGTTTCTCAAACCTGACCCTAGCCCCCCAGGGCTGCCTGTCTCCAGTCTTCTTTTATGTGGGAGAAAATAAGCTGCAATTGTGTTGAAATTTCTATCACTGTTACACAGCTGAACCTAGTTTTAGCTGACACACAGAACCTGGGGACGTCAGCCTTTCAAGGGAGGGACTTTTGTCGGGTGTGTCTACTGATGGGTGGTGCCTGGCACAGAGCAGCTCAGCAGTAGTGAGAGCAGGGGCAGTGCTGACTTGGGCCAGGCCCCACTCCCCATCCTTTTGAGGACCCTGGATCACTTAATTCTCACACCTCTGGGGGAGGGGGTAGGGTTGTCCCCACTCAACGGAGGAGGAAGCTGAGGCACAGAGCAGTCAGATCTCTTCCCACCACTAAGTGGTGCTGGGACTTATCCCTGGTTCTAGACCCTTCTCCCTCACTCCCTCTCCCCTCCTGTGCAGAGTTGGCTGGGTATTTGGGGCTATGGGCCTCACCAGCTTCTGAGTGCCCTGGGTCCAGGGGGGGTGGCCTCAGGGCCTGGAGTCCTAGCACCCACTTGTGGAGATGCTGTCCACACCCCTTGGAAGGTCCAGTGCTCACGACTCCTCTTTCTGCCCCATGTGGGCCCCACCACGGCCACCTCTGCCCGGATCTCCTCACCCCTGCTTGGCTCACTGTCACCCCCGCAGCCCCAGCCTCCTCAGGGCTCCTCATTCTGGCCCGGGGGCCTCACCTCACCCTCTCCAAGCTCCCAGGGCTTGTGCTGCTGGTGTGTGGCTTCCACGGTGCCTGCCCAGTCTCTGGGGCCCCTCATGTCCCCTCCGACCCCCAGCTCTGACAGAGGGCTGCAGGGGTCACGGGTGGGCAGAGCCACAGGGGGCGGCGTCCCAGGGGCTGCTTAGGGGAAGCCCCCGCCGCAGTGTGTGGTCAGCGTGATGGGGCTGCTCGGGCAACACGCAGATGTGGCCGGCTGCCCTCCGTTCACCAGGTGGGGAGCTGAGAAGCGGCTCGGGTCTCGTTCAGCCGAGACAGGGCTGGACCAACGTCACGCCGCCTCTGCCATCCTGGCTCCCTGGCACCCACGGGGAGCGCCACGCATGAGTGAAGGGGCGCGGCGTGGCACCCGCCCGTGAGCCTGGTGGTCAGGCAGCGGCTGTGCTCGGACGCCTGCGGAGAGGGCGCTGCGGGGCACGCTGAGGGACGGTAGGGCAGGACTCTGCGAGCCTGCGTGGCGCTCGCCTCCCCGCTTCCCTCCTCCGGCTTCTCCGGCTGGGGGCGGGCCTCCCTCTGTCTCCCGGCCATGGAGCCCAGGCTCGGGCGCGCACCCAGCCGTAGCCCCCCGGGGCCCCGGGCGCACCGTTGTCAGCCGCCAGGAAGGTGGCCTCGTACACGTTGTTTTTGATGTACAGGGACTCGCGGTCGAGGACGGCGGCCGTGGTGATCTGACCGTTGGTGGTGTTAATGTGCAGCCAGTTCGCTGGGTCCGACAGCTTGGAGTATCTGAGGAGGGAGGAGGTGAGCCGGTGAGGGGACAGTGGCCCCGAGCCCCTGGCCCCACCCGCTGTGGGGTGCCCGCCTGGACACGGGGAGGTTTCCCTGCCCATGTGACCCTCACAAGGACCCCAGGAGGCAGACGCCCCCCTCACTCTCTCGGCAGACGGGGAGACTGAGGGGCGGAAGGGGTAGGTGGCCTGCAGCGTCACAGCTGGTGAGCAGCCAGGTCAGAACCAGCCTGACTCGAGAGACGGCTGCAGGTGCTGGAGGGTCTTCCACCTTCTTGGGCGGCGACCACGCAATGCTCGTGGCTGGCTGAGGGCCGGCGGCATCGCCTGGACCGCCTGGATCCCGCGGGACGGGGGTTCCGGCTGTCCCCAGGACTGGGGCTCCTGAGGTTCCCTGCCTGGAGGGACAACACAGGTCGGGCACTTCCTGGGGTGCAGGTGTCACCGGGCAGGATGGGACTCCTCTGCGTGGGAAGCAAGGGAGCCCAAGGGTGGGAGGGAGCCCCTTCCTGCGGCCCCAGGCCGGACCCACCGCACAGCCTGCTGCATGAACCGGTCAGGGTCCGCCGCCGAAAACGTGGTCAGCACCGTGCCGGCGGGCACACCTTCCTCCAGGCGGATCAGCTTGTGGTTCGAGGGGAAGTAGGGTGCCTCGTTGATGTCCATGACGGAGATGGTCACCCCGGCCGTGGACTGGAAGGACATCTGGACCCCGCCGGCCAGGGGCGCCTGGTTGGACACCATCACGGTCAGCATGAATGCTCTGTTCAGCTCGTAGTCGACTGCCTGGAATGAGAGAGGCCCGCAGGGGTGAGTGGTCGGGGTGGGCTCGGAGGCAGAAACCGTGCGTGGGTCACCGGGTCGGCGCCCCCTCCTCCCATGATGCTGGTCCCCAGGGAAGCGGCCTCCAGCCTCCCTTGTTTCTGGCTTCCCATGGGACTTGCCAATGGGAGCAGAGTTTGGGGTAAAGGACCCTCCCGTGCCTTCCCATCGTGTCCTGGTAGGGCCATAGCTGGGCTCCTGGGGCTCCAGCCCCCAGGGGGTGGCACCAGCAGGTGCTGCTCCTTCCAGGCTGGTGAGGTCAAGGCCCCATGGCTATTTGTCTAGGAGCCCCTTGCTGGGTGCAGCGGGCAGTCTCTTCTGTTGTTCTGACCCCCCCAGTTTTTGGTTTGCCACAGCAGCCCCGGGGCTCTCCCTCACCAACTCTGTGGCTTCTCTTCCCTCTGTACATGGCTCCTGCAAGAACACGATTCCCAGTTACACCATTTTGGGGCTCCAGGACCGTGACTGACAAATGCTAGAAGGGGTCTGCAGTCTACCGTAACTCCCAGGAAAAGAACGGCTTTAGGTGACCAGGGCTCAGTGCTTAGATGGTGGGTCCTGATGTGATTGAGTTTAAGGACAAGAATCAATGCAAAGGAATCTTCAGCTCACTTGGCCTTCTCCCTGTGGGTAGTGATTTGGGGTTTGTTACTTTTTAAAGCTTTTAAGGTATAACGTAGGGTAAAGTAAATAAACACGTGTAATGTGATTAGGAAGTAAGATTTTCAGTGTAAGAAGCACAAGTATGAAGTCATCAGAGGGAAGTAAAACCCTCCGGAGTTAAATCTGAAATGAATGACCCTCTGAATCGGCGGAAGGGACGGAATGGGTCAGGGTGGGCCCGTGCTGGGCCGTGCGGCTTCCCGGCTCTGCCCCCGAGAAGACGGGGCTCAGCAACAGTGAGCAGCGAGCACCTCTGGGGCCTGGATGCCGGTTTCTAAGGACCCGTCCTCACTGGAGAGACGGCCTGCAAACCCATCTAGGTCCAAAGGTCTGGACTCTGTGACTGTGTCGCCCTCTGCGGCACAGGGACTTTGTGGACTGATGAAGCTGGGGGTCTTGCAGTGGGAGCCGGCCCGAGATTACCCAGGTGGCCTGATGTGGCATCCGAGGGTGTTTACAAGGGGGGGCTGGGGTCCTTTGGCAAGGCAGCAGACAGCGTGGGGACCGAGGCAAAGACGGCTCTGGCTCTGAGGACAGAGGACCGGCCAACGGAGTCAGGACGTGGCTCGCCAACCTGGAAAAAGCCAGCAATGAAAACACCAGAGCTCCGGGGGGTGGGGCACAGCCTTGCGCGCTCTCTGGTTTCAGCCCGTTGAAACGGACGGATTTTGGACTCCGACTTCCAGAAGCGCGAGAGGGTCATGGACTGTGTGAAGACACCCAGCTTGACGCGAGTGGTTACAGCAGCCGCCGTAAGCAGAGAGTGACCGCGGACAGCTGCTGGCCTGAATGGACCATTAAAGGCAGCAAAAGAAGCTTCTGCCTTTCTCTTGGACTCTGCATTAGTTTCCTGTTCCGATTTTGTGGCTTAGAGGGACACAAATTTGTCATCTTGCAGTTCTAGAGGTCAGAGGTAAAAAATCAGCATCCCAGGACCGTTAGGTGTGGGTAGGGCTGGGTCCTCCTGGAGGCTCTGGGAGGCCCCCGTGCTCTTGGGCCCGCCTCCCCCTGCAGAGCGGTGGCCTGGCCCCTCGGAGGCCCTCTGTGACCTGTGCTTCTTCCCGACGGCTCCCAGGACTCTGACCTCCTGCCTCCCTCTCCCAGACACGCTGTGAGCCCAGGGCCGCCCTGGATATCCCTGGGCGACCGCCTGTCTCAGAATGCTTACCTCACTCACACTTGCTAAGCGTGTGCCACACAATTCCAGCCAAGGAAGGACAGAATTTTAAAAGCACCATTCTGTACTCACTAATGAAGACATTTACGTGCATAAGGGTCACCAGTAGACGACAAAACCGGATGGAGACTGGCGGCAGAGGGCACATTTGCAGGCACGAAGCATTGTACTCAGACTGCTGGCTAATCACAAGGGGGCAGAGTCAGTGACGGGAATGATGGGAACTGGCTGTCACCACCTGAGCCCACGGTCCTGGATGACCAGAGTGGGACAACCGGGCACCACGGGCTTCCCGATGCGACCCAGCCCAGCCACAAGGTCTAATCCCAGGTTACAGTAACTGTGGGAGAGCGAGGAACAGAGTTACCAGGCGGAAGGCATTGGACAGTCTGGCACATGGGGCCTCCCGTTGGCCAGCTGACCTGTGTCTGTGACAGGTCAACACTGGGCGGAATGTTCTAGATTATGAGAGAGTCAAGAGGTGTTGCAACCAACTGCATGATCCCTCTTCGGATCCGGATCCGAAGAACCACGGCAAAGAGAGACTTTGAGGAAAGTTAAAGGACACAGAACAGACTTGCGTCCGAGGATATGGAGGGCGGACGGCTGCTTTCGTCAGGGGTGTGACACTGTGACAGCGCACACGTATGGAGGCCAAACATATTACTGAGGGGGACGCATCTGACTTACATAGGGATGCGCGGTCATGAGGTCTGGGAGTTGAAAACCTCTTTCAGCAAAAATGGAGATGAGATGGGCCGGAACAAGCTAACAGCTCAGACTGCGGTGCGGACAGCACCCTCCCCTCTGTCTGCTGGGCGCCCGGAGGTGCTCAGGACGCACACAACAGTGTGTTTCTGCTTGGAGAGGAGCTGATCTGCGGGGTCGGGAGCCCGTGTCTGCAGCCGGTAGCGCCTCTCCCCACCAACCCGAACCCCAGCCTCCTCAGGGTCCCCCAGCTGCTCGGCGTTTGGCTTGGGTGAGCGTTAAAGACCATACTGCGGGTGCTTTGACCCTTTGCTTTCTCAGCGCGGCTACAGACGAGGCATTAAGTACGAGACGAAGGGCTTTCTGATGACAGGGGATGGGCCTGGGGGTTCAGGGAAGCCTGATGCCAGCCCGACAGGAGGGTCTGGAGGCCGATGCCCTCCGGAGATCGGGGTTCCGGGCTGACCCCCGTCATCCTCTCCGGGCGTGATCTCCTTGTCCGCCCAAGTAGGAGGGGTTCCTGAAGGCCCCCTGGAGTCCTGCCATGAGATGCCACGTCCTTCTGTGGCACACGCCTTGTCGTGCTGATGTCTTCCCCTGCCCTGACAACCCCTTGAGGAGGGGGCTGTCTGCCCCTTATATCAGTGCGGTGCTGCTGGGGGTCCGCCTGGGGGAGGCACCCCCTTGGCCATCTCTATTGCTCATCCCCCAGCACGAGGCCCGGCGCTGCTCATTGCATGTGCAGCAGGGACTTGGGCCCACAGATGCTGCCCAGGCTGGACCCTCAGGGGCCCAAGTGGGCAGCCCGTCTGAGGAGGCACCCACTGTGGGCTGACTTGGCAGCCCACGCCTGAAGGACAACCCCCGGGGCTTCAGGCCGCACACCGGGGGCCCCTCCCACAGGGGTGGGCATGGTTCTGCCATCCTGGGCACAGATGCCGCCACATCAGCCCCTGCGCCCACGCTGTATCCAGGTCCCCACAAAACCAAACAGCTGCCAAAGCCACCAGCCCCTCCTCCCGGACCCTCAGAGAGTCGTCTGGGGACGGGGCTCCTCCATTTCAGTGGACAGTTTCATGGAACCGTGGTGGTTTTCCTCCGAACAAAGCACCCGAGGGAAGTAATCGTTCCCCTGTTCATCGGTTCATGTCCCCGGGGGACACGGAATAATGTTGCGTGTCGTGCATTAAGATTGTGTCACCCGTCCGAGTGAGAATGCCTTCCACAAAGACTATTACGGCCAATAAACGTCCACAGGAGGGTGAAATAAAACACATTTGTAATGGAGAAATCGATAGGTAATTTGGCCCCCCAGTTTCAGTTAGAGCGGCCGCATATGCTGCCCGGTCTCTGCCAGGCCCCTCCCCAGACGCGGCAAGGACCCTCCACGAAAAGGCGAGGGGCTGGTGTGTGGCCTCTGGAGAGGCTGTCCGGCGGGGGCAGGCCGTGTGGGGCAGGGCGGGGGCAGGGGGTGCGGAGGGACGGATGAGCTCCCCTGCACGGCTGCCTCAGGGCTATTACAGCAGGATGGCAGGGGCTGGGCTGGTGGGGGTCTGCCTCTGGCCCGCCTGTTCTCTGGGGCTCCTGCCAGCGCATACCCCCCGCCCCGCCCATCCTGGGGCTGGAGCTTGCCATCTGGTGCCAAAGAGGCTGCTGGTTTCGAGGCTGTGTTCCAGGTGTGCGGCAGGAGAAAGGGCCCGGGGTTGGTCTGAGCCTGGAAGAGGTGGTGTTGTTGTGGCTGGAGGCGGAGGAGGCTGGGGAGGTGGCAGAGGGGCTCCGAGGAGGCTGGGCACGGGGCCTGTGCCCACTGGGGCCGGCGGTCTGACAGCAGAGTGGCCGTGCCCCAGCTTGGCTAGAGCCTGAGAGGTGGCGGGCCAGTATGGGGGGCAGGATGGAGCTCGGGGGCGCGGGGGGCAGGGTAGGGGTCAGGAAGACCCGCCCGAGGTGACTGGGCACTGCCTTTGACCGACAATGCAGCCAGGATCCGTGCGAGGTAGCCGAGGGCCTGGCTGACCACACACATGTCTACCCGGTGTCTCGTCCACCCTCCAAGCAGTGGAGGCCGTGGACCAGGAGTCCCTCCACCTGGGGGCAGGGGGCTGGAAGCAGCAGCAGGTTGTGTGATGACGGGAAGGCGGGGGCAGGGACGGGCCCCGGTGGCAGAGCGTGAACACGGCAGGTGGCCCGACTCCTCTGGGGGTCCCGTGGACCCTGGTGGGACTGAAGGGACCGTCCTCGCACCCTGGGGAGCCCATGGGAGCACGGCCGTCCTGATTCCACGGTGACGATGTTCACAGTGAGGACAGGAGCTGCTTCTGTCAGCTCCGCTGTCACCATGGCCGGGTGCTGCACCAGATCGCTAGCCAGGGCCGGCTATAATGTCAGCGACAGCCCCGCATCTGGGGCACAGAGAGGGCGACGGGCCCATGCCAGGGGTAAGCGAGGGAAGAGCCAGCCCGGGAACCCAAGAAATAGGCCTCCCGCCCCAGCCGGCAGCAGACTCCCCCAACTGCCTCACACCTCCCATGCCCCCGCCTGCCCCCCGCTGCAAGGTAATGTCTGAAAACATCGTGTCTCCACCGCGGGGAGTGAAAATAACCCAAAATGCCGTCTAAGACGAAGCATCGTGCCTTACACAGACTTTAAGTGCGGAGTTCAGAGAAAAGCCCCGTGTGGAATACCAAGGAGAAAAGGGAACACGGAGCCGTGTGGCCCGGCTGCTGAGTGCGGCCGGGACACGGGCCCAGTCTCCGCGGGACAGCCCGGCCGCCCATGCTCCCAGTGCTCAGGGTTCCAGCGCGTGTGGGGTGGGATTCATCTGTGACATGGGACAAGCGCATGTCTCCACCGCCACGCTGGAGAGGTGGGAGTCCCCCAGCCCTCTCCCTGCCCCTCCTCATCACACCCCTGTTCCCAGCTCGTTTCTCGAGATTCGTCTATAATCGCCACACCGAGTGCTGGATAAAGGCCATACGGGGAAGGAGAGATAGCGGCCTCTGCCGCTTAGGAAAGCAAAGGGGTGTCTTCAGTTTCAGAGAGCTAAGACCTGCCATGCACTGCTAAGACGGACTCCTTCCTGGCTGAGCTGGGTTTATCTCAGGAATGCAAGGATGGTCTGACATTACACAGGCTCTCGATGGGAGTTCACGCAGTAGTGGACTGAGGCGGAAATACAACCCTCCAGGAGGGCACAGGAAAGTGATCTTCTGGGGGAGGGGGCAGGTCAGGCTGCAGAGTCCCTGGCGGTCATGTGACCAGGCCTCGCGAAGCCTGCCTCTGACACGAGCAGGTGGATGCAGTCCTTTGCACCCAGATGTCAGGGGTGGCTCGCACTGAACCCGTATTGCTTCTGTCCATTCTGTCCCGGGTGGTGGCAGGGGACAGAACCCACGACGGCTGGCAGGAAGACTACCCACCTTCACCACGGTGACCATGCCCTCGTTGGTGACGGGGTCTGTGCGGACGCTGAAGTGTCCGGAGGGGTCCCCGCTGATGATCCGGTAGAAGGCGTTCCAGTTGGGCGAGTGGGGCTGATCTCGGTCCATCACGGTGAGGTTTGCCACCACCACCTCCACCTGGTTTTCTGGGACCTCCCCCGCGTACTGCAGAACATAAGGAAAGACAGTGTTCTCAACCCTTGCGGGAGCCTGGGGAGGTCAGGAGGGACTTTCTAGCAGCCCCTGCGGGATGCCCTCCATCCAGCTGCTTCTGTAGACGGGGACTCCCACACCCCTTCCGTGGGCACGGTGGTATCCCCAGAGGGCTCCGGTGCCTCCAGCTGTGCCCACCACCCACCTCCAGACGGAACCTCCACTTGCACACACACACACGCCTGCTGGCCTCCCTCCAAGCCCCAAGATGGCCCCCTTGTGCCCTGGAGGCCTGTGCGACTGTGGCGACGCAGGAGACTCAACATTTGCAGGACGCGTGCTGGAGAGCTTTGGGGGCCTTCCCCGGGATGGTCCTGGCCAGGGTCCTGCCATCCCCGCGGTCCCACCATTGATTCAGGGCTTGGGGTCCGCAGCCACCGATGTGTCATACCAAACACAGAGCCCTTTCTCCTGCTGAACGCCCCCACCCCCGTCAGTGGTTGTGGTTCACGTGGCTGAGTTGGTTGTGTGCAGGGAAAGATGCTGTGTGTGTGTGTGTGTGGGTCAGGGTGGTGGTAGCAATCTGGGCACCCCCCTTCCGAGTGAGAATCACTGCTGAGTGCCGGCCCCGCCGACGTGTGGCCTGTGCAGCCGTGGCCCTGTGGAAGGGCCTGAGTTTGGCTGAACATTCTGCTCTCAGTGTCTTGAAACTCCTAATAATTTGCAAACCAGGGCCCGGTTCCTTATTTCACACTAGGTCCTGCGGTTTGTGTGGTGGGCCTGACCCTGTGCAGCGTGGCTTTGAGCCACAAAACCTGGGGACAGAGTCTGGACGGAGATCTCGGATGTCTGACTGTGGTCACAGTGGTGCAGCTGACGGCGGCCACCACCTGTGGGTGCCCAGACAGGCGCTGCCGGGGCATTACCTCTCCCGCTGCCTGCGGTAGCCCTGCCCTCATCCCCGTTTTACAGATGAAGCAAGAGAGATTAACACACCTTGGGTCCCACAATGGGGCGCCCAGTGTCCGCTCTAAGGATCCGGCCCCCAGTCACAGTGGTGGGGTCACAGGATGGGGAGGAAGGCGTCTGCACGGGCTTGGCCGATGTCTCAGGCAGCCTGGCTCTGAGCCTCGTCCTCCTGCCCCCCCCCCCGCTGCACCTGCTGTGGCACAAAGCCTCCTGGTCACAACCAGGACAGCCACCCTGCCTCGTGCCCACGTTGGGGGTGTGGCCCAAATGCGCCTGTGCACACCCTAGGACAGACATGGAGCCGCTTTAGCCAGAGACGGTCCTCCTGTCGTTCAGGGCACCAGGTCTGGGCCTTGCCTGCTCCGGAACCAGCTCCCGCCCCTTAGTGAGGGTCACGTGGGGCAGCCAGTCATGTGGCCTCCGCCACTGAGGGGCTCCTGAGGCCGCAGCCACCATCTGGGGTCCCTCACACACATCCAGCCCTGACCGCAGCCCAAGGGCCGGACCCCTACACACGTCTGCCCAGAGCCCTTGCATGTGCCCTACGGGGCCCTGCGTGCAGCTTTGGCTGGCTGGGTTGGCTCACAGGGGACCCTCTCCTTGAGGGCGAGACGGGGCCAGGCAGTAGGACCTCTCTCCATGTGGCGTCTAGGCTTCCTGCTCTCTCCGTCGGGAGCTTGATACCTCCCAGAGAGACTGGGCCTCGATGGTTGTGATGGTTTTCTGCCCTGAACACTTCCGAATTCAAGCCTCAGCTGGTGGTTGAGGAGGGGTTCTGGGGTGCAGTGCATGGAAAACTGGACCGCCGTGGCTTGAATGCAGGGGCCTGACTTCCAGGAACGGGGGCCGGAGGGCCGAGGGTAGCATCAGTGGCTGCGTGTCGGAGACATTGAGGCTGGTGGCTCTGTCCTTCTCTGGCTTCCACGAGGTCAGAGCACAGCAGCTCAGCCTGTCCTGTCTGTGCTGGGTGGCGCTGAAGGACGGCTGCCCGGCATGTGTGTCCAAGGGATGGCGTCTGCGGGCAGACGGGTGGGGATGCCGAGGCCCAGCAGCTTCTGTTCCCGGAGGCGCTTGCTGGTGAGAAGGAGGGGAGGTGGGTGCAGACTCCCCAAAGGACCGGTGTGGGCTTGTTGTCCCCCACTGTGAGAGGCACGGGGGGCCCGGTCCCCAGGCTTGTGGCAGATGTGTACGGCAGATGCAGACAGGGGCGAGTGGATGAGGCAGTCGACGCGCAGAGCAGCGACGGTCGGAGCGAGGGAGGAACTGTGAGCCCCCACGAGGCCGGCTGCCTCCAGGGCCAGAGCACAGGACTGGACTCCCGGCCTCCACGCTCCACAGGGAACCCCACAGTCCGCCGCGCAGGCGCAGACAACAGCCCCCATCTGTCTCCTGGCACGGGCAAGCCTTCCAACCCCGATACCATCACCTTGTCAGTGGGAAAAACTGAATTTATCCCAAGTGGGATCTCGTCCAGCGGCCCCAGTGCTGGACGGGATGGAGGCCCTCCAGCTCGGTCCTACTCAGCAGCACGAGGCCCCGTCGTGGGATTCGGGAGCACCAGCGCTCGCGGTCACCCCGAGCTGGCTGCCTGCCCGTCGCCGTTCCCGTTTCTCCAGCGGCCCAGGGGCCCCACTGTCCCTGCGCCTGACCCGCCGGCGGCAGCAGCAGGCTGGCAGCCGGGCTCCACCCCAGCCAGGCTTCTGGGAGGCACCTAGGGAGTGTGAGGGAGGGCTGGGGGCTGGGGGCTGGGGGACAGGAGGGGTCAGCCCGGGGCGGCTCAGGGCCACTTCGGGCTGTGGGTGTGTGTGCGTGTGGGGGGTGACCTGGTCCCTGGGAACTCTCGGGAGGATCCCAGGTGGGGGGTGATGCCCTCCAGTGGTCCTCGGGGGAGGGGGAGCTGGGCACAGGAAGAGGTGGAAGGACCTTGGGAGTGGGGGGTTTGCAGACCTCCAGAGTTGTCCCCCGGATGGCCTGGAGGAGGCCGACGATGCTTGCGACGCAGCCCCTCTGCGTTGGTGGGAGTGAGGGGGGCAGGGTGACTGCAGCAGCCGGCAGGGCCACGAGGTCAGAGCTCACAGTGGCGGCAGGCCTGGGTCACTGGAGCCGTCCTAGAGACCCGCCTCCTGCTGGTAGACCTTGCCCAGCCCTTCCCTGCTGGGCCCCGGGCTGTGCCCTCTGCAGGGAGGTCACCATGTCCCCAGAGCAGGAGGCCGTCTCCACTGGGGCTGAGTGAGAATTACTGGTTTTATCGTCCACAGAATGGGCACCCCATCTCTCCGAGGACTCGGGGATGGAGGAGACTGCACACAAAGCTCCTGGCCCATGTCGGGCCTTCTGTGCGGGGGTGTGCGGGACCTGGCCGGGCTCCAGGCCCCAGGGCCCAGCTTCCTTGTTGCAGAGGGAGGGATGACCAGGCTCACCAAATGTGGGTCTGGGGCCACAACACCTGACTCTCCTGAGGGGCTTGGTGGGAATGGAGGGCTAGCGTTGGGGCTGGCAAACCCAGGGGCCAAGTTCAGGGCACCGCCTCCTTTGTTAATAAAGTTTTATCGGCACACGGCTGTGTCCCTTCGTTTACATAGTATCTGTAACAGAGTTGAGTAATGGTGACAGAGCATGTATGGCCTCAGACTCAAAAACAATGACTCTGTGTCCTTGACAGAAAAGACTGTGGATCCCTGCTCTAGACCCCTCAATCCCACCACTGCAGTAATTCAGAAGTGGGCATGCGGCCGACACCGGCTGGTCGGGGCGTAGTTCTGGTGGCCCCCATCTCTGGCCTGGGTGCTGTGGCCACACCTGCCTGAAGGTGTTGGGTGGGGTTGCCATCCACAGCCCGAGAATGCCGCTAGCTCAGAGGAAGCACGGCTCAGTGGAGGCTCCTGGTGGCTGTGGGAGCCTGGATCCAGCTGTACCTGATGTCAGTGTTCCAGCCGTAGACGTTTCCAGCTTCTGAGACACGAGGTGTCTCCTTTCTGTTTAAGTTGCCAGGACTGGTGTAGGGACAGCTGTGAGGCTGCCTGGCTCTCTATCCCCTTTGGAATTCCCATCTTTATTTTCCAGGACTTGCTTTCTCAGCTTCCTCTCCAGCCATGAGCTGGTCAGGTGACCTAGGACCTGCTAGTCAGAGGCACCTGCCTGACTGGTTCCCAAGTGAGGCAAAGGCCTCTTGCTTTGGCATCTGCCGGGGGCAGTGCCCCGCCCAATGTGGGGCACAGGAGCTCTGGCCCTTACACCCGGTGCCGCTGACAGGAGGGGCTGCTCCTGGTGGAGGCTCCATGCCTGACACCCCTGGCCCTCGGGTTTCGTGACCGCGCGCATCCTCCGGGCACTTCTCTCTTGGATCAGACGACCTGGTGTGGTCACCTGAGAGCCGGGCCTCTCGGGTGCGCCTCCGAGGGGTAGCACGCCGTCCTGGGCTCCACGTCGGCCTGCTCCGGAATGCGGGGGGCATCCTTCCCCGGACTTCATGGTGCGGGGGAGACCTGTGTGTCCCAGAGTGCCATTCCTCATACACTCTGATGAAGGTTATTCCCAGAGTCTATTTTAATTTGTGCAAGTTTAATAAAGGTTCACAAAGAAGGGCCTTAAGCTGATACATCTGGCTTAGGATTTTCTTATTAACTTTCCCCTGGCCGTAATGAGTTTTTAATTTAATTTTTTCAGATTTTCAGGCACAGGGAAAGCCTCTCCCATGCCTCACAGGAGACAAAGACAGATATTTGGGAAAGAAGGAGTTTTAAGATCATCGGAACAGAGTGTCTTGCCCAGATGGTAATCCCGAATCCAAACGTAGCCTGGCCCGAGGGACAGAGAGGATTTCGTCCAGCACAAATCCAGCTCGGAGGCCAGAATCCGCAGAGCTCCCAGGGGAAGGTCACATTCGCATACAGGAGGATTAGGGTGAGAACAGTGAAGCCCAGTCAGGATCCAGAGAGGACCAGGAATGACAGCCTGTCCACACGCAGGACCCACGAGTCGTCCACGTGCCCACGCCACGCGGGACACACCGGGACCCGAGGCTGCGCTTCTGTTTCTGTTGGGAGAGAACAGAAACTCGGGCTGGAGGACCTGACCCTCCCCTAGCCGCCCCTTGGTGAGCGGGACACCACTCTCCCTGCTGGCCTGCGGCCCCTGCAGCGGCGGCATCTCCCTGGGAGGAGGGCCTCTTCCCTGGCCTGGAGCTCAGGGACCCGTCGCTGTTACTAGCAGAGCCTTGAGAGCTGGCGGGGGAGCCTGCCTGGCAGGGACGCGGCTGTGCCTCTGTGGGCCTCGGAGCAGGGTGGGGGGTTGCGGGGCCTGGGTGGGCGCGGGGGGAGGGTCCCAGGGGTGTTTCTCCCAGGAGACACCCAGCGCTGTGCCTTCAATCATCCGTGGCTTCTGCTGGAAAACGTATGGATGTGCCTCTGTCCATTGCGATGGTTTTATCAATTTTTTTTGAAACTTACTTTTCTGTCCCGAAAACTAATGACGGTGTCTTTTGGGTTCTGAGCCCAGGATCAGAATCCGATGGGGGGGGGGGGATCAGCAGCTCCTAACCAGAAGCTACCACAGGCAGTCTTCCTTGGCTCTGCGTGTGACGGGGGAGGGCCTGAGGTCTGGGGCCAGGAGGCCTTTCACCGGCTAACTCCTCTGGGCCTCCTCCCGCCCACGGAGCTGGCGCCTGTCGGGCTAGATGACACATGGGAAAGTGCTCCTTCCGAGGACAGCTCATGGGAAAGGACCCAGCAATCGGTTAACACCGTATCTCGGACCCTCTGCTCCCCAGGGAGAGTTCACAGAAGGCGTCCGCTGACCACAGACTGGGCCACAGGTTCGAGCCCCTTGCTCTTGCCCGGGGGGGGGAACCACGCTAAGAGCCAGGCGCCAGGCACTCTTGCTGTCTTGATCAAGTCTCCTCGTGCTCCAGCCACGTGCTCCTGACCCACGTGCGGGTGCACACCCCCCAGGCAGGCGCTGGTGCTCCGTCTAGCAGGTGACGGCGCAGAGACACAGAGTCTGGGGATCCAGGGGGACGAGGAAAGTGTCATCTTTAGGAAGTGGACACCGGCCTGGCAGGAAGGGCTCGAGGTGTGATGTGATGTGAGGTGGGGCCGGGCGTTCTGGCCTCCGGCCTCCCCGGTGCTCGGAGAAGCTGTCCCAATCGGTTATCTACGGCAGAGTTTCACACCGAGGGCCTGAGCACAATGAAGGGCCATGAGTCCGTTCCAACCCTGAGAGGCCAGATTCTTACTCTCAGGAACTCAGGCTGAGCTGGAATCTCTCCTCTCCTGGGTTTGTGGACGAGGTGAAAAGCTAAGTGCCCTGGGGATTCCCAGGGTTAGGGCCACAGAGGGCCTGCTTTGGGGCAGCAGGGGCCCAGGCAGCCAGGGTAGGAGCCAGGGTAGCCAGTCCCTGGGAAGGTTCCAAGGCTAGCCCGGGGTCTAACCGTTCTGCTCAGGTCCCGGTGGTGGAGGGCTGGCTGCCGTCCGTGCACTTACAGAGCAGAGGACAGCGTCGTTCAAGGCATAAACTCTTCACAGACATCAGTGGATGCTCCTGACCTCACCTCGGGACTGTATGTCACTTCAGGGCGGAGTGGGGACAAACATTCAGAGAGGTCCGGCTATCAGCCCACGGTCACACAGCGAGGAGGGGCCGAGGCGGGGCTAATGAGGGGCTTCCGGACTCCAGGAGACCCTCCTGAGGGCGTGTGAGGTGCTGGGCTGGTGGAAGGGGCCCAGGACACTGGGTGTCCAGGATTCTCCCCCAGGGCTCCAGACAAGGCCAGACAGGAGGCTCCTGGGGGCAGAGTGCAGGTTGTGTCCTGGGGCCTGAGCCCCTAGCCCGGCAGAGCCCGGCAGAGCCCGGCAGAGCCCGGCAGAGCCCGGCAGAGCCCGGCAGAGCCCGGCGCTCACCCCCGAGAGAGTGTGGACTGGGCCGGTGGAAAGGCCCGGAGGCCCTGTGGCAGGCTGCCCTGTACCCCGCGTGCGGCGCAGGCAAAGGGAAATAGCTTTGAATCAACATCTAAGAGCGGGAACTGGGCCGTGCGAACCCCTTCTTCTCTGCAGCTTCTGCTGATGGTTCTTGGTGAAGACTGGTAACAACAGCCGGCCTCGGCCTCCCCACTCGGCCGGCCAGTGCCACGCAGACATTGTCCCGTCCGCAGAGGCGTGTGCGCTTCAGGAGACGCGCTCCATTCCTGCCCCCGTGGGGACGCCCGAGCGCACGGTCGCCCCGCCCTCCCTGCTTTGCTCCGTTGCGGGCCCTCCCAGGACGGGTGTTTCCGGGGGGCCCGCAGGTGTTTGCGCCGCGGCCGCCTGCGGAAGGGAAGACGGCGTCCAGACTCGGAGGACCGGCGGTCACAGCTGGACCGGGGCTGGCATAGTGGGCGGAAGGCGTCCCTCCAGGAGCAGGTGTGGGGCAGCCCGGGGCCCTCGCTGGAGCTGCAGAAGACGCTCCACCCCAGAAGGGGATGGAGACTCGCTCGGGGTCTGGGAGGAGAACCACCTGGCCCAGAGGGGGTGCCCCGAGGAAGCAGGCGCCCTGGGTCTGACTGTCTCTCCGTGTGGCCTCGGGCCACCCGGAACTAGCCTTCTGGGCCTCAGTTGTCTCTGGTGGCTGTTGCTCTGACAGCCTCCACGGCCACGTCAGGGGAGACCTCTCAGGAAACACACAGAAGCTTCCGGACGTGAGGGCCACGGCGCACTCGACTCTCGGCCACGGTCGTGCGGCATTCCGCGCTCACAGCGGCGGAGGGGGCGGGCGCCCGGGACGCGGCCCCGTGCCAGCGTGGGGCTGGCCTTCTCACTCCTGACCCAGCCGCTCTCCCATGAGCCCGTGTTATTCCCCAGCAGGCGCTGTGGCTGTGGGGCTCTCCCCGACGGCAGCGCGTGTGGCTGTGGGGCTCTCCCCGACGGCAGCGCGTGCGGGTGGGGGCACCCGGTGGAGGCGGGACGGGCTGGGAGGGACGCCTTCGCCACGGCCGGTCACTTCATACCTTGTGAATTCTGCACCGGTGTGTGAGTCACCTAACCGAGGACGCCCAGTGAGCTTTAAAAAGGAGAAAATGAGTAAGTGAAGTCGGTGGTGCCGTGGGTTTGCTCACGGACGGCCCAGGGGTCTGCGCTCAGCAGACTCACATGGGTGGGCTCCAGAGACGCGCTGTTGGGCGGAAGAAGCCGACTCCACAGAATCACGCGCTCTGCGTGACGCCATCCGTGTGACGGGCGAGACTGGAGTGTTGGCGAAGGTCGCCTTGGCAGTGGACGCTGTCAGGGGCTGCTCTGGGGACCGGCAGGAGGTTGCTCCTGGCTCCTGGTGGGAATGTTTCCCGGAAGATGTGTGGTCACACTACATTCCCGTCACACAATGAGCAAGACCCCTTCTGACGAAGCAGGGGACCCACAGGGTCCATCTGGGTGCTCGTGGCTTAGAGCGGATGGGGTGTGCCTACTTCGGGTCCTGGTAAATTAGACGCCAACCAACCATCTTGGGGGGAAAAGAAGTCAGCTTCTGTGGGGGCAGGAGGGTGGGCTAGGGCTCTGGTCTGCTCTCGCAGGAGCCCGCTGGTTTCTGGCCCGTCCCGGAGGCTGCCAGCGTCTGTGCGATCCCCGGTCGGTGACACCTTCTCCGGAGAGCCTGGGTGCAGGCTTGGACCAGGATCGGGAGGCAGGCGGGGGCTGTGAGCATCCTGTTCCAGTCCCTGCGGGTTTTAGCCAAATCCCAACTCCTGGCAATGCCTTCTTCAGCGCTCCACTGGTGTGCTTTTCTCCAAATCCGGTGGTGGCCAGAGGTGACCAGCAGGGCTGGACAGAGTCCTTTACCTCGGCAGGTCACCACGTTGCCTCATGCCTGAAGGCACATCCTTCACTCCCACCAGAGACAATTGGCTTGGTTTCCTTCTGCCCTGGTTTCCATGGTGACAGTGGAGGTCCTGAAGCTGTTTCCCAGGGGGACTAGGGGTCCTGGTGGTCAAGAGGGCTGGTGCCACTGCTCCCCGGACATCTGGAATTTGCAGGCTGGTACCAGGACAAGAGCGTGTCCTTGGGAACAGTGTCCTCTCACCTGGGCACCAGCTGTGCGTCCTTGGAGACACCAGACTCAGCAGATGGTGAGCATCTGAGGTTCCCACCCCTGCCCCACCTGCCAGGGCCGATGCCAGAGCCCGGCTCAGGACGGGCTCCAGTCCCCACTGCAACGTTACCTGGGGGAGGTCCCCTGCATGGGTGATCACCTGCACTGCTGCCCCCAGGCACCAGCACAGGTGTCGTGTGTCCTAAAGACAGCCGTGTGTTCTCCTCATCACAGAACGAGGCGCAGGGTGGACGGAAGGACAGCGGGTCTGCACGGACAGGCTCGGGGGAGGCCCTGCTGGGGGCCTGGAGCCTAGGCATCATTACTCTCCCAGGTCCCTAGGGAGATGCTTCGACCATGTACAAAATGTCCAGGATACTGGCCCTGAGCCTTTCCTGACCACTGGCCCAGGACTGATGGAGGCAGAAGCCGTGTCCCCTCAGCCAGGTGGGCTGGGGCTGCGCTGCTCCCCCTGCATGCGATCTGCCATTTGTACACTAGATGGTGCTGTGCATCCGCAGGTGAGGTCGCGTGCCAGGGCTGGGTGCGGGAGGTAGGGGAGCACGGGTGTGGGTGCGGGGGATGGGGTCTGGGGACTCTGACATGGGGGCAGGAGACCCCAGGGCGTGGGGTGATGGGGAAGCAGGATGAGGGAATGCTCGGATATCGGCGGGGGAGGACTGGTTCCGGAGATGCCCTCCAGGCAGTCACCGGCTCTGGGGAGCTCCGGGGAGCAGGCGGGGTCTCCTCTGTCCCCACCGCCTTCCCTGCTCCTTGTTGCAGAGTCAGCGCGGCTTCTGGGGTCCAATCCCAGCTGCTCCCACTGAGAGGCTAGCGGGGTGGCTTTGGGCCAGTGACTTGGCCTGTCTGAGTCTCGGCATTCCCCCGCCCCTGCCCAGGTTGGGAGGCTAGAGCTCGGCAGGGGAGGGCTCCCCGGCGGCGGCTTGTGCTGTGCCTGTTGGGGAGGGCCCCCCGGCGGCTTGTGCTGTGCCTGTTACTGTCTTTGCTGTCACCCCCGCGTCCCCTCGGCCCTCCCGCGGCGGCTCCGAGAGGCGATCCCGAGACCCTCGGATCTGCCATAATCTCCCAGTGTCCCTGCGACTCCGAATGCTCAAACCTGGATGTCCCCCAAGGGCCCTGGGTCACTTCGGTCCGGAGCCGCTGGGTGTGGGGCTCAGCGACGGCCCACCGGCCAGGCCTGCGGGGAGGAGCTCGCCGGTCCCTGCCCCCTCCGCCTCTGTGCGCGGTGGGCTGTGGAGCACAGCCCAGCTCCTCCTGCAGGGACCGGCCCGTGCCCGGCCGAGGCCCCACCCGGGCATCCACCAGCAGGTCCCACGGTGCACACAGCCGCACGTGTGCTCCAAACGTGGCTGAGCCCCAACACCCCTGCTCGGCTCTGGATTCCGAGTGTCCAGCCCATGCGGTCCTGGGCACTTCTCAGGGCGTCAACGGTCGCTCTGGGTCAGGCCTCCTGGGGCCGCATCACAGCCCCTGCCCGCTGCCGCCCCCCCCCCCGGAGCCCACCTCCTTGGCAGCTCCTCCGGTCG
This sequence comes from Mustela putorius furo, assembly GCF_011764305.1. NCBI lineage: Eukaryota > Metazoa > Chordata > Mammalia > Carnivora > Mustelidae > Mustela > Mustela putorius. The sequence goes on along the minus strand of NW_025422115.1, from coordinate 24,959,654 downwards.
CCCTCCTGCTGGGGACTCCTGAGGTGGCTGGGCTCCGTGTCAGCCTCCTGCTGCCCAGGGCCACGGGCGCGCCGCTGTCGGCCAAGCTCCTGCCGGCACCCACGGTGAGGAGGGCGGCGGCCCTGACGGCACCGGCTACCCAGGCGCGCGACTACTCACCGTGCTCGCCGTGAATTCTGGCGGGTTGTCGTTCACATCCGTCACCGTGATGATGGCCGTGGCCGTGTTCGAGAGGCCGTAGTTGAGGTTCCCCTCCATGTCCGTGGCCTGGACGATGACGGTATACTGCTGGACTTTCTGGAAGGGGCAGGAAGGGGAGGCACGGCGTGTCAGTTTACAGGCTGCTGCCCCTTTCCCTCAACGCGCGCTCCCTGAGGCCGGGCCCCTGCGGGCGGGATGGGCACACTGGGCCCCTGGCCGCTCTCGGCCACTGTCCTGGTGCAAGGACCTGCTCCTTCGCTGGCTGCGGGCAACGGCGCTGCACGGAGAAGCCTGGCCGCCTTCACCGCAGGGCCCGGCTGTGGTAGGTACAGATGGTGTTTGGTGCCAAGACAGAAGGGAGGAGAATGGGGGTCCCCGGAGAGCACCGTCCGGCCTGGGGCTCAGAAAACCAGGGACGGACACTTGGAGAGAGGGAGACTCCCGCAGACGGGCCAGGCCCCCGTCACCTGCCCTCTGACTGGTCTCTGCGGCTGTGGCTCCCACCCCAGTTCTGACTGTCTGGTCCCGTGCTGTCACTTCATCATCCTCTCTGTCCCTCCCCAAACTGAGCTCTGGGAGACCGCCACTGCCCCACTCACCCCGTGTCCCCAGAGCCGACGGCCATGCCCAGCACAGAGCAGGTGCTCCGAGAACGTGCGTTAAACGTTCCTACGTGAGCATCGGTGACAACGCACAGGCCGAGGAACGGTGAGACGGACTGCGAGGTCCCGCAGGCCTGACACGACCTCTGGGTATTTGTGGGTGGCTGGGAGTCACTTTGAGGGAAATCACACGGTCCAACGCGTGTATAGGACGGGTCAGGTCAGCTCATTAAGGCCACGGGCCACATCTACCTGCCGCTGCTTAGTTCTGGCAGTAAAGTTGTGCTGGTGCAGGACCACGTCTACTCATCTACACCCTGCGCTGGTTTTGCACAATGGGTGAGTGGCGGTGAGACCACATGGCCCACAGAGCGGGGACATGGACCGTGGGGCCCTTTTGCAGAAGATGCGTGTCGTCCTGGGCCCCGACGCCAGGCAGAGTCAGCCAGGAAGCTCGAGGGCAGGCTTGGCAGGGACGCCACGAACTTTTCGGGGAGTAAGGGCTGGGGAAAGCAGGCAGGTTCCGGAAGAGCAGGGATGTGCTGCCTGGAGGTGACAGGGTGCACGGGGCCGGGCCAGGCGGGCGGTCTGGCTGGGCTCGGGGTGGGGGTGGGGCTCGGGGCTCAGGAGCGCCACACGCTTTCTCACCTAGACTCCGCTCACCGGTCGAGCCCACAGTCCCACGCGACCGGGGCCGGGTGTGCGGGGGCTTGCGGGGCTCTGCCCCTGCCCCAGCCTCCCCCACTGCCTCCCCCTGGCTGTCATTTCCGCTTCTCCGTGGCCCCTGGGTCTCTCCTGCAAGGGACGCCTAGCTGGGGGCTGGGTCGCGGGGAAGCACCCTCAGGGACAGGGCCCCTCAGCAGGTCCCCCGGTGCCAGACGCGAGCGGAGGGCGGCGGGGCGGTCCCCACCCGCGGGGGGCCGTGGACGGGACTCTGGCCTGCTGTCCGGCCCACGGGAGGCCTCCAGCACTGTTCGTGACGGGACTGAGCACATGTCCACCACAGCTGACGTTTGGGAAAATGGTAGAGCTTGCAACCAAGGAGACATGAAAAAATCATAGAAACAGCTCTCTGCCTGGTGCTGCGTCCCGTTTCAAAAGTTTTCTCTCAAAAAATCAATCTTCATCTCTCCCCATGCTCCTCCCTCTGTCGCCGCCCCTCCGGCCACCCCCCGTGCCTCCCTCCGCCCAACAGGCTCTCCACTGGCCCGCCCTCCACGGACCCGCTCCTCCACGCCCCACCGTCATCCACACCCCCGCCCCCCCGCCGTCCGTCCGTCCGTCCGTCCGTCCTGCCTCGGCCTCTTCCTCCCTCCTTCCAGCCACCGGTCCTGGGCGTCAGGTGAGCCGCTCTGTCGGAGGCGGCCGACAACCTCTCATCTGTTCCCGGCGCGAGGGACGCAGGAAGGGGTCGAGTCTTTCCCTTGCAAGTGCTCAGAGCTGGTTCTTTTTTTTTTTTCTTTTAAGGGTTTATTTATTTGGGAGAGACGGAGCACAAGCAGGGGGAGCGGCAGCAGAGCAGCAGAGGGAGAAGCAGGCTCCCCGCTGAGCAGGGAGCCCGATGCGGGACCCGGTCCCGGGACCCGGGCGGTGCGAGTGGCGGGAACGTGTGTCCGAGGGAAGCCGGCCCAGCACACAGCCTCATGTCGCAGCCGGGACTGCTGAGGGGCACCATCACCCCAGGGCCTCATAGCACCCTGGGAGGCAGGGGGCGGCGGTGGGGATTCCCCAGGGGACTCCCCGCTCTCAGGTCTCTGTCGCTCACACAGTACAGACGGAGCCAGGGGAGCCCACACAGCCACACGGCGGAGACTCTTTCTGGATGTGGGTGGACGACGCACCGAGAGCGGGGCTGCCCCCGACAGGACAGCGGCCCGCGCGGGACTCCCCCTCGCCCGCAGGCCCAACGCCGTTCAGAAACGCAGCAGGCCTGACCCGTGCTCCGCCCGAGGTGGGAAGATGGCGCCCCTGCCTTCCGGGCTTCGAAGCGGCTCCCTGTCCCCCGTCACAGCTCCACCTCCTCTAGGGACGCTGCCTTGTCGTGCTGGGGACCGCCCCCGTGCGGCGGCACACTGCATCCGAGCCCCAGGTCGCCACAGGCCTTGGCGAGCGGTCCTGCCCCCGAAACCTCGTTCCCTCTGTGCTCGACGCGGGCCGCGGCTCCGTCCCCGCCGTGCCCTCCCCGGGGAGGACAGCGGAACCAAGTCTGATTTTCAGACGGGGCGGCGGGCAGCCAGCTTTGGAGGTGGTTTTCCCGTCTCACCCCACGTTCTCTTGTTTAATCAGATCTTCTCCCTCCTGTGGCCGACTTTGTCTCTGGTGCCGAGAATCTCAGCAGCGTCCTTCCTGCACGTGGACGTCCCCGTCTGGGTCCGTGACCTGCTGCCATCCCTGCCGGCGGCCGCGTGCGCCCCAGGTGTTGTCAGCGCCCTGTTGCGTCGGCCCTGCGGGGGCTGGGACTCGGGCTCCGATGGGCTCTGTGCTGAGCCCACGGCGGGCGCTCCAGGAGGTCCCCGCCTGTGCTCTCGGGGGACCCAGTGCCTGCAGGGGCCGGTGATGTGGGAGCGACGCCCACCCCACTCCCCGGGGCCACCCTGCAGGACAGATCCCTGGACCTCGACACCCGAGGTCCCACCGGGGCCACCACGGTACTGTTGTGATCTCAGGCCACGCCTGGCCATCCTCATCCGTGGGCCCGCAGGGGCCCCCCGACCCAGGCCGAGCCCTGCGCGAGGCTCTGTCGTCAAACTACCCCTTGCGCCGAAGGCTTTCCTGGGCTTCAATACACACACCAGAAACGAGGTTCGCGCAGCTGCCAGTCCGCGGCCCTAACAGGAACCAGTCCCAAACACAAGGGCGTGGCTTGAAAGGTCTCCCCGTGAGTAACTAGGCCCAGCCCTCAAAGGGCATCTGCGAGCCAGGAAATGTCTCTGCTGGAGGGGCCTCCCCATCACCTCCCGCGACAAAGAGGAGAAACTGAGGCCCAGAGACAAGCACTATGACAGGCTGATCGGCCGCCCGGTCCCCTGGCTGGTCCAGTTACAGCCAATGGCTCCCCTGCTCCCCGGCTAACGCCTGGCCTGGCTCCGTTCCCGGCGGAAGCAGAGGCCTGCCAGTTCCAGAAGCGGCAGCGACTCTGCCCCCTCCCCCCAGCCTCTCCCCTCCCCAACTCTGCTGCTTCTCCAGCACGTTCCCACCCCAGGGCCGCTGAGGGCCACTCCGTCTGCCCCGAACTCTGCCCCTTCCCACCGGCCAGGCCTTTCCTCCTCCTCAGTGGGAAACCAAGCCACCCGCACAACCCCTGCTCGCCTCCTACACCCGGTCCCCCCCCCGGACCTGCCTTCCCTACCCCACACCTGGTCTTCCCGGAGACGCTGCTTTTCTTCTCCGCATCAGCGTGGCGGGTCCGCCTGCCTGCTGCCGTCCCACAGGCGGGGCCGCCAGAGCCCCGTGCGTGATGTTCGCCACGCTCTCTGCCATCTAGAACCTGACGTGGGGACAAGGCCACTCCCTCCAGGCATGGGTGACCGTCCACGGGCATAGCTCTGGGCCACAAGCCCCTTCAGCTTGTTTCCAGCTGGGCCAAGCACTGGCCTGGTTTGAGGACAGCGGTGAGGTGGGGGAGGGTGTGGCGTGAACAGTTCCAGCCCGGAGGACTGCAGGAGCTGGGCGCAAGAGGGGCTGGACACTGGGGACACCCCTGAGGCTGACCCCACCCCCTCAGGCTGCGAGGGGTCCCCAGAGCAGCCAGAGGACAAAGCACAGCAGGCAGGGTGGGGGCGGGGGCCTGGGATGGGGTCCGAGTTGGCTCTGCAGACGGAGGGAAGGGGAGGCCGTCCTGGAGGAGGGCAGGCCCCGAGGCCACGACGGGTGCTCTGGCTGGAGGTCAGCTGAGGCGAGTGCAGAGAGGCGAGGGGTGGGGACACAAGCCCTGGTGTCCAGGAGTGCCGGCCAGCCCAGAGGCCGGAGGGCGCGCGGCGTGCTTCTGACGACCCTCCGCACGGAACCAGCCCTGCCGACACCTGGATTTTGGGACGGTCACCTTCTCTCTTGTACCAAATCCCCTCTGGAGTGGCGTGTGGATCCTGAGGGAGGTGGCTGGTCGTGGGTGTCCTGGACGCATAGGGAGGCGGCCGGTTGCTGGAGTCCTGGACGCAGGTACCTGTACGTGACGGTCCACCCACGGCCTAGCAGGAGGGTCCGGTGTACTCAGAGGTTCCACGGATCGATTAAACTTGTTTCTCCGCCCAAGGCGTATTTCATTTACGTGAGGCCCAGCTGGGGCCCGACAGAGCGCGGGACAGTGTTCAGAGCTGATTTAGCACCGTGGTGACCCCACAGACCACCTTCGCTGTGGCGCTTCTACCTCCCAGCAGCTCCTGGGGTGCAGTGGTGCAGGCCTCCCTGCTTTGTGGTGAATTGAACCGAGCCTTGTTGGGGGGGGCATGGCTGCTGGACAGTGTGGTTGGGGCCTGGCCATCTGGAGTCCCTGAAGCCTGCTGCCCGGCTCTCCTGGGACAGAGATGACCCCGGATCCAGCTCTGGACCCACCGCGGTCTCCACGGGCAGTGGGCTTCTGTTCTCCGAAACAGCCCGCAGTGGAGCTGGAAGGAGGTGGCTGCGGGGAGAGGGGGCGAGCCTGGGCCTCTGGAGCCTCTCCCACGGGAGGCCGGCTGGCGACAGTCGCTCTCACCGGTGTGCAGCTGCCCCTCCGGCCAGCCCACCTGCCGCCCCGGGGAAGCCCTGCTCTGCCCGCTCAGCAGCAGTGCCGCAATGAGTTCATTAAAACATGATCTGCCCATTTTCAAGTTCAAGAGAAGGGAAGAAAACCGCATGTGGTGGTCCCTGGGGTTTTCGCTTCCTCCCCATAGCTCAGCATTTAAATTTTTCAGAACATCCATCAATAATGCAGCCGGCTGACCTGCCCTAGAAAAGCTTCAAAGCTTCCCGCGTGGCCCTGCGGCTTGGACGCCCACGTGCTGGTGGAGCCTGGGCTGCCACCCCGTCTGAGGATGGTGTCCCCGCTCCCGGGGCCGTGTCACCTGCCCAGCTAGAAGCATGTCTTCCTGCCCACACTGGGCATCAGCAGCGGGTCCTCTGCAGCGGGCTGGCAGCTGGAAGGTGGGTGTAGACCGAGGCTGAGAGCCTGGTGTCCACAATGCAATGTATAGAACCTGTCGGGTCCCTCCTCCCTGACCGAGGGTGGGGTTCTCCTCCTCGCTGGGTCAATGCCAGTGTCCTGAGGCTCCTGCCCTGGGCCACGTGCCCCCTCCCGCTTTCCTGCCTGTCACTGCTGTCACTGCGGGAGCTGAGAAGTGAGTCAACTCAGGGCCTCCCTCCTGCACTTAGAGCTCCTGTCGCTCAGCACCCGGGTGTCTGATCTGACCCTGGGAGCCAGCAGGAGGGCGCCTGGGGCAGCCGCTGTGGGAAGAGGAGTCACGGCGCTGAGGCAAACGGGCCGTAGGTCCTGAGCACTCACTCACTGCGAGACCAGTGACCCCGCGCCTGGCCCTGGCCCGAGTGAGCTGGACAAGGTCCAGACAAATGCTTGTTCCAGGCCTCACTGCCGCATGGTCACCACAGCCACTGGTGGGGACACTCCACCTGTGCGTCCGGCCACGAGGGAGTAGACACTCATGCACCATTCGGGACGGTGCTAGAAGGGACGAGCCGGGACACGCACTACCCCGTGGACGGACCTCGACGGCACGGGGCTGAGGGAGTAGTCATGAAGCCACAGTCTCCCGGGACCCCTGACATGAAACGTCCGTCACTGGCCTGTCCATCGAGATGGTGGAATAGTGGTCGCCGGGGGCCGGGGGCTGGGAGGCGGGAGTGCCTGCTAGTGGGGACAGTCATTTTGGGGGGATGAAATGGCCCTGGAAGCAGGTGGAGCGGTGCCTCACTGCTCTCCGCACACTCGGGGTGCCTGAGGACGCCTGCCCCGCCCGGGGCTGTGTGATGCTGCGGTGCCCCCGACAAGCCTCAGTGCACGCCCGTCTCCTCGTCCCCCACCACCGGGTTTGCTTTCTGCTGCATGAAGCGGCAGACCTGGGTGAATCAAGAGGAAACGCCAGCATGGCCGGGATGGCGTCCTCCCTCGCGGTCGGCGTGGGGAGTGAGGCGGGAAGGGCTCCGGGTGCTGATCTGCAGTGCTGGGTGAGCGGGCTGCTTGGCGCCCACCCCCCTGGCCTATCTCCCCCTTCCTCTGCTGGGCCAGATAAGAGATGAGCTCTCAGGAATGATCACTGGGGATTGAGGGGTTGGAGACTCTGGGAAGAATGAGAACGGGTGTCCTGTCCAGGGAGATGGGGCTGCCTTGGTCCCTGAATCCTGGCGTGCCTTCTCTTTGGGGCCCCTCCAGGCCACCCACAGATATAGCATCTGCGCTGCCCAGGGCTGGGACAGGCATGGCCATGCACACACACCTCACACCTGCCCAATGAGCAGCCATGTGCCCTAGTTCTGGAAGCCAAGCGATCTGTGGGGCTGGATCGTTCTCTGGGTGGGGCTGTCCTGGGCACTGTGGCATCTCCCCCAAGCTGAGGCAACCGAAACTGTCCCCAGACTTCCAGTGTCCCTGCTGTGGGGAGGGAATTACCCTGGTTGAGAAGCAGGGCTCTAGGGGAGGAGACAGCCAATAAATAAACAATACCTGTCCCATCAAGGGCTGTGTAGGTAAGGGAGGCGGGAGAGGGGGCGGAGGGCCTGGGGGTGTGAGGGCTGCTGGTTGATACAAGCTGGCCAGACAAGGCTTCTCTGCTAAGGAGATGCTTGATTAGCCAGCTGGTGGGTATCCAGGGGAGGTATGTTTTCAGCAGAGGGAACATCCAGTGCAAAGGCCCTGGGGCAGGCACTCTTGTGTGGCAGGGAAGGTAGGCCAGTGAGCAAGGGTAGGGTGAGCCAGAGGGTGGCGAAGGAGCAGAAGCTACCGTTGGACGTCACTGCGGGGGACACAGGAAGCCACAGGAGGGTCTGAGAAGACGGAGGGTCAGATCTCTGCGTGGACAGGATCGCCTGGCTGTTGAGTGAGGACAGATGTAGGGGCGGAACAGAGGCCAGGAGAGGGTCTGGCCGATGCCAAGCACAGATAACCGGGAGAAGGGTGTTTCCCACGTTGAGGGTGCGGTGTCCGTCAGCACGGCTCGTGTGTAACGCGGGGAACGCAGCCCAGGCCTGTGCACGCAGGACCAACCTGTGCAACACCACCCCCTCCCGAGTTCCAGGGGGCGGAGCTCCAGGGGGCGGAGCTCGAGGGGCGGGGAGTGGGCGGTGCTCTGGGGGCGGAGCCCGGGGGGCAGAGTTCCAGGGGGCGGAGCTCCGGGGGCAGGGCGGGGCTGCTGCTTTCCTGGAGGTGCGGTCCGTGTCCCCCGCCGCGCGGCTGCGGCAAGAGGACGCTCCAGCTGTTCTCGTGGGAAGAGGCCACCGCGTGGCTCGGGCTCGCGGGGGGCTCTGCCGTCTCGCCTGGCGTCTGGGGATCGAGCGGGGCGCCCGCCCCGTGTGCGTGTTGGGGCCCCGTCGCCCGCGCCCCCCCGCCGGCCGCCCCCGCGCGACCCAGGAGCACAGAGGCCGGGCGGGGCTCGTCCCTTCCTGTCTGCTCTGCTGGCCTTTCCGGGGTGTCCACCGTCCCCGACCCCGCCGACTAGGCCGGCGCTGGGAGCTCGCACGGGGCTCCGGAGCAGCCCTGAAAGCCAGCGCGGACCGTCCGCCGCCGCCGGCCTCCCCCGGGGGTCGGGGTTTCCATGTGTCCGTGTGTCCGGCCGCTCGGGAGGGGAACGCGCGGGGCCTGCCGCTGCCGGACGCTCCCTGAAGCCGAGCAGGGGGACGGCCGCACCGGTCCATGCCAGTGGCCGCGAGGGGCGTCGCGCTGGTGCTTCCTGGGGCGCCCTGGGCGAAACCTCCTCCGCTGGAGGGTCTCCAGGATGACAGGACGGTCCTGCTCTTGCTCCTAAAACCCCGCGAGGCCACGAGACACTCGTCCCATTTGTGTCAGGACACATTTCAAGTCGAGGAAGCGGACTGGCGAGGGTCAGCGTGTGGGGACAGGGAGCCTGTGGTGGGGTGCCCAGTGACCCAGGGATCTCTGCCAGGGTAGGCAGTGGCGGATCTGAGACACCCGTGGCACAGCCACGGGGGCAGGAGCGGAAAGCTGTCCTCGCGGGGTTGGTCGCTCTAACCCACTGTAATGGGGGACGTGCAGGGAGCGTGCAGGGGAGCGGGTCAGCGGCAGGGCATCTCTGACTGGGCACACAGGAGACACCAGAGCCCCCCCCCCGCCCCCAACCTTAAGGAGGCCTCTCCTGACATGTTAGTCATGTGAGAATGCTGTGTCTACACAGCTCTGCCTAATTAGACACGGTGGCAATTGTTTGTGGATTTTGGCTTTGTCAAGACAGCTCATTCTGCCACCCAGATGCTGTCTCCAAGGTCATCTGCAGTGTTTCTCCCCCAGGATGCTACTGTTCCCTGGGTCGCGGGGATCAGTGTTCTCACAGGGAGACGAGGGGAAATGTGCAGACTTGTGCAGGTGTCTCGTGGGGAAACATGAGCTTTCTGCAGGGCTGGAGCCCCGGGGCCTGGGCCCAGTGGCCTGAGGGTCCACCCGCCGGTGGGACAGCAAGCCATCTTGTCCTGCCTCTATCAGCCATTCACACTTTAGTATAAAATTTTGGGTATGATCTTTCATGGACTGTGGCAATCTAGTATAAAAGTCCCCAAAGAGTGAGGACACCTAGGTTGGAGGGCTCGGTAGCTGTGAAGCAAAAGTCAAAGCAAATATTGATCTCTTCGAGCTCAAGGTGGCAGGGGTCACAGCTGTTTCCCTGCCCCTGGGTCTGCCCGTCTGCCGGTCCTGCCCTTGTCATGCCCACCCCTCTGATATCTCCACACATTTCTTGAGCCGCTCCAGTGCCTCAGGCACCCAGCTGAGCACTGGGCAGTCAGTGGTGCCTGAACAGATTGGGCCTGCCCTCCAGAGCTTGTGTCGGGAGGGGAACTCGCAGTAAAGGAGCCAGTGAGCTCACGTGTGGTCTCCTCTGAGCGGGGGGAAAAGAACCTGCCTGGTTCAGGGAGGAGGAGGGCACGGGCCACGAGCAGAGTGACCACAGAGGCCTCCCTGAGGGTGGTGTTTGGTAAGACAGGAAGAACTGGGGCCTCAAGCACCTGGGGACAGGAGAGAGGCCCAACGAGGCAGTGGAGGGGTGGGCCGGTCCTCAGCACTGGAGGAGCGGGAAGCTGGGTGGGAGCTGCAGGCGGCATAGGCTCAAGGTGCTAGGGTGCCTGGCGTGTCTCCGGCGCTGGCTCCCTCCTGCAGACCCCACGCCGCTCCTTCTGTCTAGGGACCTTCGCTTCCCCAGCTGGGGTCCATGCAGGCCTGGTGCGCACACAAGGCTGTGCCGGCAGCGGCAGGGAGTGTCCACCAGCTGTCTCCGGACAATCACAACCCGTGGTCTGCGGACGTGCTAATTAGCGCAGACAGCTTGTGTCTAATTATTTCACTTGACTCGTTCAAGATTCAGAGACCATCTGCTCTGGGAGGGAGGCGGGGAGGGGCAGCCGGCGAGGGGCCCTTGGCCGCTGAGCAGACCCTGAGGCAGCTGGCCCGAAGGGGAGCCCCAGGCCCCTGGGTGGGACGGGGCTGAGAGGCAGAGGAGGCGGCAGACCCGCAGCAGGGCCTGCACGCTATCCAGGCCTGAGCAGTGGGCAGCTTGGTGCATTCCAGAAGTTCCCGAGAACACAGGGCAGAGGCTGGACCGCGGAGTGCTTGTGGGCCCGTCCTACGTCAGGGTCACAGGACTTGCGGCCAGGCGTGGGGAGCGAGGGTGGGGCATACGGGGTACACAGTGGCGCGGGGGCTCCGACAGGACGGGAGGGGCCTGGCTGGGGGGCTGTCTTGACTGAGGTACGTGGGCTCTCTCCGCTTGAGGCGGGAGGGAACCACGTAGCTCCTCTGGGGGATTCTGCACCCATCAGTCCCCTGAGAAAGTGCGTGGCTTCAGATCTCCACAGTCCATTCTCGGGGCTGAAGGAGGTCAAGAGAGGACGGAGGACTTGGCTTCGAGCTGAAGGACAAGGCTGCCGGGGCCCGATACAGGCCATGTGTGGCTGCGCGGGCCCCGCGTGGACAGAGCTGGGCTGAGCAAACTGCGAGACGGAGCCGGGCTCTGGGGCCGAGGGGAAGACTCTGGATTTTGTTGCAAGTGAGAAAGGAGGCCACGGAAGGCCTCCTGCTGGGTGAGGAGGGGCCGAGACTCGGCGGCAGGAGGTCAGTCCGAGGCCTGAAGCCGCCTGCTCCTTCATGAACAGACGAAAACCAGGCAGGCCCCCACCGCCCCTCCTGCGCAGCCGAGCGGGTCCGAAGGGAACGGAAGCCCGCCCTCCGGAGCCCGGCCTCTGCGGCCAAGAGCCAGCAGCGTCTCCGAGCTTTCTGCTGGTTGGGAGGCCTTGCCTCCTTCTGCAGCCAGACGGGTCGTGCGGACAGAGGCTCCGAAAACGCCTCTTACCTCTGAGCCGGTCCTGCGGTGGGGGGAGGTGTATGGCGTCGCACAGAGCAGGTGAGAGCGGAGCCGGATGGACCCCGCCCGCCCCTCTGTCTCCGGCGCCTGAAGTCCAAGCTCGTGAAATACGGAACAGAAGCCCTCTGTGGAGGGCGAGGCTTCGCTGGGGCCGGAGTCGGGGGCCGGGGGCGCGCGGGGTCACCAGCACTGAAGCCTGGTGGAGATGGTGGGGCCTGGAGCTCTGAGGTCCGGGCTGGCGAGAGAGCCCGACTCCCCGTCCCCCGCCCCCCGCACGTCTGCCACCCGCCGAAGGCTGAGGACCGCGGTGTACCCCGGGAACCCCAAGGGGAGGACTGCCCCTCCTTCATCCTCTCGTCACAGTTCAGGCGAGCTCATGAGCATCTGTGTCTCTGGGGGCTCCGTGAGGCCGGCAGCCCCATGGGAACACGGAGCAGAGAGCCCGCGGACATGGGGCCACCAAGGGTGGGTCCCGGGACGCTGCCCAGGCTGTGGGGCACTTAACACGTGGCTGGCAGAGGTGAGGACCGATTCTATGTAATGGTAAAGCCTGAAATTTAAATGACTGTGCGTGGCAGGGGGCTACCCAGACCCCGCTCTCGCAAGGCCGCCTCCTCATCATCCCTGAGTTCGAAGACGCCCATTACAATTAGGAACCCCAAGACAGGCGGGTCAGGCCTCTAGTGTCTCCCCCAAATTCATGTCCTCCTGGACCTCAGAATGTGACCCGATTTGGAAATAGGGTCTTTGTGAGTTAAGGTGAAGTCACGTTGGACTAGGATGAACCCTAAGTCCCATGACTGGTGTCCCCATAAGAAGAGGGGACGCAGAGAGACACCCAGAGAAGACGTGTGGCCCGGAGGCAGAGGTTGGAGTGGGAAGAGGGAGAGGCGCAAGCGGACTCCCTGCTGAGTGTGGGGCCAGCCGTGGGGCTCGAAGCTAGGACCCGTGAGTCACGACCTGAGACAAAGTCAGATGCCCAACGGCCTGAGCCAGCCAGACGGCCTGAGGTTTTTGACCGAAGGAAGGACCCTGCTGAGCGGCGTCTGTGACTGCTTGTGACCAGTTGCATGTGTGCTGCCCGTCCCTCGGGAGAAGTGGGTGCCGGTCATTCCTCCCAAAGGGCAACAAATAGGACCAGTTCTACCAGCCCCCAAGGTTCAGAGCAAGGTCACCTCCTCTGAGAAGCCTCCCCTGATTTCTCCATTGTGAGAGCATCTCATCAGCACATGACTTTGTGCGGGCGAGCCCCTGCGCCACCTGCGGCACCTTCATTTCGGTTCTGCTCCCACCCCCAGCCCCCGCGGCCTCGGCGGGGAGCGGCCCGTCTCCCCAGCTCTCTGTCGCCTGCGCCTCACTCAGCACCTTGGTCGGGATTTGCTAAACAAGGAAGGAGGACGCGGCGTGTTTGTTCCTGTTCGGACCTCTCTGACGGCCTTCCGCGCAGCGTCCGTCACAGGCTGCGGCCCACCGCCCCAGCTGATGGCAGCAGCCTTCTGGGAGCTGGGGGAGCAGTCCCTTGTCCAGTCCCCGACTGCAGGGCCTGGTCTGGCCGCGGCAGGCGCTTACCCTGGCCCCTGGGAGGTCCCCCAGTCACCCACGGAGCCCGAGTTCCTGTCCCCTCCCTCTTGCACATCTCCACCAACACTGGGCCAAGAATATGTCTGACCCGGTTGATCGGGAGCCGCCCGGCGAGCCTCCCCACCAGTCCTCACCCACCACCAGGGCCCATGCCTCCCCTCTGCTGAGCCCTCCAGGCTGGCATCTCTGTGCCCATTTCTCAGAGGGCACTGAGGCTGGGGTTCTGGTGTCCCCCTAATGTGTTCATGACCAGGCTGCTGGCGAGGGTCACCCTGCAGTGTGCTGAGCCACGAGGTTGCATAAATTCTCTCTCGTGTGACGCTTCTGCCCCCGGACCCGCCGCCAACTGCCCCCTACAATTGAGGAATGCCAAGAAGAGCACCTGCTGCCTTCACAGGGTGGGCTGGTGGCAGGGGTGGCACTTCCCATGCTACCCCCTGGCATTTATCTGGAAGGTGCAGATGGGGGCAGCTTTGTCAGGGGTGAGGTCTACACTCGAAGTGTTTGGTGCCCCCATCTCCAAACCTGCCAGGATCACCAGGTGTGGGGAATCAGTCTGGGGAGTGACAGCTTGCCGCAGCTGGGCTCTGGAAACCCACACTCGGCAAGGTCCCGGCTCTGGGCCCCCGGATCAAGGTGAGGTCGCCCAGACCCAGGTGCTAAGTCCTGCAATGCTTCTGGGGAGGAGAAGCAGAAGGGCATCAAGATGAGTGTGGCCAAGGGCTCTGCAAACGAACCCCGAGCAGGGGAGTGAGAAGCACAACTTGTTTGATGAGTGTGGCCAAGGGCTCTGTAAACGAACCCCGAGCAGGGGAGTGAGAAGCACAACTTGTTTGCTCCGAGCTCAGCCAGGGTCTCCTCCCAGTGCTGGGAGGAGTCAAGTACTTTCAAGGGTAAACTGACTCATGCAGTCTTTAGAGCAGACCGGCCTCTGGTCACCACGCAGGCAGGAGGCCGCCACGGAGGCACAGAGGCAGGAGAGATGACACTCCTCTGGGAAGTGAGAGCGCTCAGAGCCGCCCTCCGGGGGCCTTCACCGGAGCTGCTGCTGACCCTTCTGGGGGTTCCGGAGGCAGGTGACTAGGACAGTGTCATTGACCCAGATGGGAACATGTGGCCCGGTGCCTGGGCACGGCCCTGCACTCGGTGAGTAAACGCCTCTCCGGCCGCCGCCGCAGCAAAGCCTCCTCACCCTGCCTTCTCCTGAGGGTCTGGCGCTGGGTGGGGTGGACACTGGGGTCCACACGGATGGGGTGAGAGAAGGGGGTACAACACAGGTGCCGGTGAAGCTGGGAAGCCCTTGTCCATGGCACCAGATAAGTCACTTTGGCTCTGACAGTTCCTGGCCCGAGTGGAAAGTGCCGCCCGTCTGTGTGTCCCGTGTCATCAGGGCGGGAACACCAGCGTCGGACGCAGTACGGGTGTTCCAGGCAGGGGTGCGTCCTCATGCTCCCAGACAGTCGCTAACGGCCCCCAAACCCAGGACCCCGCTGTGGTCGCCTCCTGAACAGCACAAGGGTCGGACCTCGGCCCCACTCACGCCAGCCGCGCCTGCTGGGAAACCGTGTGTAGGACCTGCTCCTGGATTCGCTCAAAGGGCTGCGCTGAACGCTTAGGAACGGCTTTGTTGAGCTCTTTTCTCCGGGCCAGGCGCTGCAGGAGACAGGCCTCCGGGGGACCCAGCCTGGGCTGGGGTCAGCGTCTCCCACATGGGCTGCAGGGGCCAGGCCACCCTCCCCCGGCCCCCACAAGGCCCCCCCTCACCTCTCGGTCCAGGCCAGCTGCCACGGTCACAATGTCCCCTGTCTCGCTGTTGATGGTGAACATGTTCTGGGATGGGCTCTGCGGGGTTTGGGTCACGATGCGGTACCGCACCATCCCGTTGGCCGTGGTGCTGTCGTCTGCGTCATTGGCCGTGACGGTCATCACATAGGTGCCTGGGACAGAGAATGCATCTCAGATGGGAGCATCTGCTGTGTCCGCCGTCGCCTCCGCGCACACCCCCGGGCGGACCTCGCCAGCCCATCCGGGTCTCTCGGGGGATGGGGTCACCGCGCACCCTTCCCACAGCCCACATTGTTGGAGGGGGGGCTAGAAAGCAAACCCGCCGCCCCTACTTCCCCAAGGGGAACCTTCCAGAGCTCAAGGTCCAGAGCATCGGGACTGGCCCAGAGAGGAGGGAAGAGCGCCGCCGGCCGCGGGATCAGCTTTTCCAACTGCGAATGCGGCGCCCTCTCCCCGAGCCACACGGCTCAAGACCCGGCTGTCAGGGTTTGCCGGGGCTCCGCGGAGCGCACGTGGGGTGTGGTGCGGCAGGGACGCGGAGGCTCCTGGAGAAGGAGCAGGGTCGGGCATGGGGCGGCTCTCCGGAAGGCGGGAGTACGTGCTTGAGGGACGCGCAGAAAAGGAGCTGACAGGAGTCCCCGCAGGGGAGGCTGTGCGCAATGCAGGGGTGGGTAGCCTACGTGCAGGGGTGCCTGTGGGACACGTGGCTGTCTGCGCCCCAGAGCCGCCCCACAGCTCAGTGTCTGTTTCCCCGACCATGCACAGGGCTGGGCTCTGTGGTGGCACTAGCACTAGGACGGCCCCACCCTCTGCGGGCGGCACCTGCAGGTCCCGTGGTGTCCCTTCCCTGCCTTGCGAGGCCCTGGTTGGGTCAGCACATCCTCCCCCTAGCCACAGTGATCAGTTTAGCTACAGGCACCTTATCCATCACAGTCAGCAATAACCACGTTTGCTGGGATTTCTGGGACTCCAACATGCTGTGCCTGCCATTGGGTCTGCCAGGGTCAGTGAGTGAGGCTGGGGACGATGGTCACTTTCTGGCCACAAATGAAAGGGCTGAAGGACAGGGCCGTCTCAGAGCCTCTAGAGGGACTCCGGTGACAGCTTCTCCCTAGGAAGCCCCTGGATCAAGCTGCACCTGAAGCTATTACCTAAAGATTTTTAAATAAGCAGACTTTTTTTTTTTTTTTAAAAGAACAATTTTAGGCCAATGGCAAAATTAGGGGGAAGGTACCCTATAGACTTTTTGTATAATCGAGCCCATGACCTCCCTTTGCACCTTATGCCGTTTTAGTTTGAGTTTTTGTCACTTGCAACCCAGTGTTCTGAGTCTGCCTTGATCCACTGGAGTCTTGGGCCTGGAGGTCCTTGTGCTGAGCAAGTGTTTTTAGCTCAGTTCCCAGCTCCAGAGCAACGTGCTTTCCGGGGCCCTGCAGGGGCATGGGGAGTGTGGACACCTGCCCTGATGCAATCCTTTCTTGGGAGCTGCTGTCTGAAGCTTGGGCTGAACTGGGCTTCGGGTTTCAACTGTACAGCTCGGGGGAGGGGCTGTACGCATCCAGAAACCCCATTTCAGCTGGACCTCAACTTCCTCATGAGCTCCTTGATGAGGTCCCTGCTCCCACAGTCCCCGACTGGCAAACCGGGGAATCAGTTTCAGGGTGGGGGAGTATTCCCAAAGCTTTAGAATCTCAGGCTCAGCATCAAATTTGGGGCCTTCGAAGAGCAAGTTCTGGAGGCAGAGTGTGTGCAGGCTGGATGTGGCCGAGGCTCTTGGTCTCCAGAGCCCGCCCAGTCAGCCTGCGTCCCTCCAGACACCCTTGGGTCCTGGGTGTGCGGGACTCGGGTCTGAATGACCAGCAGCAAGACTGGTCGTTCAGTTTTGGGCTCGTCCCAACATCGCCTTACGTGCAGGCATCCAGCTTGTTTGCTGCCTTCAGGAGTCTGCTTTTAAAAAAACCAAACGAGAGACTTCCAGAAATTCTTTTCTGATTGCAGAAATGAAACCCACCCGTGGAGACTGGCGCGTCGTCACGGGAAACCATCAGTAGGTACAACGGCGGAAAAGCCGGCGGGGACCCCCCGCCCGACGCACCGGCTGCGGCCGCTCGGCTCAGGCTCCCGCCGCCGAGCCTGATTCTCAAAACTTTACCGCGGACACACGTCTGGCTCCTTCTCTTTGAAACAACAACAACAACTTTATTACTGATCCAAGAAATGAAAGTCAGGCATTTTCACGTTCCAGAAAGGCAAACACTCTAAAAATAACAACGCTGGAGACCGGCAGGGAAATACGGGAAGGGGCACCCCCACCCCCCACAGCGTCTAAGCAGCTCACGGCCTCTGCTTCGGGGTGGTTCGCCGTCTAGACCCAAATGCCTTGAACGCGTGTCCACCTGACAAATCCGCCTCTAGGAATTCATCCTGTGGGAGAATCACCGACGTGCGACAGAGGATTGGTCTGTGCCCCCAGCCACCGTGCTGGCTCGGATCCTGAGAGCAAAGCCCCAAATCCTCCACAGATATTTATTAAATATCTACCGCGGGCCAAGCACCATGTTCAGCATCGCACGTCTGCGTGCAAAGCAGATGAACGGAGTCCCTGGTGCGCGGGTGGGTGTGACTGTTAAATCCTGGCATGAGGGCCCCCCCTCCCCGGGATGGAACATTCTGTATCTTGATTTTGTCAACTCCAACATCCTGGCTGGGATATTGTGCTGTGGTTCTGCCAAGACGTGACTGAGAGACGGAACACACACCTCCCGGCAGCCAACCGGGGCGCAGACAGAACTCTATCCCACCGCCCGCAGGAACCAGCCCGGGGGCCGCCCACCGCCTGCGGGAACCACTGGGGGAGGTAGCAGCTCCCTGCAGGTCAGGCCTGGAGGAAGTCAGACCCTCTATCTCTAGTAACAATCCAGGAAGCCAAACAGTCATCCCACAACCATTGGCCCAGAACTGTGGGGACTTGATCAGTAGCTGAGAGCTTCCCCAGTTTTTATCCCGGCTTTGACTCAGGACCGGCCAGAGAAGTGGGCCTCCAGCCAGTGACTTGGGATGCCCACCTGCCACTGGGCCAAGCCCGCAGCCCGCTCCGTGCATAGCCTAGCAGCCCCTTTCCCACTCGATGCTCTTACACGGCTCTGGAGAAGCAGAGCTCCTGGGGTGGGCTTTGCTCTCGTCCGCGTCACTGTCAGGGGACCGAAGGCTGTGGGGGCTCTGCTTCGGCTGCACTTGGCGTGCGCGCCTCTAGCGATCTCCAATACGAACCTCACGTGGAAACCCCCTGACCTGGGAGGCCCCCGTCCGGTGGTGTGGACAAGCCACGGGCACAATCGGTAAATAGACGATATTAACCACAGGATAGCGGGTGTTGCTTAAATAAATTATGATGCTATCATAACCTCGCGATCACGGACTAGCGTGAAGCCATTAAAATGTTGTTAACGGTATTTGAAATGTTCATGACAGATGTGCGACTCGCTGGAAGAGAACGGGGCCTCTAGACGGTTCCGCGTGACCCCAGCCTCTAGAGCAACAACGCGCTTATGCAAAGGAGGGGAGGCCAGAGGGCGTGTGGCGGGCGGGCCCTCGCGGGCGCTGTGGTGTCCCTGTGGGATTCTCTCTGTATCCTCCATGGGTCCTTCAGAGGCTCTCACTTGATTATCAGAAAATAAAAAAAAAAAAAAAAAAAAAGGAAACTAAGAAAAAAGGCAACTGAGAAACAGAAGACGTGGTTTTGTGTTTAGAGCCTACATCACGACTCGGTTTCTCCCAAGAAGGAGCGATTCTGAAAGGCCGGCTGTGCCACCATTCCGTGGTCAAGGGGCCAACGCGTGTCACTGGGGCTCCCTGCCGCGCGTGGGAAAGGGACCAGGTCTGTGGAACAGCAGAGACGAAATAAGAGCTTCCAGGGTCCCGGGGCAGAGCTGGGGCCAGCGGAGAGGGAAGACGCAGGAGGAATTTCCTGCTGAGAGCCTGGAGGGCCTTCGGGGAGGGGCGGCCTCCCTTCCTGTCTGCGCGTGGTCAGACCTCACGCGTGTGCTGACCTGGGGCCAGGTTCTGACCGGGGTTGCACCCTGCCCGGGGCCCTGAGCTGTGGGTTCCTTTGCCGCTGTCTGCCCCGACACACGACGGTTTCCTGTTCAGACTCCTGTCCCGGCTTTGGCCACGGTGTTCTTTTCCCCGAGGCCCGGCGGTCCTCACAGCCTGCGGTAGTCTCTGCGGCCTCCTCTGCACCCTTCCGTGCTGGGGTTTGGGGGGATGAACCCCATGCCCAGCCCTAGAGCTAGGGCCCTGACCGGCAGTGGCTGATGGCCATGACCTTGTAACCCTCCTAAAGGCTCGGGCAGGGTGGGTGGTCTTCCCTTGGCACAGGGCAGGTGCGAGAGGGCTGGGAAAGTGTGCCGGGCCAAGGGCACAGCTCGAAGCAAGAGAACTTTATCATCTCTCCGTTCTGGAGACCGGAGGTGTCTAAAATCAAGGCGTCAGCCTCAGTTGGTGCTAACCTCTCCTTCTTAAAAGCATCACAGTCCTAGTGGCTCAGAGCTCGTCCTAACTAATTATGTCTGCAAAGGTCCTGTTTCTCAGTATGGCCGCATTCCGAGGTTCTCGGGGGACCCAAATCTGGGGGGACACCATTGTATCCGATACCGGGATTAAGCTGGGGCTGAGGTGGGGGCAGCTGACCCCTGGCTAACAAGGCACGAGTCGAGAGACCTTTGCAACCAGGTGCCTTTCTCTGGCCTTGGATGACTTCTGAGGCCAAGCTGGGCACAGGGCGGGCCTGGGAGGGCTCCGTCCGGATCAGACCCCGCCGTCGCATCATCACTGAGCTTCCTACAGCCTGAGAGTCCTCTTCTGGAAGGTGGGCATCCCCTGTGGGGTCCTGGGGGGACAGAGGAACTGCCTGTGACCTGGTGCCTAGGGCGTGAGCCGGGCCTGTCCCCGAGTGGCTGGACGGTGTGGCTCTGGCCTGCAGGGTGGGCTCCCGGCTCTCCTACCTCCTCCGGCCAGCCGGGTCGCACCCACACATAGCCTTGAGCCCCAGCAGCCCCCGTTACACGGTGTGTCCCACGCTGCATCGGTGCGAGCCATCTGGCTGCGGTCCCGGGTGTGCTGGCACGGAGGAGACGCTCATACCAGCTGCTCACGTCTGCAGGCACCGGCACGTGAAGGTGCATCCCCACTCCCCGGGCCTGGAGCGAAGCATCCTTCCAGGACTTTCTCTGGGCACTGCCTCTGGCCTCTCTTGCCAGCAGCGAGGTTTCCATTTTTCTTGGCAAATGAAACAGAAGATGGGATCGTGTTTGTGTCTAAGTGGGATGCTGCCCGCCATCCGAGGTACGGCGCGTCTCTTGCCGGCTGCACCAGCAGGATCGGGGGAGAGAGCGGAGGGTCGGCTCTCCGCGGAATTCATGTTCGAGCGCTGCCGTCCGCCTTAAAGGATTAATTTCACAAGCCTTAAACTGCAGTTTAATTTGAAAACTAATTCAGCCCCATAATTGGCTTTCTGCTCAAATCACTGAGGCTAAAGATTTAAATTCTTAATATTCAGATGACTTTCAAGTATCTGGCGCCATCTGAGCACTAGTCCGTGGCATTCGTCTCGGGAAGACCTCCGCCGGCACCGAAATAAAATAAATAAATGGGCCACTGATGGAATAATCTATTTGAGCAAAAACTCTGCATTATCTCGATGAAGGTTTCTCTCACTTCATCTTCAGCATATAGATTTCTCTGCTATTTCATATTTTAAGGTGACATTAGTTTCAAAATTTATAATATAGGCCCTCACACAGTTACAAGGGGTTAGGGAAATCAGGAATTCCAATTAAAGCCTTTTTTAGTTAAAAGACAATCACAGTGGAATATTACCCTTTCGTTGCGAGGTTCAAGAAGCCCGCCTGGGAGGGCTGATGGCCGAGCAGCTCTGAGCTCCAGGCCTGTCCCGAGCACCGGGTAGCCTCCAGAGGGTCAGGGGAGGGTTGGGGGTCCATGGAGTCCCGCCCTCGTCTGGGTGACAAGAGCTCACAGGATCTCTGCCCAGTGCTGCAAGCTGACCAACAAACCAAGGAACTAACTCAATGAGTAATGGGGGATGGATGGGGAGCAGCAGGGCAGACACCTGAAGGGGTGACATGTGAGCTGAGGGGGCATCCATGGGCCTGGACATCCAGGCTGAGGGCAGAGCATGTGCAAAGGCCCTGAGGTAGGAAAATGCTTTCCTTTCCCAAAGGCCTGGGATGTTTGCTTCTCTGCCTTTGCCGGGGTGTGCCTCTGTATCCCTTGTTGGCACATAGGTAGCATATAGATTTCTGGGTTCCTCAACCAGACGATGGACACCTTGAGGGTGGAGTTTATACAGAGAAAGGCCCTCTCACATACAACGTGCTCTTCTGTGGGGCACGGCCCGTGCTACGTTCTGGCCTTCTCTTCTTCCCGTCTCCTTCCTTCTGCCTGATAGCGGATGCGGTAATTGGAGGTGCAGCAGCCACCTTGTGACCACGAGGTGAGAAACCAGAGGAGGAGGCCTGGACAGCTTCAAGCTCTTCCCCAAATCCCTCCTGGTACAAGCTGGGTTTTCTGTGACTTGTGGCCAAATGCCTTCCTGACACAGACCGGAGAGAGGAAGCAGTTTGTACCACGCTTAGCACTGTGGCTTCCAGCCAGACTGCCTGGGTTTAAACCTGGCCTCCTTTCTATGCCTTTGTTCCCTTATCTTCAAAGCGGGAGAAGAAAAGTGCTTAGGCCGTAGGGAGTCGCTCACGGGAACGTACGTCAGAGGTGAGACGGCACAGAAGCACGCACGTACACGGCCGTGTGGCACACGCAGGTCAGCTGGCTGACGGGCGAGTGAGGTCCGTGCTTCGCATCCTGTCACTGTCCTGACGTGGTTGTGCAGGACGGTTCCCGCCGGCGGAAGCAGGTGTCTCTACTATTCCTTACAGCCCCGTACGGTGCCCACCTGCTGTTTGCTCCTACCTGGTGTCCAGCCCCCTTTGCCGGAGCAGTGATCCGGTTTTCCCTG
This sequence comes from Mustela putorius furo, assembly GCF_011764305.1. Lineage (NCBI taxonomy): Eukaryota > Metazoa > Chordata > Mammalia > Carnivora > Mustelidae > Mustela > Mustela putorius. The sequence goes on along the minus strand of NW_025422115.1, from coordinate 24,937,941 downwards.
GGGGAGCCACGCCAGCCACAGGCTCAGACCCTGTGATCGGAGGGGTCTAGAACTGGACTCTCTGCCTGAAGGAGGCTCGCAGTCCATGCCATGCCCTGGCTGTGGGGACCAGCCAGGCCGGATCCTGGGGATCTCCCAGTGCCCCTGCCGGTCTCCAGCAAGAAGCGGTCCCTCTCCCAGGGCTGTCCGCAGCACACGGTCGCGTCTACAGCTGCTGAGGCATCTTGTCCACAGCTTCCTTGAGACCGAGCCGGCAGCAGAGGGGAGAGTCGGACCGAGGTAAGCAAGGCCTGGCCCGTCCCACTCCAGCCCCAGCACCCGAGGCTGCTGCCCGTCTCTGGACTTGGCTGTTCCGTGAGCCAATGTGTTGCCTTTCCCAGGGGGGTTTTGAGGTGGGTTTTGGAGAACCTGGAGATCGAACAGCTGAGATCAGAGTAGTGGACACTCTTGGCTCCAAACCTCAATGACCATGGCTGTACCAAACGGGACGGGCCACCCTACGGCTCTCACGCCCTCAGAGCTGGTCTCCTCCAGCAGCGACAGAGAGGATTTCATACCACAGAGAGACACCGGGGCTGGGAAAAGAGGGTGGGCGAGATGTGGGCTCTGCCAGGGACCCCGGCCCTGAGTCACTGCGCCGCTGCCCCAAATGAACCACCCTAACCTTAGAAGTTTTTTCTGGGTGAGTCAATATTGACTACATCTTCCTGTTTGTTTTCCCTTAGAATGTGCACCTGAAACCCCTCCTCAGCCCGTCATGCCAGAGAATAATGACTAATTTCTGGTGAGAGGTTTTCCTTACTCCGCAAAGGCGCCGTGTGATGCCCTGCCGGAGGGGAAGGCCTGGCGGAGACTGGTTCCGAGCCCCGGAGGCCCCTCCTCGGGAGGCCCCGACGTGCTTTGTTTGGGGCCACCTTGTCTTGGCCAGGCTTTCAAGGGGGCAGCACGGTGTCGCTCCGTCCCTGGTGCTATACCAAGCCGTGGTGTCCCCGTTCTGCTCTGAGGACCGTCCCGGGATCAGAGACAGAAGCCGGGTCCCTTGAAAGTCTGCACCTCATGCAAACAGTCTATGAAAGGCACAGCAGGAACGGGAAAAGAGGACCTGTCCCGGGAGCCACACGGCCTTGCAGGCTTGCGGGCCGTGCTCGGGTGCATCCCGGGTGGCTCTGTGGAGCTGGGACGGTGGTGGGGGTGGGGTGGGGTGGGGGCGCTGCTCCAATCTCCAGGCTTAAAGGCTTATGAGGATTTTGAGGAAACACGGCAATTTGCTGCTTTTGTTTTCCTAATGAGTAAAGCCGGTTACACATTTGGGAAGACTTTCTCTATTGATTTGTTTTAGAATAAGACGTGGGAGATTTGATTTGTTGTATCTGGGCACCTTCACAGAGTGTGCTGGGTCGTGGGGACAAAGGCCCGCCGTATCCGCGTTAACAAGAAAGCCCCCCATTGCCCGATCCCCACGCCCCCACCCCGGCTGCCTAGGGACCGGCCGCATGGAGTTAATTTGCCCGCCGGCCGCCTGTCCCTGCTCCTCAGGGACCTTGGGGAGGAGCTGCCCGAGGTGCAGGCCAAAATAATGTCACCTCCCATTCCCTTCAGTGACACCAGGCTGGCTGGCATCTCGTGGTTCCGAGACAATCAATCGAAAACACAATTCACCTTGTTGAGAAGGCTGCCCCGGGGACGGAGCTGTGACAACCTGCTCCGGGCGGGGCGGTGACGACAAACGCTTGCCTGGACGCCCCACCGTGGCCGTGGCCGGCCCCTCCGAGCACAGTACTGCCCCTGGGGACGCGGGAAGCCGGCTGGGCTCCAGGCTCCGGGTGCTGTAACGTCCGTGTGCCCAGAGCCACCGGCCTTCCCAGGGGCCCAGGCGCCCTGCGGGGACGGGGTTCTCGCAGGCTGCCCCGGCGGGGTCGCCACTGAAGTGCGGAGGACCTGAAGGTCACGCGGTGGTGGCCGTTGCTCTGACCTGCCTGTGCCACCCGCATCCGCTTCCCAGTGGCTCTTCCTGGAGGCCCGGGGGGTGCTCGGCTCGGCTCCACCTGCCCAGCCCCGGCATGGATGCTGCCCATGCCCGCAGGAGACAGCCGTGCCGGGCTGTGCTGCTCGAACTGGGGCAGAAACCCGTCCACACCCACGTCCCACCTATGACACCGAGTCCTGGGGCGGGGGGGCTGAGCGCGTCTAGATTTCTGCCACGTTCCCAGGGGCTGCCGTTGCGCCCCAGGCCTGGGCTAGCCTCAGCTGGGGTGCTGCCGCCCCCACCTCCTGGGACCTGAGGCCTGTCTTTGCTAAGGGGGACGGGGAGGGGGCCCACTTCTGGCAGAAGGTTTAGTGGGGGCCGTGGCACACGAGCACGTGGCCAACGTCACTTATGGCAAACTGAAGTCTGGGGGAGGACCGGCCCTTGGGTCAGCTCTGAGGGGAACTGAGGCCTGCGGGTACGCAGGCTCACCTCTTGGGGCCGCGGGGGTCGGGCTTCCTCGTGGGCTTCCTGCGAGGCTTGGAATAAAATGGAAATGTGGGCCGGTGACTTTGGATGTTGGGTCTTCTCTCTGACCTCGTCTCCCGCCCCAGGACCTCTGCCCCTGCCTTTCCCTTCTCCACGCCCCCTCCAACCACGCCCCCAGACTTTCTCTCCAAGCCTTGTCATACCCAAGCTCTTGGCCTACAGGTCACCTCCACAGAGGGGCCCTCCCTGATCTACAGGCGCCTCCATGACTCTCAGCGCCCCTGGGACCCTTCTTAGCCTCACGGTCCGTGACAGGGCTTTACGTAGTTGCTTTTGCTGACTTCTGTCTGCGTTCCCCTCTGCATCGCGGGGCCGTGACACAGGGCCCTGCTCCCGGGCGGGGGGGGGGGGAGCGCGGCCTGCGGCGGGCGTGAGGCAGTAACCCGATGAACGGGCGCCGCCGTGGGTGGGGGAGGCCCCTGGGGCCGTCTCGGCTCCCCGAGCAGGGGCCCCCTTGACGACGGGCTGCCCCCCCCCACTCGCCGCTCCTCGGGGGCCGGGGGCTCACCTGGCTTGGAGCCCTCGTCCACGGAGCCGTTGTAGACCTGGTTGATGAACTCGGGGCGGTTGTCGTTCATGTCGATGACGTAGATGTACAGGTCGATGGGGTTCTCCACCTTGTTGCCGTTCATGTCCACCGCGTGGGCTCTGAGCTGGAAGGCGGCACAGACACGGTCAGCCTGGGGACGGCCCGGGACAGGCGCCCGCCGGCCCACAGCTCTGGGCTGGCGCTGACGGGAGGGCCTGGGCCCCTCAGGGGACTGTCTTGGCAGGGGCCGGGCCTGGGACGCGCCACGACACTCTTCTGAGCCTCGGGGCTCCCTCTGAGGAAATGGGAAGGGCTGTGAGAGGACCCTCGATGTGTGGATTTTTTTTTTTTTTTTTTTTTTTGGTACAGATTTATTTATCCATTTGGGAGCGAGAGGAAGCGAGCAGGGCAGGAGCAGGGGGAGGGAGAGGGGCGCGCAGACCCTTCACAGGGCGCAGAGCCCGACGCGGGGCTCGAACCCGGGACCCTGAGGTCACGACCTGAACTGAAACCAGGAGTCGGGCGCTTCACCGGCTGAGCCACCCAGGCACCGATTGTTTGGATTTTTCGTTCATTCACTCATTCGCCATCCATTCATTCATCCACTCGCTCAAGCGGTGTCTTCAAGCATGACTGTGTACCAGCCACCCGCTGGCCCCTGCTCGTGGCCCAGACCCGACCCAGCCCCGGGGCTTCTCGTGGAGCAGGGAGAGGGACCCCAAGAAGGAAGCGATGGTGCAGGGGGTTGGGTGAACTGGCAGTGCCCGGCTGGGGCTGGGAGGAGGCCAGGCAGGCCTCGCAGAGGAGGTGACGTTCGAGCTGTGGCCTGACGAACGGGCAGGGAGGGGGAGAGGCGTGAGGTCGCACGGGGGACACGGGGTGGCCGAGGCGTGGGGGCAGCAGCGGGGGCTGGGGAGGGTCCTGCGTCTCGACCTGGGATGTGGGGGAGAACCGAGGGCTGGGAAGGGGCGCGGTCTGCGAGGGCTGCCCGCGCTGGAGCCGTGACTGTCCCCGCCTCTCCCGGACGCCTCCTTCAGCTGCCCACTTCGACCTCCAGGTCTGCGCCACAAGACGGCGCCACGCCCAGGGTGCAAGTGGAACGTGCGCTTGAGGCCTGGGGTGAGAAGCGTCTCCGGGCTGGGGCCCTGCACGATCCTCGTGTCACGGCCGCTCTGCCCGCCTCTGGGAAGGGGGAGGAGGAGGCCGCATCCCACACCTGCCCCGGGACGCTCTGGCCAATGGTGTCCGCACCAGCCTGGCCCCGAGTGCCAGTTTACCCTTGACGTGTTTGAGGAGAAGCTGGAGGCCGGCTTCCTCTGGGAGCCCAGAGGCCTGCGTTGGGGTAAGGACACAGATGAGCCCAGTTCCCCGGGGGCCTCAGCCCGTGTGCCAGAGGTGAACGCACACTTGGTGCCTCGGCTCCAAGCACAGAGCGGAAGGGCCGTGACGCGCCCCTCGCTGTTTTGGCCCCTGCCCTGCCCCCATCTTCCAGTGGCGGCCAGGGCACCCTTCATCCTGTCCAATGCAGCCCGAAGGTCAAGAAGCTGCTGAAGAAAGGTCCTTGTGAACTACGGTTAGAGGCGGTGTCTTCTCACCGAGCGACGCTGCTGGCGTCGGCACAGTCCGTGGCGGGCAGCGGCGGCCCGGCGGGGAGGGCCGGGGCTCCTCCCGTCGCACCCCTCCCCCTCCCCCCAACTTCTCATGACATCCGTGGCTTCTGCGGGAAGTCTCTGAGCTCCCCACCATCACCCACCTCTCAGGCGGGGCACATGCTGTGGGCTTGGTGGGGGGAGGTCCGGCCTTGCTTCGGAGACAGATGGCACCAGGGGAGTCATGGGCGCCTTCTGGGACTGGCAAACCTGCGCCTCCCTGCAAAGGGAAGTTCCTACCCTGGCGATGCTCTGAGCAGACACCTGTCCCCGCTCACCATGGGAGCAAGGCAGGGAAACTCCAGCGCAGGGGCTTGGTGTCGTGTCCCCATGGGGACAGGAGCGGGGTGGGACTGGAGCCACCTGCTGCCTCTTCGAGGCTCACGCTGCTTGGTGTCTTAACTGCGGGCCACCAGCTTCCTCCTGGGGCCGCGGAGCACTCCGCGTGGGCCCTGGAAGCACCTTTGCTGGGTGCCGGGGCCTCCTGCCGTGGCCAGCACCGGCCGCACACCCGTTCAGGGCAGGGCAAGGCCCCGGCGCCCGCGTCGGGTAACTGCCTGAGCTTCTGGGAGCACCCGCGAGGCTGTACCGTCCCGATCTCTGCTCTACGGATGGGCCAAGGGAGGCGCAGGAGGAGTTGGAAATTTGCCCAAGACGAGAGCCGTGGCAGGACTCCGTAGCAGGTCTTACTTATGGAATCCTCAAAGAACCTCCTAGAGATCATCCTGCAAAGCAAAGGTGACCCCTGTCTGTTTCGTGCATTTGAACACTGATGTGCTGCTGGTTGTCTCAGAGCGCCCCGTGTCCCTAGCCCATCTGCTCCCTCTCAGGTGGGGACAGAGTCAAAGTTGCCTGAGGACGTGGGGCGTGGAGCCCCAGATGTGGACGCAATGGGGGGTCGCCCCGTGATCGGGCTCCGTTTCCAATGCGGGGGGAGTGTCCGGGCGGGACACGGTGGCCTGGCTGGCGGCCTCCCGGGAGTCGTGGGCCGGGAGGGAGTGAGGATTCAGAGCCGCTGGAGGAAGTGGAGGGGCCGCGTGCCGGGGAACGCTGGGGTTAGAGGGGGTGAGAGGGTCCGGGCCGGCGGCCAGCGAGGAAGGGGATCTGGATGGGCAGGAGGCAGACGCCTGCAGGTAGGTCACCTTGGTTTCATATGAGCCTGGACCGGGACACACGAGCCTGGACCGGGCGCTACACTAAGCCGCTGGTTTGTGCTCGCGTGGTAGCAGCAGAGAGGGCTAACGCCCCGGCAGGCTGGCCCAGCTGCCCCCGAAGGCCCTGGTGGGCGTCCTGTGAGGGCTCATGCCTGGGTCCAGACCGCCCGGAGCAGCTTCCCAGCCCTGGGGAAGACAGGGCAGTTCTCGGCGTCTTCTCCGCGGCGGGACAGAGAACGGAAGGACGGAGCATGAGCTTTCACTCCAGAGCGGGGCAAATGGATTCGGCCGCGTGGTCTCCCTGCAGCTGGTCTCGGGGTGATGCTGCTGGAGGCGGCCCTGGGAGACATCCCCCGCGTCGGAGAGGGGTCTGAGGGTTAAGGTGGGCAGTCCCCGGAGCACGTTTCCCGGTTCACAGAGCCGGCGGGGACACTTAACTCCTGGCGGCGTGGTGGGTTCCCATCTCCCAAGATGGAGCCCCAGGAGGCGGCGGGCGACGGAACGGAAGGTGTGCCCGCTGTCCGGAGGCCAGCGGGTCACCTGGAGTCCCGGACACGGAGCTGAGCGTGCAGGGACGGGTGGACGTTCCCCCCACCTCCCCCCCACCTCCCCCCACCACCTGTGGCCAAGTTCTCTGCCTCCTCTCGGGCCGGCTGGAGTGAGGGGGGGCCGTGGTCCGCAGGCGTCCGGGAGAGGACCAGGGCTCGGCCCCCAGGCCCAGCATGCCACCCCAGATCCCAGGGGACGGCCAGCCCGTGACCCCCGCTTTCCTGGGCGGGCCTGTCCCCGAGCCCTCTAGCTGCGGACGCCACACGTCTCCAGGCAGAGCCTGGTCCTGAGTGAGGCCTTGAAGTCACATGGGGCAGGAAGGACCAACAGAAACCGGGTGTGCGTGACAGTACGCGGGGCCCGTGTTCCTTGGCAGGACGCCAGCTGCTGCCTCGGCGCCAGGTGGGTCGACTGGCCCGCCCATGAGCAAAGGGGCAGGCGACACTCACTCCCCGGAGACGACACCGGCGACACTCACTCCCCGGAGACCACACCGGTTTCAGACGCCCCCTTGCGCCTCTGTCGCCCGGGCTGAGCTGTCTCGGCTGGACGGTGGAGTCGGGCTGGACGGTGGAGTCCTTGCCAGGGAGCCGGGACTTCCAGTGCCGACTTTGGTGTGAAATGTTGCCGGGAAACAGTTAACCAGAAACACCGAAAGCGGGTCTCCTTTGGAGCTCAAGGTTTTCCAAGAAATTAAAATACAGTGAAAGGGAGAGCCTTCCCGCTGGGCGTGGGAGGGGTGTCTCGGCAGTCGGCGGGCGGGGGGCTGCGTCCGCCTCGAAGTGGGTTTGGTGTACAGCCCGCCAGCGCTGCCCATCCTCGAAGAGGGCCACAGCCTGCAGGCTAGGCACGCGGGGCCGGGGTACGGCCTGGGACCACGCAGCCTGCAGGCCCAAAGCTCGGGAGGGGCCGTGTGTGGTCAGATGCTCTGCTGTCACTGCCTTGAAATCCTCAGTCCAGATGGGGGTGGCCCGCTTCATCCGGCACCGGGCCCTGGACTCTGCAGCTGTCCTGACATCAGGAGCTGAGCGGTCTCGCCCGGGGGTAGCCCGAAGGCTCACCACCAGGCTCACCAGGCATGCAGAGCTGCAGGTATGGGAGGGCAGCCCGGCCCAGGGGTAACGATGAAGACTTTCATTCAGTCCAGAAGGTCCATAAGAGCCAGCTGGAGAAGACACCCATACTGGGGACAGCAGGGGTCGCTGGAGCCCCAAGGAAGGCAGGAGAGGAGCCCCACCAAGAGCTCCCCACTCCCCAAACCGTGGAAGCAACGGTGTGACATTCCAGCGGACACCAGAGCCGCCTGGGGACCTCCGGAGGGGCGGGGCACCTCAAGCGCAGGAGGAGGGGCTTCTCCAAGCGACTGTGATAATTACAGATGGATCTGTCTAATCTTGAATGAGGTGAACCCCAGCATCAGCAAGTGGCCTCTCTGTGGGGCCGTCTGGAGACAAAGCCCCCCATGTTGGAGGAGGCTCTCCAGGTCATCGGCTGATCAGGGACACGGACTGCAGCACGGAGGGACCCGGACCAGGTGGGCGATGCCGCAGCCCCTCTCCCTTCCCTGCTCCTTCGCTGGCAACATTCACTCCTCCCCAGTCACTGGCTGAGCATCCCTGTACACCCTGGGGCAGAAATGCCTGGAACAAGGCATTCTAGAAGGGGCAGGTGCCTCTGGGAAGGTAGACAAATGTGTGTGTGGGGGGAGGGCAGGGAGGAGGGGTCGTGCGTCCCCAGGGTCTGGGGACACTGGGGCACTGGTAAGTGTCTGGTGTGGGAACGACCAGGCCTTATTTCACCAGTGCCTCAGAGAAGGCCCCCGAGAGCGCCTTCCGGGGGGGCACCCCTGAAATCGCCTGTCTGGAAGCCGGCGGCAAAGTGTGCCTGAATGCCAGCGGCTGCCTGCTTCTGGGGTCTCTATGCGTGTTTTCCTCCACATTCCCTAGCCCCGTAAACACAACCCTCAGTCTGCCTCAGAAAGGATACGACGATTTCCGTTAGATACTCAGGCTCCACGACAAGCTCGTTTTCCAACCAGCTGACGAGACAACCTGTTTCCCTTACATCTCCTTCTCCCTGACCCTGGCCCCCACTGTCCGAGAGGCAGTCAGGAGGGCAGCCACAGGCCCATCGCCAAGGGCATCTCTGGGGCAGGACGCAGAGGTGGGTCAGTACCCACACCCCCTCTTCTCTCGGCCTGTGGTCTGGCTGCTGAAGAGTTGGGGGACCCAGCCTTTCTTAGGGGCTTCAGGTCAAGGAGATTTGATGCCTCTTAACCCCAGTACAATGTACGCTCCCCCAGAGTGAGGCCGTGTCTTCTCATGCTATCATTGCAGGCCTACTGCCAACCACGGGGCCTGACACAGGCTAGACCCTTGAGAGATGTTCCCCGGATGGGGGGATGGTTGGGTGGATGCGTGGGTGGGCGGGTGGATGGACAGATGCTTGGGAGGGATGGAGGGATGGACAGATGGACAGATGGACAGAGGAATGGATGGAGGGACGGATGGTTGGAGAAATGAATGGTGGAGGGATGGATGGAGGGACGGACAGAAGGTCGGATGGATGGACGGATGGGTCAGTGGATGGGTGGATGGGTGGATGAGTAGATGGATGGCTGTGAAGATGGATGAAAGAGTGGTTGGATGAAGGAAGGACTCAATGGGAGAAGGGATGGACAGATGGATGGACCAGTAGATGGGGGATGGATGGACGGATGGACCGGTAGATGGGGGATGGATGGACGGATGGACCGGTAGATGGGGGATGGATGGACGGATGGACCGGTAGATGGGGGATGGATGGACGGATGGACCGGTAGATGGGGGATGGATGGACGGATGGACCGGTAGATGGGGGATGGATGGACGGATGGACCGGTAGATGGGGGATGGATGGACGGATGGACCGGTAGATGGGGGATGGATGGACGGATGGACCGGTAGATGGGGGATGGATGGACGGATGGACCGGTAGATGGGGGATGGATGGACGGATGGACCGGTAGATGGGGGATGGATGGACGGATGGACCGGTAGATGGGGGATGGATGGACGGATGGACAGATGGATGCATGTATAGATGGGCAGAAGAATGGGCGGATGGAAGCAGGAATGGGTAGAGGATGGATGGTTGGGCGCGAGGTGACGTGGGATACGTAAGAAGCCGAGACTGAAACTATGAGCCGAGTTCTCCTTCCAAAGGTAGAAACCCAAGGCCCGAGGTACTCACGTGGTAGGAGGCGCGCTCCTCCCGGTCCATGGGCCGAGTGACATACATCCGTCCGGACATGGAGTCGATGCTGAAGACCTCCATGGGGGGCTGGTCGGCGCCCACGCCCGTGATGCTGTACCGGATGGGGATGTCGTTGTCTTTGTCAGACCGGATCTGGCAGGAGGAGCAGGAGGAGAGGTGTGTCAGCCTGCCGTGGGGAGCAGGGCTATGCTCCCAAAACCTACACTCACCCGGCCCCGAATTTCCTTGCACTTGACCATCTCGCTGTACTTCGGGACCTAACACTTTATCCACATTGGGAACCGGAGGGTCAGTCTGAGATCAGGGCATCGTAACTGCACGTCCAGTGACCCAACAGGTAACGGGGAAAGGTAAGACACAATATTCCAAGGTAAAGTCTCTGCAGGGAGCGTGGGTCACGGGGTAGAGACCTCCACCACCGCTGAGGAAGCCTGGAAGCAATGGTGGAAAATGGCCACCACCGTGATGCAAACGCTCCTTCCGTCCGCCACCAGACTGGACGGCGGACAACGGAGCAGTCATCGTAGAATCCAGAGGTAAGAGAGGTTTGGGACCCGGCCCGTGTACGTGCCCTAAATTTTCACCTGTGTCCCACCTTTTCGCTCCTTCGACGGAGGCACCAGGGACAGGATCCGGTCCCTGAGGGACAGGGAGGCCCCGCGACCAGCCTGGAGACAGATTTCACTGCGAAGCCTGTCGTCAGGATGGCCACCGTACCACATACACACACAAGTGTTTGCACAGAGAAGCTGGGTGTTGTTGAAAAAGCAACTTAATAATGTTTCTGCGGCTCCCAGCTCGGGGGGAAGCCAGCGGGGGCTGGAGGGGGGCACTGAGGAGCAAGACGAGGCCCCAGTTCCGTGTTCTCCGGGCGGCGGGGGCCGGGGACGGGACGAGCCGTCCTGGGGACACTGCAAGGACAGCAGCAGAACGAAAAACGCGACGCACAGCGCGGTGACAGATGGCGACTGTGCTCCTCGCGGCGAGCGTTTCGTCGTGTAAATAACCGCGAGTCGCCCGACACCAGGGGTGTGTTGCACAACTGAGATTACCGTGATACCCTATGTGAGGCACGCTTCAGTAGAGCACTTAAAAACGGGCAGTGAGTCTTCCATTTAGAGGAAGCGACGATCTCGTCACAATAAAGGTCGCCTGATGGGAATGGGGTCACCAGCTGTAAGGGAACTGGCTTTGCTGAGCCCGGGGAGCGTGACCCGGAGACTGCGAAGGTGTGGAGGCCAGGTCAGACCCACAGACTGGAGTTCCCCGTTGACTATGGCTGACTCTCGGACACGGGTTTCTCCCATGCCGGTCCGTCTGTCCACGGATGTTTTCCAGTAAATACGGTATAGTTTTCCCTCCTTATGATTTCCTTAACGACACAGAATGTCCTCCAGCTGACTGTGCTGTAAGCTCACAGTCTACAACACACCAACATGCGACGTGCGTGCTCACCGCCCGTTTACCTGGTCCGCAAGGCTTCTGGCCGACAGAGGGCTGTCAGCGGTTAGGTTTCTGGGGACTCAGAAGTTCACAGGCAGGTTTCTGGCCGTGCCCGACCCTGCATTGTTCACGGTCAACCACACACCTTTACAGAATAATTTTTTTGTTTTTGTTTTTTTGTTTTTTAAAATCAAGCAGCAGGTTTGTAACATTTCATAACAAAATGGACCACAATTAAATCCTCTGGCCCACGAGCAGAGCCGGACCGGACATTCTTTGTTCAGACGCCCCCGAACTCAGGGACACGGGACAGATAGGGGCTCGCTGGAGCTGGGGGTCCAGGGTGGGCGAAATGAGAGAAGGGGCCATCGGGGCCCACTTCCCAGTCTGGAGTCAATGAGTCAGAAGCGAACGGACAGCAGGATGCGTGCAGCACGGCTATGTGACCAGCCCATGGGGCTCTCCTGCATCCTCGCCTGTCCCCATAGTTGTCACCACAAGAAAGTCTGCTCTGTACCCGTGCAAGGCGACAGGTGCTGCGTGGACACCTTGGGCGACGGTTTGGAGATGCCCCTTCCTCCTGCCACACACCCTTCCGCTCCGGCACACCCCTCCCCCCCCACGTCCCTCCTCTCCAATCCCATCGCCCCACCCCCTCCACAAACCATTCCCCACCCCAGACCCCCCCGCGTACCCCTCCCTCCGCAGACCCTCCCCCACCTGCATGCCCCTGCCTCACCATGAACCCCTCCCCCACATATCCCTCCCTCAGTCCCACACCCTCCCCCACCCCATCCCTGTGGGGACCATCTTTGTTCCCGACTCCCCGCTCCTGGCTTCCCTCGCTCCGCCCTGAGCAGCAGCACCCAACAGGGGCTCAGGCCAGGCCACTGAAAGAAGGGCCGGGCCGGGGACACATGCCACTCTGAGCTGTCCTTTGGGGCTGTGGGAGCGCTGGAGTCACCCCCGCCTCCTGCAGATGAGGACGCGCCGGGCCCTGTGCCTGCCGCCCCGTGCCTGCTCGCTCGCGAACGGCGCCGGGCCCCCAGCACAGGAGGCCCCTCCGTCTTCATCCCCCGTCCCCTGCTGCCCACCAAGTGGCGTGCCGGAGGACAGGGGCTCGTCCCGGCCACCCGGCTCCAGCCCCAGGGGTCGGCTCACAGGAGGGCAGCCCCTCGCAGGAGAGCCACCTCTTCGACCCCACGAGAGGGACCCCGTGCCAAGGTGTGCTAGCCGGGGACACGGGGTGGCGGTGACAGTCTGGGTCCCAGAGAGGACGTCCCGTTCTGCCGACCGGGCCTGCGGTCTTGCTGCGTGTGTGGGACTTGTCACGGCGGGTCGGGCCCCATTGCAGAGACAGGGGACTGTGTGATTAACGGGAAAAGCTCAAGGCCAGCTGCCTGTGAAGCATCCGTCTGCCTTCTGGGAGCGAGGAAAGTTCTAGAAAGGTCGGTGATTTCTGCGCTCGAGTCCACGGCTCGTCCCAGACAAGCGGCGGAGCCGTGCAGATGGAGGAGGCCCTTGGGCAGGAGCCAGGGGTCCCCCGGACGCGGGGCTGCCTTACCGCTCCCCCGCCGGCACGCCTCTGCCGCGTCCTGTGGGCCAGACCGCCCATCCTTCACGGGCATATTTAATCACAAAACCTCTGAAAAGAACCCGCCACATATTTAAAGAGGTTTTATTTTTTGCGAAGGAATCTCATTACGTTTTGACCACCTTTGCTTAATTCCCCGGGTGCCTCTCCGTGTGCGCGTCCGGGGCTCTGCCCCGGCTTGGGACGCTCTGAGCCTCCCACAGTTTACCACATTAAGAAGAAATACTGTACAAATGAATTCAGCAGATCAGGGGAGAGCAGTTTCCCCTTGATTTGTGTCTGGAAAATGAGAAAAACATCACAGCAGCGTGCGAGAGAGCCATGAATAAAGAACACAGACAGGCATTTCCATCACCCACCTCGCTTTTATGATGCCACGGAGAATCGCGCTCTTTTGCATTTGTTATTAAAGGACAGAACAGATGGTAAGAGGTTAGTTTAAAGTGACGTCTACATTAAAGTAACTTATGGTGCGGGCGATTGTGCTCGCCCGGGGACTTCTGCTTGGAAGGCCGGCTCTCGTCCTTCGGAAAGGCCGGATGAAATGAAGGATTCTGGCAGAATCTTCCCCAAGGAGGAGATATTTGCCTAATCTCAAATGAACTTGAAACTGGAGAAAAGTCACCATGTGTGGTTTTGAATCGCAAACACCTTGGAGGTTTATTCCTGAAGCATAGAAGGGGAGAGGCTCACATCCAGATTCCAGCAGAGAAAGCCCCAGGCCAGGAGACGGAGGCACCCGCCCACCGGAGAGCACCCTGGGCTTCAGGCTGCGCCCCCAGCCCGGCCCCTGCCCCCTGCACCCGGCGGGCCCGAGGTACTTCAACAACCCCGTGCTGCGCTGTGGGCCAGGCCCTGCGTCGGACGGACGCTGCCCTGCCCTCCCACGGCTTGTGGCCAGTGGAATCGGAGACACCCAAACAAGGTGACGCCCTCTTAGTCCACAAAAAGAAAGTGTGCTGGAGAGTGTTGGAGAAGGAATAGGCTCTGAGAGGCTCCAGGGGAAAAACTTAGAGGCAAGTTCTTGGATGTTTGGTCTTGTGCTCTGCCTCGTCCAGTACTGGATATGCACACCGCACACACATCACACACACTCCAGCACGCATGCCTGTGCGCACACACACACACACACACGCACACAAACACGCATGCTCGCACACAAACACACATGCTTGCACACTCATGCACACAAACATGCATGCTTGCACACACACGCACACACAGCTCAAACCCCTCTCCCCGTGTGCAGCCTGCGTCCTGCAGGGTGCCGGCTCCGGGTCCCCAGGGCTTTGTCTGGCCACTGTGGCCTCCCCGAGACTCCCGCCCTAACATTTGGAAGCTGCTTCCGAGTCCTTAGCGTCACGTTCTCCAGGAGGATGTAAGTCTTCAGTGAAGTGTACCAGCTCCTTCTCCTCGTTTGGGATTAAACCTGGCGACTTTCCCAGGGAAACAGATGGCGCACCCTCGTTTTCGTTACCGGAGTTGCAGTGGTCCCCACTTCTCCGACCCCCAGAAGCGCGAAACCCTGATGGCGACTGCATCCCCTGGCTGGCCCCAGGACTGTGCAGGACGCAGGCGGGAAGACCGACACTCGGCAGGCGCCACAGCCGAGAGGGGCGATTTGCTTTTAAAACGTGATTCCCACCGGAGCCCAGAGGTAAGAGGACGATTCACTGGATGCATTTGTAGCTCCCGTGTGGCCGTCGCGGGGCCCCAGGTCCGACTGCTGGGGCTTCGCAGTTTTCACGCTGACAGAATCAGGGTCACTTCAGGCTTATGGATCTGCTGTCCTGTCTACTCTGCGTGAACGCTTGCCTGTCTTCCCCCCCATGTGGGCACGAAGGATGGGCCGCATTCCTCTCTGGGCCGGAGGAACACAGACAGGGCAGGTCTGTCTGCTGGGACGGCGTGTGCAGGTCTGGCACCGTGCGTGCCGCAGGAACCCGGCACACCCTGGGTGGAGGAATGAAACCAGACCAGGACAGACGGCCTGGCAGTGGGGGAGGGGGGCGGGCAGATCCAGACGCAGGCCAGGGTCACTGCCAGGTGCCCAAGGGAAGCCCAAGGCCATGGTGGGTGGGCGGCACGAAGGGCTCCTTGGAGCCCCACACGATGAGGAAGCAAGCGTGCAGCGGACGTGCGGAGCGAGGCCTGCAGGGCGCTCGGGCAGGGGCAGTTGGGCAGCATAAGTGTCCCGACTGGAGAGAGAAGGTCCACTGGGGGCCTCACGGGCTGCTGCACGAGGGAGGAAGAAAACGAACAGAGACATGAGATGGCAGAGGCGAGTCGGGGAGAGGAGAGGTCTGGTCCCTCCTCCCCGCCCCCGGAGTGGAGCCCAGAGCAGAAGGGGGTTCCTGGGAAGGTCTGCTGCCCCCTACACTGCCCTTGCGGTGACCTCTGGGTGCCTGGGGGGGCTGGGGAGGAGCCAGAATAGGGGTGTGGCCTCCTCTGCCTCCTCTGGCCTCTGGAAGGGCCCCGTGGAGGCTGGGGGAGGGGCTGGCCCAGAGGGTGGGGTGTGCTGCCCCCTCGCCCACCGGCATGGCAGGACGCAGCTGGCCCCGGGACGGTCTGCCGTTCACCCACTCTTGACTGAGTTCGTCTCTGCCCAAAGCAGGGCTTCCTCCTCCACGTCCTAATGCCTCAAAAGCCGTCACCGTCAGGAGACGAGTTCCCCCATCCCAGAACTCGTCCCGGATCACTGAAGAGGACGCCCAGAATGTCCAGCCCCAGCAGACCGCCTTATCCTGTCCACCCTGCGTCTGGGGGCCACCGAGGCCCAGAGAGGCAAAGCCGTGGGACCAGGTTCCACAAGTCACCGGGGACCAAGAGTGGGTCCCCTGCCTTGCTAAGGAGCCTCTAAACACAGCTGCGGAGTAAGGCTGGGGACAGCCCGGAGGTCTCCGAGACTCCCTCGTGACGCTCCTGACTGCCGCTCTCCCTCGGGGTGTGGGGGCCACAGAAGCGCCGTGACGCGGAGGTCCGGGCTGAGAGCTTCACTCCAGCTGCTTGGGGAAGCGAAGAAATCGTCACCAACGACATCAAACTGTTCTCCTCAAGTGACCGGGACAAACTCAGGCCGCGCGAGGGAGGATTCTGTCTTCCCCCACGCCCCCTCGACGCCCGGACGTCACGGTACAAAGGCTTGAGGAGGTTTGCGCTCCCGCATTTTATCGCGCCTTCTCCGTGTGTGATAAAATCCAGCTTCAATCATTTTCAATTAGGTCCTTGTAATGAACAGAAGAACCCAGACTGTGATAGGAAAAGGCATTCGATGTGCAACACGGACACCGCACCTTTCACAATTACTTGGAGTTTTACAAATCATGAAAAAAATCCTCAAAGCCATATGAATACTAATGAAAGCCATGAATGTGTTCCTACAGAATTTGCCTGGTGGGGAAGAGTGATTAGATGCTTCTCAAAACGCCCTTCCGTTTGGCCCAAATTAACAAAGACAGGTAGCTGCTTCATTTGTGGTTTGGGATTACAGAAGGTAGCTCTGCTGGCCCGGGAACCGCGCAGTGTCCACTCCCGCTTCTTCGGGGAACAGAGGCCTGATTTCCTCTGGGGGGTCATCGCTGCCCATCACGAGTGGTGCTGGGGAGTCGGTCAACGTGGTCTGCCCTGCCCCTAGCCCACAGGCAGGCCCACGGGCCAAGGCGGCCAATCGGCTTCTCATTCCCAAATGTGCATCTTTTTTTTTTTTTTTTAAGAATTGTAAAGCATTAATTTATTTGGGAGAGAGCGAGTGAGCGAGCGCAAGTGTGAGCTGGGACGAGGGCAGAGCGAGAGGGAGGGGAGCATCTTAAGTAGGTCCTGAGCTGAGCACGGAGCCGGAAGCAGGGCTCGATCCCACGACCCCGAGATCACGACCTGAGCTGAAACCAAGCGTTGGATGCCTAACCGACAGAGCCAGCTGGGCGCTCCTCGAATGTGGCTCTTGAGGGACAATCTGGCTGGGGCTCCTCCGCTGTCACACGCCGTCTCTCTGCCAAGACCCAGAGCCCTGGAGCCACCTGGTTGGGTGCCTTCCCCGCCCGTCCTCAGCAGCCCAACATCTGCCGCCGTGTTCTTTCTGCTTTCAGAAGCTGGATGGTCCCCGCTGCCTGCGGTCGAACCGCTGCCTGCCCCGGTGCTGTCTGCAGAGCCGTCACTTAGCACGGGGCGGGTAAGAGTGAAGCAGACGGGAGGTCACCGGGCTGCTCGGGTATGAGCCTGTGGTGCCGCCCGTCCTGACTGGGCATCCTGGGGTCGCAGTGGGGTCCGTACGGCAGAGAGCCAGACAAGGGCGCTTAGGTGAGTGACTGGGAAGAGAAGAGCCAGGAGGGACGTGGTGTCAGCTGGGGTCTGGCTTCAGCCTCATCGTGCGGGGGCCGGTGGGTGCCGTCCTGCGGCGTGACCCGCAGCGGAGGGGTCCAGCCTGGGGGCCGGAGGCTGGTTTCTGGGCACCAGCCCATGGCGGGCGGGCGCTCGGGGGGGTCCTCCCAGGCGTCTCCCGGTGCGGCGTGGCCAGCCCTCCGTGGAGGTGTCCGGCTGTGAACTGTGAGCCGGACCCAGTGCGGGAGGGCGTGTGCTGGCCCCCGGGGACCTGAGCTGCTCCAGGAACCGGGCTACACCCAGCTTCATCGTCTTCGCGGCCCTTGTCATTGCCGGCTCTTCCCGGTGTCTCTGTTGTCGCGCACGGCCTTCTCCCTGTCCCCAGAAGCCTGCACGCTCAGAAGGGAGGGTCGCCCCGTGACCGCGCAGCCCTCGGCCTCGAGCCGTGTTCAGTCAACAGCCGTGGCGGACGCCTCCTGGGAGAACCAGCGGCTCCGAGCGGGGCGGCCCGGGGCGCGTCCGTGGCTTCCCGGATGCTGCTCGACCCTGAGCGCTCACAAGGGCTGTCGTCGGCGCAGAAGCAGAGCGGAGAGACTCGCCCTTCCGGCGACTCAAGCTGGGGACAGGCTCGCCGGTCAGGGAGCCCAGGACAGAGCCGAGTCCACGGTGAGACAGGCTCCTCTCGGGGCCTTCGGCCTCGGTCTGATCCAGCCCGGCATCGACGGGACGCATGACGCGGCAGGAGGGCTTGCGGGCTCCGTGTTCCCTCAGGCTTGTCGTGCACAGCTTGCTGCTTGTCAGTCTGGTCTCCGGATGCAGAGCCGAGGCTCTGGGCGGGAACTCTGCTCCGTGAGTGTTTCCGGCGTGTCCCGGCCTGTCTCTCGGAGGCCCTGTCCACACAGTCTTGTTCCAATAGAGTAGGACGTGTCGGCCACTGTCGTGGGCTAGCCCTGGCTGGGGGATAAGGGATGACATGCCAGATGGGATCCAGTCCTGGGGAGTGTGGGGCAGGGTCGGGAGACGGAGGCCATGGCACCCGGGCCCTGGGGGGAGCCCCGAGGGGCAGGTCCCAACCGTGGGACGGAGACCAGCCCCCAGGCCCCGAAGGAGAGGAGCGGTGGCTGTGTGGGCGTCTGGGGACCACGAGCGAAGGGGGAATGAGGCTCCATGCAGCCTGAGATGCGGTCGGTAGCAAGGCTGCCGCCAGCCGGGTGTGTCTGTGAGGGGCACCCCTGCCTGCCGGGGGGCGCCCAGTGATCGGTGCGGGGAAGGGCATGTCACCCCAGCCGCGCCAGCAGGAGTGACTCCTGCCGGCATGCGACTCTCCTCATTCTGCTTCTCCTGTTCCTCTGGGAAGAACTCCGCAGGGACACAGGACCGGGTCTTCCCCTCCTCTCTGGTTCTCTGCCTTGGTCAAGTCATTGGCCCTCTTGTTTCCTTGTCCTCTTCTGGAGACGGGATCCTGATGTGTCTTGCACCGCAATCGTCAAGAGCATGCGAGACGCAGCAGCCGGGGATTGTATCGTATCCGACCCGCACGCAGCACTGAGGGCCGAGTGCTATGATTATTCAGTATCTTACCGGGTGCTTAGTCCGTACCCAGGGCAGAGCAATGTGCTTTGTTATACTGACAGTGGAGTACTGTGCTTATCCAGTACTAAGTACCATGTTTGGTCAGTACTGAATACTATGCTAAGTCAGTAGTGAGTGCTGCGCTTCGTTACAAGGGTAAGCACTGTGCTATCTCAGTACTGAGTACTGTGCTTAGCAGTCATGAACACTGTTCGGCCAGGGCTGAGGGATGAGTACTGAGCTCTCCAAATACGTGATCACTGAGTACTGTGCTTTGTGAATTGAGGGCTGAGTGCTGAGCCCTGCTGAGTTCACGCATTGCCAGTAACGGGGACTGAGCATTTTGTCGTGTCGTAAGTCTGGGCTGAGTATTAGACTTTACTGATAATGGTGCCTGGTGTTTCCGAGTCCCCTCCAGAGAGCCCAGCGTTCTGACGGACACACGCAGAGGGCTCTGCAAACGACACACGCAGAGGGCTCTGCAAACGGGAGGCGGGTGACCGAACAAACCAAGGGACCGGAGGACCCCAGAGAAGGGGATTCAGTGCCCCCTCACTACTGCCGTGCCTTAGAACCCTGTCCATCGCCGGGCGTCAGAAATTGCTCTTGAACTGGCTCAGGCAGCAAGGTAACATACTGAGCCCTGGCTGAGAGTGGGGTGGGTTTCAGGCATAGCTGGATCATGGCTCAAGGGATGTCCCAGCGCAGACTCAGACCCCCAGGTTCTCTCCTCCCACGTCCATGGCCACATCCTGTCAGCAGAGGCAGTCGCTGGGACAGCCTGACACTAACAATCCCATAGCGAGGGCAGCAGCCCCAGCATCAGCGCCGGAGAAGCGGGGCACGGGAAGGCAGTCGTAGTCACAACAGCTGGTGAACCAGGGCGCGGGTGCCAGGCAAGACACTTGACCCGCAGAGACTCATTTCTTCCCCGTAAAACTCTACAAGCGGTGCCAAGACCCTTCCCCATTACAGACGAGGAAGCCAAGGCAGAGAAGTGGTCACTTGCCCAAGACCCCCTGGTTCCTATGCACCTGAGCTGAGTCCGAAGCCAGGGGGTCCCCCACCTCCTGGAGCCTGAGCGCTGGTGCTCTGTGCTGTCTCTGCAGGGGAGAAACCTCTTCCCAACCCCCCCGCCCATCCTGCACCCAGCAGCCACGGCTGGGGATGGTCATGGGAGGACTTGCCAGGCTGGGAGATGACAGCGGAAACAGCCACTCCATCTGTGTGACCAAGAATGGGCAGGGAGGTCCCCCCGTGACATCGAGGTTGGGGGAGAAGGATGCCAGGTGTGTCCCGGAAACTCCCGCCCAGGCTGGCCCCTCCTGGGCAGGCCCTGTGTGCCCGGTGCTACATCTCAATGACTGGAAGCCACCAGCCCCTCAGCCTTCGTGGGGGCGCTGGCAAATGTCTGCGGGGCCGGGGGACTCCGAAGGGGGGCCGCCACCTCGCTCCCCTTAGTGGTGGAGTTCCTCTGCCTCTGTGGGGCAGTGAAGGGAGAGTTCTCCGGAGTTCTTGCTTTGTTCCAGGAACCTGGAGAGGGGCCATGGGGGGGGCAGGGACGGGGAGCCAGGGGAACGGAGGAAGGGGAGGGTAGAAGTGCAGGGGGGGCCGGGGTCCCCAGGAAGGTGGGAAGCCGGTGGGGGGTGCAGGGGGGGCCGGGGTCCCGAGGAGGTCGAGTGCACTGCTGTGCGGGTGCCCCAGTCTGGTGAGCACAGCGACTCGTCGCGTCAGTCGCGCCAAGATGGCCAACGGGGAAGCGAGAGAGGAGCTGGCGTTAGTAGGACGCGGGGGTGCGGCGGCGCACCTGCCGCCCGGCTCTCCGCCCCAGCGTGCTCGGCCGGCTCGGCCCCCGGGCGGGCGTCAGGCCTGGCTGCCGGCGGACGGACTTACTCCGCCCCGGAACGGGGGCACGCGCGTCTAGAAGGGGGGGCAGCCGGCTCAGCTGCAGGGATGTGAGCCAGAGTGCTGGAAACAGGAGCCCTGGGACTCTGCCCCCAGGTTTGTTTTATTTTTTTTAAAGATTTTATTTATCTGAGAGACAGTGAGAGAGAGCGTGATGGGGAGGAGGTCCGAGGGAGGCGCCGGCTCGCTGTGGAGCGGCGATCCTGACGCGGGGCTCGATCCCGGGACTCTGGGATCATGACTGAGCTGATGGCAGTGGCTTTACCAACTGAGCCACCCAGGCGCCCTCCCCCTAAGTTTTTATGCCCCCCACACCCCCCGCCCCCAGGGTTGACTGCCTTGAAAGGACATGGCTATGACCGGGATATCGGCCAGAAACGGAGGCCGGGCCTCCAGGGTCACGAGGAGGAACCCATCACCATAATTCAGCCTTCTAACTGAAATCCCACGTTCTCTTCCTCCTCAGCTGTGGAGGGCTGCACGTTCCTGGGCGGCGATAGGGCAGTGTGATCAGGCAGGCCACGAGAGAGGGTGGCAGACAGTTCTGTCCGGCGGCTCGAGGGGGCTGCACGCGGAAGGCCGTGGCTGGGACGGGGGAGCAAACCCATGCACAGAGACGTCCCTGTAAGAGCGGACGGCAGCGTCTCTAGAAAGCTCGAGACCTGACCTTCCCGGGGCTGCCCCTCCCTGCCCCGTGAGGGCTTCAGATCTCCGATCAACACGCCCTCCGCAGGCAGCCCGCCCTGACCGCCCGCTCCAGGCCGCTCCATCCCAGTCCCTCCCGCAGGATCATCTCTAAGCCCTCAGGACCCCTCAGAGCCTGTGCTGCCTCCCCTCCGCGGGCCCTGACGCGGCGAGGCCCAGTTGCTGGGAGAGCTCCGGGGGCAGCAGCGGCTCCAGAACCGCACGGTGAGCGGGTTGGGGGGGGTGAAGAGGGGCTGCAGGCCCCACTGGCCCCCGAGACCCAGTCTGAGACACAGAGGCAGGCCCGTCCCCGAGGGGACGCCTCAGTCCACACTCGCTGGTGTCTCTCTCCCCTCTCCGGTGGACTCGCGGTCGCGGCTCGGCACCGGGCCTCACCCTGAGCTCTCGCACGTGCTCACCTCACGGACCCCTGCGACACCCCAGGACAGACACCACTTTAGATGGAGACTTCCAGGGTCAGGGAGGCGGAGCCGGGCCGCGAACCCAGCGCCAGCAGCGCCAACCCTCTCCTCAGTTGGTCTCCCCTCCACAACGCCTGGGCTCTCTGGGCACAGGGAGGAACAGGACCAGCCGGGGCTCGGCAGTCCTGGAAGGCTTCGTGAAGGAGTCGGAGCTTCCGCCCCCGTCTCCTGGGGTCGCACCCGGTGAGCACACATGGGTTCTCCGGACCTGCGCTCAGCAGGAGCACCAGCGAGGAGCCCCAGGGCCCCCGGGGGGACGGCCCGAGTGCGTCCTCTGCCCGGAGGAGCAGGGAGCCAAGGCTTCCCTGTGGCAGCGCCCTTCCTGCTCGGAGGGGCCCCAGGAGCACTGAAGTCTCCATCTGAGAGCAACGGTGCCCGTGTCGTGCACATTCTCGGGGAGCAGGTGGTCAGGACGCTGGTTGCTACGGAGTTGGGGTCTCCCCGTCCCGGAGGACACGTGTCCCCCTCAGGCCCAGCTACCACTGCCTTGGGTCCCTGATTCATGTTCGGAGCCAGGGTCCATGCCTTGGGCATCTCTGAACCGCATTCCCCACCCTAAGTCCGCCAACTCCAGGGTCCTGAGCGGCCTTCCTTCTGCTCTGCGTGAGCAGGAGAACGCTGTAGAGCTCAAGGACTCCGGGTTCCCACGAGCATCTTAGGGCACTATTGGTTTGTTTGCTGAGCACACTGACCCGAGTACTCACTGCACCCTGCCGTGGAGCCTGGGGATCTCTGTCCCCCCCATCCCGCCCAGCTGGGGCCTGCAGAGAAAGTGGGCGCTGCCCCCGGTCCGACAGGACCGGGTTGTGCCAGGCCCCTTAAAGGCAGAGCCATCAACCCCCCAAAACTGCGAGTGTGGCTGCAGTCACGGCAGGAGCAAGGTGCCCCTCTCATCTAGGAGAATGACCTGTTGATGCCTGTCCACACCGGGGCTGCGTCCTCAGGGCTCCTGGAGCCCACGCCTACCCCAGTGGCTTGTCCCCAGGACATACTTGGTGGGGGAGCGCTCACTCGCCAGCCAGCTCAACGGGAGGCCCATGGGCTACCTGGAAGCCAGGCTGGCGTTTCCTCAAAAGGGAGAGAGTCGCCACGGGAGCCGGTGGTCCCCCTGGGCAAACACGCCCAGGGACTGGAGATGGGCGGCCGGGATGTCGGGCCCGAACGGTCGGAGCAGCGCTGCTCCCGGTGGCTGAAGGTGGACGCGGCCCCACGCGGATGGAAGGTTGAACGAGATGCGGCCCAGCCGCGTGACCGAGTCCTGTTCGGCTGTAAGAAGGGGTGAAGCATGGGTTTCTGCTTGAAGGTGGGTGGACGCACGAACGCGAGTCTCGGAGAGAGAAGCCAGACACAGGGGCCCACGTGTCCTACCCCTCCTCCTGCACGCCACGGCCTGACTAGGTGAATCCCTGGAGACAGAAAGTGGATTCGTGGTTGCCAGGGGCTGGGAGAGGGAGCGGGGGCTGAGTGCTTCTAGGATGAGGGAATGTTCTGGAACTCCGTGGAAGTGACGGTTGCACGACGCTGCAAATGCACTAAATGCCTCAAAGGTAAATTTTGTGTCGTGTGTATCTTACCGCCATTAAAAAGGGGGGGGGGGTAGGCCAGAGAAACCATTATTCAAAAAGTTCTAGAACAGCTTCCTGATTTATGTACAAGTCCCCAAACCTCTGGACACAGGTGTCCCTTGAGCAGGCCAGGGGAGGCAGCCTGAAGTCCTCACACAGGCCGTCCTGCTGGCAACCTGGGTGTCCCCTTTCCGCGCCGTGGAAACCTCCTGTTTGTTTACTAAGGACCGGGAAAGCAGCATGGCCTGTGTCACCTGCCGTTCTGCTGGCCGTGGGGACCTGATAGGATGGTGACGAGGACCCAGATTCTGGCTCAGCATCTCTTGATGTAAGGCAGAAGGGGGTAGCTGTGCTGTATCCCTCCAGCGGCTGGATGATAAAACCCACAAACGCTCCTGGGGCGCTTGAAGGACCAGAACATGGCGGTGTTGCAACCGATCCTTCTCTGTTGTGGGGCCGTCCTGGGCATGTAGGGCGCTGAGCAGGGTCCTTGGCTTCTGCCCACTTAGATGCCGGTAGCATCCCTGCCCCAAGGCGTGACAACGGTGTCTCCAGACACAGCCAGTGTCCTCGGGGGAAAGAGTCACCCCTCACTGAGAATTCCTGATTTAGCTCTTTTGGCTTGAGGCCGTCCAACCCCGAGCTCACCGGCTCCGTCTGGACTGCAGGAAAGAAGGGCCCAGAAGCAACTCCTTTCTCATCTTACCCGGGCCCTGACGAGCGGGAGGTGAGGACGGGCGCTATCCCAGAGCCACCTCCAGAAGCCGGTGGTCTCAGTGGCCGGGAGCCGCTGACTTGTGTCTCTTGGTGAAACAAGCAGGGAACCCACGCAGGCGGACCCGCTCCTGCTCCCTAGAAAGCCCCACGCGAGCAGGTGCTGCACCTTGACTCCAGCCGACTAAAGGGAGCCCCCACCACTCTAACCGCTCCCCTTCCCTCTCTGCCCAGCTCACAAGCTCTGTGTGCCGGCGCCCATCCCCGGCAACACCTCATTCAGAACTAAGCGCTCCGTCTTAGCTTCCTCCCACTTGCCATCCGTGGTCTTTGTTTCAGGGGAGGCAATTTTGCAGTTCAGGGAGGATTTAATTTGCTTGGACCAAGAAAACACAAACGTCCGACGCATGCAGGCTCCAAGTCTCCCTGGGGAGGTGGGGGTCGGCTTCGGCCCCGGAAGCTTTGTTCTGGGAGGAGCTGGCAGGACCTGGACTCAGTGCCCTGCTCTAAGGACCCCTCCCCATAGAACCTTCTGTGCACTCCTCCCCAGTGAAGTCTCCACAGCTGACCTCAGCCCAGGCCAAGCTTAGGTAGGTACAGGCACAGGTGTAAGTACAACCGCAGGATAAGTACAGGTGCAGGTGCAGGTGCAGACAGAGGTATAGGTGTAGGTGGTTACAGGTGCAGATGCAGAGGTACAGGTGCAGAGGGAGGTATAGGTGTAGGTACAGGTGCCGACAGAGGTATGGGTGAAGGTACAGGTGGTTGTAGGCCCAGGTAAGTTCAGGTGCAGGTGCCCGGGCAGGTGTAGGTACAGAGCTACAGATGAGGTCACACTGTTTGTGTTGTTCTGCACTTTCTTTTTCACTCACTGAAGTGCTTTCTGTATAAATTCTTCCTTGCGGGGCCTTATTCTTCTGGGACGCACACAGCATCTCATTGCATGACTGCACTGTAATTTATGTGGCCAGGCAGAGAGAGCTTTTAAATACATTCTCTTCTCTCATGTCTTTTAAAAAAAAGATCTACCAGATGAGAAGGAGAGATTCAGGAAGCACACAACAGGTTGTTTGTTACAAGGAGAGGTCCTGGTGGGGAAGGGGTTGCTGTGGCTCAGCATCAGGGTCAGAGGAGGGACCCCAGAAGCTTGCAGGGACTGGCACACACAGTTTCCCTGTGAAGTCCTCTCGGATGTCTTCCCCATTAATCTCAGTTTATTCTAAGCTCGGGAACAACATACAGTGGGTGATTAACAGAGGATTATGAGCAATAATGGCCTTGACCTGAATTGGGAGAAGGAAACCAAGTTCTAGAAAATAACCGTCCTTTCTCTGGGTTTCCCACGGTTTGCTAGGACATGGACACAGAGAGGAAGAACCAGATCCTCTGCCAGGAATCAGCCCGTGCTGTGTTTCCGGTGCACCACCACGTGGCCCAGCCTCTGCAGGCAGGTGGAGAGGCTGCACGCCTCCCACTGGCTGCCTCAGGCCAGCTCTGGCTAGACGGCTGTCCTTGGCCTCCGGTCCTGGGAACGTGACCCCTACTCCAGGGCTCTCAGGCTATGAGAATCTAGTGCTGGCCGGGAGGAGGTGGGATTATCAGCAAGTCTTACCCTGAACCTGATGCCAACCTGGATATTTTTCCTGGACTTGCTGTGTAGCCTACACCAACTAACTCTGTCCCCCAGCCTCTGCGGATGCCCTACGAGGCCTTCCCCCCCAGCTTTGACCACGCGTCCCTTCCTTTATGCTTCCCAGACACACATCTCAGAGATGCACACTAGGTGGGAGCGTGCTACAGGCCCGAGAAGTCCCCCAGGAGGGACATCTGCTTCACTCTGGTCAACCCAGCGCGTGCCAAAGAAATCTGACCAGTCAACATCCTGCTGACCCCACCAAAACAGCTGTTATCTGACCATGGTTGCTCCGGAGGACATACTTTGGGAAAAGCCCTTGTGAAATAAGCTTTCGTTAAAAAAAATGGTTTACTGGGGGCACCTGGGTGGCTCAGTGGGTTAAAGCCTCTGCCTTCGGCTCAGGTCATGATCCCAGAGTCCTGGGATCAAGCCCCGAATCAGGCTCTCTGCTTGGCTGGAAGCCTGCTTCCTCCTCTCTCTCTGCCTGCCTCTCTGCCTACTTGTGATCTCTGTCACATAAATAAATAAAATCTTTTAAAAAATGGTTTATTAAAAATCAGCACAGTGTAGTCCTAAACAAATGCAGATGTGTTTTTCCTTGTTCACGTTTTCGAGTTATCGGATTCTCTCAAGTAGCTGAGAATTGCTTGTACTGCGCTTTTCATAAGCTACTTTAAAAATCAAATTTTTGTGTTGGTAGCTGTGCATACCGAGGAAAGGTAGACCAATTCCTTCTCCTTCAGACAGTAAGAAGGAGAGCCACAGAATGGTGCCTTGTGTATCCTGTTTATTACCTACGGTGATGACAGTGGTGACGGTGACGACGATGACGGTGTTGGTGGTGGTGACGGTGATGCTGATGGTGACGCTGGTGATGGTGGGGATGGCAGGGTGATGACAGTGACCACGATGCTGGTGATGGAGATGCTGGTGGTGGAGATGGTGGAGATGGTGACACTGAGGATGACGTTGATAGTAAAAGTACGTTTGAGAACCAAGTGGGCAGCTGACAATGTAATGGAGATGCCGCAGAGCTAGTTGGGTAAGAGTCAACTCTGGGTTCAGACCGCTTGGGTTTAAATGCTATTTTCTACCTTCTGGTCTTGGGTGAGTTCCTTAACTTCTCAGTCTCAGTTTCCCCATTGGTAAAATAGAGACTCATACAGGACCTACGTCTAAAGTTTGGATGAGTTTTAAAGAGGTCTTGTATGTGAAGCATGTGGATAGTGCCTTGTCCACTGTAAGTGCTCAATAAAATTCTTATGCGTGAGTCTGGTGTTGAGTGAGAGTCAGAGGCTGGACCTGAATTACTGCCATCGTACAGAGAGTTTTGGGCTAAGTCGTGGGGTAAAGGAATAAATGGAGGAGGAAAGGAGCGGATTCACCAGATCAGTCTGCAAATCGAGTGAGAAAAATCAGCTGTTATGCCATAAACTCAAACATTCTAACTGTAACTGTTAGATATCAAAGTGACCATGGTGTTTCAGGAGAGGGCAGAGCTTGGAGAGACCCAACCTTTCAACATCCTGCTTGAAGAAGCCTCGTGGTTAAGCTTCCACTCCATCCTACAATTTTAGGTATATAATGGACGCGGCCTCAGTAACCCACACGATGTAATGGTTCCTTCACGAGTCTAAGTGGGAAGAAGACTGCAGGTCAGAGAGACTTCAAACGAAAGGACTCTTTCCCTTCTAAATAACCCCACAATTGGATTAAATGTGACCTGGGCCTTTATCTGGCAGTGGCTTACTATTTCTTATCAAGACTTATTTTCTCCCAAGTTTTCATGCTGGTTAATTCCAAATAAAATAATGAGGTCAGTGTTAGAAATACGAACACATGTGCACACAGGCTCTCATAACAGAGGCGGATGGCTCAGCTTGGGGAAGAAAATGATGGGACTTTTGTCTCCTTAGGTAAGACCTGTGGCTCTATAATGATATTCCCCAGGAGTCTCTCTGTTTTAACTCTGTCCTGCCTCTCTACCCTCATCAATTCACTGAACACATGCTGCGCGGGCAGAGGGGAGGGAGACCATCTTTTCTGTACTCTTGTCTACCTCTGTAAGATTCGATGGCCACTGCCCATTTCAAGCTGTATCAGTTACCCACGAATCCAGCTACCCACCAGCAGGCAGCACTTACAGTGGACGTGGCTTTGCAGAGCCATGGTTGATGGGACCACCCTGAGGTGCAGAGGAAAGCCAGTGAGGAATAGAGCCACAATCTCGGATCTCCAGAGGACAGGACGGTGGGATTCTCTCTCTGGGGGAGCTGTTGCTCCACACATTTGGTGAAAAATTACAATGAAAGAAAAGAAGCTGATGTGTTTAACGAAGGCAAACAGAATAATGCTCCTTTGAGACGTGCCTTCTTCTAGCAATTTCTTCCCTACCCTACAGACATTGTCCCTTGAAATCTCAATAAAACACACTTTTTACACCTAAGAAAGCTGGCCCACAGCATGGCTTTACTGCAGAGTAATTATTGATTACGCCGTGCTTTGGCATAAAATTTACTTAGTGGAGAAAAGCATGCCTTATTTTTTAAAGGCTTTACATGAGCTGGTAACATAAATGTGTTACATGTGTTTATTCTTTGCTGCCAAATATTTCAGGGGCCATCAAGGAATTTAGCAGTTCAGGTGAGTAGAGAACACACACATTCATGGTGAAAATATCATATGGACAATGATAAGCATGGGTTTGGGAGGCAAATAGTTCTGGGTTCAGACCTTCACCTGGACACTTGCCAGTGCACCTTTGGATAAGTCTGACCTTCCTAACAGTCTCCTCATCTATAAAGGGATGGGGTCGCCGACTGCATAAACATTGTCAAGAGGATCAAAACGATGATGCTTATAATTTAGAAGACTCATAGAAAGTGCTCGAGATATGGTGGTTGCAATTTCCTCCTCCTCTATGACCTTCGTCATTGTTACCATCATCATCAAGTTCAACACCATCATCATCAGGTTCACCATCATCATCATCAGGTTCACCACCATCATCATCAAGTTCACCACCATCATCATCAGGTTCACCATCATCATCAACAAGTTCACCACCATCAAGTTCACTGCCATCATCAAGTTCACCATCATCATCAAGTTCACCGCCATCATTACTACCATCACCACCACCACCACCACCATCACCGTCATCAGCACTGTCATCATTGTCACCACCAGCACCACCAACAGCATCATAGTATGCTCACTTGCCTAAAAGCAGGAACAGCAAGAGGCACTGTAAATATGTCACCTAACCACACTGTGAAAACCAACGAAACCCAGAAATAGACGTATCCAAGAGGACTTGTGGGGCGACTCAGAGCATCTGAGCGTTTTGAGAGCTTCAGACTTCACACTTCTCAAGGACTCTAGACGCTCCGGCCGCTCTCACAAATGGTGGACGTGCAGCCCTTCCGTGATGAGTTAGAACTTTCCTTATTTCGTACCTGCAGGCCAACATGTTTGCCAACAGGAGACTGCCAGGTGGCTCAGAGGGGCCTTCCCCCGGCGCTCGGGCGGCGAGGTCACCCAGTTGGACTGGATGCCCGGTGGCTCACTTCGACAGGGCCTCATATAAGGGATGGCGGCCCCAGAATGTGTCCTGGGATCCGGCAGGAGGCCCTGTGGGCCAGGGCCCAAGGCTGAGATGCCCACCCAGTGCCCCTGCCCAGCGACCTGGGCAGTCTGCTCACTCACTGGCCCATCGTTTCCCGGCCCGGAAAGTGAGGGTTTGGATCAAACCATCTGTAAATCACCTCTCCTACTTCTCAAGTCTGCTTTTATGATGACACAAAATGCAAATTTGGGGAAAAAAAGAAAGGGATACATCTCAGCGGCCAGTGCATGTTTCTGAAGCGGGAAGTTTTAAGACCTGCTTTATTTCTCCCGGTATCCAAGTGACAGTGTAATCTGGAGCGACCTTCAGTGGCTTTAACTCAGACGGCCCGGCTGTAACTCCACGCGCGTCACACAGAAAGGCTCCGCTCCCCTTCGGGGGAGGGGCGGTGGGCAGTGAGACAACGGGCCTTCTCAGGGGAGGCCGAGGGGCTGCAAGTTTACCGGGAGTGGCCGTGGGACTGTGCTGGACTCTGGGCGGCTCTGACAGCTAGTTGTGCAGACATTCGCTGCTGAGTCAGGGCGTGTGCGAGGGGCATGGCGGTACCGTGTCTTGCCCCAACGGTGCCCAGTCTCCCGCCTCGAGGAGGGCAGGGCTGTGAAGGTCAGAACAGACCCAGTTCCTGGAGGCCTCAGGGAGCAAGCCGCATTTGTCCCCGGACTCTGTGCCAGGGGCCCACGCGGGACCGGCTCTCGGTCCGGCCACCTCAGCCCAGCCAGAGCCACCGCGGGGGGCGTCATGGTGGGAGCGTGAGACGGGGCATGAGGGGGACAGCTGTGGGGCCGGGAATAGCGGAGGTCTTAGGCCCGGTGAAGCCTGATGGGGTCACTCCTGTTTCCTACCGAGAGGCAGAAGCCCGGTGGTGCCAGGGACTCAGGCACTCCCGACAGCCTGTCTGCCCTACTACCAGATTTTTGGCTGCTCTTTGAAAAACTGGGACATTTGGGCACACTCGGCTGATGGTAGCATTCAGGGGGCCTGAGACGGTCCGCCCTCTAATGCGAGCACCTGCTGTCTTGTCCACCGGGATCCCCACTATGCCCTGTTGTCTCACACCCAGACTGGCTCCAGGCACTTGACCTTGCAACAGGAAGCTCGCAGCTGCCTCGACTCCCCTGGTGCATCCCCTCAGCCACTCGGTTCTTACGGTTTAATCCCAGATGAGTGGCAGTTTGTGTGAGGGAAGCTGGCCTTGTAGGAGCTCGTCGGAAGGGGCCTGGCCGCAGACTGGGGGGGCTCAGAGCCATGACAGTCCCACACAAACACAAAACCACCACTGCTCTAGCTTCCACACTCTCTCAAGTTTGGAGAAACCATGGGACATTGTCCCCTCCAGCGCTCTCTGCCGTGACCGGTCTGAGCCTCAGACACGGAGGCAGAAAACGTCTGCACACAGCATCGGGGACGGTTGCGCCCTGGGGGCCTTGGCAGTTGCACCTGGCCTCCTGGCCCTGCACGCACATCTCTGGACAGTGTCCCTGGCCAGGGTGGCCTGGGTGCCCCACTCGGTCCCTAGAGAGGGCCCTTTGCCTCTGCAGACAGCCCCGCTGTCAGAGCCTTGGTCTCCACTCCCTTCCTGCTGACAGCCTGTCAGAGGGTGTAGATGGGGTCTGGTGACCCCATGCCCCTTCCCCGTCCACCAGTGACCTCTTTCATGGCTTTGTTTTCATGCCCCCACTGCATCCTGCCCAAGCCCTTCCAAACACCAGAATTGTTCGACTTGTGCCACAGTTGTATGGAACTGGGCAGAATATGCCAGTCGTGGGCTGTCAGGCCAGAATGGCACGGAATCTCACCTCCTTCATTCTGCACTTCATACCTTTATTAAGGCCATCTCTGGAGATGTTCAATTTCCCCAGCAGACTGCAGGGCTCATTGTCCATCAGAACCTCGTGCGTGTTTTACCTGGCTGCTGCCAAACCGGTCACAGTCAGTGTGATGCTGTTTTCGGGAACGGGGCAGGGATGAGTGACCTAGGAGGGGCCGCTGCAGCCAGTTTCCAGGAGCCTGGGACTCCGATCCCCACCTATGTGGGTTAACTTTGTGTATCTACTTGTTTGGGCCACAGGGTGTCAGGGTATTTGGTCCAACGTTCTGGGTGTTTCTGGGAGGGTGTTTCTGGGTGCGATTCCCGTTTAAATCAGGGGACTCTGGGCAAAGTGAATGGTCGTCCCTAAAGCTGGGAGCCTCCCCAAGCCGGCCGGAGTCTGACTCGAACAAAAAGATGGGTCTTCCCCAAGCCAGGGTGGCTTCTCCCGCAGATGGCCTGCGGGCTGTCCGCCTCCCTGTGCTCCCGAGTCCCCAGCCTGCAGCTCCTTCTGACCCTCCTGGTTCTGTTTCTCTGGAGAAGCCTGCGGAGCGCCCGTGCTCTCTTCCCACCCCCGCGGGCATGTCGATGGCACGGTGGTGCTGGCTGCCGGGTGGGTTACACATGACGTCCAGCCTGCTGCTCCGGCAACGTTACGTTCAAAGATCACAGAGGGATGTAGCCGTCTGCCGTGTCCTGGGTCTAATTGCGGGCAGGTGGTCCTCAGCCGGGGGGGGACAAGGACAAGGCAGGGCAGCTGGCCGTCTCGACCAGCCCGGTACCTGGACCACTTCCCAGTGACAACCTCTGTGGGGGATGCGGGGGTTTCAGGGGACACGCCCTTTCGTGCTTCCTCAGGGAAGTTTCCACTGACCAGCTCTGTCCTTGGGCTGTGCACAGGGGAGGTGCCCCGTGTACCATGGCCAGGGATGGCTAGTCAGCCCTCTGTCTCACGGACACCACAAACTCCAGGTGCATCAGCCCACAGCCCCCTTATCTGTTTTCATTTTAGCACCCTAATAAAAATGCTGATAATCTAAACACGGCAATAACTCTGCTCCGTAAAAATGACTGTCTCCTCGTGCTGCTGCTGTCATCAGAGGCCCCATAACACAACACAAGACAAGATGGTTACTGTATTGAAATGAAAAAATGACAAAGGTTTTTATTACATGAGTGATTTTTCTAGGCATCAAGATGCTTTTTATGCTGTACTCGAGTAATGAACACATAATTCGCCAACACATTAGAGCACCGACCTTACAGCTAAAGGCACAGTCACTGCAAATAAGTAAATTATTAATGAGATATCTAAAAATATAATCATAAACTCCACCTTCCTCCCTAAAGAGGGAAAAACATCTAGTCACTATTGAAGACCAACCGAGAAGCTTCCCTGTGTGGCATGGTTGATGGTCAGCCAAGCTCCCGTCTCCTCCCTGTCTCCCACCAAGGAATCTAGAATCGTACCTCCCTTGCAGCTCAGGGAGGTCTGAGAACAATCTCTGAATTGGCATAAGGGTAAGTCTGCAGCAGGGAAGGGATCCTGCTGTATTTTTACTTTCCTGTCACTACTTGAGGTGGACAAGATGGCAGGAGCACTGGCAGCCTTATTGCAACCATGAGGACATAAAGCCAACAGCTAAGGGTGGTAGAGTCAGGAAATAAAGGTTTTGAGTCCTTGAGTATTACCAAGCCCATGACCCATCACCCACGCTCTCTTCACTTCTCAGAATATGAAATAAAGAGCCCAGTACTCAGGCTGGGTGCTCTGTTCCCTTGCAAGGAAAGTGGCTTCAAGGATACAGAGGAGCAGGGTGTTCTTGCTCTGAGGCAGGGGGTTCCCCAAGGGAAAGCAGGGGCTGGCTGGCCAGTCCCAGGGCCTGCTTCCAAGGTGGACGAGGGTCCCTGTGTGTGGAGTCCCCTACAGGCCCCTTCAGCATGGAAGAAGAGGAATGACTGACAGGAGAAGGGAAGGGAGACGCCCATGTCCATCTTGGGTACTGAAGGCAGATGCCTTGGTGCGGTGGGTCCCAGGTGCTGGGATCCGGAGGTGCTGCAGGGAGCCCCCTAATGCCTGTGGGGGCTGGGAACTCAGCTGGGTTACACCTGCAGCCTCTGGCCACCCCAAAAGGACTTCTGCTGGGCCTTCTCCCTGGGGCCCAAGGGTGTTTAGTGTGGGAGAGGCGAGGGGCTGCGGAGGCAGAGCCTACAGCCCCCATTTCCCGTCTCCACCTCGAGGCACACGGCTGTGCGCAGCCCCGTCAGCTCATGCTTCTGTGATGGAAATCAGAAATGGTTACGAGCGGTGGACGGAGGGGAGGCCTCTACTTTCTGCTTGTACTACTTTACAGAAAAGCAAAGGTATTCTAAGTGTGTTCGCGTGTTCTACCTAAAACCAAAGGTCAGCGATGGTGAGGGGGGGTAGGAACCAATTTTCTCTTCTTATTTCATTTTTCTGTACTTACCCCCCCCATGAAACACTATATACTTTTAGAAGAGCAACCCCTTCACCGGGAACCTTGCCAGCAGGTTGCTGTCCCCGATGGGGGGACGCGAGCCGCTGGGACGCTTCTCCCTCCCCCGCCGGCGGGTCGGGAGCCCGTGCCTTCGGGCTGGCACTCAGGGGTTCCAGCGCGGTGGCTGACTCAGACCCCTGGAGTCAGGTTCAGGCAAATCCAACGGGCTCAGAAGACAGGATGCATGGGCTCTGCTGCAGCCATGTTGCTCAGCGAGGCTCGGAGGCGGTCCGGGGGCTCTGTCTGTCCCCGGACACCTGGATCTCGGCCGTGCCTGCCCGCTCCCTGTGTCACCGGCCCTCCGTGCTGCGCAGGGGAGCCCGACAGCGTACACTGTGCGGACGCGTGAGGAGGGAGGGACAATTACTACGCATACTCAGCTGCCGAGGAGCCCAGGCCATGTCCGTCCGGCCGGATACTGCATGTGAGCACTTGGAGGTGGCGCGGGAGGTGACGCGGGAGTCCCAGACCCTTCGCCGCGGCTTGTGCCACCTTCTTTCCGCCGGTGGCCTGGCCCGAGGACACTGGACGGTGGCGGGGGTGGCAAAGGCCT
The DNA here is from genome assembly GCF_011764305.1 of Mustela putorius furo. Classification (NCBI taxonomy): domain Eukaryota; kingdom Metazoa; phylum Chordata; class Mammalia; order Carnivora; family Mustelidae; genus Mustela; species Mustela putorius. The sequence goes on along the minus strand of NW_025422115.1, from coordinate 24,903,871 downwards.
AACAGCGCCTGGTGCCACTGTTCGAGGGGCCACCAAGGAGCTGGTGGCAGGAGGAGGGAGGCCCGAGACGACCCCCGGCGAGAAACGGCGGGTCCCGAGTGAGAAAGGTGAGGGGACCCCAGATGCCAGGACTCCGTGCCCGAGGAGCTTGGCCCAAGGCCTTTGAAAGCAACCTCGCTCGAGGCCACAGGGAGAAGTCAGTCACGCGGACCCTCCGCCCGTCCCGCGCTGTCTGTCCTGGCTGGTCCGGTCCCCCAGAGCCCGGCGTGCGGCGCGCAAACAGCTCGATGACCGCGCGCACCCCCAGCGAGTAAGTGTTTCGGCGGCACAGCCGGAGGAGCTCCTCCGGAGTCGCCTTCCGTCCACGCGGGAGCTGGGGAAGGGCTGGTAATTACGTGTGTGTCCCATTATGTCCCAGCCCCACGGGGGGCTTGGGGCCTTCTGATAAATTATCCCAGTCAGCGGCCGAGGAAAACCCACAGGGATGCCCGGAGTGATGCTTTCTCCTGACTGACGTACCCAAGTACCAGATCGGGCCCAGCCCGGTCAGGTGGGGGTGGGGCCCCAGCTCGGCCGCCTCCCTAACCGAGCTGATCATCTCCATGATGCGCCCAGAGGAGCCGCAATAAATCCCCGAGTTCAGGGGCCTGCGTCTGGAATTCTCCTCAGGAGAAGTGAGCGATGCGCTGTAACGCGTCTGAAAACGATTGCGGGCGCACGGAGTGACCGGCTCCTGTTCCGTCTCTGGGTCCCCCTTTCGGAAACACGGTCCATGTTGCCCCCACGGATGCGTCTGATGTTCCCGTGTGTCTGCTTGTCTTCGTCTCTTCTGGTCCCGGCCAAGACGCGCTCCCAGGGCAGGCCTCCCCGGGGAGGGAGAAGGAGGCTTTGCGGGGCCCAAATCCCTGGGCCTTGGGTGCGGGGCCGAGAACAGAGGTGAGGATCCAGCCGCCACCTCGGCAGGGCCCCCTTTCTGGTAAGGGTGCCCAGGCCTGGGCTGCCTGTGGCGACGCCTTTCTCGGGAGGATCCAGCTGGTTCCCAGACGGCTCTGGGCTGCTCATAAGCAGCCCTACGGACCAGGGCCAGCGTGACCAGTGGACACTTACTAAACTGTGTCATTAACGAGGTGACATGCAAGGCGTCTGCTTATGGGGGACGCAGATGTGTGGGGAAGCTGCCCAGAGAGCCCCGAGTGAGGGTGGGCACCTGCGGAGCCTGGGTCCCCTGGAGAGGGCCCCGGGCCCACATGGGACCCAAAGGCAACTTCCCAGAGCTGGTCATTCGGACCTGGGCCCCGGGGGGCGGTCCTCACAGACCAAAGCCTGGAGACGGGGAGGCTGGGGAAGACAGGGACCCTGGCCTCAGGGAGGGGCCTTGAGGGTTCTTGCCCTGGCCCGGAGTTAGGCGGTCCTCCTGGCCGTCCATGGAAGGTTGGAAGGTATTTGTGAAACATATAAAAAGCAGAAAGTATGTGTGTGCAGGCTGGCGTCTGTTGGTTTAAGCCTGTGAGTTAAAACCTGCGGGTCCCTGAAGGTCCTAAGTCCTGGCGGGGAGCTCTCACGACCTCCTCGGCCGCTCCCGTGCCCTCGCTGGCTCCCCACGGCCTGGCGGGAGGACACCCAGGCATCCACGCCGTCTCTCCACCACTTTCCAACCCAACTTGCAGTTCAACCCCCTGCTCTAGGGGGCCTGGCCTGTTTTCTGCAATCGGGAATGGGCTGTCCAGCCAGGCAGCCCCCGCCTGTGGCCATCGGCTGGGGCCAGATGGTCGCTGTGGGTTCGGCTGTGGCCTCTGAGCTCACGGCCCAGCGCAGGAGACCGTGAAGGAGCGTGCTCCCAGCTGGGCTCTCCGCGCTGGCTGCAGGCAGGCCGGGGACGAGAGATGTGCCCAGAGGAACCTGCCGGGGCAGGCGGGGGCTGAGGACGCGGGCGGCGCGCATGAGCAACACGGTCCGGTGAGCAGAGTGGAGAGCAGAGGCAGGCGCCCTGGACCTGTGGGGAGGAGCCGCTGGGGGCCTGGCTGCGGGAAGGCGGGCCTGTGGGGCTGGCCTCGGGACAGCTGGTTGCGTCTGTGGAGGAGCGAGGCCTGGTCCTGGGCAAGGACCTCCCGGCCTTGGACTTAGGACCTTCAGGGACCAGAGCCGGCACAGCTCTGCCCATACAGCAGCTTCTGCGGAGGACGGGCTGTCTCGTGGGGGCTCATTAAAGGCCCTGGTATCTGCTTTGTCCACATTTTCCTAAATTCCCTGGCAGAGGCTTTCCTGCTGACATGTGGGGGACACTCACGTGCTCTGGGGTCCCGGTCTTGCTCCCCCAAGAACTCACATGCATGAGAAATTCGGGGCTCAGACACAAGAATCAGGTTGCCCGGTCGCCTGCCACCTCCTCTATGCCCTCTGTAGGCCAACCTCCCCTCCCCGGAGTACGAGCTGCGCGGACATGGCTGAGGAGGCACACCCTGTGCAGGACCAGAGTGAGGGCCATTCACTCCTCTGGTGTTTGTTTTCATACTGCCTCCGAAGCCCTCCTCCTCCAGGAAGCCCACCCTGCTTGACTAAGCTCTCCCCTTCCTAAGAATGCAGGCTCCTGCACGGTCCTCTCCGCCTCGCTCGCACTGAACCTCCAGCTTCCAGGGGCACGGAGAAGCCTCTCTGTCTTCAGAGTCTCCCAGGGCCTGGCAGGGGAGGAGGCCCCCGGGGGATCCAGCGGCCACACATTCCATAGGAGCCCGGAGGGGGGCTGGGGAGACAAGGTCAGAGGAAGGACGGAGCCGTTGGCGCGGCTCCACCGGACAGCGGACATCACGTCTGAACTTGGACAGATGTTCTTCGGACACAGGCCAAGCTGTCCCTGGAAACCGGCTGCCACGTGGCCCTCCCTGGCCCCTTTCTGGGACGAGCCGCGGCTATGATGCTGAAGTCAGGACGGAAACACTGTGGGCGGCGGAAACGGGGCCAGGAACAAGCACGCGGCCCCGAGAGCCCAGTCCCCGTGTGGAAACAGAGCGGGCGGGGGACCAAGAGCGTGCCGGGGCCACAGGGCACCTGCCCGGAGCCCACGGGGTCTGGTAGGAGAACCTCCGTCCTGCTGGCAAACGGAGACAGCCACGGTCATGCCTGGATTCCAGCCTGACTCCCCCCAGCCTGGGGACCGACTCCGGGCTTCCACCGATGGCCCGCCGACGGCAGGAAGCCGAGAGGCCGTATTTGGGTTCACGTAGTCATTTGAGTCTAGAACGGCCACTTTGCCCAGCCGGGCGGTCTCCGGTTGGCAACACCACAGCCTCTGTTTTTACAAAAATTAACATCTCATAAGATAACAGAAAATAAATCTGGTGTTTAAAGAAGCGGAAAATAGAATTTTCCATAAGAATCTCAGATGAACTCAGCCATCGGAATTGTTAGTTTTGTGTTTAGAAAATCAGGGAGCGATTGAGAGCGCTGTTCAGTGTTGCGTGCATTTCACCCCGTGACATGAGGAACGTGCGTCATTTGGCAGATAATGGTGAAAGCCAACAGCGGTGTTAAGTGCGGTTTCAGGCAGGGAGAGATGGGCCCCGCCCCCCCCAACATCGCCCCCCGCCCCCCGCCTTCTCCGTCCTCGTCCTCCGGGGGCTGCTGCAGGACAAGCTTCCCGCTCACAGCTCAGGCACCCTGACGGCCCTTTGCTGGGATGTTGGCTCCAGAGCGCCACGACCAGCCACGGCAGCATCTTGGGAGACGGGCGAGCGAGCCACCCTGCAAAGGCCCCATGTGCTCCAGGGATCCGAGAACCCGCATCCCCCCAGGTTTTAGGGGGCTTTAAGCTCCTCTGTGCCAAGGCCAAGTGAACTTCTTCCTTAATTAAGCCTTCTTTCGCGAGCGGAGAGAGGCGGAGAGATTTGTAAACGCACACGGCCCGCAGAAGCAGCCAGGACAGCGGGGGACAGAGAGCCCAGCTCCCAGCCCTAAACCTCAGCCATCCAGAGCGTCTCATTTCCGGCTCTGGGGTATTTTGCATTCGATAATCTAGGATTAACGGTTCCAAAGATTTTAAAATCAGAAAGGCAGTGTTCCTTGGGTTTATTTCCATTCTAGCTGGGAATGCCCCAGGCTGTGGCCGCGGCCCCTGAGGACACCATCCCTAAGCCTTTATGAGACCCCCCACTCCCCACCCAGCTGGAAAGACGGACTGCAGTGAAGTAAGCTTCCACTTTTGGGGGGTGGGGCATCCACCAGGGGTCTCCTGGGCCCATGAGGGACAAAGAGTGTAATTTCAGACCATTTAACCGCCCTGAAGTCGGAGTTCAAGGCCATACTCGGTCGTACCCAGAGACTTCTGGACAAAGGTGGCCGACGGCTGAGGCCGGCTGGGAGCTCCTGTTGCTTGGAAAACGGCAAAGGGCCGCCCTCCTCGCTCATGAGTGCAGAAGTTGCTGGAATTACGCGGCCTGGACAAGCACCTGATGGTCACAAACATGGTAAGTACGACCGCAGCCCTATTGCCCCTGGGCCCGTGACCCTGAGTGTCATAGTGCCGCGGCCTCTCTGGGGCAGACGTGGCAGGCCTGGGCTCGCAGAGGCTGGGTTAGGACTTTGAGGGTCCTAGGGCACAGCCCGCAGCCTCTCCCAGGCCCCGGTGCCCCTGGCACATGCCTTGTGCCTTAACAATCAGAAGGAACTTAAGAGCACTGGGCTGCAGACTTTTCCCGCATCTTCTCCGGAACCTTCTTGGAGATCCGGGGCTGCTGCAACACCAGGCAGGGAATCCTCAGTTCATGGACCAGAAGAGACTGAACTCAAGCTGCCTCCCAGGGTCCTGCCAGTGCTTGAAAGCCTTGTGCACGGAAGAGCAAGAAGTCCCCGCACCGTGGGGCCGGAGGAGGGCTGGGGCGCATGGGGCTCCTTCCTGGGGGCTCCTGGAGCACGGACCTTCAGTGGGTGGCGTGGGGGCTCGATGCAACATTGTAATCCGTCCCCACTCGCCCCGGGGTCTCCAGGGGTGGGAAGAGCTTCCCTCTAGACGGTCGCTCCCCAGCAGATGCTGGCAACGGAGAGGCAGCAGCTCACAGCCATGCAGGGCTGTTCCCGGAGGGCAGGCCCAGAACCCAGGACGGGCCAGCCTACAAGCATCTTCCATGTGTGCCGAGTGCACACAGCTCTCAGTCTGCCGAGTGCGCTTCCCGTCACCATGAAGCAGGGTGTCATCGTACGCGGCAGAAGTTCTCTCCCAACCCGCGCACCGCATGTCCTTTCTTGCACGGTGGGGTCCCGGCTGTTTCGGGAGCCTCCGGTGTGAGAGGTCAGGCGTGGCCGGCTCCCTGGCCGCGAGGACGTGCCTTCCTCACTCTGCGGCGCCAAGGGTGGCTTCTTGTCCCCAAGTGGCCCTGGCCCTCGCAACGGGGTCTGAGGTCTGCAGCTGCTCCTGACCTCTATCGGGTCGGGTCTGAGCCGACTCCAGGCTCTGCCTCCTGAGCCCAATTCCCACACTGGCTCCTGTTAGAACCTGGAGCTGTGGCCTGTGTCCTGGGGGTGTGGCCGCACCCTGAGCCCCTGCTACACGCTGGCTTGGGGCCTGGGGCTACAGAGACGACCCACAGACCGTGCCCCTGTGCGGGGTGCGGTGGGGCCGGTGACACGGGAGTCAGTGGTAACCGTCGTCTCCGTGCTGGAGAGGACGGTCAGCGACGCGGTGGGAGACTGTGCCCAGGAGCGCCCTGGGGCAGGGGGAGTCCCACTGTTGTCTGGGTGGAGGGAACCAAGCATGCAAAGGCCGGCAGCAGGTGACAGACGCTCCCACCCTGTCCTTCAAGAGTCTGGCCCCTCCTCTGCCTGCTGGGGTGAGAGCACCAGGGACCCCCACACAGGGTTCACTCTAGGGCTTTGGAAGCAGACAGGCCTGGGTTTGAGGCTGCTGCCTTCCAGCTGTGTGACCTTGGGCGAGTGACTTGGCCTCTCTGAACTCCAGTTTCCTGACCTGTGAAAGAGAAGGGTCTTGGAGTCGGTGTCGAGAGGCCGACCCCCCCAGCCTGGGATGATGGGGACGAGGCTGGGGGTACAGGTGAGCCTTGTCACCACCGACAGAACTCCCTGACGGAGGAACGTGGACTCCCGAGGGCGCAGGGCTCGGGGGGATGGGTAGGAATCCTGGCTCATTAGCAGATGGACCAAACGAGCCCGGGGGCCTCTGAAGTGCTGGAGGGAGCTCGGAGGCTGGTGTCAACACCCCCTTGCCGTGCTGTTTACACTGTTAACGCTCAGAACTGAAGAGGTTTGCAAGGACGTCAGAGATTCTGTTTGAGATCCGCAGCAGCAATCATTCAAGACCTCACTCCGGTTGCGAAGGGAGGCAGGGCCAGCGGATCCTACTGGTCTCTGCGCCGTGACTTCCCGTCCTCAGACCGGGCCCTGGCCAGCGGGTCTGGGCCTCCAGAGCCATCCTGCTGGGTCAGACACTCGGTTCTGTTTGTCTAATTTTTCCTGGCCTATTTCTAGGAGCACAGCTGACCTGCTCCAAGGGACTGCTCTGTGTTGTCCCAGGCTGGGAGCAAAGGGGCGGCTCAGAATCGGATCCCTCCTCCCAGATACGTGGGGATTCGGTGGACGGGGCAGGAGGAGGCTGAATGAATTCCGCGGGCATGTAAGAAAGGCCTGGAAGGTGTGCACGCCCCGGTCCGAAGTGCCCTGCCTCTCCCACAGGGCCTGGGTCAGGAAGGAGCTACTTTCTCCACAAACACAGTTGGTGTCTGCTGGCTGCTGACCGAGAGTGGGCAGTGTCGGCACGGAATTTCAAGGCTATGTTTGGGACGGTTTGACTTGAAACCTTGGCCACGTGGAGCAGAGCACATTCTGTCCCGGGTAGGGGCAGAAGCCACGTCCGTGCAGTCGGCACCAGACCTGCGTCCCTGGGCAGGGCAGCCGACCTCCAGCGGCTCGGAGCCGCCCCCTTCTTTGGGGAGCTCCCTTGGTCATCAGGACCCCCGCCACACGGGAAGTTAGGTGCTCCCTACAGCCCGTGGCCGTTGGGGGCACGAATGCGGGGCCAGGGCCGAGGTGACGGCATGCCAGCCGCCCCCGCGGAGACAGCTGAGAGCACATCCTTCTCTTTCCTGCCCCCAGCACGCCTGCCCCCAATCCCAGGAAGTGGAGATGGCCACCCTGGAGAGCGATGAACTGTGTGGGCCCGAGCCAGGGGTCCTCCCAAAATGCAAAGTTGGGGTGGACGGCAAGCCCAGGTGGACAGTCCTCAGGCCGGACGGCCGGGCAGCAGACAGGAGGTGGACACTGGCAACGCGGGGGAGCTGGGGCACCCGAGGGCCCAGGACCGCCTGGACGGGGCAGCGTCCGTTCCTCAACGTGTTTTTCCTTTTCCGCTCGCGGCTCCCCTCTGCTTTGCCCATGGCTGCGCCGCGAGCTGCCCTTTCTCACGGCAAAGGCACAGAGCTGCAGACGGATTTCTCCTCGCTTCCGATCGTCCGGTTTTGATCTTTATCACAGGTGAGCAGCGGTCAGCCCTGTTCACAGCCACCCTGGGATGCGGGCGACAGGATCCTGGGCCTCAGGCAGACTCGTTTCTGCAGCCCGGCTCTGCCCCATCTGCCCCTGCGTTGTCCCGCCGCCCCCGGATCCCACCCACAGCGGAGAAAGCGGTGGTCTTTTTTTTTCCTCCCTAAGAGTTTGGGGATGTTTGTGTTTTTGGTGATTTCTGTTGTGCTTTTTCAGAACGGCCCGTCTGACGGGCTGCGACGAGGCTGCCGATGAAGCGTTTGTCAGCACATCCTGCCGCGTCTGCAGGGGTGAGGCGCTGAGCTCCCACGACTGACTTCCCTCCAGCTCCCGCTCCCCGTGTGGCCGATGGAAAGAGCAGGGTGGCGTCGGGAGCTCCGGCAGGCCCACCCAGCCCAGAACCTGCAAGGGCCAGTGGAGCTGGGCTCCAGTTCGGAGTAGCACTGGGGAGGGGTGGCGGCTCCGGTGAGACCCCGGGGGGCGGGGCAGCGGGACGTTCTGGAGGATGTGGCCCCCACTTGGTTCTGCCTGACTGCAGAGACCAATTATGTCAGATACACTTATAGTTTCTGGCGTTGTTCTTGGCTTGACGGGGGTGGGGAGGGGGTTGGTGGGTGGGGGGGATTGGGAGGGTGGGGGCACCCAGACTCTGGCCTCTAGCGGGTGTGGCCCACTTTCCATGATCCCTGATAAACCCCACGCGGAGTGAGCACACAGCCCCAAACCTGGGTCTGAGAAGTAAAGCCAGGAACACGCCCCGGGTCAGGTTTTTTGGGGGAACATGATGAAAAATTATTTATTACATCTCTGTTTGATTTCAACCTCAGTTAGTAGGGTTGCAGAGCGCCCCTTTATTGCATTCATGTAAGAAACAGGTTTCGGTCTAAATTCTAACTCACTGTAATTCAGTTACCATGAATTATGCTTTCGATAAACTTGCAAGTTACAAGCTTCATGTCTGGTTCGGTATTTCCTATTTAAAAGACAAATTCCTTTTTTTTTTTTTTTTTAAATAAAGGGTTTTAGATTTTATTTTGAGCCTAGCTAGCTTTGCATAGCAGTTCTTTTTTATTGTGCTAAAAAACACAGTGTTAAATTTACCATCTTAACCATTTTCATGAGTACAGTTCAGCGGAGAGTGCATTTCCATTTTGGGCAGTAGAGCTCTAGAACTTTTCCATCTTGCAAAACCGGAATGCTGGACCCCGAGTGCGCACGACGCCCTCTGTCCTCCACCCTTGGCCAGGGTCCGTCTGCAGACACCACTAGCCGGCCAGCAGTGATGCCAGTTACAACGCAGCCCATGCCCCTCCACTCCGCAGCAACGATTAGATCCCAAGGACACCCGAGTCCTGCCCCCAATCCCTGTGTCCATGCCTCTCCCCACTTCCTTGGGCCGGCCACTGCCTCGCCTGGCCCGGGGGGCATCTGGCCTTGCCTGCCCCCGCGTCTAGAGAACAAGCCTGGTTCCTGCTGGAGAACGTGCGGCTCTCCCCTGAGGCCAACCCCCGCTCCCCTGCCAGCATCCCCCCACCCCTCCCCTGCCTAGAGGAGGAACAAGAAAGCCCAGCATCACACAGGTGCCTGGCCCCCAGGACTATTGTAGCAATGGATACAGGGACCTTTCCAAAGGAGACCCAGATCCTGTCGCAGCTCGGAGGGAGCCTCCAGCAGCCCCATGAGACTCAGAACAGCATCTCCAGCCTGCACTGTGGCCCTGCCGGAAGCTCCCCTCCGCCACCCTGCTGCCTGCCCCCGCCCCACAGACACCGGCCCCGTCTTCCGTGTCTGCTGGTGGTTACGCCGCGGTGTGCTCCAGGCTCTGCCGACCCCAGCCAGCGGGCAGAGATGAGCAGCGCCCCCGGGGTTAGCAAGCACAAGTCCCAGCGTGGGCTCCTCATCCATCCTCTCCAGCGGGACCCGGTGACGGCACACGCCCTCCTCGACGTGCGAACGCCAATTAGTTCTGGTGTCACGTCTGTATGGCTATAATCACACTTCATCACCGGCTTGCCAGGGCTTCGATTTTTAACGAGCTGTCCCTCGATTTCAGGTTCCTCCGAAGGCGGGACTGGTTTTCGTGAAGGGACCTGAAACGGCGGCAGGAAGTCTGTCTTCCCGGGCGTCACTGGAATGCGCTGCAACAGTTAAGACCGCAGTCAGTTTGGTCTCGGAGTCGCGCCGAGATGTCACGGGCGATCAGCCCGCCAGCCGCCCCCAGAAACACCGGGCTGGCTCACGCGGCACGTCGCTCCCAGAAGTGCTTCTGCACCTTGTCTGCCGGTGGAACGGGTCTCAGGGGCGCGTCCGTTCCAAGCTGAAGGCTCCCACCACGTGGACCGTTATGGACCCTGGGGTTTTCCAGCTTGCGACAGGTGCCTCCTCGCTGTGATCTGCGGTGGTTTTGGTGGTGGACAGAAGCAGACGGAGTTTACACAATAACGTCCTTTTGCTGTCATTTTGGGGAGTGCTGTTCCCTTTAGGCCTAGTGATGGGGGTTTTTCATTAAACGATGGTTATATGAAACGTTCTTTAGCACAAACTCATTTAGCTTAAACCATGAGCTGATTTAAATAACACCATCCGGGAGATAATAAGGTACGTGGTGTCGAGCCAAAGGCGTGTAGTATAACTGACTATGGGGTGGCCAAGGATGCGCCCGGCTGGCCTGCCCCGTCTGTGTGCCGACCACAGACAGGGCAGTGTACCTGCCGACGGCTCCCGCTTTCGGGAGGCAAACAGGAGGCCCTAAAACATCAGGAGGGAGACGTGGCACTGCAGAAGCCACTTGGAGGTGCCGGATGGCTCTTCTGTTTCAAATCACATTAAGAGTGAATTTTGCATACATTCCCCTTAATGCTCTGAGACGCAGAGAGACCGAGGAGGGGCTGAGTCGGGACCGGAGAAATCCCTACACATCATTAAGATCTAGAGTTGGTCCTTAATGTGTCCAGAGTTTCAAAATGAGGTCTAAATGGAGGCTTTCCCCCCTGACTATAGGGGTAGAGTGGTTATGAATGTGTCTGCACAGAGCCCAGGCTATATATTTTTATGCAGCTGGCGTCGCTACGTTTGACACAAGTCCAAAAACACAGATGATGTGTCCAGGAGGTTCCAAATCGAAGTCCAGACTCTGGATGTGCTCATTCTTTGGTGACTGGCAGAGGCCGGCGGTGTTCTCGTGGGGGAGGGACCCCGGGGAACCGCATCTCCCCCGGCACCGCAGCTGTCCCCTCACTTGGGCACGGTTTCTGGACACTGCGGCGCACGACCGACAGGCAGACCCAACGTTCAGCTCGACGAGAGCCGTGCGTCTCTGACAGGGCAGGAGCACGCCCCACGGCGTCGGCCAGGCTTGAGCTCGCTTTGGTTTGGGGTTGGGGTTTTTTCCACTGTGGCGGGCTTGCCCCGGCGGCGCCCGGCCCGGCCTGCCCAGCGAGGTTCCAGAACCAGCGGTACCTCTGCCCTGCAAGGCCCCCATGGGGTGGGTGGTATTTAACATCAGGGCAGATGGCGGTACTGGCCGCGAGCTCTCTGGCTTCGCGGAGCAGCTCGAGATGTCCTGAGGGCTGGCGCAGGGCTTGGCGCAGACCACGGCCCCGTCACCTCCCGCACCTCACGGTTCCCGCGTCCTGACACAAGGCCTCGCCAGCGCGTTTGCTCCGTCGTGTCATCGGAGCCTGAAGGGCCGGCAGGAGCTTCTCTGCTTGTCCTCTGGCATCTGTTTATTTTCCCAACTGCCACTTGGTCATCATTGTGTAGCTGCCTCGCACGAGCGACCGCAGCCGGCACGAGCGACCGCAGCCGGCACGAGCGACCGCAGCCGGCACGAGCGACCGCAGCCGGCGAGGCTTCCCGCGGCCTCCTTCCCTCCCAGATGTCGGCACAGCAATGCCGAACCTCAGCGGGGTCCAGAGACCGGCCTCCCGACTCCCAAGGGGTCAGGGACGGGTCAGGGACGGCGGGGGGGGTGTCCTGAGGGCGGTGGGGGGTGCTGGCTCCCCGAGTTCAGGGACGGGGGCACCAGCTCCCCAGGGTCAGGGACAGGGACGGGACGGCTTCCCGAGGGAAGGACAGAGACCAGACTTTGCTCTCACAGCCTCGAACGCAGGCACTGTAGGTACCCGGACCGCGGGGAGCAGGAGCAGGAGTTCGCTCTACCGCCCAGACTCTTCTGAGTCTGCCTGAGGACTCGGGCGGCAACCCCCCGCCCCCGCCCGACTGTGACGGAGACCGTGGCTTTGGCCACAGCCTCTCTCTCATCCACCTCTCCAGGGCAGCCCCCTCCACAAGCTACTCCTTGGCCTGGCGGCCGATCCCACCAGGCCCTCCCGCCGCGGCTCCTGGGGCCTCCCTCGAGGTGCTCCGGGGGGGCGGGGGGCGCGTCGTTTCCGCGGCCCTGCGAACTCTTACACCAGGGACGAGCGAGACGTTTTCAAAATCATCTACTGTGGCGGTTCCTTAGCAACCCATTATTAGAGGGCCTCTCGGTAGTTAAAAAAAGATCTCCCTCTCTTGAAAGTGGGGCTGTGCTTTAGAGAAACCCAGATCGCCTCTGTGCCGGGCGGGTGTCACCGGGGCAGGGATGGCACTTAACCACGTCCTCGGGGCCAGCGCGGCTGCGGCCTGCCCCCAGGGTCCGGAGCAGGTGTCAGAGGGCCCCGCTCTGCCCACCCAGCCTGGCCTGGGGGCTCCACGGGCTCCGAGAGTCCACACACGCGTGTCGTGGCCGACAGGCTCTCCTCCCCGCCGCCTCTGCTGGACTGAAGGTTTCCACCCGCTTCGCCACGCCTCCCGCCCCAGAAACTAAACGGCCTCCAAGCGAAAAGTGAAGGAGCGTTTCCCCAGCAGCCCCCAAGCGGGTGGGCGCTGAAGCCCTGCCCCTCCCCTGAGGCGCCGAGGCTCTGACGGGCCGGGCTTGTGCTCTGGAGAGGGGCTCCGGAGCTTTCTTCCAACGCTCGCCTCCCCCTGCGTCCTCTTACCACCCAGCCTGCGCTCTCCTCCAGGGTAACACCCTCCGTCCGCTGCTCTCAATCTCCGGGAGGCGGCGAGGCCTGGCCTGTTGGTCCTGGGCCGGAGCTGGGGGCGCGTCTCCTTGGCGGCAGAAGCCGCTGTCCTCATCCCTGGAGGGGGAGCAGGGCTGCACCCCTCCTGGGCTCTTTGAAGAAAAGAGGGCCACCCCTGCAGAGGGGCCGGCGCACGTGAGTCCCGGGGGGCGTTCAGGCCGCCGAGCCCGCCTGTCCCTTCATGGGAACCACAGGTCGAGAGCGGCCGAGGCCAGCACACGGACAGCGACCAGGCAGAAGCTCCCCGTCACACTCCCATGTGGCCGCGTCCTAGAAAGACACTGCCAGAGACACCCAGGCTTTCTTTTCCAGGACGAGCGACAGAACACAGCAGGGCTCTGGGCCCGTGTGGGCGCCTCTGCTGGTCGCCTGCAGGGTGTCGTCTCGGCCCACGCGAGGTGCGTCCTGGCACGTCTGACGGCCCAGCCGCAGGCTTCGCCACAGCCGCTCTTCAAAACTCAGCCGCCTGGACAGCAGGGTGCGAACCCCGATGGCATCATGACCACAGGTGGTCATGACGGGTGGGGACTTGCCCTGGGTCCTATGTCTTATGCCAGGGACAATGCAGGACCAGCAGGCACCAGGGGACGCTGTGCCCCAGGCCTGCGGTTCTCAACCTCGGCTGTGCGCTGCTTCAAGACCTCAACATGGCTCGGGCCGCCCCCAGACCCGCAAGAATAGCGCATGGTGGGCCCCGAGCCCCCCTGAGGGGTTACGGTCCTCAAGCTTGCATGCTTCCTGATGCTTCCAGGATCGACCTGCAGCTCCTTGAAGCGGCCTGAGCTGCAGGGTCCCTGCCCTCCGGGTCCAGCCCCCTCTGCCCGCGGGACAGCGACCTTCCCCAGCACCGGGCTGGCCCCTCCCCAGGAGGGCTCCCCTGCCGTCTCCCTCCTCCTCCGCGGGCAGGTGCTCCTCCGCCTAACCAGGCTGCGCCGCGCCCGCCCGTCCGCCTGTTTCTCTTCACAGATTTTGGCGAGGAAGGCTTTAAGGTCACAAGCAGGTACAAGACTCGTATAAGAAGCCCCACGTTCCCGTCTCCTAGAAGCGATCATCCTGCATCCTGGCTGCGTCCGGTGGTACCTTCTTGGTCTTCGGACACGAAGGGCGCAGGACCACTGTGCGGATAGGGTCCCCAGCAGGCCCGTTTCCTTCTGCCCTCGTGGCCACCCCGTGTGGCTGGGACGGCCGGCCGGGCCAGACCCTTGTGATGCTGCTGGCGGGAGAGGCCAGGCTCTGAGGTCCGGGAAGACTGGAGGGCCAACTCTGCTCTGGCAGTTAGAGGTCCTTCTCCTGAGGGCCACCAAAGTGCTGTCCAGTAGCCGTGCCAACAGTCTCGCTGGAGGGCTGGATGGTCTCCCTCCTGGGCCTGGCCAGCACGGGGCGGTGGCCATGCGGGACGAGGGCTCCCTGTGTGCCTTCCTGGTCGACCACGGAGCTCGTGCCTCTCCCAGCACCTCTGTTTGTCCTCCCAGCCCTGCCTGCGGAGTTTAAACATGCCACGGCCAGCCGCTGAGGGGCCCCGGGCACGGTGGCGTCCCAGGTGGTTCTGGGCCAGAGCCGATCCACGTCCACGGGGCTGTGTTCTGTTTCTCACCACTCGGCAAGTGTCTGAGGGCCGGGCAGCTGTCCCGGTCTGGACCCTGCAATGACCGTGCCTTCGGGGACGCTTGAGCTCCAGTTGTGGCCCTGGTCTTTGCTGACCCTCCCCAAGCTTGCTTCGCCCAGAGGACACGGACCCCTCCAGCCACCCCATCGCACACTGCTCATCCTGGTCACTCTGAGTGGACGTCTGTCTGTGTCGCTGGTGCATGGCCTGTTTTCCTCCGTTGGGGACAGTATCTGATCTGTGTATCCATGCCTGCAAATTCTCCTGCTCTCCGGACGCCAAATGTGTGGGCTACAGTCCAGTTCAACTCCGACACTCCGACACCGACCTTCCGGGGTCATTACAGACCCCCGGGTGAAGGGGCCTCAGCGTTGCCAGCGGGGGCGACTCTCACGACTCCTCGGGCGGGCTGGACAGTGTGCAAGCTGCGGCTTTCACCGCCTGAACAAGCCCCCCCGCCTTCTGTTTTTCTATTGTCCCCATGGCCCCCTTATGGAAAACAAACCTGTTTGGAAAGCATATGCTTCTATTTCGGCAAGATGATTCACGGGTTGGGCCCTTTCCCTGATGAGGGACTTGTGTTAAAAACAAAAGGTTTCAGTCTCTGTGAATCCTCGAACTTGCCCGCCTTTGGGATGCCTCCTGCAGACGCGGGCGGCGCGGACCCCGCGGACCGTTCCTTCTGGACACTGTTCTCACCTCACGAGGCCCGTCTTCAGGGTTTTTCGCTTTGAGCACTCTCTGAGCTGTAGACCGCTGGAGACGGAAGCTTCTCTTGGAACGGATTTTCATTCTGACAGTTCAATCATGGAGGGCCCGGGGAGAGGCTGCGGAATTCCATATGGAGCTTCCTCGGCGGCAGAACAAGGAGCTGGTAGGTGCCCCCGCTGGACCACGGCTGACACAGCTGCGAAGCTGTGTCGTGGCCTGAGGGTGTCACCCAGTGGGACTCTGCGGAGCCAGACCAGAGGACCACGGGCAGGGAGCGGATTCCCGATCTCGCTGGACTCCTGAGCCCGGGGACACGCTCAGAGCCCGAGATGGCAGGGCCACCCCAGCCAAGTAACCTGAACACGTAATCGAGGTACTGATTCATGTTTTCAAGTACAGCTGGACGGTCAGAGGAGAAGCTCTCGTTTGGGAACCAGACTGAAATGAAACAGCGCCTGCCTCCAGGAGTTTGGGATCGGAAACCACCAGCCAGGGGAAACTGGTCTGGATAGACTCTGGCCACGTGGGTCTCCGGCACTGCCAACAGCTGGCTTGGAAGGACTGGCGTGCGCACGCCCAGTACCCGGCCAGCTCCTCCCTCGCTGGTCCAGAAGCATCGGGATGGAGGCTGGAGCCTGTACGGGGTCACCAGGGGGGGCCCCGAAGCCCTCCACAGGCACTGGCTGAGGCCTCGCCAGAGAGACGGGGGATGCCTCTTGCGCCGGCCACTGCTCGGTGGATGGGTGTGGGCGGAGGGCGCGGGGAGTGGAGGTGGGACCAGGGTCCTCGCTGTCCAGAGAGTTGGGTTCTGGCCGTGACCACCCCGCTCCCCCAAGCCACCGCACATGAAGACACGGGACCAGACAGACAGGGTGATGGAGAAAGCCCTCTGTGCGGGATTTGCTCCGGGGCCGGAGACCCGCTCCGCAATGTCCTCCCCTGGGGGGTTGGGGGTGGTAGAGGGCGCTCAGTGCCCCCCAGCCAGGCCCCAGAGCTGGGCCCCGAGGGCCAGAGCAGGGCAAGCCTGGATGGTGGTGGCAGCCCAGCCCTTGGTGCTGCCTCGGGTCCCTGAGCCCTCCCTGCCTAGTTGGCGGCTCTGGTGGCTGCCCCCCCCGCCCCCCCGCTGCCCAGTGTCTCCGCACGTGTGGTTCGTGTTCTCTCCGTCCGTCTGTGTGCGGCCGTCAGGCTTCCAGCAGCAAGTGGCGAACCCAAGCCGACGCCCCGGTTCCATTCCTTCCAGCAGAGCCGCTGTTTTCTCCCCCGTCAGCTCTCCCTCTAAGCAGTCTTCCGCACAAGAAATCCGTCCCTTTACAACTAACTTGGAGATGGTGGGACAGGGAGGAGGGGCCGCTCCCAGGAATTCGGGGGATGTTCCCCCACGGCGTTTGTCAGGCATGAGCGACCTCTGCGACGCGCCGGTCACGCACAGCCAGCGGCTGGAGGCTCTTCAAGCGACCGTGTGTTCACAGCCCAGCGCTGTGCGACCTGGAGTGAGAAGCGTGGCCTCTCTGAGCCCGGTCACCCCGCGGGGCCCAGAGGCTGGTCTGCAGGGGTGTTGAATAGAGCCGCGGCCGTGGATACCTGTTAGCTGTTGCTAGCGCCCGTCTTCCAGGAGAGAAGGCAAGGGCGTCATCGGTGGGAACCGGGCCGAGGCAGAACCTCCACGGGGCTCCTCTCACAGGAGCCCTATGACCCGTGGGTGTCACCTCACAAGGCAGAGACCGGCTCAGGCTTAGCAAGATTTGGTTTAGGACTTGAGACCGGACACAGTGCTGGGTCACCGGGCGGCCGCGGTGGCAGGCGCAGGTCCTGTGAGACACGGAGGCCTGGCTCCGGCTGCGGGGCCACGAGGAGCGTCTGTAGCGCCGCCAGAGGACGGCCCTGACTGTGTGAGGGGCCAGCGCGTCGGCGCTCGCAGAAGCCTCCGGAAGCTGGGGAAGCCGGGCAGTGATTTTCCGAGAGCCCGCAGGGACACCACCGCCCTGCCCGTACCCTGATTTGGACCCACAGAAACAGTTCAGACCTCTGGCCTCCAGCGCTGGCAGAGAGTAAACGTGGGCTGTCGTTTTAAATCCGTTTTTAATTTTTTTATTAGTTCCAGACGTAGAAGTCAGTGCTCTCCTTCAGGCCCGTCCCCCGGTGCCCCCGTGCCCGCCCAGTAGCCCTCGGCCGGTTCCCTGGAGCTGAGAGCCGCTTACGCGTTGTCTCCTCTGATTTCCTCCCATTTTCCCTTCCCTTCCCCTCTGTCCACCTGCTGTGTTTCCTAAATTCCTCGTGTGAGTGGGGTCACAGGAACGGAGGGAACACACCTCAACGTCGCCAGAGCCATCCACGAGAGACCCACACCCAACACCATTCTCAGTGGGGAGAGACGGAGAGCTTTTCCCCAAGGCCAGGAACGGCGCGGGTCGGCTCTCAGCACGGCCGCTCTACGCAACACCGCAGTCCCCCCCAGCAACCGGACAACAAAACGAAATAAAAGCATCCAAATCAGCAAAGAAGTCCCAACCCTCACTCTAGCAGACGGCATGATCCTCTACGTAGAAAACACGAGAGACTCCGCCAGAAAGTGCTAGAACCGATACAGGAGGTCGGCGGAGCGGCGGGATATAAAATCTGTGTCCAGACCTCGGCCGCGTTTCTGTCTGCGGACCAGGCGGCTGTTTAAGCCGCGGATTTCACGGTGGTTTGTTACAGTCACCAGAGCAGCCCGGGGGGCGGCGCGGCCCTTCTGTGTTTCAGAGACACAGAGGGGGACGGGGGCTGGTCGTCAGGCCTCCGAGGGCGGTGGCTCTGACCGCACCCGCCACGCCTTGTTACAGACACCCCACCCCCGAGCAGGGGGTGCTCGGCCGGGCCCAGGGGCCGCCCCGCCCCCCGCCCCCCAGTCTCCAGGTATCGGGGTTGCTCTCCGATCTCTGCTGAGCTCCCAGGCCGAGGCGTCCGCGGCATGAGCAAGGCCCGAGGCGGCCACCACCTTCGCCGGGGCAGGGGCTGCGGGCCTGACCTCACGTCACAATTTGGGGGTTCCCAGCTTCCAGTGTCGACGAAGCCTGGTACCACCAGGCCCAGAGCGCCCAAGTGAGAAGAGGCGGTCAGTACCCCTCCCCCAGCTGCCTGGGGAAGGGGGCAGGGAGGCCAGCGCGGGGCCTGCAGCCGTGCCCAGGTACCTGGGCCCTGAAAATGCCACAGAGAGGACACTGGTCCTTCTCACCTGGAAGCAGCGAGGCCCTGCGTGCCGGAGGTTCTGAGGCCTAGGGTCCTTCCTGGGCTCACGGCTCCAGCAGATGATGTAGGACATTCCAGCAGACCCGTGTCTCGATGTCCCCCAAACCCTCTCCACCCGCAGCCTGCAAGTTCCTGCCTTTAAGCTCAAGGCTCTTTGAGAAACTTCTGAGCCCCCTGCCCCCAGCCTCCACTGACCCCGAAGCCCCAGATGATTCCCAGGGGATCGGGGCTGGCTGCCCGCCCTCCAGAAACCACGAAGGGCCACCCCCAGCTGCTGGAGACACTGGCCAGGGGGCTGCTGGGCACAGGAGGGGACATCCCGCCCGGGGCTTCAGGGCACGGGAGGGGACATCCCGCTGTGCTCCCAAGAATTCGGAGTCAGGTGTGCTGGAGCTTGCTCAAATTCTCCTGATATTCATGGGAATATTTAAAATAATCCCTTTACATTCGGAGATAGATCGAACCTCTCGTCCCCCGCCCACCAGTGTAGCAGCTGGCTGTCAGCCAGACACACACTCAGACCAGCCTGGTGCGTGGCCTGGGACCCACCTGCCTGGGACGCTCCCAGTTTGTAGCAATTTAAGTGTAATTTCTGGATAAAAGCAATAAGGCAGTTACGTAGTTTATTTAAGCTATTCAAATATGAACGGATTACTTAGAAACATTTATGGGGCTAATTATAAGTAGCAGTAGATCAGAAATGTAGCAACTATAAAATTAATCCTCAATACCGCTGCTCTGACAAGAAGCTGTGTGCAGTTAGCATATGCAGAAAGCGTAAGACATTTGCACTGAGAGGTCCTAGAGCCTGGAGGGGTCTCGGGGAGGTTCCCGGAGCCTGGAGCGGTCTCAGGAGGCCCTTGATCGGGATGGAGTGGTTACCAGTCCTTGGCTTCTGGTTCCAAATGAGACAGGGTCAGCTGACGTAACTGGCTGCGGCTCTGCAAGGAAGCACTGGCCACAGAGCCAATGACGAGAAGAGCTGGGCCGGAGGTGGGTCCCGGGGCTGTGCAGTGGCCCGACTCAGGGACATGGCCACGGCACCGGGAGACCACCGCCAGCACCCTGGGTGGCAGGAGCCCAGGCCTCCCTGCCTGGCCCAGGCCCCTCCTCTGCATGGGAGAGGAAGCAGGTGGTCCAGGGCCCCCAGTGCTCCCGCTGGTCTCCTTGCCTGCTCATGTCCCTGAACGCCCTCCCTCCGGAGCAAGGAGACGGAAGGAAGTGCTTTGGTGTGTGTGGTGCCATCCAGTCCGATTTCCAGAAGATTCCCCTTGGCACCTCTGCGCCAGCATCTTCTGATGACTCGTCGTCTTCCTGGGGGATCCCACGGCCTCCAGAGGGACTCACTGCTGTGGATATGGGGATCCTAGAGCTCGGCGCCCTGTGGCTGTGGACCGGCGCAGTGGGGTCTGGACAGGACGAGGACCGGCGCAGTGGGGTCTGGACAGGACGAGGACCGGCGCAGTGGGGTCTGGACAGGATGAGGACCGTTCCCATCTCAATTCCTCGTTGGCTGTGGTGCGAGGTGCTGCGACCCGTGTGTCCAGGGGAGACTCCCCACTGCCGGCAGCAGAATTCGAGTGCGAGGCAGAGCCACAGCCCACCGCCCTCACCGGATCCTTGCTCATCCCCGAGGTGAAGATCCAGGTCAGGCGGGTGTGGGGGTGGCCGCAGCAGATGTGCCACTTCAGGGCCCAGACTCTCCGTGGTCTGGTACCCATGGCTCAGCGGGCCCCAGCTCCTGGCTTCAGAGCTGCACTGTCTGAACTGGAATCCCACAGGGGGACACTTGTGAACCGTGCACCCTGGGCTGTGCCGAGCAGGAAAGGGGTGCTTTGCCAGTGGCCCTGAGAACTCTGGCCTGGGGCGGCTTGGGGACCAGCTGCTTGGGAGAACGGGCAGACACACTCACTGTGGACATCCCGAGGGCTTTGCTCCTGCCTGGACTGCCTCCTCCAGCAGATGAAGGCAGAGTGAGCCCGAGCGTCCCCAGAGTTCTTCATCACATCCTAAGGCAACCCTCTCGTGCAAGCATGAGGGGTCTGCATCCTGGTGCACACCCACCGGAGGCTTGTGGCGACCCGCTCAACCCTCCCGATTGGAACCCAGGGCTCTGCAAGGTCACATCACTCTGTCCAGCCTGAGGTGTTTCATTTTCAATGTGCTCACAGCCCCACATAGGCCAGAGCTTGACTCCACGGGGCCGAGAAGGACCACCGACGTGCACCTGTCAGCTGCGAAGCTCGTGCCTCTTTCCTGGCCACTCCCTGATCGGGGTGCAGCCCCACACCGCAGGAAGGACCCACGGTGATGTGCACTCTTCTCACCAGCGTGGACAGCCACGTTCTTCCTGCACATAGAGGAGGGACCCGTGTGGCTCTCCACTTCTGGCCCATGGTCCCCTAATGTGGCAGGGTCCCTTGGGTCAGCCCCTCAGAGACACACACCGGCCGCCCCTCCAGGCCCTTGGCTGGGGCCCCTGTTTTCCCTGCAGCCAGAAGGGAGGGGGCCCTCCTGTTGGGGACATCGTGTCGACATGCTAAAGTTGGTACCATATGGTGCTCTTGCAGCAAGCCGGAACAGGCGTGCGGCTTGTCGCGGTGGGGAAAGCGGTGTGAAACTCAATTCTCGGTGAGGAGGAGCACTTTCCACTTTAGCACAAGCCCCTGCAAACGGCTCCTGCTCGGTGGTGCTATTTTTTCCTCCTCTGGGTCTTGAGCTCTCTGTCTCGGTGCTCTGTGGTGGATGGGCTGCTGGAGCCCCTGGGAAGCCCCCAGACCCAGCCCCTAACGTCAGCGGTGCTCTCTGGCTGCCCCCAGCCTGGTCTGGCCACCCGAGGAACCCTGGGGTTCTACTCCTCCCATAGCCCTCCCGCCCCTGAGCAGAGTGTCTGCGGGGCCCAGGAAGATGGCAGTGGGACCTCGCCTGTTCCTGCAGGATTTCCCTTCCAGGGAACAGGAGGCAGGAGTCTCGCGTGGGCTCAAGGGGCTGTGGCATGGCGAGCTGAGTGGAGAGCCCGAACTGGGAGTCCTCCTGGGTAGCCCCAAGCTGCAGGCAAAGCATCGGGGGACAGTCGGCTGGGCCACCAACATGACCTTGTGCGTTGGCCCCAGGGAGCAGTTCTGGGCTGTGAGGTCCCTCGCACGGGGGTGGGGCAGGTATTCTGCTCTGTTCTTTCCTGGCTGTGTGGCCTTGGTGAGTCCCTCAACCGCTCTGAGCCTCAGTCCCCACCCGTGGAGGCAGAAGGGTATGCCCCGTACTCACGGGCTGTCGTAAACAGCGTCTGGGGACAAAGCGGAAATCCAGGTTGTGTGTGTGTGTGTGTGTGTGTGTGCGTGCACATGCGCGCACCAGGGCTTTGGTGGACTTGGGGAGGCCTGTGCTTGGCGTCGGGTACGTCAGCTGGAAGCCCGGTTCAGTGGAGCTGCTGGTGTCCCATCTTGGGGGCAGCCACCATTCCCACCAGCTGGCCAGGTCCACCTAGGGATGGAGGGGAGTGGGGGAGGCCTGGATGTCAAGTCCCATCAGGCCACTGGCTGCTGGGGCACCAGGTCATGCCCAGGGATGGCTGTGTCACTCCTCAGGGGGCAGAAGGAAACTGAATAAAACCAGGCCACTGCCAGCGGCTCCGTGCCCCAGGGCCCCAGCGCGGACTGAGTGACGATGTGGCGAGGGCATCTGTCACCCACTCGGGCATCCTGGGGGGGCCACGGCTGCCCACTCAGAGTGGGTCCTCATGGGCACAGGTGGGGCTGAAGCCCGGAAGTCAGCCCAGCGTGGCGGGGAATGCAGAGGCCTCAGGGACTCCCACTAGTCCCAGCACAGTTAGGACAGCAGGGCCCAGGACTCTGCAGTTAACACCAGCGTATCTGGGCTCCCCGGCGCTGCGCTCCTCACCAGGCCCCTCTTCTGTCTTGCCCAGCCCCTGCGACTGCTCCCCTGGGGCTGGCTCCCTGTGCCCGGGGCTCTGCTGCAGCTCTGGTCCTTAGCCTTCCGTCCGCCCACCAACAACGGCAGCCCAAGTCCCCTCACAGATATGCCACATTTTTAAAGGCTCCTCAGCATGGAGGAGGGACAAGAGCTCTCCGGCTTGGTCTGGACACCCCGAGGGGCTGGGCTCCCATCTTGCCTTGCTGGCCACTTTCTGGCTGCAAAGACGCCTCCATTCCTTGGGTGTGTCAGGATCACTCTCACCCCAGGATCTTTGCATTTGCTCTTTTCTCTGCCTGGTCTTGGCACAGATGGTTTCTAATCCTGCGGGAGCTCCACAGTGGTTTCTCGGAGAAACTTTCACCAACACGCCCTGCCGAAGGCACCTGCTGCCTCCCCAACCTGCCGGTCCCAGCTGGTCTCATCCCTGTGTTTGATTTCTCTGTGGTTCCTTCTGAATTCAGACTCCTCTCCTGTTGTCCGTCTGCCCTGCCGGCTGTTAGCGCTCAAGGACAGGATGGGGCCAGGACTTTGTAGCCGCCCCGTACCTCAGCACTGACCAGAGTCCACTCCAGGTGAACACTCCCGCTCTGTCCTGGTGACGTGCTATGGGGAGAGATGGGCGGCAGGAGAGGGGCGCGGCCTGCCTGGGTCATCTGGGCTCTTCAGAGATGACGCTTAGTTGTCTGCTTCATTTTGCTTTTAACAGACATGAAGGACCCAGACCTTTGAGACACAAGCCAGATGCTCGCAGGTCCCAGCTGGACTGTCCGTGAGCAATGTGGGCAGAGAGGGAGACATCAGCGGCCGGTGGCGATCGTGGCCCACCGCAGTGCATGGGGCCTGCCGAAGCTTGCACCCAGGACAGGACAGGCCCCTCCATGTCGACGGGCCTGACTGCTCTGGGAGATTCTTCTGCCTGTGGTTGTTCTCTAGGGAATGGAAGACGGGCATTTCGTGGTTTAAATGTTGGGAACGAATCCACATTTCTGCGGAACTCCACAGAGGTCACACCAAACACACCTGCATGCTGACCCCGTTTCGGCTGCTGGTCTACCCTGCACGGGCCAGGCCTGGGCACCCTCTGCTGCTCTTGGCGCTCAGGGAGGGATGGGCACAGGGTGGAGGGTTGCACAGGGATGACCTCTTTCCCTTCAGAGCCCAGGGCCTCTCCCCGGGAAGGAACCCAAGGGTCTTGCAAGTCCCACAGTAGCAGCAGATCCTAAATCCAGAATTTCACTGAGAAGGAAACTGAACAAAGGAAAAAGGGATCCGTCGAGGTTTTCAACGTTGTCACTGTGCTGAGCAAGGGCATTAAAACAACGCCTTGACCCTCACCACGGCAGGAGCCTCCGCACCAGGCTGTCTCCTCCTCCTGCCGCTGCTCCTGCTGCGTCTGGTCCCTGAGTGGCAGCCGGAGGGGTCTTGGTGAATCTAAGCCTCGTCACATCAGCTCTTGCTCTTCCGAGGAAAACAAGTCCTCCCCGCGGCCACACGCGCCCCCATGACCAAGCCCTGCTGCCCTCACCACCTGCCCCTCTCTCTGGCCATCTCCATGCAGCCACTGTGACCTCCGGCTCTTCCTCTAAGACTGTGCCGTTCCCCCGCTGGGTTGCTCTTCCTGACTGCACACCGTGGTGCCTCTGTTACGGCATGTGCTCTCACCCCGGGGTGATTCCAAACCACCTCACGGAACAGGGAACCTCGCTGCACCCCACACCCTCGGGCCCCTGGTGGGTTCTTCTGGGTTGACTTATCCATCTCCCTGACCCTAACCCTGACTCCAGGATGCTGGGATTCTGCCTCGTCTGTTCTCGGTGCTTCTTCTTCCCCCAGGACAGCAGAGAGCTGGCGTTCAGATTGCAAAGGCTCAAGGAACTGTGATGAATGAACAGAAAACCTTCACTACGACCTCCTGTTACCACCATTGCATACAAGAACTGAGGCCACATCGCAGAAAGGACACCCTTTTCCAGGAAGGGCCCCTGGCAACCTTGCCCCAATACACCCTTCCGACTCTACATCCTCTTGAAACTTGTCCAAAGGCCAGCCCCACCCTACAGAAGCCCCAGGGGAACCAGAGGGGACAGGAAGTCGGTTTCCCTGGTAACACCCAAATTATCCCTGCGGTGGGACTGGAAGAACAGTAAGCTCACAGCCACCTCCTCCCACGACTGAGGAGCCGTGCTCTTCAAGCTCCAGAATATTCCGAGGCTTTATGAGTCTGACCTCCTCCCTGGTCCCCACAGCGAGGCCTGATGGAACCCTCAGGCTGTGCCTGCACTTGCAGACGGTGTGTGGTCTGCAGACCCAAGGCCCGCGGCCGCGGCAGGAATCGGGCAGGGGGAAGCTGTGACGAGCGCCCCTGCGAGCTGGCCCTTCACGGCAGGTGCTCGGAGCCCCCGTCCTAACCACCCCCCCACCCAGGGTGCTTCAGCGATTCAATGACTACATTAAATCTCTGAATATTAAATTAACGATGGAAATCTAAAATATTAATATATTCTAATTGAATATTCTCCGATAAATTATCTGAGCATTTGCAGCAATTCGATTCAACTTTCATTTCTTAAGGAACGCTCAGCTGCATAAATACAGCCATTAAAGCAATTCAAGAAAGGGAACATTTTCTGCTCCGATGAGGGAACGGTAAACACAAAGGATCTGCACATCTCTTTCACATGACTGACAAAATCGCAGGACCCAAGGCAGCTGAATCCGCAAATGACTGCTTTCTTCATGGCCCTCTGGCTTCAGCAAGGGTGGTGTGAATCACCCCCAGGTCTCAGCACGATGTCTAATTACAGGGCGGCTTGACAGATGCTGTGGGAGATCTTGAATGATGTGCTTATGTTGGGGCCGCCCTTTCAGGACCCACGCTGGGGTGGGCGGAGCCTGACCCCACCCCCATAGGGAGCTGGGGAAGAGGCAGACCCCACCTTGCAGGTGGAGAGCAAGTGGGAGCACCACCCTGACTCACTGCAGAATCACTAGATAATTAAGGACGTCCCTAAGGAGGCATATTTCCATTGGGGCTGAGCTGAGGACACTCAGAACGTCTTCGTCAATGAACCTGGAGGGGTTCCTTCCATTCTGGGGATGGTCAGAGCAGCAGACTGCACAGTGAAGACAGGGGAGACATCTCCATGATCTCCTTAGATCTTACGAATTATAAACCCCACAATACAGTGTGACGCCTTCACTTTAAGCAGTCAGCTGTCTTTGCAGTAAGTTAAGAGAAAATACAGTATTTTATCTTAATCCACAAATTTACCTTTTCCTGTGTTCGTCATCCCTTCCTGTAAATCTAAATTTCCAACCTGAACCCTTTCTTTTCAGCCTGAAGAACGTGCTTTACCACTTCTTGTAGGTCTGCCAGCAATGAAAGCTCTCCTTTTGCTTAGCAGAAATGTCTTTGCTTCACCTTCAAATTCGAAGGGCACTTTTTTCTGGATATAGAATTCTTGATTGATAGGTTTATTTCTTTTCTTTTTCTCTTTTCATTTAGCAGTTTGAAGATGGCATTCCATCACCAGTGGTGTCCTAAAGAGAAGCCAGCCCTCACCATTGCTGTCCTGTGACAGACTGCCTCTTCTCCTCTGCTTTCAAGAATTCTCTCTAGTTTTTTGAATTTCACCATTTTGACAATAATCAAGGTTTGGCATTCTTTGTATTTACCCTACTTGTGGTTCACGAAATTTTTTGGATCTGTAAGCTTGTTTCTCTTGCCCAGCTGGACTTTTGTGTTTCGGTTCTGCTCTGCCATTCTCCAGATGAGATGACCGACACTGGCCTGTCTTCAAGTGCAAGGACTCGTCTGCTTCTACCGCCTACTTGGAAGTCAGCCCGGCGAGCTCTTCACTAGCGACGTGGGATGCTCCAGCTTCACCGCTTCAATGGGCTACACTATTTGCTTCCCTTTTCTGCTGTGATTCCACGTGTACTCACTCATTCTGACCTCCTTTTCCTGTGAGTTCCTGAACATATTCATAAGGGATATTTCAAAGGTCTTGCTGGTCATTTTAACATCTAAGTCATCTCAGAGTTAGATTCTGTGGGTGATTTTTCCCTCTTAACTGTGGGTCACATTTTGTTTTCATTCCATTTTCTGGGGCATGTCTAGTAATTTTTGCGTGTGCATTGATCATTGTGATGATACATGGTAGAGACAGGTCCTGTTATCTTCCTCTGAAGGGTGTGGATTTTTGTGAAGGCGGGAGTTAATTGGCTGGACCCAAATCTGAGTCTTTTTCTCTTGCAGTACGCAGTAGTTGAAACCTCTGCTCCGTTCTCTCAATCTTCTTGCTGTTGCTTTTCCCTGGGTTCTCTGGAGTCTCCTTCATCTGGTCCCAGCTCCCTGACCAGGCAGAGCTTGTAAGCCGATATGGGATCTCCATCTGGGACTCCATATTTTACAGGATTTACCTCCTCACATTCTACTGCTCTGTCAGTTCTAGAATCCGTCTTGCAGCTCCTCTGACCAGAGAGACTACCGTTCTCTGCAGGGGATCTAGCCAGCTGTTGACGGGAGGGAGAGTGTGCTCAGATGGAAAGCCATATAAACAAGATCTCACCCAGTGCTGTTTCCTTCTTTCGAAGGACAGGAACTCCACAGCAGTTCCTGTCCACTCCTGGCCACTCTCCAGCAAGTTTTGTAATTTTTATTTCAGAAGTGTTAGTGTGAGACAAAGTACTCCACTGTTGACCAGCAGCAGAATTTCCAATGTGATTACTTTCAAGTGTTGTATAGTTAACCTAACCGTTGTCAAAATGATCACGAGAGGCTAACCAGTAGAGACAGGCACAAGTGCTGTATCACTCCTTCATTTGGTAACAGTGATACCTACTTTGTCCCCTGTCTGACAGTGGGCTGTCTCTCAGGGACCTTCACGTTTAGTGGGAAGACAGAACAATAATCACTGACAAAACACTGTCAAAAACTCCACACGGCGGCAGGTCACGGGGAGGGGGCTGCGTGCTCCCCACGGGAGGGCCTCTGACCATCCATTCTCGGAGGTGGGGAGTGGCCAGGCCGGGGGTTTCAGGGGCCGAGAGAGAAGAGTCCTGGCTGAAGGAAGACCATGTACACAGGCCCCCAGTCAACCAAGGGTGTGACCCATCGGCAAGTGGCCAGCGGCCCAGCGTGGCTAGGGTTTGGTGTGCTGAGGGACAGCGTCAGATCGTGGGGGCCTGTGTGACTTGCTGAGGAGGGAGACCCTGTCCTGGAGACGGTGAGGAAACAAAGGAAGGGGAAACCCCACGCTTCTCTCATTTCAAAAGGTTGCCTGACTTCCACGAGATGGTGACTAATGGCCATCTTGGTCATTCCCGCATGAATGGATGCCTTCGCAGAGTCAGACAGTAGGTTCCTAGGTGGCTGCAATGACACTCAGACCGTGAGGTCACCCAGCACACATTTTGGAGGGTAACAGCTAGTTAGAACCCAGCCGGCTCCATCAAATGTATGCAGACGTCCCGTCAGTATCTATGGAGAAGTCCATCCTGGGCCAGCTATGGGGTGACTCAGCGTGTCCCTGTCACACAGGTCTCAGAGCAAAGCCGGACCCGGGGCGCATCTCATTGCTCACCAAGCTCCAGAGCCCGTGCCCCAAAGACCCAGCCCATCCAGGTCCACACAGGAGCTCAGCAGATACGTGTGCCTGGACATGAAGGAACGTGGCGTAGGGGCACAAAGTGGCAGCCAGGCTGCCCGGGGAAACAAGCCGTGGACGTCAGTCATTTCGAGCTCTCTGGGGTGGTCTGGTGGGAAGCTGATGCCTGCAATCCTTCCCAGCCCCCTGCAGCTGTGCTCTCACGAGCTCCCTGCTCTAGACACGGCCTCCTGCTCAACGTGGCCACGTGGCCACCCTGGACACTCAGCGATTATGTAACCGTCTCCTCCCAGAACCTGACATTCAGAGCTCCTTCTCCAGGCCTCGCTCCGAGGACAGGTTTGCACGCGTTCCTGTCTGTTAAAATACCAACTTCCAGAATTAAAGGGCTTGTCTCCCGAGCAGCACGACGTCCTTGCTCATCACGGCGAGCCGGCTCCCGCAGTCGCCCTGGACAGCCTCTCAAGTTATCAAATTCTGAATTTTTATGAGACTTTTAAAAAAGTTTCATTTTACCCTCACTCTGAATCTTGCCAGAAGTCAAACCAAACACACATGCTAGAAAAGCAAGTGGCTTTTCAAAACCCTCCGCTAACGTACGTGTGACCTTGGTAGCCAAGGGACCCAATTCTGAACGCCAAGCAGCAAGCTGCCAGCCTAGCATCCCCTGAGCCGTGAAAGGACGCCAGTCCTCTCCTGTCCCCATCTCCGGGGGCCTGCGTGGTACTTGGCACCCTCCCCTGGCCCCACGGGACTCCTTCCAGAACTCAGAGCTGAATGTTCAGAGCAGGGAAGGTTCCCTCCTGCCACTTCCCATAACAAAGGGCCTCCTTCCTGCTTCCCAGGGGATCAGCCAGCCTGTGAATGCGTCCCCCTCTGTTCTGAAGAAGGGACAGCCTCTGCGAGCTGAGCTCCGGGCTCCCCACTTAATTTAGACCCTGGTCTAATTCCAGCGGGCACGCCCGGAGGACGCTCTCCCCGGGGGACGCTCTCCGCCCCGCAGCCCCGTCAGCGCCGCCGTGCTCCCTGCTCAGGATTCTCCCCCACGCGAGCAGGCTGCCTGCTCTCCCCGCACCGCAGAACTAACGAGTGCTTATGGAGGGATGTGATATTCCTTCCCAGGAAAAAGCCTGTAATTAACGGAGGTTTTTTGGGAAGAACATTCTGCCTGCTTCTCTCCCGCCCATTTTTTCATTTAACATATTTTACCAGAATGAAACGCTTTAATGAGCACAGAATTGCAGCTGATCCCAGCTGAACCTCCAAGGGCTCCATGCGCAGTGTCCCACCCCGACGAGCTGAGCTGCCTTCACACTCGCTGGGATTCAGGCTTCTTTCGGGAGCAGCCCCTCCCCCAAAACACGGGCCTGAAACTCCTCCGCTTCCTACAGGCAGAGACGGGGCAGAAATGCGCCCCGAAACACGGGTCTGTGTTTGGTAAGAATTTTGTTGGGCTGGCAGGAAGGGCTACCAAAGATGGCGAAAGTTCCCGCCACACGACCTGAGCTCGGACAGGAGAACAAAGGACCAAGATGGCGAAAGTTCCCGCCACAAGACCTGAGCTCGTACAGGAGAACAAAGGCCCAAGCAGGAACCTGAGACCCCCGCCCTGGGCTCCTGTGGACCAATGGGATCCCGATGAGCAGGAGGGATATCCAAATAAGGGAAACTTGCCAAAAGACCCCTGAGCTTTCCCCAAGACCCCTTAAAAGCCCCCTCCTCCCTGCCTTGGGCGCGACTTCCCCCACTCTGCTTTCCAGAGTTGCGGAACCTCGCCCGAGGGTGCCCACCTCCTCCCGGTGCAACTTTCTCGGCTCCCCTTCACCTGGGCCCTGAAACTTCACCGGAGAGAACCTTTAATAAACCTTGCCTTACACTCACTTTGCCTGGTGTTGTGTTTATCTCGTCGGAAAAACCTTACATTTGGCGCCGAAACCCGGGAGGAGATTGAGCCCCCACCCCAGTGGGGAGGCTCTCTCCTTTCCCTAGCCGGACTGGACCTGCCTTTCCGAACGCCACTTCTGAAGCCGTGGTGAGTTTCCCCGATTCTGCGCCCCCTTCCGGAAAGCCCTGCCTTAATTGCGGCCGCGTCAGGGCGGACCCCGCCGGTCACCAGGTGACCTCCGTGACTCCGAGAGGCTGGGAGACGTCCCTACCTCTACGGCAGTCGATACAGTTTTTCCTCAACCCAGTGGTGGACGAGGGGACGCCTTCCTCCAGCCCTCGGGTTGCCTGGCAACGAATCATGGGGACCTCCCAATCCAAATTCGATTCTAAAACACCCCTAGGGGGGCGCCTGGGTGGCTCAGTGGGTTAAGCCGCTGCCTTCGGCTCAGGTCATGATCTCAGAGTCCTGGGATCGAGTCCCGCATCGGGCTCTCTGCTCAGCAGAGAGCCTGCTTCCCTCTCTCTCTCTCTGCCTGCCTCTCCATCTACTTGTGATTTCTCTCTGTCAAATAAATAAATAAAATCTTTAAAAAAAAAAAATAAAAAAAAAAAAAAAAAAAAAAAAACACCCCTAGGGTGCCTGCTGGCCAATCTTCAGACCCTGGAACTGGACCAGGACTTGCGCAGGCGACGTCTCCTACATTATTGTACCGTCGCTTGGCCGCAATACCAATTAGACAATCGGTCCCA
Source organism: Mustela putorius furo (assembly GCF_011764305.1). Lineage (NCBI taxonomy): Eukaryota > Metazoa > Chordata > Mammalia > Carnivora > Mustelidae > Mustela > Mustela putorius. The sequence goes on along the minus strand of NW_025422115.1, from coordinate 24,873,596 downwards.
GTGGCCTCCGGAAGGCACATTTGACTATCAGATTCTCATGGACCGAGGCAGTTTCTGCAAATGCCAGGGCAAATGGGTCGAGGTCCCTTATGTCCAGGCTTTCTGGACCCTGCGCTCTCGCCCCTCCCTCTGCTCTCACTGCTCCACCTCTCAGGTCCTCCTGGCCCGCTCCCCTCCCCCTACCCTGCCACCCACTGCTCCCAAAGACCCGGACCTCTCCTCCCCGTCTCTCCTCTCGGATTCTCCCCTCTCTGAACCTCTGGAGTGCTTTACCCACCCGCCGACGAGAGGGGCCCTGGCTCCTCTGCCTCCTCCTCCTTATCGCGATCCCCCACCCCAAGGCCCCTCTCTCCCTACGCCCCCTAATCCTCCCGCCGCTCCAATCACCCCCCTTTCGGTCCCTTCCACCCCCTCCACCCTTTCCACCCCTTCCACCTCGACTCCCGTCTCATCCCCTCAACCCCCAAAACCTGAGTCTGCTCCTGATGCGGCCCCCCCGGAACCTTCCCCTACATCCCCTCCAGCCTCCCCTCCCATCTCCACCCGCACTAGGGCTCGAAAACCCTCCCCTGAGTTAGTCTGCCCCCAAGGGAGGTTGCTGGAGCTGAGGGAGTTGTTGAGTTCATGCGCCCTTCTCTCTACAGGACCTTTCCCAAATTGAGAAGCGTTTGGGCTCCTTTTCGGCCAGTCCTGATAACTATATTAAAGAATTCCAATATCTGGCCCAAGCCTATGACCTCACCTGGCATGATTTACATGTGGTCCAGACCACCACCCTCACCACAGAGGAGAGGGAACGCATCCAGGCTGCTGCCCGGGAGCACGCAGACCAGGTCCATCTCACTGATGCTGCCATGCCAGTTGGGGCCCAGGCAGTCCCAGCCTAGAACCAGGTTGGGATTATCAGGATGGCCGAGATGGCCGCCGGCGCCGCGACTGCATGGTCCAGTGTCTCATAGCTGGCATGCGGGCAGCTTCTAATAAGGCCGTTAATTATGACAAGATCAAGGAGATTGTCCAGGCCCCTGACGAAAACCCCGCTATGTTTCTTAACCGATTGACTGAGGCCTTAACCCAGTACACTCGCTTGGATCCTGCCTCCCCTGCGGGGGCCACGGTATTGGCTACTCATTTTATTTCTCAATCGGCGCCGGATATACGGAAAAAGTTAAAGAAGGCTGAGGAGGGCCCTCAGACCCCCATTTCTGACTTGGTGAAAAATGGCATTTAAGGTTTTTAATTCCCGTGAGGAGGCGGCTGAGCTTAAACGACAAGCCAGACTCCAGCAAAAGGTTCAGTTGCAGACCCAAGCCTTGGTAGCAGCCCTGCGGCCGGCCGGCTCTGGGAGCCAGCAGAGAGGGGCAACCAACCGCACCCCCCGGGGGCCTGTTTCAAATGCGGGGCCGAGGGACACTGGGCTCGCCAGTGCCCCAATCCAAAGCCGCCAACTCGGCCTTGCCCTTAATGCCATTTGATGGACCACTGGAAATCCGACTGCCCTAACCTCGGGGTATCTTCGGCGCCTCAACGTGGGGGACCCCCGAGACAGTAAGTCCGGCCTTTCAACTGCTTGGATTGGAGGACGACTGATGAAGCCCAGACTCGGCCACCCCTCTCACCCAGGCCGAGCCCAGGGTTACGCTCCAGGTAGCGGGTAAGTCCATCTCTTTTTTGCTGGACACGGGGGCTACCTACTCTGTTCTGCCTTCCTACTCGGGACTTACTCGAACCTCACCAATTACTGTTATGGGGATCGATGGGACCTCCTCCAACCCTAGGGTGCCCCTTCCCCTCACCTGTAGCCTGGATGGGTTCCCTTTCTCCCACTCGTTCCTAGTCATTCCTTCCTGCCCGGTCCCTCTACTGGGTAGGGACATTCTCCGGAAACTGAGGGCAACTATCTGTCTCTCACCTTCTTCTCCTCCCTCCACCTCAACCCGTCTCATCTTACACCTCTCCACTCCCTCGACCCCCGCTCCAGATGACCTACCTGCTGTAGACCCTCAGGTGTGGGACATCTCTGAGCCCATCATCGCTTCCCACCTTACCCCGGTTAAAGTACAGCTTAAGGATAACTCTAAGTTTCCCTCTCGAGCTCAGTTTCCTATTTCCTTAGCCCACCGCCGGGGCCTGAAACCTATCATAGAACGGCTTAAACGCCAGGGACTCCTGATCCCCATCAGTTCTCCCTGTAACACCCCATCCTCCCAGTACGCAAGCCCTCAGGGGCTTATCGACTGGTGCAAGACCTTAGGCTTATTAATGAGGCTGTGGTCCCCCTCCACCCAGTTGTTCCTAACCCCTACACCCTATTGTCTCGCGTTCCTCCAAACACCTCTCACTTCACTGTACTGGACCTAAAAGATGCCTTTTTCACTATCCCCCTGCACCCTGATTCTTACTTTCTCTTTGCCTTCACCTGGGAGGATCCCGACATGCACGTTTCTGGACAACTAACTTGGACTGTCCTACCCCAGGGGTTCAGGGATAGCCCCCACATTTTCGGCCAGGCCTTGACTACAGATTTACAGCAGTGCGCCCTTAAGGCCAGCACTCTACTACAGTATGTGGATGACCTCCTCGGGGTAAGACGAGCCCCTCCCTCTCGGTCTCCCAAGACGACACTTCCACCCTACTTAATTTCCTGGGAGCCAAGGGATATCGAGTCACCCCCTCTAAAGCCCAATTGTGTGCCCCTTCGGTTACCTATCTGGGCATACTCCTGACTCCCACTTCTAAGTCCCTTACTGGGGACCGCATAAGACTCCTCCAAGAACTCCAACCTCCCCAAAAGGCGGATGAGATACTATCTTTTCTTGGGTTGGTCGGGTTCTTTAGACATTGGATTCCAAATTTCTCTATCCTGGCCCGTCCTCTGTACCAGGCAGCTAAAGAGACCCCCCAGGGTCCCCTGACTGATCCCACTTCAATCCGTCAGTCATTCCTTAAGCTGAGAGACCGCCTTACCACCAGGCCAGTTTTAGCCCTACCTGATATCTCTAAACCGTTCCATCTCTATACCGATGAGCGCTCCGGCTCTGCCACCGGCCTCCTAACACAACAGGTGGGACCTAGGCATAGGGCTATAGCCTACCTATCCAAGCAACTGGATGCCACCGCCCGGGGATGGCAACCTTGCCTCAGAGCCCTAGCGGCAGCCGCTTCTCTTACAAAGGAGGCCCTTAAACTTACCTTAGGGCAGCCTATCACGGTCTACTCTCCCCACCGACTCACAGACCTCCTTAGCCACCGATCTCTGGCCCATCTGACTCCTTCCCGTCTTCAACTATTCCATCTGCTATTTCTAGAAAACTCTTATATCTCTCTCTCTACCTCCCCCCGCTTAAACCCCGCGACTTTACTACCTACACCCTCACCCACCCCGGAACCTGTTCACTCCTGCCTACAACTTATAGAAGACCTCACTCCTCCCCATCCCGGTCTCTCTGATCAACCACTATCCAACCCTGACCGCGTGCTCTTCGTAGATGGCAGCTCCCTCCTGGCCTCAGATGGCCAGAGGCACGCTGCTTATGCTGTAGTCACTATGGATGCGGTATTAGAGACAGCTCCCCTCCCAATCGGAACCACTTCCCAGAAGGCTGAACTCGTAGCTCTCACCAGGGCATTACACCTGTCGAAGGGACAACGAGTCACCATTTACACTGACTCTAAATATGCCTACCTCATAACTCACACACACTCTGCTCTTTGGCAAGAACGGGGGTTCCTAACTACCAAGGGCACCCCTATAGCTAATGGACCCCTCATTGCCAAGTTGCTTGAGGCCCTTAGTCTGCCCACTGAGGTAGCGATTGTCCATTGCCGAGGCCACCAAACAACCAGGGATCTGGTCTCCCTAGGCAACAACAGGGCAGACTCGGTGGCCAGACAAACGGCCCTAAGTACCCCTGCGTCTCCTATCCTCTTTCTCAACACCCCTCACCAGCCTTCCTACTCTACAGAGGAAACACAAGCCCTGCAGGCACGGGGAGGAAAAATTGGAGATAAAGGGTGGATCTACATTCAGGACAGGATTGCCCTGCCAGGCAATCTGGCGCACACCCTGATTACTGACATCCACCGATCCCTCCATATTGGCCCAAAGGCTCTCCACCAATTTCTTCAGCCATTGTTCTATCATCCTTCCTTATCTAAAGTAATTGAAGTTGTCCACAGGGCTTGCAAAACCTGTTCTGCTGTGAATTCACAAGGAGGAATCCGCAGACCCGGGCCTAACCATCAGCTCCGAGGGCATCAGCCCGGGGAAGACTGGCAACTGGACTTCACTCATATGCCTCGCCATAAAACCTTTCGCTACCTATTAACCTTGGTTGATACGTTCACAGGTTGGATCGAGGCATACCCTACGGCTCGAGAAACAGCAGACGTAGTGGCTACAATACTCATCGAGCACATCATCCCGAGGTTTGGATTGCCCCGGACCCTCCAGTCAGACAACGGACCTGCCTTCATCTCCAGTGTAACCCAGCAGGTAGCGGAGAGCCTCAACATAACCTGGAAACTTCACATCCCATACCACCCACAGTCATCGGGTAAGGTAGAAAAGGCCAACGGGCTGCTGAAAGCCCAACTCACCAAACTTACCCTAGAGACCCGTCTTTCCTGGCTCACACTTCTGCCCCTGGCTCTCACCAGACTCCGGGCTACGCCCCGCGGGCCTTCGGGCTTAAGCCCATTCGAATTACTGTACGGCCGGCCCTTTCTTATAAATCATAGCCTTCCGGCCATCTCCCCACCTCTTTTATCCTATTTACCTTATCTTACTCTCCTCCGAGCTCTCTTAAGGGCTCACGCTGACACTGTCATTCCAGCCCCTAGCGACCATGCTTCCGAAGGGGGTATACGAGATCTATCCCCTGGGGACCAGGTCCTCCTCAAAAGCTTGCGGCCAGACTCCTTACAAACTCCGTGGACTGGGCCTTATACCACCCCAACTGCTGTGAAACTGTTGGGGCACTCTGCATGGGTACATATCAACAATCTCAAGCGGGCACCCACAGAGACTAATTGGACCTCCCAGATGGCAGGCCCCATCAAACTCCGCTTGGTTAGGGCCCCTTCTCATATTCCTTCTAATCCAGACAAGCCAGGCGGAATCATGTGAGTCTAGCTGCATGAGGGGTTCAGGTACTTCTCGCCATTTTTCAGCCTTTACTTATATGCCTGCAACCTGCTACCGGGGAAAGGAACCGACAACCTGTACGTATGACCAGAAAACCTATTGGGTCTCCGACCTTGTGACAGCCAAACGAGGTATTGCCCCCTGCAACATCTACCCCAGGTCTGGAAAAGTGTGCTGGACCTATCTGGGTCAGGTCGGCCTCTCCGATGGGGGCGGGGTCCAGGACCAGGCTAGCCGTGAGCACATTAAAACAGCAGTCAGGGACCTGACTAAACGACTCCAACCCCCCAACGACCTGGTCTATAAGGGCATTAATCTCGGTAGCATCCAAAAATCCCCTACCACTGAACAACTGACAGTGTCCCTCCTGAACTCTAGTTACAGCCTATGGCGAAATGTGTCGAAAAACGGTGACAGTGACTGCTGGATCTGTTTCCCTTTATCAACACGTTCTAACATTGTAGGGATACCCCTCCCTATGGATTGGCCACTCCCCAACTCCACGACCACAAATAGCACGGTTCATATTGGCCCCATTGGGGAAAACATACCTATTATGTCCTCCCCCCTCACCACTGCAGCTGCCAACATCACTAACTCCTCCCTCCCGTATTGTACTCCCTCGGGAATATTTCTCTCGTGCCCTCAGGGAATCTATCGCTGTCTGACCACTAACGACTCCCTGGGCTGTATATTCATCCTATTATCTCCTTCTACCACCATTTACTCTGAATCCCAGCTGCTATCCATCCTATTCCCCCAACACCGTGAAGAAAGGGCCGTCTTCCTCCCATTCATAATAGGGGCAGGGGTAGCCATAGGGGTGGCAACTGGGACAGCGGGGATAGGAACCTCCATAGACTTTTCTTACAAACTCTCCCAAGCCCTGAGTGATGACACGGAACGGGTTGCTGACTCCCTCACAGCCCTACAGACCCAAGTCACCAGCCTGGCAGCCTTAGCTCTACAGAACCGACGGGCCTTAGACCTTCTGACCGCCGAAAAAGGGGGGACCTGCCTGTTCTTAAATGAAGAATGTTGTTACTTTGTTAACCAATCAGGTATAGTTACTTCCAAGATCAAAGAACTCAGGGATCGGATCCAAGCACGGCGGCGAGACACGTCCTCTTGGGGCCTGGACCCCTACAACTGGGTAACCTGGCTGCTCCCTCTGGCGGGACCTGTATGCATGATCCTCCTTCTAATCTCAGTTGCTCCCTGTCTTTTCCGGTACTTGCAGGGTCGCCTACAAGAACTTGCCCGAGTATCCGTCCATCAACTCCGCCTCCAGCCCTACTCTCGCCTGCCCACTTCCGATTACCCCTATGACGACGCCCCCTGTCAGCAGGAAGTAGCCAGAACCGAGGCGACGCCCCTGACACCATTATATTAAGCAAAAGGTCGGAATGTTGGGCTGGCAGGAAGGGCTACCAAAGATGGCGAAAATTCCCGCCACACCACCTGAGCTCGGACAGGAGAACAAAGGACCAAGATGGCAAAAGTTCCCGCCACAAGACCTGAGCTCGGACAGGAGAACAAAGGCCCAAGATGGCGAAAGTTCCCGCCACAAGACCTGAGCTCAGACAGGAGAACAAAGGCCCAAGCAGGAATCTGAGACCCCCGCCCCGGGCTCCTGTGGACCAATGGGATCCCGATGAGCAGGAGGGATATCCAAATAAGGGAAACTTGCCAAAAGACCCCTGAGCTTTCCCCAAGACCCCTTAAAAGCCCCCTCCTCCCTGCCTTGGGCGCGACTTCCCCCACTCTGCTTTCCAGAGTTGCGGAACCTCGCCCGAGGGTGCCCACCTCCTCCCGGTGCAACTTTCTCGGCTCCCCTTCACCTGGGCCCTGAAACTTCACCGGAGAGAACCTTTAATAAACCTTGCCTTACACTCACTTTGCCTGGTGTTGTGTTTATCTCGTCGGAAAAACCTTACAAATTTAATGGGTGGAAGGCAAGGAAGCAGGAGCGAGCACAGGAGCGCGCGGGTGCATGCGCGCGCATATGGCTGTGGGATGGGGCGTGCGTGGGGGCCATTTGGAAAAGCCCAATCTGAAGATCTCCCCCAAGAATCCAGCTCGGGAGTCAGACCAGGCTTGGAGGAGGGGGCACGATCAGGTCTGCCGGCTCGCCCGCCGTGGGATCCCTGGCACAGCTGGGCCCTCGGCGGGGGGGAAAGGATGTGCCTTTTTCTCAAACCTGCTGGGGCACAGACCAGCCCCTCTTCTCACACAGGCCCTTCCCTCCAGGCACAGCTGAACTGCGTTTCTTGGCGTCCCTGGCCGTCAGGATGGCCGTGTCCGAGCCCCGTCCCTCCTGCAGTCCTCATTCCGGGGCCCCGCACGGCCGTGTAGGGAGCCTTCCCTCCCACAAATGGCCTTCACAGGAGCAAGAAATAACCTCCATTGCATTCAGTTCTGAAATTTCGGGAATGCCCTTTCCGGCAGTCAGCTAACACTAACCCACACGCTGCCCCTCTGCTCACAGCCCGTCTGGGAGCCGGCGAGCCGGGCGTGGAGGCGCCGTCCCCACGGGGGCTGCTGGTCACGGCAGGGGGTCTGAGGAACAGAGGACACACGTGCTCCCAACACAGCCACGGGGCAGACCAGGAAGGCGGAGAGGCTGCCCCCGGGCAGGGCTGAGCTGCTGCTTCCAGGCTTTCCTCTCCTGACACCTGCGGCCGCGTGCCCATTCCCTGAGTTCCCGGTCAGTCAGGCCAGCGGCGGGGCTGGGGGTGGCGGTGCGTCTTCGGGACCCCGTGTCTGCAGGCGCTCCAGAGCGCCGCCAGCTGCCGCTCTCCCAAGCCAGGTTCGGCGAGGCTGGTGCTAACGGGGGAGGGGGCAAGTTACCCGGCGTTGTAGCTGTTCGGAAGGACATGCAGGTCGGCCCCCATCAGAGCACGCAGATGTCTGTGTGACGTGTTCCTCAACATGTCCGTGGGGCCCTGTGGGGGCCAAGGCCCCGGCTGGCCGGGGGGGGACTTCGCTCTCGTGTTGGCCTTGCCGCCAGCTCCGACCAGTCAGCCCGAGACCACTGCAGCCCCTGGGGCGGAGAGTACAGAAGCGTCCTTTTCGCCATCATCCAGCAGGAGGCAGACTCAGTCCCCGAGGCCGGAGGCTCTGACTGCACCCGCTGTCCCTCCTGCTGCCACTTACAAGCCCGTGTGCAGATGCGCGCAAGAGAGGGAAGTTTTGTGCGTCTCTACTGGGATCACTGACCCGAGAAATCCGGAAATCCAGCAGCAGAATACTCCAGGAGTGCCGGGAAGCCGGCCCAAGGTCACGTGTGTACCTGCGGGCTGTGAGCCGAAGAGAGCCCTCGGCATTCAAGCTCACAGCCTCACTGTAACGTTCCTGCCGGTGAGGCTGGCAGGGGCACACCTTCCCAGAGGTTGGGAAATGAGCTGGATCTGCACTTGTCAAACTAGGTCCCTTGGGCCACACCTGGCCCACTGCCTGTTCTTGTCAATAAAGCTTTATTGGAACGCGGACACAGCAACAGCGTATGTATTGTCTGGGGGCAGCTTCGCACTACAAAGAGCTGAGTATTTGCAACTGAGGCAGGTTGTCAGCAGAGCCTAAACTATTGTGGATCTGGCCCTTTCCGGAGTCTGCAGACCCCCACCCTCCGAGCTACAGCAACAGTTTTCTAGGAAGCTGATTTCTGACTAGCACAAGCACACGCCTTTGAATAAAACTGACTCACACAATGAAACACTTGCTCTCTTTCCAATGTGCTTTTGATCCTGATGACATTCAGAAGGAAGCTTCTGGTCCCCGCGCATCTTGAGAACACTCTGGTACTTGCTCCCGGCTCCTCTTGTAAACACTTCCCCGGCAGCCCTCGGGCTCCGACAGGACAGTGCACAGCCAGACGTCAGCTCTGTTTTCCTCGCCTTATGCTGTCTGACGGTCCATCACCAACAGCACCAGCTTTCCAACTGTGAGCTGATGTAAGGTCACCTCTTAAAATAAACGTATTATTTTAAGAATGACTCACTAATGGGAAGCGTTAGGTAAATGACAAGTGCTGGTCAGATGTGACCAGGACCCTGAGGGTGGTGAGTGCACAGGGGGCCACGGAGCCCCCATTTCTGTCGGTGGCTTGGGGTTGGCGGACGGACCCCGGACCCTGGGAATCTACTTAGGTTGGGGCTCATGCCTTGAGTGCTTTCCTCAAGTCTGTGCCTCATCTCCTCACAGGGGACCTCCGGCCAGGGCAGTTAGGGCGGGCGGTGCTCTGAGAAGCTCCCCATCTGGGGTCGGGGGGACTGCAGTTCAAAGTCAGAGATCAGACTCTCAGAGGCTTCAGCCACCTGAGGTGGGGGTTTCCCCAGCAAACAATTCTGTGGTACCTGCCGGTGCCTGCCTTGAACTGGACTCGGACACCAGCTGCGGGAGCGTGCGTGTGCCCCTGGGCAAGTGCTCCGTCCCACAAGGCAGCTCCCACTCAGATGCCCATGAAAAGGCCAGGGTGTCCCGTGCTCCTGGCCGATGGGCTGTAAATGGGAGGGTCCCACGACCCCTCCTGCAGAGCTTAGCTGCCGGCTGGAGCAGCCCATGTTTGCTCCGTAGATGATCCGTTTTTGTCAAGAGCAGAGCCCCCGACAGCCAGATAGGAAAGACGCACAGGACGAGGAGGGAGAAGAGATGCAGAGCTTCCAAGCCCCCTCCCCGTGGGGTGGCAGCCTCCCCACACCTCCCCAGGTCGGAGGACCTAAAGCTCCCAAACCTCGGCCCTTGGTGTTTTATGGACGCTCCCTCACTCAGACAGGACTGGTTAAATCATTGGCCATCGGCCTCTGGCGACGGACTTAACCTCCATCCCCTCGGTGGGGGTGAACGTGGGCGCCTCTAATCCCTGGGCTGGTTCCCCAGGCAACTGGCCCCCAGCCCACCGGCCCCCAGCCCCCTTCCTCCGGGACTCGCCAAAAGTCATGCCATTAAAATAACAAAAGACCGCACCAGGGCTCTCAACTCTTCCGGAAATCCCGAAGGTTTCAGGGCTTGGGTCTGGGGAGGAAGAGGAACACAGGCTTCCTGGTGCCAATCCCCATATCCAAGCCCGTCCCATGCACGGCGCAGGTCTGGGGCCGGTCGCTGTGGGTGTGGTGTGTGTGGCGGGGCGTCTGACGCGGGCCCCCTGCTTCGTTCCGCTCTGTCTCTGCGTTTTATTTCATTGTATTATTATTATTATTTTTAAAGGTTTTATTTATTTATTTGAGCGAGCGAGAGAGAGAATCCACAGGGGAGCAGGAGGCAGAGGGAGAGGGAGAAGCAGGCTCCCCGCTGAGCAGGGACGGACGTGGGACTTGGCCCCGGGGCCCTGGGATCAAGAGCAGACGGAAGACAGAGGCCTAACCCATAGAGCACCCCCCGGCGCCCCTTCCCCATCTCTGCATTTTAAACTCACACCCCAGCTTTCCGTGTGGAGTGGAGCGGGAAACAAAACAGGCTAATCGGTCAGAGGAAGGAAAGCAAGCCCTTGAGGAAACCCCCCGACCCTCATTTCCACGAGGGGGGCGAGGCGGTGCACAGTGCATGGGCCACTGCTTAATGGGTCCTCACCATCCTGTCGTCAGATGATTGCCCAGATCGCAATTTTCTTCAAGGGGAGGAAGGGAGCGTTACTTGATGGCCCAGAATACTGAAATACAAATCTGTAAAGCGAATCCTGCCCTTCTCCCGGGGAAAGCCCCTTGTGGTGGGGGCTGGGAGCAGGTGCACTGAAGGAGCCCCCCCGCAGGCGGCCAGAATGCCGGATCTGGGGCCACAGCCTCAGTCCCAAGACCTCCAGCTTCTTGCCGGTATCACCCTCCCAGACACACCGTCTTTCCGCCCTCCAGAGTCTCAGTCACAGTTGGAAAACAGTGAGCAAGGAAAGGTGTCAGGGGTCAAAGGCCAGGCCCCACGTGGCCCCCCTGCCCCCTCCCATCAGCACGGGCGAGATGACCCACGTCCAGCAGGACCAGCTTCCCCGGAGGGTACGACTGCCCTTCGGGTCTTTCTCTGGCTTGTGTCCTCTCGTTACTGAGCAGGTTTGGACGCCGCCAAATGCAGACCGTCCCTCGCTCGCTCCGACCCGGCAAGCCCGGCCCTGCCCCCACCAGCCCGACGACCGCCCTGCCAGCCCCCGGAGGAGAGGGCGCGCTGAGCCGAGAGCCTCGCCAGCCGGCGGGAGGGCTCTCCACTTACCCGCACAAGCTGCTGTGGGAAGGGCCCGCGGGAGTTTTCCGGCACGTTGATGGGGGGGATGACCCAGTCGCGTTTCTGTCTCCGCAGCCCGTTGGCGTTCCGGTGCTGGGGCCACGGCAGCAGCACGGCGTTCGGGGGCTGCGAGGCGTCCGGGGCCGCGCTCTGCTTTCCTTTCTGCAGCCGTAGCCGGGAGAGGGGAGAGAGGAGCCAGAGAAGTCTGGGTAAGTGTCACGCCGAGGAACAGGCATCTGTTCGGAGAATCTGTTTGTTCTCCTCAGCAGAGAGAGACTGCATGACGCTCGGGGAAGCGACTACGGGTGAGGGGAAATATCGAGCTGGACACCTGTGTCACAAAACGGACTGCAGAGTTACGTGGTGGGGGAAAGGAACCGTAAAAACAGAAGAATACGTCGTAGGGTAAAGCAGAGCTTTTAGGGGCGCCTGGGTGGCTCAGTGGGTTAAGCCTCTGCCTTCAGCACGGGTCCTGATCTCAGGGGCCTGGCATCCAGCCCCACATCAGGCTCTCTGCTCAGCGGGGAGCTTGCTTCCCACCCCCACCCCCCGCCTACTTGTGATCTCTGTCAAATAAATAAATAAAATCTTTAAAAAAAACCCCAAAAAACCAGAGCTTTTAAATCCCGGAAGAACAGGGGAAAAAAGTCACAAAGGAAAAAGCATTTGGTTTAAAATGCTGGTTTATGAAAACATGCCCTAAAAGCAGTTGATGAATTTAGCAAATGTGATTTGCAGTTAATGTGATTTGCAGATCTTTAAACTCTGTCAAAGAGTTGACAGTCCCGCTATGTAAAGAGTTCTTGCAAATCAATAAAAAAATTAAGTGTTTTTGACAACAGGGAAAGGGCCTGAAAAGAAATTAACAGCAAAATAAAAATCAGTAAACTTATTAAAAACATACACATCTTCTTGTAATCAAATAATGCAAATTGAAGTAATAAATCCTTGTCACCCATCAAACTGACAAGACTAACGGAACGGATCCTCAGGCCTGTGGAGTGCGTCATGTTGTCGGGAGGAGGGATGGTGGAGGGGGTGGCCCCTGGCGTTCAGCAAGTGTTTATGTGCGTCTGAAGGTTCGCTGACTCTGGGCACAGAGCTTCATCTCTCTGAACTCCCGCTGCTTCTTTTATAAAACAGGGCTGGTAGTAAGAGCACTAGATTCACAGGGTTGCTAAGGCAATTACGCTGATGAGAGCCCCTGCCTGCGGGGCAGCCGCTGGGACTGGAGGCTGATGGGGCTCACCACTGCTGGGTGCTGGCCACCGCCCTCCGCCAGCTGTGCACCGGCCACCAGCCAGAGCCTGAAAATTGTCCTCGACGTCAACCGTACATCAATGAAAAAAAAAAAAGGAAGGTCCTGGTTTTTGACCCGGTAACTCCACAACTGTCCCAAAGAAACTCTTTGTAAATGAAAATCTCCCTATAAAAATGTTCATTGCCGATGTTTTTGTAATAATATTATGTATATATAAAATAATAAAAATATCAGGAAAAAACCTCTGGAGATCTGACAGCAGGAGATACTAGTTAAATGCATTGCGCTGTGTTCCTATCTTGGGGAATCTACACAGTCACCGAAAGCTCCTCTTTGAAGACGAGGACGTGGAGAAACACCCGTAAGATAACGGTGAGTGGAGAGTGACACGGAAACGTACATGTCACCAAGTCCCCATTTTGTTTCTTTCCTTTTTTTTTTTTTAAAGGACAGAGAAAAGACGGGAAGGAAATTCATCAATACGCCAACTGCGGTTTTCTCGGACGACCAGGGAGCTTTACGCTATTTTATTTTACTTCATTCCTTTCACCTTTCTGTACCTCTGAATGTTACAATGCATACGACTTTCTACAATTAGAGGAGCCAGCGGACACGCGCGGCGCCCACAAGGCCCCCACAGAGAGGCACGGCGCCCGCGCAGGCCCCCACGGACACGCTGCACGTCAGAACTCACATGGCGAAGAGAGACCTGAACGGGGACAGCCCACGGCACTTGGCTACGGGGTACCTGGCTCCAACTGTGGCGGGTCCCGCTCTCTGCCTGAGCTCCGGTCCGTCCAGGAAGGTGGTTTTGGGCGGTCTTACCGGTCTCCTTTGTGGACAGAGAACCTTGCCCACTCCTTTTTGCAGAAGAGCGGCGTAGGAGTAAGTTAAATACACACGGACAAAACGGCCTAGCCGATGAGCAAATGAAATCTCGTATCCGCTCCAAATGCCGAATCAAGGGGAAAGTGCAGCTGGACAAGCCGCACTGGACGGAGCGCCCCACTGGACTTTCCCCACCAGGGTCCCAGCTGTCTCAGGGCCTTGAGCTCCTGCAGTCAAGCGTTTGAAATCTGAAAGCCTTTCACAGCCCCCCCCCCATCAGAGGGGAGCCACACAAGCTGTGTGCATCCCCGCGGCAAATCCCCACAGCCTTGATGTCTCCCCAGTGTGACGTGATACCAGCTTCTGTTCAAGTCAAGCTAACAGGTGCTGTGACTCATCTGCGGGCTCTCACGATGACACAGAAATAGGGTCACATCTCTATCTTGCTGGAGGAGCTTCCCTGAACAGCATTTAGGACAGTCCTGGCTCCACACTGTCCCCACACAGCCAGGACATAGACAACCGCCTTCCCTGCCTCTGGGAGCTGCTGATGCCTTGGGCACTGAGCAACCCACGTGGTTTCCACCTAGACCCCCTCTCCCTGACTCAGTAGGAAGTGCCCTCTATCCCACTTTACTAGGGAGCCAGGGGGAGCTCAGAGAGGCTGAGTAACTGCAGGTCACACAGCTCAGTAGGCAGAGACAGGGTTTGAATGCCAGAAGTCAGACCTCGAGGCCAGAGCACCTCGCTGAGTGCCACCATGGCTGGGTCTCTTTGCCTGTGAGGTCACATCTCCTTCACGTGTTCTCAAATGAGGCGTGTGGTGGGCTGCGCACAAATCACTATTCCCACAGAAGACATGAGAACTCCGGTCGCCTGTGCCCCCGAGCCTCCAGGTGACAGGTGTGTTCCGCTTTCCTGTCTGGGGGCTCCCCACCCACAGGCAACCAGCTCGCTGGCCCCCAGGTATCTGCCCCAGGAGAAGGGACTGGGTTGGGGTCTGCCTGAGGGCAGCCAGCTGGACTGGGGAGACTTGCGTGGGTAGACAGGGAGCCCCAGCACGAGCACAGCCGCGGGGACGGGTGCTGTCATGGCTCCCCCCGTGCCTCTCCCAGTGACGGGTTTCCCCTGCCCCTGGGAAATGCTGGAGCACTGGCAGATGCTCAGCTGGGCTTCCTGCGCTTCGGGCTCAGGACTGCACACGTTTTCATAATGCTGCTTTGGCTTGGAGCTGCTTTATCTTCATTTGCTGAGGATGAGCTCGCATGGCGTTAATTTCCCTAGTGTTGTTTAAATAAATTGCACATATTTGCCACTATTTTAAAGCTGTGAGACACATGTAATAACAAAATCTGGTGAAAATTAATGCCAGACCCGTGCAGCCTCGGCCTGGAAGAGACACCCGCTTCTCCGGGGAGAGATGTCCACGCGGGTTATCGGTAACCCCAGGGGGACCCGCAGGTCGCTCTGGACACGCAGCAGTGCCAGCCCACTCAGGACGTGGCCCCTAGCGCTGGTGCACGATTATGTTGATCCTAAATGGCGCCTCTAGTACTTACAAATACTCCTCCCTCCGAATGGACGATGCCTGCTGCGCTCCCAGGACCTTCCCGAATTCCGTATTGCTGAGTGAATGCTGGCTAAGTGCGGGAGAAGGGAACGAACGTGCCCCATAACTAACAATTATGTGCACGAGTGTGTACACACAGGGGCACACAGGCGTGTGCGTGCACACACAGACGTACACGCATACATGCACTAATGTGTGCATGTGCACACCCACGTGTATGTACATAAGGACACGTGTGCACATGTGTACGCTCGCCTGTGTATACACCGTGTTTGCACATCCGTGCGCATGTTTGTAACATGTCATAATGTGCGTAAAGCCTGGCATCATGACCGGCCACACCCCATCACCGGGTCATCACGGACAGCTCAGCCAAGCCAGAGGTCTCGTGACCGGGGAGTTGCAGGGAGGGGCCTGGCCGCTGAACTGGCCTCTGGATCCCACCAGGCTCGCCGCTGCAGAAGGACAGGACAGAGAGCCCCGAGGACATCACCTGGTCGTGCTGCCCTCTTACTGGGTTCCCAAGAAGATGTGGTTAAGGGTTAAGATCCTGGAGCTGAAGGCGGCTTGCAGACCCCTTCTGAGAATGCTCCAGAGCCCCCGGCCTCAGCACGGCCAGATCTGAGCTCTGCTCTCTTACGTTTGGGGCCAAAGGCCTGGCCATGCTGTCCACACAGAGGCCAGGCTGCACCCTTGGCTGTGCCCCTGTTCCTAACCCCCGCAGGAATCCGCCCCCGCATCCACTCTTCCTCCTGGTGCCCTTCTCGCCTGCGTGGACTCAGATCTCACGTCCCCCTTCTGGAAGCCTCCCCAGCGGTCTCCCCGGGCATCCCTGTGCACACAGAAAAGCTTCCAGAGTCTACCTGTGCCCTCAATTCCCAGAACAGGTCAGCTCAGGCCCAGAGGCCGCTGAGCTCTATGTCTTCCTGTCCCTGTCCAGGCGGGACACCTCCCACCCTGCCCTGGGGATTGGCAGGGCACTGACCCGTCTAGGAGGGTGCAGGACCTCACGCCCCACCCACCTGGCATGGAGCAAACGCTGTGGACAGACTTCAACGTGGGTTTCACACGTTCCCAAGCGCCAAAAAACAAGTGACCCTCAGCTGCCACCCTCTGGAACTCGCGTGGAGTGGGGGGCTGGGAGACCCGATGACAGTGATGGCTGCCACAGGTCATGGGGAGCCGCGGGACCAGGTTCTCTCCGATCTAGGCCTTAGGACGGCCGCTCTCTCCATGGGGCAGTGATCAGCACAGAGCCAGGACGAGCAGGGTTCAAACTGGCACCAGCTGCGTGGAATCCACTCCATCTGGGGAGGGCAGACAGGCTTCGTGGGGGATATTATACCTGGGCAGGGTACTGAGGGGTGAGTAGGAGTTTGTTGTTGGGGGAATGAGGCCGGGAGGGAATGGCCAAGGGGCAGACCAGAGGCCGGATACCACAGGTGCCACATACCAATGACACTATTGTTGACTTAAAGGGCTGTCTGGGGCCTAGAGAAAAGTGGGAGGGACGGAGGGCGACCTCCCCGGGTTTGAGAGCCGCTCTCCCGCTCTCCCGCAGGCTGCCCTCCCCCGGCCCCATTGCCGTTTGTCTTGCCGCCCCCCGCCCCCACGCTTTGGTTCTTGTGAACCGAGGAGGCTCTCACCGGGGAGAGTGTGGGTGACGAGGTGATGTCCAGGGCACTGGGCAGGTGGCTGGGGGTGTCAGCCCCCTTGTCAGGCTCACGGTGGGGACAAGGAGCCCGAGGAGAGTCCCGGCGGATGGGATTTGCAGGCTGGCCTGGACTCCCACGGGCGCAGGGAGGAGAGGGTACGGGAGGCTTCAGCCTGGCCGGCTGGGGCGGTGGCCTGGCTTGGCATGGGCCCCGAGAGTTCAGAGGGGCAGGCCTGAGGGCAGGCGGGCTTCGGGGTACCCTATAACCTGACAGCCCACGGAAGGAAACTGAGGCAGAAGGAGGAGAAGGAATTTGTCCAAACTGCCTGGCTAGTGGGGGAGGGGCTGAGCCAGGGGTGCGGGAGGCGTGGGACAGCCCAGGGAAGGCAGGAGCGAGCACAGGTGGGTGTCCTGACCCAGCCCAGGGGGGAGACTCGGCCCCTCTCTGGAAGCTTTCGGCAGGGTTTCGTGTCCTCTCCGGCCACGGGCAGAGTGACAGTCCACCCCGGCACTCAAACTTGGCATCCCCCAGCCACGGGGGCCCCCCAAGAAGGGAAGGGCCCAACCTCGGGCTGTAGGAGGGAAGGGGTCTCTGCCCCGGATCAGGGTACGGTGGGTGGGGGGGGCCCACGGGCCCCCTCACGCCCTCGGGCTTCTTGTCTCCCGAGCCACACGGGGCAGCCCCGCCCCCTTCCCCACCTGCCTCCCTCCCCACCTGCCTCCCTCCCCACCTGCCTCCCCTCTGCACATCAGCCCAGCCAGGGCGCGGGGCTGCACGTGAGCCGGTCCCTCCTCGGACACACTCTGGGTGGCCGGGTGTCCCAGAAGCCCGCCCTGCCCAGCGCACGGACGGGTCGTCTCCCCAAAGGGGCAGATGAAGTGTGTGGAGCCCGGCCTCTCTGGGGTGCCGAGGGTACAGAGGTCGGACTCTCACACGGAGCCCCACTCCTGGGCCTGGACGAGCTCTGTGCCTTGGGGCCGCCTGGACAGCTGGGGTGTGGGGTAGTGGGCTGAGGCATTGGCCCCGAGCTCCTGCTTTGCTGTACTAAGGGAAGGATGACCCTGCCGCTGGCGGGAGTCTGGATGCCAGCTCGGCATCGGCAGAGCCGCATCCCGTGCTTGCGCATGTCCAGCTGAGCCCTTTGCGGACCAACTATGACACCTGGGAGCCTGAGGGACGCGGGACGGGTGGCCTTAAGGTCCTCCGAGACGTCTTGCCTGTCCCTGGCAGGGTCTCTGGACAGTGTGGGGAAGGCCTCGCACTCAGCACACGGCTGTTCTTCTAGGAAAAGAGGTGGGAGGTAAGGGACCCGAGAACAGGACAAAACCTCGGTGACGACAGCCTTCCGTCTCACCGAGGTCAGGGCCCCGATCCGTCCATGTGCAAGCTGCTTGCCGAGCACAGCCGTCCGGACCGCCCGGCCCGTCCACGCTGCACCCCAGCAGCCGCCAGCTGGCACAGTCCGCGGGCTGGCGTCGCCCCGCCGGCCCCTCGCTCGGCGCATTATTTCCTACTCCCGGCAGCTCTGGGCCGCCCGGTCCTGCTCTCCCTGTGCCGGAGGGGGGGGTCTCTGTGTCTGATTATGAGTGTAATGGAGCCCGACTCCCAGGTGAGGTCTTCAGGGACTCCGCGCGGCGAGCGAGACGCTGGGTCATTTCCCTCCGTCATCCGTCCACCAGCGAAAGATGAATAATGCAAAACTGACCCTAGGCGGGATTTAAATTACTGCCTTCTCTTTCTTTCTTTCTTTCTTTTTTTTTTAAAGCAAAAAAAAAAAAAAAAAAAAAAAAGAAAGAAAGAAAGAAAAACCGTGTCAGGGAAGGCTCTCATCACACACACCCATTTCCCATCATCTAACCGTCGGCCTGTTGGGGACACAGAATTATTAAGGGCCAAGGGTGGGCACCGGCTGTTGAGTAACGGGGCTGGCGCGCAGACATCGAGGGGAAGGGGAACGAGGGACATAAGTAATCAGGGTCTGTCTTCGGGGCGGGAGCTCCGGTGTCTTCCCTGGGCGCCCGCCCCGCCGTCTTGGTTGGAGGTGGCTTGCGGTGGATATGCCCCTATTTCCTTGTGTCAGGGACGCAGAGGGCAGGCCCCGCCGCACCCTTTCCTGACGCAACCTATCGGGCTGTGCAGGGTGGGGCCCAGCGGTCTGCCTGGTGCACCTGCTCCCAGGGGTGCGGCGGGGGGGGGGGTCCAGCCCCTCCTCCGCAGTGCGGTAGACATGATAGAAATGCCTCGCAGGGGCACAGGGACACTAGAGAACAGGTGCGCGTGGACAGGGCCAAGCCAAGAGGGTTGTGACCCGCCAGGCCGCGGTGGGAGCAGGGGGGCGGGGACCGGGACCGCGTGCCTGCGTGGCCCGGCCGTTAGACGTGGGACAGCTTCTGCCAAGTGCGGTGGGTGGACAGAGCTTCAGCCGTTTCCTCCGAGAGGAAGCTCCGGTCACTCCCCTCAGAGGCAGAACTGATGTGGAAATGGCTTCAAAATCCCCCCATGCCAGATCCCAAGAGCACATTTCTAAGACCCCAAAGATGGGGATCACAGATGACAGATAGCCTGCTGCGCACACAAGCCACCCCACGCTGTCCCCGGGTCCTGGGCTGACCCGCCGAACGCTTCCTCACCCCCCAAATTCCCTCCACGTTCGGGGAAATGGCATGGGCTCAAACCCATCTGATTTGGTAAAAGAATTTATGGACAAAATTTCAAGTTTGTTTCCTGTGGGCTATGCCACGTGGGTGCCGCTCTGCCCATGTGCGAGGCTTCTTAACCGAGGGGTTCTGGGGGCCCGGGGGGGTCCCAATGCCTGCCCGGCCCCTCCCCGTCAGTGTGGGTCGCCTGGGCCGGTGCTGCCTATTTCTCTGACTGGCCTGCAGACCCCTGGTGCCCAGACGTGGCTTCTTCAGGGGCGGAGCCTGAGGCTGTGATCAGCTCCACAGACGACGAGGAAGGGACGGGTTCTAACTCCCTGGTTGTACCCCCTCTCCCGCCCCCCGGCTGGGCCGTGCTCCGCGTGGTCACTGCGGGGCCGAGGGGCAGGCACCCCAGCCTCCGGGGACGGGGAGAGCCGCACCCCGGGGGTGGAGGGCTCTGGGGGCCCTGGGGAGGACACAAGCCTCTTTTTTCCCACTTGCACAGAGAAAGCAACCCTTCCCTCTCACGACACTGCGCGGGCGCTGGGAAGGCAGCCGGCCTCGGCCGGGGTCCAGTGCGGGCTCTAGCGGCCCCGTGACTTCTACGCACAGTGTGCCCGCAGACCCACTGGTGCCCACAGACCCACTGGTGCCATATCACCTGCCCATCCTTGCACGGCCCTAACGTTTGGGTAGGTAAGTGGCCAGTCTGAGGAGGGAGGCCCGGTGTTCCGAGATCATGGATTGTACTGGGGTCTGTGGTCAGGGGTCCTGCAGGAGGTGACGTGCCACCCAACGCCCGTGATCGGACAGGGGTGGTGAGGGCTTATTCCCTGAACACGAGTGTCACCTGTGTCCCTCCTCTGTCCCTTCCTGTTCTCACTGTGTTCTTATTTCTTTGGGCTACGGGTGCTGCCGGAAAGGAAACAACGTGCCCCTCCCCCAATGTCAAACCTGCCACTGATTTCCGTGGAGCATAATCCGATCCCTAAAAACAAAAGTGTCCCTAAAGTCTGTCCTGATAGTTCATTCCTCTACCCGCTACCTCCCTTTCAATACACATTTGAAAAATAGTACATTTTGTTTGCCTGCAAGCTTGTATATTTGAATGTTTAACTAGGCTGTTATCTGCAGCCTTCTGGCTGGTTTCCATGGCAGCTGAGGACGGGCAGAGTAAAATGGTATTTAACAAACACGAAATAAAACAACGGAGAAACATCTCCGTTCTTCAGCAAATAGAACACGCGAGCCGTTCTAAACAAACATTTGCATGAGTTTGGATCTGAGAGGTGCTGAGTGGATTTTCCTGCGTCCACAATGCCGCTGAGCGGACGCAGGTGCGCCCGCCTGCACCCCGCCCCCTGCACTACGGTAGTTCTGACTTCCGATCTCTTCTAGGAAGAGGAGGTTTTGCAAATTCTCATGGAGCTCGTACAAAGGAAGGTTTCCTGAATGGCACGGCATCGCTACTCCCTCACGTCTGTATTCAGGAGGAAAGTCCTCGTCGCTCCCTCAAGCCTAGGGTGCTTGGAGGGGCGGAGGGGGGTGGCGTTGCTGGTCCTCGCTCACACCTGGGCAGGGGGAGACCCCGGCAGGTGCAGTGGCCGGCCCAGGTCGTGCGGCTGCAGCTGTGGGGCTGGGGCCTGAGCTCACTTGCCCCTCTCTGCCCTGTGGCTGGTCACGGTGACAGAGAGCATGGTCCCAACACCCTCTCCCACCTGGGGCCAAGCGGGCAGAGTGGAGTCCGGAAGCTGTGAGCAGCCCTGGGGAAGGAGTTCTGTTGTGGCCACTCAGGAACTTTTACCCGTCAGGCTCATATAGTTGGGAAGGCGTCACGCTGTTCCTACCGGCATCAAAACCACAGTTCTCTTGGTGAGGGCCCCAGAGCTCCCCGCTTGTCTGCCTTAGCCTTGTCCCCCCCTAACGGGAGGACGCGGGATGGCGCAGCACCTGGGCACAGAAGGGATGGGGTGCGCCCCGCAGGGCAGCTGTGTGTGCAGACAGCACACTTGCGGGCCAGCTCCCACGCACAGAAGGGCAGGATGGGGGACCCCACTACATCCAGACAGGCGTCTGCGTGCGTCCATGTGGCCAGCCAGGCGGCTCGGCCGCCCGGGCCTCCCTAGCTCGCCGAACACCTGTCCCCAGACCACAGCCTCAGCACCTGCCGACATCTGGGAAGAGACCATTCTCAGGGGTGTGGCCTCCTGTGCGTCTGTAGGGTGTCCCCGACCCCCACCCACTGGAAGCCAGACTCCCCCCCCCAACCCCCAGCCCCGGGTTGCGACAACACAGTGAATCCAGGCTTCTCTGTCTACCCGGTGGAGAGCTTGTTGGCGAGAACCAAGAAAATTGTGTTTGGTTGGAAACATTTTTAAATGAAATTACTCTTCATCTTACAGAAAAAAAAAAACACACAATTGCAGTTAAAAAAAAAAATTAAATTAAATTAGCGAGTTAAGCCAAACTGTGTTACTTTTTTCCGGAGTTGTTAGCAGCGGAACCGAATGAATCTTTCACATTGGTGTCAATTAGTGAGAAAAATGGTCAGTTTCATTGGCGTTGATGGCTCTGGAAGGCTTCGAAGAGGGCGTGATCAGGGTCTGCCTGAGAATTTTAACTCAACCAGACTGCAATCACGTTTCCTTCTGGAAGGCGGCCTCGCGGTCCACTCCTGCTGTCCACGGAGCACGTGGGGCCCCCAGGACAAGCTCTGGGCCACGCCAGCATCCTTGAGTTTGCTGGGCATTCTTCTCAAGGCAGGACATGCCCGCGACCACCTCACTGTGGTTTCCACAATCATCTTCAAGAATAAGAAGGATTTCATACCGAACGAAATCCCGTGGAGCCCAGGCCTTGCACAGAACCACAAACCTGTGTTGGTCTGGAAACCAGTTTGATTTTCACTCAAACACCTACAGGAGGGCAGCCGGGACGCCCCGTGCCTCCCGCTTCCCGAAGGCGGTCTCCACAAGGCCCCCACATGCTGGTCTGTGCATGCGCACACATGCGCCAGCCCCGACATGAGCTAAAGGCCCTGGGGGTGGGTGAGCAACGCACCCCCCCGGCTCACGCCCATCCGCTGGGCTCACAGCTCACGTGCACATATGCCTGTGCTGTCTCAGCTCACTGGACCCCGGGAGAAGTGTCCCCCAGGACTGGCCACCCTGCACCCCCGGCCCAGACTCAGAAGGGCTGAGACAGGATTTCGCCCGAGGACAGGAGAAGCCGCAGCCGGACGAGGCCTCTGTCTGGAATGCAGGCTCCTTCTCCGATTTTAGGCTTCGGTCCAGAGGTCACCTTCCTGATCCCTGGACACGGCAGCAGCCTCTGACCTCGGCTCAGGACCCCTCCCTAATTCCCAGTGGTGCCCCCGCATCATGAAACAGAGCCAGGTGTCTGGTGGGGATGTAGCAGCCCTCAGTGGTCACTCCCCCGGGGAATCAGGAGAGTGACTTGGGGCCTGTCGGACTCATGGGATCCCAGGTTTCTCAGAGGGTGCCCTGCCTGTCATGTCCACACTTGCGATCATGCTCCTGGAGACCAAACAGGACCCGTGCAGCCCGTCTCCCCGCTAACAGGCCCAGAACCTTCCTTGCCCGGCAGTGATGCTCTCTCGCATGTGACTTCCATGTCAGTCACCAGCAAGCCCCCCAGGGTTCTCCTTCGGCTCCGCGCCATCCGCAGGCCAGGGGCGCATCCCCTGGGACAGGCTGGGCAGGGTCAGGCGGCTTCTCCTGGGGCTCTGCAGGCAACCCTTCACCCCCGCTCTGCCGATGGAAGGGCTGACCCCAGCCCCCGAGCGTTCAGGGCCGTCTGCAGCCGGAAACGGCGTCTGAGTTTGACCTTCGTGCCGGGACCCTCCTGCTTACCCGGCCTGGAGAGGCTGAGTCGGGTGGACACGTCCGCCCCGGCCCAGGGCTGTTCTCCAAGACGAGGGACGAACAAAGAAGCCAAGATGACCTTCGACCGACTGGAACAATCCCTCGTGCCCTTCATGCCAACCAAGGGTTAAAAGCTGCTGCAGGTTTGAGTTTGGCTCATGTCTTGAGCTCCAGGAGGGAGGCGCTGGCGGGGGGACCCTTGACCTCAGCCTCTGGAAAGGGATCTCGCCCAGCAGTTTGTGGGGGTCTCTGAGGTGTCGGGCCGCCCGCCGTGTGCCTGGTCAGGCCCCGCATGGGGGCACGGAAAGCCGCGAGCACCGGGGTGTTAGCGCTTTATTAAAGCAGCCGCTGGCCCCTGACAGTGGACAGGAGCGTGATGCGTCTGCCCTGTCCTTTCTTTTGCGGGGCTGCTTCTCAGTGGCACTCCGGCCATCTGTGTCCTGGAAAAGGATAAAAGAATATCTTGCTGCGTTCTGAAGTCTCCAACCCTCCACCAGCACCTAATGACCTTCTGGGCGCTGTGTCCAAGGCGACGCCTCACGTGGAAAGGCTCCTGTGGCCGCCTTCAGTGAAAACCTCCGTGCGTCAGGGTTCGGGCTGGCACACCAGCCTCCTGTGCTCACACGGGGCCTTCCCTGCCTCGGCTGGCCTCCCCCACAGGCCTCTGCTTTCAGGGGGACAGGTGGATGGCAGGAGCTTGTCCTCAGCAGGCCCTCTCCAGTCCACTGTCTGGTGGCCAGGCTGGGAGTCCTTGTGATGGCAGTGACGAGTCCTGCCCACTCTCAGGATGGACGCGGACAGACCGTGGGGACGGCCGCCAGGCTGTGAGAAGGAGGGGGCACGGACCCTGGGGAGGGGGCAAGGCCGTGAGAAGAAGAGGGCACGGACCGTGGGGATGGGGGTCAGGCCGTGACAGGGAGGACGGACGGACATGGGGACGGGAGACAGGCTGTGAGCGGGAGGGGGACTGGGACACGGGGGGGGAGGCTGAGGGACTGCAGCCCTGAAGCTAGGGGCCTTGGCCAGACTTGTCCTCACTGTGCTGGGGACCCAAGCAACTGTATGACCAGGACCTGAGGGCCTCTGGAGCCCTGGGTTGTGGGGGGGCGACACGGGTTCTATCCGACTCCCTCAGCAGGCAGGCGAGGCTACAGGCCTGGTCAGAGCATGTCGTGGGGCCAATGAGCCAAAGCCCCACAGCCTGGGCAGCGTCGCCAGCAGACATTTCTTATCCCTGTCCTGGAGGCCAGAAGTCTGAGGTCAAGGTGTGGGCAGGTCAGTTCCCGCCACGGGCCGCGGGGGGACAGTCTGCCCCAGGCCCCTCTCCTGAACTCCGGTGGCTCGCCGGACATGCCCGCCTCCCCTGCTCTCTGCCCTCCCCTTCACGGTGCTGTGTCCACGCGCGTCTGTGCGCAGAATTGTCCGCATCCATGCGCACGCCTGCTCGAGGGACCGCACCTTAATGAATAGGTCCACCGAGCCCTCGTGATAAGCTCAGTCCTGCTCCGAGCGATGGCAGGTCAGGGCCCAACACGGGCTTCTCCGGGGGACGCCCTCAGCCCGTCGGATTGCAGAGCCCGAACCGTGCGGGGAGCCTGGGGCGGCGGCCACCGGGCACAGGGTGTCTCTCATACACACTGACGCGCGCGTTACTAGCCGGGACTCGTCCCTGGAACAGCAGTCTCTACACCCACAGGCCCCACTGCCACTTGCCCGTGTGAGCGCAGCTGGTCGGCCGGCGGCCGAGCGCACGGCTTCATCCGCAGTGTTTTCTGTGAGGCCAGAACACGGCTCCGAGTCCCCGGGGGCGATCCAGCACTCCGGTGGGAAATGTGTGACCTAATTTGCATTTTCTAATTGAATTGCTATCAGCTTTCCTGCAAGACTGCACACAAAAAAGTTATTCCAGATTTGAGCACGGCTGGTATTACCCGCAGAAAGGCCGCCTTTGAATCGTTGCTAAGAGAGGAAACGGAAGGAGAAAACTTGCCAGATTTTTATGGTTCATCTCACTGGGGAGCTGTCAGTTTTGTCCGGCTCCACCAGTCGCCAAAAGCCCGAGCGGGGAGGCTGCACTCGGAGGAACCCGTGTGCAGGGGTTCACGGAACCGGGAAATTAGGGGGTCCCTGCGCTGGTCCTTGGGGATTTGCTTCAAAGCTCCTTTTGGCAAAGAGCCTCCTGGGACTTTCCAGGACTCTGCTCCCTTGGAGAAGGGGCTTTGTGTGTCTAGGACCTTCTGCCAGCGGCACCCCTGCTTGCTGTGTCCCCGTCTGAACTCCCCACCCTCTCCAAACTCAGCCAGGAAGCCCTTGGCACGCATTAAAAAAAGTTCTGCTTAGAACTAAACTGAACCTAGTTTAGGCGGGGGCTGGGGTGGGCTGGGGTCACTTCACCTGTTTTCTTTAAGGACACCCCATCGGTCCTGCATCATGGTCTACAAAGACAGTCGTTCCTCCATTGCCCTGGGTAGGGCTCTGCAAACTTTTTGTTAAGGGATCAGATAGTTCAGGAGTTTAGGCATCGCAGGCCGAGAAGTGAAAGCGACGACATTACTATCGCTATTACACGACCCTTCAAAGTAACAGAGACCGTTCGAAGCTCACAGGCCGTCAAAAGGCAGCGGGCAGGTCAGATCCGGCTGCGGGCTCCACCGCGCTGCCTCTGGCCCCAGAGTGCTGGTCTTACACAAACCAAGGGTCCGCAGCATGTTTATGTGAAGTGGGTGAATTCCGCCGTATAAAAAATCATACCTCTGTAAAGATGATTTTTTAAAAGAACGTTAAGTATTTTTTTTTAAGCTTGCCATTCTGCTGCATTTGTCTGATAACTTTGCTCCTAAAGCACCCCATTAAAAAAATATTTTATTTATATATTTGACACAGAGAGAGAGCACAAGCAGGGCAGAGGGAGAGGGAGAAGGAGAAGCAGACTCCTGGCTGAGCAGGAAGCCGGATGTGGGACTCGATCCCAGGATCCTGGGATCATGACCTGAGCTGAAGGCAGAGGCTTAATGACTGAGCCACCCAGGCTCCCAAATCACCCCATTTTAATTACCGTAGTTCAGTGGATCTCACACGGGGACGGTTCGGTCCCCGGGAGCCTTTTGCAAAGACTGGAGTGAGCTTTGGTGGCAGTGAGGGTGGTGGGCGTGGGGGCCGGGGATCCTGTGGCACCTCCTACGGGGTGCAGGACAGCGTGCCCCACCCCGGAGAATGATCCAGACTGAACTCCAGCAGTGCCGAGAGGTCAAGAAACGGCTTTGGTTTGCACGTAGACCTCACCACGTCCCCAATACGGCTCCTCCCATCTCCGTGCTGTTCTGGGCTATTCCTGGTCCTCTGCATCTTCATTTAAAAGGTTAAAGTCATCCAGGGGCGCCAGCTGGATGGCTCAGCTCGGGAAGCCTCTGCCTTCAGCCCAGGTCAGGATCTCAGGGTCCCGGGATCGAGTCCCACATGGGGACCCTGCTCAGCGCTGCGTCTGCACAAGATTCTCCCTTTCCCTCTGCCCCATCCCCCTGCTGTCTCTCTCTCTCTCTCTCTTTCTCAAATAAATAAATCTTGAAAAAAAATGTGAAGTCCTCCGTCTGCCCTTCTACCAACAAGCAAGCACACAAGACACGCCGTGATTTTTGTTGGTTTGTTGTTGAGTCTACGGGGGAGCAGATGTGACGGGCTCCAAGCCTCTGAGTTACAAGCAGACGCGCTTGGGTCTTCAAGGTCTTTGGTTGTTCTCAGTGACAGGGAAGTGTCCCGCGAAGGTTTTGTTAGGTTCACTCCTGGTTATGGGATCACCTTCAACGCTGCTGTCGTCGGCACTCGGCTCAGATGTCATTTGGTAACTACTTACTCCTGGTGCGCGGAGGTGTAATGCTTTCACACCCAGCCCTCTCGCTAACGAACCTCACTCAGCCAGCCCAGCTTCTCTGCGGCTCATTTCAGATTTTCTACATCTGTAATCCTGCAAGCGATACTAATGCCGGTTCGTCGTGGGCTCGAGGCTCGGGCATGGGAGGCGAGGATGTCCTCATGCTATTTCAGACGTCACGGAGGCCTCCTATTCCCCGGGCTTCTGGCTGTGTGCCGTGTGCCCTGGACGAGGTTCGGGACGGCCCCTTCTCTTCCCAGCTTGCTGGGTATTTTTTCCTGAATGGAAGTTACCTTCCGTGTTAACAACGGACGTTCAGATGGTCGTGGGATATCCGTCCTTTATTCTGTGCTGAAGTACACGTACCCATTTTCCGGTGCTGAAGCCATCTCTGGCTCTGGGAACAGACCCCGGCAGCTTGGCTGGTCCCCTGCAAACACGGGTGCACTTGAGCTCGTTACTGTTTTGCTCACGTGTTGTTTTTATCTGTTTACGAGTGGCGTGGCGCGCAGCCACCCGCTGTCCTCCTGCCCCTTCAGGGCTCTCGCTGGTTTGGACAAGGCACATGTTCGGGGTCTCTGGCCGAGTCTGGGCACCCCTTTGGTCCCCTGCATGTGGGCGTGGCCTTGGGACACGGGTTTGAGTTTAAATTTGTCTGTCATAACAACTAGTTCAGATTTTCTTGTCTTGTTAGACTCGACAAGTTGAGGACATTTCCGGAATGTTATTTTTCCAGGGATGTTCCCCTGTACATCGGCGTAAGAGGTACGTGACCCACGGAGCCACGTGTGAGATGGGTCACGACGCCGTTTCCACGGGGGGTGAGGATTACTGGCGGCTTCCCTTCTCGGTCCGATCCGCTCGGGAGTTTACGGAGTCAGCTCTGGTCTGTGAATTCTACCGTTTTGATCCCATTACCCTCTCCTCTGGGTTTTCCCGTTTCCTCTTTCTACTTGGTTGCACTTCATTTCTTTTCCTAATTTCTTGGATGAACGTGGCCAGTTTCCACCTCCCTTCCGTTCTTAGGCATCTGGAAGGCTGCGCAGTCCGGCCGGCCCAGACCTCGGCTCCTCCCGCCGGTGTCAGTGCTCAGTCTGGGTTACTCTGGACCCTGCACGTGGCTCCTTCCTACCCGAGGGCCCGTCGGAAGGCTCTTCACTCGGCGTCCAAATCTACGGGGACTTTTTGGTCGCCTTCCCTGTGACGGATCCCCAGCTTCCTCGCTCGGATTCTAGCCCCGTGGTTGGAGGTTCAGCCTCCGGTCGGGCCCGCTTCACGCAGGCTCTGAGCGTCCTTGAAAATGACGCGGACGCAGCCGTGGTGGGGTCTGGCTTTCACACGGGAGGCCCGGACTTACTCAATCTGCGGGTCTGGTCTTCCTTTCCTGTGGCTACTCCGTCTGCTTCCGAGTACTCAGAGGTGCACGCCAAGTTTTACGATCGAATGTTTGCTTCTTTCTCCTTTCGGTCCCGCCGGCTTGGCTTTCGTCTGTGAAGCACCCAGTGCAGGACTCGTGCGGCCACCGCGCGTCCGAGCGCCCGGCGCCCTTCCGGTGAGAGGTGCGTGGTGTCCCCCCTGCAGGTTCCTGCTTTCCCTTTTTCTCCATCCTTGCCCTTTTCCGATCTGTCTTCCGTGACCTGTATAGAGGCGGGGTTTGTCTTTGATCTGTCAACGTGTTTCCTTTTAATTACAGAAGCTCCTCTTTCCCATTTATTGGCACTGATCTATACTTGCAAATCCAACTGCTTCCTCAGGCAGAAACACGGGGCTCCTCTGTCCTTCCATTGTTTGGATTGTAAGGTTTAGTACTCTGCTTCCCATCCATTATGTGAGAACCTGAACCATCTTATGACTTCTTCTTTTTTAGGAAGGTCTACTTTGTTGGGCTCCCTACTAACGGGGAGCCTGCTTCTCCCTCACCCTTTGCCCGCCCCGTTCATGCCCTCTCTCTCGCTTACTCTATCGCAAAGAAACCAATAAAATCTAAAAAAAAAAAAAGACTACTTGCTTGAAAATTCACATTGTTAACAGAGGAAAAGAACAGATTATTATTATTTAAGGCACTTTTAAAAAATATTGCCTAAATTTGCAGACTCGAAGAGGTGAAAACCTTTGCGCGGCAAGTGCACCCAGGAGGCGGGAGGGTCGGGCTCTCCTTTGCCTGGATCTGGCTGTTATTAAGCGACCCAGCGAGAGCAGAACGCGTCCTGTGCAATCATGTTAGAGTCCTGTGAGAACCCCACGGGAACATGAAGATCTGTTATCATGACAGGTTTTTTACCCCTTGTGTGCAAGGTCAGACACTACAGAGACTTTAGGTCCCTCCTCAAGTTCAGATTTACTTCTGACCTGCAGGGCTGCCTCCCTTGACCAGGACTCTATGTTCATCTTTTTTTTTTTTTTTTTTTTTTTAAGATTTAATTTATTTATTTGAGAGAGAATGAGTGAGAGAGAGCATGAGCGAGGAGAAGGTCAGAGAGAGAAGCAGACGCCCCATCGAGCTGGGAGCCCGAAGCAGGACTCAATCCCAGGATTCCAGGATCATGACCTGAGCCAAAGGCAGTCGTCTGACCAACTGAGCCACCCAGGCGTCCACTCTATGTTCATCTTTAAGTGATGTGTCCATCACCGTGACCTTGTAGTCATTCTCCAGGACCTTGGAATGGGGGTCTTTGTCTTATCCGAGTTGCATATTAATTTGATTTCCATCATCTTCCAGGATGGTGTGAGCAGCCTGGGCCCTCGGACTCCATGCCTGCTTTCCTGCCCATGGAGCGTGTCCCCTGCCGTGCTCACGGCTATCTGCATCTACTTAATCTTTTCATGGCTTTTCCTCCTGGACTTTTATCACCAAGCACCCTGCTTCCGCCTGATGAACACGACCTGTGGCAGAATCTCTCAGGGTGCTTCCTGAAGGGGACTTCTACTGGGTAACAGAATCCTGTGTCTGTTACCACACGCCACCTTCTGGCACCCATTGTCCCCACGAGAAGCCAGTTCCCATGTCACCATTGTGCCTTCCCTGGAGCTGGCTTCTGTTTGCTTTCAGGGACTTCGGTTTTAGACATTTTACCATAAAACACCTGTCATGGATTGAATGTGTGTGTTCCCGAATTCCTATGCTCCAAGTGGATCCTCAGATCCTGTGGCCTTGGAGGTGATTAGGATCAGAGGAGGTCATGTGGGTGGAGCTCCTGAAATGGGAATGGTTCCATCGGTGACTTTCTTCTGTCCCCCTGCTGTCAGGGGAGGATACAAGTCAGCCAAGACAACAGTCGGCAGGAGACCCACCTGGGGACTTGACCACACTGCCATTCTGATCACAGAGCTCCAGCCTCCAGAACCATGAGGAACACGTGTCTGTTGTCCACAAGCTGCCCAGCCTATGGTGTGTCCTTCCAGCAGCCTGAATGGACAAAGACCGTGCCCGAGTGCTGTTTTCTTCCTATTAGCTTGTGTAGAGTTCGTGGGGCATGTTGGAGAGAGAAGCCTGGATATCTGCTGCCATTATCTTTTCAAATGTTACCTCTGCTCCATTTTCTCCCCGCTCCACCCCATATTCCAAACACGCATGTGCTGGGACTTCTTGCAACTTCTCCAGCACCTTTACTCTTCCTTCTGTGTTTTCCTTCTCTTTAACTCCTTGTGATTGAGCCTGAATGTTTCCTCTGACAATTTCTGCTTTGCTAAATCTCTCTTCAACTGCGTCTAATCTGTAGATGTATCTATCCAGTGAACTTTTTCTTTTGTTTGTTATATTTTTCAACCTAAATTGCCCAATTCTTTTTTATTCTTCTAATGCTTTCTCAAAATCTTGTTTTAGATGTGCTTAAACACAGTAAGCTTAGATCTTATAATATCTACGTCTGATAACTCTGTCACCTGGAGTCACTGCGGGTCTTGTCCCTTCCCCACTGAGTGCCCAGTCATTTTCAGCTGAGTGCTGGACATTGTGTATAAGAGAAGATGGGTGTAACCCGAGGCCCAGTAAGATACCTTCCACCAGAGAAGATTTACATTTGATTCTGATAGGTGGTTAGGGATATCAGCAATATGGCATCACCTTAATCTATTTATAGACAGTGATGTTATTCGAAGCTTGGCATTGGTCTCTATAAGGACAATTCAACTACGTGACTTAGCGTTTCACACACACCTTCCTTCCTGCCCCCAGAAACCACCCTGGGGAGGGTCCAGTGGCTGTGATGGGCACAGGACTCTGAGGGTTGGGACCATACTGACCACAGCAGTAAGAACCGCGTCCTCGTGGCAGGGCTCTTGCGAGTCTGCAATGCGTAGGACACATCATCTCATACAATACTTGTGACAACTATTGTTATCCCATTTTCCAGATCAGTAAATCCGAGTGGCCATGTGACTTGTCCCAGAGCATCATCCTGTAGATTGGAGGATACTTGGCTACAAAGTGCAACCAGGCTCCTTTACGAAGCCGGGCTCAGCCATACCTAGAATGCTAGTCTCACTCCTTTCTAGAACACCAATTCTCCCTTGCAGCAAAGGGGCTGCGGTCACATGGCTCAGCATACCCATCTGTAAAGTGGGGGCAGTGACAGGAGTCACTTGAGGATCAGAGGAGTGGATGCCTCTTAGGAGGGGCCCAGGTACCATTCGAAAATGTTAGGACAAGGAAATTTGGGTTTGGAAGTAAGAAGAAACAAGGGCCCATCAGGTGACCTTAGATAGAGCAGGGCTGGTTGAGTGGGCTGTAGAGACGCTGCCCACCTCTCATAGACACAGGGGTGTGGCACCACAGCACCAGGCCGCTGGACTCATGAGATGGCCTGAGCCTGGGACATGGACTCTCTGTCTCCCCTTCTGACCCTTGGGTGCGGATGGGCCAGCCCTGCGTGGGCTGGAGGGCCCTTGACTGAGGACTGTCTAACTGCAGTCACCTTCAAAGAGGGTCAGGGGAGAAACTGAGTCAGAAACCGCATCATTAACACGCCTAATGAGAGGTGTCGTGATGCTTCAATTAGTGCCTTTTATCTGAGGCCTCCACGGCTTTCAGGACCTCTGTCCTCTGCTCACAGGCTCCTGGCTTCCGCATCGCAGTCGGGGGATGAGCGTTGACACAGCCGGCACTGGCTGTCGGCCCCTGGCCCTGCGCCTGGAGGACCCCCACCCCTGCCACGGGCCGCATCCAGGGGCTGCCCCCCGGCCCGCCTGGACAGCTGCCTTCTCACGGGCACGGGGCTGCTCATCACCCCTCACGAAAGAATGGAAACCGTGACCGTCTGTCTTAAGGTCTTCAGCATCCACACGGGGAGGCCTGTAACTGGTTTCGAGGCGAAGCCCAGATCAACATACCATGAGGGCACCTGATGTCCTTCCCCGGCGGATCAGCTCATCACCAGCGGGCAAAGCTACCCACCAGAGTCACGGTTTTCTCTTATCTAACGTAAACCGCCTCTACTTGGTTTATAAACAAGATGAAACAAAACACAGGCCACTGTTTTCCCAAAGTGGGTTCCTCGGCACGCCTGCCTTACAAGATGTTCCATGAAGAGGGTTCCCTGACCAGCAGGCTTGGGAAACTTGCAGGCTGCCCCCCCCCCCCCACCGCCCCTGGCAGCTCCCAGAGCACATTAATTACGTGAGGCTCTGGGTAAATCCACAGAAAGGAATCTGATCGACTTGCTTTAACCCTCTGCTTCCCAGGGCTAGTTTCCGAGGGGATGCCGGGGATGCTGTCGGGAACGGGGCTTCGAGAGGCGTGTTCTCGGTTGCAGACGCACGGCACACGCATCACGGTAATTCTGATGGCCCCCGGGGCCCCCCGGTACCCGAAAGGGTTTCAACACTTTGGCTGATCCCAGGCACTGAACAGCTGGGGCCTGTCGTAAGGGCCACCCCGGCTGGTGCTTCCTGCTCACCTGCCAGCCCCAGGCCCGAGGCCCAAGCTGCAGGCAGGAGAGACCCCAGAATTTCAGGCGCCCAGTGAGGAACGGGAGGGAACAAGTAAGACCGTCCGGAGGGCAAGCGCCGTGCATTCCCGCGGGCATGGGGCCCCTGTGCCCGACCTTGTGGCAGACGTCCCTCAGGAAGGGGGCAGGGCAGAGGGTCCCCTGGGGCTGGCACAGCCCGCTGAGATGTCCCACTCCTGGGGAGCCTCTGCGGAGGGAGGGAGGATGCTCCCCAAGCTCCGCGTGAAGTCGCGTCTTACCTTGTGCGTGGAGCGGGCAGACGAGGGCTGGGCCACCAGCAGGCGCACCACGGCGTCCCATCGCTCTGCCGTCTGGTGGTCCCACGCGGTCACGGTGAACGCCACCTGCTCGGAGGGGATCCACAGCTCCCGGGTGGCAAAGACCGTCCCGTCCGCCTTGACTTGGAAGTCCGTGCTGTTGGTCTCATACTGTGTCCCTCTGGTCCCCAAACAGCGGCTGAACGCGACTGCAAGTGAGAAGAGAGACGGGGTCAGGACCGGGCGGCGAGCGGAGGGGACACGGGTGCTAGCGTCCTTGCCGTTCAGCCATAGGTCCTTGGTCTCCCAAGGAGCGACGCGGGGAAAATAACAAGTAACCGATTTTTTGACCTTCAGGTATTGGGTTTCATCTCTCTTGCTCGGGGAATTAGCTGTCGGCCGTCGCAGGACGTAAAACCGCCAAGGGTGCGCCCTTCTCCATTCTAGCTGGCAGCCGGCTGTGCTTCGCCCGTATCCCCAAGTCTGTGAGGGGCCCGGCGGGTCTGCCTGCGTGAGAACGGCCCCCCCCAGCCGCCCTCCCAGCCCCTGCAAACCCTGAGCCGCCCGCTCGCTCGCTGGCCCCCCACAGATGTGTGTTTCCACCCCGAGAAGGAGCCGGGAGTGTGGTGTTCTGACTGGGGCGCCAATCTGCTGTGCCCTTGGTGCTTCTTATCACCCAGAGACCCAACCTGACCCCTGCAGACTGGGTCGGGGCAGGTGGGGCAGGACCTGGGGGCAGTCGGGGGCTTTAGGACCTGGACGCGGGGCAGTGGGGACCGTGGGCTTCCCGATACCCCGGCGCACAGCTTTGCCCCCCACGAAGGAATTAGGCACCGCATCAATGGGCCCCGCTGAGGACTCTGTCGAACCAGGGTGCCGGGAAGGAGCCCTCGGAAGCCGCGCGTTGACCGGGGCCGCATCAGTGCGTTTCCTACCCAAGTGTGTGTGCAGCTGTCGCCAATGCCGCGCTAAAAGGGGGGCTCCAGCAGCCGGTGTCCCATTCCCTGATAGAAACGGCGGATGAAGTTACCTGGTATTTATAGAAGGGCGGGTCTCTCGGCAGTTACAGTGGGAGGATTGCTTTTTAAAGCAACGTCACTGTCACAGCTTCCATGACTTAATTACTATTTATTCCAGAAACTAAAAAAAGCACGTCGATGTTACATCTGATAAAGTGTTTCTCCCCTGTGCTCACCCTTCGTTGTTGTCTTGAGATAATAAATGAGGCCTGTGGGCCTGGATCTCACCTACGTCACGCCCACGTCTCCCGCTGCCAGCACCTCCCACTCCTGGGCTTGCTGTAAAAATGTTTCCAAGCCTGAGGACGCCAGGCGCCTCTGCCCCGTCCAGCCCGAGAGGACAGGAGCACGGACCGCTGGGCTCACTCACGGTCCTGGCCCTCGGATGCCGAGGGCACCTGGGGCTTGGGCGGGTCGCGGCTCCAGGAAAGCAGCCCCGCATGAGGGAATAACTGCATTTCCCTTCAAGTGACTAGAAAATCCCACACCACTCTCCCACCACCACAGGCCCCGACAGCAAATTAAAATCAGCAACGCGCTGAGCGGATCAGTCATTCCCGACGCCCAACCGTCACGGACAGAGATAAGCACGATGGTTCCACGAATGTCGGGAGATGAGCCCCACGTACATAAACAAGCTCCTTGTTGTCTACGTGTGAATTTCTAGGAGCGCGAACGGCCTCGGGCAGCGGCGGGAGGACTTAGACGTCGACACCGCCGAATTTAAACCGAAGTCACAGGGTTTGGGTGACGTCTAGGGAAGCAAAGATGTGGCCCCAGTGGGAAATCCGGAGCCCTGTCTGCCGGCAACCTGGAGCCGACGCACGTCCCCGGAGGTGGGGGAGACCCTCAAGGAGGCGAAGATGGCGCCATGGAAAGCGCGGGGACGTGTAGCCGCCGCAGTCAGGCCCGCGGGATAAAACCGGTGCTTCCCCACACGCGTGTCCACAAGATCTTCGTGGACTTTAAAGGTCGACGTCTTTCCAGCCCGTCTGTCAGGGACCGGCCAGTCTCGCCAGAGCAGGGCTGCGGGTCGGGGGGAGGTCGCCTCTTCCCCTGGGGGCCGTTTTGGGCACGTGGAAGAGCATGGCCGTAGCCGCTGGTCACCTGGCTCGCTCCCTGGGAGGGGCCGCCCGGATAACACGGTGCTCGCGTGGGAACAAGTGCAGACGGGCACTGGGCCCTGCCGCCTGGACGCCTGCCACCCCACCACATAGGCCTAGCACCACATGGGGCCTCTGCCTGCTGATCTCAGAGTTCTGGAAAGCCAGCTCCTCGTGGCCCAGAGTACCGACTTGTTCTGTCCACCTTTAGGGCCACAGTGCCACCGCCGGGCACCGCGTGCCTTCCAGCCCCTGTGTAGACCAGGCCAAGCCCAGGTTGGAGCATGGCCGCCACCCTGTATGGGTTTTTAGACTGACTCGGGACAAGACTCGGGGCACTCATGCTTTGGAACCACGGTCTGTGTGACGGCAGGTGTGGTCAGGACTCTGTGGGTTTCTAGCAGGGTCAGCCCTGCTCACTGGGAAGCAGCCGGACCCGGGCTGCAGCAGCCGCGCTCACTGGCCCTCGCAGGGCCCCACCACGTTCTGTCTGGAATTCTCTTTTTCTGTGTCTTGCCCGTGTCCACTGGGACTGCCAAGAGTGTGAGGACAGGGCCGCTGTCCTGGCCTCCCGCCGCGTCCCTGGGGCGGAGAAGACGCATCTGGTCCAGCTGAATGTAAGGGGTCCCCGCGGGCAAGAGCTCCCCACGCCGCTGCTGCGTCAGCACCCCAGGCCGCGAGGGTGAGCCTCCCAACGTTAACACGTTCTGTCAATAGTCCCTCGATGTATTTGTTTTTGATCTCATTTCTCCATTAGTCTTCAGAAAAAAATTAAAGTCCCATGAGGTTCTGGAAGAAACGTTTCCCTCAGTGTTTCAGAGCAAACCGGCAGACGCGGAGACGCTCCAGCTCTGATTAAAGTCCGGTCGTGCGTCCATCCTGCTTCCGCCGCGGGCTCTCCGGGAACGGGCGCCGGCGCTCTGCTGCGCACAGCTGGCCGGCGGCGGCCCTGTTCTGCAGAAGAGGAAACTGAGTCCCAGAGACACTCTGCACCTTCTTGAAGCTGGCAAGAGCCGGAGGCAGGGTGCTGCAGGCTTCCCGAAACCGTGCCAAGCTGGAGGGGGACCCTCCTTTTTATTTTTTTTTTAAAAGATTTTATTTATTAGAGAGAGAGGGAGAGAGAGGGAGGGAAACACGAGTGGGAGAGGCAGAGGGGGAGGAAGACGATCCCGAGCAGACTCTGTGCAGTGAGGGGGGGGCTCGATCCCAGCACCCTGAGATCATGACCTGGGCTGAAACCAGGAGTCAGACGCTCAGCCGAGTGTGCCCCCGTTGGTCCCCTGGGAGACTCCCATGTCCGGCTCTGTGCGCACCTCGGTTCTCCAGAGGACACTTTGTGCCTTGTTTGGAGAAACAGGCCCTGGGCGGTACCTGTGCCTGGTCACCAACCCCGCAGTGCCCTGGCCCTCCTGGACGGTGGCCCCAGCCCCACCCATGGGGAAAGCACCCCCCCCCCCCGGGCTCCCCTGAAGGAGACCTGCCTGGGAGCTCCTCTGTGCCCTGGGCCGTGACGCGGGATAGCAGTGCCCCTGCTGCCCGCGGCTCTCCGTGGATTGCTAATTACTTCCATTAGTTTTTAAACAAACTTGACAAGAGACAGGAGTCCGGAGAGACATGAAATCCAATCATTTAAGTACACACCGCCATGGCCCCACTGCCTCCGGTCCCTCGGCGGTGGCCCAGGGAGGCCGGGGAGGGGGCCCGTGGGCAGCTCCCGTCTGCCCGCTCGAGGATCGGCCCCAGGAGGGTGGGGAGGCCAGCATCTGGGCGTGCCTGGTGCTGCCAACGCTGTGGACCGCCGACGTCACCAGACGGTCCTGGCCACGGGCGCCATGGGGCAGGTGTGTGCTGTAGCCATGCCCACACCCAGGCCCCTTTGGGGCACGGCTCGAACCCAGGTCTGTGGTTGACAAGCAGGGGCCTCTCCGAGCTTCTCTCCCTGTCCTTGCTGTGGCCAGGACGAGCCCCGCCCGGTGTGGGACAGATGGGTGAATGCCTGCTCGTCGGACTCCGGACGGGACGCATGTGACCCGTTTGACTGAGGAGAACGGCCTGGGGAGCAAAGGCTCTTGGCCAAGATCATACAGGGTCATGCATTCCACAAACATCCGGGGTCCTCCTGGTGCCTGGCCCTGGGGCCTCCCGGGGGATAACAGGCTGGAGGCTCATCTGGGAGGTGAGTGGAGAGAGACAACGAGGTGGCTTGAGCCCTAGATGCTTCCACGGGGTCACAAGGAAGGGGGCCCAGACCCGGCTGGAGGTCCCGGGGGGCAGGGATGGGAGCCCGGCAGGATGAGTGGGGTCAGCGGGATTCTGACCCTGTGGGATCCTGTCTCCGCTCCCTGGGGGCCCCATCCCCCTCCCCAGCCCCGGACGTAGGAGCAGCAGCCCTTGGAGTCTGGCTGTGGATGCTGGGCAGGCCCCGGACAGCACGGATTTGATTTTCAAGCCCATGTTCTGTTCCAGGAAGATGCCCAGAGACGAAGGTAGGACACTCTGCCCACTGCCCGCCGGTGCCCACTCTGTTCCTGAAGCGCACACAGACACGGCGGCGTCTGCCTCAGCGGCTGTGAAGGCCCGTCGGGATGCACCAGCGGAACGCGAGTGCCGGGAGAGCCCCGGCTGGATCCGGGGAGGCTGAGCTACTCAGCGTGCAAAGGAGTCCCGCATTTCACGTCCGCGGCCGGCCCCCGCCTGCCCCGCCCCTCGCCAGGAGGTCCGTCAAGCCGAGTGGAGCCTGGTGGGCATTCCCGGCCAGTCGCACTGCGGCTGGGACGCGCTGGTGCAGTAAGTGGCAGGCCTGCCCCCGGCCACCTCCTGCCATGCACGCGGGTCTCCTCTGCGCTGGATGCACGTTGGCCTCCGCCGTCCCTGCGTACTGGCCGAGGCCCACTCGGGGGCCTATTTGGTTGGAATTTCCCAGGGAGACCCCCTGTGTGTGCCATCTCCCGGAGCCCACGTGGATCCTGCTCCCCATGAGGGGGCCCTGCCCTGTGATGGAGGTGACCCCGCACACCAGAGCTCAGGTGGGCAGTCCCACTCACCCCCATTTACAGATAGGATTTGCTCATGGATGCAACAGGCAGCAGAAGCCAAAGACAGTCACTGCCAGGGAGAGGTCGGAGTGGGGGCAGGTCAGAAAATTAACCAAGTCGTTACAGCAGAAATGTAAGGCTCCCAAGGGGGGGCACGGTGGTGGAGAAGGAGCCAGGTTCCGTGAGAGCCCGACCTGGACTTGTGGGGCAGGGAGTGCTTCCCCTAAGAACCGAGGGATGAGAGAGCTCCCGTGAGGCTTGGGCAGGCCACATGGACAGCCTGTGCAAAGGTCCAGTGGCAGAGATATTTCAGGGTCTCAAGGACCCAAGAACTAGTGTGACTGCAGCAGGGTTTGCTGCAGGTGACCAGAAGGTAAGCAAGACTGGCCCCACACTCCAAGGGAGAGGCTGAGGGA
Organism: Mustela putorius furo; assembly: GCF_011764305.1. Classification (NCBI taxonomy): domain Eukaryota; kingdom Metazoa; phylum Chordata; class Mammalia; order Carnivora; family Mustelidae; genus Mustela; species Mustela putorius. Next base: position 24,834,763 of record NW_025422115.1, on the reverse strand, counting down.
GGGGTCTCCGAGCCTGCTGACCTAGGACACCCACCTTGGGTGATCCTGGTAATCTGTGCCTGCACGGAGCACTCCCCCGGGGGAAAGGGTCGCCAGGCACGCAGTAGGATCCTGAATGGATGTGATGCCCCATTTTGGGGCCAATGTTAAGAGAGGGTTACAACCTCTGACCAGTGAGCGGAGCTGGGAGCCCAGCGCTGTGACTTCAGAGGCACGCCCTCAAAACCCAGTGACAGAGTGGATCGCAGAACCCTGAGCAGCAGGCTCCAGTACCCGCCACAGACCCGTCCGCTGGGCACACAGAACTTTAAGAACCAGGAATAGAAGGCACGAAGGAAGAGGAACAGGGCGTGTGGACGAGGGTCCCCCAGCAGGGACGCCTGGTCCCGGGCCCCGGGCAGGGAGGCATCCAGGGCGATGGGGGGTGAGTCATCCCTAGGGACCTTAGGGCTCACCTAGCCTTGTTCCGGCACCTCCGAGAGGACTTCACATGGGTCATCGTCCGGCTCGGCTGCCCCAATGACATCTCCCTAAACGTCCTGCCATGAGACCACCTGGTGACCGTCCCCCCTGCCCACGCACAAGGGGGAGCTGGTGCCAGCACAGCTGGAAGGTGGATGGTGGCTGGGGGAGGAGGAAAGAGCGGCCGCTGATGGGGACGGGGTCTCCTGGGGCATGGGAAGTTGGGAACGACACAGCAGTGACCGCTCCAGACCGTACCACACGGAACGCCACTGGGCTATTCACTTTAAAAAAGGGGAAATCTACAGCGAGTGAGTCCTATGTCCCTAAAAACAGTTTCTGGGGCTCCCTGTGTTCCCAGTTCTTGCCTGCAGGACTGACAGGGGAAGGGTCTCCCTGGAAGGGCCTGTTCTGTCCCGGCGACCTTAGGACCAGCCCGAGGCTTGTGGTCCTCTTCCTGGCCCCGTCTCTCACCTTCCCGGTCCCGTGCACAGACCGGAGTGCTCGCGGCGGGAGGGGACAGATGCGCTGACATCGCTGAGAAAGGTGCATGACGTTCCGGCCGCGTACCAGGTGCAGAAACCCCAGGGTCCCAGGGCAGGGAGAGCATGTGGGTGTTAAGGGATGTTACGTGAAGGAGACCACGTCTGAGCTCAAATTCCAGAAGCTACTCGCATGACTGCCTGAGATCCGAGCGAGCTGCTGGTGTCCACGTGCGGACAGCTGCATGGCTTCGCGTTTCCAGAATGTCCCAGGAGTGTCCCAAACAGACAGAATGCCAGGAAAATGGACTGCCCCAGCCCGCCGCTGTAGTGCCATCTGACCGACCTCCCTAGAAGACAATCAATCACGGTCTGGAATGCATGCATTTACTTGAGTAATCCCACGAGCCCTTACGGACCCCCCGTGACACGCCACACTTCTCCCTCCGGGCTCCGGGCACTTTGGATGCTTCCTGAATCGGTGTCCCAAATGCAAAGCACGCAGCAAGCCTGACGCTATCACGTTCTTCTTAGGATTTAGAGCATTCATGGAACTTGCAGCTGGTGTGAATCTCACATCCTCCCCAAGCGCTGGGATCGGTGGCTTGGGGGCCGGGCTCGGCCAGTTCTGAAACTGAAGATCATGACAACTTGAGCTCACCGTGTGTAGCTTCTTCTGTTTTTCCAGGATGGAGCAAAATCCTTGCTTCAAAACTCACCCCCTCCTCTGGCCTGGCCCCGCCGGCTCCTTGTGGGCTCTCCGCCGACGACGTGTGCAGCCAGGCTCATCGCTGCTGGGCACGTGGGAGACGGAGGTGGAGACCGGGAAGCTGGCAGCCCCCGCACTGACAGGCTCGACGTTTAACCCTTTCCCCTCATCACTTTGAATTGCCCGCTGGGTGCGAGGAGCGAGGTGGGGGCCGGCGTGCAGGGAACCGGAGCGAGCGGCGCGCGGACCCCCTCCTCGCCGGCAGGGGCCTGCCTGACATTTACAGGGGTGGGAGGCGGTGTCTCCTCCTGGAAATGGCGTTGTGGTTATGAAACATGCCTTTTTATTATTTTTCTTGTTAGGTGAACTGAGAAAGATCAGATGAGCCAGAGGTGAGCTTGTAGCTGGGGCCGTGCTGAGGGAAGTTCACCCCAGTCTGTCTTCCTTCTGTCCGCCCCCATCCGTCCGTCCGTCCGTCCGTCCCTGCTTTCCTCCGCTCTCCCGCCCAGCCTTCCCTCCCTCCCTCCGACACGCACCGCACCTCCTTGGTCGGGCACCATCCAGGTGCTGGGGGGCCAGAGAGGGTCAGGGCCGCCGTGGGCAGCAGGAACTTGGAGTGAAGATCAAGGTTGAAAGGGGGTCAGGGCCCAGCAGGGGCCTGGTGGGGACCACTCTGTGCCAAGTGCCCCCAGGGTGACTCTTCTCCCCTGACTCTCCGGAGGAAGGCCCCCTGTGCAGGGACCTGTGCCTCAGGGATGTGAACCCGAGGGTGTAGCTAATGTCCTGGCAAGGACGGCCAAGTGGCCACCACGGGCCCCGCTGTGACGGCTTTCCGTACTTCCTCCGGTTTAAGCTGATGTGTGTTCAAACCGGAGGCGACCCTTCTTCCCCAGCCTGAAGACGCCCTGACCCTTGGGCCCTCAGAGTTCCCAGCCCCCACCCAGGTCCCAGGGGACCCCTCAGCCTGTTGTCCCCCTTGGAGCCACTCCCTGCCGGGCTGTTCGTAAGGTTCCGACAAGAACCAGAGCCTCCCCTGCAAACCTCGGATCCCAGATACGGGCCCTCTGCCCTCCTGCCCCTCGTCACCACACCAGCCGTGGTGCGGACACACGCGGAGCAGGTCATTCCAAATCGGCTCGGTCCTTCCTGTCTGAGCACGATACTAACACCCAGGTTTGTTCGGTGCACGGAGTGTGCCCATGCATCGGGCCCCCGGCAGCGCCTAACCGTCTCCAGTGTCCCAGGAGAGCGGGGGGCGCACACCCTCAGGGGCCTGCGTGGCGTCGGCATCTCCACCATCAGCCGTGCTGGCTACACGGCTTGTCCCACCTCCTCGCGGTCCACGGCTCAGCACCCCCTGGGCCTGTTTGCCCCACAATGTACGGCACTAGCTTGCCGCCACGCTGTGGACTGGAATGCTCTCTCCTGCCTGGCACCAGCCACCCTTCTAGCTCCTGTCCGGCAGCTCATGGGCTGCGGTCCCATTTGTCCCCAAGGCTGCCTCCCTGCTTGCTTCATTATGGCTCCAGCCACCACCGCCAGTCTGCAAACTCGGGCTCCCCTGCCCTGCCACCTCCCACACCCACCCCCAGGGTCCCCAGCACCCGATGGGTGCCCGGGGAATGTGGCTGGAAGAGATGCACATGTCCTGTCTCCCTTAGCTTCCAACATGAGCGTGCAATGGACTGAGCAGCCCTGAGAGGACACGGGGGGACCCAGATGCCATCACCGTGGACAAAGACCATCGAACAGGCCACATGTCGCGGGACCCCAGCGCAGCGGCCTTCCGGAGAAAGCACAGTCCCGGAGACAGCAGAAGACCAGCGCTTGCCCGGGGCTGGGGAGGAACGGGTGGGGTGCGGGAGTCCGGGGGCAGCGGGAACGCCCTGTGTGACGCTCCAACGGCTCCTGTCACGCGTTTGTCCGACCACGGAAAATGCACCATCAGGAGTGACTCTAATACAACCCACAGCTTCAGTTCATAACCACCCATCGGCGCGGCCTCGTCGGCGGTGACGTCCCCCATCAACGCAAGGTGCGGGTGGTGGGGGAACCGTGTGTGTCGGGGGCGGGAACTCCCTGCACTTCCTGCTCTATTTCCCATGAACCCAAGACTGCCTTAAAAAAGGTCTATTAAAAAATGGATATTCACTATCCGTTAGACATTCCTTCTCCAGAGAAAACACACAGCCTCTGAAATGTTAAAAATCCCATTTGAAAGCAAAACATTGAAACCTCTCTCGTGCCATTTCATTTACGGCAGGAGCATAAAACCTGCTTCTCCCTCGGGCTTTCTTCCTCATGAATCGAGCGCCACGCTCGAACCATCACTCACTTCATCTCTCTGAGGACCTTCTTCCCGTCCAAGAAACATCAGCCGAGGCGGCGACAGACGGGTGCCCTCGTCTGAGTGGCCCGTGTCTTCCAGCACACCCCCAAGCCCCACTACTGCCCCGGAGGCTCTCGGCGACCGTTGTTAACATCTACGGTGCGGCGTGGGACCCGGGGGGCACCGCGGGGAGGGGTGGTGTCCCCGTGACTGCAGCCGTGTGCGTGCGCGGCCCCCACGGGGGGACCAGGGGTGTGAGACGAGTCTGGGACCCAGTCTGGGACCCGACGCGTTCTCTAGGTTCTGGTTCTATTTAACTGTCCTTTGTTGGAGGAAAAGAAAGGCCAGGGCACTGCAGACGCAGAAGCGGGGAGCGGGGGAAGATGCGGGACGCGGGGGGCTGTCTGTGCGCGGATCCCTCCCGCAGCGGCAGTCAAGACCGCCGTCGGGGCTCCTCATTCCTCAGCCACACAGACGCCCATCAGGACAGAGCGCGGAGACTCTGAGCTGGGTGCTGTCTCCAAAGACCCGCCCTCCCACCCCCGCAGGGGGCGAGCAGGACCTGACTGAGGCGCGTTCAGCCAGGCGGGGGGCGCGACAGGCAGCCCCAGAGGACGCCGTCCTTCATGGCCTAGACTGCTGGTCATTCCCACTCTAGAAAGGAGGGCTGGGCGGGGGGCCGTGCTTTCCAGCGAGGGTCAGGAGGCCAGGGAACGGGCTCCGCCCAGGGTCACCGGAGGGAGGGCGGGCCATTCGGTGCAAACCTCCACGTGCGGGGATGTGGGAGTCATCCTGACGGCCACAGATGTTGGGCTGGGCTCTAGGATATGGGGGTCCCTGAGTCCTGGGGGGGGTCCCTGTCTGTTACCTTGCCTCTCACCCAAGGTTCTGGGAGTCCACCCGATTCTCTGGAGAAATAGGGGTGATTTTTTGACTATCAAGAAGAGAAGCGTATGTTTTGATTGAATATCTGAAACTAACATTTCATGAACCATGACGAACGAACATTTTTTGAATTTTCTTTCTTTCACTCATTCAATCTTGACCCGCTTGTCCACTTGGGTGTCCTGCCAGGCCCCGGGAGTCCAGTCCCTGACTGAATCCTGGCGAACCCCGTGACTCTCATCTAGAATAGGCTGAAGAAACAGGTTCACTGCCCCCCCCCCGAGGTTCCCGGCCAGCCAGTGGCAGAGCTGGGGTGGATGGAGGCTCCTGGCTCTGCTCCTTCCTAAGCGCCAGGCCTGTGCGACCAGGAGCACCCCCTTCCCTCTATTGCGGAGGTGACCGTGGTCATCCCTGAGTGAAGGGCCGGGCGGAGGAAGGGCTGGCTGGTTTCCCAGGGTTCGGGTGTTCTCTCCTTCTCCCACCGTCTCGCTACGACGAGCTTCGCGCGTGAAACCACACACAGGTGTCCGTTCACACACAGACGACGGACGGCTTGCCCCGCCACCCACAGTGGATGGCTCGCCCCCCACGATGGACGGCTCAGCACACACGTGACGGACTGCTTGCCTCCGGTGACGGACCGCCCGCCCCCCCGCGACCCTCCGCAACGGATGGCTCGCTCCCCACGTTGGACGGCTCACCCCAACAATGGACGGCTTGCACCCGCCTGTGATGGACGCCGTCCACATGACGGACGGCTTGCCCCGATGATGGACGGCTCGGCTCGTGGCCGCCCCCCCGACAATGGATGGTTTGCCTCATCTCCCCCCAGTGATGGACGGCTTGCCCCCCTCAAGGCTGGACGGCTCGCTCCGACGCTGGGAGTGAGTGGCCGGGCCCCACGCACGCCTGTGGCTGAGGGAATGAGGCAGGTCTCTTGTCACATGGCGAACGCCGCACACGGGAGGGGCGCTGGAGCTGACAGCCAGGGCTCAGGGGAGCCGGCTCTGGGGTGCCCTTCACAGCCCAGGAAATAGGACCGGCTATTTTTAGAACCTCCAGGCTCCCTCTCATCAGCCTCTTCTGTCAGGACGCAGCTAATGAAATCATTTGTAATTACGGCCCAGGTAGCGACGGCTCCTTCCTGTCCCTGGAGGCCGCCCCCCTGCAACTCCTCCCCCACACCGTGTTTCTGTGCAGGACTGGGGGAGCAGCTCCCGCGGGTCTCCAGACCCACTTATGAGTTTACTCTGTTTCGCCAAAAGGACAGTTTGGGGCTACTCTTCGGAAGCTTCCCTGCTCTGGCTGCGCCACCCATTCAGTTTCCTCTCACAGGTCCCACCGCGCTGTCCCGGATACCAGGGAAGGACGTGGTATTTGGGGTGCTGGGAAGGTTTGGGACGGTGCCCCCGCTGAGCTGTCAGCTGGGGCTGGAACGCAGAGGGGGTCCTGGCTCTGAGTGCGGGACCCGCCTCCGGCCGCGCTCCTCCCCGCCATGGACCCTGTGGGCTCAGCGTCCGGCAGATGAAGGAGCAGATCCATGGGAGGTATCTGTCCGTCTGCTGGGTCTATCTGTCTGCTGTGTCCGTCCATGTGCTGTCTGGCCTAGCTTGCCCCCCCCATGTTGCCACCTTGGGGAACCTGTTTCCAAAATGGGGAGACAAGGTGAGCAGAGCCTACGCCCTGTTGTCATGCTGCGGCCGTTTCAGTTGCGGGGGACAGAGAAAGGGGATGTCCTGGGACGGCCTCGGGGCTTCCGGAGCTCCGGAGAGGCAGAAGGCAGACAGGGTGGAGAAGGGCAGGGGCGGTCAGGAAGGCAGACTCCGGGCTCTGAGCAAAGGGACCGGGGCAGGGGGCACACGCATGCATGTGCACATGGGAGTGCGTTGGCATGTGCACGCACGTGCTCTCCGCCAGCCCCCGGCGCCTGCCGCTGGGTGTCTGCAGGGGCAGATGGTACAGACGGGAACACAGCTCCCACCTCTCACCTGCACCCCAGAGGTGCTGGAGAACATCTTCTGGGCCTAACCGTGTCAGTTACAAACATGCACATGAACAAAACAAGCTTTACCCTTTGCCCTGGGCTGCAGATGGACATATGAGGAGGGGCAGTTAGAGGTTCGAGCCTCAAAGCGGAACCCTCCAGGTCCAAGCCCCAGGTGGACAACGTGGACCGCAAACAGCCCCTGCAGTGTGGGGTGAGCCCACCTGCTGCTGTGATGGAGGCGCTGGACGTCTGGGCCAGGGCTGACGTCAGGCTGCAGGGGGACAGGCCCCGCTGGATTTTGTGGGAGGGCGTGGGCATCCCGGGACCCAGAAGCCCAAGGACTTCTTCTCAGGGCTCTGAGCTCGCAAATGCCGAAGTCCTCAGGGTTCTGGGAGGAGTCTTGACCAGAGTCTAGGCAGGACGCGAGGGTCTGAGCTCTGTGGTTGCAACAGTGGTGGCCTCCAGCCCGCAGTGGGGCGGCTATGGTACAGACCTGGGCCACCAGTGCCCACATGCCAGGGTGCACACACTTCTCACGCTGGGACAGGGACGCTCTCCATAGGCGTGGTGACGGCTCGACACAGCGCGGCGTCGGGATGGTCAGACCTCCACGCCCGCCCTCCCGGCGCTGGTGGCCCCACGCGCCCAGCACTTCCCCAGCTTCGGTTTGCTGGAGCGGAACGTAAACACGACCCTGAACTTGACCACCCTGCTCGCTCTATAAATACACCCAGGCCAGCTGCCAGCCATTTTTCTAACGTAAATAAAAAGGACTAGGGAAAGGCAAACACATGTCTCCCTTCTCTGAATCATGCCAACAGCCTGGGCCTCCATCCCTGGGTCTCACGTAATCAGACTTGGGGCTCACATTGGCTTTGGGATATCTAGGGACCCCCTCCCTTGAGATGAGCAGACCTCTCGATGGGGGGGTAGCAGCATAAACCAAGCGTGGAAGTGTCTGGTGTCTGTCCGCAAGGCCCCGCTCTCCACGGGGTGAGCCGGCCTTCGGCAAAGTGCAGATGCGCAGCAAGGGAGCGAGCCGAGGTGGTGCAGCGGACGCGCAGATACATTTAAAACAGCCGCCTGCTGGGGACTTGGTGGCGCAGGGTCCTAGGAGTGCCCCAGGAGAGGCCTGAAGAGGGATCCCCATGGAGAAGGAGCCTGGACGGAGGGCAGGGCCAGTCCGACCTCACTAGGATGTCCGTGGACAAGGAGGACAGTCCCCTGGAGGCCCAGGGTCCACCGTGCCCTGGGCCCATCTGGGGCTCCGCAAGGCTGTGGGAGCGTCATGGGGCACCGTGAAGAGGCTCTTCAGAAAAAATGGGGCCGGGGATGGTGCCTGTGAGCTCCTTCCCGACGGGCCTCTGACTACACGGCGGGCTCTGTGAGCGACGGGGCTTGGGGACATGTTTGTTGGACTCAGCACTAGACACGCGTCCATGAGGGTAACGGAAAGAAAACACATGATTCCTCTTTTTAATGGTCTTTGGGCAACATTCTCTTCCCAGGCCGCCCCCGGGAAGCAAAGGCCTCGAGCATCTGTGGGGTGGGTCCTGATCCCAGTCTTCTTTCTAAAGAGCTAGAAGGACGTGGTCATTCTTTAATTTATTTATTTTTTAAATTTTCTTTAATGTGACCTCTGCCCTCCTTGTGGGGCTGGAACTCACGACCCTGAGATCAAGAATCACGTGTTCTACTGACTGAGCCTGCCAGGTGCCCCGACCACACATTCTGAGTGCATCACGTCGTTGTCGAAGAAATGTCCAACAAACACGGGTCCAAGCTGGGGGCCGGGGCAAGGACACGGCTTTCTGTCTGTGTCCCTCTGGGACATGGTGTCACTCTGTGTCCCTCTGGAACAGTGACAGCGGTGGAGGGCCTGGGAAGTCCTGCAAGGTCCAGGAGACCCGCATAGCTTACGCGGAGCATTGGTAATTCCCGGGGTATCAGTCAGCATGAGGCTCAGCTAGGCAGAAGTAACAAACAGCCCCCAAGCCACGTGACATGTGGCCGTGGGCCAGCTGGGGGGCTCTGCCCAGGGATTCCTCACTGGCTGTTTGTCCCCTCCTGGGAGGAACGAGTCTGCCTCAGCTCCCGTCACACCGGCCAAAGCAAATCCCGTGGTCAGCCTCAGGCCAAGGTCGTGAGGACCCTGCCATGGGTCCCAAGGACAGAAGAGGGAGTCCGTGTCACTAGCAGTTAACGTGGACACAGCAAGGTTCCCAGCAGCTGCTAGTGGGACCATCAGCGCCACTGGGTATTCCCACCACAATGTGCAGAGACATTGTTACTCTCCCGAACTACGATGTCTTCCCCACAGTACATACAACGGATCTCAGAGACTCACGCCCAGAGCAAGTCCTGCATTGGAAGCAGCCACTTCAGCGGCCGCCTGCGACACCGCCTGCCGTTTCCCCGGAGCCGGGTGCGCACGCCTGCACGTGGCCTTGCAAGGCTCTCCGGGTGTGTCTGCTGTGTTCCTCCCCCCACAGTCAGTGTAGGGTTCCCGAAGGCACGGGCTGTGCTGTGTCAGCTTCATCCTCAAGCAGAAGAGGGACCCACACTGTCCCACGCCCCGTTTCTCTGCCGTGAATCCCCACCCCCCGGGGCACAGAGTCTCGCATGGGGCTGGGGCCGCAGAATTGTGTCTCTGCAGATTCCTGCCCGTCTCCGCTACACTCTGGTGATTCTGCTCGGGCAGGAAAAGAGCCAGTTAATGAAGCCGTTTTGGAGGCAACAGATTCTGGCCTCACAGGGTCCCTGACCCGATCGATCCCCAGACCTCGCCGACGTCCCCTTACAGAGAAACGCAGCAACTGCTGACCTGCCCCCAAAGGATGCCCCGTGGGAAGCATCACGCAAATGAAGTGTTTATCCCAAGGTAGTTACCCCTTATACAAGTCCGACACGAAATCTCGATAAAGAATTGTTGTTTTAACACAGCAGTGAAGAAGCTCCACCAGATGCATAAAAATTATACGACATTTTACTCCTGAGTGTAAATTAAAATTTGCAGAAAGGTCAACGGAGCAGGAGTAATTTTTTTTTTCAGACGACTTAGACATGAGCGCCGAGGAGGCTGGAGGCAGGGGGAGAACGCTGGCGTCACCCACGGCCACTCGAGCTTTCGCGCTGGGGCCGGCTGGCCTGCCCGCCCGGCCAACCTCACCGGCCCCACCTCGGTCTGTGCCCAGCGAGCCCTGTTCCTGCTGAGTGTGCGTTCTGAGACAGTGAAGGAAGGTTCCTGGACTTTCCCTAGAAAGAAGACACACCTGGCAGAGAAGGCAGCCTTCGGACCCGACTCTCTGGCTGCTGAGAGAAGAGATTTGGGCAGGAGGCCCCAGTCCGCCTTGCTGGGTCCCTACTATGTGATCAGCTCCTACTGTGTGCACCGAGGTATAAAGCATGCACTCTGTCGCCTTGCCAAGAGCTAAGGCCCGGGAGCCAGCGGGGAAGCTGTGTGGCCCTGGTGAGCCTGCAAACGTCTCTGCGCATCTTATGTGACCCAGCACAATCACCCCAACCACATGACCTGAGCCCATGGCCCAGAGTCTGATTTCTGGACTCGCTGCCCAGAGGGAGTTGCCGAGCTAATGATTGAAGGGCGTTTGCCGGAATGATGTGAGATGTGGTGGGAGAAGCCCCGCACGAAGCCTGGCATTCGGAGGCCGCGGGCACGGGCAGGAGCTCGAGCGGGAGCTCGCCTGGAGGGCTTGCCTGGAGGCGGCGGAAAGCGGGAGGAATGGGGCCTCTTCCCACCTCCGGGGACGCCCGGCTGGAGGGAGAACCACACACGGAGGTTCGCAATAACAAGATGCCGAGGGGCCACGGGGGCATTCGAACTCTGGGAGTGAGGGGAGCCAGGGCTTACCACCTTCCCTCCGAGGAACAAAAGCAAGGAGCTTCCCCACCAGCCCCGTCTTTATCTCAACCTTCGGGGCTGCAAAGTGTAACTTAATTTAAAAAACAATAATGAGTGAAACACCAGCTCACAGGAATGATCCATTCTTCAGAAGGAAAGAACAGAGGTGGCCTCGGAAAGCCCCGGCCCCTCTCGTGGACAGCACTAGCGCCGCGTTCGCACGCACTTCGGGGACGAGGACGCTGCTCCTCGCACCTGCCCGGCGTCCGGCTCCGGGGGACGAGAGCGGGCGGCTCTTCATGCCGCTCTGTGTGCATTCTGCATTCGTAACTCGCGGGGCTTTGTGATTTAAAGCAGCAATTACACAGAGAAACAAGATAAAGACGGGAGAAATGATCTCTCTGGGTCGGGAGGGAAGGCGGCGAGGGGAGGTCAATGCTTTGGTGAATATTTCCAGTTATGTCACGCAACCATTCTGCAATATCCCTGATGCTTCTGCACATTACATGCTCTTCCGGGGGAAAAACAGCTTGTGTTGTCGAGAGCAGGAATAAAACCCGACAGGCCTCCACGGTGGGCCTGTATTGGAGGACCCTGTCGCCGGGTCCCTGGCGTGGAGCACTCCTGTGCGCCCGGGCCCTACACAGCCGGCTGTGTCTTTCCCTGCGCTTGTAACGATCAAAAACTGCCAAGACTTAAAAAAAAAATCCCTCTGATTAGAACCCCTCGAAGCCCACGATATCATGTACTACTTTCAAATGCAAAGCCATTGGGCTGCAGGGAACCTTAAGAAGTTGGACGCGGTTTGGTCACCTGCTTCTGCCAGTGACCCTGTCAGCCCCCGCGCAGCGGCGAGGGCCATACCAGGTTCCACGGACTTAAGGCCACTTGTGGCTGCTGAGTGCCGTGTTTTTTGTTTTTAAGTTTTTTTTCTTTCTTTCTTAATTTAATTGACACAGAGAAAGAGAGAGAGAGAGCCCAAGTAGGCAGAGGGAAAGGGAAAAGCAGACTCACTGCCAAGCAGGAAGCCCCAGGCGGGGCTCGATCTCAGGACCCCGGGATCATGACCTGAGCTGAAGGCAGACATTTCACTGACTAAGCCCCCAGGCGCCCCTCAAGTGCCGTGTTTACATGATTCAGGGTGTCCAGGGGCCCTGCGAGTCCCCTGGGCGCTGTCATTTCCTACGAACCACAGTGCTGGGAATGGTGGCGTCCAAAGCGAGGAGGCAACTCTGTCTTCGACCTAACCCAGTGAATCACGACGTATGAGAGCCAGCTGCTTCTAGAAGCCCCAGCGTTCCCGAGCCAATGATCTCCGAGGCCAGAGCACGGGTCGGCAAGCAGGGGCAGTGGGAGGGGCGGGCGGGTGGACAGGCTTCCCCAGGACCACCCGGTGACCCGGGCCGCTGAGGGAACGGTGCTCGGCACCTGCACTTTTTGCATGAATGTGAATGTTCTTCTAGGGTCCCCGGGCATCTGGCCATGTCCAGGGCCGGCAGCATGATGCCGTTTCTGCTGGGAGTGCCGGGGGTGGGGTGTCCTCCTCCACAGACCAGGATCTGGGTGAGGCAGCCCGGGCACCGCTCCCGGCAGGGGGTTTGGCGGGGGCGGACATCCTCCTCTTGCTACACCTGGGTGTGACCCGGAATGTGTCCTCTAGCACCCCGAGGGGCCCTGTTTGTGGTCCCGCCGTGTAGGAAAGAACAAGGACAAGGGTGTGGCTCGGCCTCAGGGACAGGGACTCTCCAAGGATCTGGGGAAGGGGAGCTTGGTGCCTCCCCAGGAGCCTGGCGGCCTCTGGCAGCATCGGCCCTTCTCCCTTGTGGCCGCAGAGAAGGCAGCGGGACCCAGTGATTCTGCACCGGCCCTCTGCTCGGGGCCGGACCGCCTTCCTGCTCTGTGGCCCGTCCGTGGCCCCAGCTCAGCAAAACCTGCAAAAGTCCAGGGGCAGCGAGGCAGGCCTCTGCTGAGCACATTTAAAAGCCTCATTTTTGTGGGCGGGTGCGTACTTTGTGCATTTGGCCAGATAGCGTGAAGACTGGGCTCCTCTGAAATGTCAGGGTGAGAAAACGGGTCCAGGGCAGGCTTTGAGGCAAACAACTCTGTTCAACCGACCCTGGCGGCATGGAAGCTTCTAGAGCCTCTCTTGGCCTTAATTGCTCAGTCTCAAAGCCCGGAACGTCCCTGGGGAGCCGAGGACGGCTCAGCTATTTGTTTCCATTAGTTCATTAACATTAAAAAAATACGACTTCTTGCCCATTCAAGATCTCTGGCCACTGCCGGGAGGCTCACTGTTGGAGGCTGGGGGACAGGTGTCTGGGGCCCTGGCGTCCAGCACGGGCGGGGCACGAGGAGCCCTGCTGTGTCTGGGGCCACCTCCTCGTTCATGTTGGGCCTCATCCTCCCCACCGATTGCTGCCCCTCCCCCGCCCAGACCCTGCGGTGGGCTTAGGGGCCGTCCCTCGGAGGGACCCCCCAGCAGGGCCAGACATGCACTAGGAGGACTGTTTTCTGCACAAGCAGGTCCCGACACGGGATTGAGTGACAAGGGGTGCAGGAAGGGGGCTGAAAAGTAGGGGTGGGGTAGCCCTGCAATGTGAGACGAGGCCAGACGCCCCACACACTGCCTGGTCCCCCCCGTAGCTTGGCTTTAGCCTCATTTTGGACCTCTGACCTCAGAACCGTAAGGTCATGCATTTCCGCTCTTTTAAGCCATGAGGCATGTGTCTGCATTACAGCAGGCCCAGGAAGCCTCCCCCTGGCAAGCACCCTCTGGGGGGCTGGGCCTGCCGTCCGGGCCCGCCGAGCCCCAGAGCCCAGCTCAGAGCCCAGCAAGTAGGTGGCTCACTGCGTGTGTTTGTTGAGCAAGTGAATGAGCGTGCGCCTGGGGGCTCACCGCGTTGGCCGTGCCAAGCACACATCTGTTGGATGCACGAGGCTTTCTGCCTGCCCTGGCTCCTCCTGGCCCCCGCCCAGCCTCACCAGGGCCCGCCAGCCCTTCTGCAGGCTGTCACCTTAGGAGCCGGGGAGCCCCAGAGGCCGGGGCTGTGCAGCTCACTTGGCGATGTCCCTGCTCATGGACTTGCTTTAATTACACCGTGCAAAAGTACACTTGAAGCTTGCCAGGAGGGGGTTCCGCCACAGGACAGCTGACTCAGATGCAGCATGAGGACGCAGGGCCTGTCCTGGCTGCGGATTTACCATGCTTCGGTTCCTCCTCCAGAACCTTCCATCCTGGATAAATGCCCTGGAGGACCGGGTGCCCCGGGAGCTCACCAGCTGAGGCTTCTCCAGAATGCTGGGGCTTGGAGCAGTGGACTAACTTGTCCGAGGACGCACAGCCAGCTGGCAGTAGAGGTTTCTGGCTACCAATTTTTCTGGAAAGTTCTCTGTCTTGGTTACCATTTAATCTGGGCTGCGGGAAACCGCAGAGGGGAGCGGAGCCGGCTGAGCAGCTCTGAGGGCCGCTGGAGACCCGGCCGGCCCTGCCTTCTGGACTCGGCGCCCCCCAGCCCTCCCAGGCAGCCTGCAGACAGGTGAGACCCACCCCCCGTCGGCTACTGTCTCAAAGTTCTAAACTCGCGGCTGGTGGCAAACTTGCCACTAAATCCACAGATGGTCCTGCCCGATTCTGTTAATGAAAATCTCTCACGCGGCTACCAAAACAGACGTGATCATCTGTTTTCCAACATTCTGAAACAGATCTGCAGAGGTGTAAGGTGCTACACAAATGAGAATGATGAGCTCGTGCCGTCTGCGAAGGAGGGAAAAGGGAAGCAACTTCCTGCCTGCGGCGTGCGCTGCTCCCGGCTCGGGGACACAGAGGGCTGCCTCGCGGTCTGGAGGAGTGCGGCCAAGGACGTGGCGACCCGTGGCGCTCCTGTGCTCTCCTCTACCCAAGAAAGACACAGCAGCTCTGCCACCTTCTAGGAGAGGCCCTGCGGGCTGGCTGGTGTCACACAGGTGCTCACACGCTCCTGGAGGGAGAGCAGCTGTGCTCTGGGTGCGCGGCTTGGGCAGCTGGCCCTTGGTCAGTGCAAGGGTCGGGGGAGGTGGCGACCCGTGCCTGGGATTCCCTGTGAGCGCCACTCGCTCTCTGTACCCTGACCACTGGGCAGGTGCGGTCCTGGGAGTGGTGCTGGCCTAGGCCTGCCTGCCCTGTTGTGGAGCCTATGTTCAGAGGGAGAGGGAAGGTGCTGAGGCAGGGACCCCTCTGGCTGTCCAGTCCATCTGCAGAAAGACCAACAGTTTGCTTTTCAATCAAATCTCCATCACGCACTGACGCTTTTGTAAAATACAACAAAAATGAGTGACCAGGAAACGACAGCAGGCGAGGCATTGCTGCAAGTTTCCAAAAGCTCATGCTCGATTTCTGTGCGTGTCTGGCCCTGACTGGTGCCAAGCAGCCCAGTCCGGGGTCCAACTGCGATCCCACTCTGCGAAGCGCCCACAGCGAAGGTGGCATGCCCCACGTGAGGCCTGGGAGAACAAAGCCATGCAGCCAGGGGCAAGAACAAGGGGCCCTTGGCCAGGAGATCCTGGGGGGCTTCCTGAAGGAGGCAAGATTTCAACGAGACCTGAAGGATGGGAAGGGGCAGTTTGCAAACACCCAGGGCATTAGCTGCAGGCAGAGGAGTGTCTTGGAAGGCTGTGCAAAGCCAGAGTGGGAGCTAGGACCAGGGTACCCAGGCAAGGAGCCGGGGGGCTGTGGGTGCCCAGGGCGTCAGGTAGGGACAGACAGGCCCCCTGATTGCGGAAGGGCTCTGGGCACTGCTGTCAGCCTGGTGGGGGATGATGGCGGCGACAGCCCGGGGGGAGCACAGGAAACAGGGTAGTATCATTTCAACTTGCTGAGGAGGCCAGTGGACTGAGCTTCTGCTGGACTGGGAGTGGGGAGGCTGGATGGGTAGGGGACATCCGGGTCAGCTGGGTGTTTGGCACGTCTGGTTTGGGGCAAAAGATCAGCACTCCTGAACACGGATGCAAAAATCTTCAACAAAATATTAGCAAATAAAATCCAGCAATGTATGAAAAATGTATGCACAATTACTAAGTGGGATTATCCCATGTGTGCACGGCTGGTTCAACATCTGAGAATCGATGGCATAGCCCGCTGCATCAACAGACTGAAAAGGAAAATCACAGGGTCACCGTCAACACACGCAGAGAGAGCATTTGACAAAACCCAGCACCTGCTCATGATAAAAACTCTCCGTAGACTGGGAATAGGGGTCACATTCTCAACTGATCAAGACAGTCCACAGAAACCCTACAGCTAACATCACACTTCATGGTGAGAAACTCGAAACTTCCTAACTAAGATAAGGAACTAGGCAGGAAGGTCCCCTCACACCAGTGCTTCTCAACGACACACGTCAAGTCCTTGCTAATGCGCTAAGGCAAGAAAACGAAGCAAAAGATATGCTGTTTGGGAAGAAGAAGTAAGACTGTCTTTGCAAACCTGGGACAAGGGATTACAGCAAAGTTATAGGACATAAGATTCATACATGAGAGCTTATTGCTTTCCTATACACCAGGAAGGGACGAGAAAAGCGTGAAATTAAGAACGATACCATTCCCTTAGGCACCCTCCAAAACGAAACACTTGAAGCATAGATCTAACAAAAGGTACATAAAATCTGTATGAGAAAAACTCCAAAGCGCTGATGCATTAAACCACAGAAGAACAGAATAGATGGACGGATAGTCCATGTTCATGGATAGAAGGACTCGTTATTGTCAAGATGTCAGCTCTTTCAAACAAGTTTCACCACAGTCCCAATAAGAGCCCCAGGAAGCTCTTCTGTGTATATGCACAACCTGATATAACGTTTACAGGGAGGGGTGCCTGGGTGGCTCAGTGGGTTAAGCCTCTGGCTCCAGCTCAGGTCATGATCTCAGGGTCCTGGGATCGAGCTCTGCATCAGGCTCTCTGGTCAGCGGGGAGCCTGCTCTCCCCCCACGACTCGCCTGCCTCTCTGCCTACTTGTGATCTCTCTCTCTCTGTCAAATAAATAAATAAAATCTTAAAAAAAAAGTCTACATGAAGAGGAGGTCAAACAGCTAGCACAGCCACCACGGTAATGGAGAAGAACCAAGCTGGAGGACTGACTACCTGACTTCAAACTTGCTAGAAAGCTACAGTGATCCACGCAGAGTGGGACAGACTCCCTGGGCAGTGCCCGGGGCAAACTCCACTGTCCACTCCCCAGTTCAGGCCCCTCATCCAGAGCCGGGTCCCTTCACAAAGCCGGCTTCTGGGCTGGAACCCTGACCGGGCATCTTCCTGCATAATGTCAGGGGTCACCACAGTGAGACTAAACACAGCAAACGTCCTGGAGCCGAGCTCAGGGCATGCACAGGGCCTTCTGACATGGGGGTGAGGTGTTGGGGTGGGGGCACCAAGGGGCATGGGTAGGAGGACCCCCAGTGGAGACATGACAGCAAAAGAGTGTCTCCTCCTGAGCAGCCCCAAGACCGTGCTGGTGGCACATCCATGGTTGCTCCGTCCTGACTGCACTGACCCGCCATGGATGGTGACCAACCCCAGGACGGCGGCCAGTCCTTGTGGGCTCTCCACCCACACTGAATAGGGCTGCCCTGTGTAGCCACTAGACACATGGCAGAAATAAACACACGTGACTTCCGAGGCTGGGCCATGGGTCTTGCCCTCTCTCCTGGGGTCGGTCTGGGCAACAGCCACCATGCTGTGGCGACACGGAAGCAGCCCTGAAGACCGTCCACCCGGCAGGAAACCGGGGTCTCATGCCAATGGCCAGCCATGTTGGAAACAGATCCCTGAGCTGGGTCAGGCCCTTGGGACCAGCTGGGATCCACCCCGATGGGGGAACCTAAGCCGGCAGCCAAGTGAGCTGCTCTCACGGGCCGTGGAGCCGTGTGGGGCCTGTGCTCACTGTCGGAACCACCAGATTTGGGGGTGATGTGTCATTTGGGTTCTGTGGCCACATAGCACTCCCCCCAGGGGCGCGCCTGCCACGAGACGAAAGAGTTGCTGGCTGTGACAAGGTCTCGGGCTCCGAGTGGGAGAGGGTAAGAGCCCACCACTCCACCTCCCCACCAGCGAAGCTTCCTTTCTCCTCTGAGATGTGGCAAATACTCCCCTCCATCCCCTCCAGGACCTCCTCTCTTCCACCCCGGCTGCATGCCTCCTGCCTCGTCTCCCCATCCCTGCGGGCTGTGCTGTGGGGCCGGCACGGCAGGTGGGAGGGGTCCACAGAACAGTGGGATAAGGTGGCTGCATAAGACCAGGGGTCTCGTCTGAGAAAGGCAGCCTCTACCAGTAGCAACCTAGGGGACAACAAGCCCCTGACATGATCCCTTACCGTCCCAGAGCCACGGCCTCAAGAAAGCACAGCACCCTCCGGGCTTCTCCCTGGAAAGCATCTCTGCGTAAATAGTTTTCCATTCACATTTAGGGGAAATTTGGCAGAGCTGGGGGTGGGGGTGCCGTGGGCATCACGGCAAGAGCTGGTGGCCCTGGGCATGGATCTAGCCATTCGGACCCTCAGAGGAAGAAGGGGAGTGTCCCCACGGACAAGCCAGGCAGAGAAGTCCATCCATGCCAGGCAAGCTCAACCCTTTCCCCGACCTCCCCCCGTCCTGGGACCACCATGGAGGCCAGCCTCCGGAGGGACACTAGGGTCTCCTGGACCCTGGCCCCATTCCCGACTCCCACCACGCGCCTTCACAGACCACCTCCTGCCAGGCAGGTCACTGGGCACTCACCCACATCCCCAGGTTCCCAGTGTTTGGACACAAGTATAGCCACTGCCAGACTAATTTATCTGGAAGCTTACCGTGGTGGGCACACCCTTGGACTCACAGTGATACTGTTTCAGGTGTAACAATGTTTCCTGGAGGATACATGCCCTCTATCAACTACTAGTATCTTAGTGAGAGTTAGTTTTGCAGATGAATGAAATCATCACAGCCATGCGGCTGTACAGCCTACGAACGCAGCGTCCTGGACAAGGTTAGGACTTTCTGTTGTACACAACTCAAATTCACTGTTTTGCCTTCTTTCTAGCTTCCTGTGGACTCAGAATTCCAAGTTTAACTTCTGACTCTCCTGTTGAAAAGGGCTAGAGAGGGGAGGGACCGCCCCTGCTCACCTGCTTCCGAGGAGTGCCCAGCCATCAGGAGCACCCCCGGGGACGCAGCGGAAGCAGGGAGCGACGGAGGGGCGCGACGGAGGGGTACGCCGGGTGCGGCCGATTAATTCACTGCTGTGATCTCCTTGGGGCGGCTGGCTGCGCTGAAGACAGAGAGGACGTTTGCAAAAGAGAAGAGGCATTGGGGGAGGAGAGTGTGCAGAGCTCAGAGCCGTGGAGGGGAGCGGTACGCATGGGATGAGGCTGGGGCTGTCAGGGCTCGGGTCTGGAGGTGGGCGCTGCGGAGGACAGCCCAGACCGCGTCCGGGAGCCCGGCGGTGCCTGACCCACAGGAGTTTCAGATGCAGCCACACCCGTCACCGCAGAGGGAGCCAGCCATGCCCCACCCCCGTGACCTGAGATTCCTCCAGCTCTTGGGAACTGGGGGGCCCTGGGCAGCGGCTGCCCGTCTCCCCAGGCCCTCCAGCGTGCCCACAGAGTGGCAGAAGCAGGTGCCATGGGGGAAGGCCTCCGCTTCTCCAAGGGAGCTGCCTGAGAGGGAAAAGGTCTTTCCATTCTTAGCAGGGGTCAGGGAGGTGGGAGGAGAGCTGGCTGGGGGCCACGGCCATCCAGGAGCTGGAAGGCCCCAAGGGTTCCGGAGGCCAGCCTGGGGGTCTCTGGGAGTCGGGGGCTCTGACCCGCTGGCGCTGCCTTCTCCCCAGCGTTATCTGTGATCCAAGCTCACAGGCTTCAAAGCAGAGGCAGGTGACGTCCGGCGTCCCTTTCCCAGGGCCTGGCTGAGCGACCGCGGGGCAGGAGAGTCACACTCACGCAGACCATGTCTGCGGTCCGCCGTCTGTGGCTGCAGAGCTGGACGCCCAGGGCGCGGGTTCGGCCTGGGCTCTGTCCCCCTCCCGAGCAAGACGCCCGGGCTGGTGCTGCTGCCAGAGTGAGGCGGACCTGCGGGCGTGCGTGTGAAGCAGGCTCCGCAGATGCTGGCGGGAACCGGCCGCTATTTCTGGATCCCGTCGCTGTCTCCTGGGGGTGGGGGAGCGACACAGCCTGGCTCCCTCTCCGCAGGCAGGCGCTTCCCAGGGAAGGCGGACTCTCTGCCTGGACCTGGGGCCGCCGGGTCCTTGGAGCTGCGCTGCCTACCACCCTTCCAGGCGGTCACCCAGGGAGGGGGACGGCCTCCTGCAAGCCCCCAGCGCAGCAGGCCCTGCCGCTGGACCACCGCCTGCTCTGTCTGGAGGGTCCTCACCCTTCCCAGCGCCGAGCTTCGAGAACCCCAGAGGATGTCACTGACCCTTGCCTTGTGTCCCCCCCTTCACGGGGCTATCTCTTCACGACCTCTCAGCACAGGATGCTGTGAGTGACGGGAGGGGACACCGGTCTGTCCTCTTCTGATTTGTTCTCATGACCCTCTACGCGGTGCCCGGGCGCAGGGCTGCGAGAGCCGTGCACGGCCCGCATCTGGGTCAGGATGTCCTTTCTCTCTGTCAAAGGCCCGGGTTCCCGTGGCCACCGTCGTGCGGCTCCCGGGTTGGTCAGAGGCCGAGGGCCGAGGTCTCTGTCCGACGCTGAGCCTCACCGCTCACTCGCCGCCCGCCCGAAGCCTGTGTGCCGAAGCCGAGCGCTCCAGCGTGGAGAAGCTGGCCGCGCGTTTCCAAACGTCAGGGCACGGGGCGGTCTGGGGAGGTGGTCTGTCCGGCCGGTTCAACAACCAGGCCTTCGTCCTCGCAGAGCCCCTGCCGGCAGGGCCCGTCTTTCTGTCCGTCCTTCCTCTCTTGGAGTCTGCGTGTGGCTGCGCTTTGACCCCGAGAAACTGTCCCCTTTGTCCTAGCGATAGAAACGGTGTTCGTGTGTGGTACTGCAGAGAGAAGTGGATCTCTGCAACTTTTGCCAACTGTCGGGGTTTCCGGCGTGGAGCCCTGCCACCTGGGCCGGGCTTTGAGCCCCTCATGGTGCCCCTGGCCTAGGTGGAGCCCCTTCAGGGCACTCAGAGTCCCATGGCAGCCGGCCCGCCTGCCTCCTTCAAGAACAGTCTTCCCGGCTCCCTGAGACGGGTGCCCGGGCCTCCACGAGGACTGGGAGGTGGAGGTCGGCCTCCCTCCCTCCCCATCACCCCCACGTGTGGGCCGCTGTGGGCCCTGGGCTCTCTGCCCCACGGGGAGAGAGCATCTGAAAGCTCAGTGGCCAACTAGCGTGGGGGGGGTGGGGGGCGTTGGGAGCCTGGGGCCTTTAAGGGGAGGAAGCGACGCGGGTTTACGAGGAGCTCTGGGCTCTGCACATCCCATCGGGGGAAACTTGACACAATGGGGGTATTTGATTTGGCCGTTAGTGATGCAATTTTTCACTGTTGACACATGTGTGTACAGACGAGCCCAGCAAGTCCCTCACGAACGGAGCCTTCAGGCCACTCTGCAGGCTTCTGCCTAATTCAGAGCCTCGCAGAGGCGTCTGCTGTCAGAGAAGAGCAGAGGCGGGCGCGGGAGCCACTGGGGCGGACGGCCCGGCACGCAGCTGTCCTCCTGCTCCTCACGGCCTCGGCAGGCCTGCGGGGCTCGGAGCACACCCGCGAGGGTGTCGGTGTCGGAGGCTCTCTCCGGAGCGGCGGGGAAAGGACTCGGCCATGAATGGCCGTGGGCCACGGGCACCCAGACTGGTGGAGACGGGGTCGGGGATGTCTCTGAGGGTCCTGCCATGCCCCAGTGGCCGCCCCAGGACCGCACGTAAACCCAAATGCCGAAGCTGGAGGTTCAGGACTGAACGTTCCAAGTGTGGGGTGGGAGGGGCCTGGTCCACGAGCAAGCTGTCCCCCAGCACGTCCCCCGCTGGCCTCCTCGGGGCAGGGGCGACTAACACTCTGCTCCTTTCTGATAACTCGTCCCAGCGGCCCCCGAGCGGACACGCAGGGAGCCCCGCGCGGCGCTTCACAGACTGGGAGCGGACGCTTCCCCGTGAGGCCGCGTCTCAGAGCTGGCCAGCAGGTGTGGCCGCGGGGAGCAGGCCGGCTGCTTCAGGCAGGCCCACGTGGCCCCGAGGAGGGGCGGCACCTTCGGGTGGCTGAGGTGTGGCCAAGGCAACGGGGAGGAGGCAGGAGCCCCGGGCGCGTGAGGGGGCCTGGGAGACCCCCGCGCTCGTCTGGCCTGGCCGTTCACTCATCTTGGGGCATTCTGGGCCCGTCCGTCTCAGGGCTCACCCGCGGAGGCTCCCAGTCTGATCCGACTTTGCAGCTGGGGGCGATCCTGACCTCCGGGGACCTTTGGCAGCATCTGGAGACGTCTCAGGGTCACAAGGTTGGAGAAGAGCTGCTCACAGCATTTGGGGGAGAGGCCGGGACCCTGCTGACCGTCCTTCAAAGCCTCGAACAACCGACAGGTCCACGGCGGGGACGTCCTGAGACTCAGGACCACAGTCTAGGCGACAGATACCAGGTATTGGGAAATCCCACGTTCATAGAAACCCACATGTTCAGCTTGTTGGGAAAATTCAAAAGATCTGGGGACAGGCAGCCCTCTTCATAGCCGTGAGACCGATCATCCCTCCGTGGATGGCCGTGCCCGTTGCCCCTCCTGCCTGCCTCCGGGCTGACCTCACTGCCCTGAACCCGAGGCTGCTGGACGCCACCTGTCCCCGGCCGGGTGTTCAGGTGGCTGTGCCTGGGAGCAGGTGGCGGTCCTCTCATGAGGACGCACGAGCTGGGCATCCAAGAAAGTTGGCGGTGCTCTGGAAACAAAGCAGACAGGCGTCCCGTGCTGCTGGCAGGCTCCGGGTCCCTTCATACCAAACCCCGCCAGGAATAAGGGACCTTGCCCCCATGGGGTCCCCGTCTTTTCTCCAACTGGGTTTGGATCTCATGGAGATTCCCATTGGAAAAAAGACGGGGACCCCATGGGGTTGATATCCCTCCTGGCGCCCGTTGAGACCGGGCACCAAAGCGGCCACACAGGGAGAACCAGAGGCTCCAGGACACACTTAAAATGCTTCTGACCCCATGGAAATTAATTTCAGCCACTGACTCCTGATCCCAGCTGGTTCATTTTCTTGCTGGTTTTGCAACAGACCTGGAGGACTGGCCCTCACCCCAGCCTGGCCAACCAAGGGGTGTTTTTCTCTGCACCAGTGCCTGCGACCAGGCTCCCCGGAGCTCCCAGGGGTGGCTGCCTGCCCGGCTGCCGGCAGAGGCAAGGACTCTGTCCTGTCTCCATCGCACACGCCCTACCCCGCCCTGCTCCTGCCTTTCAACCTTTTCCTTTTATTGGTAAAGTTTAATTGGGAGTTCTGAAAGGTCACAATTAATATTTCCAAATGAAAAATACAAAGTGAAGAGCTCTGAGTAAACACTGTTGAAGTCCAGAGCCCGTCCAGGGTGCTTTAGACTAAAACAAAAAGGACAAGATCAGGGGGAAGGTGGCCAACCAGGTCCCAGGCTGGCGGGAGTGGGGAGTGTCCCCCGCACCCAGAGGAGCCCTATGCAGGGTCCAGAGGGGACACACCTGCCCTCTCCAGGGGGGCCAGATGGCTGCATGCATGAGCCCTCTGGGCTCTTGGCCGGTTTCCGGAGGCAAGGGGTAGCGTGGGGAGGGGACCCACAGAGAGGACGCAGGGGCTTTGATTCCCATGCCCTAACCTCACTCCTTCCCCACCAGTTCCTGGGTGTGGACAGATGACACCTTTTCAGGACCCAGGCTGGTATTTTGCAAGGCCAGCGCCCTCCCGCCACCCCCAGCCCCCCTTATGGGACTCCCCACCCCCGCGCCTCCGCGGGTGCTCAGACAGAAACCGCCTCCATGCCCGTGGCGATCGCGTTCCAACACTGCCGCCGCCTCCCATGGGGCCGATGCACTTGTGTTTGCGGGCTCCTCCACCCACGAAGGCAGTGCTGGTGTCGGGGTCCCCGCGCCGAGAGCGGCGCCTGCATCCCAGAGGGGCTCACGCCCACGCGGGGAAGGCGGAGATGACGGCCAAGGGCTGAGACGCCGGCACGCTCGGGGGATCCCGCTTCTGACTGTCAGCGTGGCCTCTGCGGCCTGCATGACTGGGACCTTGGTGCGCCCCCCGTGTGCCCCCCGCGCTCCATGACTGTAAATTCCACGGCGGGGGGCGACCTCCTCCGTGTTCGTGCGCCGCGCCAGACACGGCACCGTCCGCGGGAAGAGGAACCTGACCAACACGGGTCAGCTGAGAACACTGGACATCGTTGCGTGCAACACACACACACGCTTTCCCGCCCCGCACACGCCCGTGGGCCCCCCTCATGCAGTGAGCGCATTGTTGGGCACAGCAGGCCCGGTTTGCTCTGTAGCCAGGTGACAGGCGCCGGTCGGGAAATCTTAAATTTCTATCGAACGGGACAGCAGGTCAGTCGCAAAGTCCTTCCAACTGCTTTGCAAACCCCCTGCTGAACCAGATCCACACCCTGAGCCCGTGCCGCGGGCAGCACTGCATGGCCCTGGTCCCCGGAGCCCCTGGAATCGCAGCTCTGGCTCAAGGTCACTGTGACTTCAAGACACACAATCAGAGACAGAGCAGGAGTGTTTTCACAGCAGCCGTCCTGCCCGCTTTAGCTCCCGCCCTGAATCCGGGTCACGATCGGTCTGTGGGCAGCAGGGCAATTAGCTGCCCCCCGAGGTGCCCACAAGCATTTGCAACAACACAGAATGCAGACACCCCTGCAGAACAAGCCCCCTCGGCCGCGCAGGGGCGGCCGGGCCTTCCTTCCTTCCACAAAGCGAGCTCCTGCGGGTTTGTCTAGAACACTCCTGGAGGGCGATCCGTGTGCTTCCTTCCTGCCCGGCCGGACCCCGCACCCGCCTCCGAACCGCTCCCTCCTTGCTCTGTGGCTCCCGCAAGGGCGAGGAGAATGGCCGTCACAAGCCATCTTTGCACGCTTCTCGGTAACACCTGGGTTTCCAGAAAGGGTTCCGCGAGGCGGCCCGGGGTTTCGTGGGAGGTAGCAGAGCCTCCGTACGAGCTCTTGGGTGAACTCCCAGATCGGCGATGGCTGCACAGAGCTGAGGGGACGGCGGAAGTGACGTGACAAGGACCCTTCCTTCCTGCAGTCCGGCTGCGTCTGGCAGAATTCGCCTCCGGATTTCTCCAGGCCTGCTGCAGCCTGGCCCCCCCGCCGGCTCCCGCTGACCAGCTGAGCTGACCAAGGAGGACGAGGCGGCCTGGACTGAATGAACTTCTACTTTCTGAATGCTCGAGCAACACCCGTTCCCTTGGGTTGAAATCAAGCCTGCAGCCTGGGAAGGCAGGTTCCTCCTGACCCAAGACAGCCCCGGGCCAGGTTCCCTGGGATACTCCACATCGGGGAAACCTGGCCAGAGGCGATCTCGTCTGTGTCGGGCAGAACAGGGCCGACTCTGTGAAGGCGGATCCTCGGGCTCCGTGTGCGGGAGGCCTGGCCTGCACCTGGCACGCTCTGCATTTGTTCTGTTTTGTCCAAGTGCGCCCGGCACGCACGCAGCTTGTCCCACAGGTGAGGCCCGGAGCGAGCCTGACGTCAGGTTCCAGACCAACCTGTGCGTGGACCAGAGCTTCCCTGTGCGTCGGTCCTCGAGGCCTGAAGCTACTCCCTCTGGGGCACCCTGAGTGCGGACCCACACAAGCCGCATGTACCCCTTTTTCCCCGGTTGAGTCGTGTGCCCCCAAATTCACGAGCTGGGAGACGGCCCCCAGCTCCTCAGAAGGTGGCCTTATTTGGAAACTGGATCCCTGCAAACGTCATTTGTTAAGACAATGTCGTACCAAAGTAGGGAGGGTCCCAGACCCAATACCACCGGTGTCCCTGTGGAAGGGGAGGTGTGGGTACAGACAGAGGCACACAGCAGGAGCCTCGGGGAGAAGATGGGGTCTGCAGGCTGAGGAGAGAGGTGGGAGCATGGACTCAGCAGGCTCTGGCCACACCGGCACCGCGGACTTCCAGCCTCCGGGGCCCGGACTGCACATTTCTGTTGTTTGGACCGCGCCGTCTGTGGGTCTCTATGGCAGCGGCTCGGAAAAAGGATTACACAGTTTCAAAGAGGGAACAGAAGCTCTACGGTAGGCAGGGGTCCTCGGGCCCGACGAAGAGGTAGGTGCAGCTTGGAAGCCAAGGTCAGCGCAGTGCCCACGGGCCGGGCGCCCACGGTGAGTGACGACACGGCCATGACGGAAACGCACCTGACCCCAGCGGGGGAAGCCGGCCGGGGCTGTGACATTCCTTCATTCAACAAGCGCGTGGCGTGTGGCAGGACGGCCCGCAGGGGATCCCGTGCCGGCGCGACCCTGTGCCCTCAGGAGTTTATGTTTTCCTGCAAGAAACTCGGCTAACCAGTGGGAACGAAGATCTTACTGCCTGACGCCTGCTGTCCGGGGTTCAAGGAAGGCCTGATCCCGGAGGCCCAAGAGAAGCTCCGAGGACAGGCAGAGTGTGTACTTCAGCCGCAGGAAGCGCTGGCCGGGCAGCTGGTCAGGCTGAGAGGCGCGTTTCCCTCACAGGGCACTAGAATCCCGTGGCTGAAAACCGCTGCCTTGCAGGTGCTGGGTGGTCTACTGAGGTCCAGAGCTGGCCACCGGCGGACACGGGGGGCGCGCAGAGCCTGGGGCTCAAGTCCGGGAGGGCTTGGATCTAACACGGCCCTTGGTGGGGCCAGAAGAAAAGCCTCCGTGCCCTTTTACCAAAAGGACCCATCCTGCTCCCCAGCAAGGAGGGGATGAAGAGCTGCGCCATGGAGCCCGCCCTGCTGCTGCCCGTGTGGCCGGCTCCTTCCGCGGGGAGACGGCGGGAGCCCGCCCTGCTGCTGCCCGTGTGGCCGGCTCCTTCCGCGGGGAGACGGCGGGAGCCCGCCCTGCTGCTGCCCGTGTGGCCGGCTCCTTCCGCGGGGAGACGGCGGGAGCCCGCCCTGCCGGGATGCCACCAACGATGCCCGTCCTCCGGGTGCACGGACTCTGTGACCCATTAGAGACCACCCCCCACCCCCACCCCCCACCCCGGGGGCCCTGGGAGAGAACAAAAGCCTGGAAAAGGATTCTCATGGCAAAGCTCTCAGGAACACAGGGTGATGGGTGGCTTCCTTGGGCTCCCCGTAGGGGCCCTGCCAGGGTCAGGGACCACCCCCTCGAGGGTCTGGCTGCCGTCGGTGGGAGCTGTTGGATGATGTAAAGGCAGATGTTTCCCTCTCTCCCCAAACGCTGCGGTCAGCAGAGCTGCCACCCAGGTGCACACAGCCCCCTGCTTCCTGCGTGGTCTTGTGGTGTGAAGCGCTGTGGCCACAGGCCTGGCGTGGACCCTTGGCAACCCCACGTCCACACGGCTCTGCACTCGGCAAACACGGGTCATAGAGAGGAGTCCAGGCAGCGGCTGGCGGCATGAGGACATCGGCCTAAATGACTGAGACCAGACGGTGGCCTCACCCCCCACCCCCGGGGCTTCTCGAGGCCTAGGCCCGCCCACGGAACTGCCCATGGAGCCCACGGAGTCCCGACCTGCTCGGGATGGGACGGACACTGTGGGACCTCCTGGGCCCCGTCACCTTGAACAAGACAGGCTGAACATCCGTGTTCCATCTGCCTGAGGGGCTCCTCCTCCAGGCAGCCCTCCGTGGCTAAGGTGCCCCACATCGCCCTCGGTCGCTCCGGCGCGGGAAATGCCTCAGTGCGGCCCGGCACACAGACGTCTCCAAGGCTTCCTGCCTGCTCCCCGCCCCGGCCTGCCTTCTGGAAGCTTCTCTTCCTTTCCAGTTTATCATCAGCTCTGCTCATTTTTACACCCAACGATGCAGTGACCTCTGCAAAGCAATTGTGCAGGGGCTGCTGAGGTCGAGCTGGGCTGTGCTTCGTCGGGCCTGGGGAAGGAACGCGGCAGGGGGCATTGGGGACATCTGAGCTGCTGAAAATAATACCTCTGTGAGTTGGCAAAGGCTTGTAGCACCACACAAGACGTCACGTTGCCCTAATTCCCTGCGCGAGGCTCCGGAGCGTTGCCCCCTGGACCCCAGCTGTGCGTGGCCCCGGCGCCATGGGCCTCCACAGTCCCTTGGGGCTGGCCGCGCTGCCTCATGGCTGGGGATGCTGGTGGCGTCCAGCGTGGTGGGACTCTGCCCCAAACGTGGGTTGTCCCCATCCGGCACTGACAGCCAGGATGACCTTGAGGCAAGGACGGCCCAAGCAGCCGATTAGACAGGACGGGTGGAGAAGGTCAGAGTGCCACAGGCCGCCGCGCAGCTCGCACGGAGGCTCTCACGGGTCACGCCCGTGGCCCAGGCTGCCATGAGGCTGGACCGTCCTGTTTCTCCAGGACCACGTGACACGTCCCACAGTGGGACACGGCGGCCACTCCTCTGTCACGGGAAGTGGGCTCTACACTGCAAACACACGTCCCGGTGACAGTCCTCAGTCGCCGGCGGGACAACCGTTCACCTTCCGCTTGGCCCCGCGCAGACCGACGCCACGGACTCAGAAGGCTCCACGCCTGGGGGCTCGGCCCCCCTTCCTGCAGAGGTCCGTCCCCGGCTCGGGGTCTGGACCCACTTCGGTCAGAGTTAGGGGCAGATCTGGTGGCATTGAGGGGTGCCCCCCAGGGGTGGGGCTGAGCCAGCCGAGCCCCTGAGAAGCCCCCACAACCCAGAGTCGCTCGGCCCACACGTCTGTGGTGCCGAGGCTGAGGAATGTGCTCTGTGTCTTCCCGTAACACGATCGTGAAAACCCCACGGTTCGGTCTCCGCGCCAGCGTCCCGGCGGTCAGGGGACCGGCTGCGGGTCTCAGAGGCCCTCCTACTTCCGAGCTCGTGGGCTCGCCCACTCAGGCCACTCCCGCTACCAAGAGACGCTGCGAGTGACCCAACGCAACACTTCCCGTGGGCTGGGATTCCGTGGGCAGGTTCTCGGAGACGCCAGAAAGACCACAGAAAAACATTTTTGGATAAGTTGAAGTCTCAGTCCACGTCATCGGTGGTACCCACGAGGCCTGGGACAGAAGCTGGCCCGGCCGGGGCACCCGCGGCGGCTCCCCTTGGACCTGTGCCTGCAGGGAGGGTCCCGAGGAACCTGCCAGGAACTGTGCGCGACGGTGGGGACCCGCTGGCCTGCACCCATCCCACGTGGCAGCCACGGGCCCCTGCCCTCACCCCGTGCGGGGCATACAGCTCTCCTGCATCTGCACCTGTCGCATACAAGCTCTCCTGCATCTGCACCTGTCTTATTTTGGGGATGGGTGCGTGCCTTTCCTCTGTCTCTGTCGAGCACGCTCGGCAGCTGAAGGGCCGTGGCAGCTTGTCTGAGGCAGAGCCGTCTTCCTCCTGAGACCTGTCTTTGCAGGGAGCCCAGAGACGAGTGCCAGGCAGGCCAGCCTGAGGCCGGGGTGCAGGCAGAGCCGGCGAGGTCGGAACAAGGAGAGAAGCCCACATGGTCGGGGGTCGGGGACGGCCACCTCCCTCCCTCCGCAGAACCACGGACGAGGTCAGCCCACAGCGGGGGAGGCGGGCTTTCCCGGGGCCTGAACAGGGGTGGGTTGGTTGTTCCCCCAGCTCTCCGACCCCAGGGACACGAGGGGCCGGGCGGGAGGGCCGGGCAACCACCCACGACCCATGTCTCCCAGACCTTGGAAGCCCTGGGCCAGGCAGCAGCCCAGGCCTGAGCGCGCTGGCGGGAGCGCCCTGAGTACGGCCGCAGGGAAAACCCACGGTCACGGCGCCTCCCGGGAGGGCGGCTGTCCGGGCTGGGGCGCCTCCCCCTGCCCGCGGCCCGCGCCTGCCGCATCCCGTGCTAATTACTGTCCGTCGGTGCTGGTTCTGCATCAACATCACCAATCTGGAGGCTTCGCGCGTTCGCATTCTGCTCTCCGAAAACACGGCTGTTTTGATCTTCCTGCGCAGCCAAGCAGGAGAAGCGCCGCGCATATTTTCTGCACCTTCCCAAAGAAATCTCTCCTTCACACCCTGCTTCATGCCATATGCCGGGAGTGGAAAGAATGAAGGATTTAGCTGTCAGTCTGGACGCGCCACAGGCCGCTCTCCCGTCCTCCGTTGCGCGGCGGGTCCGAGAGGGACGACATGTCACTTTGGCTTCTGTCAGCACTCTCGCGGCGTGTGGCCGTGCACGGCGGAGGCTTCTGACGGGGGCTCCCACGCAGAGGAGGAAACCGTGGGCTAATCTCTTCACGGAGTTTGGTGCCGGTTGGTGGTCGGCAAAGGCTGCGGACGATCGCAAAGATGGAGGCGGTGGGGCCCCCGGGTGCGGATCTGTGGGGCTCCCAGGAGTGTCCCCTCCACGAGCGGCCGCCCACACCCAGTGTCCCCGCTGAGTCCCCCCTGCTGAGCTCACTATGCCGGAGGCCCTCGGCGCACCCCCCAGCAGGAGCAAACCCTTCAGAGAACATGCCCGCGCTCCCCTTGGAAATCCCAGTCCAGTCCCCCCGGGAAGAACTATCCGAACGTGTGCGCCTCATCTCCCCCACAGGCTCACGCCTGTATTTCCACCTGCCCTGGATGATGAGAAGTGAATCCCCCTGTTCGGGTCCGGGAGGCGAACAGGCCGCCAGGACCGACAGAATGAACACGTCTGGATCCCTTTGCGGAAGCACAGAGCGCAGCACAGCACGTCGGCCCCACAAAACGCACAGCAGACGAGGCAGTCCCTCCCTCTCCGTCAGCCCCACGGGTCTTCCCGAGGGTTCGCACGTTTACAGAGGAAAGCCCTGATGCGTGTCCGAGACGGTTTCGAGCTGGAGGGTGACATCGAGCAGCTACTAGGGACAGTATTAGTTACTCACCGATGGCACAGAGCCCTGCTGTCCACGTGCAGCCAGGAAGCCCGTCCCTGACCCTACCCTTGACCAGGGGGCACCTGCGGCTCATCGGCTTGGTTCTAGCTGTGGGGGTACCAACACTCCGGAGCATTCCAGTCGGGAAGCCGAACATCCCAAGTAACTAAGCGTACGCACAGCTCGGAGAGCGACGGGCTGGGAGAGGGCGCAGGTGAGTGCACAGACATGCCAAGTGGCTGGGCTGGGGCGGCCTCGGGGCGGGTACCCCGACGGGCAGAGAAGGAACGTGCAAGACGCTTTCACGCACAGGGAACCTGGCGAGTGTGCGCATGGCCGCCTGACCCCCCAGCACGGCTGCCCCAGCCGAGGGCTAAGCAGTCCCACGAGGAAAAGCTTCCCCTGCTTGTGGACGAGCCCAGCTCTTCTGGCCACTCCTCTTGCCCACTCCCTGGGCCTCCGGGCGAGTTTCCAACACGGCGTCCAGCACGCGGCAGGAAATCCATGAAATGTGGGAACAAAAGGAAGACCAGGTGACAGGCCCCGCTGGGTCCACCTGACCCACCTTCCCTGCAGGAAACATCCCCGGACCCTCAGCTGTGCCAGCATGTGGCCCGTCCATCGGGAGGGTCAGCAGGTAAGTTGTGGCCGGTCGATCTGGTGGAGGGTTAATCGAGTTCTTCTGGATCCCAAACTCGCCTTTCAAAACCCCAAAGGCCATTTCTCCGAGTCTCCATCCTGGGGCTGGCTGTCCTCATGGATCATTTTAATTGGATAACTGAAAAAAGAAATCTTCCTTCAAATCCTCCCGACACAATTAGCGTAACGGCTTTCAGGAACATGTGCTGTCTTTTGACCAGTATCCACAGGGGCATTTCTGAGGCCCTCGCTGGTGTTTGTAAAAAAAAAAAATAAATAAAAATAAAAAAATCACACCACTACCTTGCTGGTAGAAAACAACGCATTAAAATAGAACCTAAATCAATTTTTCTGATCAATTGCGGCAGAAATGTGTGTAAGTGGCAGCAAATTGAGTCCTGTGGAGCACAGATGGGTTTTCGCGATGGTGCGAAGTTGTTATAAATCTGCCCCTGACCCATCACACTCCCGTGCTCGGGGATTTGCTGGGGCGGGGGCACATCTGAGGAAATTTCCTGGTTCAATCAATAAATGTTTATTAGGGAATGCGGCGTAAAACATGGCCGCGCTAAGCAGCGCGTGTGATGTCACCCAGACGCTGGGTCTTTTCTTATTTTTCTCTTTTAAGCCTAAGGGGAGATTAGCGTGAGGTCAGTCTATCTATTTAAAACAGATCCTTTCAGGAATACGCGGGCCAGAAGGAAAATAAAATGCGTCTGATGCTTCTGGAAATAAATAAATATTCCTCTGATGAATTCCGTGATTAAACTTGGGGCCACAGGTGGTGAGAACCCAGGAGGTCACACACACGTGTGCACACGCATGCCTTCACCCCCCGCCCGCCATCCACCTCACTTTCTGTCATGCCCAGAAATTTCTCTGCACCAAGACAAGGAGAAGAATTTTCCTTGGCAGGAACAAAGGGGTTCATTTCTTTGCAGATTCTCATACTACTTAGAAATGCTAGGAAGCCTGTAATGGTTCAAGAATTTGTGTATTTATATACACACACACACACACACTTATTCTTTGCTCTCTCTGACCTGGACTGGTGGCAGGGCACATAGTCGTGAGGTCGTAGGGCAGAGGGCAGAGGTGAGGAGGAAGAGCAAGCCTGCCCGTCAGCGACTGTTGCCGGTGGAGTCATTCTCGGGAGAAGGGTCACCAGCAGCCGTGTCACTCGGGAAGTCCATGTCTGGGAGGGAGGGCTGGGCCCACCGTGCACCGCGGACCCTGTGTGTAAGGCCCCGGGACCAGGTCCACTCCCAGGATCTGGGCAGACGTTGCTCCTGGGCCCCGGCCGGTCCCCCAAACCTCACAGACCCTGGGAGTCCTGCAGCCGCTTCTCTGGGCTCTTCCGCCAGGAGGGACCCACTGAGAGCAAACCCCAGGGCTTGAGCTGTTGCCGTCCGTTGTGGGAGCGG
This sequence comes from Mustela putorius furo, assembly GCF_011764305.1. NCBI lineage: Eukaryota > Metazoa > Chordata > Mammalia > Carnivora > Mustelidae > Mustela > Mustela putorius. The sequence continues at coordinate 24,802,124 of NW_025422115.1, read as the reverse complement.
GGCCCCGGGGACGGGCGCTCCGTGGCGGTAACTTGGCCCATCTCTCTGTGCACTAGGGAGCCCCGGCTAGGCTCCGGTCCCGCGGCAAGTACAGGGAACTGCACAAGACAAGTTTGACGACGCGATGCAGCGAGCCGTGCAGAACCGCAGCTCGGGCAAAGGAATGTGAGCGGCCGCGCGGCGGCAACGGTCGCTCCTTCGCCCTCTGCTCCGCTCCCCTCCGTCCGCGGGCCAGGAACCAGTCTCAAGCGCACTGCGGCCAGGCCAGCCTGATCACGAGACGCGGCACCACCTCCAGGAAGTCTCCCAGGAATCCGCCACAGCTGTCGCCTGGCCCCGGCACGGACCCATCTGCGCTCACGCGGCTCATCCAGGCACCAGCCACCATCCTCGTCCGGCGGAGGTTAGTGCAATGCCCCGGGGCCCTGACCAGGCTGTGCGAGCCGGTCACGGCCACCCACACGTGGGCCCCCGCACGAGGGCGACTCGGCAAACACGGAGCGTGGATGTCTGCCCTACCCACCCTGGGAGCGGGGAGCAGTGTGTGGCAGGGGACGTCCGGTGGGATTTTAATTTCGGAAGAACGAATGCGTGACAGTTAGGTACGGTTTCTGTCCACGTGAGGTAAGGTCCCCGAGGAGCACCACGTAGCTCGCGGCGGCCGTCCTCAGTGCACAGGTTACGGGAGCCCTTCCCCACGGACGCCACCCACGCCCAGGCCTGAACTCCCGTGCACCAGGAAACGCAAGTCAAGGGAGACCCGAGGGAAAGCGCTAACTGATTCCTCGGAAGCCCCGGGTCCTGCGGAAGCCAGTGTGGGGCTCACCCGGGAACTCCCCGTGGACGCCCTCGGAAGGCATTTTGGGGTGACGCGGAGCCGTGCCGTCGCTGGGACGCAGGCCTGAGGCCATGCAGTGTGGCGCGGTGGGGGGGGGGGGCAAGGCAGGGCAGAGGCCGGTCGGGGAGGGATGGAGAGATGGGGAGAAAGAGGAGGACCCCAAGTCGGCTTGACGTGATTTGGTGATTCTCTGCACAACAATGAAAGCTTCCTCTGGTGCGGTGGAGAGACAGTCCCCGAGAACAAGACACTCCAGGTCACGCTGACAGGTTAGAGCAACAGTCCCGCTTGGGAGAGGGTGACACGGCCCTCCGGAGGCTGCAGAGCGGGCGCAGGGCAGTGTGCAGGTGTGCAGGGAGGTGCGGGTGGAGGGCGGCCCCCGGGAAGGCGTGGTGGACGTCAACATTACCTCAGGGAAGCGCTGACCGTGTCGGAACGAAGTGGTGGCCCCACGAGCAGCTCCACTAACGGGACCGGTTTCCGCGTAAGACGGGCCCGAACCCCCACCCCCGCCCCCGTGGCCACGAGGTGCCGCGTGCTCTCGCTAGAGGACACTTCACGCTCTGGGCTGCCGAGATCAACGCTCCTGCCCGGACCTCCCTCGGCTCGGGCCTGGAGGCAGCGAGCATTTCGGGATCATGGACGTGGGAGCCTGAGAAACCTTGCATGAGTTTGTTCGCCCCGAAGAAGTCCCCGCCTGCTCCACTGTCGAAACCAGCTTCAGGGAGGCTCTTCTCTGGGCTTAGAACTGATCCTAGAAATGGCTCCGGGCTTGCGTTGTAGAATCGGGAACCAACTCCCGGACTACAGGAGTGCGGGTGCCGAGGGATGCTCCTGTGCGCCTGGAGGCCACGCCCACGTGTCTCGTGGCACCCCCCATGTCCGCTGGGGACGGTGACCCACAGGGCCCTATTTTTAGTGCATCACATCCACAGGGGAAAAGACACTGACCAGCCCCGCCCAGCGGGTCCCGCCTGGTGTCCGCGGAAGCGCGGGGAGAGGAGCCTGGCGCAGACAGCGGCTCTCGGTGAAGGAGGGCCTCCCTTCGGTTTCACGCGCTGCGGGGGACAGGGCTGGCTGGGGCGGGCGGGGCTGACCCTGTTCATTCACCCCTGCAGTGAACCCGCTGGACAGGGGCTCCCAGGGATGGCGCTGTCCACTGTGCTCTTGGGGTGCTAGGATGGTGGGACCGAGGGGCCCCTTGTCTGGTGGGGTGTCTGGTGGGCTTCGAGGGAGGCTGTGGGCGGACTCGAGGGGGGAGGTAAGGAGTCAGTCACCCCCATGGTGCCCACAGCCGCACGGGCACGCGCACGCGCACACGCACGGCGCTGCCGCGTCTCCGGGACCAGCGGAGCTTGCACTTTGCTTGCTCTGTCCCGGCTGCTGCGAGTCAAGTCTCGGGCCGACAGGGTGTGGCCCACAGCTCAGGAGGCTGAAGTCTGACATCGAGACTGGGGTCTGGTGACACGGCCTCTTCCTGCTGAGCCCTCACAGGGCAGAGAGGGTGCGGGAGCTCGCTGGGGTCTTTCCGTGGGGGCCCCGTTCTATGGACCCCAGCACCTCCCAGGGGCCCCCCTCCTCACACCGTCACCCTGGAGGTTAGGACGCAGCATTGCCTTTTCTGGGACGTTTGTCTGGAGCAGGTCTCGTTAGCCGAGCAGGTGTGGGACGGGCGAGCCCTGAGCGGGGGACGCCGCTCGGCAGCCAACCGACTGCCGTCAGATTTGTGAACAGTGTGTGCTGCTCCAGGACTTTCACGGAAATTCGGATTCTTTTAGGAAAAGCTGGCAAGACCCCATTCTCTTGGCAGAAAAATATGTAAAATGATCGGTGCAGATGCCACTGGTCTATTTTCACTGGGAAAAGTCCCACCACCTCGGCTAGTGCGAGAACGGATCTTATTTTTGTCGCCTGTATTTATTGGAATCTTCAAGAATTGCAAAATGTCCTCTGGTGAAGGAGGGGTCAGGGGGAGAGGAATTTCCCCCCGAATGTCAAGGCGTGTGTGCGCCACTGGGGAGGGGTCTGGGGGCCTCTCTCCTGCCGGCGGTAGCATGCAGGTTCACGCACAGGGCACTTTTCAGGCTTCTGAAGGTGGCTGGGGGTGGGTATGGGACCCCTTTGAGGGCTGGAACCTTGGTGCTCTGAGAGGTGCCCCTTTCAGGACAGTGGAAGGGGGGTCCAGAGGACGGCTGGCCTCACAGCGTGCAGGGCTGGAGAGCCCCCGCTGGACAGGGAAGCAGATGGTGGGACGCCCGGGGGCGGGGCTCAGCGGAGTCTGGGCCTGACTGAAGAGGCCCCTTTGCCAGGACAGCCCCGTGTCCTGCGTGTTGTCACGAGGCAGTCCAGTGACGAGGGTGGCGTACAGCTGTCCTGCTCAGTCCCCGAACTGTGGCCCTTCCCCTACGTGGACAGCTGAAGGTCCGGCAGATCAGTGGACAGACACAGGATGCCGGGACCTCTACGGCCGGCTCTCAGGAAACGACATGAACTGAGAAGTGCATGAACCCCCCCGCGCTAAGCACAAGAAGCCCGTGGTGGCCGCCGTGCCAGCAGGACGGCATTCCCGTGAACTGTCCGGAGCCGGCGAGCCCGCAGGACGGAAGGAAGGGGACCGCATTAGCGCGGGTCTGATCCCCCTCTCGGGTGAGGAAACGGCTTGTAAAAAACGTGTTGTACGAGAGGGTCCGAGACGCCCCTTCCCGACCAGCTGCACCGCGGCCCACACGCGTCCGATCCAACCTGCTTGGTCCGGATGAGCACGACGGGCGCTCAGGGCCGCAGGCTGCAGGCTCGGTCTTCCCTTAACGAGAAAGTTCCACCAGGCGGAGCCCCACAGCCACCTCTGGGGGGGGGTCCCTCCCTGGGGCCCCCGCCCCTCCCAGCAGCCCCCACCCACGCCAGCAGCATTCCTGACCGTTTGCTTTTTTCCAAAATTAAGCATTCATTTGTTTGGTGGTTTCTGGAATGTCCTGAGGCTTCAGGGCAGGGCGTCCTCTGGGAGGACTCTACATCTCTGCCGACGGTGGGTGTCACTCCCGCTTGTTAAACAAACCCACGGCCAGGGCACGAACTGCACGCATGCCTCACTCTGGCCAATGTCTGCAGACGCCCACCGGGAAGCACCCGTCTCCCGGCTGTCTGTCTCCACGGCCGATGGAACCCGGCGGGCGCTGTGGGCAGGAGGCACGGCTGATCGAGATGGGCTCCTCCTGCCAACAGGGCTTTAAATCAGGGTCGTTTATCAGCGCAGGGCCTGGCTTAGAGCAAGCGGCCCATGGCTGGGGCTGGTCCCACGTGCTCAGTCTTTCACAGACAGATTCACTGTGCGTAAGCAAACACATTTAAATATTTGATATGAAGATTAAATTTTATTACAGAAAGTATGTGTTTTGCGACGCTGTTAAGGGAGAGGCTGCACGGAAGGCTCAGAAGGGCTGGCCTGCCGCAGAGAACGCTCACGAAGCTCGCCGTGCGGCCGCTCCTCCCGCTGCTGGCAGGCAGGTGTCCGTCCCTCCAGCGGCCACACGCCTCAGGGCACCTGTCCGCTGGCCTCCAGGGTCCCCAGGGTGGGGCACCAGCGGGTGTGTGGGGACAGCTCCAAGAAAGCCAGCACAGGCTGCTCATAGAGGGACAGGAGAGAAGGTTTGGCCAGATACGTCTTCCGTGTGGCAGGAACGGTCTGGGAACGGGGCACTTCCTTTTGGACGGCTGCTCCCCTCTGCCGTCCTAATGCGGCTACTCTCTACTTTGAGCGATCAGGATTTTGTAAGACAAACATACGGATCTCAGGATGTATCGCACGCCCGGCCCCACACAGATGCGGGAAATGCAGCTGCGTGTGCTCTTTCCCGTCCTGCACACTCAGACTCAGCGTATAAATTCACACAAACACGTGCCCGGGAGGAAACAGGGTCTTAAAATCATGGACGTCCTGCTGCCCACCCTGAACGGCGCGGTGACTTCACACTTCCTCTAATAGACTCGGTCTGTCGCTTCCATCTTTCTAAAGAGATGCTGAATTTCTGGAAAACCAGCCAAGAGAGAACATTCACAACTGGTTCCTTTGCATCTTTCTGCTCAATGCATTTTCCTACAGAAAGGGTCACGTCACAGGCTGGACCAGGGAGCCGCTAACACCTCCTTCCGGTTTACGGGCACATGGACCCACAAGTGAAGAATGTTCCCGTAACAAATGCCATAAACGTACAAACTTGAGAGGGACACAGTGTCGCACAGGTTAGCATCATCTGGAAATGTGCAGGTTCCTCTGCACCACACCTGAAGCACCAGGCATTCCCTCCGGGGCTAAAGCCCACACTTCTCTCAGCTACTGTTTTATTCTTAGTGACGCTTTAATGCCTGGTTCTCCCCTTCCTTTCCTTCCGTCTCTCCACCAGCCCACCTGTCCATCCATCCATCCATCCATCCACCTGTCTGTCCGTCCATCCACCTTCTTACACGCACTGGAGGTGAGTGTTGCAAAGGCAGGGAACCGGCCAGATGTCAGAATGGAGGCAGACGGCCGGCTGCTGGCTGTCTGTTGACCGGAGGTGCTAACCCCCCGGCCCTCCACCAGCTGCTGAAACCCACTGGTCCATCTCCTGCCTCTGTGTGCCGATGTGCCTTTCATCTCTGCTTCCTCATTTCTTTGGGCCTCCAGGAGTCGGCAGCAAAGCTGGGCAGACGGGGTGTTTGCTGAGTTGAACTGCCACTAGGCCCTTCAAGTGACAAAAGCCCAGGAGGGTTGGGTTGGCTTGGGGATTTCCTCAAACTGGGAAGGGGCAGTGCGTGGTGCTACAGGAGCCCGGGGTTGCGGACACGATGGACACTTTACCATTCCACACCCCTTGCCCTGATTTCATCTTGCTGGGGTGCAGGCATCCTGGCTTTGCGGCCACATGGGGACTTGGGGCTCAGACGGCATTGCTGGGGCTGTCCTCGTAATCGGGCGGTGCCATGCCGCAGCTGTTAGATAAAGACGCCCGAGCACAGAGGCTCACCGAGACAGTCCTGATGCACCAGACCAGGACGCACAGCCCTACGCCTCAAGGCCGCACATTCTGTGTCCGAAGCGAATGCAGGTAGCCCCGGAGAGGACGGGCACGGAGGGAGAGGCAGCTGCGGAGTCCCTGCTTCAGATAAGGGTTGGACTTGCTCTTGGGGGAACCACACTGGCCATGGTGGGGAGGCAGGGACTTGTCTGGGTGCCCCATTTGCATGGTGAACTGACCAGTGAACGGGACGGATGGCCAGAAACAAAACCAGAATGGGACCCGCATCACATCGTCTGGGTGGTACCCAGCGACCCGGAGCTCAGCGTGGTCCCAGACCAGCAGCAGCAGCAGCAGTGATGGGCATGGGGGCAGAATCCAGAAGCCCTAAGGAATGTCTGTGTTCTGACCCCCAACCCAACAGGCAGACCCCTGCCCACGGCCGAGGGGACTTTGGGCAGGTGACCGTTAAGGGTCTTGAGAGGGCAGGATGATCCTGAATTATCAGGTGCCCAAAGTCATCGCAGGGTTCCTCCAAGTGGAAGGAGGTCGTGAGGGTCAGAGAGATGTGTGGATGCCGAGATCCTGGGCTTGGAAGTGGAGGAGGGGCCAGGAGCCACGGACTGTGGTCGCCTCCAGAGCCGGAAGAGGCTGAGAACGGTTCTGCCCGAGGCTCCAGAAGGAGCACGTTGATTTCAGCCCCGGGAGACCCGCTGTGGACGCCTGACTCCAGCACTGTGAGACGACCGGGTCTTCCGTCCTACGCTTGCTACGGCAGCTGCAGACGCCCGGCACGTTCGGAACCACTTACGGGGAGAACTCCCAGGCTGTAGCTGAATCAGAAACTAGGGACAGCGCCCTCAAATCCGCGTTCCAACAAGCCCCAGGGGAGACTGATGGATGCCCAGCGAGGGGCCACGGTCCTAATTCCTCCAAGACAAGGTGACCTTCATGTCCTTTCTCTGTCCCACAGCCCCACTGAGGCGCGGCTGGCCCGATGGTTTAGGCAGGAACGCTGGTGCCTCTCTCTGCTTACCTAAGGTCTGGCCCCTTGGGGGTGGGTGTCGGTGGGGATTTGCAGGCCTGGTCCATAGCCCCTCCGTGCAGGTCACAGCACACGCCCAGCAGATCCTGGGACGTGCAGCCCCTTGTAGCCGGGACACAAATGGACGCCTGACACCCTGGGGTCACTGGGGGGTGTGTGCAGAGTCACGGCTCCAAGCTTAAGCAGCACATTATCTCCTACTCAGTCCGCCTGCCCCGACGCACCCGGCATACACCCTCCAAAGACACAGGGAGCCGCCCTCCGCCTGCTCCCTAACCAGGAAACCGAAGGCATGCTGACTGAGAAACAGTCTGCGACCGCAGACACAGAGCTTCCTGCAGCAGGAGCTCCAAATGCACCCCATCCCCGGCTGCAGAGGAGGGCACCCCGACTTTCCCAATGCCCTGGAAGCTCTTTTGAGGGTCTGCGAACCACAGCCCAGCACCTGGTCCGAGCGTGTCCTGGGCTCTCTCTGGGAGGACCTGCGCGGGTTACGGGCGGTTACCCCGTTATCTCACCGCTCTCGGGGAATGAGGCCGGGGGAACAACAGATTCCCCCAAGGGTATACACAGTTATAAAGTCCCGAGAATGGTCTAACGCATTTTTGTCACCTTTTGGGTGACTTAAGCCTTATTTTTATGCATGGTAGAGAACGTTAACAATTCACAAAGGGTATTTTGTATGATTTGGACAAAAGAGAAAATTCATACTGAGCCCTGAGAAAAGCTACTTATTCGTGAAGTGCTGTACACAATTTGTAGATAATTCACATCAAATTATGTCTCACATTCGCCTGTGTGTGGCGGAAAGAGGGAAGACAGGAGCGCGGAGCGTGGGCGGGCATCTCCCCGTCGCTGCCAAGTCCTGGATGATATTAGACGACCCGCGTTCCCACTCTCTGGTGGCGCCGTCCGTCACCGGCTCGCAGAGGCCCAGACTGCGTGGGTACCAGGGAGGCCGCTTCACAGCGAACACACTGCTCTTTCTGGAAAGTGACCCACGTGTCTTCCCAAAGCAGTGGGGCCAGACCCAGGGGGCAGCAGAGGGAACGCTGTACACCGCACTCCTCACTTTCTAGGGACAGGACCCTGTGCTGAGTCTCCCCGGCAGGGAGGTGACTCCCCTCTGCCGGCCCTTGAAGGACAGACCTGGGACGAGAAGGAGCCATCAGAGGACTCCGACGCGGGGCAGGGGCGCGAGGGCCGTTGTGGGCGCCGTGCACCACGCTGTGCGTCACAGGAAGACGACGTCAGCTGAGCCGCTAGGTCCTGCAGTCCCCAGCAGGGACGCATCCGGACTGAGATCACGGGGGCTTTCAGAGTCTGGGTTCGACCAGCACGTCAGAAACGACCCATCAACACGACTTCTGGTGCCCTGACTCTTAGCGGCAGGAGCAGACGCGGTTGTGCTCCACCCCTCGGCCGCCTGCCTGTGCTCCCTCTCTGCCTCTTTCCTCCTGGCTTCATGGCCTCTGCCTTCAGGGAGGGCTTCCCCCCGCTGGTCTGTTACTACTCCCCACGCCTGGGACAGGTCTCCTGGTGGGGGTTTCCTCCTATCCCTCCTCTCGGTCAGAGGAGGCCCTGACTCAGCTCCAGGCAGGACCAGAGGCCCTGACTCAGCTCCAGGCAGGACCGGGCACCGGCCTTGATGTACCAGGCCCCCCCGTCCCCTGCAGAAGGAGGCCTCCAGACCCTGTTGGGCACCAGTGTCTCTCAGCCTGGCCAGGCCCACATACACCACCTGACATCCTGTGTGCCCAGGAGGGGCCTGACCGAGCTGGGATGGGGAGGCCCCTTCTCCAGCCTCAGGCAAGGTGGGGGGCGGGAGACTCCAGGGAGGCGGCGCTGAGCCCCCGGGGGGCAGCATGGTGTGGTGCTGCAGCTGGGCACCTGCTCACTCTCGCGCAGCCCTCAAGCGCAGGGGTCCTGCCTTCTGTCTCCTTCCTCCCTCTGGCTCTCAGGTGGCCACACACGCTGTCAAGTACCCCAGGCATGAAGGAGCCCCTCAGCATCTTTCCTTCCTGCCCTTTTAGGGCCCCTGGGGCTGCAGACTGCATTGGGCACCTAGCCCCCTGCCGCCCCGGCGCTTCCCTCCTGGCCATAGCAGCAGCCCCCCTTCCCCCGAACTTGATCGATGATGTTCAAACACCTGGACCCTCCCCACCGCGGGGGCCCCAGCAGCAGTCTGTGATGGGCACGTGTGCCAATAAAACTTTATTTGTAAAAACAGGTGGAGGGCCGGTTTGGCTTAAGGACCACAGCGTGCTGACCCCGGCCTAGGGGGCTTGGCTGGACTGTGAATTGTGACAGCCACTGGCCACGTGTGGCCACGGAGCACTTGGAACGTGGCCAGCCTGAGCTGAGCTGAGCAATCAGCATAGAACTAACAAATTAGCAGGAGAAAAAAGAATGAAAAGCTTCTCGTTAATAAACTTTTGTACTGCCCACACTTGGAAATGCTATTTTGGGCATATTGTGTTAAATAAAACGGATGACAATTAACTTCATTTGCTTATTTTCATTTTTTAAACGTAGCCGCTCGGAAGTTAAAAAACCTGCCTGTGGGCTCCAATTCTGTTTCCAGTGGACGGCGCTGGCCGAGGAGGCCCCCGGGGGTCGGCTCCGCCGGAGGGTCGCTCCCCGTGTGGACCCTGGCCGGCGGCCTGCGTCTTGCGCTCCCGTGATTGCCGCCGGCTCCTCCCGGCCGGATGCGTGTGTGCACCGAGCCCCCAGCCCTGCTGGACACCCACTCCCCTGAGCTCAGCTCCCACCTCTGCAGGGAAGCCGTGTGGCTGCCCACCGGCCAGCACAGAGACCCGCCACGCCCGCCCCGGACACCGCACCCCTCCCTTCGCCCCTGCTTCCGCTTCACCTCGCTCTGGCCCGGGGGTGGGGGCCTCCTTCTTCCCCTGCACCGCGCCTAGAAAGCTTGGGGAATGTCTGTGGGGAGATTCGTCGGCGGCAGACGAAGCGGTAAAATCAGGCAGTGCTCACATGCTCACCCAAGCGCCAGTCCTTTCGGGGGGCACGAGACACAGGTCTGTCCCCTGGTTGAGCCCCTCTGAGATCGTCCTTTTGTGAAGTTTGAAAACTGTGGCCTGAACCTGTGCCAGTTCAAAGGGGGATCGTCACAGGAAGCAGAACGCGGGCCCCTCCGCGTCTTGAAGGGCATCGGCCCCAACTCCTGTCCCATTCGGTCACACCGTAGGAAGAGACTTGTGGCTTTAGCGGCAGGTGGTCTGCGCGTTACTCCCTCGGCGGGCCTCTCCGTGACCCGTTCTGAATTTACTTCACGGTGTCCTCTGAAAGCAGTGCGGCCCAAGACACCAGAATCCAGCTAAAGAGCTTGGCGCGGATGGACAGACGCCCCCTCCTGCGAGAGGCCGGGAACAGACGGAGAAATACGAAAACCTGGGGTTCTTCCGCGCCCTGGCCACGTGCCCCTGAGATCATGAGATGAAACGGAGATGTGGCTGTCCCCGCGGCTGCTGGGAGCTGACGAGTCGTCCAGCTTCCCCGTGGCTGCTTCTCTCCAGCGGCGCAGGGGAAACAGACCCTGGAGCTCAAGCCCCTGTTCGAGTGGCAGCGATCAGGGTCCCCCCACCCCCCCGCCCTCGGAGCACAGTGTTAAGAGGCTGGAAGCGAGGCCAGTTTTGAGCTGTTCGTCCCCACTTCCTCGAGGTCAGGACCCCCCTGGAGCTGCAGGTGTGGCTGACCGGTGCGGAGGGCCCCGGGGGTGCAGGGACAGATGGCCACAGGCTGGGGGCCCACGGCCATGCGGACGCATCACCTCACCGTTCTCAGGTCGGAGGCCTGGCCGGCCTCACTGGGTTGCATTCAAGGTGTGGGCAGGGCTGTGTCGCCGCCAGAGGCCACCCGCTTTCCTCCGCTCACGGTGCCTCCCTCCGTTTTCAAGGCCGGTGTCACAGCGCCGGCCTCTCTGGCCTCCCCTGCCTCCTCCTCCCGCCCAGACCCTCCTGCCTCCCTCTTCCCGCACAGGACGCCTGTGGCTGCCTTTAGGGTCCGCCCAGACATCGCCGTCGTCCCCCACTCCAGGTCCGTAACTTGCCCACATCTGCAACGTCCCTTTGACCACGGAAGGTGACATCGTTGCAACTGCTGGGGAGTGGGACGTGGACATCGCTGAGCGCCACTCTTCTGTCCACATGTGGCTTCTCAGATGTGCAGAGTCTGGACGCCACACCGAGGCAGCATTTGGTCACGTCTAATTTCAAGCAGATGCTGCGACACAGAAGCCCATTCCCTCTGCAAAGTGGGCGACCTTAACGCCCCGTTCACTCAGAGCCCCGTGCTTCCCGAGCTCCTCCCTCCTCTGCCGGGACTGGTGGCTGGCCGCACGCCACCTCCTCGGCCCCCTCACCTCCCCCTCATCTGAGCCTCCTCATGTCTCTTCTCAGCCCCCACAGGGGTTGCTGGGCACAGCCAGGAAAGACAGCCGGCTCAGCGTGGACCGGGGCACCGCCTCTGAGCCTACTGGGTTCTCGGGGGCTCTGCTGTCTTCTTGCTTCTTCTCCACTGGACCCCTCCTGTTTCTCTCAACAAATACTCATCTTCACCACTGACCCCAACGACCTGCTCAGAGCCACCCTCATCCTTGCTAGATAGCCTTGCCGTCCGCTCCAGAGACCGCCAGCTCCAAGCTCTCACCCCTCTCACGGGCTCATGTGCTGCCTGGACTGCGGCTGTTTCCCCGTTTTATCACCGAGCCATGACTCATTTCTTTATAGAGCCCCTACTGGGGTGAGTGCGGTGCTGGTGCTTAAGTGACATGCACGAGGACAGTACCTAGACAGATGTCCTCACCCTTGGGCCAAGTATGAACCCCTGACTGGGGTCTGTGTGTCTGACTTCAAGAAGAGTGCCATAAAGGAACATCTTGGAATCCTAGTTCAGACACAGGCAAGCCATACGCATACAGAGCCCTTGGATGGACCTACCTTCCTTCCTTCTTTCCATCCACCCATCCACCACCCACACACTCAACCATCTACCCACCCGTCACTGTAGCCATCATCATCCAGCCAGCCACCTACTTGTCTACGCACCCTTCCCTCCATCATGCACTCATTCATCCACGGACCCAGTCACCCAACCGTTTATTCACTCATCCATCCCCTCATTCACCCACCCGTCCGTCCATCCATCCAACCACCCGTCCATCCATCCATCCATCCATCCTTCCTTCCATCCACTTGTCTGTCTGTCCATCCATCCATCCATCCATCCATCCATCCACCGTCTGTCTGTCCATCCATCCATCCATCCATCCACCATCCGTCCGTCTGTCCATCCATCCATCCACCGTCCGTCTGTCCATCCATCCATCCATCCACCGTCTGTCTGTCCATCCATCCATCCATCCACCGTCCGTCTGTCCATCCATCCATCCACCATCCGTCTGTCCATCCATCCACTGTCCATCTGTACATCCATCCATCCATCTACCGTCCGTCTGTCCATCCATCCATCCATGTCTGTCTGTCCATCCATCCATCACCATCCGTCTGTCCATCCATCCATTCATCCACCATCCGTCTGTCCATCCATCCACCGTCCATCTGTCCATCCATCCATCCATCCACCGTCTGTCCATCCATCCATTCACCATCCGTCCGTCTGTCCATCCATCCATCCATCCATCCACCGTCCGTCTGTCCATCCATCCATCCACCGTCTGTCCATCCATCCATCCACCGTCCGTCTGTCCATCCATCCATCCATCCACCGTCCGTCTGTCCATCCATCCACTGTCCATCTGTACATCCATCCATCCATCCACCGTCCGTCTGTCCATCCATCCATCCATCCACCGTCCGTCTGTCCATCCATCCATCCATTCATCATCTGTCTGTCCATCCATCCATCCACCATCCGTCTGTCCATCCATCCATTCATCCACCATCCGTCTGTCCATCTGTCCATCCATCCATCCATCCATCCACCGTCCGTCTGTCCATCCATCCATCCATCCACCGTCTGTCTGTCCAACCATCCATCCACCGTCCGTCTGTCCATCCATCCACCCATCCACTGTCTGTCTGTCCATCCATCCATCCACCGTCCATCTGTCCATCCATCCATCCATCCACCATCCATCTGTCCATCCATCCATCCTTCCGTCCACGCATAGACCGATTCCTTTCTACACTGAGTGTAACGGAGTATGACTGTGTGTCAGGGTTTGACGGGCAACTGTGATTCTCTGGAGGCAATGACAATAGCTTAAATATGGATTATTGCAGGATTTTAAATCTGAGTCCATTGTCTTCAGTCTTACTTCTGGAGGCCCTTGTTTGTTGGAGAGGGTCCCAGAGCGGAGCTGCACAAAAACTTACAGGTCCTTTTGCGGCCGACCCTCATCAGCTGTTCGCTTGCTATTTGCATCAGTCGGGGACAATGTCTCCAGACTTTCCCACGGGTCTCCGGCCCACTTTCTCACTCTTCACTGATGCCCTGGGCCCACCCATCGTGGGTGGCTGGCAAGTCCAGGGTTCCTGGCCGGCCATGGGCTTTGCTCTTCCTGAATGGGTTCATTGGCCTCCAATACCAAAGCAAGTGTTTTCTAGCTTTTCTTGGATAAACGTTCTTGACGGTTCCCCCTTCCTTGTTGTGCAGGAACCAGCCCTTCCCTCTCCTGGTCCACTTCCTCACCCACAGCTCCGAGGGGCAGAGGGTCCTGCCCTGACCCCACTGCCCGGGTGGTGGTGACCCAGCTCGGGGATGACGCAGCACAGAGGCGGCGTCGGAGACAGGCGCTCCCGCTGGTCTCCCGGATTACAGAGGGAAGGAAGGAGCCTGTCTCCATGCTGAAGGCGCCCACCCCGAACTGCAAGGACGGAAGCCAGGAGGGTGGGAAGCAGCCTGGACGGGGGCTGCGTGGGGCGGAGGTTATGGGGAGGGGGGCCGCGAGCTTCTGGAGGTGCCACCTGGACACGGACCCGCCAGGCCTGCCACCGGATTTCCCCAATGCCGCTGGGGAGTCTCGGGGGTAGATTCTTTAGCTGCTTCACTGTCTGTGGTAGAGACGCCCTCCTTCCTGCCAGTGCCACGTTCTGCAGCCGTGCGCCCCTCACGGCCGTGCGGTCAGTTCCTCCTAGAAGAGGCTCCGATGCTGTGTGGGCTGGGCAGGGTCTCCCTGAGCACCCCCGCGCGGAGCGGCGCTGGCCTCTCCAGGCGATCGGCTCGACCCTCTGCCAAGGTGCACCCGTGGCCTCACCAGAGTGGGGACCGGGCGCCCCTCTTCTGTGGCTCGAGCCGTGTCCTGCACGGATTTGTACATTTTATTTATACTAAAATGTCACATCCATCCTGCCGCAGGCTCTTATAAACACAGCTGCCAGAAGTTATTTTCATTAAAGCCTTTTGTGGCTGAGGGGGCGGAGAGAGGCAGGACACTCCCGGCCGTGCAAAAGGACGGGCGTTTAATGGGGAAATGATCACTGTGGCCGTCAGTAGATTCGAACTCTGGGAACATGATGCGGAGGGTAACTTTCTGGGCGGGGGCGGGGTGGGGGTCGGGGGCATCTGCTCTAGGCTTTCTCATGCTCATCAGTTCCTCTGGGCTCGAGGAGCACAGGACAGTCTAGTTCAGTGGAATCCACGCTCCATCCTCCTGCTAGAACCCTCAGCGGCTCCTGGAGTCTTCAGGTAAACCCACAGCTCGCACCGTGGCCTCCGAGCCCTGCTGTGTCCTGTGACTCAAGTGTGATTCTTGCTGAACCTCTCATGTCACCGCCCAGACCTCTCAGCACGGGGACACGCCAGGCCTCGTTCTGCACCGGGCCTTTGCACTCACTGTGCCTTCTGCGTGAGCCACCAGCTCGGCAGTGAGCCACACGCCCGGCTCATTCTCTGCTCTCTGGCCACACGTCCCAGGGAGGCCTGTCCCAGTGCTGCGGTCAGCGGGTGTCTCCGTGCTTGCTCCGGGTTGCCCGAGAACGTGAGCTCCACGAGGCAAGGCCGTGGAGGTGTGTAGTCACTACCCGAGAGTGAAGGAATGGCCCGCCCAAACCTGCTGCTGGCTCTGGGGAGCACGGGGCCGCCCCGGGTCTCGCAGGACAGGGGTCTTCCTGGAACGCCTCCATGGCTTCCCAGTGTGGCCCTGGGAGCAGGCTGGGGACAGGGACTGTTGAGCAGCGCCGACAGGTCCACGAGGGGCTGCAGGTGGAAGGTCCCGCGTGAGCCGCCCTGCCCGGGGGCGCATGTGATCAGGTTGAGGTTCTCCCCGAGTTCTTCACCTTCTCTCTGGAAGGGGCCTAGTGAGGGCCGAGTCGGCCTGGAGGCCAGCCTCCTCCCGGGACTGCTGGAGGAGGCGGCGGAAGCTTCTTCAAAGCCCCGGGTTCTAATCGTGGCAGTGACACCCTTGACCTCTCTGACCTCCAGCTCTTCCTCCCCCCACGGGGTGGAGAGATCGCACACGGCTTTGTGGGAGCTTCCCCTGAACATGGTGGCCCCAGGAGGCCCTAATGTGATTGCGTGCTGCAGGACATGCATGTACCAGGCTAGAGCCTGGCCTTGACCACCTCTGGGGGCATGGGCGTGCCCCACTCGGTGCTTCTGCTTCCAGAACCCAAAGGTTCACCCTACTTCCCACAGCCCCTTTCAGAGGACCACGTACTTTTCTTTCCAGGCTAGAGATCCCCGTGCTGGCACACGCGTGTGTGGGGGGCTTGCTGTCAACACTGGGACACACACACATGGACACTGTGCGGCCATCTGCACACTCACGCTGACCGAGGCTCTTTCTACACACGCACAGCACCCCCAGTGTGGACGCCTGGCTTCCCCGGGATGACACCGACGACCTGGAGAAGATAGAGCCGCCCTTGTCTCAGCCGCAGAATGCAGAGCTAAGGCCCCAGGAAGGCGGCTCGGCTCAGCGTGGAGCCGATGAGTGGGCTGGCAGGCTGTGGACGGGGCCCCGGGGCAGGCTCCTGACCGCACACGGGGCATGCGGCAGCCCGGCCGGCGCGTCCCTCCCCGCCCCGCTCTCCGCACTCCTGCTCTGCTCACGTGCTCCTTGGAGCACGCGCTCAGCCAGCAAACATGCTCAGGGCCTAGGGTGTGAGGTCAGCGGGCTGAGAGCAGGGGTGCGGGGACCTGCAGTCAGCCCTTCGTCGCCTGTGACCCCCGACCATGTCCTCCAGCTGCGGTGGCGGCCAACCTGTGCTCCGTCCCCTTTCAAGTGCTCCCTGGAGCTGATGGGCCTCTGGGGGGGAAGTCACAGTACAAACACGATCGCCTCTGCGGGCAGACTCGAGTTTCTTGGGGCCCGTGGGGTGAGGCCCCCGGGGTGCACTGGTGGCGGCCACAGCTGCTCAGGTATTGGCCTCCTTAGGATGGATGTCGGGTCGTTCCATGAAGCAGCCCCCAGCTCCCAGCCCAGGGTCCTCGCTGGGGCACCCACCTCTGGGGACAACATGCCACGGAGACTACCCACGTTCTGGCAGAGGGGACCTAGGAGGACAGGAGCATCCACCCTGCCTGGAGGCTGGCCAGCCACGCAAGGTTAGGATAGGGCTTCTGTCTCCCGTCTGCCCGGTTCGGGAAAACACACACGGTACTTGGACTCTAGCAACTGGCCTTCCAGCATGGACCTCAAGATGCGGCCACTGGGGTCCCCTCCCTCTCACCACAGGCATGGCCTGTGCTCCCCATCCTCTGCTGAGACCAAGCAGACGCCGAGACCCTCCAGGGGAGCCGGGCTGTGTCTGTACCAAAGGGCTGGTGAGCCACGCAGAGCCGTCTCCAGCCTGCACAGCAGACACTCAAAGGTCAGAGCTGAATCTGACCTTATGGGACCCGGGTGCACCATCCGACAGCTTAGCTGCCCTCGGCTCTGTGCGTCCCGTCAAAGACGATTAAGCCGGAGCCTGCCTGGGCACGTCCACTCCCCAGTCACCTGAAGTACTGCTCGCTGGACTTTCCCAGCCCCCTCCGCCCTGGGAACGTGCACTTTGGGGGGCGTTTATCACTCAGTATGCGGGTCCAACAGGGGTCCTGCATCTCGGAGGAGGCAGAGGCAGAAGCAGGGGTAGGGACCTGCTGTCCAGACGCACACAAGTGGACCCCATGGGGAAACCACCCCGGCCTACGTGTAAACCCACAGCAGGAAATCCAGGCTGATTTTTGTTTTTTGTTTTCTTCTCTGGTGTCATTTCGTTGGTCGCAGATCGAATAGTTGTGTGTGCCGCGTCAGGGGGACACGATGCTTCTGGCCAGGCTAGCGAGGGGCAGGGCCGGCCACGGGGTGCTGCTCGGTGGGCAAGCCACGACCACCACAGACCTGCCGGGATGGCTCTCGCCGTCTCCTTTAGGATGTGCGACCGAGACGTCTGGACCAGCTCAACAGAACGCGCTGTCCGCGCCCTCGCACGCGCTCACCCCAGCGCGCGGCCGGCCCGGACTGTCCCGATGGCGCCGCGCCCCGGACACGCGGGCCAGCAGCCGCCCCCAGTGGTGGAGTCTCTGCCTGGCGGTCTCCGTCTCTCAGCAACCAGAGACCTTATTCACTCAAGCCCGGAATGTGGGGCCGGCGGAAATGATGCCGATTATCAAGCTTGTTTTCTGCGCAGGGCTTTTGTTCAGAGGCGATGGCGACTGTTAATTTCAAGAAACTTCGTGTGGTTGACGTCGCTCGTGTCTTCACGCCGAGCTCGGAGAAGAGGCGTCTTCACAGCGGAACACAGGACTTGGGGTCTCCACAAAATGATTCTGATCGTACTGGCGTCCATTGCTTCTGCGGCGGGCAGTGCCCTCCGGGATAAGGGAGCGGAGACAGCCTGGCCTCCACGGCCCTCACGGAAGGATCCCAGGGAAGGGCCCTTTCCTGTCTGCACACCAGGGTGGATCCCGGCCCCGGGCGCTTCGCGGCGGGGCTGTAGGAGTCAGATGCACAGCCTGCGTTCTAGTTTTCTGCCCGACGTGGCCTGGGGTCCAGCCACTCTCCACCTTCCCAGGCTGTTTATGGGGACTCCTGGTCCCAGCTCCGCACTCCTGTGGGGCCGCATGTTTCACAAGCTTGTTGGGGGGCGGTTCATAGGCACATGGCATTCAGCCAGCACGGGTGGCAGGTCAGCTCCCCTGTGGGCCTGGTTAGGGTTTCTGGCTCCCACCCCCCTCCCCACCGTGTCCAGGCCTAGAGGTCCCCCGGCCACTCTCGTCCAGCTTCAGGCTCACAGCAAACAGGAACAGGCACTTGGGATCACACTACGGCTGAAGCGTCCGCTGACGTCGGAGGCACGAAGGAGCACTCCCTGCGCTTCCCCTGGGGGCAGCTCTCGCGGCCAGTTCACGGCATCTGGTCGGGGAGGGCATCCCCACTGGCTTGAGGCCCTGTGCTGCTGGGGCAGGAGAAGCCACATGTTCAGGCCGCCTGCTCCGGCTCCGGATGGGCCCCCGCTCGCCCACAGACCCCTCCTGCCCACGCTGGTTCCCGGGCCCCCCCACACGAGCGCTCCACGTCTCTATCCTGCCTCATCGCACACCTGGTGCACCTCTGCGGTCTGTGCTCTCACAGGCTCGGTTCACAGAGAGGGTTGGGGGGGGCCGGGACTTCCTGGGTCAGCTGTCACCCTGCAGAGCCTTGTCCTGACTGGCGAGCCCCACGGAGATGGGGAGGGCTGTCGTGGGTGCTGAGTGGAGGCTCTGGGAGGGGGCAGCCTCTCAGGACCCCGTGGGCAGGGGTGGGGCCTCCCTGGTGTCAGTGACCCCATTGTCCTGAGACGGTGTCCCTCTGGTATGGTGTGCCCTGCAGGGGAGTCTGGGAGGAGGCGGCATGGACGCTGCTGGGCACAGACCGGTGGGCACAGGACAGGGACAACGCGCGGGCAGCAGTGTGGCCGGAGGACCCAAGGCGGGAGTGATCTGTTTGCTCCTGTGTTCGGCAGCACATGGGGCGCCCGGACGTTCAGCCAGCACACGGGGAGCAGGGGGAGGAGCCCCTGCCTGTCCCGACCCTGCCTCGGAGCCGCCGGCGGCTCCGGACGTCCCTCCAGCCTCCCCATCTCCAGGGACAGCAGCCTCGTCCAAGCCGCCGTCGGCTCCCGCCTGGAGGACGGCCAGTCTCCCCGCCGGCCTCCCGGTCGCCAGGACAGCCCGCTTCAGACAGAGCCCCGGTCCGGCGGCGCCAGCGGCGTCCCCACCAGCTTCCAGTAACAGCCAGCCGCCGCCCCGCCGCCACGGAGCCCCGCCGGCCTCTGCCAGCCGCGCTCCCGTCCGCGGCAGCCGCTCCTCCGGCCAGCCTGGCTCTCCGCCTCGGTTTCCATTTCCACACGGCTCCTCTGTTAGCTTTCCCTGCACTCTCCCCTCCTGGGAGAGGCTGCCCCGACCCCCACCCCTGCATGCCTGTGTGTGGGATTTCGTTTCCTCCCCGTGTGGGCTCATCGTGGGTGCATGCTGTGGACGCGCACTCCCCGGAGATGGAACCCACCACAGCACCCACCCGCGAAACGGGGCTGGGGCTGGCATCCGCGCCCCTTCGCTCGAGCATGCATCTTCGTGGGGAAGCCGCTGTCCATCTAGGCTGCCTGTGCGGCACGTGGCCCTCGGGGGCCCGTGGGGATGAGTCGGGGACAGGGTTCTCCTGCAGGCTGGATGGTGGCAGGCTTCCTGGAGGAGAAGGACAGGAGGGCCCTGAAGGACGGGCTGAATCCCGAGATAGAGCTGTTGCCACCTGAACGTGGACCGTGGAGAGGAAGCCTGAGGGTCTGCCTGAGCGTGTGACCCCAAGCCTCTCCCTGGGGCCCAGAGGCGCTCTGGGATGGCCCCGGAGGACGCGGGCCTTCATCATGACACGGTCCCCCTCTCTCTGCAGAGTTAACCTAGTGGCTGCACAGACGTTCTGCACGGGAGAGGTAGCCCGTCCCACCTCGTGCCCTGCTTGGCCAGCCCCGGGACTGCCTGTGCACCCTTCCCTCTGGACCCTGCCCCAGGCCCCTCTGTCTGCACTGCCCTGCGCCCTGCTAGCTTCTCTCCCGGGACCTCTGGGCAGCCCCACGGCCACCCCTACTCGGAGAGGCAGAGCTACATGCAAGCCTGGGAATGTTGACAACAGATTGTTTCATAATTAATTGAATAGCACAGCCTGGACATTTTCAATCACCTGCTGACAGGAGTGACTTTGTGCAGCTCTTGGACGCCAGCAGCGAGCTCTGAAGGGTTCCCAGTGCCTTAACCACCAGTCATTTCCCCGCGATGGAAACATGCAATTTGAATCAGGTCTGATTTGATTTGGAAGAATTCTTGTTTTCACAACTTCCCGAAAGACGGGTGACAAGAAATTCTAGGGCGGCAGACACCCGGGCAGCCGGGTCACTGCGCATCTTGGAGCCTGTGGGACCTCCTCTTGCAGACGGCATGCGGCACGGTGGCCTGGGGCTGGGGTCAGCAGCGTGCCCGTCAGCCTCCTGCGGGGCCCACCACCCTGGGGCTAGAGGGACTCATTCGGAGGCGGTGCCCCTGACCCAGCGGAAGCCCCACCTCCGTACTGTCCCGAGGACCCACGGGAGCACAGGCAGCAGCGGGAATTTCTCGAAAGATTTCCTGACCCCTCCGACGGCTCAGCATCTCTTCCTACCACCTCAGCCCTTGCCTGAGTTAAAACACCCGTGACCACCTGCTTGCTATTTTTCTTTAAACTGACTCACTTTGTTACTGTCTATGCAAGCCACCCAACACATAAGTGCACACACGCGTGTCTACTCATGTCTGCATGTTTACAGGCGTGTGTGAACGTACAGACACTGTAGAGGTCGAGGTTGTTCTGCCGTGCTGGGCGGAGAGTGCTCGGAGAAGGAGGGGTTCACAGCGGAGCTCTGGGCACAGACGGCGGCTGGAATCTACTCTGGACGTTTTCTGCTGGGTGACCTTGGTGAAGTTACTTAACCTCTCTGTGCCTCCGTGTTATTGTGAAGTGGAGGTAAGAGACTCTGGGTCACGGAGTCACGGGAATTCCGAGGGGCTGGGAACAGCGTGTGACAGAGAGGAAGGACGCGGCAGTGCTGTGGTTGTCTGTACCGCGGCCGCCCCTCTCCGCGGGCAGGAGGTCCGCGCCGGAGGCCTGGTCTTGATGCACGCGAGTGAGCAAGGAGAGGCTCCACAGACACATTTGCTGACAGCGGACGTTTCCTCCTTGAGCTTGTCAGAGCAGATGGAAGAGGCTTAAACAGCAAGCGGTTTCTTCCCAGTGTGATTTAGCTTTTAGCACCGTCCTTGTGTCGCCGTGCTCCCCTAGGCCCCGCCGTGCACCCCTCGGCCCCCCAGGGTCCTTGTCTCCCCTAGGAAAGCGAGGGGCATCTGCCTGGAGGCGGAGGGCAGGGTGGTGGGTCTAAACTTCTGGATCCTTGAGCTCCTCACAATGGACGCTCCTGGGACAGTCTGCAAACACCTGTTCCGGGGCGGAGGGCGGGGGCGGGCAAGGCTGGGACCCCCCGTGCGGGGTGCCTGCGGGCCCAACCTCTCTGCTGCGTGGGGCTTGCATTCTGAGCCCTTGTGGCAGATCTGGGAGCTGGTGGGTGGGGATTTTGCCTCCAGATGATAATTCTCGGAGTGGCTGGAGACTCCGGGCTCAGGCGCCCCTGCCTGGGGCACACACAGCCACGTCCCCGAAAGGACAGCCGTGGCGGGTGGGAGACGCCACCACCTCGCTGGCATCAGGGTCTGGCTTCCAGAGGGCCTGGGTACTCGGCGGGGAGCTCCACATCCTGGGCCCAGAGGACCCAGCCTCTCCCAAGCCTCGGGACAAAGGCTGCCTGGATGGGAAACCGTCGGCTCAAGACTCAAGGTTTTTAAGTTCTCTAATGGCTGCTGTCCACGCCTGTGTTCAGGGGACCTGCAGCCACGCATGCGGAGGAAACAAAGTAAAACGGCCCCGCACTGAGCCGGCGCCGCCTGCATGAAACGTCAACCAGCCCTCGGTCGGAGGCGGTGCTGTTTTATTGATGTGAGGTCCCTCTCACAGGCTCGGAGAACTGCTGCAGGCCGTGGGTGTCCCCCGCCTGGGCACCCGCTGGCCCTGCACGGGGCCCTCTGTGCTTCCCACCTGGTGGAGGCGACGGTGCCGGCTCCCTTCCCGGGACCTGCTCAGGGCCCCATGGACGGGCCGTCACAGGAGGGGCGGCAGGGGAGGAAGAGGCCTGACGGGCACGTTGAGCACCTCGGCTAAGGACTCGGGCACCGGAAGCATGGGGTACTGGGCACCTCGGCTAAGGACTCGGGCACCGGAAGCATGGGGTACTGGGCACCTCGGCTAAGGACTCGGGCACCGGAAGCATGGGGTACTGGGCACCTCGGCTAAGGACTCGGGCACCGGAAGCATGGGGTACTGGGCACCTCGGCTAAGGACTCGGGCACCGGAAGCATGGGGTACTGGGCACCTCGGCTAAGGACTCGGGCACCGGAAGCATGGGGTCCCTGAAGCCACAGGCCACCAGACCCGCTGGGCCCTGCCCCCACCCCTGCTTCCCCAGGGCTTCAGAGGTAAACCCTGACTAAAAATGCGGCCACTAGTTAAAATAACAACTCTGCCAGGCAAGCAAGAGTTACTGGTTGCTACTAACACTCTGAACAAAGTTTTCTATGAAACCAATCAAGACTGAGAAAATCTGAAAGAAATCCGTTTTCCTTCATCGTGGAAAACCCGGCAAGGCAGGTCTACTGGAAACCGATTCTCCCAGTTCTGTGTGTCTGAGAACGTCTTGATTTTCCTTCACTTTTGGAGGCTACTTTTGCTGGATACAGAGATCTAGGGGGTGGGTTTCTTCTCTCGACCTTCCACTGCCGGCCTGGCCCCCGTCACTCTCATCCCCCGCCTCCGTCCTGCAGATGCTGATGTTCCCTTCACGGCTCCTCTGTGGCTCCTGTTTCCTCGGCCTGCCCCGTGCCTCCACCGCCACCTGCGCTGGGAGGTCCTCGCACGCGGAACCGGCACTCAGGTGAGAGGCGCCCCTTGGTTTTAAAGACTCGTGGCTCAGGGTCTCCCTCAATGCCGGTGGGACTGTGTCCTTCCAGCCGGGAGCTGAGCCCTGGGCCGGGAGCTTCCTCGCGAATCACGTCTTTAACTTTTCACAGCCGCAGACGGTTCCTGCTTCTCAAGAGGGGGTTCTCAAAGCCACGGGTCGAGACCAGCAGCGGCCCCCGGGGCTTGTCATATGTCCGTTTCTGGTCCCTGCCAACTCCGAGGCCCACGGGCTGCCGGGCATTTCTCCCCTTGACCCGCCGGCTGTCGGCCCCGCGGCCGTGAGCCGGGATGGCCGCCCACCAGCTCGTCAGCACGGCTGTTAGATCTGGCTCAGATTTGCCACTATTGATTTTTGGTCTGCCTCCAATCCCACGCAGTGCCCGGAGTCACTGGAGGTGAGCGCTGTGCGCTTGTTATCATTCTGCAAATAGCTTCATCTCGAGACCCTCTGATCAATGTTCCTTCAGCAAAACATAGAACGCCAGGGACGGAGCCAGAAGCAAGACAAGGACGTCATTCTGTGGTTCCTGCTCGAGAGCGGCTTCCGTAATCCCTCGTCCGTGACCTTACACAAGTGACGGAAACCTCTGCCCTACATTCTCTTAAAATCCAGGAAGCTGGAAATGGTCTTATCTGCCTCATCAGAAGTGCCAGAGAAGGGCTTTCTGGTAAGCAGGAAGCCGGTCGTAAAACCGGTGGCGGAAGGTGGGCGCTCAGGGGCTGCTCTGAAAGCTGTCTTGTGGACTTACCGTAAGACCGTAAGCCCCAGAAATCACTCAGAAACACACCCAGGAAAGCGCACTGGTGGAGACCGGCGGAGACTGCTGAAGCGGCCTGTGTGGGGAGCAGAACCTGCTTCTTGATAAGCCAGAGCCGGGTGCTCACCGGCTCCATGTGGCCAGGAGTGAGGATTCCCGCCAGACACCTTCACAGGGTCGGATAGAGAACCCCGAGCCCTCGGGTCAGAGGCACAGACACTCTCCCGACACAGCTCGTGCATGGAGGGTCCCTTCAGGAAAACCTGGAACGGGAGAAGCCGGTCCCTTCAGGTCCACGCAGACCTTTGTCAGGCCCTGCTCTGGCCTGAGAACATTCTAGGTGTGGGGCTGTCTCCATGGTGGCCTTAGCGGGTGCTTGGGGGTGGGGGGTGCTGCAGGGTCCCCGGAGCCCTCAGAGGTCAAAGCTGGAGAAATGCACGAGCACAGAGACCCGGCCATGGTCAGAGGAACCCGCTCCCCACGCCCGCCCATCACCCTCTGCCCGGCCCGACACCATTCCTGAAGCCACAGCTGCCCCATGCCCCAGCCCGCTGTGGGAGCCTCCTCCTGGGAACAGGTCAGAGGGCACATGGGGGCCAACTCCAGCAAGTCCTTCCTTCGTCCCTGTGCCCCCGGCCCCGAACGTGTGTTCTCCCGCGACGAGCCAGAGCTCCGAGCGCACACTCCTACAGGCAACCTGCCTTCATGGCGGCTTTCCCATCTCCCATGACCGTCCCCGAGAGTGATGCTGCGTCCTCGCCTCTCCACGCACCCACAGCAGGTGCACCACGAAGCTGCGTCTTGCTGTCCTCGGGGCCTGGGCATTCCTTCTCAGCCGACTGCGTTCACCCGGGCCGTGCCGCGCCCCCAGTACGCACTGGGGACGGAGCTGGGTGCCCAGGCCCCGGGACCAGTGCACGCTGTTCGTCGAGGCGCTCTGGTGTCCAGGACGGAGCCTGGCGCCTGACGGAGTGAGTCCGCTAGAGAGCGAGTGAGCAGACGGGCTCCACCTTCACAGCGGACGCACTAACGGACGGACCCGGTGCCTGAGGACAAGGGCCGCGATCTGCTCGGCCGGAGGTGTTCCCTCATGTGGATGCTGGGCCAGCAGGACGTGGCCTGTCTTCCCGAGTCAGGGGGATGCTCTGTTGCCAGGCGGTGGTGGTGCAGCTGTCGTGTCTCTGAACTGGGTCCCATAGGCCATTGATTCTCTAAAAGGCCTGCACGAGGGTCACATGTGCACGTACTTTTCAAACTGGCCGAGCGCACACACCTCCTGTTACAGAAGGAACGTGTGTACTAAGCACCGAAGGGCACAGCCAACTGGGAAGCAGACGGATGCCGGCTAGCTTCCCCGTGGGCTTCCCGCCCTTTCCCCGCGCCAGCGTGCACGCGCCTCCACACCCGCATGCTCCTTCACACCCGCACACGCACAGGGCCGCACGCAACCACAGACGTAGTGGTCTTGCCCAGGAAACAAGCAAAACTGCTGTACGGGAATCAGAACGACAGTCCCTCCTGGCGTCCCGGTTCCCCGCGTGCCCCCACACCAGCCACCTTTCCCCCCGGTGGCAGGGGCGCGTCTCTCCGCGGACCACACGGGGTTGGCCCCGCCAAGGTGGGTGCTGTTCTGCACAAGCTCCCGGCGCGGACATCCAGACGCCGGTCCTCCCGCGGGCCGGCTGCTCCCCTCCAGGCTCACCAGACGCTGAGATCCCATTCCCCAGTTTCGTGGGCCGCGTTCATGGTGTCGCTGAATTTCATACCATTCTATGCCATCGCAACTTGCCAACAACTTACTTGTCGGGAGCCCTGCTGTCTTACAAAACTGTCTTTTGTAAACATTCGTGGTGTGATTGATGCCAAACGAATCTCAGAAATGAAGACACACCCAACGAATAAAACTAAGTCAGTCATAAAAATCGAAATGAAAAGATCAAATAGTCTTGCATAAGACTGTTTTTAAAAAAACTTAAATGGCTTCCCATACAACGTAAATAAATACACAACTAATTCACAAGGTTTCCTTAAAATTCTAGAACTTTCTTTGGCATAATTGTAGGAAATGGAAATTTTTTTCCCCAAATGAAAAATCACCCCACGAATCAATGTCCCAAGCATTACCCTGGGGAAATAAACTTTTCTCCAGTGCTAGGGGAGGGCTTCACACAATCCATTTTTTCTCTGAAGGAGAACGTGGCGGTATTTAACGAAGGCTCTATAGGTGACCACACACCACGACTTGGTAATTTTATCCTTTTTTATTTACAGTATATCCTAAGGAAGTAATAGGTGAATGCAAAAATCATTAAGAGTGTTCACCACCACGTTCTGACAACGTTGAGAATCCACAGTGACCCAAATACCAGTCACGAAAGACCGGTTAGATAAGGGTCTCCCCATAATTGTGAATTTAGTGACTTCGCAGGGTGTAATTCATAGTGCAAAGACACGTGGTTTTCTAAGGAACCAAGCGCCTTGCCTTTGACGGCAGCGCGGTCCCCAGCAGTGAGCGGGCCCACTCACCTGCGTGCGCATAGACGTGCAGGAACGCGGCTCAGGGGAGCTACGGGAAGTGGTGGTAATTCCGTGCGGAGACCGGGGTTATGGGAGACTTGGCTTCTTTTCCACATGTCCTACCTCTTTCTGCCACGAATGTGTATTAGCTCCTTAGAAAAGGCTGGAAAGAGGCTGACACTGACTTGAGCCCTGTCCGACCCAGCCTGCTCTCCCTCCCTCTGTGATGGTGGCTGTGGTCCCTCCTAACCAGCGACATGAAGAACGTACCAGACCAGCTGTGTTTGCCCCCAGCACCCCCTGCTCTCCTTATGGGGGCCTCTCTGCACAGATCATCATCTTAGCAGCACAACAGTAACAGGGGCCTGCCTTCACCCCTGGAGCCGAGGTCTGTGCCCTGGGCACACGACGCTCTGGACATGTACCACCGGCAACCCTGAAGCTGAGGGACTCAAAGGAAAAACTCACTGTTTTCTACAACTGTGCTTAATGAAACAGAGAGAGCCCTGGAAACGGCACTCAGATCACTAAATCATTGGAAAATAAGTGAGCACAGATTAAAAACAGAATGGAGCACGCTTTCATGTAGAGAAGAGAAGGCTGGCGGTTTTCCCCAACAGCAGGGCTGACAAGATGGCCTTTGGCTCACCTGCGAGGTGGGGTGGCCTGGCCAAGGTCACGGGGCTCTTAAGCAGTAGGGCCAGAGATCTGGCACAGATGTGGATCTGAACCCACACACCGACTGGGATGCCACGACCCCGTGAGGGGCTGACTGTAAGCAGGGCTCCCGACAAGTAAGCTGCTGGTCAGCAGGGACATGGTGGGGAGGCCCCCGAGGGAATGATGGGGACTGGACACCCTCCTCTGTTCTTGGGAGGCCCTGCATTCTCCACGCAGTCTGGGACACTTGCCTTTGGGGACCCATGCAAGACGCAAACCTCTATTAGGGAAAGGCCTGCTGACTGTCCCCAGAGGCAGAGACCCTACAGAGTGACTGTCACAGCACACCGTAACTCTAAATCACTCACAAGGGGAGAACCAAGCATCACGTGTGGTTCATGTGACTGGTCTTAGAACCTCCCTCGTGAAGGCGTCATGGTAGCTGTGGGTAGAAATAAACGTGAGGACCATTGGAATGTAATTACGCAGACGACCTACGTGTGCGTGTGTTGATGAAACCCTTGCCACGGTCTAAATGAAATGCATTTCACACCAGTGAGAGAGGCTGAGCTAATTGGTAGCTCTTGGAAAAACTAACAAAGTACTACTTATTTCCGAATTAGCAGCAGCAGAGACCTGTAATTATTATTACCTTTGAGTATGGAAATAAATCACTTAAAATACAGTGTAAGTACAGCATATAGGGGCTTGTGCGTCGAGACGAGACGTCTGTTTCCAGACTGTGGCCGGTGGCTTAGCCCGGTGCCCGCCATGTAGTAGGTGCTCAGTAAGTATTTCTGGGGGAGACAAAGCCGACGTTTAATCACAGAAACACAGCATTCATTCGGCAAGTATACGCCGCATTTCCTGGTCGCTGACTACGTGATGGCATCCCGTCAACTTTGGGAATTCAGCTGTAAGGCAGACACAGTCCCTGTGCTCTGGTGGCCACAGTCTCCTGGGGAAACGCATCTTCAAGGACACACGCGCAATGACAGAAGGGGTGGGTGCCCAGGGGAATCAGAAAAGGGCTCCGGAGGCCCAAACACGCGGTCCAGGGGGAGACACAGTCCCGGGCACGGCAGTCAGGGCCGACAGAGGGCCTGGGGGTCACACGGGAGCACTGGACTTCACCCTACATGTGGCAAAGCCAGCAGTGCCATGATCCAACGGTATGGCCGGGCCGGGGAGGGCAGCTGCAGGAGCAGAACCTCCTGGAAGGAGTGAGACCAGGTGGCGTATGAGGCTGGGGTGACAGGAAGGGGCCGGCTGCCCAAGACGGTGTTGGGATCTGAGGTAGGGGCCCTGAGGACCCAGGATCACTATGCCACGGAGCGCAGGGAGGCACTTGGACACTCTGCTGCGGTCGCACGGGCAAGAGGAAATGGTCCTCCATGAGTTCCACGGTCAGAGCTGGGAGGCAAGGCCGGGAGCTTCCCCGTGCGGCCTCCCTCCATGCCTGCGCTCCGCACGCTGGGGCTGAGGCTGCCGAGCCAAGGTGCTGGGCCCTTCCTCTCCTGGGCGTCCAGGACATAACTGACCAGCAGGTCCGGAGCCAAGGGGAGTCCTGGGAGCGCCGGATCACCGCGGCTGCGTGCGGCTCCCCCCTCCACCCCATTTCCTTGTAGACGAATCACAAACCCAGAGGCTTCCTTCAAAAGTGACCCTACAGTTTCCAACACGGCGACTCCCCGAGGGGGCAGTGAGCCCCCCATTCAGCAGCTTTGGCGGAGCCGAACCCTGAACCGTTCCTGGCAGGTCCCAAGCCCGCACGTCTCTCCTGGTGGGAAGCAGCGCATCGTCCATAATGTGGAGCGCCTCGGCTCCCCGTTCCATGGCAGGAAAGAGTGTCAGCTCGTGGCTTCGGAAGCGACGTCCAGGACAGCCTATGCACTGAGACCGGGACGCGCAATGTCCAGAACCTCAAAAACAGGTTCGATGGACTCGCACACAGGAGGGAGATTTTTAAACCAGAAGTCAGAGGAGAGGCTGAAGGACACGGAAGGCGCGCTGGGCAGCCGGCCTCGCCCGCTGGGCCGCGCACATCCCGGCCCCCCCACCCCCCAACCTTCCCTCCCTGGGGCCCGGGCTCCGGAGGGCGGGGGAGGGGCGGAGGAGGAATGTGGAAGGTGAGCACACCTGTCCCCTGGCCGAGATCCGGTGGCTGTGGCAGGGGGGCTGCGGGTCCCCACCGCAAACAGACGCGTGTGAACGGGGGCGGAGGGGGTGGTCCGTCAAGGCTACGACTCTGGCTGTGATCGGGTCACCCGAGACAGAGGGTCCGCGCTCTAGGGCGAGCTCCTTCCTGAAGGCCTTTCATGGAAACACCGATCCCAACCAGGTCCCGGATTAACTCGCCGGCTCTGCGGGACCACCCTGGGGGGGGGCACTCTTACGACCCTCTTGGACACGGGGAACAGCTAAATGAACACAGGCGGGTGGTTTGACCTGGAGCCCAGGGAGCGGGGTCTGGAGCTACTTCTCTATAGGTGTTACGTGCCCCGCCCCGTCCCCGCCCCCGGCTTCGCCCCTCGCTCCCCAGCTGTAAAGGAACACAAGGTGGTCCCCAAAATGGAGACTAAGAAAGGGAAACATGAGTTTCTCGCATTCCCTCCCTCCAGCTCCGGCGGGGGGCGGGGGACAGCCCCTCCCCCCCTTTACAGACCAGGGAGCAGAGCGGTGGTGCTGGGATGCAAGTGCAGCTCCGCGACCCCAGGCCCAAGCCGGAAGGTTGGCGCCAAGTCATGTCTGGGTCCTATGACTCGGTCAGACGGGGTCAGACTCGGTCAGACGGGGTCCTATGTCCCAGTGCCCCCGGAGCGGGCTGTGACCAGGCACAGCAGAGCGCAGCCCGCCGACCCTGCTCCTTCCCCAGCGCCCACGGAGCGACAGGGTCTCCTTCCTCCAGCCCACTCCCGCGCCCACAGGTCAGGAAGACCCGGACGGCGAGCGAGCCTGTAGAAAGGTCATCGCCCTTCTGGGCTACGTGAGCTGCTCGGGGAAGTGGTGGCGCGCAGGTGGCCCGTCCAGCCCCCTCCCACACTCAGAGGGGATCACGGCGGCCGCTGGAGCCTGCAGAGCCTGCTGTGCGAACGTGGGCGAACTGGGTGCTTGACCTCTGTGCCCGGGTGGCCACCACCAGGCCTGCTGCCGGCCCACCAGAGCCCCACCAGCCACGCTCAGCAGGTGGCGGGCCCAGCACCCTCTGTGGGGAGCGCAGGGAAGCCCAATGAGCGGTGTGGCCGAGGCCATGGTGGGGACGGGTCTGGTGTCCCATTTAACTGTGCCCCGGGGCACCGTCCGCTGTTCTGATCAGATGGCGAGGTGACCTGAGCAAGGCCCTTTGCAGGAGTGACAGGGGAGGAACTGGAGGCTGATTGCCTGTGACGCCCCAAGCAACACACAGTGCCGACTGTGTACGTGCGAGCATGCAAGCATGCGTGTGTGCATGTGTGGACAGATGCGTGTGCACAGATGCGTGTGCATGGGGTGCACAGATGCATGTGCACAAATATGTGTGCACAGATGCATGTGCATGGGGGTGCACGCCCTGCTCCTGTCACGCGCCTTTGCTCTGTCACGTTGAGGCAAAAACACAGAGCGGGCCCTCCTGGCCTCTGGCAGTTTTCAGTTCAGTTTGCAAATTGGCCCTTTGACTTGACGTCTCGCACGCAGTGCTGTGGGGCCGTGTTTTCAGAGCCCTTGCTCGGCGGACACAGTGGATTTGGAATAGTTCGTTCACTCTAGAGAAGGGACGTTCTGTTACAGCTCAGCCTAAGGACGTGTGTCCAGGCGGATGGCCAAGGAGCCCCAAAGCCAAGGGCATCAGCGGGGGACCCTGGTGGCTCAGGATTTCATCACACACGGAGCCAAACCCTGGCCCTGCACCCCAAGGCTGAGCCGGACCAGCAGGGAGTTCATTGGGGGCTGCTTCCAGGGGAGACGCCTGCTCTGGGACATGTCCCAGGAGACGCTGGCCTTGGATGAGGCCCCTCTCTGCTCCACATCCCAGCAGACAGCAGGGACAGGCCGGGCGGCCACGGAAGGCTGTGCCCCGCTCCCCTCTGAGCCCCTCTGTGCTCGGTTTCGCATTCTTGTTCTTCTTGCCCAGAACAACAGGACGCGGCTGGGCTCGCCGAGGGCAGCTTCACTCCCCAGGCCCAGACGCCTCTGTGACCACACCTGTGGTTGATGCCGACGGGCATCAATAGGTCTCCCAGCAGTCCCGAGCCGGAGAACGTTCCAGCACAAAGCTTCAGGCTGGAGACGCCTCCACACCTGCAGAAAGGCTCTTCTCCCTTCGTGTAACTCACGGCCCTGGGCTGAAACGCGGTCGCCGATTTTTATTGCACTGTGGGCCTTCATGCACTGATGGTGACCTGCCGAGGGACGGGCGGTGGCTCCTTCTCCAGCCTTGGAGGGAGGCACAGGGATGGGACAGGGACAGTCCCTGTCCGTCTCCTGGCAGTGAGTGGCCAGGCTTGGACGCATGAGCTCAGGGCGAGCCCTTGTCTCTGGAGCTCAGACGGAGTAGGCGACCCTGCGTGTGGGCAGAGCCAGGTAAGCCCGGGGGGTCTGAGCCCAGCGCCCGCGCCACTGTCGCCACACCCCGGTCCTCCTACAGTGGCCTCACGGGACGGGTCTGACGCATGAGGATGGCCGACGGGGGCCGCAGACGCGACGCTGAGTCCCCGCGGTTGAAGGAACACACGTGCCCTACGTGTAAGCAGCCGGGAGATCCCAGTACCTGGGGCGTGGAATCCCACGGGGACAGATGGCGCACAGCAGGGTGGGGACGGCCTGCGCTGGGCGACAGCTTCCTGGCAGCTGACCGCTCGGGGCAAACCCCACCAAGTGCGCTCGGCGCTCTGCCGTCCTGAAAGGGAAGACGGGCCGCGGGTCCTCCGGAGGAGACACGGCTGTGGGAAGAGGCCTACCGCGTGGAAGGTCTGCGGGCGAGCAGCTTCCTTCTCCCTCTGCCTAGGCTTCCCCAGCACTGCCCCGACAGCCAACTGGGCATGCTTGAAAGAGAGAAAGAGGCGCTGCTGCCATCAGAAACAACCAGAAGATAGTCACGAAATGGGAAGAAGCCAGAAATATCTCCCTGAACCACTGGTGGCAGGCCCTGCCCCACCAAGCTGCCCCTCCTTCTTAGGCATCCCTTGTGAGCCTCTGGACCCCTGGGCCCCACACAGGGCCTCAGAGATGGAGAAGAGCCCTGCCTCCTGCTATGGCCGCTGCTGGGGCCTGTCTCTGGCCCAGACGGCATGCACGGGGCCAGAAGAGCGGGACATGGGCATGGAGCAGGGACAGCACAGCACCAGACATCCCACAGCTCTGACCCGGGCCCGAGGGTACCACCTGCGAGCCCCGGGGAGCATAGCAAACACAAGGCCACCCAGCAGGCTTCCTGCGGACAGACACAGGCCGGCACGCCCCAGGCCGCTCGGCTCAGCCCCCGAGCCGGACGGACACTCGCTTCCCTACAGGCGGAGCCGAAACTTGCGGTACGAAGGGGCTGTTGGTAGGACGGGGCCGAGCGTCGCCCGGAGACAGACCAACAGCGTAGCCCACACGCCCACTTCTCTTCAAACATTAATCAGTGCCTCGTGTTTAATTAATCCCTGCTGCGCATGCCCAGTGATGAGAGCAGAGCTTCCCATCAGTAGGAAAAACACACACAATGCAAGGTTCTCTCGTTTTCTGCTGGCGAATTCCTGCGATCCTGGACATACCCGTCTCCAGTCCCTCCTCTCGTGACGCCTCTCCTGCCTCCTCCCGGGGGCGTGAGCGGGACTCACTTATAGAGACTGACTTTCGTCGCGTGGGAGGGGCAGCAGCCCCCCATTATGCTGCCTGGTACCCTTGCCTGGACTCACGGTCGGTCCCGCAGGCAGTGGCGGCTCTGGGCTGGGCGTGGGCCCACCCTCGGTCAGCACCTGGCTCACGGCACGCGTGTCTTCTGAGTTGTATCTGCCCTTGCACAGAGCACGCTCCCACGCGCCCCTGAGACAGGACCCCGCACACCCTGGGCGGGGGTGGGGCCGCCTGAGTTGCGGCGAGCTCAGCCACAGAGACGCGTGTGAACGCATTCCCGGCGTCCTCGGTGAGCCGGTGCGCGCTTCTCCACGCAGGGAGGCTGACTCGTCTGTGCTGTTTGGATGTCATAGAAACCCAGAAAAGTAAGTGATTTTGAGCACGTGCCTTCCTACAGCAAGAGAGAGCGATCCCGCTACTTTCTCTGGGATTTTCTATCCAAATCTACCACTAAACATCAAAGCCGCGAGTGCACGGGAAGCGCGATCTCTAGCCTTCTTTCTCCCGTCAGTGCCCCCGAGTGGATTATCCACGGAGATAACACAACAAAAGCTTCTGTGAGAAAGTAATTACTTCAAAACCCAACAGCAGGCAATTTGTGACCAAAACAGAAGTGCATTTGGGTTCAGCATCTGACAAAGCTGCTCCGAGATGACAAAGACGGGCATTTTCACCGCCAGACAACCGGCCCGTTCTCTCCACACGACGGTGCTCTTAATAGGAAAAAGGATATAAAATAATTGCCCGGCTGACCTGAAGTCCACCAAGAAATAAAGACACTGTTCACAGCTCGGAGAGCTCCTGAGAAGCTCACGCCTTCGGCTCCGCGTTCAGAATATAAATTGTTGGAGGAGACAGAGATGGTTCTTTCTGGAAAACAACCCTTCCCTTTAGAACTTTGCGGGGTCGTGGCCCATTCGTGGACAAGCACAACCTTGATTTATCCTTGACTTCCAACCGCCACGGGAATGTCCAGTGTTAATCAAGATGACCGGTCCCCCAATGCCTTTACCATGTCTTTGAGGTCACGTGTTTACGTTCCTGCTGTGCGTGGTTTAACGTCAGGCTGGGAACTTGCGGCACCGGGTGGTGAGGGAGCACAGAGCGGCAACGACAGCCTGATACCGTCGGAGAAAGAGATCCTCGCCACGCCGAACGGCCGTGCCCGGCGAGGGAGCCCGACGCTTGCCCCCTGCAGAGGAGGACGGCAGAGGGAACGCTCTGGAAGGCTGGGGTAGCCGTGGGCACGCAGCGGCACGGACTGTAAGCGCACGGAGGAGCAGAGTTGAAGGGGGTCAGATACGTGATGAGTTCGTGCTCCTCCCGCACGTTCTGTCCATCGCCGGAAGTGAGCTCCGAGCGGCGGCCACACACCGCAGCCGCTCCGCCCCCCGGCCAGGGCCCTGCCTCCGGGGATGTGCGTCAGCGTGTCAGCCGCAGCGTCAGCCGCGCACACCCGCGTTCGTTCCACCGGGAGGAGCTGCACGGCTGGCTCCGGTGCACGTGGGTCCGTGTCATGAGCCGGGAACCGTGTGAGGACCTTCCTTCCGCCCCCACCACCGTGCCAGGCTGTGTCTGTTCCATGAGCGCGAGGCCTCTCCGTGCCGCCGCGGCGCTGCCTGCCATCGCCGCCGGGACTCTCCGGAGCCGTTCCATTCTCCCTGCATGGGTCCCTGGACAGCACCCCTGAAGCCCCTCCCCGGCTCTCCTGGATCCTGTCTCCCCGACACTACCTCCCTCCCAAATGCCCCTCAGGGCTCAGAACGCTTCCCACGGCTGCCGGCCCAGCGGTTCTCCACTGCTTCGGACCCCAGGCCTGCTTGCCATGTGCAGACCGCCCCCCCATGCCCCACAGAGCACAAGCTTCCTGCGTGTGTGGACAAGGCTCCTTAGAAAGCCGCATCACTGCCTCCTTCTGTGTGATTCATTCACTCAACGTCTCTTCCAGAGAGGGGTGGGGAGGAAACGCCCGGCCCGGTGCTGGGCGGCACGAGGCAGGAGCAGGGCCTGGGGGGTGGCAGGAAGTCTGTGGCCCAACACCTCAGAGAGGGGGCTGGCCCCTCCATCCACCCCCGAGGGACGCTGTTTTCTCCTCCTGTCTCTGGCTGTCTTGCCGCCAGCCTCCGGCAGGGCCCTGCCCCTCCTCCTACCCACCCGTCCGTCCACACATCCGTCTCCTTCCATCCATCCCTCTGTGCACGGTCCTTCTCCAGCCTCCACAGAAGGCTCTTTGAGGTCATCGGTGACGAGGCCTCATGCCCCTCCGTGGGTTCCTCTCTCTAACTGTGCCCTCCGTAAGGCATGGGTTACCACACGCACCTGCCGGTCACTGGATTTCCAGTCCACTTTCCCGGAAGCCACCCACAGCCCACTCCCAGGTGGGACACTGAGTCCTCTTCTGGAAGCTTCTGGAACCCTGGCGCTGTACACCAGTCCGAGGTCAGGCCTCTAAGTGCCACCTTCCTGTTCGCGACCAAGACAGCTATGTAGGGAGATGACGAGGTGGGGGAAAAGCCAAGCTCTACTGGCGTTGGCAGGGGCAGGAAGGGGCAGGCTGGCGGCCGCGGGAGGGAGCGAGCGCTGCTGGTGGACACGTTCCTGGACCCTGTCTTCGTAAGTCCTGCACGCGGCAAGCCGTGTGGCCCCGTTACTCGGGCAACGGGAACCGCCTGTTCAGCCAGCCAAGGCTGTGGCAACCGCGCTTTCCTCGGCGCTGAGCTGGCCTGGGAGCCGGGGCACTGGGCTGGGAGAGCAGAGGAGGGCATGGGCTGAGCCGCAAGAGCCGGGCGTCCACCGCAAGGGCCCCAGGAGCTCACATGCCCTGTGGCACCGAGGACTCACAGAGGACACACTGGAAAGCGCGTCTTACAGCGTTTCCCCAACCGCGCAGAGCAGCTTGACTCAGAACACGCTCCGACGGGGGCCTCAGACAAAGCCCACACACGGGTGGACGGAGCAAGCCGGGAATTACAAACGGGGGGCAGAGAGCAAGGCAAGGGCTCCAGCAGAGTCCCGTCGTCAGGGGGGCCCTGAGCTCAGGGATGGGAAGGGCGAGCCACCCAGACTCCCAGAAACCAGCTGTAAGTGGAAAAACAAACACACAACAAGACAAAACTATGCCCAGTTCCAACAGGGGATGGCCCAGCCCCACATAGGAGCACCCGCCGTCACCCAGCCTGAAGCCGCCCTTCTGCATCGGGCTGTGCACACACTTCAGGGGGTCGGGGCCGTGAGGGACAGCGTGGGGGGCTCGGGGTCCAGGAACCAGCCAAGGGGACTGCGAACTGCTAATGTCACGGTCTGTACCATGGCGTGGCCGCCCCTGCAGCGTCCATCCGGCGCCTCCCCGCACGGGACAGCCAGGGGCCACTGCACACTAACCCAGCCATGGAGCTCGTTCCCCTCATGTCACTTTCTTACAGTGCCACAGAAGACTTCTGCCGAAGGACCACGGAGCTCGTGTTTTATAAGGTTTCAGTGAGCTCAGATACAAGACAAGTAAGTGGAGGGAACAGAAAGGGGACGGAGAGACTAGACAAGTCAGCAGGAGCTGCAGCGGGACAGCTTCTGAGTTACCGCAAGCCCCTCGCGGTCAGGGCAGGGGGCGGGAGCTCCTGGGAGAGCACAGGACGCAGAGACAGAGCTTAGTAGGGGTTGCCCAGGGGATCCAGGCGCGACCTAGCGTCCCCTGAGCTTGCCCACATGGCCCACGTCAGCCTCGGGACAGAGGCCGGTGGCTCTCGGGAGCAGCGAGGGCTGGGTTGTGGTGGCCTTGCCACGGCTCTGTGGCTCGACCGTGGTGGCGGCTGCCGGCAGCAGGGAACTGGGCAGCCTGACTGCACACACAGTCCTGCAGTGCTGCCGTGCGCCTCCAGGCCCCCTCCCTACTAGCCTTGCAACTTCCCCACGAATTTATAACTCTTTTGAAATATGACGTTAAAAAAAAGAAGAGGAAAAATAAACATACAGCCACGATGCCGGACACGTTTGGAGAACCCAGGGCACACATCGCAGAAGTGAGGTGCAGCTGTAGCCAGTGGGCGCCTGGTGGGGCTGGAGAAAGTTCTGGGCTGGGGATGGCGGCCAGGGTTCCCCAGGGTCTGGGGCAAATTCGCCTTCAGAGCTCAGCTCTGCGGGACATCCTGGGGATGGAGCTGCCTCCTCCTGGGGCTCTGTGGGCGCCAGGAGCCTCTTACCCTTCTCAGAGCCCTTGCCCCACAGG
This sequence comes from Mustela putorius furo, assembly GCF_011764305.1. Taxonomy (NCBI): domain Eukaryota; kingdom Metazoa; phylum Chordata; class Mammalia; order Carnivora; family Mustelidae; genus Mustela; species Mustela putorius. The sequence goes on along the minus strand of NW_025422115.1, from coordinate 24,765,294 downwards.
TCTTCGTGTCCCCAATTCCATGCTTGGGGAACCACAGGTGGCCATGACCCTCATCCCTGCCTCTGTCTGCCCCACAAGAGGAGCAGTGTCCCCTCCAAAGACCTGAGAGCATCTACCGGAGAAGCCTGGGGGGCCCATTTGGCTCTGATGAGGAAGGAGACTCAGGGACACAGCACCGTCCCTGGGCAGGACTCAGGGTGGACAGTGTGTGCATCCAGGCAAGGCTGTAGTAGCCACCCCACCGCCCCCGGCATCTGCGGCCACCTCCCGTGATCCTTATTAACAGGACTCCCTGTAATTGGAAGATAAACCTTCCAAGTTCATAGCTGTCTCAAATTCATCTTTAACTTAAAAAGAAACATCAATAATTAAAGCCAGCCACATGTGCCGTGGCAGCGCGTGTCGGGGACAGATAAGGCCTGCCATGCCTTTGATTCCGGCTCATTCTGCCTCGGGGGGCTTACTCCCTAGACCCTGGAGTCCAAGCTCTGAACTATTTGTTTTAATTTCCTGTCTGACATCGGGGAGTGCCCGGAGTCTCCTGTCTCCTGTCTCCCCTGGCAGCGGCTCGGAGGAACTCCGGCCAGAGGTCAGAGCCTCGGTCAGGCTGGGGGACCGGCAGCCATGGAGCCCCTCAGCTCCCGCTTCCCACACGGAGCGAGCATCCCTCCCGCCCCGTGCTCTGGGTACTGTGTAGCTGGGAAGGAGGCCTGTGCCCAGGCCCTGCAGAGAGGCCTGCGGGTCCCCCCAGGGACTCTGGGTCAGGAGCAGAGGGCGCCCCAGACATAGCCTGGACTTGTCTGTGAGATGCCACAGCAGAGAAGCCTGTGCAGGTGCATACTCATTAAGCATTTATCAAGCTCCACTGTATACAGTGCACCTGTCCAAGACAATGCTGGAGAGATGGGTGAAGTCCCCAAGCCACCCTGCCCTACGGGGCTGTGCGAGGGGAGCAGGGCCTGCTGTCCGCTCCTGACTGCAGCGCACCCTGTCCGTGGGTGCCGCGATGGGGCCGGCACCACGAGGGCTGGGGAGGCCCTCTCCCCAGTGGGCTCACTTGCCCCAGCTCTGCCTCTGCTTCTCGAGCATGAGTGCGCTCAGTGTGGGAGCCTGTGCCAGCCCTGCAGACCAGCTGGTAGGGGGCAGGGGTGCAGTCCAGGCTCACGGGCACGGGGCTGGGGCCCTGCTGCTCCACGGACGGCACTGTTCTTAACTGAGGACCAGCCCGGCACCTGGCAGGAGAGCTCGCTGGAGCTCTCTGCCCACGGGGGAGCCAGAACGCAGCTCCCTGAGAGCTCCTGGGCAGTGGTGTCCAATTTGGTGAGTGCCGGGGACAGGTGCTGGTGTGTGAAGGGTGAACAGGGCCCAGAACCTATGGGCATTTTCAATCCGACATGGTGGTCGGGGCTCCCAGGCAGAGGGCACAGCGCAGGAGAGAGAGAGACGCAGGGCAGCCCGCAGCTGTGTGCAGGGCCGAGGCTGGGAGGCCTTGGTGTACCCCGAGGGCCAGTGCACCTGCAGACACCATGGAAGTCTCCAGGACCGGGGCGGGGGCAACAGCAGGTGCACAGGACACGGGCAACCCCGCACCTTGGATTCAGGGACGTGCTACAGAGGAGCCACGTCAGCCTCGTGAGAGGCGACCGCCACGGCCACATCCCCGTCTGGAGGCTGCCCAGCTGTCCCCGTCGGGAAGGCCCCCAGTGTGAGTCCTGAGGGAGGCAGACCCCCCCATGCCACAGAGGCAGCTGCTCCTCAGCTCGGTGACCTGGCCTGGCGGGGTCCTGGGGTCCTCGGTGGCTTGGCCAGCCGGCGGGAGTCTGTCCCAGGGCCTTTCCTGCTCCCGGCTCTGTTGGCCGAGGCTTGTCCCTCACCCACGTCTGAGTTTGCACTTGCCTCCAAGTGGTCGCGCCGCCCCCAAACCCTGTCCTTCTCACGTGGTCAGGGGCCATGTCAGCCTTGGCCTTCACGGTGGCTCCTTCGTCCACTGAGGCCTCAGTGAGCTTCTGGAACGTTCACCAGCCTCGGTGTCCTCTCCCGTCACCAAGCTCGTGTGAAGGACTGTCAGGGTCTGCCGAGCTCCCCAAGGACCTGCGCGAGTTCTGACAAGCCCCTGGCTCAGGAACACGCCATCGCCCCCTCATGCGTGAGCGGAGTCTGCGGGGAGGGTCGGGGGAAGGGAGACCCCAGACCAGGGGCCCGGCCTCACCTGCACACACCTGGGCTGGCCCACGGCACAGGCAGGGGGTGTCTCGGCATCAAGGGTGTCGGACAGCGGACGCCCCGGGACCCCCGGACACTAAGGAAACAAGAGGGGCAGAGCAGGGAACCCTGTTGGGGCGGGGAAACGTCCCTGTCCCCTGCCAGACGCGGGGCTCCAGGGCCCAGACACGGTCACAAACCATGCGTGAGGAGGGAGGGCTCATAGCTAACAGGCGACCGTCTGGGACTCCCAGCAGGACCCCGGGCCCCGAGTATCTCGACACAGGGTTAAAACAGGAGGTTCAAGTAGCGAGACGGTTACCCTTGACCCGGGCCTGGCTCTGAGGCCGGCTCCCGCAGGACAGAGAAGGTGACACCCGGTGGGGCCTGGGGTCACGTGGGACCCCTGTGGATCTCCACTGTCTGTGTGCACTGAATTTCATGACCTTACAGGGAAACCCGGGTCTCTTTCTAAAATCCCCTCCAGTAGGCGACATAGTTTTTAGCAAGGGGATTGGCGGATGCGGCTGGTGCGGGAGCCATCGCGACAGATCGGGGGCCAGGACCGCCGTCTGGTTTTCCAGCCCCGGGTGCTCTGAGCTCTGCGCCCCCTGAATGGTCCACTCCCTGACGGGACACAGCCCTGTCACGAGCACTTGATCGGCATCTTGGCTCGGCCGCCCGCCCAGTCCACTGTCCCAAGCCAATGCAGGGTCAGGTGTTTCTGAGGACCCGCTGACCCCCTTCCCCAAGCAACCAAGGGCGTGACCTGGAGCAGGAAGGGCCTCTCTTCCGACAGAGTTGTGAGGAGGCTTCAGACCCGACTTGCTCACCCGTCGGGAACAGAAGTTTGCAAACAGCGTGTTTTTCAGCAACACTGCATTTCCTGCCCTGAATTTATTAAAAAAATTCAGGACTCTCTAAAAATATTGGCCTTCCTCTAGTTCTATACCCAGGAGAAGGGCAGCAGGTTCCACATTCCTTCCTTTTCTCTTAAGAAAAGCTCCCGGACTGTGGCTAGTAGAGCCCCCCCGGGGGTGTGCGAGCTTCCAGACCTGACCCCAGAGGTGATACGCCGATGCGCTAAGAGCCGGACCAGCTGGAGGCTCAGCCAAACAGAACAGACTGGCGTGTCAGACACCCGAGAACCCGCTGAGTGTCTGTCCGTGTCCACCACCCAGAGAGCGTGAGCTTCCCTGCTTTTGTCGCTGTGGTCAAGGGACATGCCCCCTCCTTAGAGCCTCTGTGTCCCTTCGCTCTCCACTCCCCCACTTAGGAACTCTGGGAGCACGAGGGTTTCTCCTTTCTGTCGCTGGAACTCACACACGCGCGTGCCCACACCTGCGCACACGCTCGGCCTGCGAGCCGGCATCGAACGTCAGTGATGCTCTCAAAGCACAACAGAAACACAGAAAAAGTCAAACACACAGAGAACTGGCGTCTTCAATCCCGAGTGGCCCCAAAGGGAGCAGGAGTTCTTGTCACACTGTTTCCTCTGCTCCGACCATGCCAGTCACCGTGGAGCCCCTCCCGGCCCACCCTACTGTTTCCCAGAGCCCTCGCCCCGCACCCCTGAGGCTTGCTGATTGCGTCCAGCTGTCCCAATGCCACCTTGGCAACGGCCGCTTTCACTGTCTCTTCTGGGTCCTGCTCCATCCCCTGCACCTGGGACCCTGGGTACCACCACGGGAGGGCTCCAAACCCGTGCGGAATGAAGGAACGTCCGCTGGGGCGCCGGGGCTGCAGACGGCCCAGTTCCCAGAGAGCACGCCACCGTGTGCTGACCCACACGTAGCAGGTGCACGAACATTTGCACGATGCTTTCTGACCAAGTGCTTTCCACACTCACAGCCCTGTTGGATCCTCCCTCCAAGGTGAGAACAGATGTCAGGATCCGTGACTTGTGGTCAGAAGACTCGGGGCCAAGCCACAGCCCAGCCCCAGAACCCTGTAAGTCACAGATCTCCTCGAGCCCTGACTTCCTTATCTGAGATGTGGGGGTGATGATGCTAACACCTCCGGCTCCAGCGTGGGCCCGGGGCCGGGAAGGAAAGGCACGCTGCCGCCCGCCACACTGTTCTGCGGTACGAAGGTCTTGAACGCCTCAACAGTGTCTGGCCATGCAGCCAAATCTAAAAAAACAAACAAACAAAATCCTGGTTTTTTCCCTCTTTTAAGTGATGTTGTTTTCGCTGCTTTCAGATTTGTTTTCCTTGATCTGCTGATACTTGGTTCTCACAATGAGTAGCTGATCATTATTTCTGACCTGAATATAGCTTTGTTTCTCATGCTTCCTCCTCCCACGCCGTCTTTTTGGAACAGACTATCACACGGGCTGCTCCAAACGGTGGATGCCTCACACACAAATCCTTAATAAAGATGCCAAGTTGGTTCAGCAAATGTCAGAGATTTCTGATGTCACGGGGGAGGAAAAAGTTCTCATTAAATATTTGAATGTGCAATGAATTAAACAGAGAGACACACACGTGTTCCAAATGGCACTTCTGTCGCTGGCATGGGTGAACAGAATGTGACCACCCCCGGCTTAGATGCCCCCGGGCCCCTGGCACCATCGGGAGAACCCCATAGAGGCTCCAGGCACCCCTCTGGGGAGACACGTGCCCGGCCCTGGCCTCGTGGGTCTCGTGAGCGCCTTCCGTATACTTCCCACCAGTGATGTGTCACCTCACGGGACACGGCCAGGGGCCCAGCGTCTGCGTGGAGTCAGAAAGGAAACTCCCCCCACTCGGATTCTGAGTCTTGCAGCTAATCTGCAACGTCGGGTGGTTACACACCACCCATCTGCCCATGAGCCGTGGGGCTGCGGCCACCTGGTCGATCTTCCCGGCCCCAGCCTCGGCGGGTTCCGCAGAAGCACGGCCACGGCCGGTGCGGGGAGGGGAGCGTGCGGCCTCTGCAGAACACTCGTCTGGCTCGGTGCGCGCCCTGCCCGCGGAAGGGGCTTTCCCCGAGATGACCTCACCGCAGTGAGCGTGGCTCCCCGTCCACCCGCCGAGCGGGCTGGCTTCGAGAACATATGCTGGGAGCTCGGGGTGCCGGTTTCCCCCTCCCGACAGCCTCCGAGGGAGGAACTTTGTTCATCCTCATTTCACAGACGAGGAGCTGCGGCCCCCAGAAGAGTCAGCTGCCTGTCCCCAGACGTGGAATGAGGGGTGTGCGGCCCCCGTTTGAACTCCGGCCATCCGTGCTGCGCTGGGGAAGGGCCCCCAGGGCTAGTTCCCGGGCTCAGGTTTCTCCCGAGAGGGTGGTCTTTCGGTCTCTCTCTGCTTAGATTCCGAGGGAACTTGACTTTCTGTTGGCAAAGACACTCTGCGCTCCAACACCGTGAAGCCTGGGGACACTAGCACGTGCTGGAATTTCACATCTTCTCAAGGCGCATATTCTACGTCCGTCACATCTCACCTGTTGTTTGGCTTCGGTGAGTAGAACTGCTTTGTGCAAGTATCAGATAAATACTCTGTGCTCAGTGACTTGCTAAAACGGGGTCTGCTGTTGACGGCTGGTCCCCAGGTGGCCCGGTGACACATCAGAGTCTCCCTAAAGGTCAGTGAGGAAGGACTTTCAGTACATGACCCTGACGTGCTGGAGAGACAGTCTGGCCATTGGGTGTGCTCCCTCAGGCTTTAACGTGCAGTTACATTGTTTCAGGTGTTCAGTTCTAGAAATTGTTTCCATTGTGATGGTATTTCTAAGAGCTTTCAGGAAGGTGTAGTTTGTACGCAGAAGATGCAAATGAAATAGGCTCCTTCGCTATCTGCCCTGCGAGGGGGAGGAGGAGGGGCTCCACGTGGGTGAGGAGAGAGGTGACAGGAGCAGGAAGTCGCCAGGCTTCTCCCTGGAGGCGGCCACGGAACACAGTCGCTGCCTATTGATGACGGGACATCCCAAACACAGCCGCTGCAGACCGGGGGGCGCCCCGAGAGACACGCTCCCACAGATACCCACACCTCCACTACAGGGGGACACTCTTAGCTCCATTTTGCAGATGGAGAAACTGAGTCTCAGAAAGCCATTGGATAACCTCCCCATGGCCACCCAGCAGGTACACCATAGGGTCAGAACCGGAACCCAGGCCTCCTGCATCCCAAGTCCAAGCTCTGACCCTCCACTTCTGAATCATCACCACGCTGCGAGACGATCTGTGTCAAAGGCTCACGGCCCCAGTCTGTTCGACGGATTTATTAGGTAATGCGCCGGGGTCCACATTTATCATGCAGGTGGCTTTTTGGCGATGGCTCCAGGCTGCCTGGGCTGAGAGTTGCCGGCCACGATGAACCCCACCCAGCTGTTTGGCTCCCCGGTTCTGCGGCTCACTTCTCGGACTTCTGGCCTCCAGAACTGTGGCATCCGTGGGAGCAGCCAAGGCGACCGAAAGAGATGCCGTTGGCAGTGTCTCCTCAGCCCTCCAGACAGGGAGCACCGCAATCACGTTTTCCTCTTCCTGCCCGACACTTGGTACAATCCTGGCTTCCACCGTGTGGCGACTGCATGAGCACTGACCGGGACACAGGAGCCGGAGCCACCCGGGGCACAGAGGGGCGCAAATTAACGGCTGGCCGACAGCCGGCGGCGCACGCTTGCCTTCGTGGCTGGCACGAGCTGTGATGGGAAGCCTATTTCAAGAATTACAGTTCAAACTCTTAAGCTATTTTTATTTTTAAGTTAAACACCTCTGTGTGTTAGGGACCCTTAGAAGCACACACATTTCGTTTCAAGGTGGGTTTTCAACTGTGGCAGATTAAGTAAAACATAAAATTAACAAACATAAACAGTATCTACAATCCAAATTAAATCTCAGAGCCATCTTGTGTCCCGAGGACTACGTATTACTTCCAAAAAAGGCCGTGGACTCTCACCAGCCTTAGCAGGGCAGCGCCCAGCTGCTGGGTGTTTGATGCCGGAATACCGTTTCCGCGCACACGGCTGCCGCGCTGGCTTTCCGTATTTCCACCGCCCGTGCGAGGTCAGGGACAGCCGTGACGGAGCTCAGTCTGACAGATGCCGGCATCCATGACTTTGTTACTCTGACTGACTGCATGGTATTTTAGGCAAATTAACCTGTCCAAAAGAATTTCTTTATTACTGTGCTCAGGCACAGATGGAAATACGAACTTGACAATTCTGGGTACCAGCTTTGCAATTAACTGGACTGTTTCAATAGACTAATGAACTTTCATTCGAGGCATGTTCCCTGTCAGCAGAGGAGACAGGCTGTTGTGTGAGGAGGAGCTACGGGAGGCCGAGCAGACCCGGCAGCCACGTTCCGTGCAGCGCGGAGGCAGGGCAGGGCCAGAGAACCCGAGGCAGGTGGGCTTCCTGGATGGCCTGGGATCCAAGCGCCTCAGCCTGGGATCCAAGCGCCTCAGCCTGGGATGTGGTCCTCTAGAGAGTTCCTTTCTTACCCTCAAACACCACCTGATGGTGGACTTTCTACAGAAACTCGGGTTTGCAATTCTGACCTTTGACTAGAGAATGTTGGTGGTGCCATTTTAAGAAACTCACAAGAGCAAATATTAACAGTGTGGTTGGAAAACAGAAGCAGATGCTCAGGCTTCCCTGAACTCTTGCAACCAATTACATTTACAGCATGATCTCCACAAACCCACGGATGAGACAGAGTGACCACACCGAGCTGGGATGAACCCAGAGACACGGGGAAGCGGAGCCCCCCTCTGTGGGGAAGGGCCTCCCTGCACGACAGAACTGGTGAAACAGGCTTGAAATTCCCATCTGATAAACCAGGATGCATGCCCAGGAAGATGCTCTGATTTTGTATCTGATCCTTACGATAACACTTAAGGTCACTCTCTGCAAACAGATAAACAAACACTTATCTCTAGGGAGCCCTAATGGGAAAGGAAAGAAGTATCAATTAAACAGACTAAAGTTGAAATGACTTAAACATTTTTGTTAATGAATTATAGAGCACATCAGTAAACAGCAATCTCATCTGTACTCTTCTAGCTATACTTTGTGTGTGTGCGAAGCCTCAACACATAGACAGATCCGGTCTGTTGAAGGTTTATATCTCTGTCCACCCATCCACCTGTCCATCCGTCCATCCATCCAACCATCCAACATCCATCCGCCGTCTATCCCTCATTAATCCACCCGCCCACCCACCCACCATCCATCCAAGCACTCAACCATCCATCCGTTTGACCATTCATCCGTCCATCCATCCGTCCATCCATCTATCCATCCGTTCCATCCGTCCATCCATCCGTCCATCCATCTATCCATCCGTCCATCCTTCCGTCCATCCGTCCATCCATCCATCCATCCTTCCGTCCATCCTTCCGTCCATCCGTCCGTCCATCCATCCGTCCTTCCGTCCATCCGTCCGTCCATCCGTCCATCCATCCGTCCATCCGTCCATCCGTCTGTCCATCCGTCCATCCATCCCTCCATCATCCATCCATTCGCCATCGACCATCCCTCTGTCCTAATGTGAACATGGCATACAGCACTGTACACCCATGCCCGTGAGGATGGCCTCTTCAGCTGACTCAGCCACAAGGAAGCCCAAGAAGACACACACCGAGTGCAGCTACGACTCCCTGTCTGGCTCCTCCTGAATTCTGAGCTAGAGATGCCACCAGCTGCTGTCCCCTTCTACCAGGATCTCCCAGAAGCCCAGGGCTCAGTGTACCACACTTGGCTGCACCAGCGTGCTCCCCGGCCCTCACCCCAGCAGCTGACTGCCTGTCGTCACCCAGCACCCGTGGCAGTGTCCTCCTTGGGCGCAGTCTGCAAGTGTCACCCACGCTCTCTTGGCTGTGTGGGAAGCGCGCTCTCTCGAGGTCCCCGAGCGCCTTCTTGTCCAGGGCGCACCTATAGCCTCGCCTGCAAGACGTCCGTCTGTGCAGCGGCACCGGAGCTGTGGCGCGGATCACAGTCAGGGGCATGTCCAACATCAACACTCGAACCTGACGTGGACTCTGCCCCTGAGATTCAAAGATCCACCCACAGATCCGAGGCTGACCTGCGTTCACGTGGATACCGCTACATTCTGGAAACCACGGCAGAGTGCGGAGTAGGTGTGGAGCGTGGCCTGGGACCCCAATGCGTCATCAGCAGTTAGTCACGCTCCCACTTACGGGGGAACCCACACAATTAAAATCATTTTGTTTTTAGAGACAGTTTCGGTAATGAAAAATAACTTTGAATTTTTACAAAGGGAGATTGTACGAGCCGATACAACGACATATACTGTCCTACTTCTGGAGAGACCAAAGGCTGAAGCAGGAAGCGCGGTAGCCGGGGAGGTCGGGGGTGGACACGGGCGCGGAGGGGGCGGGAACTACGGGGGTGGGGGCTCAGTTCTCGTCCCATGCGTGTCTGACGGGGCAGGTGAACCGGTAAGCACGCTGTTCCGCAACATCACGAGGGCACAGATGTCCGTGTGCCGACAAAGTGACTGATGGCGTCTCACACGCACTGAGCCAGACCTGCCGGCGTCAGCCCGTCATAACCTGAGGAGGGGCCACTGTGTGCGTGCTCTGCTCAGAAAGAAGAGGGCGTGTGATCTGAGGCGCCCAGCCCAACCTACACTTTCCCGTGTAGAGCTGCCTGTCCCAAGATCTGAGACTAGGGAATGCTCTCCTGGTACCTCGTCGTTCCTCCGTCTTGCTCACACTGGAGGGGGTCCCCAGTCCCGAGGCATGGAGGGACTGTAGACGGGGTTTCAGAGATGACGCCCTCCCCCAACCCTGGCTGGCCCCACAAAGGCAGGCTGCCTCTCAGTGCTCCTCGATGAAAGGCCGCCGGTGACCAGCTATCATTCTGGGGAGTGCTACAGCCGGCGGGGCCCTGGCTTTCCCATCAGAGAGGACAGCACTGGCCTGGGGTGGCCAGCGAGGAAATTCCTGGACTCCGCAGCCCCTCTCGCTGCAGCTGCTCCTAGTTTTAGGTGCGGCCTCACGGGCTTAATGCCTTGGATTCCTCTCTGTGCAGCGGGGGTGCCACGAGTCCCCACCCCGAAGGCCTGGCAGGGCAATGCACGTGGGCCCGTAGCCAAGGGGGCGACACAAGGTGTGTGCCCCTCGTCCTGGTGGTGGAGCCGGGCCAGAGACCAGCGCTGCCCCCCTGGGTCCTCGCGGAGGAGATGGGCTGCCGCTCAGCGGGTGGAGAGGGTGACGGTGTGGACACCGCGTTGGCAGCAGGACTTCCCCGCCGGATGAACCGCGCCCGCCCGCCCTCGCCCTCACCATCCGCCTGGACCGAGACATGCAAGAGTCCGTCTCCCTCGTTTTGTGGGTGCTGGTTCATGCGGATTCCGTGAATTCTGCCACCCCAGTCCCTACATTTGTAATGGCGAGGTCCGTGGGGAAACAGAGCTGGGCCAGATGCACACGTGTTCCCTCAGACACTCCAGAGAGACAAGAGAAAACGCCAAACAATGACTCCTCCGAGAGCCCACAGGCAGCGTATTTAAGACGAAGTTTCCAACCACCCGCCACCCGTTAATTTATTTTTCCCCACGTGTCATTAATGCCAGACTTAAACGTTCGTAAATAACCCACACGCAATCACTTTGAGGTTTAACGGAATATAAATGTTTTTCATCAGGGGAAATGGAAGTTGCTCTCTCAGAAAAACCCACGCGCGCTATGCGTCTCCGTGTCAAGGGTATATGTTCCAACGGAGCTAGAAACGCGGTCTCGCGGGCAGGTGTGTCCAACTTCCGCACCCTCTGGGGGGGCGGGTTCGCCCCCAGGCCTGTCCCTGGCCAGCAGCAGGTGCAGCAGCTCCCGCGGTAACGGGGTGCTGGGGGCAGGACGGCGCCACGCGCTCCCTCACCGACACGCGAGGACCAGCGTTCTGCTCTGGTCACCCACAAGCACAAGAGTCTCCGTTTTCCCGTTGCTTTTCGCTCACATCCTCCGGGCGCTTTCTCTGACACCCACCGGTTCTCCGAACCTCCGACACTCGGACCGCTCCAGCGACGCTGACTATCGGAGTTCGCGCAGGCCCCACGGTGAAGGCTCGGTCCCACGAGACGGCGCCCACTTCGGACACCCGTCACCGGTCCCAGGGTGTCCCCTGTACTTCTCACCTGGCTACAGATCAGGGGTTCCCACGCCCCCTCCTCCGGTTCCATAATTTGCCGCAACGGCTCACGGAACTCAGAACAGTCACTTAGGTTTGTGGTTCGTGGTAACGGATGTAACTGGGGAGCAGCCGGGGGAGAGGGGGTGGGGGAGAGGGGGCGGGGCAGCCCCCCCCCGCACAGGTTCTCCCAGCTCCGTCTCTGCTCACAGCTCAGGCTCCCGAGTCGGCCCCGCGTTTGCTCCCCAGCCCCATCCTCTCCGCTCCCTGCGGGCGGGCAGGTGGGACCACAAGTTCCCACCCTCGGGTCCCTGCGTCTTTCCGGTGACCAGCCCTCTCCTGAGGCCGCGGGGGACCCCACGGGCCACTCCCCAGCTCAGGGTGAGTCTCACACACACACTCCAGCCCCACAGGCCGTCCCGGCAGCTGCAGAGGCCTGTGCCGGGAGCAGGGGACAGAGACCAAGCCCATTTCTTCTTGGGCCACCGTCCCCTTTGGCTGCCCCCACCTGCCGCCCGTCTCACCCCCCTGCCCCCCGCGGGATGTGGAGCTGCCTGGGAGGCTAGGTCACCTCAACTGTCATGGGGACCCCAAAACGGGCATACGTGGAAGTCGCAGCCCGTCTGGAAAGGCACCTGCTGCTGCCTCGGGGTACGAACGCGCTCCGGAAGGCCGCATCAGAGCTTCGCAGATGCCGGAAACCATCACCGTTGTGCAAAGAGCTCGGCCACGGAGTCCGCTGCTCCCAGGAGCCCGGTGACCGCCAGCCTGAGGGTGAAGCCCGGGGTGTGTGGCCAGGACGGGACGGAGGCAGACCTGGGCTGCGGCGGCCCTCGTACGAGCCGTCCTCTCCTGCGGGTAATCCCTTGGAACTAATCATTTCTGGTGGCTTAGGTATCCAGTTCACTAGATTCATTTTCTTTTGAAACCCTTTCCTTCTGATTTTTTTTCCTTTTGGCATCACATCCTGGATTCTGCTCAGAGAAGGAGAGTTTATACATGACTATTCCTCACGGCAGTGTGGAGGCCAGGAAAAGAAATGTGTGTTCCACACGGAGGCAAGCGTGTTCCTAGGGAAATAGTGAGGCCTGAGAACACGGCTTCTCCCCGGACCGACATGTGCCAGCAGTCGGATCTGTCAGGAGGGGAGAAGGTCCCCCCGACTCTTGAAGAGCTGCTCTGGTCCTCGGAGGGAAGCTTCCAGCTTCCTGTGCCGGGAGGGCAGCCCCGTGTCTCCAAGCCGGCTCCCTGCACAGGCGTGGACGCTTTCTGAAGCAGGGGGGCAAGACCGGGCAGACAGAGCATGGTGGGGGGAGACAGACAGAGGGGAACCCCGTTTTCTTATCAAGGAAGCACTGGGAGGTGAGATGAGACGGGAGGCTCCCTCTGGGCTGCACCTTTTCTTGCCCTCCTTGAGGTGAGCGGGCTGTTTCCAGGTCACTTTCTGCTCTGCACACGACAGAGGTAGTGGGGCAGGTCCTTGAGAATGGGGCTCTCTGCGGTGGAAACGAGGCAGAAGAGCTTGGTTAAGGGCCAGAGACCTGGGCGGGGGGTGGGGGAGGAGTCTCCAGAAGCAGACCCACGGGGTGGCCGTCCCTACCTCACACCACAGACAAAAGCAGAGTCCCCACAAGTGGCTGACCTCAGGGCCACCTGTGACAGCACAGCGCTGACGGAAAGCGGAGGGGCTATTTGTGACTTGGTGGCAGCAGGAGACTCATTACATAAGACCCTTATAAGGGTCTGAACCACGGCACTGGCGTGAGGGATCTCTATTCTGTAAAGCCCTTAATTGGCAAAGTCAACGGACGAGTGCCGTGCAGGCCGTCCACTGTGTAAAATCAGCAACGCGGCCGATGTTACAAAGACCACAATGAACAAACAACAACAAACCTTTGCAAAACCACGAGAAAAAGGCAAGAAGATAATTTTTTTTTTGAAAAGACTGCAAAGGAAGTGAGTGAAAAGAACTCACAGGTGACGCGAGTGTCAGCTACGGGATGAGAAAAGAAGTGGATTCAGGAAAAGTCACGAAGCAAAAGGAGACCGACGAGCCCACGGGACTCGGGAGCACCAGAGGGACCACGCCCGCCGCCGGCTCGCTTCTCTCGTGTCCTGTTTTAACAGCGACGATGAAGGAAGACAGAGCGCCAGTCCTCCCGGTAAAGGCCTGACGGGAGTCATGAGAAGCTGTTCTCTGCGTGGCTTACCCTGAAGCCAGGGAGGGCAGATGGCCGGGGACACCGACAGGATGGGAGGAGCTGGGCATGGCTCCGCGCTGCCCTGAGACAGGAGGCTGCACAGCGTAGGCCCCGTGGGCGCATGCGTCTGCTCCCTGAACCAGAGGGTCATGCCTGCACCCGGACTGGCTGGGTATGTGACGCCTTCCTTGGCTGGTACCCCAGGTGCTCTCCGTAGTCCTGGGACCTGCTGACCACAGGCAGCAGCCACAGAGCAGTGGCGAGCGCCGACGCTGGACCCATGACTGGGAAAGTGGCCGTCCGGCTCTCAGGTCTGCAAGGTCAGTTCTCGGATAAAATCAGAAGTGAGGAAAGCTGCAATGGGCCATGTCTGTGGCTGTGGCCAACGTGCCTAGACCACAAAGCAAAAGCGTGAGAAGAGGGAGTCGACCCCAGGGGGGTGGCAGTGGCCTGCAGGGGGGCTCTGTCCATGGTGCTGCCGGCTCCAGGCTCCAGCAGCAGGTGCTGGCGGCCACCCGCCAGGGTTCACGGCGGCCCCATCAGGACGGCCAGGGGCCCGTGTGTTGCCAGGGATGGAGCTCCATGGGCTGTGTCCACTGACAGGCTTCTCTTTGTTCTCAAAAAGGCAGCAACACCTTCCCATTTGACCGAAACCCCTGGGGAAGTTTGGTGTTAGCCCTTTCCAGACATGATCAAGACAAATCCCTGTCAACCTGTGTGGCTTGAAAACACACCTGTCCCCCGCTGCCCCCATTATACTCACTGGCTGGCCCAAGCATCCAGGGTTCTAGCAAGCCGCACGCATCCGGGCTGGATCGCCGGTCCTGCAGCCCAGGACCTGCCCGGAACACGGCACACTCCAGCGGTGGGACTGGGGTAAGGGGCCAGGGATGGAGAGACACGGGAGGTGAAGGCTTGTTTTTAGGAAACTCAGCTTCAAGGTGGGACTCAAAAGCTTGCAGGGGAAGGGGAGTTCCCTGAACGAGGAGTGAAGGAGGGGAGGAGGAAGAAGCAGCTGTTGATCTGGGGCTGGGGTTGGAGGAGGGAGAGAGAACCAGTGCGTCAGAGCCGGGACAGAGCCAGCCAGTCCTGGGTCCCCACGCTGGCCGCGAGAGGAACACATCACACCAGCCTCCTGCCAAAGACAACCCTTTCTTCCTCCTAACGAAAATCTTCCTACACCGACCTGTCCGTGGCCAGAATGAAAACTCGGCCAGGAGCTGCCTGGGCTTGAGGGCCTCCTGCTCGGGGGAGGAGAACTCTGGCGCCAGAGACGGTCGTCCTGCACCTCGGGCTGCACAGAGGCTGACCTGAGGCCACAAGCTGGAAAAACCCTTTAAAAAAGTCACACATTTCTGCCTCATCTTACAGCACCTGTGCTGACTTCAGGGCTGCCAACCATGTTGCGTGTTTTTCCCATTTTTGCCCTGCTGTTGGGTTTTATGTCCATTTTTTAAAAAGTCGGGGAGAAAAATAATTTATGAGGAAATCATAAATAATGGGTGTAGGCCATCCAACGTGTTTTCAAAATAGTGCTTTTCCTTCTCAAATGGAATCAAAAAGCTTTTCGGATTTAAAAAAAATCTTTTTGCATCCCAGAAGGTCTCGGAATTACTTAGAGCTTTTAGGAAAGAAAAAAAGGCAAATAAACACTGGAGAGGAGCGACGTCAGTTAGCGCATCCCGGGCCCAGGAGGAAATCCCACCCTTACCTCCGGACGTCGTAAAACCCGTCCGGCCCTCAGCGGAGGGTGTGTCTGTTTTCCGTCGTGCTCGTGTGCTGAGCTGAGCATCTGGGGTTCGGGCCGCGTGGCGAAGGTAGATTAAAGCAGCAACGGTGCTCAGACAAGATCGTGAAGGTTAACAGACCAGGAAATGGGCAAAGCGCCGTCTGCGACCGTGGCCAGACGTGCAGCTCTGTCCGCCCCAGTCCTGCTCTCGCTGCTCAGGAGGCCTCTGGCCCAGCTTCCTGCGGGCCTGTTAGAGAATAATTTCTGAGGCCGCGGGCCCCGCAAGATCACAGCTTGGGACCCTCCAGCCACTTCAGAGGTGACGGCATCCGGGTACATCCCCTCCCCCACACAGTCATCGGGGGTCACTCCACCGCGGTCGAACACCCGTTTCTCTCCATTCACGACACGCGGGTCATGACAGCTGCGACACGGACGAGGAGGAGTGTGGCCGGTCTGTCCCCCGGGGAAGTGGTCCCGGGAGACAGCAGGTCTGCCACCCCCTGGTGCGTCATGGCTCTTCCTCGATGGTGACATGAAGACACATGGGGGCCTCAAGGCAGCAGAGACCCCTCAGATGGGCTGGCCCAGGATGGACGCTTGTGGGCTCCACTCCGTGGGGCTTTGCAAGAGGAGGCAAGCTCCGTGGAGAGACTTGGGTCCTGCCGCAGACTTTTGCCACCGTGTGACCCTGGGGGAGTTGCTCCATGTCTCTGTGCCGCAGGCTTCTGGCCTGTCAGTGGGCGGACGCTGGCACACGGGCCTCGTGGGGCTGCCGAGACAGCACACAGCCGCAGCAGCCATGCTCCGCTCCCCTGTCTCCATCGGCCCTGTGGCTGTCTCCTGGGCTGCTTTCCTCATTTGCTAAGTGTCCGTGCAGGACCCCTGCGGGCTCACCGGGAAAAGGGGTAGCCGGTGATACGCCAAGTGGCCAGGCTCTGAGCCATAGAGGGCCACGCAAACCTTGGGCACTGCCCTGGATGTGAAGTTGGCCCAAGCCACTGGGGTCTCACCTTCAGCTGGGGCCTGCAGCCGTTCCCACGGAGCACACGGCAGCACTGGCCTCCGTGAGTTCTAAATGGCCCTCCTGTCCTGGCGCCACTAGCGCTGCCATGGCCAGACTCCCCTCCCTTAACAAGAGGTGGGTTCAGTTCCAGGGCCCAGAGTCCCAGGGTCCCAGGGCCTTTTCATCCCGGACGGCAGATTGTGCCCAAGTCCCGGGCGCTGCCAGCTCCCTCCACCCACCCCAGCTGCTGCGTGACCCCCACAGAGCTGACCCTGCCGGGGCGTCCGCTGCCACCGCACAGGCCGGTTCCCTCTGCACAGGGATCCAGAGGCTGCCACGATGCTCTGTTTGTGTGCAAAACCTGCATCCCATGTGCGGAATCCGCCGGGTCACAGGTTCTGGTAGGAAGTAGGGAGAAGACGGGTGGAGAGAAGTGTGAGTGTGCACACGTGGGTGTGTGCGTGGGTGTGTGCACGAGTGCATGCACATACACTGAGTGTGTGTGTGTGTGAGAGAGAGAGACAGGGAGGGAGAGGCACAGAGCGGCGGGGGAGGGTGGCGGGGGACGGTGACGGAGCTCTGACGACACCTCACGCCATCGAGGCGGCAGCAGAGTGCTGTGCCTGCCCTCCTGGCAGGGCCGTGGTCGCCTGTGCCCCAGGGGCCTCCATCCAAAGCCGACGTCACTCTGTGGCAAGCGCCTCGCTGCCTACCCGTGCCCAGTGGCGGGCAGGACTCATTACTTCCAATAACAGTAACTCCAGCTCGTCACCTGACTCGGAGGCTAACATCTTCCCAACCGTGTGGAATTGCATTTCATGGAGAAGTGAAAACAGGCAGCAGGCATGCGGCAGCCTTCTGCACTGCTCACAACAGAATTTCCACACAAAGCACCCCGGAGCTTCACCGGGAACCCGCGAGCCTGCAGCGGCGGTGGCGGGATCCCCGCTTCGGGACTGGAGGTCTCACTCCCTCTGCCCATTGCCCCAGGTCACTGGAGGCTCCTTGTTCACTTCCATTTCTCCCCAAGTGATGCCCGTAGCCACGCTCGCCGGGAGCGTGGTAATTAGACCATGACCGCAAGCTGCCGGGCTGAGGAGCCGCACGTTTGTGAAATGCCTCGTCCGAAAAATGGTAATAAAAACACACACGTGTGTGTTGGGGGGGTGCGCGGGCGCGTGTGCTCTCCACTAGGCGCAGGCCGGGGGCGTGGACACCAGGCAGAGACTCCTCCAGCCTGGGCTCCTCCCCCTGCTCCCTGCCCCCAGCCCTGGGGTGGGGGGCACTGTTCCCAGGGGACCCAAAGCTGGAAATGCCCCACGAGACCCCTCGTTGCTCTCCGCTGGCCTTCTGCTCCAGGACGTGTCCACAAGAGAGGCCAGAAAAGCGCTTCTTCAGCTGCCGACCCTTCCCCATCTCGGTCCGGGGCGGGCCCCGTAATTACAGAGGCAGTGGCACAGTGTCGAACTCCCCGAGACCAGCGGCCGCGGAGAGGGTCTGCCACCGTCCCTGCAGTCGCCAGCACTGCCTCCGCATGTCCTCCTCCGCTCAGGGGCCGCCCTCCTGGGCCAGCGCATCTCAGGATGCCTCCCCAGCTTTAGCACACCGAGCTCTCGGCTTCAGACACGGAGGTCGTTGGGAAGAAAGGAATGATGTCAGCGCACGGCCTGGGAGCCCACAGTCTCCACTAGAAGGTGGGGGAGCATGGAGCACATCCGGTGGGCACTGGGGGCCGCAGGTCGATTCTCCCTGGTTTTGGGGAAGAACCTGACACCGGTGTGCGTGCACGTCCGTGTGTGTGTGGATGCACGCGCCATGTGCGCTTGTGCACGCGCCTGGCACAATCACGCGCATCTGTGAACACGCCTGGGGCTTAGGAGTACCCAGGGCTCTCCTGTGTGGTCTGTCGTCTGAAGCCTCCAGGTGGGTACGGGACTTGAGCTCTTTACTCCTCCCGCTAGAGAACTCCTCCGGCCCAGCGCAAACGCCCCCTCTCCTGGGGGGTCTCCCAGTACCTCTGCACCCTGCACTCAGAGCTCTGCCCTGGGGCACAAGGACACAAGGGTTTGTGGGGACGAACCTCCTGAGGAGCGCGGCTGGGGGGCGGGAGCTCCTGAGGGGAGGGACTGGGGCGGGAACTGGGGGGGTGCTTGGTCCCGTCTTGTATCCAATATTGAAGACTGAGGTTTCTACAAAGCTGTTTCCAGCTGGACACATGGATTCACCTTCTCAACCCCGAAGATCGGGTTCTGCGGTTGCTGTGGGCATAGCAGGCCCCGGGATCATGCAGGCCCCGGGATCACGCATCCACGCACGGGCACCAAAGGTGGCGCGTCAACCTTCTCCTGCACCAGCTCAACGGCAGCGAGCAGAGCATAGGCCACAACGGGGCGACGATCCAGGCAGGTGAGCGGAGGAGGCCGGCCTCAGCCTCCACCCTGCCCCCCGCCTGGCTGGGTCGGCTGTAGGACAGGCGGCGAGGTGCTGCCTGGGGCAGAACCGGAGGCGGGGGGCAGTGGGGGTGCCTCTGAACGGGTCACAGCATGACCGTGCCATTTCCCTGTCTGCACCGTCAGGACAAGCTGTGTGCTCGGCCTTGGGTCCCAGAGGTGTCTCAGGGCACAAGACAGACATCGGGGCCGTATTGGGGTGCACGGGCACGTGGGGCGGGAGAGAAGCGGGAGTAGGGACAGCCCCGAGGAACAAGAACAAGGTGTGGAACAGTGAGTCGCGCGTCTAGGGACCAAGCAGGGTCAAATAAAAGTCTGGGAGCTAGATTGGCGAAGAGCTCGTGGTGGCCGCCCACCTTCTCCGAGCGAGGCGCCACGCTCCAGGCCTTACGACGTTTCTACATCCGGGAGTCACGGCAGCCCGGCCGCATGGCACCACAGTGGTTCCCACAATGGCGACGGCAAAGTGGAGGCTCAGCCCGGGGACCTGCAGCTGCGGAGTGGAGGAACCGCCTGGCACCGAAGTCCCCCAGGGCGTGTGCACCGCAGGAAGCCGGGTGCAGAAATGCAGGCCGGTCCTCCCTGGCCTGAGACACCCTGAGCCCTCGCAGCTGGACGGCTGGAATCCAGGAACCGACGGTCAGACCTGTCACCTTCCTTCAGCACAACATCCCTTCCAAAAATTAGAGGACACTCGGCCCATGGACACAAGCCATCCGCCACGCTGGTCGGCCGGCAGCCCCGGGCCGGGCTGAATCCATGGCTTGTCAGATCGTATTCCTCACGGTGTCCCGGCAGCCGCACGGAGAAGCGTCTCCGTGGAGTCAGTCCACTCACACGGAACGGTTCTTAGATTATAATAAACCCTTCACGCTTTCCCCGTCATTAAGACGGTGTACCTGTCACTTCGACTCAGGGGCCGGCAGCATCTCTTGGGAAAGGCTGCTCCTCTACCCAGCAGCCACGACGGCCTCCTTTCTCTATTTTTTAAGCAACGAGCACAGCAGTGCCAGACCGCTCCGGTGTTACGCATGGTGAACCGAGGCAGGTTTCAGCATCCGCCAGGATCAGGGAGAGGAAATGTCATCAAGAGAAAAGGAGGAGACAGTAGGAGCGAGAGAGAGAGAGAGAGAGACAGAGAGAGAGACAGAGAGACAGAAAGAGAGACAGAGAGAGAGAGAGAGAGACAGAGAGAGAGACAGAGAGAGACAGAGAGAGAGAGAGAGAGACAGAGAGAGACAGAAAGAGAGACAGAGAGAGAGAGAGACAGAGAGAGAGACAGTGAGAGACAGAGAGAGACAGAGAGAGAGACAGAGAGAGACAGAGAGAGACAGAGAGAGAGAGACAGAGAGACAGAGAGAGACAGAGAGAGACAGAGAGAGACAGAGACAGAGAGAGAGACAGAGAGACAGAGAGAGACAGAGAGAGAGAGAGAGAGAGACAGAGAGAGACGAGAGACAGAGAGACAGAGAGACAGAGAGACAGAGAGAGACGAGAGAGTGCGCGCGAGAGCGAGCACCTTTAGGGGAAGGGAGACCCAGAGCAGATTCTAGATGCTTCTCCTGGTATTTGTCACCAGGCTTGTGTTCACAGGAGTCCCTTGTCTTGGAGGCACATGGGGTCCACGGTGGTGCCCGGCGTGCCCCGTGGCGCCCTGCTGAGGGTTTCTGAGAGCAGCTCCTGCCACCAAGCTGTGTGTCTGCCCTTCCCCCGGCAGGGAGGACAGGGGGGCTGCTGGCTCTGGCCGAGTTTCCATTTGACACATGGCTGCTCTCCACAGAAGAATCCGGAGGGGAGGACTTTAAAAAGCACTAATCATACACCTGCTGGGTGCACGGGGCGGGGTGCTGATGAATTAACTCAAACAGCGGTTTGCACAGCGCCGGCATGAACCGTAGGGCCCGGGGCCCAGTGTCCCTGCCCACATACCTGCCCGCCTGCAGACGCACCTGCCCTGCCCCCTCTGCAGCCTGTGGGCCCCCAAGAGGAAGGGAACCCAGAGCCCCACACAGGTGCGTACCCCAGTTTCCCCAGCCACTGCCACTGAGCTCAAGCTGCAACGATCTCTTCCCCTCTCGCTAGACCTGCGGGATGTCCAGATCTCTAGGTCCTAGGACTGTGGCTACTGTTGGGCACGAATCTGGGGTAAATAATAGCACCATCCCCCCCCCCCCAAGCCTTTTCCAACAGGAGGTGGGTGGGAAGCTGGTCCTCATGCGGCAGTTTTGCAGGTGTCCAGGGGGTGGGTCACCCTGGCCTGGAAGGGCAGAGTAGAAGAAAAAGAACAAAGGGCTTCCAGGTCCTGCAGAGTAAGAGGTCAGCGCAGCCAGGTCAGCTGGAATGGACACGGGGCACTCACGCCTCCCTAAACTTGTCCCTGTCCCCAGAAGCCTGCAAATATGTGCTCAGTGGGCCCTTTACTGACAGCATCAGATGACTGGTGGCAGCTCCTGGTGCTACAGGGGTGGAACCCCCGCCTATGGCCAGAGCCGGGGCAGTAGTTAGCAGAAAGTCCCACAACCCGCGCCCCCGGCCAGGAAGACGCCGGCCGTGGATGACATGCTTAGACCATCTCACATTAGAGGTCAGTGCCCGAGCCACGACACTCAGAAAACCAAGTCTGTCCGCTCCAGCCCTCAGCACAGCTGGCACTTGGGCAAGGGGAGAAGTGAGGGCACACACCCAGATGCCTGAGCTCTCCAGCCGCCGGCTTGGGGCTGCTCTACACAAGCAGAGCCCACTCCACGCTCCCCGGAATGGGCCACGTGTGCCAGGAGGGAGGTGCCGTCCTCACCCAAGTTTCTGTGGGACGGTCCTGCTGGCCTCACTGGCCAGTGGCTGCAAGGCCATCCCACCCCCCACGGCCACTCGGCCCACGTCTGCCCCTCTGAGGGGGTCGGGGTCAGCAGGAGGAAGATCCGGAGGCTTCCGACAGGAGGCAGCCCAAGGATGGGGGAAGGAGGTCCTGAGCTGGGGCGTTCTGGGGTGCGTGACCTCCAGAGGGGCTCCCGAGGGGACGGGAGGGCCCCTGTCACGGGGTGTAGGGGGAACACAGGCACGGCCTGCGATCCCTCACCCCACACCATGGTGGGGGAGAGTCTGGAAGACCCCGAGGCAGTGCCCCTGGGCACTCAGCGTTCAGACCACCACGGGGTCTTGGCTCGTAACACATCCATGAAAACACTCTACGTCACTGATTTTTTTTTTAAACATTTTGATACCCACATTCCAATACGATTGTGGGCCTCTATGACCTGATGTATCTAATTTTATGTATTCGAAGGCGCTGCGCTGACGGGGGTTGCTGGCTGCACAGGTGTCCCACAGGCACAAAAGTGCCCCAGGACCTGCGGCGCAGAGGCCGAGGCGGGGGCCCAGGGAGGACACCGGGGCCCGGCGGGGCGGGGGTCGGGGCGTCACCAGCCCCATCGGCAGGTGATTCCGTATCATCGTTACCAAGGGTGGGAGCTCCCGGCACCTCGCCCACGGAGCTCGCTCACAACTGTGTCCCCAAGCCCAGACCCGAGCCGGTGCTCAAGACCCAGGAAATGTTTATGACTTTAATGTTCTCAAGTTAAATGTTAAATGACTTTAATTAAATGTTAGCCACTGGTTTTATTACAGCTGGCACAGTTCTGTCCTCTCCCTCTCCAACAGCACCCCCGCTTTCCTGACACTCGGGTGCAGACTCCATCGATCAGACCAGCTCCCCTGAAAGAGACCCTGTGCGCAGCTCAGAGCCGGGTCCCTGCCACCTGCGCACAAGCCTTTAGCCTCCCGCACACCCAGCTGCCAGGAGTGGGGGGCCTCGGCCTTGGGGGGTGTCTTAGCGGAGGCTCCTCCTGGGCCCCACGAGCGCAGCACGCATCCTGGGCAAGCACGGAGCGGCTCCGCCCCGCTCCTGGGAAGCACGTCCTCGCGTGGCTGTACACTCTCCCTCTCTTCCTCTGCTTGTGGTCATGGGAAGTAAGTAGTCCGGGGGGACACACAGAACATTTTAGGGGCTGAGGTCAAAACTACTTTGTCGCAGGGCTTAAAGCTGTTCTGTTTCCTGGAGAACAACCTGACCCGGCCAGACTTTGCCCCGTTCGCTGCAGGATGCATGGGCTCTGGGGCTGTCCTTTGTAAGGGATGCGCGTTCCCCAAGGACCGTTCCCCTGCACGCTCACACAGTCAGGTTGGGAACGCGTGGCCTCTCCTCGCCCTGGGCCGGTGGAGATTGGATTTTTATGTGCAAACGTTATATGGGGGAGGGTTTGATGAGAAGCCGTTATGGGGACATTCATAACGAGCCCGCGGTTGGCTCCTCAAGCCAGAGGATAAGCCGGGCCCTCGAGGCTCCGTGCTTCCCACCAGCGCTCCTCAAATACAGCCGCAGGATTGATCCACATGGCGCAGCTCTGCTGTGGACACTACGCCATGCGGGTCAGACCGACGGGGACGTCATTGGCATCCAAAGGAGCCCCTGCTTCTTCCTTTCTACATGCGTCTCATCCAACGTGCTTTTAAACACTACAGAAGAATCGATAAAAACATCTTCCTAAGGAGGAAGGGCTGACTCGCCTAGTTCTCACGGTCGCTCTGTGAGGCACACAAAGGACGATCGGAATTCCCGCCGCTCAGTGGGGACCGTCCCTCCCTCCTGTGGGCTCCTCTGTGGGGAAGGGCATCTGGGATGAAGGCAAGGAGCCTTGGGCAAGGCGGCCCGGTGCACACTGAGGGCCAGTGAGCCTGCTCGGGCAACTTCCCGTGGCTCTTGGGAGAGTCCACCCTGGGGTCTGGGCTGAGACCACCTGTGAAGGCTGCCCAGTCTCACCCCTCCCGCACGCACAGTGCGGCAGGCATGGCTAGGTGGGGGCACACCAGATGCATCGGGGTCGGAGAACACGGGAATGCATTAAGGCTGACCATGGCTTTGGGTCCCTGAAGATGAATCCCGAGCATCTGCTGTGAGCTGGGGTCATGTTAGCAGCAACACAGGCTCTTGAGGTGCTTCTGCTCAGGTCCGAGACCTGCGATAAACCACATGCCAGTTACAGCGCCTTCACACCGGTGCTCGGCGGGGCCACTGACCCTGCGGGCCCCAAGACCCCTCAGGGGCTCTGCTCTGCCCAACAACTTCACAATCGTAGGAAGACGCTGCGCTGAGGGACGTGTGGGACGGAGGCTTGAGATGCTCACGGATCCTTTCCCAGTGAGACAAACACAGCTGGTAAGGATTATTTAAAAAGCAACCCTTAAACATCTCTGGGAATTGTCCCAAGAGCACAGAATAAGCAGAGAAACACTCATTCAGGAAAACGTGCTGAATCTCGGTAAGAACGGCGCGAGTCGGGGCATTTCGGCTGAGACCAGCTCCACCCACCGCGACCCCCAGGTCAGTGTGAGGAGAAGTCTGCTTCCGGTGTGACCAGGGAGGTGGGGCTCCCTCACTCCAACTCCCGGGTTAGGGTGGCAGGTGGGAGGGGCCCCAGCATTTCTTACCCCCTACGCTGTTCCAGGCTGGCGTGGCTGGAGGCCCGGGCGTCCTCCTCACCACCACGCAGGGCACAGGACTGCCACACCCAGGGAGAAGATATCGACCAATGACACACCTGATAAGGGACTTGTGTCTAGAATGTATAGTGTTCTTACAGTCCAATTATAAAGGATAAAGAACCCAATTAAAAAAGGGCCAAGAACTTGAATAATATTTCTGCAAAGAACAGATCTCAATGGCCAATAAGGTCATGAAGAGATGCTCATTGTCCTTAGTCATTACAGACTAATCAAAACCAAGGCAAATCAAAGCCATGACATGCTACTTCATGCCTATGAGGAAAGGATGGAGGAATAACGTCTCTACCACTAATAATGATAGACTCAGACAATGACAAGTGTTGGTGAACATCTAGATGAATTTGAACCCTAATATATTTCTTGTGGCTTGTAAAATGATACAGCTGCCTCGAAAGATAATTTGGCAGTTCTTCAAAATGTTAAGCATGGAGTTACCATATGACCCAGCAATTTTGCTCCTAGGTGTCTACTGCAGAGAACTGAAAACATATGTCCACACAAACACTTTGTGCATTCCTAACAGCACTACTCATCACAGCCAAAAATTGGAAGCAACCTAAATGTCCATCCACTGATGGATACACAAGATGTGATATATGCACACACATCAGTTTTGTCTGGCTGTTGTAACAAGGGACCACAAACCGAGTCTCGTTCTGCAGGTCAGAAGTCTGAAATAGGTCAGCAGGGTTGGTTCCTTTGAAGGCTCCAGGGGAGAATCCATCTTTCCCTTTCCAGCTTCTAGAGGTCACCTGTATCCATTAGCTCACATCCCTTTGACCTCAGCTTCCACTGTCCTGTCTCTCTCTCTGACTCTGACCTTCAGCCTCCTTCTTACATGAGGACCCTTGTGGTTACACTGGACCCACCTGGATAAGCCAGGGTAATCTCCCCATTTCAAGGTCCCCAACTGAATCACACCTGCCAAGTCCCTTTCCCCATGTGAGGGGACATACACATGGCTCCAGGCGTGAGGTGCAGGCCTCCTTGGGGGGCTATTAGTCTGCTTCTACCCCATATTGTGAATTAGTATTCATCAGCCGAAAGGAAGGAAGCATGGATACACGCTTCCACCTGCATGAACCTTGCAAACGGGATGCTAACTGAAAGAAGCCTGTCATAGAAGACCACATACCTTATGATTCGATTTATATAAAACATCCAGAATAGGCAAAAACACTTCAACAAAAAATATACTGGTGGTTGTGTAGGGTGCCTGTGTGGATGTGTGGATGTGTAGTGGGGGGTGGGTAAAGGGGAATGGGGAGTGGCTGCCAATGGGAACGGGGTCTATGTGGGGCAAGAAAAAGTTCTGAAGTGGATGATGATGATTGTTGCCCAACTCTGAAAACACTAAAAACTATGAATTTTACATTTTGAAAGTACACATTTTCTGGTATATGAGTTTTATCATAGTAAGCTGATAAAAAAGATGTTATTTGTTTTTCCCCCCATGGTGCCACTGCAGAATGGTGGGCACCACTGCCAACCCAAGCCAGGGCCCCAAAGAGCAATTAGCACTCAGTACTTCCTCATCACCAAGTCTTTACTAAGGAGGAAAATCATTCCACTAAAGCATGTTGTTGATGAAACAGAACCAGCAGAAATTAATTTTATTAAATCTTGACTCAAACACATTCCTTTTCATCATTTGGCACGAGGAAAGGGGAAGAAGAGAAAAAGCACATATCAAAGCGAGGTAGGTCCAGGTACAAAACACTTGTGTGACTGTGAGTTGCAAGCTGAACTAACCACTTTTTTCATGAAAATTATTTTTACTTATAAGAACAACTGACAGACAAACCATAGTTAGTCACATTTGAATGTTTGGCAGACATTTGCTTGAAAATTAACAAAGTGAGTCTGTCACTTCAAGGAAAACAACTGACAATATTTATTGCCAATGACAAAATTAGAGCTTTCAAGCAAAAATTAGAGTTTTGGAAACTTGTGTCTGCCATTGTGAGCTTGACAGCTTCCCAACAATTAAATATTTTTCTTATGAGATGGGTGGTGATACTTAACAAGTGGAATTTTTAAAATATTATATGGAAGATATATATAACTCATAAAACCAATGATTTCAGAAGACTAATCCATGAGGTTACAAAATATGTGTGTCTTAAAGATCCATTCAAAGCACAAGATAAACCAATGGTTTTTAATTTAACAACATGTAAAAGTATAATGAAGTGGTTTTAGCTTCCACATTGTAACTGACCTTTAGGAAACCAATGCCTGTTAACTTTTGGTGTAGTGTCAAAGAAAAGAATTCGTCATTATCAGATCAGGCACTGAAATACCTTTCTTTTTCCACTTACACATCTGAGTGAAGCCAATTATTTTTTCCATATTTTTCAACCCCCAAAACATATCACAACCCAGTGGATGCAGAAGCCAGACATTAAAGAGACTTGCAAAAATGTAAAATACTGCTACTGTTCTCACTAACGTGGTTTTGTTTTTCAGAAAATATGTTTAGGTTACATAAAATATGTTATGTATCTTACTTAGCATGTAAATGGTTTATTATTCTTATTTTTAAATGAAGTACTCAATAACTATTTCTCAGATGTCTTAGTTTTAATGTCTACTATGGTAAATACCAAAAAATTTCACCCATATACACAAAAGCTTTTGGGGTCTTCTATAATTTTTAAGAATATAAAGGATCCCAGAGAACAGGGTGTTGTGCAAGTGTTGGTACGTCCTGTGGGATTTCAGTAGAGATGGTGCTAAGTGGGGAAGAGCAGAACGAGAGCATCCAGAGCACTGGGGGGAGGAGACGGGCTGTCTACTAGATGGGTAGTCAGTATGGCCTCAGAGGGAGCACTGTGGGCCGAACCATGTTCCTTCAGGTCCGTATGCCAAAGCCCTGACCTCCAGCACCACAGCATGTGACTGTGTTTGGAAATGGGGCCTCTACAGAGATGATTAAGATTAAATAAGGTCATATGGGTCAGCCCGAATTCAAATGACTGGTGTCCTTATAAGAAATGGAGACTGAGGCATGGGTATACACAGAGGGTCAACCACAGAAGGACACAGGGAGAAGATGGCTGTCTACATGCTAAAGAGGAACAAACCTGCCTACACCTTGATCTCAGGCCTCTGGCCTCCTGACGGTCAGAGAACTCACCTCTGTCATATAAGCCCCTGGTATGTTAAGGGATCTGAGCAGAGTAATATGGGGAGAGACACAGAGTGTTCAAAGCAAATGAAGAATTTAAGCGGTAGATATGAGAAGGAGAGGTACTTCAGGCAGTGGTTACAGTGTGGGCAAAGATCCCAATGTGGGAACAACCCATGTGACTAAGCCACAGCTCCAGACTGGTGGACGGTACAGAGTGAGGGCAAGATCAGGGGCAGGATAGGAGGTGAGGATATCAGGATATGAGGAGGCTTCTACGAAGACCACACTCTGCTTCGAGTGAAAATTGGACACTCTGCAGTATTGAGGATGACCAGTGATGCAACCTGGCTTGGGCTTTGGTGGGATCCCTCAATCTGCCCTGTGGGGCAAGGACCAGAGTCAGCAAACTTCAGCCAGCCAACCGTCATCTGACTTTGTAAAAAAAGTCTTACTGGAGCACAACCACCCCTGTCCATTTACATGTTGTCTATGGGTGCGTCACACTGTGATGGCAGACCAGAGGAGCTACAACAGAGTGGTATGGGTACCAAAGCTGAACATGTTTATTATCTGGCCTTTGGCAAGATAAGTCTGATGGCTGCTACTATTGACCCTGGGGATGAGCGTGCAGGCTGGGAGATCTGTCAGAAGATGATTTTATGTCTCATGCATAGTGTGTTCAAAACTCTGCTTTGTTGGAGTGACCTCTGCAAGCTGGTGAAATGGGAAGCCCCAGAGACTTCTTTCCCTGCAGTGACAATGACTTTACAACAGTATATTGATAAACTGCCTTTGAGAGAAATCCAGAAACCAGTTAAGATAAGAGGCTCCTGCATCCCAGATAAGCCAAGAAGAATCACAGCAGAAGTGGTAGGAAAATCCATGACATTTACGCTCCATAGTCTCTCTCCTAGCACAGAGCAATGTTGGGGGAAGAAAATGGCCAACTCTTGGTTCTCCCTTGGAGGGAAAAAGGAGAATGGGACACAGTCCAGTGTTCTGACTTTAGGACTGTGTGTGAGACAGAGAGACTGGTTTCTGTCTCACCTGAATCTAAATGTTCACAAGTATAGGAGTCAGACTGGAAGCCACTGAGAAGAAAAGAGATCTCATGGCAGTCTACCACCAGAAAGGTTCAAACGCCACAGACAGAAAGTCAGGGGAGATTCTGAGTAGAAATAGGCAAACCTCAATGAGGAAATTAAGTGTACATGCCCAGAGAAGATGTCCTTCCAGAATAAGTTTGAGAGGGCTCCATAATCTCTCTACCCACCCACACTGGTGAAGGTCTTCCACTTAATTAACCAGACTCTAAAGACTGGGAAATGTGGTTTTTTTTCACAAGTGCTCAAGTCCCAACAAATGATAACAAAATAGAGAGAGAGGAGACAGAGAGAGAGAGAGAAATATGGCTCAATAAAAGGAACAAATTAAATCTCTGGAAATTACCCTTAAAGCATTCAAAATAAATGAATTACCATACAAAGAATACAAAATAACCATCATCTTCAAGGATAGCCAATGAACTAGAAGACAACAAAAAAGGAAGCAGGAAAATGATGCATAAGCAAAATGAGATATAAACATAGAGACAGAACCACTGAAGAAGAAACACATAAAATTCCTGGAGCTGAAGAATACAATAAGTGAACTGAAACATTCAGTGAAGCAGTTCACCATCAAACTTGAGAATGGCGGAAGAAAGAATCCATGAACTTAAACACAGGATGTGTAAAATTATCAATCAGGAGAATGGAAATAAAATAAAACGCATTAAAGTGAAAGATCCCAAAAGACTTGCTGGACACCGTCAAGTGGAATAAGAGATATGTTTTGGGAATCCCAGAGGGAGCAGCGAGAGAGACAGGGGCAGAAAGCTGATCTGAAGAGATAATGGCTGAAAACTTCCCAAATCTGAGGGGGGAAATGGATAGGCACATTCAAGAAGCTGAAGGCACTCCAACGAGGAGGAATCCTGAAGAGCCCTGCCCTGAGGCACATCACAATCTAACTCAAAGCCACAAAGAATCTTGGAAGTCCCAAGAGAAAAGTGATTTTCTGCCCATAAGGGAACTCCCATAACACTACCAGTGATTTCTCAGTAGAAACCTTGCAGACTGGAAGGGAGGGGTGAGATATATTCAAAATGATAATGAAAAAAACTTGCCTGTTTGGCCAAGAAAACTGTAATCTGGTGAAACTGCCCTTCAAAAGGAAGAAAAAAAGAAAGAAAAGAAAAAAGAAAGAAAAACTTAGACGTTATCAGACACACAGATGCTGAGGGAATTCCTCCCCACCAGACCTGCCTGGCACAAAACTCTGAAGGGAGTCCCTCATGTTGAAATAAAAAGTTCAACAGTAATACAAAACCACATGAAAATACAGAACTACTGGGAGAGGTGTGCGTATAGACAAACGAAGAAACCCGTCAGAGTGTAAAGTAGGAGCACGAACCCCTTTCAATCTAGTATATAATTAAAAAAAAAAAAAAGCATACAAGGGGACCTCACATCTATGTTAAAAAGCGGTGATTTGTGCCACAGTCACACAAAGTGGGGGACAGAGAAATAAAAGAGTTTTGAATGGGACGGAAGTTAAGTTCGTACAGTTTCAAGCAGATTGGTGTAACTTTGTGGTGTTTTATGCAACTGAGGTAGTGGCCGCACAGAAACTCTCTCTAGAGCAAACAGGGAAACGAGGCGATCTGAATAGGTCACTGCAAAGAACAGGCCTAGGGGTGTCCGGCGTGACAGGAGTCTCCTAGAGGCGGCACGCAGCTGGATTCTGGTGTTTCCTTCGGTTTTACTCTCTCAGCTGATCCCTGTCTTCTAACGAGGGAGTCTGATCCCTGCACACCTGAGGTAACTACTGATGGGACATGACGGACCCGCGCCATTTTGTTAACCATTTTCTGAAAGCCTCAGAGCTTTTTGTCTCTCCTTTCCTCTCTCGCTGCCTTCCGTTGCGTTTTCCTGATTTTTCTGTAGTGACACACCTGAGCGGGGCCACATAGGGAGGGAGAAAAGATGCTCATGATTACAGCCAGGAGTGGGAAGGGCGTGAGCACTGCTGTCGCGGGAACGGGAAGACGATGGGGGAGCATCGGTGACGGCGACGGAGATCCCCGGGAGGAAACGGGCGCGTTCCCAGAGACAGCCGGCCTCCCGCAGCTGCACCATGAGGACCGCGTCACACGCCCCGAGCGGACCCACACGGAGTAAGTAGAAAGGATGCTCGGGCTCGCAGGCCCCCACGCCGACCGTGGAGCCGTGACTCTGACAGACCTCCCAGAGAAGGGCTGTGGCGGCAGGTCCGCACTTGGTCCGAGAGCGCCCTGCGGGGCCGGCTTCCTCCGGGAGCCCGCTGCTGCCCGTAGCTCTGTGCCGCCTGGACACACGCAAAGCCTGGGGGCGGGGGTCCACTTCATGCGCTCCTCTCAGGACTTCGTCTCTGGGCTGCCAGGACCTTCCTTCCAGAACATTCTCCGATCCTGTCACTTTCCTGCTCTGATACCACCAGGACCACCTGCTGCCAAGAGAAGGATGCGGACAGCTGCCCTCCGTCCTCTGCCCCGCTCCCGAGTTCTGGCCAGCTCGGGTACTTGCTCCCTCCTGCTCTGCTCTGGACACTGCGGCTCAGGGGCCCCGAATGAGTCTGAGGGTGTCTCAGCCTCAGTTCCCCATGGAGCTCCAGCGAGTCTAAGTGCTGGGCTCTGGGCTCCTGCCTCCTCCTCTGGCCCTGCCCTTTCCTGGTGCTTTCCCCTCCCCCACCCCTCCCCCACCCCTCCCCTTCCCCTGGCCCCACCCTGGCCCCATCCCACTTCCCTGCGCCTTTCCCCTCCCTCTCCCCCAGGCCCTGCGGCCCTGCCCCCCCCCCCCCCCCCCCCCCGACTCCCACCTCCTGCCCTAGAGAGGGTTCCCACGTCTTGGGCTTCCAGCCGGCTCCCTACTGGCACCCATGGGTTCTCCCAAACCGTTCTGGTTCCTTCTGCTCCTGGAACACGCCCTCTGCCCATCTCAGTCCTCCCTAAAGGCTTTTGTCCTTGACATGGAATGTGCTTTGTTTTGCCAAAGTCTCCCATCCCTTCTGATCTCAGAGTAGTTGTCTTCCTGCGAGCGCTTCCCCAGGACAGCGGTCAGGGGGCAGGTGGGGCTGCCTGCTGGACAGAGCCTGAGGCCCGGGAGGGCCGCGCCTTTTGCCCTCAGTGGAGGGAGGAACAGGGAAACCAGATCAGAGCAGCGGCGGGGGCCTGAGCCAGGCTTTCCCAGCGGCCGCCCCGTGCCGGCTGCTTGGAGCCGCACGGATGAGAGCGGAGGGCAGGTACGAGCAGGGGCACGGCAGGGCGGGGAGGGAGAGGGATGCGGGATCCGGAGGGGCAGCAGGTGGGGTTTGCTGAGCGAGCGGGCGCGCACGGGTATGGGAGGGACAGGAGTTCTCTGTGTCACGGCCCCCCCAGGACAAAAGGGCACGTCCCTGGGACTCTGGAGGATGTTGTCCTGGACCACTTCTGTGCTCAGCATGGGCAGGGCCGACCGTGAATGGCGCATCACAGAGCCGTGACCAGCTTTGCTCCTCAGATGGGGGCTGGAGACCCTGAAACCCGCCTCCCACATCATAAGGGCTCGGACAGGGCTCAGAGCACATGGATTTATTTTAAAATGTCACATTTTATTCATATATTTATTTATTTATTTGACACAGAGAGAGAGACAGTGAGAGAGGGAACACAAGCAGGGGGAGTGGGAGAGGGAGAAGCAGGCTTCCTGGAGAACAGAGAGCCCGATGCGGGGCTCGATCCTAGGACCCGGGATCATGACGTGATCCGAAGGCAGATGCTTAACCACTGAGCCACCCGGGGGGCCCCCAAAACGGTGCTTTTTAAACGACCAAGCATTTGCGTCGGGACCCAACACCCGGACCTGACAGCTTCAGGACGGCGGACGGCGGACGGCATTCCAGCCAGAGCTTCTGCCCCCGACTCCGGCCCACGGAGTGGAACGTGGAACACACGTCCCGCCCCAAACAATGACAGGCACGGAGCTGCTCAGGTAGAGGGTGGGGGGCTGCCCTGAGTCGGCATGGGTCTGAGCGACCATGGATGACGCGGCTGAAGAGAGCGAGTGGTGAGCGGACGCCCCGCACCTCCCGCCCGCGGCAGCAATGCTCCCGTGATCACACACGAAGCAGACGTAAACCAGCCTCTAGGGCACGAGGTCAGAAGCCCCTTCCTGCTCCCATCTCCTGCCGCACGTCTGCGAATCTCCGTGCACGGGGCTGGGCTGGCCTCCCACGCCCTCCGGTCTCTCCACACAACGCTCCCAGCCGATGGACCACAGTTGCCCACGGCATCAACTCACTGCAGCAGGCACGCTGTTGGCCTGAAGCTGCTGGTGCTAGACGGCCCGGGGCCTGGGCTGCACCCGAGTACCCACTGAGCTCCCTCCCACCCCACCGCCCCGCACCCGCCTCTCCCCTGCCTGAGGCCCGTTTTCCTAGCTCTCCTGGCCAGTGCTCCCAGCTGTGGGAATGTCTGGCCTCCCCTCCAGGAAGCCTCCTCCCCGCCACGGCCGTCTCAGTCCCTGGACAGCCCTGAGGGCCGCGGGCCGCAGTTTCCGTGCACGGAGTGGGCCGGCCCGTGCACCATCTCCCTCCCCGGGAGGCCTGGAGCCCCTGCGGCTGGAAACCCCGTCTTCCCTGAACTTGCGTCGTCTGGCATCTTACTTGGCACCCCGCACACAGCTTTGAAAGAATGAAGTAAGTTCTGGATCGTGTCGGTGGGCTCACCTCCGCTTCTGCGTGTTACGTACTGAATTACCCGCACCGCCGCGTGTTATACTCCCAAGACGACCTTCCCAGCGGGGAAAAGGATCTGAGCGTTTACACGTTAGAAACGGACTGAAGTGAACGGGATAAAGCAAGACCTGCTAGCGCACCTCCCTTCCACAAACACTGGAAAACTCAGAGGAGGGAGTCACTGCTGACCGCCTTGAATCTGTCTTAAATCCAACTTGCACCCTTTTGCTGTAACACTACTTACGGCTAGGGCAGAAGGAAGGCTTGTGTCTTTACGACATGCTCCAAGTCTTATTTATGTCTCCTCGTGAGCACAGATAACTCTGGGAAGCCTGTTTGGCAAAAGTTAATCGGAAATCGGAGATTACATTTTTCTTTATATTATGCACACATTTAAAGTTAAGAAGGAAAATTCTAAGCGAATAAATCATGTTTTACAAATGACTAATCCCCAAGGAACAGATTAAGACGAGCAAAGAAATTACGTTCGAGTCCCAGATGCGCGGGTGCACGCACTCTGATCTACCGTCAGACGCTCTAAATAAAACAATTACAGATGTGTGCGAGTATCCGTCTCCTTGTGTGGTTTTAGAGCCGCGGGCGGCGAGTGTGCTCGGAGCCGCACAAAAGATGAACCGGGCCGAGGGCTCGCCTCGGGGCACGCCATCAAAGGGAGACGGATAAAACAATTCAGACATGAAATTCATCCCCTGAAAGGCCCGTTAAGATGTATGAGGTGCAAGCTGTGTTGGCTTTTCCTGGGAAAGGCAGCAGCACAAGGGGGCCAAGTGGCTGAAAGCCGCCACGGACCGGGGGACGCAGGGGACAGCTGAGTGAGTGCAGCCCCTGGAGCTGTGTGGGGGGCGGGAGGACCTCCCACGCCCCGCCCCGCCTCTGGTCAAAGGGGATGACTCAGTTTCCCGGGCAGGGAACGTGCACTGCACAGCCACTCGCGTCTAGAACCGGCCGCTCCATCCTGCACCCACGCTCTCTGCTGTCGGTGTCCCCTACACAGGGTCGGGAGCTGCCCTGCGCACAGGCCGGTCCTCTGTGTGGGTGCAAAGGGCTGGGAAAGAGCCCCCGACGCCGGCGGCCCCTCTGCCTTCACTCTCCGCCCAGACCCTGCTCTGGAACTGCTGACTGCGGGCCAGGAGGCCAAGGCGGCCAGCCCTAGGAAGGCTCCGTCCACCCTTCTCCCAGTGAGTGCACGTGAACTAGGTTAGACAGCCTCAGAGGCCAGTCTAAAACCTGGACTTCTCCCAGCTTCCTAGCTCAGCTTCTCCCCAGATTCTGGCTGCAATTAATGGAATAAAGCGCGCGGCCCGCGGAACGGCCGCCGTGCTCTCCACCCTCCTCCAGCCGTGGCTCCGTCCAGCCGCGCGTGGCTTCGTCCCTCTCCAGTTCCGCGTCGCGGGAGGACGCCCAGAGCGCACTGCCAGACGAGAACGCAAGCTTTGCATACCGGCGCTGCGACACCACTTAGGTTTCTAAAACGAAAACCAAATCTGCACGGCCTTACGTGTATTTTTAACTGCAGAGGAAAGCTGCAAACCTCGACGGCTCTGGGGGAGAATCGATCGCGGACTGGGTGGGCGGTGGCGGCTGCGGGCTGAACGGCGCCGTTCGACTGCTCAAAAACGGGAAATCGCTCATGTGTTACTTGTGCAATTAAAAATGAATTTAAAACAATAAATATCAATGAAAGCAGCTGCTTTCTACTGCTTAATCGTCCTTCAGAAAAGGTACAAAGCACTGGGGTGCTGGGAGGCCGTCCGCCTTTGGGGCCCCCATGGCCGGGTACTCTGTCTGCACCAGGCACCTGGGCAGGCCCTGCCGGCCGGAGTGGGGGCGGCTGGGGGGAAGGGACAGGAGATGGGACAGAAGCAGAGCCACCTTGCTCGCTGGCCAGTGCCTCCCCTGCTCTCTGCCAGAGCTCACTTCCGATCGGGTGATGGGAGCCTCTTCCCAGGCCTCAGAGTCAATGTTATCTTGGTTAAACCGATTTGGAAATCAATAGAGAAATCCAGCCGAGGAGGCACTGCGCCCAGTGCGGTAGGCGTCCTTGGACCTCTGCAGACGAGGACGTGAGCAGAAATAAAAGGGGCAGAGTTAGGGGCACTGGCCTGGGTTGGGCGCGGTCGTTCGGCTCCCCCTTAGGCTGGCCGGCCGCCCTCCCCTTCCCTGGGGATTTCTCACTCCACCGTCCCAGGAGCCCTGCGTCACCTCCCCGCACCGTTCCCCTCCACTCTCTCTGATTATCAGTCTTCCTGCAGCAATCAGATGAAGACCCTTGGTGCCCGGAAGCTGTGTCTGCTGTCTCCAGTCCCTGCGGCCGCGCTCCCCGCTCTTCCTTCCTTGGCCATGAAGTGACCGGGACGCGGGGAGAATGGATTCTCCCTCTGCTCAAGCTCTGCGGAGGACGCCTGCTTTGTCCGCTCTCACCCTCAGGGTCATCAGCACACGGCAGGCGCTCCGAGCTTTGCCCAACAAGTAAGTTACACAGCACAGCTCATTATTTTAGAATTCTTATTGAACTGCTTCGTGTGTGTCTTATCTCCCATAACCTGGTGGGTTACGCCATGGTGGGGGTGATGGAGGTACAGAGCATGACCTGTGCTCCCAGGAAGCCTGGGTTCAGATTCCAGAGCGACCACTCAGTGTCTGGGCAGCTCTGGGACAGTCACTCCAACTTCCAGTCTGGTTCCCTGACTCGGAAGGAGGACGCTTCATGATCTGTCGTGAGCATCAGATGGATTCATGTGCGCGATGGGCTTCCGCCTGGGCCAAGGAATCCATCAGTGTCGAAAAGTGTTGGCCGCGGTCTTCGTCCTCATCACCGCCATCACCTCCATCAGTGCCGTCACCACCACCACCACTATGACATCACCGTCATCACTGCTGTCACCACCACCACCACCATCACCGTCATCACCACCATCACCACCACCATCATCGTCCTCACCACCATCCCTAATGTTCTACCAATTTCCGGGAGAATCTCATAGTTGATCTTCAAGAAAGGCCCATTAAATTGAATTTGGCCAAATAATCGGGAAGATAAAAGAGCCCTGAATGCGCGGACTGACAACCAAGGGGGAAACAATAAGCAACATGACACACATTTTGGAAAACACCCGCACCTCACCGAAACAGGAAGGCCGCACCAACATAAGCGCCTGAAAACCAGAAGTGGTTTTGCTGGTGGGTTCCCAGCTGACAGGACAGAAAGACAGAAGGGGAGGCACAGGGAGGCAGGGAACACCGGGGGCAAGGACCATTTCCGGAAGGTCGAAGGGGACCTTCTGAAGGGACTCAGACCCCCGCGATGTGGGCCTTGCTGCTCTGCCCGGCGCTGGCCCAGGCAGATGGTGTTTTCCAGCAGGATCGTTTCGCTGGCGTGTTTCAGAGCAGACCCGTGGCTGGGTTCCAGCTCCGCCGCTTACCACGCTGGCCACCCTGAGCCAAGATTCCGGAACTCTGGGCCATTTTCCTTATCTGTGCTGTGCAGGCAGAGGAGCGGAGAGCCCAGTGCCGGCACGCGGCGAGCTCTGTGCTGGGATGGCTGCCCACAGGTGAGTGGAGGGGACAGAGGGAGCTCGGAGGCGACCTCCCAGGGGAGCGCCGTGGCTGCTAATGGGCCGGCTCCGTCCCAGCTCTACACTCGTCTCATCAGATCTCGCGGTGACCCAGTGGCAGGCAAGAGGGAGAGCCTGAGGCCCTGGGCAGAACACCCTGGGCAGAACATTGGCCTCAGGGTGTTGGCTCACAGAGAGGGGCCATCTGGGGTGGTGGCCTGTGCTGGCTCTGGGTCACTGTTTCCATGCTCTTGGGCTTGTGTTCCCACACACTCTCCTGCAGCCTCCTGAAGACCCAGGGCCCCACCCCCACACCTACCCACATTCCCGAAGGCATCTCTTTGGCTTGGTCCACATTTTACTACTGTCTTAGTGAAAACCCATTAGCGCATCTGTTCGGATGCAACGTGTTACCACCTTCCCACAGCGGTGGCCAGGCCGTGCTATCCTGGGGACAGGACCACGGGTGATTCAGGACCTGTCGCTCCCCTGAGTGTATTCTGAGTAGGAGAAACAGACTCTAAGTCCATCCGCTAACAGACCAGACCATTACAGGGCGTGAGCAGAGCACGGGAGAAAACACACAAAGACACGGGGTGATGGGGCAGGCGTTCCGGCTTGTGGGACAGACAGTGGGGCCGCTCGGAGCACAGCTCCTCAGCCTAGACCTCCAGCGACAGGTGTGCCATGGATGCCCGGAGCCAGGACAGAATGTTCCAGGCCCAGGAGGGCTAGCTCAAGGACTGGCCGGGATAGGGCCATTTAGAGTCTCGAGGAGAGTGAAGGTTTCATTCTAGGAGCTCCACGGAAGCCACTGGAAGGGTCTAAGCGGAGGCCCATTGTGACCTGATGCACGTTTAAAAGGTCATTCTATTATTCCGAGGCCTGTGCGGTACTGTGGTCATTTCGTGCCACACGTGGGGCTGGGAGAGCCAGGAGGGGGCGGTCCTGAAAGGCCCTCAGACGAGAACGACGTGGGGTCAGGCCATGAACGAGGCAAAGCATCGAACAAAACCTCACTTGCCTGTGTTTGGGCTGAGTCTCTGGGCGCAGGGACTGGATCAGAAAAGGAAGCACGAGCCAGAAGCTGGAAGGCTCGGCCTGGTGGGAGGGCGTGGCCTCGGTCAGGTGAACCGTCCTGGTTTGGGCACCGAGGTGCCAGTCTGGGGCAGCTGAGGTGCGCGCATGGCCACGCGCCACTCGGTATTTCTGAGGAACCCCAGAGCGCGCGAGACAAAGTCGAGAGGCCGGCGGAGGTTTAAAGAAAGGAAAACAGCAGCCCCAGAGTGGACACCAGGTCCCGGAAGATTCTAGAACACATCGTTGGCCAGAGGGGAACGGAGATGCCCTTGCTGGAAAAGGAAAACGCCGCACTGCTCTACACACATCGGTGTTCTTGGGAGACCGTCCACCCACCTCCCCGAGGCCCTCCGGGGAGGGGGAGGAAGCCGCTGTGTTCACACAGTCGTCACGGGAGGAGGTCCGCCTGCCCCGGTGAGCTCCCCCAGACGTGCCCACGGAAGTCCACGCCAAGTGCCGGTCTCAGCTGTCTGTAAGGAGCCAGCGGAGGGGCGCAGACGGTGTCCGAGCTATGGCAGTGAGCCCAGCCTGGCTCCGGAGGAAAGGAATCGCCCCCGCTCCGAGCCCCCGCTGCACACTCGCACTCCTCTCCTGCCAGGGTGGGCCCAGCCTCCCGGAAGGTGTCCAGGCCGCTGCTGAGTGCCGGGCACCAGCTCTGCAGAGCAGGGGGGCATGAGGCCACGACAAGGCCAGGAGCGCCGCGCCAGGAACGCGGAAGGAACCCGTCCTAGTTTTCCAGGGCGGGAGGACCGTTTGTCATGGGAAAGTGTCCTTCCCTCTTGGATTCCAAACGGAATTCAGGCCCACTGGGCCAGTGGGGTTCTCCGACGACGTCATGACTTACGGGGGAGGGGAAGCTTGGCATTACTCATGACACAGACTCACACGGACCGCAGCCGGGGCGGGTCCCACCCGCGGAGGGTCGGTGCTCCCAGAGCAGCGCTCCAGGGTCCCGGAGACTGACTGAGATCATGGCCCCTCCCCACAGGTAACTAGCCCCGGGCCCCCTCCAGGGATGGTCACTGAGCCCCAACTTAAGTGCCTGACACCGGGGTGCTTGACCAGAGACAGGCTCTGTCACGGGGCTCCCGGCCCCCAGGGATCTCCCAGGCGGGGATGACCGGGTGAAGGCCTGAGGTTTGTGGGCACGGTATTCGGACGGTGACAAGTGCCGTGAGCAAACCACACCGGGGACCTGAGCTTCCCCTCAGCAGGCTGGCAGGAGGTGGGGGCCTGCCTGGGGACGGGGCTGAGAAACGTGTGCATGTACATGTATACACACGCGTGCTGACTTATGTACACACGTGTCTGTGACAGTGACCGGGCTGGGGAGTGCCACCAGGGTCTCTTCCCTGGGTTCACCATGCTGGTGACACCGTAGGAGCCCAGGCTAGCCATCCCACTGTGAAGGGCCACCGGACACACCCGACCTACCTAGCACAGTCCCGACAATACCCGCCGCATTCTGGAAAGTCATGACAATGGGGCTGAACAACAGCCCGGAGACGTCACGTTCCAGTCCTGAATGTGTGGACGTGTCAGTGTCGATGGTGAATGGGACCCTGAGATGGGCAGGTGTCCTTGGTCGTCCAGTGCGCCCAGCGTCGTTACAGGGTCCCCAGAAGAGGGAGGCAGGAGGCTCAGAGAAGACATGCCGGGGGAGCGGGAAGGGCTTGGAAGACGCGGCGGCTGGCGGATGGGCCACGCGCTCGGGCCACGTCTCTGGTCAACCACCCCAGTGTCAGGCACTTACGCTGGCGGATGGGCCACGCGCTCGGGCCACGTCTCTGGTCATCCACCCCAGTGTCAGGCACTTACGCTGGCGGATGGGCCACGCGCTCGGGCCACGTCTCTGGTCATCCACCCCAGTGTCAGGCACTTACGCTGGCGGATGGGCCACGCGCTCGGGCCACGTCTCTGGTCAACCACCCTAGTGTCAGGCACTTACGCTGGCGGATGGGCCATGCGCTCAGGCCTCTGCGGCCTGCAGAAGTCGGGGAACAAGCACGAGGTTCTCCCCTGGAACGTCCCGGAGGAACCGACCCTGCCCACCTCGGGGGCTCTAAGGTCATCCACCTGTCACGTTAGCCTCCCAGGGGCGATCCTGGGTCACCGCGGCAACAGGAAGCAGATGCGCCCACCCGCTCACGGGTGTGGGGGCCAGACCCCGCGGCAGCCTCCAGCAGCTCCCTGGAGCTCCAACCGTCTCTTCTGCGAACGCGGCCAGAAGGACGGACACAGGGTTGCCTGCCCCGGATTCCAGCTCAGAGCAGCAGGGACGTGGGCCTCCGTTTGCTTGTGGCTGTGGGGACACGCTTCCGCAGACCAGAGGCCGGGATCCCTGTCCTGGGCCCTCGGAGTCCCGATGGGCTGTCTCCGCCATTATGTGGTTTGGGCTCAGCGAGGCACGGAACAAAGTGGGGGGCCGGGGGCGGCCACAGCTCACCTCTCAATGCCCGCCGGGTGCCATCCACAGCTACATACGACCTGGCGTCACGCGCTCGCCGCCTTTCACAGACACGAGTCTGCAAACAGACGCCGACTTTCCCTTCACGAGGCTTCAGCCAGTGGAAGACACGGAGCGGGGCGCGGGGCGGCGATCTCCCGTTCCGAGCGCCAAGCTCGCCGTCGGTGAGTCCCCTGCCGGGCCCGGGAAAGCGGCTGCGGAGGGCCACACGCGTGCCCTTTGGGCGCACGAGTTCTGGGGCGCACGGACAGGTCAAATATTAATGAAAATGCAGGCAAGTTTGGTTCCTTTTCTTTCTTTTCTTTTTTAGATGGAGCTGCCTTGACTGCCCACAGACCCCTTTTTCCTTTTCGTGCGCCACGAGTCTGCCAATCAAGGCCTGTACCCTGGGCCATCTTACGGCAGGAAAGGCTGTGCTTGTGCAGAGGAGCCGTTTCCTCGCTGACGGAGACGCCGCGAGCACGGACGGCGCTGCCTGAGCCACCAGGGCACGCGTGTTTATTTTACAGTTTTCTTTATACTCAGAAAGTGAATGCAATTTAATTAGCCATTTTATTTTACCAAAAAAAGTACGTTTTGGCTCTGAGAGCGTCTGAGTCCCTCCTAATGCGGAGGGCCATTTGCAATCCTGACGAGCTGCCCAGCCCTGTACCCCAGTGTCGCTTTAGTTCCTGTAGGAGGGCAAAGGTCGCTCGCTCGGCGTGGAGGCCCGGGGTTCAGCCCAGCTCTCCTGCACACTTATCACAGCCTCCCCGTGCTCTGCCTCGGGGCCCAGTGGACCTGGGTGAGGCTGGGGGCGGGGCGGGGGGTGTCCCGTAAGCCCAAGTCTGAGGATTTGTGGAAGGAGCGTGTTTGTCGATCTGTGGCCTCGCACCCCCTCTGGAAGCCCGCACCCCCATTTTCAGGGGGTCACCCCCAGGGCTGCAGGTGGGCCTCACAGGGGAGCTCTGCCCATCTTGTGGCCACCAAGTGGTTCAGGGACTGGGCTCGAGCCTCGTCCAGAGATTCGGGGACAGAGAAGTGCATGCTGCAGGTGTGTCCTGTCTCCCCGTGGCTGGGCGGGACGACCACCATCTTCCTGCAGACACCAGCCTAGGGACACGTATGTGGGACCCCCAACGGAGGACTGGAAATGCACGATAAGGCGAAGAAGGAAAGAAACAACATTTTGGGGATATTATCGTGAAGGGACTTCGAGTCTGGCTCGGGTCCCTCACGCCCCAGCCTTCCAGCGGCACAGCGAGGTAAGCCCGGTGCGTGGCGAGGG
This sequence comes from Mustela putorius furo, assembly GCF_011764305.1. Taxonomy (NCBI): domain Eukaryota; kingdom Metazoa; phylum Chordata; class Mammalia; order Carnivora; family Mustelidae; genus Mustela; species Mustela putorius. The sequence continues at coordinate 24,723,760 of NW_025422115.1, read as the reverse complement.
GTGGCGGCCTGCCGCGGCGAGGCTCCCGGCAGGCCGCCCTGAGCCGCCGGCCCGAGGGGCCCCTGGGATTCCGAGTGTGTCGCCTCCTGAGGTCGGGGGTAGGGTTCTGAGCCGCAGAAATCTCCCCTCTGCTGAGCTACGAGTGGTCTTTCTGTACCGCTGCCTCCCGGCTCGTAGTTCAACCAGTGGGGAGCAGGAGCCGCCCCGGCTCTTGTGCATTAATTTGCAGAGAAAGCTCGTGGCCACGGCCGGGCGGGAACTTCTGACAGAGCCGAACATTACGTCGTTTTGGAAAACCCAGATCTGCTCATCGGGCACAGCAGGCCGGGTTCTTTCCTGCGTCCGGACTCGCCCTGCCTGGCCCGGTGCCCGGACACCATGGGGACGGTGTCTGTTTGGCTGGGGGTGGGGCCTCTATCCTCCCCTGCGCAGGGTGTCCGTCCTGCGGCGTGCCCTTGTGGGCGACACGGCAGAGGGGGCGGGACCGCGTCTTGGTTTGAGCAGTTTTGGGGCGGGAGGGGGAGGGAGGGGCCGAGCAGGCCCCACCGGGCAGGATGCCCTACCGTCCAGCTGCGCCGGCGCAGGGGGAGGCTGTGCGAGCACAGGAGCCGGCAGGGAGAGAAGCGGAGGGAGGAGAGGAACGAGGCCCTGTTTGCCTTCTTGTAGCTTCGCCTCAGGCTATCGGCTGTGAGCTGGGCCGGGAGAGGAGACGGTGATCAGAAACGTTGATTATGTCAAGACACAGGCCTCCTCGGGAGCATCCTCTGGTCCTGGGGCCGCCCAGGGCCACCACCGGGAAGGGCTTCCGGAATGCGCTAGATCAATAGGCTGCTTTCCGCATGGCCAGCCCGCCGGCTCCACCCGCCCTCCCTTGGACCCAGACCCCAGACCCACGGCCTTGTCCGAGTTGTCCGAGGAGGCAAGAGTGTCGGCTCCGCTCCCACAGACGGTGATGGAAGCACGTGCGCGGCACAGACCCGTCGCAGCAGGACATCGGTGCCCGTGGCGCGGGCAGTCGCGTTGCCCGGCCTCTGGCGGCGCGGGCGGAGTTGTCCGTGATGAGTTCTGATTTCCTCCCTCACCTGATGGCTTTGCAGTGACGTCCTTGTCTGGCATTAAAAACAAACGCATCTCCCAAGACCCTGGAGTCCGCCGGCTTAATGAAGCTGATTGTGGATTTGCGTTTTCAATCTTCCAAACGCAGCGCCTGGGGGACGCGTGCTGCGGCCGTGAAGTCAGAGCCCAGCCCGCCACCCCCCGCCGCTTCTGTCCCTCCAGCTTCCCTCGCCCCGGTGCGGGGGTGGCCCGCGGGGACAGACGGCTGATGCCGGCCTCAGGTGCGGGGCGGGGAGACGCTGTGCTGAGGCCCCGCTGTGCCCCCATCCTCACACAGGGCTGCTGGAGGGCTGGCGAGGCAGCCAAGCAGCTTGGCTGGTCAGACAGGGTAGCGAGGCCAGGAACACGGGTTAGGGTTTGGTCAATCCGTCCGGGCTAGGCTCTCTCGGCACCAACGGATTCTCCGTTCTCTCCTCGCCCTGACCTGCCAGTTAGGAACACCATCGCCCGGAAGAAGGACTGAGGCGAGCCAGGTTAACACCACCGGCCCAGGACCCAGTGAGGATGAGTCTGGGAAGCTTTGTTTCCCGTTCACACACACAGACGAGTGAAACCCACACCAAGAGGCCCGGCTCGCAGAGGCTGTTTCAGTCCCTCCGGCAGCTGCGATTCAGAGCCCAGAGCCATGGGGTCAGACCCAGGAACACAAGTCTGTGTCCGTCCTTCGTTGACCCCTTCCTCCCGCTCCGTCCACTCCTGACTGCCGTCCTGAGAGAGGCAGCAAGTCTCAGCGCCAAGCCCCTCCCTGGGAGGCTGGGTCCCCCAAGGGGGTGCTCCTGCCTGCCTTCCCAGCCTGCCCGCCCCTGCCCCACCTTGTCGCGGGCTAAGTCTCCCTCATTCCCGAGGGCTCAGGGCAGGAGCCAGGGGAGCACGCACCAATCCCCCATCGTCGCGGGCCATGTCTTTATCACATGCTTTGTGGGAATCAGCAAACGCTTTTTTCTGCAAGGACCAGAGAGTAACTTTGGGACGGTCACTACCGTGACCGCTGCTGTCGTGGCAAGCAGTGCAGACAGGATGCCAACGGACGGCGTGTCTGTGTTCCAGTGAGACGTGCACAAAGCAGGCAGAGGACCGCGGTGCGCAGACCCGTGCTCTATAAAATCACACTTCTCTCTTCTCTCTGCCCTTCCCGCGTGTCAGTTTTATGAATGTCCTTCTCTCCCTAACACATTTAAGCTCCAGGAGTACAAATTTGTGTCTTCCTCTGACCGTAACGGCACCTCCAATAGATGCTTGTGTTGTGTGGCACTGAGCCTCGGAACACAGCAGCGTGCATCCTGGTTAACACCGCCAGGAAATACCTTTCTCCTTCGCCATTCTCTTAAACTTGGGAACATGTAGGCTTGAATTGACCCTTGCCAGCTTGCTTTCATGAGGCGAGAGCCTGACCAAAAGGAGCCAACCTGGAGGTGGTGGACAGAATATGGTAACTGCTCCAGCCCCTGGATCAAGCCATCCCTGAAGCTGTCCCTTGGATTTCTCTGTTACTCAATGTTTTAGGGTTAGCCATTTGAGGTCATTGTGGCCACTTACCATGAAAAGAGTCCTATTAATAAAATACAGAGCTTTGACCCCATTTCAGTGCTTTCCCAGTGCCTCATTTTATAATGTGCAGGACTCCCCGAGTTCATTATTAAGCGTGCAAGCTGCTAAGGTTTCCCCTATCCCGTCCCGAGATCTTTCCCCAGCAGAGGCTCCGCCACATTAATGTCTCTCACTTCCCGAGAAGATCTTTCCCCGGCAGAGGCCCTGCCACGTTAGTGTCTCTCTCACCGTTTTCTCTGGAACACGGCCCAGAGCATCCGGCAGTTGGCACATCTCTAAGAGCCCTGGGTGTGGTCCAAACCTTTATGGTGAGGCCAGAGCCCACAGAGAAGAGCACAGTGTCGTTCTCAGAGACGTGACTCTACCTCTCAGTGAAGAATCGAGGCTTCATTCCCTGATCTATTGCCCTGTGACCCAGGACTGTTGGGATGTTTCCTCGGGCCAGAACTTACCTCTGCTCTCACTTGGTTCAATGGCCCAAACTTGGAAATCTATCTATCTATATATATTTTTGCTTAAACTGAAAATTATTTTTCTTTATAACTAAGATGTACGGGTTTCAATGGTATCACAGCGGAAGATGGGCAGGAGAATGGAAGGGAGGGGGCAGCGGCCGGCTGAACCCGAGGCCATGAAAAGTGGATAAAATTTTTCTCCCGGCGGTGACTTACGGGCTGAGGCTGCCCCTCCTGATGTGCTCTGTGGTCTCCCCATTACATTAAAATACGTGGCTCCCTTTTCCTTCCGAGGGTTGCACAGGGCTCACGGGCTCTCCTCCAGCACGGCCCTGCTTGGAGAAGCACGCGGGCCTCTGCGGGCTCCGACGGTGACGGCACGAGATCCCAATGACAATATTGACCTTGGCATGGGGACAAGGGAGGAGATGCTCTTTTGAATCTAACGTACGGGCTGGGCTCCCACCACGAGAGGTGGGGAAAGCACTTTTGTGGCCGCTGCCAGGCAAGCGCGGAGCCCACGGGCGGCCGGTGAGGGTAGGTACCAGGCCACAGGAGCCAGTGGGGCCGGCTGGTGAGAAGTGGCTCCTGGAGCACGGCCAGGGTGGGTGGTACTAATGGGCAGGACGGCCAGCTGCAGCCCACTGGCTCCCGGGGCCCCAGTGTGTCCTGACCCATCAGGGGCTGTAGCAATTAAACCCATGCCTGCTGCTTCTCCAGGGCGAGGGCAAGGCGGGGAGGCGGGCTGAGCAGCCGCGGGGAGGGGTGGGGCTCCTGGCAGCACGCGGGACGTGTTGGGCATGCAGCCTTCCCTCCCATCTGTGCTGGATCTGAGCGCACCGAGATGTGTCTGTGTGCCGCCGAGGCAGCTGCGCCGTGCGGGGGCTTCTGCCACATGAGAACACACAGGCTGCCACTTCCTCTTTGCTCTTCACGGGAGGATCGCAGTACCGGGGGCGAATGGATGCGGGGCTAGTGGTGGGCTGGCTCCCAGCTCCCGAGGCCCAACTCGGGCTCGTGCCGCTCCAGGGAGCACCAGTGGCTGGGGGTCCCCCTGAACGGCGCGCGCTCACGGCTCCCTGCCTGGTCCTGGAGATGCTCACGTGGCTCCCAGGACCTGGGGGTCTCACCCTCCCAGCTCCCCTTCTGTGATACAGGAGGACCACACAGCATGTAGCCCATGGGGTTGAGGTCACATCTGGGGGCCCCTCGAGTGTGCCGACACACTCTCCAGACCTGAGCCCCAGCTCTCGTCAGTGGTGTCGGGCTCCAAGGTACCACACCAGGTGGCATGTCCCCAACGTGTCTAGATGTTGAGCTCTTGTCTGAAATGAGCAAATCTTGAGGCAGATGCCAAAATGAGTCAGGAGCACTGGCGGGGTCACGGGCTATGCAGCGATGGGGAAGCGCCCCTCCTCCTGGCAGTTAGCGGGGGGTGTTCCGCGGGCTGCCTGCAAGTGGCTACTCGCTTCCTGGGCCCAGAGCTCTGCTGAAATGGGAACTGCTCCCCTGCACAAGCTCGCTGTCCCTGATTTTGTGCAAAGCCAGGGTCTGCAATGGGCATTCCCTCCACGCCACCTGCCTCACGTGCGAACCACCTGCCAATGACAGGCTTTGTAAAACTGGTAGAACACACACTGTGGGGTTCACTGCCCTGGCCACGTCCACATGCGTTGGGGTTCACTGTCCTGACTACATCCGCATGCTGTGGGGTTCACTGTCCTGACCGCGTCAGTAACAGAGTGACACACCGCCCCCCACGCACGTTGTGGGGGTGCAACCCAGTGACACGCTCAGTGCGGTCCCTGGGGGCGTGTGACCCCGTAAGGTCCCTGTAGAGGACGGGGGTGGGGGAGGGAGCCCAGGAAATCCCCGCCTGCCCCTTTGCCCCAGTCCGCTTCGTTCTTGCTTTCATCTCCTAAAGCATATCCCTCGGCTACAGCGGGGGTCTCCGGGCCTCTGTGAGCCTGCCCAGACCCCACACATCTGCTGAGCCCTGTTCCCGCACCTAGACCAGCTACAGTCCCTCGGGGGCCCCGGGCAGAGGGATGGGGGGGTTCCTGCCCTGCATCCCAGCTCCCCTGGGAACCTGAGAAACCCACCCTGGGTGTGCACGCGCCCCTGCCCAGGCACCCCTGCCCAGGCACCCCTGCCAGCCTCCAGCCCTTCCGCCCCGGACGAGCCGGGCATGTTTCCTGGCCATCGAGGAGTCGCTCGCAAAAAGCAAAGGAACGCCAGCACCCCCCATCCTTCAGTTCATGATACATATTCCTGAGCCGATAGGGGCTGCGCACCCGCGGGTGTCCGTGAATGTCCCAGCGCTTGTGGCCTGGGACTGGAAAACACGACCGGGAGAGAGTTTGGTGTACTCTTCTCCCGATTCCTACGTCTGACACGGTTTCCACAGGCAAGCTCCCAATGACGACCTCTCGCACGCCGTTCTGAAACTCACATCTCTTGCTGCATTTGGTCACCACGGCCGCCTGGAGGCAAGGGGCCCCTTCTGCAGATGAGGAAACCGTGGCACCCCACCCCCCACACCCAGCAGCGCCAATGGCGGAGCCAGCGTCTGAGGCTTTGAGGCTCCGGAGCTCCAGGGCTCATGACTGCCCTGCTTCCCTGCGAACTGGGTCATTTCATGGTTGCACATGTGTCTCATCTGTCTTCAGCGAGGACCTGCCACGTGCCAGCCCCGTCCTGGCACTGGTGATGCACCGTGAACCAAACGGAGATACCACCAGCCTCTTCCGTTCCAGTGAGGGAGAAAGCAATGGACAGAACACACAGGGCACTACAGAGCATGTGGGCTGCATCTGCACTGGAGAGAAACAGAGCAGACAAAGGAGACCTCAGTCCAGGGGTACAGTGTGGTTCAAGTCCAAGTAACGGGGTCAGGGAGGCCCCATTAGGAAGATGATATCTGGACTGAGACCTGAAGGAAGTGTGGGAGCAAACCATGTGGAGAAGAGCAGTCCTGGCAGCCAGAACAGCAAGTGCAAAGGCCCTGAGGCAGGGGCTTGGTGAGAACGTCTGAAAACCAGGGAAGACACAGTCCTAGCACCTTCCAGAATACGTTAGAAGGAGGATGACCATTGTGTCTGGTCATAACCACAACACTATATTCCAGCAAGAAAGGCTCATTTCGTTTCAAAGGAGACTGTTGGCCACTTCTGGATTTTTAAAAATTCCTCGATTTGCACTAATTGTGTTATTTCATTTGTCCTGTGACTTACATGCAAAATACAGATTTGTACAGAGTCTCGTCTGCCTGTAGCCCACTTTCCCTCTGCCTTCGTCCTGGGGGAAGCCCCGGCATGGCTCACTGATGTCAGCTGGTGACCTCCCCCCAGAAAGGAGCTTACGGGGGCTGCGGGCGTTCCTTGATGCCGTGCCCACACTGCATGCGGCTGGCTTCTGTGCTTTTCTGTGTGTCCGAAATACGCCACTTCCGGCTGGACTCGTGGGACTGGTGGGCCCTGACCCTGAAGGGCCTGGGTTCAGAGCAGACATTCTCTGTGCGTTCACACCGCCCCCCCGTGCCCAGGGCGCCCGGCCCCTCAGGCCCAGAGAGTCTGCAAGCACGGCAGCTGTCATTGGTCCTAGAAACCCCCTTCTCTGAGCAGACCCAGACTTTCTCAGTCATTCCCTGGGCTTTCAGTCCCTTGGCCTCTCCCCCAATGACTGGAAAATTACAAAGTGATTTAGGGAGGTCTGGGTAGAGAGGCGCCCCCGCTCCGGTTTTATGGGGACCCTCTGGACATTGGCAGGTCCTTGGGGCCACATGCTCGGGCACTGCAGCCCTCATCCCGGAGAGACAGAGCCTGCCCCCCCCCCCCGCACAGCGCCCATCCGTCTCTGTGAAGGGCAGCACGGAAGGCGACGCGGTTGAAAACAACATGGTGTCGCGCACCGGCGATTGCCGGGGTTTGCCCGCTCTCTGTAAGCAGGTGGATACTGACTCTGCTGGTTTATAGCCCATTTTTAATCCAATTCTTCTCCGTCAGTACAGAACCTACAAAATGATCGGCCCCAAATAAGGCTATTTTTCAACTTCTTTCAAGCTCTTTGGAAGACGCAAAACTCACCGAAGGTGAAATGGTGAATTCTGCTGGAGTACGTTCGGGGTCAAATATGGTGGGAACAATGGGGCAGTGTCTGTTGTGAGTGTGCCTCCGCTTGGCTAGGGGTCACAGGCAGGCCCTGCGGAGAGGGGGCTCCGCGGCCAGTGGTGCGGGCGGGTCAGACGGGCGCCCCGCGGCCTCGAGACTCGCCCACCTGCGGCAGCGCCCAGCAGGGGACTGAGCACCCCTCGGCCTCCGCAGGGCTGAGTTACCGCTCGGTGAGAGCACATGGCGGCACTGACACAGGAATGACGGGAATGGACACAGCAGCCGCGGGGTGAGCCCAGTAAAGTGGTGAGACCCACCGTGCGCCAGTCGCTACTCCCAGGTGTGCCCCAACTGTGAGCCAAGTGCCCGCTCCCAGCTGTCCACTCCCAGGAGCGTCTCCCCGTGAGCAGGCGCCCACGCTCAGGTGCCTGTTCTCAGGTCCCGCTCTTTCGTGCCCAGAACAGCGCATGCCGACACACGCCCGCACCCGAGAGGCTCAGCACGACTCCACGTGGAGGAAACGCACAGATCTACAACTTCCCACTGTCCCCTTGACCCCCAGGAACTTGACTGTCTGGGGACGCCTGCCGCTTGGTTCCCAGAGGGACGCCGTGTCTGCCCCGGACCTGCCCTTGCTGCCTTCCTGAAGGCGTCACACCGCAGCTCCGAGGCTCTCGAAGGTCTGTGTGCTCGTGGGAGCCGTGCACCAAAGGTCATGCACTGTACTACACGGGCGTGAGGGGCGAAGAGGGTCCCGGAATGGTTGCGCAGCTGTCTGGGGTAAGGGTCTTCATGGGGGGCTGGACTCAAGGTGAGCGGGTGAGGCCGCTCAGGTCAGAGGGGCCCTGCACCCAGTGTCGGGGAAGGGAGATCACGAGATGGACACAGATGCCTCCCCAGGCCACAGGGACAGGTGGCCACACAAGGAGGGGGCGGAGGACAGAAGGGGCGTTGTGTCGGGCCGGTAGGGCGGCTGCGGAGGTTACCAGAGCTCCGTTCGCAGTGGGCCAGGCTGCCTGCAGGCCTCGGGCAGGTGTTGAACCTGCTGGGCCTCAGTCTCCCGTCCGGCTAGGCTGCGGTGCGAAGCACTTCAGGGGCAGGACGTGACAGGACTGGCGCACGGCCATGCGTTGGGGTGGGGGGCGCACAGCCAGGGCTCCCCGAACGCAGGGGTTTCTGGAGGCTCTGCGTGCGCACAGGTCAGCACAGCCTCACGGGGCCACTGCCAGGGCGGGGAGCAGCAGGGAGATGGCTGTGAGGGCGACGCATGGCGGCTCCCCTCCGGCCCCACAGCAGATCCTCAGCCTCCGGCCGCCTACCCGAGAGGCAGAGAAGAGAACAACCAGGGGCAGATGCCTGGTACAGGCCGACAGACGATCTGGGGCATGTCCAGCAGAGGCAGCAGGTAGCCGCCAGAGCCTGCGAGGGGCCGAGGTGTCCCCGCTGTGGCCTTCTGCCTCTGCGGGGACCCTCTCCCTCGGGCACGCCAAGGAGCAGGACGGTAGACAACACGCCTTGATGAGCTCCGGGGCTTGGAGAACAGCTCTCTCTCGGACGCTTTCCCAGGGCAGCACGAGGGTGTTGGGCGAGAAGAGCTGGCGGGGACGATGCCAGGCTCCGGGCCCCACCCACTCACCCCCAGATGTCACGGGTCCATCATGGCTGTGCCTCGGGCAAGCGGGAAGCCGCTGTCATCGGGGCCGACTGGCCCGGCCGGCCCGGGGAAGGCGTCCCTGCCTGGAGCCAAGGTCCCCATAGCACACGGAGCTGCCACCTCGGGCCCTCGGGACGCAGGACCAGGGGCCCGCAGGACGGTGTCTTGTCAGATGGGCGCCCCTACGGGCTCCTGGGAGGTCGGTGGCTCAACCACCCTTTACGTAGAAAGACAGCTTATTTAACTTTTTAAATGAAAGCTTAAAAGCTCTTAAATAAAATAATAAATCAAAGAACCGTTGCCTGGCAAGGTGGGAGCAGCTGGGTGGGTTCTGGGTCCCTCTGTCGACCACACGAGGTCTGAGCCCCAGCCCGCCGCGCACACTCCCTGCTCTGCACACTGCGCCCCTAGGGCCGTTCTGGGCTCAGATCCCGCCCCACACCGCAGCCACGCAGGCGCACAAGACTGGCTCCCACTGGACAGCGACTGCCCTGGGAAGCAGGGAATTCCTGGAGCACGGCCCAGTCTACACCGGAGCACCCAGTCCACACACCGTCTCCTCCCCCGGCAGCTGGCGGGCCGGGCTGGAGGACACGGCGCCGCCACTTCCCAAAAGAGGGGCTCCAGCCACTGGAGTCCGGGGACGGTGGATTCTGGAGGACAGGAGGAGGCACTCGTGCTTGTGGGGCTTTGCTTGTCCCTCTGTCCCTACCCACGCTGTTAGAGCAGGGTCTGCAGACGTTCTCTGTAAAGGGCCAGAGAGCCTGGAAGCCACTGCCAGCCTCATCATCCGGACGCCGAGAGCTCTGAGACCATTTAACTCCTAAAATCAGCAGCAGGGCAGGCCTGGCTCCTGGGCTGTAGTCAGTGGTCAGAGCCCACCACCTGCCCACCCTCCCTGTTCCGTGGGATGGTCCCGAGGCCTGGACGCCCTTCTGAAATCCTATTGCACGACACGCTGACATGGGGGCTGGGACCCGCGGGCCATGTGGGCCTGAGGTACCTGCGGACCAGGCCTGTGCTGGAGCTTCTCATCTGGAAAATGGGCACAACACGTGCATCCTGGTAGGGCTGCCGAGGGGGCCCCAGGGGGCTAAGCCAGGGGAGCTTCGTATGGTTCCGGCTCAGCCCCCGCCGTTCAGGTGTGGGACGCGTGTGCTCGCCGGGCTCCCAGGGCCCCCGTGTTTCTGGCGGAGAGAAGCACTCTGCAGGCGCCCAGCGTCGCGGGGTGGAGGGTGGCGGGTCCAGACGAGAATGGTCGTTCTAGTCTCAGAATGCTCGGGCGCTTCCGGCGACCTCTCTGGGTGGCAGTCTGGGCAGAGACAGGTGCCCATAAGCCCTCCCGTCCCCCCAGGTGCTGGCCCTGCCGTCCTCATCTTCCAAACGAGAAAGCTGCTGCACGGAGGGGCCGGGTCTGCTCGTCGGGGAGGGCGGCAGCGTGGACCCAGGCCGTGGGGGCGGCCACTCCTGACCGCGGGGACACAGGACATCTAGAAACATCTACAGAACAGCTTCGACCACGACTGTTACGTGCACTTGTCAACTTCTAAAGGTGCCTGCGTCAGGTAAGAGCGGCTCCTAAACACCGTGTTTTTTAAGAAGGCAGCTGCCCTTTAAATGCGTTGTCCGGGACTTGGTAAAAGGAACCAGCACCGACGGGAGAAGGGACGTGTCCGCTGAGCTGACGCCTGTGGCTCCTGGCGCTGCAGGCACACGGTCTTCCCGTGCCCGGGTGACGGGATCACTGGGGTGAGGGCGGAGTGCGGCGAGGGTGTCTCCAGCAGGAGGCTTGGGGCTTGGCTGCTCCCCAGTGCTAAGCAGGGACGGCAGCCTGGGGAGTGAGACGCTGTCTGGGAAGGGAGTGAGTTGACGCCCCAGGATGACACGCACCGTGGGTCAGATGTGCGGCGTTCGCAGGTCACGGCTCTGCCGGGGACGGCCAGCATCTGCCTGCCAGCTCGGGCCTGACGAGTGAGAGGACCCCGGGTTGCCAGCTACGTGGCTTTGACATGGGCGGTCTATAATGGCCAGCGGGACCGTGGACCGCCCCCCTCCCCCCCGCATGCTGGCCCTTGCTGGTGACGCGAAGGGTCCTCCGTCCTCTCAGAGCAGACGGTCAGCATCCCGATGAGCAACGTGTTTGGTTTCCCTGTTGCGCTCACAGGGAGAAAAGGATTTAATCTTTAAAACCACTTAGCACAGCCGGCGGCTCATCAGCGAGGGGACTGTGAGGTCGGGCAGCCAGCAGCAGCACGTCTGCCCGGGCTGCAGCCACCCTCTCCACGGGGACGCTGCCCTCTCCGTGGGGACCCCGCCCTCTCCACGGGGGCCCCGCCCTCCGGCAAGCCTGCGGTGAGGGGGACGCTGCCGTGGTTGGGAAGGGAACCTGCAGGGCGGCGGGTCCGTGTGGGCTGTCGGAGCACCGTGACGCCAGCGTGGACTCTGGCTCCCTCATACTGGTTTGTCCTCGCTGTGCCTCCGCTGGGTCATTTGGAAAAGGGGCCGGTAAGAGCATCTGCCCCACCGGGTCGGGTGAGGAGCGAGGAGTTCCCGCCACCTGTGCGACCGCGGAGGGCATCGGGCTGGCACAGACGTCCGTCCCGACGCACACGGACATCTGGTGAGGCAGGCGGCAGGCGGGGGGGGGGGGGGGAGCGCGACTCTGGTCCTGCTACCAGGGCCCACTCAGGGCTTCCCAGCACACGAGCCCCGCGGGGCCTTCCTCCATGTGGCACGGACGGCAGATACCGGGGCTGCAGCCTGTGAGGGGCCAGGGGACGGCCATACACCCAGAGTGTGATGTGCCTGCTGCTACCCCTTTAGCCTTGGAGGAAGAGAGGACCCAGGAGGGTCGGCCCTTAGCTTCTCTGCTTGCGTTGCAAACGGGTCAGGGGAACAGAAAGGGCTTTGGGACCAAGGTGCAGCCAGCGTGACTGTCTCGAGAAGAGGGTCCTGTCTTCAGGACAAGTCTTTCCAGGGACAGGACTCCTGGTGGGAATTACTGAGCATTCCCGCTTATCCTGGCACAGAGGAGAACAGGGTAATCTTGCCCCCAAACCCCCTGGCCACTGGACGGAGCGAAAGAGATACCATTTCCTTATCAGCCAACAATCACTGTTCGCCCCAAAATGCTATTGCCACCTTGGTAAAATTTTGATCCGAATCCGACGAAAATGAGTAAGTGAAATCCGTCCCCCCATATTCCAACGTGAAAACCTAACCGTTCTCGTCTAACCGGCAACTGCTGGGCAAACCCCAACCTACCATGAGAACCGTTTTATACTTGCAGCTTGAAACTGTTTTGAATCACCTTGATAGTAATAGAGCCACTCACTCAGCAACGGCACAGCAGACAGCTGATTCATCTCGGAGGCCTAATTTTTAAAACTCAGTGCCGCACGGTTATCGTAGAGCCGGAATTAGTGCTGCTCCGCCAGAACAGAAGGGCCGAGTCGGTCTCTGTGTGATTAAGGCTCAGGCAGCTGCACGTTCATGTTGTTAACAAGACCTCGTGGCTTCCGGCCGCGCCTGGCCACCTGGAAATCCACGTGCGTCCGCGCGTGTGGGGATTTCGTGAAAGCAGAGACTCGTCCTGGCCACGGCGTTCCACAAGCCCCCTCTGTGCTCCTTCCTCTGAGCTGTGACGCCGGGAGCTCAGCCATCTGAGTCTACGGTAAGCAGACCGCGGACAGCCTTGACGCTGCTCCTGCTTCGTGCGACCCAGGGCCGTGTTGCTGACGTCACACAGAACTGAGGGTCTTTCCGACCAGAGGTCACCAAGCTGTGGTCCTCGAGCTGCGTCAGACCCACCGCCTGGGCCCGTCGGTGTGCTGACTGTGCACCATTGCTTCTGGGCTACGAGGCTGCAGGTGGCGCTGCCTTTTACAGAAAACCTTTCTTTTCCTCTGTCTGAGACCGTGGAGCGGGCTGCCCGGCGAGGGCGGGCCAGGAAAGAAGCGCGAATGTGCCTGTGCTCGCCCGCCTGCCCACATGCCTCCTCGCCCGCCTGGCCCGGGCCTTCGCGGGGCACCTCTGACCTTCATGGATATCTGCTGACAGCCTGTAGGACGCCTGCTCACCCATGAACACAACACCCAGAGACACACGACAGGAAGGTTAAAACTTAATAAAATTCTAACTCATCAAAGGTTGACCTTACACTGGGAAAGGCCCAGAGATAAATTTCTCTTTTGATTAAATGGAAAATCAATTTCCAGTGACATTTCTATTCATCGGGTCCCAAATGGAGGCAGAGAGTACGAGCGGATGTCGCCGCTGAGACAGGACAGCCAGGGCTTCCCCGCGCCCCGCGGCTCTGCATCTGTGACCCCGGGAGCGGAGCAGGGCCCGCAGCCACCTGTCCCAGCACAGGCATGTGCAGCCGTGAAGGCTCAGGAAGGCTGGAGACTCTGTCCCGGCGGCTGGGAACGGCGGTGCTCTGATGGGCCAGCAGCCGGCAGCACGTTCTTAGAGGGGCTGCTCACCAGATGGGCTCCTCAGGTCACAGCAGGGCTGCGTGCTGGACAGCAGGTTCCCTGGGGCCCACCTGCCCTCCGCTGCGGCTCAGTTAAGAAAACATCCAAGCTCATGTCTGAACTCTGGCCATTTCACCCTAAGGATCCTCCCCGTCTTCCGTCCAAGTCAGTGGGAGGAGCGCCCAGGGGTCTGCTGCTGTTCACGACAGCCCTGCACAGGGGACTGGGCGCACCCTGCCCCCCAGAGCCCCTCCCTCCACGACTCCTTTCTCGTCCAGCCTAAGAACGTTTGAGTGACTCTCCACCGCCTTCTGGATCCTGGTGGCGCACACTCTGGGATCCCCAAGAGAACAGAGCTGGCGTCTGCCCCGATCATTCGGGACATGTTTAGAGAAGAGATCCAAAGTTTTTAGACGCTGTGATACCCAGACACACGTTCCTGTCACCACGGCTCAAGCCCTCCCCTACGGACAGCGGGGTCATGCGCGTTCCTCCCCAGAGGTGGGAGAGCGTGTGTTTCCCTCGGGGCCGGGGAGCGAGGGTGAACCCGCCGCCGCGGGGAAGCCATCTGAGTGAGGGGCGTGGGCCACACTCCGAGCCACAGGCAGGAGGAGACACAGGCTGTGTCACTCTCTAATAGCATCTGAAACGTCTAATCAATCTTTATGGGCTGTCCCCCGAGGGAAGGCGTCACGGAATCAAGTTTCGCACAATTGCAAACCGCGTGCCCCGTTAGAAATAGGATCGTTTCGTGTTTCCTGGAGCAATGCAGATGACTCCTCGAGGTGGGTGGGAATTGTTTCGAAAAATGAACATTCCGTGTGATTTAAATAAACCTAATATGATAAAGGAATGTGCTGTTGCACGCTAATGAGCCCATAACTCACCGCAACGGCCCAATCCGTCCCCGGCAGAACTGCCATTTATGTGGCGTTTTTGAATAAAGGGTGTGATTTTGTGATTCATCACGTCAAATCCGCTTTCCTCTCTGCAGAGCTGGCTCCGGAGGTGAATATGATCGCAAAGACAGAGTGTGCTGGGCTGCTTCCCCTCCAGGTGGGGGCCGGGGGGCGAGCCGCCAGGTCCGTCGGCTCCTGCAGCCCGATGTCGGGGGGCCGCGGTGCGCCCCGTCACCTGCCCCAGGACCCGCGAGAAGCCAGGCAAGGCCGGCGTCCACCTGTCCCACAGCTCTGGGGCCTATACAAGTTGACGGGGACTCGACCCCGGGTTCTTCACCCCGGAAGATTAATACAGCTGCATGGACTGACCTCCACACGCACTCACGGGGGCCGCTGGCCCCGAGGCTGCCTGGGGCTCGAAAGGAGCAAACAAAGGAGCTGCTCAGAACGTGTCCCGTGAGAGCGCCTGCCCCACGCGGGTGCCCTGTCGCGCACACACGCACGCACACACGCACGCACAGCTCCTCCACACAGGGCACCCCCACGCAAACACACACGCAGCCTGCACTGAGAATACGCACACATAGTACACACGTGTGCACGCTCACATACCTGCACACAAACCCACTGCTCTCAGCACATGCGTGTGCACACAGACCCACCGCCCTGTGCTTGCACACACAGCAGCCGCAGGAAAAGCGGCCCACCGCACTGCCATGCGTGCACACACACGGACAAACACGTGTGCACACATGAACGCACACGTGAACGCATGTGCTTGAACACAGACACACACGGTGCATCCACAGCAGTTCCTCGGCTCCCCTGGGCGCCAGCACAGACCTGCAGCAGCTTCCAAGGCCCCCACACTCCCTCCGGCCACCCAGGAGCAGGGTTGATCCTGTGACCCGCCTGCAGTTGGGTTTCTACAAAACACCCTGGTTTTTTGGCCAGGCCCTCCTCAGACTGCTGAGCTCTGCACAGACTGGCTCCTTCTGGGCCCTTCCGTCCTGAGCGCACACACTTGACGTTTGAAAAATGAACCTTAAGGGAAAACAAGCTCTGGGCTGTGGGAGCCGAGTTGGCGGGGGTGGCGGGCAGGGCCGGCGGGGGCGGCGGGCGCTGATGGGCGGCTGCGGGGCTCTGGCCCGGGGCAAGCCACTGAGGACACCGGGGAGGACCGGGCGTGGTTTGTGGACAGACCCGGCCTCTCCCGAGGAGCAGCGCTGCACAGAGTGTTCCTGGGGCAGGAGCGGAGATCCACCAGGCTGCTCTGAGTGACGGATGGGGAGAAGCTGCCCTGCTCCGGGGAGGGGACCCCCGGCTAGGGGGCATGCAGGCCGGCACTTCAAGGACATGAAGCCACCGAGCGCCCCTCAATGCCCCCCTGGCTCCCCCAGGGATGGACGCCTCCCTCCAAAGCTGTGGATCACCAGCCCCGTCCCCATGTCAGGTCTACACCGCCACTCTGGGACTCACCCCGCAGAGACGCGTCTCGGGGTCCTATTGGTCCCTGCTGCACGCTCCATCTTGTGAAGCGTGGTGTGGCCAGGCAGCCCAGCCCCGGGAGCCAAGGTGAGGAAGGGGAGTGAGAACTTGAAGAATCCAGTGTCCAGCACAAGGCTCACCACGGAACGGGAGAAAACCACAAGTGTTAGACCACAGAGCGAGCAAGACGACAACATGCCCAGAACATTCTCTCCGGAACCTGAGTGCACCCACTTAGCAGCAAGGGGTTCTTGTCACAGACAAGGGGCTGGGGCCCAGAGAGGCAGAGCCAGCAGCCCACGATCCCACAAGCTGAGGTTAGCCTCTTGCCAAAGTCACCAACGGTGATTGTCCGAGCCGTCGCTTCTTGTGGAAGGTGGTATCCACGGGCTGGGCGAGTCGTGAGGGGCCGGCCCAGGCCTGGGCATCCTCTCAGCATCGTCCAAGTGTTTGGGACGGAGATGATGTTCTTGTGGTGGAAAGGACAAGCTGGGGGACTCACTAGGGCTGCACAGCCTTAAAATACATGAGGAAAGTTCTGAGTTTGCACGTCTGTCCAGGAAGAAAGCAAACCGTCGCCGGCATCTCCCTGAGAGCCTGCCCCGCCTCCCTTCAAAGCACGGTCATGCCTTTTACAAAGAGTTGCCCACGTGTGCGCTTCCATAGGTTTTCGGAGAACATTCCCTGCGCTTGGAGGTCGTTCTTGGACAGAAGCCAGGAAGGTGGCCGTGGATTCCAAGAGCTTTCCCAACGCTCCTGTCGGACTGACCTAGGGCTTGAAATTGCTGGCCTCGGTGGGGGGCATCGAGTGGGTGGAGGGACCACAGTGCCCCACGCGTCACCCACCTCCAGTCCTGCTGCTCACACCACGACTATAACGGTGTATTTGACATCGGCTGCTCCCGGCTCGACCTTGGGGTCCGAAGCGGCATTGATCGGTCGAAGGAGAGGACGTCCGTCGGGGCTCTGGACACAGGAGAGGAGATCGCTGTTCACCAGGCTCTGCAGGGGCGTCTCATGGATGCCGCCTTGGGCCCACGTCCCTCTCACCCCCGAATCTCCATCCCGCCTCCCCCAGGAGCCGAGGCCACTTGTGACATCACCTGACGTGACACGCAGCGTGCTCCCGAGGCCACAGCTCTGTAGCCCTCAGAACGCGCCCTCTTGTCCCACCCGGTCGAGGCTGATAGTCCAGTCCCTGCCAGCGGCTCCTTCCAGCCTGCATCCCCGACAATTCCCTTCAGCGCAGGCGTTGTGGGGTCAGACCTGTCGGGTTGGGCTGTGCGATGAGAAGGTGCTAATTTCTAACTTTTCTCTTTGGAATGCTTAACAACGGGCACTTTTAGAGGCAATTTATTTGCTGGGTCCTAAGAATTGAAATTTCTGTAACCATTTTAGTATTTTTAATAGACATTTCAAGCTACTAAAATGCAACCAGTCTGAGTAAAAGATGCCCTAAGACCTTGGCCTGAATGTTGAAAAAAATTGCATTTTAAAATATTCTAGAGCTGGTGGCAGGGAGGAATTAATGTCATCTTTGCCAGCACAGTTGCCCCTCTCCTGGGCCGCCCGGTGGTTTACACCTTGTCCTCCTCGGCTCCGAGGCCCAGCACGCACCCCTCCTGGGACCCTCCCGGTGAGCTCTGGAAGCCGTGAACCCTGCTGTCTACCCAGTACACATCCACCGAACACGGTTCGCATACCGTTTTCTGACTTTCAAAGGGCACCGGGGACCAGTACTTCCTCAGGAAGTACGGCTTCACATTTTGTTCAAGCGGCCCATGACCCCAGGTCAGACCCGATCCGGTCCGACCCCCGCGGCCAGGCCATGTCGGGGAGAGCAGCCCATCAGACCCCAGCCGGCCACCACACGCCAACCCAGGCGGGGGCCCTTCGGGCCTAACCATCACTTCCTCGTCCACGAGCTGGAAAGACAAGAGGGAAGCCCATAGGTCGGAAGACGCTCCGCCCGTCAGCTGCTTGCAGAATGTGGCCCCACTGGATCTGGACTCAGACAGACGCTTTTTAAAGACGCCGACACCCGAGACCCTGGGGGCATCTGGACACGGGCTGCACAATGCGGCATCCGGGGACAACGGCGGGTCCTTTAGTGGGTCTCCCAGACGGAGGGGGCGGAGGACGCGAGGCTGGCCTGTGGGGTGGGCAGCTCTTGTCTTCGTGGCCCTCTCTCTCCTCTTGCGCACGGTTACTGTTTTCCATAATAAAAGCCGGCAGAGGCTAGGCCGGGCACCCGGCAGGGGCCGCCCAGCTCTGCCCCTCCTGACTCACTGTCCTGCAGTCACCGAGGTCACTATTGGGAGAAGCAGGGAAGTGGCCCACCACCCCAGCCGAGGGCCTCCTGGCTCACCGAGGGGACAGACCTTGCATCCACGGCCGGGAGTGCAGGCTGCCCACCGGACGGGTCAGCGAGCCTGCACCGGCTCAGTGCGCGGGGACCCTGGAGCGACACCAGCGGGGGGTCTGACCTGGACGAAGGACAGGCCCAGAGAGCTGCCGGCCCAGATCCTGGGTGACGCGGGTAGAAGCTGAGGGAGGCAGGGGCAACAGAAGACCCCCACCCCCGCCCCGGTGCGGAGCAGCACGGAGGGTTGAAGACGGGCAGGCGCTGGCCTCTGGGAAGAAGAGCGCGGCGCGCCTGCGCTGTGGGGAGAGGTGCCGGGCCCTGACTCCCAGAGGAGAGGCTGTTAGGAATGTGCAGAACTGTTTAATCCTGGGAAAACAGCAGAAACTACCCGAGGATTTAGGGAGCTGAGCCCCACGTGGTGGGGATGAGTGGGACAAGAAGTGGCTGTTTTTGTTACTAATTTCTTATAAAGTGCCACTAAATGTTTAAAGTTACGTTCAGCCCTTCCTCGGCTTAAAGACGGAAGACCCAGACAAAGCTCTGCTTGCCTGACCTTCACCTGAGGGCGCGGGCCTGCGCTGGGAGGGGGCAGCGTGCACCCTCAGCACCTGACCCCCGCTGAGCTGTGTCAGGAGGGGGCGTCCCTGTCGTGCCGACTTCAGGAAAGAAACGGAGGGACCGGCCTACGCTTGCGGGGGTTCACGCGCATGCAGGGAGGGCAGAGCCAGCCAGGCGCTCGGACTCGCCTGGCCAAGGGGATGGTAAACTCCTAGGGACACAGGGCACGGCTGCACACCTGCACACCCGCTCAGCTGCACACCTGCACACCCGCACACCCACACACCCGCATACCCGCACAGCTGCACACCTGCACACCTGCACACCTGCACAGCTGCACACCCGCACACCCGCACAGCTGTACACCCAGTCATCCACACAGCCGCACACCCACATAGCTGCACACCCACACACCCAAACACCTGCACACCCACACACCCACATACCTGCACAGCTGTACACCCACACACCTACATAGCTGCACACCCGCATACCCGCACAGCTGTACACCTGGTCATCCACATAGCCGCAAACCCACACAGCTGCACACCCACACACCCACACACCCGCATACCCGCACAGCTGTACACCCAAACACCCGCACAGCTGTACACCCAGTCATCCACACAGATGCACACCCACATAGCTGCACACCTGCACACCCAAACACCTGCACACCCACACACCCACATACCTGCACAGCTGTACAACCGCACACCTACATAGCTGCACACCCGCACACCCTCACAGCTGTACACCCGCATACCTGCATAGCTGCACACCCGCACAGCTGTACACCCGGTCATCCACACAGCCGCAAACCTGCACAGCTGCACACCCACACACCCACATACCCACACAGCTGTACACCCGCATACCCGCACAGCTGCACAGCTGCACACCCGCACAGCTGTACACCCGGTCATCCACACAGCCGCGCACCCGCACACCCGCACCACAGGAGGGCTAAGCCAAACCAAACTCCTGACTCCCCGTTCTTCCCTCCACCTCAGCCTGGAGCAGCTTCTGACCGTCCCCCCGTCAGGCTGGCTTCCCTGGGCTGCCAGCAGCGCGCACACAGGAGGGTGGCCCCTTGGAGAGGGAGCAGGCCCAGACGCCAGGTGCTCAGACGACCAGCTAACCGGGGTCCCCACTAATAACCTGTGCTACAAGGAGCGCACGCCATGTGGGCAGAAGAGGGGCAGTGCCTCCGCTCTCGGAGCCCTGTGCTGGGTGCAGGCTGCTCTGCAGGCTTTCACAAAGGTGCCGGGAGGGGGCTGTCACTCCAGGCACCCTGGCAGCCGCATGTCTCTGTGGGGCACAGGTGCCACCGAGGGAAGCCTCGCCGAGGAGGACAGCCCGCCTGGCTTCTGCCACCTGTTCTGCTCTCTGGGCCCTTCCATGCCTCCAGCCACCCCTTCTCGGGGTCTCGTCTCTGCCTCATCCTTGAGACACTCCCCACGGTTCCACGCGCCGGCCGTGTGCCCCGTGCCCATGCAGAGCCCAGCCCATCCGGCCACACGGCCTCCACGCGGCTAAACCGGGCCTCGTCTGGAAGGCTCTGCTCCCCCTAACGAGGGGTCCCCAGTGGCCCTCTGTGCAGGGGACGCAGGAGAGCGAGCCCCGGAGCCTGCCCAGGAGCTGCCCCACACGACCCTGTGACCCACCAGCAGGCGCTCTTTGCGGCTTGCTCTCCCCACAAACTGTGGTCGGTTGGCCACCTGGGCTGGCCATGGTGACACTGGTGTCCTGGAGCTGGCCGTGACTCTGGATAGAACTCTGGATAGACCCCGGCCCCGTTTCTGACACCGGCAACACACATGGGCAGAGCCCGAGTCACCCGGAAAGCGGGACGTGCTTCTGGGATCCAGCAGGCAGCGCGCTCTTGACCACAGTGACGCTCCAGAAATTGGATTTCCTACCTGACTCTACCGCATCTGCCATCTGTGAGCAGCAAGCGTCATGGGACCGAGCACTGGCACGGCCTCTGGCTGAGGCACAGCCACTGGGCACAGGGAAAGGACCCAGTGTTAGGGGATGCTGTGGCCCGTCTGAACTCTAGGGTTTATCTCCCAGAAGACCAACTGGACCAGCCTCCGCTGGGTCCTCTGCTATAGGGGTCCAAGGAAATCTGGGTCTGGCTGTCCTAAGCGGCAGTGCCTGAAACATCCCATTCAGAGCAAAAAGTGGAAAGTTTTGGGGCAGAGGGCCCCCGCCAGCTGCACCTTTTCATGCCTGTGTGTCACTGGTGCTGCCAGCAAAAGAGCGCTATGTCCTGTGGGCCCGCAGCTGCTGGGCAGGGATCTGAGCCGAGGACCCCCTACAAGCCCAGGCCCCCCGCCCCAGGGCTGCTGGAGCCCAGGCTGCCTGCAGCTGGCTGGCTGCTTGGTGGCTGTTGGCTGTCTGCTGTGAACCGGCCACTGGTTACCCGGAAGGTCAGCTCCACCTGCTCGCGGAAATGACCAGAAGCAGACGATGTGGAGCAGGTGTGTGTGGAGAGATCACCCTGGTTCCGACAGCCTGTGTGGGCTCATGGGGTCACCGTCTGCACAGTTCGCTCCCCGGCCCCAGTCAGACGGGGAGGCCACCCCGCGGCACGGACGACCCAGCTGGCAAGGCCTCTCTTCCCCTGAACACAAACAATACACTGCATTTTATTTTCTATTTACTTTACAAATTGTATTTATACAAAGCTTACTGTGCGCCAGGACACTATTTGAAAAGCTTTTAAACTAGGAACCTGCTTAATCGGTGTGCCAGCCCTGGGGGTCATCTCGTGGATTCCAAGCAGAGGCCTCTCTGCCGGCTCCGAGGGTGTCTGCCCTGGGCCAGCCGATGGCTGCAGCCCTGCCCTGGGGGAGCCCTGCCCTGGGATCCTGGGATTTTATCACAGCAGCCTCTCTCCCTGCACCTGATGGGGGGCCTAGCCCAGAGCACCCCCCCTAGGAGTAGACCAAGCAAGCTAAGGGCGGGGCTTCCACTGGCGTCCCCAGAGCCCTGGTGCTCCGTGTAACGCGGGGTCCCAACTTGGCAGCACCCTACGGAGCCCTCCTCATGGTCACGCACCTGTGTGCCGCTTGTCAGCACGAGTATGAGGTACGGGTACGGCTGTGTAAGTGTGCACACGTGCGTGCATCCCTGTGCCGCACAAACGCACTCACATACACGCTACTGTACACGCCCGAGTGTCTAACACACGTCTGCAGGCACACGCACGCGTGTTTACAGGTATGTGTGCGTGTGCGCAGATGTGCACACACGTAAGTGTGTGTGCAAGGATGTCCTACGTATATAGGCACACATGCAGACACACGTGTATGCACATGCACATGCGTGTACACACTGCAATCCACTCAATGCTGTGCATTCACGTACAGGTGTGTACATGCACGTGTGTGTGCACGCACTCACGCCTGGAAGGACACGGAGCTTAGATGTGTGCACACACGCACACGTGCACACACACACACACACACACGGTCCTTGAACAACCGCATGCGGATCCAGGTATGAGGGGGTGACAGCCCCAGGACCGTGAGGATGTCCCAGAGCCGCCTCTGGGAGTGGCTGGACCAGGGTCCCGACGCAGCCGGCCTCTTCCCCACGGTCCTGCACTGCTCTCAGGGCCTCCTGGGACTCAGGCTCCTCATCTGTGAAGTGGGCTGGCAGTGGACAAGCGAGGGCACGGGACACGGGGGTTTTGTTCTCCGCCCTCTTAGATGGCGCACAGGCCAGCACCGGAAATGTGGACACGTGGTTTTCGCCCCTTTGCTGGAAGAACAGCCTGAGGCTAATGTGGGATCCCCACAGCGGTGCCTGGGCTGGCCCCTGCCCGCATGAACCCCCCCACCGGCAGCTGCATCACCACCCCAACAGCTCGGGAGCCATGGCGGGCAGGACATGGAGCGCCCTCCCAGCAGATGCCCCGCCCGTCAAGAAGAGCCCAGTGAGCAGTGGGGCCAGATGTCCCTGACCTGGGGCCTGTTGGGGGGGGGGTGTGGGGATGGGCGCCCGCGTGGCAGGACCCCAAGCTCACACCCCAGCTTCAGAGGGACCGTCCTCTTGGCCCGGCTGCAGCCGAGTTGCCCAAAAGTGCCTGTGAGGGCTGGGACAGGAGAGACGCCAACTAGATGCTCCTCTGTCCCCGCCGAGCCCTCTCTTGGCTCGTCCCGTCTGGCCAGGGCGGCTGGGAAGCCCTGTCCCCTGCCCCTTGTGCTGGGCTCCCTGCGTCTGGAATCCCGCCACATGGGCACACCAGTCTCTAGGTCCAAAGCCTCTCACAGGCCCTGCCGGGGGCTCCAACAGCCGCCCAGCGAGGGACGATGAGAAATGAGTCTGTCCCACGATGGTGCAAAGCAGACCCGTGTCGCCAGCTGGGTTTACAAGGAAGCGGACACTGGGGCGTGGAGCCGGCGTGCAGGCCCAGGAAGCCCACGCGCAAAGCCCACGCGTACGCGCTGCGGCCAACCAACACCCGTCACCCAGAAACAAAAGGACACGTGGCGGTGACCGGCCGGCTCGGTGCTCGGCTGCTTGCGGCAGCATTTGGGAGCATTCATCGGTCTCCCACGGAATTTACCGCCACTTCCCAGATGGATACTTGCTGGACGGCCGCAGTTTGAGTGTTTTAAGAGTAACTTTGAATGCAGAGAGCTGCTTGGCCATTTAGAAGAGCTGCGTGGGCTCACGGAGGGTGGAGTGGGCTCTGTGCTGTCCCCGAGGGCGTCCGATCAAGCCTGCTTCTCTCAGGAGCGGGGTCTCCCACCTGGTACCCCCCACAGGCTCCCAAGGGGGGCCCCCAGCACCGCCCGCCAGGCAGCCCCTTGGAGATCAGCTACGGCCCCGCTCCTCTAGAAGACAGCCCGAGGGCAGGGGCGCGGGCGGCGTGTCCCCGGAGCCCACCAGGGCCTGCCCTGGGATCCTTGCCTACGGGCCCAACTGACTCCTCTGCACAAATGTTTAGTTCACAGAAACTTGACTTTACCACCCACATTTGCCAGATTTGCATTTGCCAGATTCCAAGATCCCAGCAGTACGTCCCTTCCCTAAATGTAAAATTCAAGTTTTATAATTCATAAACCCTCCTTCCTCAGGAGCAGAGAGGCTGACAAAGTCTCAGAAGCAAGCCGTCGGGGAGCCAGCCCCATCTGTGCGGGTCGTGCTCCACTGTCCTCCCAAACGTCCCCAAGCTGGCGTCCTGCCCCGTGGGGGAAAGGTCAGAGTCTGGTCAGGTACTGGTGTCAGGGACAGCAGCCGGTCTGTCCCCACGGAGTCCCATCAGGGACGTGGGTCACACCACTGTCCACACAGAGTCGCTGGGACACGTCTGTCTGGATGGACACACCTACACGCGTTCCTTCAGAGGCCACGGCCCGATTCCCAGCACATTGCAGGATGTGCACGGAGCCGGTGGGAGAAGGCACACACATACCCACTGTCTGGGCGAGCTGGACCAAAACAGCTGTTTTCTACTGGGTGCTGGTGACACGGTGGGGGGGGGGGGGGCTCAGTCATTCTCTGCTGGGGGCCGTCCCAGCTCCCACCTGCCAGTAGCCTCCAGATGTCATCCCTGTTCCCTAGGGGGACATCTCCCCAGCTGCAGAGACACGGGCCAGCTGGGGTCCTAGAGGAAGAAGCTGCCTTCCTTAGGGCCAGGAGTCTCGAGGCCCTGGCACCTGCCCTATTCTTTTCAGCACTATGGAAAAGGCTCCCGGCCAACAACAGAGAGAACCGGGGTCAGGGTCTCGGCAGCTTCTAGAACCCGGAGGGAGCAAAGTTCCTGGAAGGTTGTTCTGTTAGTAGCTCCAGCCCAGATAAAAGGATTTCTGTTTTCCATCCCCTGGGCAGCTTTAGGGCATGGAAGGTACAGAATCTGTCAAATAAACATTACAAAAGGCCCATTTACTCTTGCAAAATCGTGTGTAATCACGGGCTGCACAGGAGAGAGGCTCCCATCTGCTGTCTGTGGGCTGGGAGCATCCGGCCTCGCCGGGCACTGACTCAGCCCAGAAGTGCCATCAGCTTCTGGCTTTTTACAAATTCTTACAACTGGAGCTAGAAGGAAAAAGATTGCTCTGTTTGGCAATGTCGTAAGTGACAAACGAAGCCTATTACGGTGAGAAATTAGCAGAGTTAAGTGACGTTCGCGTGTTTAGCAACTTTTCGTTGCTCAGCCAAACGCTGCCTTCCAAACTCCCACTAACAAGGGAAGCGGGAACCTGCGGGGCAGTTTGCAGAGTCCGGCCAAATGCTCCCGAGGGGCCAAGGCCGCATTCCGAGGGTCGTCTGGCTGTCCCCGGCACATACCCTTCCTAACGCCAGAGCTGGGTATTAACACGAACGGAAAAACCCTTTGAAGATGTTCTGCTTAGAAAACAGTCCCCCTGTGTTTCCAAAAGTCTACTCAGTCGGTGAGGGCCTTTTTTTCCCTCTCTTATGCCAACATGGAAAATTCCCCAAAATTGCAGAAAATATGAATTTTTCATTAAAAGAGCTGTTACTTTCATTATCGGGGAATAGAATACTTTAGAGCCTCATAACTAACACTGTATCTATAAAGAGAGCACCTACTGCAAATTAAAGTGTTGAAATAATTAACTTCACGCTCCTCCGTCTGGCAAATGTGCAACGTCTGGAAAGTGCTGGGGGCCGGAGGGAGGGACTCTCACCGCGGCGGCGGGGGGCGGGGGGCAGCCAGAAGGGCCTTCCTGCAGACCGAGGGAGTCACAGCAGGGACGTTAAACACCCCACCGTCCTCCGACCCAGCAGATCCGGGTATCCGAGTGTCGCTGCTCCTGAGGACACGAAACCAGAACCGGCCTCTGTTAGTCAGGGCGGGCTGTGTTCTGCTGCACTAACAGCCGGTCTCCAAACCTAGTCGCTTAACCTGGGTGATGCTATTTCCAGTGTAGGCCGCCCTCCAGAACGGCTGGCCCAGGGTGCTGGCTGGGACTTCCAGAGTGCTTAAATTTGCTGGATTTCCGTATGAGAAGGAGGTCCCGAGTCGTCTCCTGTGGGCAGCTCCCCGTTCGGACATTTGGTGGCAGATGCCATTCCTGTTCCCATTCCGCTGACCAAAGCACGCGGCACGGCCACCCCTCGTCTATGGAGAGGCCCTCCCAGATGCCCTGCAGGGAGCAGGGGTAGGGTGCTCGGGAGGTGCCCTGACGGCCCCACAACCCCATCTTCAGGAGAACAGGGACTGTGTCGTGGCATGTTCGGGGAGGGGTGGCAGCTGCCACAAGGCACGAGATTACGACGGGCCAGTGAGGAGAGCTCAAAATGGGATTAAGTAACACAAGCCCAGCTCCAGCACCTCACCGGGACCGTCCCAGAGATGCACATTTTAGGTACATCCATGCAAAATTTAGCAGAATTTCTGTACCACACCATAGACAGTGCAGGAAAGCTACCAAAACACGGATGGAGAGAGGCCACGCTCACAGGCGTTCCTGCTGGGTAAGGAAGGGAACGTCACCTTTTACATAAGGACCTTATTTCTGTACAGGTCTGTTAACGTCTGCTAATTGTGCATGGTGGACACACCGCGTTTCCTAGATCATCGGCACTTCTCAGGACTTTATAGTTTATTTATTTATTTTTTTTTTAAAGATATGAAACTAAGCAGTCTGTGTCCTGAAAACAGAGACACGTCCCGTACGGGGACACACAAAAGCAGCAGAGAGTGACATGGCTGGGCTCCTGACGCTGGTGAGCCCCAGAGACCTTTGTCGCTGGTGTGAGCGGCGACCGCCCCTGTCTTGTTCCCCTCCAGCGTTCTGCTTTGCACACTTGCAGGACACGTTAACTCCCTCGCGTGACGTATCGGCGTCACGGGTATGACAGCAGATGATCGGGAATTCCCTGTTTTTATTAATCACCAGAGCCAATACAGGCAGAATTGATGACAACTGTAGCATTTGGTTGTTTTCTGGAGAGGGTGAGAGAGACTTGAAGCTTCCCTGAGACTCCTTCGGGCGCACGGGAGAAATGGCCGCAGAGATGCTGTTCAGGCAGCAACGAGGCATCGTCCGATCCGTCCTCCCCCCGGCCCTCCCGCTCCGGAGTCTGTGAGGAGCACCTTGAGGGAGAAATTCCAGAAGGTGCTGAGAGTCTCAGCAGCTGGGGATGGCGGGGCGGGGGCTTCAACCGTGCACCTGCCATGGAGTGAGGGTCCGTCCGCTGCGTCGCTGGAATCCACCAACCTCCCACTCACTGGGTGCTGCCACAGGAATGGGGATTCTGTGCACTGTCTCCGGCTCTGCAGTCACCCAGATGAGCCAGCACCTGCTGTAGTACGTGAATTCCGTCAAAGTTCTGGAAAACGTCCTCCCGGAGTCAGATCTCAGAAAAGGGAAGACCTCCCGGGAGCCCCTTTGACTTGTCTCTACTCACCGGGGGCTTGTGAGGCCTCCCCCCCCCCCCGCGGGGGTGTCCTGCCCATCATCTCCCAGCACCCAGCATTGTAGCAGGGGCACTGACCACCCGCCGATGCGAGTTTATGAGGACCAAAACCCCGAGACGGGAAACCGAGATCGTGTGTAGGAAGCACATTTGCTTTCCTCACGCGTCAGTGTGGGGAACTGTCCCCGAGTCAGATGTCAAAATCTGGGGTATTTGCTCCCCTGTGCTCTGTTTCAAACGTGGCCCTCGGGGAGTGCATGAATACTTCTCGATGCCTCCCAGTTTCCAGAGCACAAGCACCCTACTGACGGACACATTTCTGGTGGGTTTTACGCATCTTTTCTCATAGCTCTTTGCCTTTCCGTAAAGTCAGTTTCTCAAGCACACGACCACACGCAAGGACTTTCTAGCTGCAGCTTCTAAAATAGGACACACAGTAGGTCTCTGATCACGCGTACCCCGCCCTCTTCCTGCGGACCTGCCCTGTGAGGCCGTGTGTGAGGCTGCCCGCGCGGCGGGGCCACCGGACGGCACGGCGCCTGTCCGCTGGGCCTCTGAAGTCCTGCTCAGTCTGTTACCTGCCCTTCCTCTGTCCTCATGTCCACATCGGCCCACGCCCCCATCGGTGTCCTCCCTTGGGCTGCTGGGGACCTTGGGGCAGCAGGGGAGGAGGAAGCAGACAAAAGGACAGCTTTGTGCGGTTCCCCTTGGTCTCTAAGCACAGACGATCCCCCATCCCGGGCCCTGGAATGAGCGGTGACTGGGGCGGAGCTCGGGTCAGTAAGATGTGTGCGGAGGGGACTGTTAGGGGCAGGACAATCACGGGGACGTGTGAGAAGGGGTGCAGAGGCCATGGGACGGAAGCCGCCAAGAACCAGGAGCCACCTCCACACCAGCAGCGGCCTGGGGCCGTCCCCACAGGTAGGGGCTGAGTTGTGTCCCTCCATTATTCACATGTTGATAAGTCCTGATCCCTGGTCCCTGGGAACATGACCGTGTTTGGAGACAAAATCTTCAAAGGAGCAGCCCTGAGCCCACAGGACTTCTCACAAGAAGAGACGGTGAGGACAGGGCCACACAGAGACGGATGACCGCATGGGGACACGGGAGAGGACGGTTTCTACACGCGCGGGAGGGGGGCTTCAGGAGGAAGAAACCTGCGACCCCTGGTCTTGGACCCGAGCCTCCAGACCGTGAGGGACGGGAGTCTGGGCACGGGACCTGGTTCTTGCAGCCGCGGCGGCCCATGCGGGCAGTGAGCTGCGGCGGGGCGAAGCCTGGATGTGGCGAGAAAGGAGCTAAAGACACGGGGACGGGGATGGTGGGGGACACGGCAGGACCTGGGCTTCAGGGCCACGCCGACCGGCGGCCCGGACTGCATCCCACCCGAGACCGCAGCCCTTCTCTGGTCCTCCCGCCGCCCCAGCAGCCTTTGGGCAAGAGCGGATTTCATGATGGCGAGGGCCAAGCGCCCGTCCCTGGCAGGAAGCTACAGCATTGCGGTGTCCACCCCCTGCCCACAGGGCAAATTCACGGTCTCTTGGGGACAGACTCTATGTTTTAGCCAAGCCCAGAGCAGCAACTCTACAAATATGCACTGGATGACTGAGAAGTGGGGTCAGATCGCGGTTCGACCCCAGACTGCAGAGTCATCTCCACTGGAACGCTGGGCACAGGCATCCGTGTCTGGGTTGAGGCACGGTCGGGGACAGTCTTTGATTTCTGCACCCAGAGTAGGCGGGGGTCTCGGTCACTCTCCCAGCGAAGGGGTGGTGCCCCAGGGAGGCCCCCGAAGTCCCAGCCGGTCTGGCCACACCAGGCTCAGCAGTCATGCCCCCCCGGGAGAGCGATCTCCTGGGCTCCCGGAGGCCAAGGCGCCTGAGAAGCAGGAGGAGGAAGGGAGAGTGCGGGCGGGGCCGGGCTGCGCGCGGCCTCCAGGCTGGGGCCGGGGCACGGTGCGCTCCAGCCTTTCCCGTCGGTGCGGAACCGGGCTCTGTCTGTGGAAACACCTTTAGCCCCACTGCCCGCTGGCCTCCCTCGGGGCGGCGGGGCGCACGTGGTGGGGGTCCTGCTTGCAGACTTGCAGGCGTGGCTGAGGGTCAGCAGGGGTGAAGGAAACTGGGCGAAAGCCGCCTGCTGGAGAAAAGGTTGCTCGAGCTGGAAAGGATTCGAAGGGGAACTTGCAGAAAAGCAAGGAGCCCGCCGGACGCCTCGGACAAATGCCCGGCTCTCCCGGCAGAGGACGTCACGCTGACCCGGCCCCTCGGCCCTCAGCCAGGCACGGGGCCACCTCTCTGTGCTGACCACGGCCTGTGGGGGGGAGGTGCTCGGCATGGCTTCGGCAGGGCGCAGAGCTCGGTCTTCAGAGCAAGGCAGTGAGGTGTGCGACCCAAAAAGGCCCAGGGGCAGTGACCCGTGCGTGGAGGCCGGTTCGGAAGGACCGGGAGGACCAGGCAAGACGGGCCTGAGCAGAGCGGCCCCCTTCACAGTGCGGGGATGTCTCTGCCTCTCAGGGGGGACGTTCTCTCTGAATCTAAGTCCTGAGCAGCCCCTGCGCCCCCCCACCCTGCAGTGAGGTTCTTTTCCATTCTGTGCTTTGAAAGGCCAGGTTTATTGCTCCCCACGACGCTCTGGCTTTCGAGCTTCTGCACAGAGGAGGGGCCCACCGACACGTCTGTGCAGACGTATAGACAAAGCTTCACGGTAGTGGGGGTGGCGAGGGGAAAGCAGGGGACGCAGGGCGCGTAGCTGTGCGAAGCCCATCAGCCTCTGCCCCGTCCAATTCTGGCAAATTCTCTGTTGCACGAGCCTCCCCTCTGTAGGCACGCAGGCTCTACCCGGCAGCATCCTAACGTCCGCCCACTGGGTGCCAGGGGGACTCTCCCAGGCTCTGCAGCTGAGTTTGTGGTTAGATATTTCAACTGAACTATTATTTATTTCTTAAAGGAGCTCACCACGGAGCTTTGCTGTTGCCCTACTGAGCGGAGGTACGGGCCTCGGGGACGGAGGAGGAGACGGTGTTTGAGGGGCGAGGTTTCTGGGGACCATCCGTGCACAGAGCCCGTCCTCTCTGCCAACCTCCCCACCTCAGGGGCTGCGGGGGCCACCCTCTCGCTGAGGCTGCGTCCCCACCTCGGCCCGGCGTCAGCACAGCCACTCCCACACTGGAGGAGGGCCCTGTGCTGCAGAAGGGGGCTGTACTGTGGCTGTGGGGGGTCCCCTCAGGAGAGGTACATCCGTTGAATGAATGCATGAGGACTGGGTCCCCTCTGGGTCCAGTTCTAGCTCTGGCCAGTCTGGTGGACTGCACCCACGAGGAGCCCAGGCCACTGGGAAAATCACTGGGAAGCCACTGTGATTTTCCAGGTTTGTGTGGGCTGGAGGGTTTGCTGTATCTTCTCTTGATGAAATAAAGCGAAAATGGAAGTGTTCGGGGTGGTGTGGGGGTGACCTTCAAGGTGGAAATACCCTGATCCTTCAGGGTATGGCTTAAACTCCCAGCAGGGATCAGCCTTCTTCCCAGCATTGAACCCCCAGGGGCATCGGACAGTAGAAAGTGGAAGGAAAACTCAAATGGCCAAGTGCTGGGCTTCCAGAAGGTCTTTCTCAAATGCCCCAAGCACTTGACCTGGACCCGCTCAGCGCAGCCTCTGTCCCTGCTCAGAAGGGTCCTGAGACGCACGCACTGCTCCATGTCTCTGTCCTGAACAAGGGGCCCTGTGTTTTCGTTCTGCACTGGGCCCTACGAATTGTCGCAGGTTCTAGACTTTCCCCACGTGTAATTTATTTCTAAAACATTTTCCTTAAAAGTTGTTTTTGGACAACTCTGTGTTGATTTTTTTTCTGCTGCTATTACGACCATTAGTTTAAATCCAGTTCTGTCTTCTCGGTGTTCGCAGAGATCAGCCAATGCACCTGTTTCATGGGCCCATGGATGGGATCTGGACACGTAGGGGTTGAGCCCTGTGGGGCCCTCCAGAGGCGTCCCCACAGCCAGAGTCCCGGTCTGACTCCACTCACCCCTCCGTGGGCCGCCGGAGATCTGGGTGAGCCCACTGGGGCCATCTCTTGTCTAGCTGCCGCTAATTTGCCACTGGAGTCGGTAAATCACTAGGTCATGCTTCTGAACCTCGGCCTCCTCCTCTCTGAAATGGGAACGATGATGATGGCCCAGCCTGGGTCACAAGCCTTCTGGGAGACCAGCGATGGTGTGGGCTGACGCAGTGTGAGCCACAGACACTCGGGCAGAAGCTCTGTATGCATACAGCGGGGGCTGTTTGCATTAAGTGGGTGGCTGGGATTCACGTCCGACTTTTGGATGAATCGGGGGTGAACACTCCCTTCCTGCTGCAGCCATGCCAGAGGCTGCCCTGTGCTTTCTCTGCAGGAGATCGGGCAGTGAGGCCCCAGGACATGAGGGAAAGCACAATCACGGGCAGTGAGGCCCGGGGACATGAGGGAAATCACGCGTTTAGGCAAAGATCTCAGCAGCAGCAGAAGCTGATCACTGAGAATGCAGAAGAGCTGCTTCGGCAGCCCCAGCTCCAGAGACCACGCGAACAGCAGCCTTGGGGGCTCCCCTCACTCGCCCACGGACGGCAGGCCTGGAGCTTGGCGGGTGCCTGGCCTTGGGTTCAGTCCAGGAGCCTGCTGTTTGCTATTCACCAGCTTAAACAACGGTGCTAACATAGGATACGTACACCGAGGCGCGCACACAGTCACAGAAACAAAGTGAACAAACACAATTTTCTCCCCTGTCTCTCCTGTAGGCCACAGTCCAGTGCAATGTGGTTCCTTCCGCTCCACTCCCTCCCAGTGCCGCAGAGAGGTCCCTCAGTGCCCTGCCCGCATAAGACGCAAGTGGGAGATGACAAAAAAATGGAACAATTGCAATAATATTTTAAGCCATAAAGTAATATTTCTATAGCAGAGTGCAAATAGAATTTTACATAATGCACAGAAGAAATGCCTCTGAAAATCAATATTTCCAGCTGGATGTACAAATTAAATGATGATATTCAAGTGCAAGATTAAAACAATGATTTAAGATAGAAATTGAGTTATATTATCTCCTGCCTGCCTACCGCTGAATATGTTAATAGAACAAATTTGTTAGCATTCAGTCAATTTATCTCCCTAAACAGGAGGAGGATTCCTGGCGGAAAAGCAAAAGGATGGCGAGAAACACCTCCCAGAGTACATTCTGGAAGAAATATTGCCCAGCCAGAGGCTTATTTAGGTGCTGGGAGGTTGGACGGGGCTTGTCCTTCCCTGTCAAGGAGACTCGGGGTTAGTTTTCCAGAAGCATCCTTGGTTTCATCCCTCCAGGTCCCAATGCCTCCACACAGAGGGTAATTAGCCCGGCACATTCGAGGTCTGCAGAGCCCATGCTCCCCACAGTTAACACCCACAGCCCTGTCCGTACCCAATTTATTCCCTTTGAAGTGTAGGCACCAGCTCCGGCCCCTGGGGACCCCTGCTCAATAATGCAGCGGGGCTGCCGCGTGAATGGTCTGTGCACAAGAGGCATCTCTAGTTGCAGAGAAAGGCAACAGGAGCGAGGGAGTGGCTGGGGCCCCCTGGAGCTGGCCCTCTCAGGTCAGTGGGTCATCCCAAATGCCTGGGGGACAACAGGGCACTTAGGGCGCAGCCTTCGAAGCTGTCCACGTTGCAGGGTCCTGGCACTTGGGTGATGGTGTTTCTCACCACCACTGGAAGCAGCAGGAGCATCCACTCAGCCCAGCAACCCTGGGACGGGCAGCCCCGACTGTGTGCTCCCCCCCCCCCCCCGCAGCAGTCTCTTGCCGGCCGCAGACCCACCTACATTCCCCTTGCTCCTGTGTTCTTCAGCCAATTTGCACAGTTTGCTTAAACTCGCTTCCCTCGAGCTCAGGGACAGAGAGCCCTGCTCTCTTGGCCCCTCTTTGGCAGCCCAGTTCCCACAGTCTCCAGGGTCCTCACCCTGGGACTGTGTCCCCCGCACCCCCCTTCCCAGGTGGCCTTCCCTGTGGAAGAAGCTATGTGGAAAGGCCCTAGGTGAGAACAGGGCGCAGCCCCCGCTGGCACACGGCTAAACCGTCAGACAACACGGGAGCCAGCCGTGCTGGCATTCCCACATGCACCACGCTGCAGGACCCCTACTTCCCCAGAGCCTCAACCTCAAACTTCCAGATTCTGCTGATCAGATGAACAGGTGTGGCCCTTCGGTTTGTTTTAAACTGACTCCGAGCAAGTGGAATTTTCCTTTATGTTTGTTTTTACCACTTTCTTGTGTCTTTTCCCACTTATGTCTCTGCCCACTTTCCCATTCCGCGTCTGTCGAGTGGACTTTTCCTTTCCAATCTGTACCTGAAGCAGGTCCTTCTAAAGATGAGTTGCACGTGCTGCAAGGTTAGGGGAGCCCTGAGGTCTGGGGGTCCACGGTAGTTCCTGACCCAAACATGAGTGCCATTTTTGGTGTTTGTCCCTGTGTTTGTCGTGGTGTCAGAGCGCCCAAGAACAACATATGGAATGTCCCTAATGAGTTAAGTCCTGGAAGGAATAGAGAAATCGCACACGGTTTAGTGTGGGCACTGTCCTGCCTGCAGGTCGGGGACAGACAGAGAAGCTGGTGGAATCAGGTCACCTCTGGTGTGGAAGCTTCCATGGGGTTCATGGTCAGCCAATGATCTGTGATGCTACGGAGGAGTTCTGCCATCAAGGAAGCAGAGTCAGCTGTGTGATGGGCTTCGGCCACACGCATTTCTATCAGCATCTCTTCCTTGGATGGCTGAAAGCCTCCGGACCAGCAGCAGGTGTCACTTCTCTGAGACCGTCTCAGGCTTTTACAGCTGAAGTTCCCTGGCCAGGGGCCGGAACCCCCTTGAGTCCCCACACTTGAGCAGTTCTGAAGATAAGACCAAACTTTTAAATCCTGGATAATCCTCACTTTACTAATAAGCAGTTTTATCTAAATCCTGCTTTTAAAATTGTGCTTCTCCAACTGATGCTGGTAAAATCGAGTTTCCACAACCAATTTCCTGCATTCAGACAGTGTTAACCCCTGGGCTCTGCACCCGGGCCCAAAGGCTTGCTGCTCTGCCTTCTCCCGAGGTCCTTGGTCACCACAGGCTGGGACTCAGCGAGTGCTGCTGCCACTGCCCACACCTGGCACACCTGGAAGAACCAGGAGGTCCCTCGGTTGCTGGTGGATGGGATGTGCTCCCTGCCCCCCATGGCCCCATCCTCAAGGGCAGCTTATGAATCCCATTTTTAAAATATCTATTTAATTTAGTAAACATTTTTATAATACACACCACTGTGTACCAGATTTGCTATGACTTTACTCTGGAGTCTTTCATCCCTGCACCAACAACAAGATAGATTCTTTGCTATGTCCATTGTACAGACGGGAAAGCTGACACTAGAGGAAGGAGTCCACCCAGCTGGTCAGTTTTGGAGCTGGAACTTCAGCATAGCAGTCCGGGCCAGGGTCTCCTAGGTAGCAGCTGCGGGCAGCGAATTCCAGTGACGTTACGGTAGGTTTGTCCTATTTCTTCCTTGACCGACGCAGGTGGGATCCTAGAAACGAACCCTTAAGATCACGCACCGCCCTGGCGCTGTCCACCCAGGGGGTGCTGAACGCACGTGCCGAGGCGGTCGGAGCGCGCCATCTTTCAAACACATGTTCAGCACCACCCCCGGGGGACAGCACCACCCCAGCTCCTATGCAAGACGCTTCCAATATTCGACTCTACCGGTTAGATCAAGCTGAAAGCGGACTCCCTTCACTGGTTCTTAGACCAGGCACATATGCTCCTGGGCCCTGCCTTCCGGGCCTGGTGGAACAGATCTGACTATTCCATGACACGGAACACTCCCAGCGTAGTCTCTTCCCAGCCAAAGCGTTCTTGCTGCCAGTCTGCTTTCCGCGAGGCTCCATGCCTTTCCCTTGATCATTCTTGCTGTCTCGTGTTGGCTGTTGTCCAGCCTTCAAAGATCTTTCTGGAGATGCCAGGACAAGGGACTGCTTTGCCAGTTCCCAGCTGTGTGGGTTCCAGTTAGTAAATGGCTGTACCCTCCACCACATGGATGGCGTGTGCTTGACTCTGCTGGCCATGTGCAGCTTTAATCAGCACGAGAGGACCCCAGATGCTGTCGGAATGAGACTCTAAGAAGAGGTCCACTTGGGGGCAACTTCCACAGCCACTCAAGATGAAAAATAACGCTGTGAATATATTCCACTCAGCAAACATTCCTTCTAATGAAAGAATCTAGAGTAAGAACAAGGAGTTCTGAAAGCAAGCTACAAATTATCAAGGAATCATGCTACAGATTTCCTGCAGATGGATTCCATGTCATGTTACAGTACATTTGTATGAGATTATAAAAACCAATATTCACCCCGGGATTGTGCAATAAATAGAATTTATTAAAGTACTTGTGAAATGCCTCCAGTGAGAAATTCATCTTTGATCCAGATTTTAATAAGGATTATATAATCATGAGAGTGTAATAAAACAGCATTACCTGAATAATCCATTTTATTACCAGTTTTATTATGAGTTCTCATTTATTACAATTCATTAGATATTTAAAGCATATGTAAATGATGCAATATAAAATATATGAGGAACAAGAATTATGGTATATGTCTCTGTAAATTTATCTTCCTGATATATAAGATCTCCAGATTTCCAAAGATTAAACAATCAGGAAAGATCTGAATAAAAGGTTAAAAATGTGGCTTTGGCTGTCGGGAATCAGATATGAATGTCTCACCACGGAAATGGCCATTCCATCCTATGGATATGAAATCTGAAGTCTGGAGGATTAAATCTTTATTAGGAATAGAATAGCTAACTGAAGCTGAAAACATCACCATAAAACTCTTTTTACTTTGGCCTTTGGTGGAAGTCTTTCTAAAATGTCGAATTCTCTGCTTTACTAAGTGTAATATGTGGACATATGTCAAGTTAATAACCACTGATTGAGATCATGCATTTGTAAAAAGAAAACAAAACAGATAAAAAGCAACTCCCACACCCTTTCTGAGAACGAGTAGACAAGTGTAGACCACGTTACCCATTTCACTAATCCTGATGGCATCTGGGCTTTGTGTCAGGTGACTTCTACATTGTCTAGATAACCTGCCTTCTATCCCTGGATCTCCTGGCTCTGGCCTTCTCTTCTCTCCCGCATGTGAGACTTAGTACCTCCTGCCCTCCCCACTCCTTATTTTTGGGCATGCCCTGCTCCCAGCTAATCAATACATCCTTAAGAGAGGGGCAGCTCCAGCCCCCACTATCTCCAGCTCCCGGAATAATGTCCTGGGGAAGGTCCAGCATGCCTGATGACACGAAGGGCTGCCGTCACTCTCTCCAACATCCAAAGTGTTACAAAACAAAAGCTAGACGTGGCAAGGAGCGCGTCTGCTGAGCCAGTTCTGAATATTAGCTGATGCTGCTCTTCTGCCTAGCTCCACACCCGTCATAAAACGTTCTGTCCACCTGATGTGGCACTGCAGTGTCCAGGACATAAAACAAAATGCCTTCCATGAAGGTAGGAGCTGGAAACCACGACAACATCTCGTCCAAGCTCTCACTCACTGGAGACAACGGGGTCAGGGGTCTCTCCCTGTCCTTCCGTAGAAACAGAGCAGCCTGTGTGATTCTCAAACATGAGGGACGCTGGAACAGGAGAAAGATTCACAGACATCACTGTGCCTAACCCCTCACTGTACAGAGCCACCTGTCCTCCGGGAACAGAAGCACACACCCCTGCTTGAAGAGCTCTGACCCTTCTGCAAGAACCGGACGACGTCAAGGACGCGGAAGCAGACACAACGCACGTGGTCGCGAGGGGCTGGGGGAGGGGACAGGGACGTTCAACGGGTGCACGGTTCCAGTGTATTTCTGAGCTCTGCCTGCAGCCTGGCGTCCACGGTGAACAGTAAGGTCTCAAGGACTTTAAAAATCTTTGTGAGGGTAGAGTTGACTTTAGTGTTCTTACCACAAACACACAAACACACCCCCTACACACAAAACAACAACAAAGGGACGGAGGGAAGTTTTTGGAGGTGCCGGCTATGTTTACTACCTGAGATATGGTGATGGTGACACACGTGTACACACATGACCAATCTGAGCGAACCGCACACACTAATCATGGGCTGTATTCTGTGCACCGATCATACTGTAAGGCTCCGGGAGTGGAGAGCCCAGACCTTTGCTTTTAAAAACAGCGGTGATTTACGAAAATCATGGGAGACGGGGACTTGGTCGGGGCAATGGAGGCATCCGGAGTGCCGGCTGCGTGGCTGCGTGGCTGCGTGGCTGTGACTCTCTTGGGGAAATGCAGAGACGCGCATACACTTCACTTGCTTTTCTGTATGTATGTCGTAGTTCACAGCACATGTGAGGAGGGGAGCCAACGACCCCAAAGCTTCAGAAACTCCGTGGAGGGCAAACCCCTCCGTGCATCCGGGGGCCCCACACAGGGTCGCTGCTGCCCCGGGGGCAGAGCCTTTGACAACCCCACAGCAGTCGGCTTTCAAAGAGCTTTCCGGAAGAACATAATTAGATTAGGACGTTACATTTGTTAATTTTTCAGTTGCTCATTAAAACTGACATGTCATTTGATTTTGACAGAAACCTTTTTATCTTGATGTAAGGCTGTAGGCATTTAAAAAAAAATAAAGCTATATTTAGGAAGTTCTGAAACATGACAACCGCAGTGACGAGACTGAAAGCACTCTCTCCACCGCGCGCATCTGAGAATCACCACCGCGCACATCTGAGAATCACCAAACACACTTCCTTTCCCCATAACACAGACTAAGGAACACCACTGGCGGATGCGGCCTTTATCGAAACTTTGGCAAACATGAGGAGTGGAGGAGGCAGAAAATTCAGACCACAGACACGGGTGCTAGAAAGACCTTTGCTTCCTACGTCATGACCTAGCCCTGCTAGCCCTCCCTGACACGGAAGCTCCGAGAAGAAAAAGATCTTCCCGCTTCTGCCTGCGTCGTGTTCGGTGGGGGCTCCCGAAAAGTCAGAACAGAATCACCATGGGGGCGCCTGCCAGAAAGCGGGGGCGGGTGGTGGGAGGCACGCAGACCTTGGGAGTGGCGGGCCGGAGTCCCCTCGCCCGTGCCACAGAGGAGCCGCGTGCTTGTCAGCAGGTGAGCTCAGTTCCTGAACCTTCTGGCCCCTCGTCTACAAAACGGGAGCAGTGCCAGCACTAGCCTTGTGGCCGAGCACGGAAGTTAACCACCCAACACACGTGGCTCTCCGTGGGAACAGGTGACTGTTGGCAGCACGGGGGCGGCGGGGAGTGGGCGGCACGGGGGACCTCCCTGCTGCGAGTGTGAGGCAGACACGTGTGTCTTTCCTCGTCTCTCGCAAGCCCACTGCTGGGTGGACGGGGCTCGAGGACTCAGAGAAACTGGAGGCCTAACGTAGACAGCTCTTTGCCCCCGAATGAGGCTGGGCGGGGGCGTGCGCAGTGGTCTGCGACCAGAGCAAGGAAGGGACGTGTGGAGACCCCGGGCACTGTGGAGACCGCCAGGCGGAGAAGGCGAGATGCGGGTCTGGCCATCCCGCGGCACCAAGCTCCGAGCAGAGACAGGACCCCACCCAGTGTTGGTTTCCCTCCCTCCTTCGTCCTCCCAAGCGAGTCGCTAGTGCCCGGAGGGGCTTCCGCTGAAGTGGGTCTTGGATGCAGAGGACATTCCTCCTGGGGTCGCGGACAGCTCCGCCGCCTGCAGACACCTCACAGTGCTCCCTCGGCGTCGCCCGGAGGGGCCTGCCGGGGGTGGCCGGTGTGTGGGCCCTGAACCATGGGAACCATCTGGGGATGCACCGGGCAAGCCCCGGTGGGGGCAGGAAGTGGGGCCTCTCTCCGTCTCACTCCCATCAAACTCACTCCGTCTCCCAGGAAAGCTCAGCCCAAATGTAGCTGCGGCTCCTCCCTCCCCCTCCCCGCAAAGTCTGCTCCTCTAGCCCGGTCTCCTGTCACGGGAACTTCCAACCGCGTTAAATTACACAGGGGACGGCGGAGCAAATGGGCCCAGCAGGAGACCGTGGACTCCCCACCCCCCACGGGCTCTGTCCAAGGTACCATTTAAGCGTCATAACGACAGTTATCGTTCAGAGACTGACCGGCCTGTGTCGCTTCTCATCCGGGAACACAACGCTGGCCCTGAACCGAGACTTGTGATTTCCACACACATTTCAGTGTTCCCATTAGAAAGAAGGATATATATATATTTTTAAATAAAGGATGTGGGGGGTGGAGAGGATGAGGAGAGGCAAAGAGAAGTCACTTTGTGTGCAAGAGTCTGGTTTCTTTTAGTGGAAGCACGGATTGGGGAATTTGTTTATTGTTCAACCCAAGAAATCTGTTAATGGAGGTATCCTCCGATGGCTGAGAACTGGAGGCTATGGATATGGTGGTGTTTTTTTTTTTTTTAATTCTAATTTTGAAATAGTTTACGACTCACAGCAGTTGAAAATCAGTGCAGAATCCCAGGGACTCCTCCCCCGGGCTCCCTGATGACTACGCCTTACATAACCCAAGTCCATGATCAAGAGTGGGAACAGGCCGTCGGCACGATGCTGGGAGCTCAGGCACAGACCTTGTTCAAACAACAGCGTTTCCCACATCCTCGTTTTAGACTCTAATGTGAACGGATTCCCCCACAGGCGGGCGTGCGAGAGGAAACGTGGCTCTTTCCTAGCGACAGTCTAACCCCCGCAGCACAAACCGGAAGTAGCACATCGACTAAAATGAGCTCTTGGAATGTGGCTTGTTTCTCCCCAGCTTTAATAAGTGGTGCTAAGGACAGTGGGGACGAGTGTCTAGATATGGACTGATGCACGGTTGCTGGGCTTTGCGGGGAGTCTCACATTCGTCACTGGAGTGCACAGAACCCCCCGTGCTGTCACTGAGGAGGGACAGACTGCCCTGGGGAACTCCCATCGCACAGCGGATCCATGCAGCCCCTGAGCACTAGCTCCCCAGGGCCCAGGCGACCCTCAGGGAAGGAAGCGGACGGCACCAGCACCCAGAGCTGCACCAACCCCAGTCCCCGCTGTCTGCACACCGGCTTCTCAGAGCTTTGCCCTTTGGAGGCAAGGAGCTGCTGTCTGATAACGCTGTCTATTCATACGGAGAGAGGCTCTTCCAAAACTTTGGTACTAGTTCTGGAAAACAGGTAGAACCTCGTAACTCACAGTGGTGACAAGGGGTCCCTTTGTACGTGCTTTCCCTGTGCCCAATGGTTTCTTCTTCCTCCTCTCTGCCTCCGGGACTCAGCAGCTCTGCCGGTGGCTAGGGGGGCTTCCGGGGTCTCCCTGGGCTCTCGGTAAAGCAAAGACCCTTCCCTGAGTGCCTCTGGTCCTTCAGCCTCATAATACCTGCCATTGTCTGAAATGAGATGATTTCATACCTTGCAGGGTCTGCCAAAAAGTCAATGTGAAAAAAGTTAATGTGAAAAAAAAAGTGAGTGTGTGTGCACATGTATGGTGTGTGAACATGTATGGAGTGTATGCACGAGTGTGGTGTGTGTGCTTGCACACTTGCATTTATGTGTTCCAGCGTGCAGCCGTGTGCGCACACCACATGCATTCCTGCAAGTAGGGATTGTGCGTGTGTGTGCACGTGTGTCTCCATAACCCTTCGTACTGGAGGACGCTCTCAGCGGACCTGCTCCGTAAGGTGGAGTCCTTGGGGACGGGCAGAAGTGAGGACTCTCCCCGCTCTCATCCAGGGCCCCAAGGTGAGAATTCTCGGTGCCTCTGCTGTTGCTCAACGTGCGGAACCGAAGCAGAGTCTCCAGCAGCTGTACCTCTGCTCCGAGCTCGGTGTTCCCAGGCTGCGCTGGTAGATACCGCGGGGGCCTCCCTGAGACCATGCGTGGGCAACACTGCCCTGCTCTGGGCTATGGCTGGGATTGAGGGATCCTTCTCCCCCGGCCTCCACCTGAAAGCAGGGCCCAGCTCTCAGCACCCCTAGGGCAGACTGCCAGCCTCTCAGGAGCCATCTCTTGAAAAGGATCAAAGCCACCCCCTCCTGCCAGGCACACGCTGCAGACAAGGAGGCTGAGCGTGGCTGCCTCATCGGCCTGACAGCCCCTTGTCTGGGGGCATCTTCAGTAAAGGAGGGGCAGGGCAGGGGGAGGTCTGGCCGACAAAGCTCGCAGTGCAAGCTGAGATGCCATTTTTGGATGTGTCCTCCATTGTCCCTCCCCCGATACTCTGGTTTTCTCCCTCGGATGCTGTGAGCTTTTGGAGAACCGGCGTCTGCCGGAACTGAGGCATTGTCCCTGCCCGTGGGAGCGCCAGCTGCACTTCGCGGCTAAGAACAGGGTGGCCACCCATGGTCCCGAGGGGCAGAGGGCGGGAGATGACAGGAAGATCCAGGTGACTGACCGTGACTCTGACCCAGAGTTGCGGTCCTGCGGCGACTGTGCTGGATTCCCAGGTGGGTCCAGGGTTTGAGGCTTTCCCGCAGGTGGGTTGGACGCTTCACAGTGGTGTGGCTTCTTCATGAGTCGTTCTCCAGCCCGCTGCCAGCCCGGGACACTGGGCAGTCCACGTCCGGTGCCATCGTGGGTGTCCCGAGTGCGGGTGCCGCTCCTGGCAGCGAGTGGGCGGGGCTGGGGACCACCGGTGGCCAAGGCGCTCGGCTGACTGTCGCCAGCACCTGCGGGCAGACATCCTGACTTTGCCTTATGTCTCTGCCTCTCCTACCCGACGATAGCCTCCATCACAGCGTCTTACCAAAAATTCCTATTATAAAACGTTCAGAAACGTGTATTTACGGAGCAGCGGCGGAGGGAGGTTGGGAAAACAGGAGGAGGGTGACCGAGTTTCTCAGCTCAAGTATTTCATGTTAGACACGAATCTGGTTCTGTCCTGTTTTTTCCCCATTTCTGAGGCAGGGAGGGGTGGAGATGAGGTTTTGCTCCCTTATTTTTTCCCACATTTTTAATAAGCTCCAAAAGCCAACTGTGACGCAGCTGTGTTCCTCGCCCCTCCTGCTCCCATAAAGGCGGGATTTAATGAGCTTATCAATGTGCTCCTTTGCTGCGGCTCGAGTTCCGTCAGTTGGATGAGACGGTGTCATGGGGACGATGCCGCCGCCCGGAGACGAGTTGGAAGCACGTGGTTTCATCATCACAACCACGGAAACGGTTTGTCCTGAATAACCACGTGGTGTTTGCCTGGGTGAGTAACGGTCCGTGTGCCGCCCGAGGGCTTACAAACCACTCGCATGGCGCAGGGCGAGCAGCCGCGAGCAGCCCGCAGACCCCAGCCCTACCAAGGCAGCCAGTCGAGAGCGAAAGCCAACGGTGGCTTCACTGTCCTTCCGCAGATGGATCTAGTCCCTCCCCGCCTTGAGAAAATCCCAGCAAGGTGTTAGGTTCTGTCCGGGCGCCCGTGCCTCTGCAGCTCTCAGCCGCCGTCTCAAGTACCTTCGCCCAACGCTCCCCGCTTCCGTGTCACTCCGTCAGCAAAGCGAACGTGGCACCAAGGTTCCAGGTGGGGAAAGGGTGTGGCTCTTCCTGCGCAGGGAAGGAGCCCACGGCTTATAGGTGGCGGGAGCAGCGCGGATGCTGGCGACCCGGAGGCACGTGGAGGCTGTCTCTTCCCCACATGGATGGCGGAACCTTGCCTGCCCAGCCCCCCAGGCCCCGCCATGTCCTAAAGGAAAGCGGCCTGAAGGTGCCTGGCACCCACCCTCGGCTGCCCACCCCACGGGACGCCCGCAGCAGGCCAAGGCGTTTCTGGAGGGGATTCTGGTGCCAAGGACAGCTCTCGACCCGGAGGCTGCGGGAGGGAGCGCTCTTCTTCTGCGCCCGGCGCTCCGCCCAGGAATGGGCTCCACATGGACCTTGCAGCCGACCCCCACGCTGTGCATCACCTGCCCAGAAATTCACCTGGGGAGGCACCAGACCGCACCCCAACAGTGGCTCCAAATGAGGAAACAGGCCCAGTCGGAGGCCGGTCAGACAGGCTCCTCACCGGTGTCTCTGTGGGACGCCAGCAGCTGGCGACACTAGCCGGCCTGACCCAGGCCACACCTTCCGGACGCCAGCAAGGCTGTCCAGGTGTGCCCACGACTCAGCAGGTGTGCGGGCCTCCTCTCCCCTCTGCTTAGAGCAGGAGGCTGGCAAGAGCTCTGGCCCCTCTCAGCAGTAAAAGTCGGACTAACCGACCGGCCAGGACGCCCTGAAATGAGGCCTTGGTGGGGACAGCAGGTGCCTGGGCCGTCGTGAGAGCGTCCCTGGAAGACAAGCACCTACGGCCAGGAGGGGCCGCCCTGGGGACGCGGGCAGCGGCTCCACGTGCGTCCCCACCCAGGGTCCCCATGGCCTGCCTGACCGGAGGGGGAGAATGAATCAATCAATGAAAGCAAATCACCTTTTACGAAGTTAAGTAAAAGCTACTAGAAACGACGCACTGCGTGCGGCAGATTTATACTCCCCATAACCGTCCATTCCGGGATGGAAACGTCTTAATGTGATATTAAAGAAGATCAAATGAAACTGTAATGCACGTCACATTTGGAGCCAGACGCGGGAGGCCCCTCACGGTCGCACGGAGTTCCGACGTCAACCTTCCGGCGGCGGGGAGGGGGCTCTGGTGGGGGGGGGTCCGGCCGTGCAGCCCGCTCACCTGGCTCCTCTCCCCCAGCCGGGACCCCGGCCCCAGGTCTGTCCCCGCCCCCTCGTCATGCAGTAGGAAG
Organism: Mustela putorius furo; assembly: GCF_011764305.1. Taxonomy (NCBI): domain Eukaryota; kingdom Metazoa; phylum Chordata; class Mammalia; order Carnivora; family Mustelidae; genus Mustela; species Mustela putorius. The sequence continues at coordinate 24,679,956 of NW_025422115.1, read as the reverse complement.
ACCCCAGCCTCCCCGCGCGAGGGCTCAGGGGGGCCGGGAGGTGGCGGCCTGGCCACATGGTGCAGCTCGCCCCTCCCCCCGTGTCGAGGGCTGCGTGGGACGGAGAAGAGGGGGCGGGGAGCACACGCTGAGCAGCAGGACGGCCTCGGCCGCGAGGAGACCCCGGCTGGGCAGGAACGGCCCGGAACCCCTCAGGCCCTTCTGTGGCTCCTGGAACTCGGGTCAGATTCGCCCACAGGCCCGAGAAGCCCCTCACGCAGCAGGAACACAGGACTTCACTCTCGGGAAAAGGGTAAAAGCTAACCGACTGGCCTTAAACCAGGTACACCAAGATCTCTGCTCCCCTTTCCCAGGAAGGTCAACTCTCAGGATGCCCTGGGGGCCGGGGCTCTGCTGGCCTCCCCCTTGGCGGGGTCTGAGCCCGGGGCTGCTGTGCTGCTCTGTGGGAGCAGAGTGGGGTCAACCCCGGAAAGCCGAGTCGTCGGTAAAGGTGTGGTTAGGGGCAGGGCTGAGGAACTAGGCTCCCCGGCTCACGTCCTGGCTCCTCCAAGACCCGGCAAGTTTGCCTTTTTGTGCCTCAGTTTCCCCGTTGTGACACGGGGGTGGTGCTCGCTGACAGAAGTCCACCGGAGACCAGTGAGCGAGTTCGTGCTGTGTTCAGCTGCCGGATGCTCCGCCCGGCGTGTCTCGAGGGGACCAGCGTGGGGCTGAAGCCTCCCCCACCTTGTGACTGTCCCTTTGTCAGTCTCTTACTCCCCACATGAGTTTCCTAAAAGACGCGTCTGATCTGGTCATGCTGCCGTCAAGTGACCTCATTTTGGAGGTCGTTTTGTGTCCCCACTCTACGAGGTCCCCGAGGACGCACCAATGGGCCACGTTGTCCTGGTTCGGCAGAGCCCAGTGTCCAGCGGGGTGAGGAGACACACACGGGTCACGCACGGTGTAAGCACTGTGGGAGCCGCAGAGCGAGAGGGACGCGCCTGGCCTCGGTGGGACGGAGGTCCTTCCTCACGCCCACGACTGCGAAGGCACCGTCTCGTGGAACTATTAAGAGCCACGTTTAATTCCCGATGAGGGCACAGGCCCTTCTCTGGCCTGAAAGAGCCTCCCACGTTCCCCGCGTGGTTCTGATCCACCCTCCCCGCGAGGCCCCGGGGACGCCGTCCTCGGATCCTGGCTGACCCCGAACACAGGTGAGTGTCGCTGCCCATCTGAACACTTAATTATCCTCTTCATTTTCGTGGCACAGTTTGGGCGATTATAATCCTATTTTCCCAACGAGGCTGAAAGCTCCTTCAAGTTAATGACTTCTCACACGCAGGATGGAGGAGTCATTAAGCCTTCGGGATCTGGGGCTGGGAGGCCGGGGTGCACGCTCCGCTTCACGGCTCCGCCGCTGAGCCTGGCATCCCCATCCCCGGGCTGATGGGACAGATGTAGGCCAAACGCCGGAGGGCCCAACCCCCCGTTCAACCCCATGAGGCGTGGCAGGGACGGGCGGCATGTATGCGGTGCCCGTTGTGCCGTGGTTTGTCCCTAGTGCTTGGTGGTGACAAGTCTACGTGGAAGGAGCCATTATTTCCTCCACTTCGGAGCTGAGGACACTGAGCCCGGAGAGCTGGAGCAACCTCCTGAAGCCTCACATATGTCACGGGACGGACGCGGACTCTGGGGCTGGGCTCCTGATCCTCAGTTGAGCGGATCCCACCCCACTGCCTGGGAGTTGGGCACCATCACCCCTTCTACAGACTGTAAGAGTGAGTCCAGGGGTCACGGCTGTGTCTCCACTGAGTGGCCGATTCCACTTGCCGGCACCCGTTAGGAAAACTGGAGGAGGCGTCCGGCAGCAGCAGGTGGACGGCTTTGTGGATGTGATGCTCCATAGTACGGAGCCTGAGTCATGTGACCTCTGTGGGGTCAGGGTCTCGCGGGAGCTCATAAATGGACAGGAAGGGGTGCCGGGCAGCCCAGCGGGTTGGTGGGCAGCTGCACGTCTGTGTCCTCTGAAGTGGGAACCTGAAGCCCTTTGGAGACGCCCTCGCAAGGACCTGCTCCGGGAGCGCGAGAGGGCCGTGACCCCGCTGCGTCCGCTCCCAGCACATTCCCCAGCACCAGCCATGGGACTATCACCCTGGGGAAGGGAATCAAAGTCCCAGAGGCCAGAAACGGGGGGCGGGGAGGGGGGGTGCTGAGAGATGCCCACTCTGTGTCCACAATGGGGGCAACACATTTCCCAAAAGTCACCGAGTGTTGTTAAGAGTGAGCTGAAGTCAGCTTTCAGAGACAGGAGAGAACCAGCCTATACGAGGGTCGGACGTCACTAAACGTGAAGCTCTTTCCACGCAGGATGTGAAAGGGAGTCTGAGGACCCCGAATCCTGCCGGGGAAGCCCCCAGGGCAGCGGGACCCTTTCACCGGTCAGGTCACACGAGGGATGATGCTGGCACTCAGCCAAACTAGAAAGTCAGCAGGACGCGGCCCGTGGCCGCAGGGACTGTGTCCCATGAGTGGGTGGTTGGAGGGACGGCCCCATTACAATGAACGAATAAACGAGTGAATGTTGGATGGGTGGATGGACGGTGGGCAGACCGGGGAACGGACGGCCCCGTCATCACAGAAAATCCAGGTCTGTCCAGGTTCCACTCCGTCCTTCAAGGGCACGTTTTGTTCAGGGGGAACAGAGTGAGCCTCAGGGGTGGGTGGGGACTCTCCTCTGCCCCGTAGGTTGTTCTGCTTTATGAGGGGAATAATGGCGCCAGGCCTGCAGGCTGGCCGTGCAGGGCCCATGGGTTGCCTGGTTTCAGGAACTCGGGAGAGCGGGTAAAGGGAAGCCGGTGGTGGGACACTGCCCCGCACCCAGACGCACGACGGAGGATGGAGGGCTGGACCTCGCAGTGACCATCGTCACTTCCTGAAAGTTCCTTTGGAACCCGAAGGCCACATCTGCTGGGTAAAATGATGCAGTCCCCGAGAGTGACCAGGTGACACAGGCCACACCCTGCTCACGATGGCGGGGGGGGTGCCTCAGGCCCCCATCACCAGGGACCCGACCCCAGAAAGTCCCCGCCAAGCTGCCGTGGTCACACCTGTGCTTCGGGGGGAAGAGACCAGAAAGACGTGCAGGCTCTGGACTGTGTGCCGACCTGAACTGAGAGCCGCTGCTACGGGAGCACCTCGCAGGCCCGAGCGCGGACCCCAGGCTGGCGGCGAGCGGGTTGCTTGGGGCGAAACACGGAGTGGGGGAGTAGCAGGGAACACGCTTCCATCAGTCCCGTTCTCAACACTCTGCTTTCATTACCCGTCCGTTGGGTTCCTCTGCAATCCTGCGGGGGGGGGGGGGGCACGCCATTATCCTCGCTTCATCGTCCAGGGCGCCGAGCCGCCCGCCCAGCTCCAAGGTCGGGAGAGGCGGGGAAGCGCTCACTCTGGAGGCTCCTCGGCGGCCCGTGGGCTGCAAACGGGCACCACGGGAGGAGCACTGGCAGGCCTCCGCGGACGCCGGGCACGCACCTGTGCCAGCCCCCGTAGCCCAGCAGGTGTACGGCCACAGAAACGGGTGTTGTTCATGGACACATGAGCTCTGACATGCCCCAGGGCCATCCGCAGCCAATGGGCACACAATCCTGGTCTCTGTCTGCTGGGGAAAAGCAAGCGCACGACGGACCAGCTACGCTACTCACTATGCCCCCGACGGACCCCCAAGCCCCACGTCCGGCCACAGAAGATTGTGCGCCCCAGGTTCACAGTCAGGCACACCAGTCTAGAGGGTTGAGTTTGGGCATGTGGCCAGCCTTCGGCCATGGGACGGTGGGCCCTGAGATTTGGGGTGAGGGCAGTACCTGGGATTGGGTTAGGGCGTTGGTCACACTGGGGTCTCGTTCATGAAAAGTCATCTGGCTGTGTGCTTACCACTCCCCCATCTTCTAGGGTGGTGTGGCCCAGTAAATTTAAGAAGTCCTGATTACGGAAATAGGACTCGTCGTAGGTTTGAAAGGAGACCTGCCTGATGCCCCGGCCAGCACGAGGCACTCTGGACCGAAGGCAGTTTTCTAAACGGGAGCTGGGCGTGGGTGTGCAAGTCCCTCTCAGCAACCCGGGAGCGGCGCCGTTATTTTTAGTGACCTCTCTGGGCAAGACCATGGCCTGACATTTCACCAGCATCAGGCTCTGCGCTTTTACAACCAGGCTCGCCACTATTCTGATATTTTGCTTTAAAACAGCTCGGCTGCCGAGCTGTCTGCTTAATGACCTTGTAAACTCTTCTCCGTGATGCCATAACTCGGGGACATACTGGGGACAGAGGCCACTCCCAGGGTGGCGAGTGCACAGATGCTGCCTGCCGAGTGTGGCGCGGCCCCGCCACGGTGCCTCGGTTTCCATTCCACACGGAAGCAGTTTTGTGTCTGCCGCAAGGCTGTAGACACGAGCAGCCCAAGAGACGAGGGACGGGACACTGGCGTGCGTCTGATGTGGGCTCCGTAAGGGACGGCTGTTGTCTCCGGGAGGAAGACAGGGACGGAAGGAGCCCAAGCGGGGACAGAGCACGGACGGGCCGCTCCGCCAGAACGGGATGTGTGACTCCGCAGGCCTCTCCCTGTGTACTGAGGCCCCAGGGCTGCGGGAAGAGGAGGCCTGCGTCCACTCTCCAGCCGGTGGCCTAGCAGGGGGTAGGAAGAACGTGGCCTGCCCGCCCTCCTGACATGGGCACTTGGCACCATGAGTGGGAGGGAGCATCTGAGCAAGGGGCCGGCTAACGGAGGTGGCACCGGGGGCCTGGCTGATAGCAAAGGGGCTTAGAGTCTTGCCCAGGGACTGGAGGCAGGTGCATGGGGCGGCAGCCTGTGTGGAAGCTGCACAAGCCGGCCTTGGGGGAAGGGAGGGAGCCCATTAGATCAGCTTTCCGAAAAGACAACAAAGTCGGATGCAATGATTTTGTCTTTGTCTGTGATTGTGCTCAACACTCGCATTTTGTGATCCTACAAAATTCTCTTCATTAAGCAAGACTTTGAACTTGAGGATCAAGGCTAGTCTTCCTCATAACCTTTCAGACTCCTACTCAAGGGTTATGGAATTGGTTCTGAGCTATGGAATTGGTTCTGTGCAGTTGCGGTTAAGAGAGAGACAGTGCCCTACGGGGGGCGGACTGCAGTGTGGCCTGGCACCCGGGGTCTGCTAGAATTTCTCTGCAGAGTGACGTTCCGTGGGCCAGAACCCACAGCTCAATCACGTGCTCAGGAAGGACTCTTGGGCCAGAGCAGGGATGCCCAATCCCTGCCCACTAGCATTGATGGCTTGAAAGGGAGGGGGTCCCCTTCCTTCTGCTGCAGAGGCACAAGGTACCCTACCTGGCTGGCTTTGCGGGTGGGTGTGGCCAGTGGGGCTCTGTGGGCCTTTGTGGACCGCTGAGTCCTTCCGAGCAGACTCAGGCCATGCGGGAGAGGCGGCCCCCCCGCAACCCCGGACCCGGGAGTGCGTGTGGAGGAGGAGGGCGGGCTGGACGGCAGGACGCTGGGCTGGCTGAGATGCCAAGCCTTTCTGCTGGCTCCAAACGTGAAAGGAAGAAAATGCTGCACTGCACACTCACTTTTCTCCCATCTCAACACACGATTCTGAGCCTTGTGCTGAGCCTGATATTTTGAGGGCAGCGTGGGGACAGTGGCACCTGGTTTCCAGGGTATGAACCAGCCCCTTGGCCCAAGGCTCAAGGCTGTGCAGCGGCCAAGGCAAACTGTCCTGCGAGCCCCGGGAGACCCGGCCCTTCGCGCCAGCCCACAGTGGCCGCCGTGCACCTCTCAACGCCACGTCCAGAAAACATCACATTTACGATCGTCTAAATCCTCTGGACCACAATTCCAGAGCTGCTCTCGAGATGATGAATATTGGGGCCAAAATTCCATCCGCATTTTCCGAGGCAAAATAAATCTACGGCTCTTAACTCCGCTTGCCTGCCAAGGCTCCTGTCAGTATATCACCGGCCAACTGCGGGCCCCGGACATACGTGGCTTCAGTAAAAATCTGGTCACTCAGTTAATGGCCTTACCCCTGCTCAGATGGAAGCGGGTGGACCCTGGGGGGAAGAGGGGTGAGCAGGATGGGGACAGCCATCCTCATAAAGGGGACAGCGGCTGCTGGAGGCAGGGGCCTCGTCCCAGCCGTGCAGACGTCCCCGGGTGCGGCTCTCAGAGTCTGCATGTGGACCGGCTTCCAGGCAATCCCCCAGCCTGGAGGCAGCTCGCAACTAGGGAAGATTCATGCCGGAGGCCTGGACAGCAGCCGCCGTGGCTCAAAGGGCACGTGAAAGAGACACAGAAAGCTGATCCGAGATTGGACTCTATGTGCGCGAGAGGCGGGGAAGGGAGCTGTAATCCACTAAGGCTTCCTGGAGGAGGTGATGCTTGACGTTGGCCTCGAAGGGCGATATGCGTGACGGGTGCCGGGGCCAGGAAGGCACGCGGTGGGGCAGGAGTGTGCAGGAGGCTCTGCGCAGAGGGAGGAGGGGTGTGGGAGGGGGAGGGCTGAGCCCCGGCCCCCGCGGCCTCCCGTCTCACACTGCGGAGGGAAGGACACCCCACCATTCCCAGATGCTGACAGACAGCGCGTTTTCCACGCACAGCTGGCGCTTCAGGACGTTACGAACGAGCGTCGTATTTTAGGGGTAAGAAAGGAGAGAGCGAGAAGGGCGGGGGGTTCCGTGCGGTGAAGGTTCTCATTAAAATCAATTGTAAGCTTTGCTAATGGCTGGGTTAACATCGTTTGGAGATCATTGTAAATATCAGCTGTGTCTATATTCAGCGTTTGAAATCCCCTTATTGAAGGCCTGTATAGCTTCGTGTGTGTTTTCCAGTGGAGCGTTATTCATTTAAAGTTGTTTGAAAATCTGATCAGAAAGATCTTCAACCCAGAAATTTAGTGATTTGAAATGCGCTAGCGCCTCTGCTCCCGTGTGCTCCTTTGGAGGGATGCTTAGCAAAAGGACAGCTCCAGGAGGGGCGGATCTGGCGTGGGGACGGGGCTCCTGGACCGGCCGCAGCCCTGCGCTCTGCAGAGCTCTCATCTGTCCCGGGGGCTGTGATTGCAGCACGAGGCCCTGCGGGCGCGGAGGGGAGAGCTGGTTCAGAGCTGGCAGGAAGCCGAGTTTCACCTTCACCCCGGGGCGGGGCGTGCACACTTATTACCTGAATGCCCTCGTCTGCCTGGTGGGCTGGTGATGTCCTCCGGGAGAGAGAGGGGAAGAGGTGTCCCGTATCCATCCCGCTGCGGCCTTACGTGGGGGAGCAGTCTGGGGGGTCAGGGGTCAGGGGGTAGCTGGTTTCCCATCATGGCTCCCCAACATGGCCATGGGGTTGGACATCCGCTGCCAGGCTGTGTGGGGGTTACGGACGAGGCTGTGGCAATGTGCGCCCCACGTCGTCCTGGGGGAGGTGGGGGTGGAGGCGGAGGCCGAGGCCACCGATGGGTGTCGGCACCCGAGCTTCAGATTCCGCGTCTGGGACAGTCACCGAGCGGGGCTGTGGCTGGCGGGCGTGCGAGCCCGGGAATCGCCGAGGCACAGAGGCCCCGCCTGGTCCACACCACCAGCTGCACTTCTCCCAGGTAAACCCAAATGCGGGGACCCCTGGCCGAGGTGACACTTCACATCTTCTTTCTGTACCCCCTTCCCTCCCCTGCCACGCCTTTACTGGGGTTCCCCTCCAACACGCGACATCTGAAACTCGGCCACGTTTTTCTTCATGGATAGACGGTAAATGTCTGGAAAATTCCTCCATTCCTGACCAGTCGCCTATGGCAAAGGAGTTCTCTGTATCTGCTCTTGAGAACGGCCAGGAGGGCTGCCGGGCAGCTGGAAGTTCACCGGACGCCCTCTGTCTGCGCGGGCACATTCCGGTTTCTGCCTGCCCGGACTCTGTCTTCAGGCCCCGCTGCATCTGCCAACCCAGCCCTGGGCAACGGCGCAGCCAGGCTGTGCCCCACGGCCGGGTGGCTGGCCGTCCGCCGTCTGGCCGTCCGTGGGGGCTGGGTGTCTACGGCCCCCCGACAGAGGTGATTGCGCACGTGAATCTGCGATCCCCGGTCGCCCATCGTGTGTGTTCCCTCAGTGGCTGCTGTGCTCGGTGTGCCCGTGTGCGTGCGTGAGCTCGGAGACCCTGCGGGTTTTACCGCCAGGCTGCCAGAGAGACTCTCACACGGGGAGAAACGAGCCCCAATCGCTTAGCTTTGACCACGCTCCGCTCGGCGCCGCTGCCTCTGCCTTGTGAATCAGCTTCCTGTCGCCTCGGCCCGGCAGAGCGGCAGGTTAAGTGGCCGAGTCCACGGAAACACATCACGCCGCCCACCTCCACGCGTGACCCACTTCCGCAAGTGCTGGCAATGGAGGCCAGAGTGGGTCGTCAGAAGGGGATGAGGAGGGCGAGGAGGAAGCACCTCACGAGCGGTCGCTGTGGAAACGCTCCAGTGTGGGCCGTGGAGGACAAACCAAACACTGGAGCCGTGTTTTCGAGACGCATCGGCTCCCTGAGGAGCGGAAGCGACCGGCCGCCCGTCCCACGCCCTCACGTTCGCCGTGGCGGAGCCTGGGCCAGCTTGGCCTGCGGCGGCCCCGGTCCACGCAGTGCTCCGGCCTCCCCCGAGCGGGCCACCGGCTCCTCGCCCGCCAGCGCGTGGGGACACAGGGACACAGGCAGGAGGACCAGCTTCCAACAGCTGGGGATGCTTTCTGCCCCTCGGAGACCCAACACCGAGAGGCCCTCGGGCCACGTGGGGCGGGTGGCGTCTGCTGCACAGAATCCATGTCTGAATTCACTTCCGGCTTGAGGACAGCGCTGTGTTTCCGGAGGGAGCATTTGCTTACGTGCTGATGGCCCTGTTGATGGCCGGATAGCCCCCACCTTTAGTGGGGTGCCTTTAGTGACACCAAGACGGTGCTGTGTTCCCACAACAAGAAGGGGAAACGGCACGATGTGAGCCTGCGCCCCTGTGTGGTTTCCCTCGGCGAACCGCCGGGCACTGAGTCGACAGCACGGGCCGGAATATCGCACGGCCGCGGTTCTCCTCCCCAGGTAGAAGCCCCGGTGCGTTCGTTGACCGCGATTGTTGCCAAAACAGCCTTTTAATTTTAGAGTGGTTGTGAATTTGCAGAAAAGCTGCAAACACAGCCCAGAGAGCCCCCCACACCGTCCGCACCAGCCTTCCCCTCCGGCCGACCTCACGCGTGCGGCCGGTACGGTTGGCAAATGGATCCGGACCCGTGGTTAGAAACTAGACCCGTTCTTCATTCAGATGTCCTCGGGACCCCACCCGGGGCCCCACAGGACCGCCCGTCTGCGCGTCCCCTCAGGCTCCACTGGGCTGTGACGGTTCCTCAGACTTCCCTGTGGCACGGTGAGCCCAGCCGGTACCTGTTCCGCACACTTCCACCCCAAAAGCACGTAAGCCTGCAGAAGAGCCGCGTGCCCGGGCCTCAGGGCACCTTCCCCTTGGTCTCACACCATCGTCGAAACCCTTCCTCTCCATTTGGATTCCTGGCTCCAAATAAGAACTAAAAATAAACCAAATCTACTTACAAAGTAGATGTTGAGTGAGCTAATCTGAGGCCGCATTATCTGCAGATGGTCATTATCATCAAGAGGGCTCCGTGTTGTTCTGCACTTGCCTAATTAGATGTGGCACCAAAAGCTATTCTGGCTTTTAGAAAAATTACCTTTGGAGAAAGTGTCTGTATTCATAAATCCTGTGTGTGTGTATGTTTATTTTCGGTTGTTGCATCAGACTTAAGAAACTATATTCTTCTGTAAAACTCACACAACATGTTGCAAACTTACTCAAGCCAACAAGAAAACCCAACTCTCTCCATAAGGGTGTGTGTCACTAGGGCCACACGGCAGAGAAATCGGGTGGTGGCGGGACCCTGCGTTGATGAGCGGCCTCGTGTCTGCGGGCGGGGAGGGGGGCGGGGGCGGGCGCTCCGTGCGTGTCCTGAAGGCCCCGGGCTGCGCGGCCGCCCTGCACCAGTCGCCTCCAGCCCCCCGCAGAGGAGCAGGCCCCGATCCACTGATGGGGTAACGGGTAGACAGCCCATGCCCTGGGCACCCCCTCACGGCCACTCGCGGACCGGCAGCCTTGCTACATGCAGGTCTGTAGGCAGCCTGGTGCACTGCTCTATGTTTCCTTCACCGCGAGCCACACAGTCACTGAACTCATTCTTCATACACTTGGGCCGACTCACGGGGCAGGAACACGCGGGGGGAGGAGTGACACGGACGTGCCATGCTTCCGTGGCTTCTCCCCACGCCCCATTACCAAGTGAGCCCGGCATCGCAGCCGCACGAGAACCAGGTCGGCGGCGGGAACGGCCCCGCAGGCACAATGAACGTTTCCCTGTTCCAGAAGAGTCCATGTTGCGGGCCGAGCTGTGTCGGACCCCATCCTGCAAGGACAGAGCACGGCCTGGGGCTCTGGCTCTCGCTCGCTCCACACATGAGAAGGGGCACGGGGGCTTGTCCATGAGTGTGCGGGGCTCCTCCCGCGTAATTCGGGGAGAGGCTCCCCTAGGACAGGGGCCCACACGCTCCTGCTTGCTCTCCCCATCCCCCACGTGCACAGGTAGCCCGACGATAGGTCCCACTGTCTTTGCTCTTACCGGCACCGGGGACCTGATGGGGGACCGGGGACAGCCTGGCAGTTGCTCCCAACACCTGCCCCTGTCCTCCTGCACGATCACCGCCTCTGGACGTGAGTGCATCAGGTTCTCCCCGACCTGCCACATGTCATAGGACGTCCCCACTTCGCCCCGGGGAAGGTCTGACGGAGAGTGGAAGGGACAGACAGGGGCGTCTGCGTACAGCTGCGGTGCGAGCCACGAGGCCCTCCCCTGAGCATGTGGGCAGGGGGTGCCCGGCTCCCCAGCAACCGCACACCCGCACTCCCGGCAATGACGATGCCCTCACGTGCTCTCTTTGCTTTTCCCACCGACAACGATGTCGTGGCTGTCCTGTGCTGGGCCGGATGCCAGGCGTCGCGACACACGACAGCCCGGTCCCTGTCCTCGGCCCAGTAAACACGTGTCGTCGCATGTTGGGCACGACCTGTGAGGGCAGCACATGCTCTGTGGCTCACGGGCTCCAGTGGCACGTCAGAGTCCAACTGCCCAGACCCCGGGTCGGGGGCCGGGCTTCTCCACCCACGGGGTTTCTTGGTCTCCGCAGGGTCACGGAGCAAAGGCCGAAAGTAAGTCGCATCCAAGCCCCTTGCTCCGCGGGCAGTGGACTGGGTTCCAGAGCTGCTACCCCCGTGGGGGCATAGCTCCCAGCGAGCCAGGGACGCGGGGCCATCTTCTGAGCATTTAGGGGTGACTTTGAACCTCCCCCCGCCGATAGCCCCGTACAGTCACGGCAGCGGCCCTGCTCCTCGCCGCCCCCCACCCCTGCCTGCGGCGGCCGCGGGCACGCCCCGCACACCTCACATCACAGACCTTCCTTCCAAGACAGGAATGAAAGCAGATGTGAATTTAAAAATAATTTCTGCAAGAAACATAGCCCCGAGCCCTACATCTTCAGCAAAACGTTAAACAGGGAAAGCAGGAGTGCTGAGCCGCGTCTGGGAAGAGGACACCTTCCCCACACCCCGCGCGCTCGCCGCGGCCTCGTCGCTTTATCTTTCTTCCCCCATTAAATCAGACGCTCCTTCTAAATCAGGCCCTCGGGGCGGAACCGGGAAAGTGATGAGCAGGCAGTGCGTGGGGACGAGGGGGGCGTGCGCGTCCCTTGCCGCCGACTCCGGGCCGAGATCAAGGGGAACGTTGCCGCGGAGCCACGTGGAGCCACGGAGAAAGAATGGATGTAATTGTGTTTCTGGTACCAATTAGGTCATTAGTCAGATTGGCTCGTGGCAAGGACACCGGCTGCGGCGTGCAGATGGGGCCAGCCCGCGGGCGAGACCCGGGACCACGCGGGGCGTGGGGAGGGTTTGCCCGGGAAGGACCCCCCCTTCCCCAGTGGCCCGGCCTCCGCTTGGGTGAGGAGCGCAGCGGGTCACGGAACATCGTGTGGTCCCGCTTGGTTGCCGAGCTCCTCTGGGCCTCAGTTTCCCCATCTGCAAGGAGAGAGTCAGAACCACAGCTCCTCGCGGGCTTGCGGGTGAGCCCCTGAACTCGGCACACCGCCCGTTTCAGCCGTCGGTATCAGTGTTCCTTAACTCAACGTTCACGCGGTATCCGTGTCCATTCCTCTCAAGCTCCCATCATTGGTGAACTCGGGGTCTCTCAGCCCGGGCCCTGGCGACATCTGGGAGACATCTGTGTCTCCCTCGCGGGTGGTCCCACACAACGCAACGCGGGATGTTCAGAAGCATCCTGGACTGCTCGTTCTGGATGCCGGCGGACGGACGCTTCCCTGGGGAGCTCCAGGCAGGGCCGCAAACTCCTGGGTGTGGGCCACCCCGGCGGGGAGCCCCTGCCTTACAGGTGCCGCCACACAGAGCCCGGTGCGGGGCCCCAGGGTAATGTGTGAGGACGTTCCGGAGCCTCCTTGTGGCGGCACACGCACCTCTGGCCATGGAGGTGGAAACACAAGGTCTCCAACAGGAATCCGATAGGATGCCTTTGCCTTCTGAACCCCAGACCAAGCTGGTCTTGGGCCAGATGAAGACATAAGTGTCACGTGCCCTGGTCCCAGGGGTGTCCAGCCACAGAGTGACCCCACAGTGTCGGGAGGGTTCCACAACACCACAGGAGCCGAGCCCCGGGGACGCCAGGGCCCCTCCAGACACCCGTGACTAGTGAGGTCCCTGTTCCAAGGACAGCAGGGCCCTGAGCCAAGCTGGGGCACAAGTGGGGCCCCTCAGTGCCGACTCAGTGAGCTGGAAGGAGCTGCCGGGAGCTCGGGCAGGGAGCAAGGAAGGGGGTTTCCTGAGAAAACCAGCTGCCACCGAGGGCGCTCTCGGTTCACCTGCAGCCTCCCTCCCCGCGGGCTGAGCCAAAGAGGCACAGAGCTTCACCGTGACACTAAGTGGTGATCCTCAAAGGGAACCTGAAAAATCGTCCGTTTTTTCCGCAGACTCACCCAACGGGCTGAAGGACACGAGGCCGAGGCTAGGGAAGTGACCCAGCTCACTCAGAACGTGGCGACCGACACCGCCGCCTCGATCGCGCCGCGGCTAGACGGCACAGCTGGACGCAAGGACCTCATGTGACCTGTGACTTATGTCCTTCCACAGACGCAGGCAGGCAGGCGAGGGCCGCCCCCACCCCTGCCCCAGACACGAAACCTGCAGGACACAGCCCAGCGTCCACAGTCCCACTATCCTGAGAATACAACAAGCCGCGTTTTCAAAAGAGCTTAGACTTACTTTGTTGAAATCATTCTCTATTTTAGGAGCTTTCCCCCTGTTTTTGTTTGTCCTCATCTTAAAGAGAGTCCCGCACATTTGCAGTTAGGTCTCACCCTGGGCCCGCTGGCCCCCGAGGCCCCGTGGGAGCTGGAGCGATGCCCTCCCTCTCAGCCTGCACGTCTTTGCCCCAGAGGGCCTCAGCCGACCGTGCGTCCTGTTTCGTAAGCAGTTTCTCCACTCACGTCCAGCACCCCAGGACCCTGGCTTCCCAGTCTCTCGTAACACGACCGTCCGGCCCCATGGCGAGCCCCACCCACGGCGTTCCCAGGATCTCCCCGGGATCCACGCAGGCCACGGGGGAATGTTCACAGGGGCAGGTCATCTTGGGTTCCAGAAAGTCAGTGAGTTTTGTTTCAATGTTATCCCCACCGTTTTATTAGGTGAGATGCCAAACTGCCCCGTAGAATGCTCCCGGTGTTTGTCTCAAAGCTTGGAGCTGGGGAAGGCCGGCCTGGCCCCCACGCCCCCAGCTGGGGTGAGACCTGATCGTGAATATGGAGGGCGTATTTTCGGTCTTCTGGCCGGAGTACTTTCCACCAGGCATGACACAGAAGGAAGACTCGCTCTCTGTCACGAGGGCACAGGGCCCTCTACTCCCTGGACACAGGGAAGCTCACCACCGTGGTGAGGCTCCCTGTGGCACACAGGACGGCCCCCCAGCAGGAGGGGCCGGGTGAGCTCAGACAGGACAACCGTCACCTCTAGCACGTTTCTGCTTTGCCCTTGGCCGTCCATCTTCCCCCGATCCCTGGAGCTCTTCCCCGTGCTCACCCTACGCGACACGAGGTGGGTACGTGGGAACACGCGTCACTGCCCACACGGGAGGGCTAAGGGCTAGGCTTTGTTGTTTTCTTTCTAGGACAGCAGCATGAGGAGATCTGCATACAGGCTTCGAGAGAGCGAGAAAGGCCCCACTGAGACCAGAGAGGACTTCCCCACACAGCTCAGGTGCCACGAGCGCGTCTCCTGCCACACCAGCCTCACGCTGCGTCTCCTGCCACACCAGCCTCACGCTGCCCCCAGCGCTGTCCCCCAGGCAGCAGGACAGACTTAGAGCTACTTACAGTTTTTGTTTTGAAATGAGAACACCTCTGAGCTAGTTGCCACAAACCAAAAGAACCATGTTAGCCTGGAAGGAGCCCGCCCGAGGACACCCCGGGGAAGCAGAAAACAACACCAGTGTCCGAGCCACCAGGTCACACTCAGCAGAGCAGACGGACCCTCCACTGGGGACGGGGGAGGGGGCTAGGAAGGGTCTCCCTCCAGGTGTGAGCAGGTCCGAAGCTCACACTGAAATCCCGCGCTCTGGGTCATCTGGGCCTCACGGATGGCCTCACAGTGGAGTCTACCCACTTTCGTTCCTTTTTCTAAAGGTTTATTTACATACTTGAGAGAGAGAGCACGGAGGGCAGCGGCGGAGGGAGAGGGAGAGAGGGTCCCCAGCAGACCCTGTGAGCGCGGAGCCTGACGGGGGCTCGATCTCATGACCCCGATCGCGACCCGAGCCGAAACCATGAGTCAGACGCTGAACCGACCGAGCCCGCCAGACACCCCAAGTCTAACCACCCTCTCTGCTGGTTTCTCCGGCCAGAGAGCCCGGGGGCTCCTGCTCTGGTTCGCTGCTCGGCCACCTCCCTCCCACCCCGCCCTCGCGTGCACACGTTAGCGGCGTCACAGACCCGGAGACGGGAGCGGCATGGCTCGCGCACGGTAGCGGGGGCAGAGGCGCTCACTGGTCCTCCCGGCTCCCACGGGACCTTCGCTCGGCACCCACGAGGGAGCCGGGGCCGCCGAGACACGTCCTCGCAGGAGAGGCGGGTGTGTGAAGGGCACACGCATCCGGCTGAGCCGCGGTCACTTACCTAGGAAGGAGAGAACAGAAAAGCTTCGTTAGTGGGGTCTGGCCGTGCTCCCCTCTGGCTCCCTAATGATGGGGGTGACCCTGACCGCTGGAGTCCGGTTATCGCAAGCATCCCGGAACCCAGGTAATCTTCAGGGCGTGGCATGCTTTCTAGACCACACTCAGCACCCGCCGTGGAGCCTGTCCTGAGTCGCACATCCAAGAGGGCCGTCTCCCCATGGTGGAGACAGGTGCCCTCAGAGGCAGCAGGGCCAGCAGGCTGAAGGAGGCTCCTGACTTCTGGGCCACGATTCTTCCAGCTGCATCACTAAAACCACTAAAGTTATTGCTGAGCTGCATGATGCCGGGTGAACAGCAGTAAGCCGGGGCATTTCCTACAGGGTCTAACTCCGTCTGTCTCGGGTTCCCTGCGTCCATCCTAACGGCTCTGCCGCACAGAAGCCGACAGACTACGTGTTATCTATGTTGTCCTCAGCTGCACGCTGGAAGGGGTCATCAACACTGAACCTGTGAGGCTTTAACATCAGCCATGGAGAAGCCGCTTGAATGAAGATGGTGGCTGCGGGGCCCGCGGGGCCTCCCCACCTGGGCTTTTGTCCCGCTCCAAGCATAAGCAGGAATGAGCGGTCTAGGGCTCTACCAAACACAGAGATCATCCACTGTCTAGAAGAGAACGTTAATTCTCCCCTGACCACATTGGTCTCCTGGAGAGCCAGGCCCGGTGCAGGATCACCGAGCTAAGTGCTCAGATCTTCAAGCACAGTGAGCTTGCATTTCCCATCTCCAAGGCAAGAGGGTTCATGTGGACACCTGCCTGTGCCCACGTGGGGCCCGAGACGCCCAGTGCACCTCCTGCATCCAGGCTCTCTCGGGATCCCGGGCCACCAGGCTGGAGGACAGGTGCTCGACTGGCCAACGGTCTTAACACGACTTACAAAGATGGACTAGGAACATCTATGGGAAATGCCCCCACTTGGCCCCCCTGCCAGAGAGGCAAAGTCTCTTTCGAACTCCTTCCCATGCTACGCGGGCGCAGGGGCTCCCTGCGGGCCTCACATCTCCATGCCTCCGGGGCAGGAGCAGAGCGGCAACACGCACCCACGTCCCTTGTCCCGTGTCCTTCCTTCCTTCGCAAGCGCGCACAGACCGTGTGTCCCCGGGAGGCGAGCCCTGTCGTGGGCCGAGGTGGACCCTGATGTCCGGGTGAGGCAGGCACCAGCCCCAACCCTGCTAGGCATTGCGTGTGCATGTCCTCGGCTGGGACAACACGCGGTCTCCGTGAGCGCGCCCCGCACGTGAGCTGGCTCCCAGGTCGGCGTGTCAACCCACCTGGAGGCTCCGGAGGCAAGGGTGAGTAATGACTTTGTGACGTGCGGCCGCCACGCTGGGGCCGCCTGTGCCCTCCGTCCGTCGCTACCCCGGAGACGCTATTAAAGATTTCATTTCCACTTCCCAGCGCAGCCCGTGCTGTCTTCATTATCTGACAAACACAACAGTAATAGAGACAGATTCCCGACTGCTCCGCCATGCCGAAGCCAAAGGAGGTCCCCCACCGCTGGGCGACCCCATGTCTGAGGGGGACACCCTGGTGGCTCCTGACGGGAAAGTAAATGTTCTCACACCACGGGCCACTGTCACGGCAACAAGAGTCATCATGAACAATAACAGAATGGCCCAGTGACAGCTCAGTGACACCTGAGAGGGGCTGGTGCCCCTCTGAGAGCTTTGGGTGGATGACCCCACGGAGCCTCGGACACAGAACTGCCCCCACAATCTGGGGAGGAGCACATGAGGCTCGGAGGTGTGAGAGAGCCAGGGTCAATCGGAGGCTTGTGGCCTACTCAAGGCCTGGGTCACTGATGTGGCCCCTGCCCCAGGGGAGTCTCACTGCAAACCACTGTCCCCACAGGCCCCCACACACACAGGTCTGTGGGATGGCCGGCCATGCTGAGCGAGTTGAGCAACCGTCTTCACACAGCCTGACGCTTGGCTCGCTCACCCACGCGCCCAACCCCACTGTTCAGGTTCATGGCTCACGAGTGAGGGCCCCAGGGCCTTTGCTCAGCTCTGCTCCCTTTCACAGAGGAGACTGAGCCTGGAGGACAGAGTTTCCCCAGATCCCCGGTGAGGGTCCTGTGTGTCTGCGACTCAGCTGCCGAGCGGGGCAGGTGACGAGACTCAGCACCGTGGTTCTGTTATTGGGAGTCTATCTTAATAGCCAAAGCTTTTATATGGAGGGGAATTAAGAATTCAGCAGTTATTCAACGGAATTATTTTCAAAGAGGTAATAAACCTGGAGCCGGGCTATCCCCAGAGCAGGCTTACGTCTGTTATTAAAGTATTGATATTTACAGGGTAAGGAGAGTCTGAGTGTAGGATTGTGGTCACCCACGACAGACACCGTGAACGTCCTCTCCCGCTGGACCACAGACAGGCTGGGCCGCGACCCCTCTCCCTCACTGGTGTCTGCGCCCGTCCTCCCTCGGCTCTGCCTCAGTTTCCCCCTGAATGAAGCTTCCAGTAGACTGTGGTGTACACGTAATCCCTAGAGCCACCCTAAACCTCCGTTAAGGGCAGAAGACTCGAATACATAACAGAATCCCAGAAGAAAGCATAAACGTCAATTAACATAAGAAGGAAGACGAGAAAAAGCGGAGTCACCAAGGGCGGCAGACAGACACACAAAGATGAAGGGAGAGCCCCGACCCCAACAGCATTAACAACAAACCTGCGGGGCACACGTCCCCGCCCCAGGGGCACGTCGGCACCCAGACCCTCGTGTGTGCAGAGACGGGAGTGGGAGGAGCACAGGGGTCGGGTCACGCATCCCTGTGGACGGCAGGTGGACGGCAGGTGCACAGAGGCCGCGGCCACCGCTCTGACGTCTGACGACGAGACGACGCACGCGGCCCAGAGCGCCCACCAAGGACAGCCGAGAACACCTGCCCCAGCGGCACGTTTACCGCTGGTCGTGGTTGCACACGGGCAACAACCTTCGTCTGGTAAAAGGCAAAACCAAGACCAAACCCGAGGTCGACCCGAAACAAGTGCACTCATGGGGGACACACGGCAGGCGAGCGACGGAGAAACGTCACAATAGAGACGGCCTCTGGGGCTGGGTGGGGAGGGACTGGGCACAAGAGGACTTTCTGGAATGTTCCGTGCCCCGAGGGCAGTTTTGGTTACTCGCATGTGTGCGTTTTGTTGCCTTTTCCTCTCGGTAAGCGTGTAAGCGTCGGCTTCAAAACATCAGCCAATCCTGAGCTCCCACTAACAAGGTGCCCGTGGCCCCTGCCTGGGCCCTGTGCTGCCATCTGGGACCCAGACCAGGACGGTGACATGGGCATGGGTGTGGCCAGAGGCCACGCAGCCACACCCTCAGGCAGATTGTGCACAGGGGCGGGGTGTCCGGGAGCTCCTGGCTCAGCTCCTCCCAGAGTCTGAAGGGCTTCACGGTAAAGAGGAGGGGAGATCCTGCGGTGGCCCCCCCAGGCCCCGCAGCAGGTGGGAATGTCCAGAATGTTCTCTTCCTCCTGCTCCCAGCTGCCGACCCCCTCTCTCGCCTCCCATAATGTCTGTGTGTGTGTGACGCGGCAGGTGCGTGCTGTGTGGGCCTCCACACCCGGCTCCGGGGTTCCAGGCTCTGTCTGCTGGCCCTGACGTTCAGGTGGGCTCCCTGAGGACAGGCCTCTGGCTGCCTCGGCCTCCCCAGGGCAGACAGGGCCCCTGGCAGACGGCGCCTACCCGAAGACTGGATTCGGTGAACACATGCGGGCCACCCTGTGTGTGGCTTGTCACGTTAGAGGTGCCCAGGAAGCCACACGCTCGCAGGGTCCACGGCCGCGGCATGCTCCCTTCTGGAAGGAAGGGGCAGCCCGAGAGCAGGGAACGGCTGCTCCCAAGGAGGGAATGATGCCAGTTTGACACAATCCTTTCTCTCCCGGGCCTGGTTGCCCAAGATTGATGCCTTCGACGAGATGTCTCTTAGAAAAACTCTAAACTGCTACGTAATAAAATCCATTAGAGAATAATCCAAGTCCCCACGTATAGATTTTTGCAGATACAGAATGTTTTAGGAGAGTTATTCCCTCGCACGTGTTTTATTAAAAGGCCTGGCGCTCAACGTCGCTCTTCTTAAAACAAAATTACTACCTGCAAGGAAATAGCTGTTTTGGAAAGAAAGGAAGGGGGAAAAGCGCTTCCCCGCGCGCCTTCTGGATGTCATTCCGAGCTGTTTATTAAGTACTGAAGGGATAATGGATAACAACGCGTTTGTTAAATGACAAAACTTCAGATACAAAGGCTCATTTATGCGTTTCTTTCAGAGCAGCGTATGATTTTCTAAATCTATTCGAGGTTTATAGATTTTAGTGATCTGCACACAGCGTGTGAGGGCAGAGATGGAGACTTCGTTAGCCAGTCTAGAAACAACAAGGGAGACGAAGGCAGGATTTTATGCAAATCTCTTAACTTTCAGGATGGACAGAAGCAATTCGTTTTAAGACAATCGGGAGCCAGGATGGAACCTCTGGGGTTCCCGGGGCCTCACGCACACTGTCCATGGAGACCGTTCCAGTGCTCCAGGGGGCACAGCCGCCGACACCAGGCCCCTCCGTGCAGCAGTGGGGGACGAGCTGAACCAAATGTCCATTCCCCTCCCCCCGCTGTCCTGCCTGCGGTAACGTAGCGGCCAGACCCTCCCGCAATGGAAACTGGCATCTCAGTAGGTTTTAGGTCTTGCTTTAATGGGCGATCCTACAGGTCACAGAGGACCCCAGAGTAGGGACGAGGGGCCTCCTCTGGCTCCACAGCCCACGAGACCGGGCTCACCGGCGCCCCCATCACGGAGGAACACGTGCTGGGTCTGCTCACTTCTGTGGGGGGCCCGACCTCAGGGGGTAGGGGTGGGGTGGGAGGGCCCGTGACGCCGGCGGGCCAGTCGGCACCCTGTAAGCCCGGGCAAGGCAGAGAGGACCCATGAACCCTGCCGGCCCACCAGACTCTGCCGCACAGCTCCGTGGACCGCACCGTGGTCCTGCCTGCGGACCACCGCTCCCGGGGAGACAGAGGCGCTTGGTGCCTCGACCCGTGCTGGTGGCACCACCTCTGTTGTGCGTGAGAACAGACGACACGGCCCGTGGGGCTGAGGTCACTGAGGCTTTTCCATTTCAGCTCGGTGCCCTTCACACGCGGCCTGTTTTTCCAGAATGTGTTCCTACGGGCAAGAGAGGCCACAGCCCTCGGAAGGGAAGCTTGCTCTGCGAGAAGCAAACCCGCAGAACCTCCAGGTTACTCCCGCACATCATCCGGGAGCGGGGGAAGCAGATCTACAGACCGGGCGGCGTGCACGCAGCCCGTCACGTGGACCGTGGGCTCTGGGAGGGTCCGCGCTGAGCGTGTGCGGCTGGCCTGCATGGGCTTCCTCCAGAAAGAGGTCGGAGAGGGAGGGGGCCGCTCGGCTGCACTGGGTGGGTCTGATGGTTCGCTTGAGTCCTAGGGTCAGTGTCCAGACTTCACTCAGCCCCACGGGGCTCCCCACACAGGGCTGAATGCAAGCTGTGGGCCGACCCCCCCCCCCCGGGGGACCACTGTGGCTGCTCGACACCAGACGTGACGCTCCACGCCCACCCGTCAGCTCCCGGTGCTTTCCTGGCCCCGCCTCGGGGAGGACCCATGCGGAGGCAGCCTCCGGCCGCTCCACCGTCTCAGCCTCTGAACACCCGCCTGCCGTTCGGGCTGAAGGTGCAGCTCTCTGCTGGCGACCAAGCTGAACGCTCATGTTGTGCTCACAACCTCCTCGCTTTCTGACACCGTCACGTGTGCTGACTGGGGCGTCGTGCCCTGTGCTATGCAGACTGAGTGCGTGCACGGGGACAGGCGTCTCGTGTCACCCCTTTGCCATGGCATCTCCAGTCTCAGTGACGCTTGGCCCACCGTAGGCGGCCGTCTCTCTACCGAGCCTTCCCATGGAAAAGTAGGAACCCGCAAAGCAGCCCACCAACGCTGACACGAACCACCACCAACGCCGGCACCACCAGCATCAATGCCCCCATCAGTGAGTCAGCACCACCCACAGCGCAGCACCTACGCCACCGTCAGCAGCACCACCAGCACGGTCGGCACCACCAGCGAAGCAGGGGATGTGTGCGCACGGGGTCAGAACAACGGGAAGCAAGGTGCACTTGTCTGACAATCGCGCCCAAGGGAAGCTCTTCCTCTGATCTCTAAGACCAAACCACAGTCTCGTGGACCGTTACTACCCCATCCGCCACCCGAACTCCTGTCGCACAGTCACTCTGAGTCGTCCACCTTTTCGCCTTGTCTGCTTTTCATCAGCGTTCGGCGGCGCAGTTCACCGGCATCAGGAGAGTCTCACAGGCCACTCAGATCACCCGTCCTGCGAGAGCTCGGGGGGCAGGAGCTCTAGATGGTCCCCCTGGGGGTGCGTGGTGGACATCAGGGCCGAGTTTACAGCGCCACAGGGACCCGCTCAGGACTGGGCGTGCGGGGTCTGAGGTGCCCTGGTCCACCCGGTCACACACTCCTAAAAACCGACGAGCTGTCTCTGGGCTTATTCACCGGACGCGCGGGCCTGTGGCTGGGGGACTGCGTGTACAAGTGCTGGGATGCGACCTGCAGCGGGTTCTGTCACACGCCGTGTGTCGGATGGCGAAGGACTCGGTGGTCAGAGGGGGTTGCTCTTCTACAAGGGACTTCATTCCCGAGGAGCTGAGGCAGAGGTGTCGGGTAAGCAGACCCCAGCACGGGGCAGGTTCCTGGCGAAGCCTAACGTACCCCGAGTGCGGTCATGCTGACCTTACCGACTACCTGTGCCTGCACAGTTGTGGTCAACCAGCCTGTTGGACCCCGAACGTCACTTCCTCTTTCTTTAACAATCAGGCGTATTTTAAGATCCTCACATCAGGACAGTCACGTGCACTCGGCGTGAGGAGGGCCCGAAAGAAATGCCCGAGAGCATGATCTCAGCAGCGCGTGTGTGAACAACTGTAGATTCACGTAACGGGTGCAGAAACAGTTCCAGAAACTTTGGAGGCAAATACACCGGGATTTTCATGGCGCTCCTCCGTGGGTGACGGTGATGCCCGGCCCGAAGGGCTCCTTCTAGACCAGACGGCTTCAGTCACTGACAGCCCTGTGAGCTGGGAAGCAAAGGACTTTCTCCTCAAGACTCGTCTCCCAGACCATAATGCCCCGATGTCGCCGAGCGGCTCTCCCCAAGTACCATCGTAAGTGAAATGACGTCAGATGCCCTGCGCTCAGAGGGGATACGGGACGTCCTGTGCTCCGTGTGAGACACAGGCACACGCGAGTCACTGAGCCCAGGTCCCAGGGGGCATTGGTGACGGTCCACCTGGCTGCAGGGTGTGGTGCAAACCGTGGGCATCACGGTGCCACCAAGAAGCACAGGGAGCCCGTTACCAGGTACTTCCCATGTCACAGTGGCCCATCAAAATAAACCCACAGTTATCCCGTTTTTTGTTAAAATTGCTATGATTGCAAAATGGCAGCCGTTCT
This sequence comes from Mustela putorius furo, assembly GCF_011764305.1. Taxonomy (NCBI): domain Eukaryota; kingdom Metazoa; phylum Chordata; class Mammalia; order Carnivora; family Mustelidae; genus Mustela; species Mustela putorius. The sequence continues at coordinate 24,657,176 of NW_025422115.1, read as the reverse complement.
CCACAGAGCAGCAGTGCGTGGGAACGGGATGGACCCCACGTGCACTCCCGAGGGTCACCGTCTGGAGCCGGTGAGCCTGAGCCCTGTGCCGATGACCCGGTCCCACTCCCGCCACCTCTTCTTGCTGCCGCTCAACTGTTGTACTCACGCCTCGGACACACACACGTTACCGCCCGCCTTCGGGGAACTGTCTGCGAGGTCCGCCCACCCTGGGAACAAGCTATTTTGGAGGTTCTTCTATTGCAAGGGCTGGTGCCCAGGGGCTCCCCCCCGCAGGAGGACTCAGCTGGAGGAAGAGTGGGCTGTTCAACGGGCTGCGTTGCCGACGCCAAGCTCCTGCACTGAGCCAGCTAGAGGTCGTGGTCCTAAGTCTCCCCCCGCCTCGCATCTCTCCGGTACCCGCCACTTGGATCTGGGAGAATTCTGGAGCAATTTGCAGCTTCCTGCCTGCACCCAGTCTAGCCTTCAAGGGGAAGACAATGGCCCTGGGTTCCAGTCCAGCCTTGGGGGGGTGAGGTGGTCACTCCGATCGCCATGGGGCCCTGTGTCTCACCCTGGCCGGCAGCTCCGGAGGGTGACGTGGCTCACCAGCGTCCATCAGACGTCCAGCAGCAGGCAGCCATGGTGATCACCCTGCATCTCAGGGCAGCTGCACGGAGGGGAGGCCCTTTGTCCAGCATCACGGGACAGCGTGACGGCCCCCAAGTCACAGCCTGAATCTGTTTTACCACATTCCTCTGTCCCTCTGGGACACACCAGAGTAAGCTCCGGACCCGAGAACAAGTCCCCTGCGTCCTCACGTGCGTCGTGAGCAAGAGTTCAGTATTCTCTCTTGTGTTTTTCCTTTTGACGCGGGACATGCGTGCAGTAAAACACGAAGATCTCCGTCGCGACATAGACATGCCCCACAGGAAGGCCTCTGTTGGGGCTGTAGCCCTGGTCCCCGAAAGCCCCCTGAGCTCCACTCTGACCCCAACTCCCACCAATTCTAGAAGCAAATGTTGGAACCGTGTTTTTGAACAATCGGTTAGTTCGGCTTCTAGAATGTCATGGAAACGGGACTGTGCGTGAAGTACTCTGCGTGGGGTCTTTATTCCCGCACACGCTTCCCGCAGTCGCCCCCGTTAGCCACAGGTGTTCGCTGTGGCCCCTTCCCGCTGCTGAACGGAGTTCCACCGCACGACACACCTGCCGGCTGTCGGCCACCTGGGCCGTCTTTGGTCCCGGCCTGTTGTGGACGAAGCTGCTTCAAACGCTCAGGACGCGTCACTCCCCTCAGACGACACCTGGGCGGGGCAAGCTGAGCCGTACCGTAGCAGGTGGGAATGAGTTTGGTTTCCCTCCTTCCTCTCTCTCTTCCTCTCTCTTGTTTCCTTCCTTCCTTTCTGAAGATTTTATTTATTTGAGAGAGAGAGAGCGAGACTGAGCCTGGGCAGGAGGGAAGAGCAGAGGGAGAGGGAGAAGCAGGGTCCCCGCTGGGCAGGGAGGCTGATCCCAGGACCCCGAGATCATGACCCGAGCTGAAGGCAGACGTGTAAGCAGCTGAGCCACTCTGGGCGCCCCTTGATTTTCTTTCTTGAAGACAAACAATGTGACTGTCACCAACAAGGAATCTGCTAAAACACAGGTCTCCAAACCTGGTCCCTCGTCACAATGTGAAGAGAAGTTGTTCAATGCACAGTCCTGGGCCTTTGGAATCTCCCAAACAGACTGGACTCTCCCAGAGGGGGCCCAAGGAGCTGCATTTTCCAGGAGTTTCCCCAAATAATGCTGCTGAGGGCCTGTGGTTGGGGACAGCTGGGTTTGGTCTCTGAGACGGGCAGGATCAGCTTCCGAAAGCTGCCCGGTCACCCCACATGGTGTGTCAACTCTAAACGGACGTCATGGCAGCAACCGTGCCCCCGGGTGGCTGAGAAGACAGAAGAGCTTCACGTGTGCACGGCCCTTAGTGTCTGAGCCACGAGCGCGGGACACGCCTTAGCCACTGGGATCAGGACCAGCTGGCCCGTCGCACGGACGTGGGTGGAGAGCTCAGCTCCCCCTCGGCGGTGACGGGGAGACTGGAGCTCAGCCCTGGGGCAGCAAGGCTTCAGGTTCAGCGCTGCTCCGTCACAACATCAACTATGGACCAGCCGTCCGTCTGCCGAGCCCAGGGCTTGCCCTGGGTCCACGTAGCCCCCCGGGCACCAGCGGACGCCACACGAAGTGCTTTCACGCCCTGGAGACGCACAGAGGGCGTATCTACATGTTCCTTGATCTCTCGACGTGGGACGATCCACGTTAGCAAGGCTGAGCGAGGAGGACAGGACCCGGGTGCCCAGAAGAAGCCTGCCGGCAGGAGGAGGAAGCCCCGATCCCACGTGGTAGAGATGCCGAGGGACGATCGCAAGGGACGCGTGAAAGCAGGATGCGAGGAATGGCTCTGTTTTTCCAAACTGAAGGATGAATTAAAAATATAAACGTGGCCGGCACGGAACCAGCTAGACACACCGATTCCCCATCTCTGCATCTTTAATCACGAGAGACGTTTCTCGGTCACGCTGGTCTGAGGACACGCCGTGGAGGGCGAGGGCCACGGTCGTGGTTCTGCGTGCACCTGCGAACGCTCACAGTCTTTTAGAGAGCCCACCAGGAACAAAGGACAGCCGGCAGGAGAATGGCCTCTAATTTCTAAAGACGTTATACAAAACACTTTCTGCCCTAAGTCTCGGGAGGGCGAGGGCTAGGGTCATCACTTATGGACAGAGCCTGAACCCGACGCTTGCCTCTCGCCCCAGCTCTCTGGCTGCCCGTCGGGCTCTGTGACACTCTTCACAGAGCACACCTCGTGCTTTAGAACTTACCCTACAATTTAGAATAAATCAGCCCCGTATGATTTCTGCCGCAGGTAGAATTCACTGCAATGGAAGCAATCACGGAGCAATCACCACCGTGGGATGTCTGCCAGCCGACGCCGCGAGAAGGCGCGTTCCACGGGGCCCGCGTGGACTCCAGGCGTTGGTTTCGGGGACTCTCCGTGGACATGTTAATCTGGAATGTTCTCTTAAGACATTAAAGAGGGCTGTGCTCCATTACGGAGGCACACGCCGCTGTGACAGCCGCTGGTGGCGTGGGCCTGGCTCCACGTGGGTCGCCGTGGGGAGCTACGGAGCAAGCGTCCGTCTGCGTCCCCGAGATGCCGGATCATTCTCACCAAGGCCAGTGGCCACTGCCTGCGCTCCGTGCAAGTACAGTGCCCTTCCCTCCCCACGGGGCCACTGACCGGCCGCAGGGAACGGTATGGGGACGCCGTCGGGGTGGGAAGCCGGACGGATGCACAGAGGAACACTGGGCCGCAGTGTTGCAGCACGTCGTGGCCGTGGACGGGGCTGTACGGCTCCACGCCCCGCTCCAGTGACAAAGTGGGCTGGTGTGGTGACAGGCCCCAGGGGTGCACTTGGCAGCGGGACCCCAGCTGTCAGGCTCTGACAGATGCTATGTAAGGGGCCGCTTCCGGCGAGATCTTGGCTGGAAAGCAGAGGGGCTTGTACAGATTAACCTCCGCAGGGCGGCCTCGGCCGCGGGCTTGCGGCTCCCAGCTCGAGCTGGGAGGGACGGGAAGGAGAAGGGGGTCGGAGAGTCGGAGAACTGCCCGGCGCCCACGCTCCGAGCACCCGTGGAGACGCCACGTGGGAGCTGACCCCTGAAATCCTACGGCCACGTCTCAGAGGCCCGAGGCGAGCAGGGTGCGTGGAAGGGGCGGCAGCCAAGTACACCGACGAGGGGGGAGCACTGTGCCCCGAGGGTTCATTCGCAGTCACACGGCAGGGGGCACCAGGGCCACCCTGACCCTGAGCCCCCCCGCTGGGTCCAGGCTGGGAGTGACACCGGCCCTCCTGATGCCATCAAACCTGGCGCCCAGCAGGTGCAGCCACGGCTCTCGGCGCTCGAGCCCTCTCCCAGCTCCAGGACGACAGATGGCCTCTCTCCGACAGGCCTCGGGGACCCGCAGGTGCCTCCGCGTTCCCGGGCGCAGCCACACCCTCTCTACTGCTCCTGCCCCGGCCCCTGCAGACACTGATGCCTCAGCAAAGCCCAGCCAGCCCACACCTTCTCCCCAGGACCCACGACAGGGTGGGGAGATTCTGCCTCCAATCGTGCCTGAAGACCTCCCACTGTCCGTCCGACCCTGTCTGTACCACGACCTACGTGGACTCCTGATCTGGCTTTCGTGGCTCCGTGAAGCCAAAAGGCCACCATCTGAAGATGAAAGCCACAGTCCGTGGCCGGGCTCTTGGATCCCCACAGGACGGGCCCCAGCCTACCCTCTCCACCGGCCCTTCCCCGGACCCAAGCAGGCCAAGCCCCCGCCCCAGGGCCTTCACACACGCTCCGTCCCCTTGAGAAGGTCTGTTTCCTCTGCTTCGAACAAATACCTGACTCATCCTCAGGGGGCTTCCTGGAGGAGGCCCCTCCCCCAGAGAGGGATTTCCAGCCTGATTCCTCCGTGAAACGGTGAAACGAGCCCCCCACCCCCGCCGCCCATTTCTGCAGAACCTGCTCTTCCCCTGCCGGACATTCCCATGGTTTCCCTGTGCACTTACTCACGGACTGTTTGCATCTCGCCTCCTCTGGGCTGTCACCCCAGGAGGGGAGGGAGCATTTCTTTCGTTCCCGCCCGTGCGTTCTCAGTGCCTGGCCTACAGTGGGGTTAGATAAATGCTAGCCCGGGCAGACGCGCCTGTATCTGGCACATGCCGCCTGCCCTCCGTGGGCCGGCCCCCAGAGTCAGACGCGGTGCTTCCCCCCAAGCACCTGTAGAGCTCCGCAAAATAAACTCGTGTTGCAGAAAGCAGATTCCCTCCCGGAAGAAGCGTACTGGGGGCACCGATTTCCAGCAAGAGGTGAAGCCGCAGGATGGCCCGTGACAAGCTGTCCTGACTCAAGGGTGACGTCAGAGCCACGCCCTGGTCGGCAGCTCCTCCCCGGGCAGCAGCGCCAACACGTGCTTTCCTCACTGTGGCCCCGGGACTTGTTTGGGGATGGGATGGTGACGTCCACGTGGGGCTCCTGCCCGGCGCTGGGCACGGACCCGTCAGCCCCTCAGTGCTCCTGACCGTGGGCCGGGGGCTCCAGGGCCTGAGCCCCTGCTCAGTCCACAGCCCCATTTCTGGAGGGTTCTTAGGGTGTGAGGTTCCTGGCAGGCTGCGGGTGGTCAGCTGGGACACCATGAGGCAGAATTAGACATTCTGCCTTTAGTTGAGTTTCTCTAATGTGTTTATGGATTTTTCCAGTTCATAGTGTCTCAGACGTGAGGGGAAAGGGAAGCTTCGCTCCCCCGCGGAGGCAAACACTGCCCATGTCCGTCCTTCCTTGTCAGACGGCTCAGCCTGGCTTTCTGGTGCTCCAAGTCCGTGGGAATAGTTAGCTAAGCATGTGAATGGCGCAGGCACTGGTTTGTTGGTCTCGACTCAGAGGGCGCGGAGAGGAAATGCTGATGGCCTGTGTCGATTCCCTGTGATCGAGGGAGAACCGGGGGTGGGGGTGGGGTGCGGGGCCCAGGACCTGAGTGAGGTAATTGAGCGTCTGCTCCCAAGGGCCCGGCCGGCAGGAGGCTAGACGTGGGCTGAAGCCTGCCCTGGTCACCGAGGCATGGATAGCTGTGTGGCCGCCCGCTGCCAGAGGTTCGAAGCCGGTGCTGTCATTCCGGGTGCTCTGACCTTCGCAAGGGAGCTTCTCTGCTCACTGCCACAAGGACGCTTCACCGAGGCCACAGAGAGGGCCATGTCTGGTAGCCTGTCATGGAAATCGTCCCCGAATGCAGACCCTCTGCAAGGCCCGCGGCCATCTCCTGCAGCTGCACAGCCCCGGCACCTGACGCTGTCCCTGGCCGGGTGTGCGGGCTCCATGCACATGTGCTGATTGGACCCCTGAGCCCCCGAGAGACAACTGGTGGCCCCCTCTCAGCACTTGTAGCAGGCAGGCAGGGACTGCGGTGCTGGGATCCACCAGAGACGCCCGCAATCCAGCCAGGGAGGGAAGAGTCCGAGAGCGGAGGGAGAGACAGAAGCTGGGCACGCCTCCCCACTACCCTGTAATTATATGAAGTCCACGGACTACAGTTCTCCTTCAGGGAGATCCGGAGATGCCCCTGGCTGCCAGCCACCTCCCACAGTGGAACGGGGGTACCGACTTCAATCCCGAAGAACCCAGCTCCTTTGCCAAATCATCCCATTGAAGCACCGCATACCAGTTCATTTCGAGGACTGAGTCTGCCGGCCGGGGGCGGGAGGGGTGCCCTCCCCGCCTCTCAGCAGGGATCTGCTGCATTATGCCCTCGTGCTCCTGCTATCAAGGCCCATGTGCACCCCAGCACCCGTGGGGAAGACACGGGCAGCTTTATGCCCTGACAGTAGAGGGGCTAAAATCACGCACGGGGAGGCAGGTTGGGGAGCATGTTGGACCTGAACCCACCCATGTACAACACGGGTTCAAACCCTGCTGGGCTGTGTCGCAAGTCCCCTTGCTTCTCTGGGCGTCAGGTGAACGGGATCATAGCAGCTCCTCCCGCACGGGGGAGCGTTAGGGACTGAAGGGAAGGGTCGCACCTTTGCCTGGGATGCACGCTGAGCAGGGGGTTGGGGGGGCTCCACAGGTGCAGCCTTCCAAAGCGGAATCATCATGGTGACCACAGACCGATGACTGGCAAAGCTGCTCGGCTCTTAGACTGCCTGTCACCGGGTCGTTGCGATAAACGACACAGGGGCCGAGGCTGTGACGTGTCTAACGTGGCAAAAGAGGGACCCAGTGGTCGGGATGGTCTGATCCATTTGGTTCTTGCTCTTTGGGTTTCTGAAGGAGGCGCCAGAACAGTATCCATCCCAGGGCTGTGTGTGCCGTGATACAGGTGCACTGTTTGTTTGTTTGTTTGGCGCTATCTGCTCAGTGTGCTAGGAATTATGAAACCCAATGGATCAGACTATTTCCAAGTGACTCACCTGTGTCCTCGAAAAAAGATCAAGAACATGAATGGAAGCACAAAATGCCTACACATGCAGCAGCAGAATTCACAGTATCTGGCATCTCATAGAAAATACCAGGCACACGAAGAAGCAGAAAAATATGATCCATAATGAGAAAACATGATAAAAAAGAAGATCAGAGGGAAAGAATTAGTGGGAAAGGACATCAGAAAGTTATTATCACTGTATCCCACAGGCTCCTTAAGGTGAGGATGTGGGAGTGTGTCCTGCATCAGACTTCCACAGGTGGAATCTCCAGCGCCTGAGATGGGGTGTGCACTGGGATCAGTCGCAGACCACAGATGGCGGGAGAAGGCAAACCATCGGACCGGCAGACACACTGACAGGAAGCGTCCAAATGAAAGACACAGGAAAAACAATTTAAGAGAACAAAGAGTCAGCGAGTTGTTGAGTGCCTCGAAGCAGCTTGTTAAAGACGTAATTAGAATTTCCACAGGAGATGGGAGCAGGGGAGCAAAAGTATCTGAAGAAATAATGACTGAAATTTTCTAAATTTGATGAAAACTATGCATTCAAAGACTCAAGAAGCTCGATCAAAGAACCCCAAGCCACAGAAACATCAAGGAAACCAGGCTACCACAGTTTATGATCAAACTGCTTAAAACTCGTGATTAAAAGGAAACCTTAAAATCAGCCATAGCTGGGGGTGGGGGTTCCCACTATGTGTGGATGAACAAAGATGAGAGAGATGGCTGATTTCACTGGAGAAATGAGAGAAGCCAGAGAAAACTTGAACCGTATTTTTAAAATAACTGTGAAGACAAAATGAACAAACAAAAAACCCCTAAACCCCCAAACCAAGAATTCTATACCCAGCAAAACTATCTCTTAAAAAATGGCAACATAAAGTCTTTCTCAGCACGCAGAAGCTGGAAGAATTCATCACCAGCAGACCTGCCCTACAAGGCACCGTCAGATCTGAGCAGGACAATGCCGCCAGGGTGAAGCTGGTTCTGCACAAAGGAGTTACAAGCTCCAGAAACGGCCGACAGAAGAGAGCACTCTTCTCACACCATCTCTGTAATGTGGAAGGAAACAGGTCATCTCTGTTACGTGTGCACCACATCATCATGGTTGTTTGCTTCCCGGTCTGCTGCACTCTGGGTCTTGACCCCTTGACAGAGGAAAGGGACGTGTATTCACTTTGTATAAGGACACGAGCACGCAGCAGGCATTGCATAAATGTGCTGTGTTAACACACACGTGCTATGGGCTGCGTAGACATCCTGGGGGACGACAGGAGGTTGTCGTCTGCTGGATGACAACCAGGTGCAGCCCTGGGCACTTGTCGGTCATACTGCTATGGACCGAAGTTTCATGTCCCCCAGAACACACATGCTGGAGCCTAACCCCTCTGTGATGGGTTTTAAAGGGGAGCCTTTGGGAGGTGATTAGGGATTGATGAGGTCATGTAGGCGGATGAGATTAGTGTCCTCATTACAATGGGAAGAGACACCAGAACTGCTGGTCTGCCACACAAGGACATGGCCAGAATGTGGCTGCCTGCCAGCCGGGAGGACAGATGTCAGCTGGAAGAACTGCCGGAGCCTTGACGTTGGGCTTCCCGGCCTCCAGAACTGTGAGGAGCGTCTGTTCTCTGAGCCCCAGGCTGTTCCAGCAGCCCAAACACACGCTGACACGCACAGTGAAATCTGCTGTTGTGAATACAGATCAGATCACACTCAAAACTCAGCAGCGTCCCCACTGCTCCTGCATGTCCACAGCTGTCCCCAAAGCAGGGGCCACTTGGTAATGTGTTTTGAGGCTGAGCACCCTGCCTGTCCTGGCCACCCATATCGTCCCATCCGGGCACAGGTGGCAGCGGTCAGCACCCTTTCCGCTCCCGTGTGTGCCTCTGGGCACCGGCACACTCCTGGCCCAGCAGGGCGGGCGGCATCTGGGACCCAGGCTCTCTGGGCGAGCCTCCCTGTTTGGGGCACCAGTGACAGCTCCCGATTTAGAGGCATATTTTTACACTCAGAACAGCCACGATCCCTGCCAATAGACGGAAGGAAATGTCACCGCTCGCACAATTACAGACAGCTCTGGCGCCTCTTCTTACAGAAGTTCTATTTACATCCTATCCACTGTGTTGGTGTTTTATTTTAAACAACGAAAGCTCTATGTCTGTGCATAAGGTGGGAGAAAGGAATCACTCCCAGCCCAGGAAACTTTCTCCAGCGTGGAAAGGTTCCGCTCGAGAAGATGACCTTCGAAAGCATTCGCCCAGCATCAGGGTCTTCGAGGGCTCCCGGAGGGGGTCGCCCTTCCTCGGGGTGGGCAGGGGGGAGGCACACAGTGTCCTTGGGGAGCAGTGGCCTGGAAGGAGGGAGCACTGCTCCTGGGAGCTGGTCCTGCTGGAGGGCCAAGCTCTCCTCCGGGCCGTTCAGGTCTGCGGTTCGTGGTGTATCAAACACAAGGTAGCCCAGAAGCCGCGGGGAAGCCGGGGCTGGTTCAAAGGCAGGGGCGCCGCGTGAGCATACCTGGGCCTGCAGGTGCCCCTCCAAGTTCACCCTGAAAGCGGTAAACTGAGTACAGAAGGCTACGTGAGGGTCAGCCTGGAGAAGAGTTAAACTTGAAATCCTTTATTGTTTACTAGGCCACTTTCTAGGGCAGTTCTAGGTTCACAGCAAAGCTTTGGGGAAGGTGCAGAGATTTCCTGCGTGCCCGCTGCCCCCACACACGCAGCCCACCGGAGCTGAGCATCTGCTACGATCCACGAACCCGCACGGCCACGTCCTCACGGCCCCAATCCTTGGCTTACCTGAGGCTCGCTCCCGGTGCCGTGCGTTCAACGGGGCTGGACACGCGTACGATGACGTGATCTGTCACACAACACAGCACCACACCGTGGTGGTTTCTCGGCCCTAAAACTCCGCCGCGCCCCACCTGCCCTCCCCCACCCGCTGGCAACCGCTGATCTTCGACCGTCTCCGTAGTTTTGCTTTTTCCAGAAAGTCATATGGTTGGAATCACACAGTGTGTAGCCTTTCCAGACTGGCTTCTTTCACTTAGCGGTTGGATTTAAGTTTCCCCTATGCCTTTTTATGGCTCGACAGCTCATTTCCCGCTGGAGCTGAACGACGCTCTACCGTCTGGACGGGCCAGTTCGCTGACATCACCTGCTGACGGAGGCCGCGGCTGCCTCGAGTTCTGACCGTCCTGGATAAAGCTGGTGTAAGCATCTGCATGCGGGTTTTTGTGTGGACGGTGGTTTTCAACCTCCTTTGGGTAAATACCAAGAGATATGACGGCGAGAAATCCTGTTTTTATGGTAGAAACTTTCTGCTCACTGAAGAGCATTGAATGTAATGTTCGTCCAAAGACGTCTGCCCGGCGTCCCCCTCCTGAGGCAGCAAGAAGTGAAAGGGACATCTGAGTGTCGTCCGTCCAACAGAACCTCCCGCAGGGACAGGAGCTTTCTGTACCGGCCCCGCCCAGTGTGGGAGCCCCAGCCACGCGTGGACAGGAAGCACTTAAAACGTGACTGAGGAACTGACCATTTCTTTGCATCTGGCTTTAGTTCACTTAAATTTAAATGTCTACACGTGGCTAGTGGTTCTGTCTAGAGACACAGGTGAGCTCAGGCGTGCTCAGGGTCTACCAGACGTCGGGTGTGGCTCCCGTCACCTGGGGGTTCCTGCCTCCCGAGGCCCTCGGGCATCACATTGTGTGGGCCTCCTCCTGCTCTCCGGCAGCCTCAGGACAGAGCAGGTCTTGCCCACTCTCTGAGGTGCACTCCTCACCCCTCCGCGCTCCATCCCTGACCCAGGCTCTGAGCTTGGCCCATGACCTCAGCCCAGTGGTGGCCCTGAGCATGGTCCCTCCTCCCCTAGGCCTCTGCACTGACCTGACCCTGTCCCCAGCTGTGTCTCCTCAACTGCATTCTGAAATACTGTTTTGTTTGGGAAAAGCTTCCAAATATCAGAATAGTTGAAATTCCTGGGTTGGTCTCAGCCAGCCTCGTACCTCCCTGCAGAGCCCTGGCCGCACGGAGCCCCCGCAGGGTGGAGTCTGGGCAAGGCCGATGCCCCGTGGGCGGTGTGAGGCTGTGGCCGCCACGGCCGGGTCTCGCTGGCCGAGTGCATTGCCCCGAGCCTCAGTTCCTGAGCTGTGAGACGGGGAGAGGACAGGACCCGCCCGCGGCCTTGCTGTGAGAACGAGACGCACTGTGTGCGCACCCGTGTGCGGTGTGTGTCCATGCTCAAGCGCCCGCAGGCACCTGCGTGGTTAGGACCCGTGTGCGGAGCACGCACGCACGCCAGCTCAGTTGGACACACAGGCACGGTCTCCACATCCTCCCCCTGACCAGGGCCAGCGCTCAGAGCTGCCTGCTCCCCCGGGACTTTGCCGCTTCGGGGACTCAACAGGACTGAAACCAGCAAAACACTGGTAAAATAAGAACCTAAAGGAACCCCTAAACACGTTAACCCCAAGGCAGATGAGATGCGACGTAAAAACAGTGTGTCTGGTCTTTCCCTCTGATGAACAGCTCAGCAAAGAGCCATCGAGTTTCCCCATTCAGCAGAATTAAGCACACGCATGTCAAGGTTTTCAAAATCACTACCGGGAGTCCTGGCACGGCCCACCCAGAGACGCGAACATCGTCAGGGTCCTCGTTCCAGTGCCCACAGCACGAAGACCCTTCCTGCCCCCGAGGGACCGCGTTGGGCACCTGTGCCGATCCCACTGCCTGGAATCCTGTCTTCCCTGCCACACTCACAGGCAAATGCAAAACCCTGCCGGCCGCAGGAAGGAAGAGTTCTCGCAAAGTCACTAAACCAACACACGCAATGTTATCTCACGGTGCTGCTCGTTGTGGTCGCGGAACCACGGCAAGTGCGCCAGGGGTTCTAGACGGCCCGAAAGCAGGGGGGAGGCTCACTGTGAGGCAGGAAGCTTCAGGGGAGAGACAGGAAGTGGGGGGAGAGAGGGGGAGGGGCAGGGGTACAAGGGAGGGGTACAAGGGAGCCGAAGTCCTACAGCAAAGAAGAGGAGAGTGAGAGGGGCTGGGGCAGGGCCTTGAGGCCCCTGGATGGGACTCGGTGTTTCTGGGCAAAGTCATTTTGGGGGACTGGGGTTTCAGATTTCCGATCCGGGTGTCCGGGGGCGTGAGGGTCTGGGGGAGGCTGGGGACATGTCTAAACTCCGCTCCTCAGGACAGTGACTTTCTTGGCAGAGCGTTAGTCTGCAGATGCCCCACGTCCTCACCGGCACTTGTACTGCGCTCGCGGTCGTCGGGGGAGAAAGTGGCTGTGCGGCGGCCGACGTCACACACAGAAACACACACACACACACACACACACACACACAGCCCCTCAGTTCCGTGACCCTCCCCAGCTTGGTCACGCACCGCAGGCTTCGCACACCAGCCCCGTGTCGGCGGCGCGGGCTGGCGCTCGGAGGGCACCCGCCGGAAGGGTGAACGGAGGCGTCCGCTCGGGCAGCGGGGGCCCTGGGTGTCTGACGTTTTCAGAGATTCCGGCCACAAATCCTACTAGGAACCAGGTTTCTAAAATGACAATGATAGCCCCTAAGTTTACAACCGAACCCCACAGCTGGCACTCTCGATCGAAGCTCGGTAAAACCTCGTCAAAGGCAGGTACGACACAGGCTCTGCAGTACTTCCTGGGAGCATCGGACACAGCAGCAATTTTCTTAATAGCACACATGAAAATGCCCCAGGCAGCATCAAAAAAAAAAAAAAAAGCAGAAAGAAAAAAGAGGATATTTCCAGAAAAAAGAATGTTGCAAGCGATCATAATTATGCCTTCCAGAGGGGCTTGTTTGCTTCAGCCCCGTCACCCAGGGCACGAGATCATAAAACTCCTCTCTCTTCCCAGCGCAGGTACAGGAGCCTCCTTGATCGTCTGGAAAACACTGCCGGGCTACTCCCAGCCTGGGGAGTCGATGACATTTGCAGTCCCCGGGGCACTGTGTTTCTTTTGTATCAAGGAACACCAATCGCCATGTGCCATCCCATTACGAAGGAACACCCCGCCCGGGAGATGTTTCCCAAAGATCCCGGAGATGGAGGAAGTTAAAACCTCGTCCTCGGTGACCCTCTACAAAGCAGCCTGTGTCTTTACAGGGACGCCGAGTGGCCCGCTATTCTCTGGCGCTTTTTGCAGCAGAATCCGGAAGGCGCACCGTGAACGCGCGACCCGCCCCAGACGCGACACAGACGGGCGAGCAGGACAGCGGCTGCAGCCCCGTGCTCACGGCTGGTCCCCAGAGACAGGGACCCTCCTCCCAGACACGGATGTGTGCGCACACGCGTGCGTGCGTGAGCCACCTGCACTCAACGCCTTATTAAAGTCGCTTTAAGAAAACTGCACTAACACGACAGACTTTTAAACCCCTGATGCATTTTATTACAAGTGCACAGAACCAAGAACTATGAGCGATTTGCTAAGTGAACCAGAAACTCAACTTCCTGCTTATAAATTAAATTATGGGGCCTGCCGCTAACACGCGGGCTCCCGAAGCCGGTTCCTTCTGGAAATAAAGACCTTGGAGCAGAGAGAACAACATGCTGGCAGAGACGAGACAGGGAGACACGTGAGACACCCCACACAGGAGGGGCGGGCAGGCCCCCGATCACAGCCCCCCGCCGCAGCCGCGGACTCCTATCGACTCGACAGAGCCCACTGTGAAGTATGCAGAACACTGGTCACCCTGCTGCTAAATACGGCTGCTGTTAAAAACCAAACGGTAGAGACTCACAGGTGATACATTATGTTAAAACCCTGAGCCATCAAGATTCAAGATTCCTCGCTTCCTAATGATTTCGCTACCCCCTACTGATGCGAACCCCGCGGGATATTTAGGTCTCTTGGATCCGAAGCACAAATGTCATATGATGAGATGCAGGGTTCCTGCCTTCCAGCTCCCGTTCCAGGATGGAGACCGGTCACGGGACGCACCCCTGTCATCTCCCCTCCGTCCCGCGACATGGGGCCTGGGTCTCAAGTGCAACTGCTCGCCAAGTGACGGCTCGCCAGCTTGCCATCATAGCCCGCCTTTGAGCTGGAAGAACCTCAAGGGAAAGTTTTTCCACACGACCGGATCTGTGGGGACCCGCTAGGCCTCTGGTCCTGCACAAGGGGACTGGGGGGGTCCCCGTGTCAACAGGAAACACGCGTGTATTCAAGTTGGCTTCCTGGAAACGCGCACGTCTGCCAGAAAGACGCATCAGTGGGTTCCGTGGCCTTCACAGACTGACCCCCAGGAGCTCATTGATAGCAGCAGCTTCCCGGGAAGTGGCCAGATCACGGAAGCCCTGAAGTCAGTTCTGGAAGCCGAGCCGTGTAGTCAGGAGGTCAGCCTTCCCAGAGAGAGGCCCGGCACTGGCCCTGGGCTCCAGGGGGACGTTCTGCCCAACGGGAGCGACTGTCTCTCTGGGGCCTGGGGCCAGCGAGGGACACTGTGACGTGGGGTGGGGGCGTCGGGCCGTGCGGTCAGTCGACTACCAGAGGGGCTGGCGATGAGGGCCACGGGCGATGGTGCCTCGGGGTTGGAACCCACACTGAGATTCCAGACCCTCGAAGAGGGTCCCTGGCTGGCGGTGCTCTGTGTGGTCACACCCGGGTGACCCAGCGGGGACAGGACAGTGGACGCCACTCCCCAGACAGACTCTAATCCGTGTTCTTGTGCTGTAAGAAGCCTTCACCATCACTTTGCTCGGGTTTTAGAGAGTTCTGCGAGTCCTAGGGAGGGATCAATCCCTGAGGGGGTCCTGGGGACCCCTGCGCTCTGCAGCTCAGGGGGAGGGTGGTCTCGAGGGCTGTCCTCTGCCTTGGGGCCGCGAGCGCACAAATAGGTGTGCGGCCGCAAGGCTGGCGGAGCTCTCCGCGGGGCAGGAGCACCCGGAGCGGGAGGGCAAGGGGCTGCCGAGCACATTCCGGACGCTGTCCCAGGGAGGGGGCCCCAGAGTCCCCATGAGAAAGTGTGAGAACCAAGAGCTCCTAAGTTTGAAGCTTTCAAAGAACCTGCTGACCCGGGAAGCCGGTCCTCGTGTTGAACATGAGCTCCGTGTGTTCACGCGTGTGAGGTGTTCTTTACTGGTCTTTGTGGTTTGGGCTGGGCCCCAGGTAACGGGACGGGGGGTGGGGGGGTGGCTTTGAGACTCTGTAAAGGAGAGAGTGTGGCCTCGGGCAGCAGGGCCCCTCCCGCCCCTGAGGCCGGTCCTCTTCTCAGAACCAGACTGGTGGCCCCACCTCCCGGCCCGCTGGGTGTACGAAGCTGCTTCAGGAACTTACCGAGGCGCCTGGCACGTGGCAGACGCTCCCAGAACGGCGGGCGTTACTGAAGCCCCCAAGTGTCACTGCTTAGGGGCAGAAAAGAGGGACGGGGGAGAATTTCAGTCTTGCGTGATTTCAGCAACTACCGAGAAAGGACAGGGTGACTCGTGAGCCCCCCGGGGCCCGGCCACCTGGGCTGGGCCTAAACCTCAGGTCGTCGCCCCGGGGCTGGTGCCCTGCATCGTCTTATTTGCCGAGCCAGCGCGTGGGTCCCGCGGTGATCCTGGGGCCGTCCAGAGTCCTCCCTCCCGCCCGGCCTCTCCCAGTCCAGCGGCACACTTGCTCTCCGCTCTCTTCCTACAGCCCAGCCTGCTCCTTCTCAGCCATATTTTAAAACAAAAGAAGACAAAACAAAAAGATGGAGAGGAAATGCTATCTAATAGGACTGCAGCAAAATCAACTGTTTTGGTAGAGATAATACAGCTGTGTTCACATATTGTCAAACATCTGGAGAGAAGCTTAAAAAAACACTCGAATCAAACCGTCTGATGTTGGGGCCTCTACGCGTATAGACTTCCTCTTCTGAGCAGACATCTCAATCTTTCCACTTCAGGAGGGCAGCCACGGGCAGAAAGAAACGCAAGTTCAGGTCTCCTTCCTTTGGTGGGCGGGACACACCGCCCGAGGTCCACACGCTGAGCAGGGACTGACGGGCCCTCAGAATTAAAGCCTGCCCCAAAGCGAGATTGAGTCTTCTTTCCCTGCGGTCCCCCCCAAAACGCTGTCTTCCTCAGGGAGCTCACGCGGGCCACGTAATTTGGAAAGTAGTCTGTGGGCAACACGGGAATATCAACGTTTGTCCAACAGATAAACCGAGGCTTGATTTCATACCCCTATACACCGATACACCAGATTTGGGAATCCGTTTCTCCGGTTTATAGTTTTTAATAATTCCCGAGGGTCAAGACGGAACGTTGTCTTTGCAAACACGTGTGAAAATGAAGATCAAAACCCGCAAGGACTGATGAAAACAGAAGCCAGAAGACAAATATGCAAAATTAGCGCACGGCCATTTAACGTCCGCACAAGCAACAGTCCAAGGAAACCTCCCCCAAGACGCAATTTGCTTCAGATGCGCCCAGTTGTCCACGCAGAGTCAAAGCACGTGCACGGTCCAGAGAGAGGGGCCACAGGTGGGCAGAGCCTCGCCGCGCCAGGAACGGTCATTTTTAAGATGACAAACACGTCACTTCACTGTCATGGGTTACTGCATTTCGCCAGGAAATACTTATGCTGGTTCGGAGAGGGAGTTAGGAGAATTCTAGGAAAAACCCCGTTTGATACCCATCCGTCCGTCCCCATTAGCGGATCTCGCTGGAGAGGTCTTTTCTAGTGCATGATCCCCACAGAAGCCCCATTCTTCCTGGATGCTCGGATAAAAACTGGAAAGCAGCAGTTTGCTCTCCTATCACCAAAATGCAGACCCCCCAGCACACTCTGACGAACCCCTTCCTCGTTCCCAGAGGGACAGAAAAATACAACAGTGCTGCCCCATCCAGCTTTCTACATGCCTGTTCCATGTCCCCGCTGGCGGTCACCTGGGACGTTCAAACACGCCTTTTTAAATGTGTCAGGACATAGAACTCACAGGCGTGACTGAAGGCCTGTGCGTACTCCCGGGACCCCCTTAACAAAGGGTCCGAATTCGACCCTTTCCGACGCTCGGCGTATTGCACAGGGAAAGCACGGGGCGTGTGATGTGGATGAAAGACCCCTCGTTCGCGCTGAGACCCCGGTTTTGAAGCGCCTTCTTTGTTCCAGCAAAAATGAGTTTGGAGACAGCTCTGAGTCCACGGCGAGCGGCGGTTGCACCCCCTCCCCCGACGGTGGGGACGGGCACGAGCGTCCGCTTGCGCGGGAGGGGGTCTGGGCTCGGTGCGCGTGAAGACTGATTTGCTCCTCACCCCAAGGGCAGCAGAGACGTCCAAGTTCGTTATCGGACTGTTAATAAAGCCCATCCGAGAGGCCTCTTGGTCCAGCTGGCTGCTCCAACCTCCGCTCCAACATCCAGGAAAGCCATTTGTGTCCAAATTTGCCCAAATCAATTAACCTTCTCTGGTATTATTCACCGCTCGGGGACAAAATTCTGTGTGCGGAAGCAAAATGAGGTCCTGGCCCATCATCAGGCCGGGCCCCCCGAGGTAAGAACAATGAGAATATTCTGGTCAATAGCCCAGTATTGCATGGCAGCTCCTCAACAGAGCACGGGGACGGCGGGAACCCCTCGTGCCCCGCAGCCGGAACAGCCCGGAACGTCCTCCACACGCTCCCTCCGCACCTCCGCTCTCGATGCCCAGCGGAGGTGCGGACGACCCCATCCGCAACCACCGTCCTTGGTAACAAGCCTCCGGGGACCGTTAGCCACATGTGATATTCTAACAGTAACTCACACCACTCTTCTCTATCTGACCCGTCCTTCCGGCACTTTCTTTCCAACCAAGGCCCCAGGCTTCCCAAAAGGCGGTATATCCGGAACCAACAAGTTTCAGAAGCAGCAGCACGAATCCCACTAATTCCTGTTGCCTGAGCCACAAGCTCGCGGACAGCGGGGGCACGAGCGGCGGAGACCTGTGCTAAGGCGAGGGCCCCCCGTCATGGCTTCCCGCCCGGCGGCTCAAGTTCCAACCCTGCTTCGCCGCATCCCTGCCGACCAAGCCAGCAGTCACGCTCCCCACAGCCCCCCAAATTCTGGGCAAAACGCTTCCTGACCACTGGCCTGGCCTCCCTTTCTTTAGAGCATTTGTGTTAGAAAGTTGCGATTGTAAATCCTTTTGCTACCCCTGAGATGCAGCTGTCTCCCAGAGCGGCAATGACTTTATCAAGGTCCTGGGAGTTTTGTCTATGAAATGCATCACTAAGGGGATGGGGCCTCTGCCCCCCCGGCTCTGTGGCGGGAGGAACCTACGTTCGATGGGTGACAATCTGCCACCCAGGAGCCCTACGCACATCACCCTCTCCCCCTCCTCCGGCACCGTCCCCGTGCCCTCCCCGTGCTCGAACCCCCTGCATTCCGTGTCAGCGAGGTCGCTGCCAGCTGCGGTGTTTCTTTCACGGTTCTGGTCCTGTGACTCAGACTGGACTCCTCGCTGGGCCCTCACGCTTGTCACCCAGGACCCCAGGTGTGCACCTTGAAGCCTCTTTGCCCCGAATGACCGACGGGGGATCCCCTGGGGAGCCCGACCCCAGCCCGGGGCCCCGGAGGACAGCTGGTCCGAGTTGCTCAGGACACTCGGGTCCTCGGGGCGCGGAGCGCAGTCTCGGGGCGTGGTCAGAGCCCTGCCGGCGGCTTGAGGTGCGGCGGGCAAGGTTCACAGGGACCCTCCCCGGCCTCTGCTTCGGCCAGACTGCGGTTCTCCGGGACGCACGTGCTCTCCCTGTGGAACACATGTGGCTCCGACCTGGGTGTCTCCCTCCTCCCGGGAGAGTCTCCCTTTCCTGACTCCTCCTCGCAGGCTCTCGTCCCTCACCGTGACGCCAGCGGCCCACGGCCCTCCGCAGTGCGTGCTTTTCCGAAGGATAACCTGCAGCGTCGGCAGAGCGAGCCGGTCCGCAGCAAAGAAGAGGCTCCACAGCCTTCCGAACGTCGCGGCTCTCACCTGCCGCCTTCGCGGTTCTGGGCTAATCGTGGGATTTGCTCACGAATCCGGCTCACACCTCGTCCGCGACAACTAACGGGTCGAAGGTCTTACTGGTGCGTCGCGACCTCACGAGTGAGCGGAGACCACGCTGGGGCCGGGGCCGAGAGGGCCGAGCGTGACGGTCCTTTGCCCAACTCCATTTTTAACGGGCGTCTTAATTTTTCATGGATCTGCCGCCAGGTTTCACACTGACCCCCTTGGCCCTGGGAACCCGCACGGCCTTCCGGGACTTTGGGCAGTGGAGAGCCGTCCAACACCTCTGAAGCACGTGCAGGTCAAGTGTAAAGACTCTGTTTGTTCAACGAGACTCTTCTGCAAACAGCACGCATCCCCGGCGGGGACGGTTCCAGGTCAGCGCACAGGTTAAGGGAACAGCCTCGCCAATGCAGAGATGACACAGGAGGACGGGACACCAATCCCAGGGAGCAGCGGTTTAGGCAACAAGCAATCGAGCCCCTGCTCCGATGGCGGGAGCCTCCCCTTCCCGCCTGGGCGCCTCTGCGTTTCCCGCGGCTGCGCCAGCCTCAGCAGTGAGCGCCGTCCCGTCCCGGGGTCGCTGCCCCCAGGAGGCGCTTGGAAAGGAAGCCCCCTCGCCTGGCCTCCAGCCTCCCCGTCCTTCCTGAGGAAGGACAGTCACTTGTGATTTCTCCAAAGACATTCCACGAAGGCTGCTTCCCACGGCTGACGTGTCAGGCTCTGACAGTCGGTGTGTGCTATTTTTCGGTGAATTAATGTAGTCCATGAACGCTGCGCAACTGACAATTAAGACGGGGTGCCCGAGAGGTCCTGCTCTCCGTCATCGCCCTTTCTAATTGCAGGGGGAGGAAGGGGCTGACGCTCCAGCTTAGGATTTTGCATTTCTTCATAAAATTTGCCCATATTCCTTTTACAGTAACTGGCATAAAACTGGGGGGGAGAGTGGTTGTTACAACCTTCGATTTTTAAAAAAGAATCATTTATTTATTTTAGAGAGAGCGTGTGTGCTCACGCGGGAGGGAGGGGCCGAGGAACGGAGCGAGAAGCTCAAGCCAGCTCAGCCCGGAGCCCGGAGCCCGACGTGGGGCTGCACCCACGACCCTGGAGCACGGCCGGAGCCAAAGCCAAGAGTCGGCCGCTTCACCGACGGCACCACCCGGCCTCCGCTCTTTAAAGCTCAGGGTCTTGAAACACGGCCCAGTTCTGCGTTAGGAGCCCGGACCTCCGTGGCTTTGCACCAGCAATGTCTCTGGAAAAAGGTGCAAACAGGCTGGTGCAGACACCGCTGTCAGGCACACGCGGATGCAGGGGTCCCCACGGCGGGGGCGAGGGGGGGGTTGAGCGGAGGCTGAGGGCCCCGCTGCAGGCAGGCCGGCATACTGTCCGTAGGAATCGTCCAAAGTGACCACTGCCATTTTCTGAGCTGGGTAACAGGCCTCTGAGGATCTCCATGGTTTCCCCCACATCCCGGGAGATCTGTTGTCACCTTGAAGCCAAGTTCAGCACCTCTCAAGGGCCCCAGAGACACCCACTCGACATGTTCCCCTCCTATCAGGGCACCTGTCCGTCTGATCCTGGGGACCCCTCCCTTCACACCAGGACGGGGGGCGGGGCAGGGGGCTGCAGTCCCAGTCCGGATGTGCGGACCCCTGTAAAACCTGGTCCCGCCACCGCAGGTGAGTCCGGACTCTGGGCCCTCCTGCAGTCACCTTTCAGAGCAGAGCTGGGACCCAAGTCTCCCAGCCACGCTTCTAAGGCCAGGCGTCGGAAGAACGGAGCCGCTGGCGTCGGAAGAACGAATGGAGCGCTGGCTCCCGGCCCCGAGGGAGAGAAGCAGGTCTCCCCTCCCATCACCCGGGCTCGCCTTGCTCCTTGACGGAGACGAGCGCCCGTTCTCCACTCCAGACAGGGTGGCAGGCTCCCCTGCCTTGGCAGCAGGGTTGGGGTGCTAACACGCAGTGATGGCACTCAGAGCGGGGGCACGAGGGGGCTCAGGGCTGGTTACGTGCCAGTGCGGCTGACGGGCTCCTGACGTCCTTTTCCTAGAGTTTTCTCCTGTGCACGTTCGTTTAGCAAACAGACTGACTTCCTCCTATGGAGAGTATCGGGTGGTTGGCAAAGCGCGGCCTCAGGCCCTGGTGCCAGCCCCTGCTTGACCTCCTGGCCTCCCCGTGCCTCACGTTTCCAGGCGGTGCGGGTGGTTGCACGCCCGGAGACGCCTCTGGGGAGAGGTCCCTGTGGGCCCTGGGGTCAGCACGGGCTGGCACCGGGCTGAAACCCTTGGCAGGCCACGGAGGTCCTCTGTGTTCCTTTCCACACCTGGCTGTGGTGTGAAATTTAAAGAGGTGATTTCTGACCATGTGCAACGCGGTCTCTGAGTGCACACGTGCCAACGTCAGGGATGTTACTTCTGCCTCAAAGACAGAAATGAGAAGGGAGCATGTGCACTCTTGGTTCTTTGGCAAAGCAACAGCAGGACAACCAGGAGCATCAAACGCAGGGCTCCCACGTGACCCAGAAAGGAATCGCTGCTGAAGTAAGGCAGGGACTTCCAGGGCAGGAGGCTGTTGCTTCACGATGCCCACGCTGGCTGGGGACCTAACAGTGCCCCGAACCCTGACCCCTTCCCACAAGTGCACAGGAAGCCCTGCCTCAGGGATTCTCAACGGGGACTTCTTGTAGAACCCCCACAGGCCGGGGCCTGGGATCCAGTGACGCCCAGTGCCAGCACCTGCTCTCCTGGGACCGACCTTCTAGAGAAGGTGATGGCTGAACAGGCCACAGAGAGGCTAAGCCTGTCCGTCAGACGACAGCAGCCCAGGAGGACACAGATGGAGACGGGACCCTGGGGAGGGGCCTCTCTGGGGGACGGTTTGAGCGGTTCATTGATTGACAAAAAGAAGGTAGCCAGAGGGAGGTTTGGGTGAAAAACTTCTAGACAGAAGGGAAAATGGAAAGCCCCAGGTGCTGGGCCACGCTTGCTGGACCCCAGGGTGGACAGACTATGGGAATGGCCACAGTTCAGAGGCGGGGGGTGTAGGGCAGGAGCAGCAGGAGCTGAGGTCAGGAGGTGCGTGCCGATCACTGATGGGGCAAGCAGGGCCTGAGGCCAGGTCTGCTCACCCTGCCAGGGCTTCACCATCACTATTACCACTGTCACATCATTGTCACTGCCATGGCCACCATCATCACCGTCATCATTGTCATCACAACCAATCATCACCACCATGTCCATCATCTCTACCATCACCATCACGATCATCACCACCGTCTCTACCATCACCATCACCACCACCATCATCACTATCACTGGCACTTTTAAGACTTTATTTATTTATTTGACAGACCGAGATCACAAGTAGGCAGAGAGGCAGGCAGAGAGAGAGGAGGAAGCAGGCTCCCCGCTGAGCAGAGAGCCCGATGCGGGGCTCGATCCCAGGACCCTGAGATCATGACCTGAGCCGAAGGCAGAGGCTTTAACCCACTGAGCCACCCGGGTGCCCTTATCACTGCCACTTTCATCATCAGGTGACAGTCACCACCACCATTACCTCAATGCCATCACCACATTTTGGCTGCTTTGCTGGTCAACTTTCCCAGAAAAGCTCTATATCCTACTGTCTGTCTCGATACAGGCTCTTCACTTCACAGAGTTACTTGAAGGAGGATAAAGCAAGTCACTCCTCCACTCCAGAGACGGCACGGGGAGATGGGAAGCTCCAGTGAACAGGGAAACCGACTGGAGGCTGTGCCGGCCTCCAGGGTTCATAGAGCCGCCGGCTGCAGCAGTCACAGCGGCAGATGTCGGCAACAGCTACTTGTTTCCAGAACGGCCCGTGTGGTTACTGCAACACGGCGGCTGGTCCGTGAACCCCATATACGTCCTCATTGTTTTCAAATGACTCTGTTCAGCAGAGACAGTAAACAAGGTTTGTTCTCTTTCAAGGAAAATTCACACTCTGAAGAGAGAACTCTGGTGCAAAGCACCTCTTGCCAGTCCGTAATTTTCTGACAGATTAAAACACCGATCTTCCTTTGTGCGGCAAGTTCCATTTATTACCCCGCCGTGAACCCAGGCTTCTTGTTCTCTGTCTGTTAACGTACTCCTCCCAGGAGAAGTTTCCTTATTACTCTCAGAAGCATCACTGCCTTTATAGAAAACTGTGTCTTCACATAAGTATATATGATCACACCAATGACACATCCAACACACGGGGCACACTCTCTGCTCTGAAGGCACCAGGAGAAAAGCTTGCAGAGCTCCTCTCTGGAGCTGCCACCCCCACATCGCTTGTCTTCCACAGGTGCAGGAGCTCTTTGTGCATCCATTGTGTTCAAGGCCATCTTTAGTATTCCAAAACGGAATCAGTTCACACCGTGGTAGCTTATATAGTAAAGCCGAGAGCACCTGTGGCAGAGCGGCTCCAGCCCGACACTTCTGACTATCTGGCTGAATGCATCTTTGTTACGGGGGCTTCCTGCTCACGGAGGGTGTTTAGGAGCATCCCTGCCTTTACCCCCTGAATGCCAGCATAGTCTCTGAAGTTCTGACAACCAGAAATGTTCCCAGGTGTTGCTAAATGAAAAATCAAGATCAGCTCTTGAGAACCACTGACCTGTAGTCAAACCTCACATAATGACATAACTCAGTACTCTTTTAACAGTCACATATGATTCTCACTCACCAACTTAGCAACAAATTCTACTTCTGAGTAGAGGCCCATTCATGTTAGAGGACAGAGAGAGTAAACCCAGTGAGTATGGTGGACAGCAGGCTCCGGAGGGTTTTCCAAGCACAGTGATATGTAAGAACCATCCACCTCCCCATCCATCCATCCGTCCATCCATCCGTCCACCCATCCGTTCATGTCATTTGGCTACTTCATAACAGCCATGCTACAGATGAAATGAAGGCCTAGCTATAGGTCCATGAGGAACTCATAGTCAATCATGGTGACTCTTACGGGGGTAGCAGCAGCCCAAGGAGCAGTTTTGAAAATGAGGGGGGTACGTTTTTATGATCATAATGCCTGACTACCATTAGCCTCTGGTGGGCAAGGCTAGGAATGCCAAGTCATCCCAAAAAGCCTTAGAAGGTCCATGTGTGTACAGCACACAGCCCACCAGCTCATCCTGTAAGTGCAGAACTGTTAGAGCCCAGACCTTAAACGGGTTGGTTGGTTGGTTTATATCATGTCCGGTCAGCCGCTGCGCAGTACATTATGAGTTTCTGATGCAGTGTTCAATGATTCATTAGTTACGTAGAACACCCAGCGGTAGAAATGCCACCTGACTGCAGGACTTGCATCCACAGTGAATCTCTGCAGGCGTGAAATGATCCCACGAAGAGAAGGAGTGTTGTCCTTCATGTTGCTCAGCACTTTCCAAGCGTCTTTCAGCATCTTGGAGAATTACACCCCCGCTGTGACGCTGGCTGAAGGCACCCAAGTCGACCACCCAACCTGTGCCCAGCGCGGCAGCTCCCGCCGTCCCAGACGCCCCCCAGCCAGCCCCGGGCCCCCGACCAGGTCTTCCAGCAGAGCCTTGCCTCATGTGAAATCCTAGGCTCTGTGCGTGCCGCCCTCCTCGCCTTCCTGGATGTTACGGTGACACCATGTAGTGATATTTTAAGTATAAGCTTATCAAGGCAGAACAATCTGGAACTTGGGTTGTGGTGGTAAAACGAATCTACATGAGATCAAATTACGAAGAATTTTGTTGGGTGGTGGTGACATGCGTGTAAGTCTCAGTAAAGTAAACACTACTGAACCGCGCTGAAAGAGTGAGTTGGACACTAAGTGAATCCTATCGCAATAAAGCCGTTCGCTGTGTAGACGGATCCCAGCGACCATTCCGGGCAGTCCTGGCTTCCTGCCTGGTGTTGGTGACGTAGCGTTGAGCATGGCTGCTTCCAGCGCCCTGCCCGGCTTGTAGGCTTCCTGACGTCTCCTGAGCCACTGCGCCCACTCACACTGGGGATCCCCACCAGCCCGTTCAGGTTCATGACTGCGCCACAGACCTCTGACCTCTGGGCAGCCTGAATGCCCCCCCCTCCACCCGTGCCAGGGAGCCCCTGCTCTGCCCCAAGGGGTCTCCGCCAACTCCCACCCATGCTCGCTGGAGCCGCACGCTTCCTGTGTGCACATGGACGGCACGCTCCTTCCCAGAGTCCATCCTCTGCTGTAACCTCCTGTTTCCCTTGCCGACTCCCGCTTTGGGCCGTAGACTCCAGGGGAACAGGAACTGACTCCTCCTTGGTCACCTTGTGTCCCCAGCAGCCAGCACAGAGGCCAGAGAAAGGGCAGTGCTCAGGGACTGCACAGAGTCAGCAGCGGTATGCGCATCATTCTGAGGGCAGCCCCGTCTCCCTGCAGGCTGGTGGGGAGCTCCCGGAATTAAGTGAGGAGCAGATCGGTCGCTACAGCTTGTGGTAAACAGAGGAAAAAACACTCCGAGCGCCGCATGGAAGCACCTGCGGGTGCACGCAGGTGCCGGCCAGCTGCTGGCAGGGGGAGCGGGTCTGTGCGCCAGATCGATGCCGTGTTGCTGGTGGTGACACTCCCCCACGACGTCACTGCTGGAGGAAGTGGATGGGGGTAAGCAGATCCTCTCTGTTCACTGCTTTTTGCACCTTTCTGGGGATCTGTGACAACGGCTAGGCAGGGGTCAAACAAGCATCCGTCTAGGCAGTCACACCGTCGCGGGGCTCCACTGCAGGATGGTCATGGGTAGTGGGTCACGAGCGTTTCCTGTGAAGACAGGCGCGTTCTCCTTGACTGCGGGGGGCGTGGAGAACAGAAGAAGGACATGTAGATAAAATAAAACTCCTTTAAAACCTGTAGCCTGTGGACAAATACTAGAGAAAGGCAGAGTCTGACTTTCCTCCAGAAACTCCCAACTGTTTTCATTTTAATGCTTCCCTGGAGGGAAAAGCAACCTTAGCCTGACGATAGCCAGGATCCTGTCTTCTGTAGAACCTGAAGTCCTTTTGGAAACTTCTTTTTCTCATTACTTCCCCAACACCAGAGTATATAACCCGTCACTCCTTACGAGCCCAGAGCGGCTCCTTCTGTCCATGAGTTCTGTCTTTGTGCTTTATTTAAAACACCTTTTTGCACCAAAAACAGCTCAAGGATTCTTGGCCGTCGGCTCCGAACCCTACTACTCCAGACCATATTGGAGCTGCAGAGAGATCTCCGTCAGCCGCCTCGCTCCTCTCTGTACTGACAAAAGTCTTCTGAGATCGTCCCACGGGTGTGCCCTGTTCCCAACGGGGCTCACCATCTCGATGTGTAGAAAGCATTACAGAAGATAAGTAACCAACAACCATGTACTCGTGAACAGAGACCCCATCTCAGGGGGCTCGGCAGGCCCTCTTCAGCCCCCCGACCCCTGCGGACCCCATGCTTGGTTCCTTCACGCACTCGTCACGCCAGAAGGCAGCATTTCCCCCCAGACTGTGAGTTCCCGGGAGAATGGCGATCTGTCTCCTCTGCGTCCCAAGCAGTCGGCACCTGCTCTCATCCGATGGATGGTTTCAGATGCGTATTTGAGCGAGGGATGAGTGTTCTCCATGGCCACGGGCAACGCGTACAGAACATTAGAGAAGGTCATGCAGCCCTGAGGCCCCACGATTGGGCAGCTGCAGACCAAGACAGCAACAAGAGCCATCACGCAGACCACTCAAGGGCCTGGCTCCTAGCAGCGTGCTGGGGGGACACCAGGGGCAGGTCAGGGGCTGCACGCAGGCCCGACCGCTCTCCAGAAAAGGTCTCCCCGCCATCTGCGGGGTCTCCTTGGGGGAGGGATGGGACAGTGCAATGCACATTCTGAGCACATCCCGGATCTGCGCTCTCCTACCACGTACCTGCTTGTTCCTAAGTATGACCAGACTGGAAAGAGCAGCGGCCTCTAGAGCCCGGCTCTGAAGAAATGGAATCTGTAATTCCATCAAGGAAGACATGCAAAAGATTTGGGTTTTAAATAAAATAAAAACAAATCTGCCAGCCGCCCAACCTTCTCTCTGTGGTGCCGAGCGGCTCCCGAGACCTGGCCCATAGACGTGGAGCACGTGCACATGGTCCCGATGACCTGGGGGTCGGTGCTACTAGCAGCCTCCTGGAAGCAGGGACAGCACACGGATCCGGGCAAGGAGAGGTCCAGCCACTTGTCCAGGGCCCCGTGGTGGGCAGGAGGGGAATGTGTGTGGACCCAGAGACCACGGGCGACCCCACAGCTGGATGCGCTCCCCTCCACACTTGCATTTCCAGAATGACAGCCGAGCTCCTTCCTAGAGCACCTGGAAAGGAAGCCTCATCGGAACCACCGTCCCGCCGCAGGAGACAGACGCGTCCACGTGGCCGTCGGGAGAAGCATCAGGTGTTCACGATCCCAGGTACCGAGTGACGATATCAAGATGACTTCATTTAACATCCTCAGGACGCTCTCTCACTGGCTTCCTCATTCTCTTCCTTTCCTTTCCAAGTTTTCATGGCTTATTCAAAACTGGTATAATTCGTTCCCAGAAGTTCAGCTTTCCTGTCTTCTCTTGCTTCTTATGAAAGCCTTTTCCTACACAGCGAGCGCGGGAGGAGACACGCCCTTGGTCTGCCTTCCCAGAAGGAGCAAGACGAAATGACATGCCAGCAGCCGTGTCCAGCGTGGGCGTGGAGCAGGCGCACCCGGAAGAGCCCGTGTCGGCGCGTGGGCAGGGAGAAAGCCCGGGGACAGAATCACCGTCTCCGGCACCCGCACTGCACACCCGCCTCGGCTGCTACGGGCTCCCCCCCGCCCCGGACTTGTGCCTGACGGGCCCTTTGCTTGTATCAAACAATGCATCCAGAGAATTAGCTGAAAAATATCAAATGACGTATCTCTTGCTTCCCCTGCCTCGCTGCTTACAAAATGCTGGAAAACTCTTCAACAATCACAGAAATTTAAAAACTGAATAAATCACGAAACTCCAACAGCAAGCCCACCAGATAAGATGCTTCAACAGCCGTCTCTACCTTTGAAATTCATTACGGAAGGCGACTGAGGGCTCCTGCCCCGTTTGTGTCATTCACACAAGAGCAGCACTTGACAAACATGGAGGCTCTGACTGTGCCCTGGGTTTGAACGCTTTTACATAAATTCCTGCCGGGATTAGCAATCTTTGCAGAAATCACAGGGCAGGGCGAGAGCGGCTTCCCATTGGCTCTGCCTCCCCATCAGGCAGCGTGAGCTTCTTGAAGCGAAGCTCTAAGATCCATTACCAGCCGGCGCAATCAGGCATTATCGCGAATCGTCTTCTGACACAGCAGAGTAACTCCGAAGTTGCCAGGAGCTCCAGCTGTAAATCCGCTGCCCGTTTGCAGACAAAACAGAGTGACTGGAGGACAGCCGGGCACACGACAGCCTCAGACCCCACGATCAATGCTCCGGGGACGCGGAGGCTCCAGCAGCGGGTGCTGGGGCCGGGGCCACGGCCGTTTCCCCCAGGACGTGAGGGAGCGAGGCTGGCCGTCAAGCTGACATTTTGTAAAGTGAGCCTAAGTGGTAGGCCATTATCTGGATAATTACTTTTCAAATGGTTTCTGCCTAAGTCGTGGGCAGGCCCACCTGGCGGGCGAAGCTGGGGGAGAAGTCTGACTTCCCGTGAATCTGGACTGAGCAGGTCTCGGGAAGCAGTCTAGTGTGGGATCATTTACTGCGGGTGAGTCTAGCTGCACGCACGTGGCCTAGAAGCCTTTCGCACGCACAAGCGTGCATGTCTATCTTTTGGGTCACACCAGCGCTGGTGGCTCTGGTCAGCGGGGCCTGGGTTGGGGGCGCTCACGGTCACGGCCGAGTGCCGATGGGAAGACCATGCTCCCAAGGGGAAGTTAGTTTTACTGACGGACCAGAGCAACCTCGTGGAGAGGGCTGGCTCACCTCACAGCTGGCGGGTGAGGGGACCAGGAATACTCGCTCCCGAGAGCCAGCCCCCCACCACGTCCCCTGGGTCACCCCGTCCTGACTTCTTGCCCACCTCCCACTGGCCTCTACACCCCAGGTCTGGACAGGAGCCTGGTGGGCACAGATGGGAGGGGCAGGAGCCGCGAGGGTGCGTGTCTCAGAATCCCACTGAGGCCGGCCTCTGGTCGGGGGGCATCGGGGGGCGATGAGAACCCAGTGGCTGCGGTGCCACTGTCAGCCCTCCATGCGCACTCACTGCTCTGCTACGCCAGAGCCCGACCTCCCCGACTTCCAAGGAGCGGGGGCACCCAGACTTTAACGTGAAGTCTCGTGGTGGTTAAGGGGGGACGGCACGCTGTGTCTCCACAGACGCTGCGAGAGCCACGCAAGACCAACCCGCCGGCAGCTGTGGTTCCTCCCCTATCTCCCGGCCTCACGCCCTTCGCCTCCACCTGTCACCTCCCTGGCCAGGTGCACAGGTCCAGGTATATGACGCATAACTGTCCCCCAGGTCCAGGCCAGGTGCCACCCGGCCCCTGAGCAGCCTCGAGAGCCTCCTGCCACGGCCTCGTGTGTGGGGACAGTGGCGGGGCAGATCCTGGCCTCACTCCTCGTGGGGACAGGAACCTGGGTGAACTCTGTGACTCTGTGAGTGAGGAAGCAACATTGTTTCTGTGCCGCTTTGTAACCAAGGAAGAGCAGCAATGACAATAGTCGTATGGCCAGGAGCTGGCTGCTGTGCCCTGGGCGCTGTCCCCACCTCTCTGTCCTCGGACCACTGTTATCTGCTGTGCCCTGGGCGCTGTCCCCCCCACCCACCCCGTCCTCCGACCACTGTTCTCTCAGCAGCACGGCCGAGGAACCGGGCATCGCATCAAGCTCCCAGGAGCTGGGCTCAGGGGCCTGGAGCCCTGATGACAGTCCCTGAGAAGGGACAGCAGGGTGGGCTGGCCTCTCTGTCTGGACACCAACTCCCAACACACCCCCCTGCCTTGGTAGTGCCTCACCCATCCCACTTTCTGGATCCTTCCTCAAGGAAGCCCCCTCAGCCTCTCAGACTCTCTTGGATGCCCTGGGGCCCCAACTCCCCGCTCCCAGCGAGCAGAAGCCCCCAGGGAGGGCAGGAGAGAGAAGCGCTGCGCTCACTGACGCTGTCAGCTCACTTGCGTCCCAGGATCTATAAGCATGTCTCTTGTGTGGATCGGGAACCCGGGGCTTTGCAGGGACTGTATGGTTTGGCTCCGACGAAGAGGTCCCACTGCGATCTTCACCATGTTCTGGGGCACGGACCGTTGAGTGGTTCTGTTGTGGCTCACAGGTGCCCTCTCCACGGCTCTGGCCCCGAATCCGTGGCCTCCAAAGCAGGGGCCACCTACCCTTCCCGCCCAGCACAGAGCACACGGTCCCTCCACATAGCATGGCCGAGGACGCAGGAAAAGACGGGTCGGGTGGAGGGGAGAGAGGGAGAGAGGGAAGGACGTGCCAAGTCTCCCGTCACCCCTGGTGTCCCCTGTCTGCGGAGGCTTGGGACCCTAATCTGTGGCATCTCTCCTAAGTCACTGTGCGGGATTTAATGCAGACGCAGGGCTGTCCAGCACGTTCCTGGGGTGGCGCCCGCAGGACTCCTTCGCAGTGGCCGGTGGGCAGTGAGGACCCTGGGGTGACGGCAGGCAGAGCCCCATGCAGGCCCGGGGCCGGGGGAGGAGCCGCTGCGCCCGCAGCCCTCCAGAGGGAGGGAGGAGGCTTTCCTACGGCCCGAGGCCCTGTTCAGGACAAGGGTGCCTGATGACTTCCCAGCAGTGCCTCAGAGGCCACTGTGGTTTGGGACAGTGACAAAGGCGCTGAGCTATTAATGGTGACAGATGGAGCTGTGCTCCCAGCCACAGTGTCACGCACGCAGCCATATTTCGGTATAAAAGCAGAGCTTGTGTCTGAAGCCCGCTGGCACGTTCTGTGAAGAACAGGCCCGGGACTGTGGACGTGAATCGGGTTTGCAGAGGGGAGGAGTCCATGTGGCCCCACACGGGGGCTGCTCCCGCTCTGGGGAAAACCGACACAAACGAGCATCGAGGGCAGTTTGGGAGAAGACCCGGCCCTCGGCCTTGCTGGGGTGTCCACGGTCCACGGGTCCCTGCATGTGCACGGACCTCCTGCCTCCAGGTCGTCAGTCCCTGGGGGAATCATCAGTCTGCACCCCAGCTGGTCCAGAAACCTGCAGCCAGGGTCCCTCCAAGGTCCCGTCCTGGGGGATGTCCCCAGGAAGGAGGCTCATCCAGCGACAGCCCCATCCCACCGACAGGACCCCCCAGAGCATCGTCCGGGAAGACGTCCAAGAATCCCCCAAGACGGTTTTGGCTGTCACTCAATCACCGTCAACACTGTAGAAATGAACGCACCGTCATTATCCGTTCTGAGTGCCCTGCCTCCCTTTCATGACAGGGAAATGGAAACCAAGTGCGCTCTGAATTGCTACAAAATCACCCTCGGAGCACGACGGAGCAGGAACAACTCCAGAAACGGCACAGAAAACTGTGTATCCCACGGAAAGTAGCCACAGCCGATGGGTAAGGGGGGGCAAACTGAAATGATTCAGCATATTTTCACTTTCGTAAGCGTAACAAAAAAGGGTAA
This sequence comes from Mustela putorius furo, assembly GCF_011764305.1. Classification (NCBI taxonomy): domain Eukaryota; kingdom Metazoa; phylum Chordata; class Mammalia; order Carnivora; family Mustelidae; genus Mustela; species Mustela putorius. The sequence continues at coordinate 24,625,670 of NW_025422115.1, read as the reverse complement.
AAAAGATATTCATAACCCACGGAGCCACCCAGGCGCCCCAGAGAGGATATTCATACATCAAAACACTAACGGCGGTAACTTTTATGTTCTGAATTTTTATCCATTTCCATCAAAATTTTCGTCCATAAATAAACGCCATTACAGTAATTTTTAGGAAACAATACAAGTTGTTGAAAGCCTTTCCTCTGCGCCAATCTGGGGACAGCGCAGAGTGGTTCTAGGGTCAGCAAGAGAGGCTCTAAGGTCCACGAGACGACGTCCCCCACGTCCTGCGAAGACCAACCCCCCAGAGCATGAGAGGAAACTGGGGGTGAGGAACGCGGGAAGAAACGCCGGAGCGCCCCCACACCAGCCGTCCACGGACCCTTGCTGGGACCTCGCGGCCCCTTCGCGGGACATGACGCGCTGCACGTAATCACGGCACTGCGCCGTCTCCTGATGGAAATTTAAATACTTCCGGGCCTTTTGATTTTGTGTTTTGTGCTAATGCTCCCGCTCTTCCTCCACCACTGCACCGGAATCCTGGCTCAGGAGAAACGACAGGGTCCATGTCTCAGAGTAGCAGAATGAAGCCCTCGCGCGTGCAGACGCCCGTCTGCAGAGCGTCATGCAGAGCGGCACGTCCACGCACGCGGCTCACCGTGACGCGGTTCCACACGACCGCGGTTTCCGAGGCGGGGTCACGGAAGTCACCTCCTACAGCAGAACGTGGTCACGCAGGACCCGAGCCCCTCCTGCACCGATCATGGCCCAGAGCCCACAGAATCAGGGTTGTCTTTGTCCGTTGAAAGGGCCCCATTATCTCTCCCGAGAACAGGATGTGTGTTTATTTTACAAAACCCCAATATGAGCAGAAAGGAAAACTGCATTACGGAGGAGATTAGAGGAACCTAAATGTGAGGTGTGATTAACCATATTCCGTCCGGGGCGGGCAGCAAACAACGCTAAACAATCCCAACTTCTCATATTTTTTTCTCCATTAATTTCTGCATTCTGCTCATAAAATGTTCATGTAATACCTTTCCGGTCGGGCAGAGTGCAAACCTCCCATGGAAACTATAAAAGCATCTTGTCACAGTGAGCAGAAGGTCAGACACTTCGCTCAGCACCCGTGATGCGGGGACACGAAGGGTCACGTGCAAACCGGCCTGGACGTCGGCTCCTGGCGGCCCAGCCAGCACGTCCCCAGCCAGCCCACTTACAAGATCCTTCCTGTCTGTCCCTACGCTGCTTAGGGAGGGGAGTGAGCGCCCTGGTGCAAGGCAGGGAGGGGCACGGCAGAGCTGACCGGAAACCTGGGGTCACATGCGGTCACTCTGCCCGTCAGCAAAGCAAGGGAGGGCGAAGCAGCACGGAGGGGGCGGGTCCGGGACAAGTGAGGGGGGACAGCGGCGCAGAAAGCGGGTCGGCGGGAAAGGCACGCGTCACGGGGACATAACAAACGCCCTGGGGGAAACAGACAGACATTGCCACAGAACGAAACGCCGCAAACTCCTTGAGTTGGAAAACGCCAGGGATGTACCACCGAAGGCTGGAGAGAAATGGGGGGACCGGTTGGCCAACAGTGCGGCGCCCACGGAAGCTGGTAAACGGCACGCACGGCATTCTTACCCACCGAAGAGGAAAACACAAGGATTTCAGTGAGAGAAAAGGAAGAAAACAAGCAGGTAAACCCCCAAAGATAACACGTTTACAAGGAAAAAGCCAATGGTTAACAGGTGAGGGGCCGTAAGAGCTCAGCATCGCTGACGTGACTCGCACAGGAGCACACACAGAGCCACAGACCTTCCGCTAACACACCGGCCCCGCCAGCGCTCGTGCACGGACGTCAGCAGCCCACCTGCTGCCCTGCCCTGGGTGGGCTCCTATGGGAGGAATAGCCAGCCCGGGCGGGGTTGGGGGGTGCCTGGAGGGCAGCTTAGCAGCACACCAAAAAGCCGCAGCAATGTTCTAGATCTCCAATTCTGACTCGCGCTAAGGCAAGGGTCAGACGCGCAGGAGGGACCCACGCACACGGGCCTCCCCTCAGTGCCATTTTCGGGAGGGAGGACTTTTCGACAGGAGGCGTCCTGGTGAAACGTGGATCATCCCCTGCAGGAATGCCGGCGTTGCCCTCAATGTCCGGCGGCGGGGACGCCTGTGCGCGCAGCACCGGGCTGGGACGTGTTTAGAAGCGTGGCCGCCGATTTGGCGTAAGACGACATCCCCCCAAGAGAGGGCTGTGGTTGGAGCGCAGCGTCTTTTGTACGGAGGGTAACTCCCCGACGACTCCAACATGTACTTGCGTAACATTAAAGCTGGGGCTCCTACTTCCTTCCGAATACATAATTGACTCCAAGGTAAACTTACGGCAACGAGGTTCGTGGAAAACTCGAGTTGGCCACTGGGTCTGAGAAGTGGATCTGAAGTGACCACGTCCGGCCGGTGGTGCCTGCAGTGTGGCCGTCTCTCTCCTCCTTCCCGTTAGGTTGCCAGAGTCTGGGTTTCAGGATAATCTCAGGAAACCCGTCCTTCCCCAGGATCACCCAGTCCCTTTTGGGGTCTTCTGGGATGTGGTTACTCTCATAATCTTCCGCGTTCTGAAAGTCAGTGTCTGATTAATTGCTTTGCCTGTGAAAAATACTTTCCGGATCTGGAAGACTTTACGCAGCAAACCCCTCTACACGGCACAGGTCGAGAGCTCGTCAGACTTCATTTCGTCACTGGTCCTTCCCTCCGGGACTCCAGACCGCGACGCCAGGCTGGATTCTCTGTCTTTGTTCCGTGGCACCATCTGTATTTTCTTTAGACACATGGATTTCGCTGGTTTTATTATTTCTGTTACCTTTGATTGACAAAGATTTGAGAAGCCGCCGGGAGTGACTGACAGATATGCTTGCGTGTGTTTGGGGGTCCGCAGGCGGAGAGCAGGCCTGGGACCCGGTGCGTCTGAATCCGCCGCCTGACGTTTCCTCCGGGTTCTGTCTTACCGCCCGTCTGTGGCACATGACAGTCCCGGCAGGACCCAGCAGGAACCAGAAGCATGGGGTCAGGGTTCCTCTGGACGAGAAAGATGCCAGCATTTGTCCGGACGCCCTCCAAGGGGGAGGGGACACGGCTAGTCAGCTCGTCATCGTACCCCCACGCCAATTCGGGAACGTGCGGCTCTAACGCAGGACTCACAAGGGAAGGAAGCGTCCTGCGTTTTGCGAGTTTGGTCTCTGCACCGTCTCCCCCCACTTGTGACGGGGAGCCCACGAACCAGAGCCAGGGGGATGTAAAGTTGGTGAGTGTAAAGTTGGCATCTCTACTGTGGAAGTAACATCACCGGGTCCCTGAGCCCAGGGACTTGCAGGGGGAGGAGGAGCAGGGAAGGGAGGGGGGCGTTTTCTGATCCCGTGGATTCCGTCCTTCCTGTGGCTACATCGGTCTGCCGTTTAGGGATCCCTCATGACGTTCAGTCTTGGCCCGGGCACTGGTGTGGCCCACGTTGAAGGGCCTGACCTGGGGGCCACCAGGCGGGGCTCAGCTTGGGCTGGGCCGACGGGACCCTTCCTGCAGAGACAGAGTCTTGCACTCAGATGCTGGTCCCCACCTGGGAGGGTCGGGGGCCCAACGTGAGGCTCCAGACACACCCCCGTGCTTCTCCACCGGCGATTTCAGTGTCCATCCATGTGGGGCTTCCCTGATGGTCTCTGCGTACCTCCCTGCCTGCTGGGGACGGCTGGAGAGGGGCTCTGGTTGTTGCCGGCAGGACGAGAGTGGGGAGCAGCACTCCAGCGCCGATGCCTTCCACACACACACACACACACACACATGGCCCAGTCCTGCCGCCCGCCCATCACATAAATGAAATGAGTTGTAGCTTTCAGATACGTTCATTTTAATAACTTCGCCAGCAGTCTTCTCTCGGAATTAGTATCTGCTCCAGCGGCTTCCGGCTTTCCTTATAAAAATAATGGCAGTTAATAGGTAAAGGCTGTCAAGTGCCCTGACTGCAGGTGCGGCGGTGTGACAGCTGTGTGATCAGGAGAAGGGTATGCTAAGACAAAAGGAATAATTAAAATGAGCCTCCAGAACCAGCCCTGGATCTGGATGTTTAAATGTTTTAATTTAGAAGAACAATGGTGCCTTGCCGTCTCCTCCTGCCGGGTACTGACAACCTGTCACTTATTAATCAGAGTCAGATTCCAGCGACTCCGGGTTTGACACCAAACAGCGCGGGACATGTGACGATCCCTGAAATAGCAGCTGTGCGCCAAAGCCGGCTCCCAGATGACTCCGGCGGAAGAGGGGAGACTCTGGGGTATTTCTTGTTCCGATCACACAGCATCACCGGCTCCTGCGGCAAGGAAGAGCCCCGGGCACCGACGCCTGGTTGTGCCGAGCCCTCCGGGAAAATCGAGGTGCCTGGCGCACAGGTGCCCCTAGACGAGGCTCGCAGCGTAAAGCCCATTGAGTTAAGAAAGTATTACTAGGGCAGCAGCTCCCAGTCAGGGGCCATCAGGTCTTCAGGAGACATTGGGCAAGGTCTGGGGGCGCTTCTGATCGTCCTACTGGGGAGCGGGGGCGGGGAAGGACCGTGCCAGTGGCTCTCGTGGGTGTGGTCGCGGCTGCTGGACACCCCAGTGCTCAGGATGCGCCCACCATGGAGAAACCTTGGGCCCCGATGCCAGCAGGGCAGAGGCTTAGAAACCTTGCAGCGTGTCTGGGGCAGCCCGCAAATGTACGTTTTTTCCCTCAGTCGGCAAAAAAAGGGTTAAAAATCATCTTTGTGACTTTTTGAATCTACGCGGTCCCTCTCAGATTCCGGGAGACTTCCCGAGGCCCTGACTTCTGTCTGGACGTGGCCACGAAGCCGGGGCTCAGCGACCGCGGGTCAACGTCTAGCGTTTTCTATCTCATCACCCAGAAGGCCAGCCCCGGCCCTCGACTGCAGGCACCCGGAACGGAGCGGAGACCCCCACCGGAGCGCCCGAACGCAGCCCGGTGGGCCAATTCGAAACGCCACTTTTCCTTAAAAAGCTGGGTAGTTTGCAGTGATTCTACCAGAGTTCCCCAAATCTGTTATTATCATTCTCCCTGCCACCGACGTCTCGCAGCAGGACGACCAGGGTCAAGGACCGAGACGTCTCGTCCACCTGACAACAGTGACGTTTGTTTACAACGATGTTCTGAAGGTGACGTGCCCGAGGGTCTCGTCGGGCTCATGCACACCGGGCTGCCCGCGCTGCCCGCGGCCCTCCCCGTGGGTCAGATTCACGCCGGCTCTCGTCGCGCGGAAGGACACACGGACTCCCATGCAGGGTGCCTGGAACCCTCCTGCCCTAACGTCTGCCTCAGACGGCGGGAGCGTCGTCAGTCGAGGATGAGGGGACTTGAACCAACGCACCCCGCGAAGCAGACTTCTCTCCTGTGGACCATACGTGGGGACCGGCAGGGGTGAGGCCTTTCTTCCAGCTCAAGCGGGGACGGCTGGGGCCGTGGACTGGGTCACAGCCCCGGGACCTCACCGCCTGCGCCCGGCTGGCTGCGTGGCCTGGCCCGCACTGCCCTCACGTCCCCTGCTGCAGTCACGAGGCTGGCGTGCGGGTCCCTTGGTCTTCCTTTCCTTCTAGAACCTATTCCTTCTAAACCTTCTAAAATCTCTTTTTACTTGTCCCAGAGACGGGGCCCTTGGGCAGGACGACGGCGGGCCGAAGCTTCCTCACGGCCCGCGAGTCTGAGAGCCGGCGCGCGCACCAAGGATGGGCTTGCAAACTCAGAGAAGTCACTTCCGATTCAGAAATGTGTGCAGAACTGTATCTTCGTCACCATAAGAAGAAGCTAGAGGAGGGGCTGTCTCTGAGGTTCTCTCGGAACTCCACGGAAACGTCTATCTCAGAGCCGGGTCTCCGCGCTCACGGCCCCCTCCCCGGCACAGGGGCAGCCGCCTGCACACCGGCTCCCCCGGGCCCTTCCCGATAACTACACCCTCGTGAGCGGCGGCGCTCAGCCTGCTGCCACGGATGCCAGACCTCTCCCGCCCCTCGCCCTGTGTCGGCAACACACCATGGTTAGCGGGGACACTCGGGCACCTGCCGGAGGGGGCCACAATGGCCACGCGCCCCAGAGCTTGCCAGAGCAGAAAGCCGGAATCCTAACTGCAATCACTTGGATTTAAACCTCAGGAGATCCTTGTCGCTCGAGACCGTCCAAACTCTCAGAGGGACACGAGGTAAATCTGCTGAAAACTGAGCTAAAGTTTTAAGGTAAATCAGATATTTGATCAACAGGTTCTATCAGAAAGCAGAACTAAAACTGACTGAACATGCGTTGATTGTCTTCACTATTCAACAGAGCAACAACCTGACTCAAGTGCACGCCCGGGTCCCGAGCGAGGGGCTGGCCGGGGCCGTGCGCCGCACAGCAGTGCCCGCGGACACTGTACGTGAGGCATCTTCTAGGATGTTCCGTTCACAGACAACTCTGACAGCCCTTTTGCACAGAGTGATTTTTATTAAAAAAAAAAAAAGAAAAGAAAAGTCTAGAATTCTGCTAATTCCCAGAAGCTGTTCCCTTACTTATTTCATGTTTTAGTAATTCTCTCAGATGAATGCAGGTTATCACGGGAGAAAAGCCGATGTCTGCCTCTCTGCCGGTTCTCTGCCTGAGCTACACCTCCTTGTGGCTCAAGAACCGTGTGTGGGTTCCTGCGGTTTTCCAGCGAGATGCTCCTCGTCCCCACGAAATCCTGTGTTTCTGCGTTATCTGCACTTCCCGTCTGCCCTCTTTTCTGTCGCTTTCGGGGTTTACCGTGGGCCATCGGCAATGCCGGACGGTCAGTGGAGGGTGACAAAGCTGTGGGTGTTCTGCACCAACGGCCCAAGCGATAAGCCGAGAGCCGGGCTTCCCTGGGAAGTCGCTGCCTGCGTGGTCCGCGCACAGCCGCAGAGTGGGGGACGCAGACAGCCACAGCCGGAAGAGCCGCCCTGCTCGGCGCGTAGTCTCCAACGACGGCCTCATGGATCCCTCCTCTCTCCACTTACAGGCTCCTTTTCCCACTAGAGGCGTCGCCAACCCCTCCCCTTGAACGAGGACTGGCTGGTGATCACGTTGACCAACCAACCCCAGTAGGACGGATGTCCTGGGACTCCCACTGGCATGTGAGCAGCCCCTGGCTCCCACCTGGGTCCTTGCAATGCTCTCTTCTGGGACACATGCCTCAGCACCTGGTCTCCAAGCACTGAGAAGCCAGAACCAGGCCCTGCCTGGAGTCCCAGCCAAGCTCCAAGCTGACGGCCAGCATCCACGGCCGGCCGTGCACGTGCAGCAGCCTGGACATCCAGACTTCTCGTGGTGACCACAGGTCACCTGACCACAGGTGCCTGGGAAACCCCAAGACCAGCCAGCCAGCTGAGCCCGTCCGTGTGTCCGCAGAACCGAGGAGACGGCAGGGCACTGGTGTCGCGCCCCTCTGAGTGTGGCACTCCGTCGCAGTCGCCGACAACAGAAACCGTACGTCAACATGCTCCTCGGGGGCCGGCGTTTCAGACAGGCCTGCGTCTTCCAATAACACGACTTCAAACACCGAGACTGTTTTGACCATTTTGACAAAAAGTCAAACTATTTTTCAGGGAAGAGACAAGTCTTTTAAAAGTTAAAAATATATTCAGTCAGAACAGTCAACACAGAAGACACACGCGTCACTGAGAGGAAAAATAAAGGCAGCGTTGACACACGGCACCCAGTGTTTTCGCGGCGAATGCAGCAACGGCAATTCGGTTTTTTTTTGAAGTTTTTTAAAGTAAATTAAGTCTTTTTTTTTTTTTTTTTACTAATTTTTATTATTTGGGACGCTGAAAATGAACTGAGCGTCTTCTCAAGAAATTCTGGGTTACTGATTCCATAAAACGGCGAGATGTGCTTTTGCCAAGGACATACTTCAGGACACGGTGGGTAGAGTCCTACCAGCAAAGGGCTGCAAAGTTTTGCCAGGAGTTTTCTGAAGCCCAGAATCTTCTTTTTCATACACGACGTCTTCGGGAGGCTTTTCCCCACCTTATCCACTTAAGTAAGGTTCTGACATTCAAATAAATTTTGCATAAGCAGAGATATACGACGCCCACACTGAAGGACTCTGGCCAACCAATTATACCCACGTGTCATCCTGCACTTTCACAAAACCCTGATAAAAGAGAAAATCTCGGAGAAAGTACTTCACACATAAAATATTTCTTTTATAGCAAAATGTGTCCAATTGATTTATGAGGTCCTCTCAAGGACAACAAAACACACACGATAAAAACGCTCACAGAAGGGATTCTCGGCTTCGCTAAAAGAACCCCACGCAGACGGTACGGGATGCGTGTTTTCATATTTCCTAATGTGAATTCTTCACGGACACTGCATTTTCCGGCCGGTGGGTATGTTATTTTTATGATAATATAAATTTTTAAAAACTCAAGTGCTGGGCCTTTCATTCAAGCCACAGTTGGTCAAATCTGATCCACGGATTAGGGAAATGTGAGGCACCTCCCGCCTGGCCTCCGAGTCAGAGCTGTGGGAGGGAACGAGCTCGGGTGTGGCACACTACCCGCCCCCCAGGCCAGGGTGCTCCCCGACGTCTGGGAAAAGGAGCCAGGGTTGGGGTCGCGACCGTCCACCGTGGGGGCTCTCCCGCTCTGGCGGCAGGGGAGCTGGGGTGGTGAAGGATGGGGGGCACTCCACAGGGCACACACGGGGACTCGGGACTGGCTGCAAGTGGCCGGTCCCTTTGGGATTGTCGGTGTGGCTTTGTGGGGGCCGAGGGCGGGTCACCTGACGGCCGCTCTGGCATGAAGAGCGTTCGGAGCTGAAGGCAGTTGACACCCTGCGGGCTCAAGAGAGACTTTTGCCCCTCCCCCAGCTCCACAGAAGGAGCTAAGTCAGGTCTTTCAGAATGAGGGTTATTAGCAGAGATCAACTTGATCTGGACGACCCATCTGTGGGACAGGAGAGACGTCTAGTGACCAGACACCTGCTCTTCTCTCTAGTGACCAGTCACCTGTCGTCTCTCCAGCGCCGGACCCCTGTCCCCTTCCCCTGCATTAGGACGTCCCATTCGCCTCATTCTGCCTCACTGTCTGGAATTCCTGTCTGTGTGGATTCCCGGTACGTCTGCCGTGAAATCTGATTTTCTCCTGTTCCTCTGCCTCCTGTCATTTGGATGCGTAGTCCCACGGAAGGACCCTTGCAGGCGCCCAAATTCTTGCTCCCCGATAGCCTCCGCTGTATCAGGGGACGTGCAGTGGCCTTGCGGGCTCTGCCACCAGGCTCGTGGGATGTGTCAACACCACAGACCAGGGACAGGACAGCAGCCGTCGGAGGACTGCCGTGGCTTCATGCGTCGTACACAGAGAACGGAGGACCTGAATCCGCAGGGAGAAGTCCCCCGGCAGCGGCGCGTGGAAGGCAAAGCTCTCGCCTCCTTGTTCCCCGAATGCTTGTGACAGTCGGCCCTGCCATGTGGTCCTCCCAGCAGAGGCTCTGATGGCAGCCGCTCTGGGGCGGAGAGAGTGGAACCCAGTCCCCGACCTGCCGCCCCGTGAGCAGGGAGCGCCCGCTGCCTCCCGTGCTTTGCAGCCCCAAGCCCGCGGCCCTTTCTGAAGCTACGAGCTGAGCTGGGGTCCTCTGCGCTCTGCCAACAACGGGACCCTGAGCAGAAGGATCACACCCACCAGCAGGTAGAGGAAAAGCCCATCAAGGTAAATAAACATTCCTCCCCGGGCCTCAGATGGCCCTGCGAGCTGCTGCTCCCGAAAGCAGGTGAGCCGGAGGCAGAGGTGGGGCAGGGCGGGGAGGGGAGAGGCATGGCCTGTCCCAGGGCTCTGGCCTCAGGCCCCAGGCACGGGCTGGCACGGGGCTGTCCTGCTGCCTCCTCCCAAGCCTCCTCCCTCAGACGGACTCCCTCCCCCACACGCTGCTGTCTTGGGAGCCCCCGCTCCAGTGCGAGGCCCAGGGCTGTGCACGGGAGCACAGCAGGTGCCAACGCAGGCGGGGTCCCTGCCTAAAGACTCGGGCACTGAGCCAGCCTTACCCCCAGGGGCCGTCACACAACCAATGCCGTAACCAACTGTGTCTTGCGACCAACGTGCCCCTGGTCGGTGGCATGTGGATGTGTCTGGAGGGTCCCCGGCTGACGCCCCCAGGGAACAAAGCTCCACCCTGCCCCCAACCTCTAAGGGACAACTGCACCCAGAAGTGCGGCCTTTCTGAGTACTGTGCGTCTTTCTCCCTAAACACCGAATCTGAGGCCGGGCACAGGAAATCTGGAATCTATAACCTGCTGGTCAGAAGTACGGTGGCCTGGGGTCCCCATGAGACTTGTGGCTGGTGTCTGGGGTGGGGGGGTTTGCCCTCAACCCATGGGGTCTGAGCTAACACTGGGTAGCCAGGGTTGGAGCTGAATCGTGAAAGCCCTGGCTGGTGTCGCACGGGGTTGGGTTGCAGTGGCATCCACGCTGACCTGTGTGAACTGTGCAGTGACTATGACCGTAAGAGCAGAATGGGGTGGTCAAAGGTGAGGCCAGGAGGGCCTGATTCCGCCAGGGAGCTTGTGGGGCTACTGAGGCCGAGAAAGGGCGCAGAAGGCGGAGGAGCGGCATGTGCAAAGGCCGAGTGAGGCGAAGAGCAGAGAGCGTGGAGATGCCTCCTCACGGTGGCCTTGAGGTCACGGAGGAGCTGTGGTCCCAAGCCCTGGGAGCTGCCTCCGCAGCACCATTGCCCCAGAAGGCCTCTGTCAACACCCAAATGATGGCACCTGAGGCTCTCACCCCCACTGTTAAAACCTGCAGAGTCCTCGTGACTCATCAGAAAGCAGAGGGCTCCGCCATCCCCTCCTGTGGCCCCACAGCTGTGGCTATGGAGGGCTGTGAACTCATCTCTTGGGTGGAAGCCTCTAGAGAGTGACACATCCAGTTAAATGAATGGGCTCAGCAGCCAGGCCCTACCCAGGGCAAGCAAACTGTCAGTCAGCAGGATAATGGAATGGGTTCGTTCAGAGCAAGACAGGGAGACCGGGAGAGGCCTCTAGGCAGCAGAGACCCCAGTGTCCTATGCACGGACCTGCAGGAAGTCACCTGGGGTGGTCAGGCCTCACACCTGATGACTGAACAGAGTAGCCCAGGACTCCTGGAGGGGAGAGGGCTCAGCGGGCAGACACGGCTGCGGCTTGGCCCAGTGTCAGTGGGAGGCAACTCCTGGCAACACCCCCACCCCGCCCCCCCCAGGGCCCCCAGGCTCACCTCCCCCCCCCCCCCCCCCCCCCCCCCCCCCCCCCCCCCCCCCCCCCGTCTTCAGAACTCACTTCCCGGCCTGCAGCTGTTTGCCCCTTGGCGCACCCAGGCGGGACCGCGAGAGGAGGCCCCGTATCCCGGGAGAGCCAGCGGTCCTGGCGACAGCCTCACAGAAGAGTTCCCTGGACAGCCCGGGCGGGAGACGACCCTCCTCCCGCCCCTCTGGGGCCTGTTGTGGGGCAGGTCATGGGGCAGGTCGCGCAGCCCCTCCAAACCTCCGCCTCCTGTAAATGGACACAAGATGGACTCCACGCCCCGAGGCGCTCTGAGCCTCATAGAACGCAGACGCAGGAGCCACAGTCCCTACGCTACCGCTGGACGTGAGTTCTGGGGCTTACGGTCTCAGAAGAAACACCACGTTTGCCCACGTCTGGCTTGAGCCAAGGACCGGTTAATTCAGCCCCATCGGGGGGGCGGGCTGGGCCGCAGGAGATGGCACACCACGGAAGAGGGAAGAGGGGTCGGGCTGGGGCCTTCACCCGCCTTGGGCCGCGGCGGGGACGGAGCCCCAGAGTCACTAACAGTGGGGCACTAGGAAGGAAGGGGTGGGAGGGAGCGGAAAACGGGCCCCCAGGCCCAAATGGGGGATGGGCAGCTGGGGGGAGGGCCATCGCGCGGGGCACAGGGTGTCCACAAGCTGCCGCGGGCCCGGCACCACCCTCCAGCCGGCCAGGCCCGGGCTGCCTCCGTGCGACAGCTCTGGAGGCAGGGCAGGGCCTAGAAATGAAGCCCACTGGGAAGCACTTCATTCCTCATGAAGTTCCCCAATGTGCTTGGAAGAGCGAAGAAGCAGGTACTTGCTCCCAGGACCACTGCCATGGAAGCGATTTCTGCTGGGGCTCAGCACGCAGTAAAGCTCGGTTCTCTCCCCAGAGGAGAGCCAGATGAGGTAGGGCAGAGCCCGATGCTCTAATGCAACCAGATCTGGCCTCACTGTGTGCAGCGAACGTGCGATCTGTGTCCCAAATGCATCACAGTGCTCCGCCAGTCACCCACGCTCCTCCCCCGAGACGTCTTTAACTCGGGCTCAGAGTCAACAATGAATTCTCCCACGGATCTATTGTTTTCTCAAGTAGCAGTGAGCGAGGGGACGGGCTTGCACAGCGCTTTCTCAGGGCTGGGCTAAATTAGATCACGCAAACCCTAACGAGGGTCAGTCAGAAAGAAGACGGAGCAGGGTGGCGATGAGCTTCCAGCCCGCTCTTAACTGGGCAGTAATCCAGGGATCAGATGTCCCTGGTGTGTCAGCCCCACGAGCTACCGGCTGACCCCGACCCCTGGTCCTCGGACGCGGGAGTCACCGATGAATAGGTGTGTAGCCTGAGCTCCTATGTGGAAGTTGCCGGAGTGGTACGTTCTAGAAGAGCCAACCACTCTCCAGGAGATAGCACACCTCCCGCGGGTCATGGCTGTGATGCCAGGACCCAAGGAAGCCGCTGCGGGAAACACCGACTCGGTCAGGCAGGTGGTGTCGGAAGCGCGGGCTGGAGACGGAAACCCACAGCACGGATGCTTGCTCCGCAGCCGCCGCAGCCGCCGCAGCCGCCACGCTCAATCTGTCCTCTCATCCAGAAACAGCCCTTCCTACACGCATCCGAGTCTGCGAGGACCACCACCCAGGGGTGCTGTGCGCCCTGCAGGAATGCCACGGAGCCCCCGCCTTCCGCTGCTCGCTCCCCGGGCGGACGGGGGTCTGCATTCCGGGGGCGGTGGCCACTTTCTCCCCAGCCCCCGTGGCCCAGGCACTTCTGCCGCGCAAGAACCACATGCACCGAGGGTCACCCACCGAGTGCTTGTGTGCTGCACGAAGGGTCCGTCTAAGTGGCTTTCGAGAATGGCTTGATAATCCCGATCAAAATTCCAGCAGGATTTTTAAACATTTATATGAAAATGCAACGTCTCTGAAGAGGCAAAGTCATCCTAAGAGGAGTAAGTGGGGAGACATACGTGGCCGGAGCCTGAGATTTCCGAGGACGGGACAGCACGGACGCTTCCGTGGCTGGTGGACAAATGCCTCTGGAGCGGCGCATGGCAGGGAAGACAGAACCAGGCGTGGGCGACCGCCGGCATCTGACGGAGCTGCCGGGGCCGTCTAACGGGGAGCAGGGACTCTTCCCAACACACGTGCTGGAGGCGACTGGACATCGCACGGAAAACAGACACTGACCTTCCTTCTCTCCAGACCCAGAGACCGACTCAGAACAGATCCCAGATCCCAAAGCCGAAGCAAAGACTCTACAACGTGCCAGAGACACACGGGAAGACCCCAGCGTGAGTCCAGACTGAGAACAGATTTCTCAGAAAGAAATAAAAGGTGTGACCATAAAAGGAAGAATTGACAAGCAGGAGTCTATCCGAATTAGAACTTTCACTCTGTGGAAGGACACTCCCAAGCCCCGGCTGGCAGAGAACACTGCCAGTACATCTGTCTGACAACAATTACGTGGAGGACATAGAACGATCACGTACAACTTCATAATACGGACAAACAGGACCATCTAAGAACGAATAGAATACTAAACAGACGCATCACAGGAACACGTAGAGACGAGCAATGGGAATGTGAAAATCCGCCCGACGCCATCCGTCTGTAGGAAAAAGTGGATTAAGCCACAGTGAGGTCCTGCCACACACTCACCCCAATGGCCATTATCCCAAGGGCTGGACGTACCCCCTGCAGGAAAGGACGTGGAGTTCTCACACAGCCGGTTCGGAAAACCACCGGGCGATGTGTTAGGACGTTAACTCCCTGCCTCCGGCACAGCCAGTCCTCCCCCTACCGCTTGCTGCAGGCAGCGGAGACACAGGACGGGGGCACCAAGGCTCACCACAGCTTTATCACAGCAACACTAACCTAGGAATGGTCCGAAATGCCCATCTGCAGGTGAGTGAGACGCAAAACGTGGGTCTGGTCCGGTGGAACACCACACAGCACAGAAAGTAGCAACAGATACAGACGATCGCGTGGCCGGGTCGCAGGGTCCTTCAGCGCGGCTAAGACGCCAGCCACGAATGACTAGGGACCCCACGATCCCATTTCCGTAGAGCCATAAAAAATGCCAAGTCATCCACAGGGTCGGGAGGCTCATCTACGTGACCGTTGCTGGGCTGGGTGGGGAGGACGGTCAGCTGCAAAGAGGCAGAGACCACTTTTGGGGGGACACGGGGTGCTGTGAACCTTGCTATGGTGCTGGTTTCCTAAGTGTTTTCTGCCAAAACTCATGTCAACTACACTTTAAAGGAGGTACGCTTTATTATATGTAAAAATTTCACCCTAATAAACTTGATTAAAAAAACAAAACAAAACAGCAATTTTGACCAAGCAAGATTTTCTCCTATGAGGGACTGTCAGAAGCCAAGATTTGTCAAACAGACTGTCCCCCGTAGAACTTTTATGGTCTGAAATGGGAGGTGAGGGGGCTTTCAGTGACCTATTTCAGTGACCTTTTAGAGCTGAAATCCATGGCACTTCTTGCTGACGAGCTGCAACTGGATTGGGGGTGCCCGGCACGCGTCCGACACGGTCTCAGGACACAGGATCGCTCACTCCTGCCGGGCGGGGGAACACAGGTCCAGAGCACCCCTCCAGCCACGCTGACGGCAGCCCCTGTTGGAAGGACGCGTCTTGGGCATGTAGAGCGTGGGTGACCCTCAACCCTGAGCTGCCAACACAGCTTAAAAGCCCCGTTCAGCGCGGAAGTCAGGGCCGGTGTGTTTATGTGTGTGTGTGTGGGGGGGTGCTGCGAGCACAAATGAATACTCCGGCTTCTTTCTCTGTCTCGTGGCCAGTAGGAAATAAAGAACACACTCTCGGCTAAATGAGAACTGAAGTGTATTGGAGGAGTGCTATAAATTATATGCAGGCCACCAAATAAAATTCAATTTTCAGGTAATGTGAAGGTGTAATGCGTCTGGAGAAGCTGCTTTGCATATCACACCAGACAGCAGGTAATGAGGAGGAGGCGGGCCCGCGCGGAGCTGTCACCGGGGCCGCCGCGACGGTTCCTGCCCGCCCTCCTCTAATCACACCACCGCAGTGTTGATTCGGAACACGGCGGCCCATGAAAAATGTCACCGTTCTGTCGATGGTGCGGATCTGCTGGCAATTCCGGCAAGCAGCCGCCGCACATAAAGGGCGATAAGGCACCTTATATCCTGCCATGCTCAGCGGGTTTCCCATTTCCTCCTGCAATTACACATCAAACTGTTTTAGCTTCACAAGCTTCGGCACTATAAATGGCCTCGAGGCAGAGGGCCGCCTGGCACACTGATGAGGGGTTTCAAAGCTGAGCGCGGACTCACGTTCGCGGGAGTGCGGAAAGCCCCATCACCCCGATTCCCGCGCGCACACCCCACTCTGCGGAGCCCTGCAGACATGCCCTAGAAATCATTCTCTCATTATCTCTGCTTAGTCCAATTAACAGAGGGCTTAAGGAAACAATTACTGAGTGTCATTGCAAGAGACACGGCACCGACGCCACTGGAGAGCACTTGGCGCCCCGGCCCCGCCCGTGGGGTCTAGGGTCCTGCAGAGCAGCACGTGCGGGGAGCCGGCCAGAAAATCAGGGTCCCGACACCCATCGGAAACTGCCGACTCCTCGTCTCTGCTGGTGGGGCCAGGAATCTGTATCAGTGGGGCCCCCCCTCGTACGCAGCCCAGCTCCAAGTCATAATCTGGCCACTCAAGCATACTGGTGCTTGTGCTTTTGGTGCTTTTCTCAGGAACCACTCACCTGTAGACCAGACACCAGACAGACTCAGGGGCAGTCTTCTCTGAGGGCACACTTTCTGAAAATCCCATTCATCTACCTCCCAGCCCACCCCCACACAACCATCCATCCATCCATGCACCTACCCACACATCCGTCCACACATCTGTCCATCCATCCATCCATCTGTCCGTCCAACCACCCGTCCATCCATCCGTCCGTCCATCCGTCCGTCTGTCCATCCATCCACTCATCCATCATCCATCCGTCCGTCCATCCATCCGTCCATCCGTCCATCCAACCAGCAAACAGATATTGGGCACCGCTTCATATCGGAAACACAGGGATGAGAAGCTGTACCGGGTGCTGAGCTCTGTATCTAGCACATAGTTGACCTTAAACAAATGGACACCTTCATCACTAGAAGCAAGAGAGCCTGACAGCTGGAGCACGGGCAGGGGCGGGAGTCTGGGAACGCTGCTTCTGCCACAGACTAGCTGTGTGATTTTGGAAAACCGAACGGGCTCCCCAGGGCTCAGTTTTTTGGGACCTGTGCGACAGAGATAGCGACAGTCTCTACCTCGAGGGCCATTTGTAAAGATTAAGTGAGTTAATAAATGGAGACCAGTACCTGGAAAGAGTGAGCCGTCAGATATAAGAGGTCATTATTACCATCATTTTATTGTCGCCCCTGAAAACCAGAAATCCACAGTCTGGATAATGCAAACCAGTACAACAGGAGAATTCTTTAGAAGGGGTAGGAGTATATAAACAGGCCGAGAACATGGGAGAAACAGATCTGTCTGTTTAAGATTGTCCCCAGAACACAGTAAGCAATCATTCTCACTCATTCATTCTTTCTCTTCCGCCCCCCCACCTACCTAGCCAGCCAGCCACCATTCACCTCCTTAGCTAAGATTTATATTAAAGTAAACATATAGTTTGGACGCTGGGCGCCTGGGTGGCTCGGTCGGCTGAGTGTCTGACTCTTCGTTTCGGCTCAGGTCATGATCTTGGGGTCCTGAGACTGAGCCCCACTTCGGCCCCTGTGCTCGGTAGGGAGTCTGCTTCAGAGTCTCTCTCCCTCTCCCTGCACTTGTGTGCACAGTCTCTGTCTCAAATAAATCAATCTTAAAAACATAAACTATACATATGACAAAACGTACTAATTTAAGTGTATAGCTTGTTGGATTTTCAAAGTGAGCCTCCCCCCACCCTGTGACCAGTACCCAGATTGAGATGAGGTCATCACCAGGACCAGAGAAGCCTCCCTCGTGCCCCAGCCCAGTGTCCTCCTCCAAAGGTGGTCATCACTCTGCCTTCTGTCGACATTCTGTCTGTGACGGTCATGCTTGTTGGGAAGGTAGCCCTGCGTTCTTTTGAAGGCTGCATAATATTCCGTCGTATGGATAACCCACGATTACTTATCCGTCCTGCTGTCGATGGATATTTGGACGGGTCCTAGTTCGGGGACATAACCGATGATGTTGCCGAGGGATTCCTGCGCTTGTCTCCTGGCGCCCATCTGTATGTGTCTCTATAGGGCTCAGCTCAGGGTGGAATTGCTGGGACGTGGACACGCACATGTTCAGCTTGGGCAACGGCTGCTAACAGTTTTGCTAATGGCTGGCCAGCTGGCATCCCAGCAGCGTGTCAGGGGCCCAGGGCTGCTCGTCTCCGCCAACGACGGCAGCGTCAGAGCTTCTGCTCTGGAAGAGCTGGTCTTCCCGGTGTTGGGAATCAGTGGGCCACAGGCTGTCCCGCTCTGCCCCGCTTCCCAGCCCCCGAGCAGGTGCTTTCTGCCTGGTGTCTGGTGTTGCCCGAGAACACGCAGCCCAGAAGTCAGCCCCCACCCTAGTGACCATGGCACATGGGACACTGGCCTCTGTTCTCTGTAAGCCTCTTTTCTCTGGGACTTCGGCCCCTCAAGTCCTACCTGCCTGGGTTGTTTCCAGACGCTTTCACGTCTTCCGTCTTCCCTCTCTTCTTTCCCTCTTCTCTCCTTTCCTGGTCCCTCCCCCTCCCTCCTATCCAAGGCAGACTGGGACCGCTGGAGGGTCAGTCTGCTATCAGCCACTCTGCCACGTGGGAACTAGAGGTCCCGGTTGGCGTGTGTGGACAGACAGGCTGGTGTGGGAGGCCGTGCGGGGGGGAGCTGCCAGCAGAGGTGAGAATAATGACTGTCGTGACAATTAGGGTCTGGAGGTGGCATTCCGGGCAGAAGGCAGAGCTGGGGCTACACATCCCAGGGGCCCCAAGTACGCGATCTGCTTGGAAAAGCAGAAGGAGGGGCTTTGAACAGGTCTGATGCAGGTGGGGTGGGCCTAGAAGCTGGGAATGAGAGCAGACGGCACCGCACTGTGATACCACAGACCTTAAAACCCTTGAGAGAAAGCTGCTCGTGCCTTTGGCCTTGGATCTGTTTGTGCTGGAAGAAAAACCCATCCTCCGAGAAATGGCCGCGAAGCCCCGTCGGCGTGAAACAGAGATGCTCGGCAGAGCAGGACGGCAGCCGACGCGCAGAACCTGCAGCGCCTTCACGCTCAGAACCAGAGGTCCCTGCGACGCGGCGACCCAGAGTCACAAAGAGCTCCGCGAACACGATGCTCCAGCCTCGGGATTAAGCAGGCGTCAGGAAGCCACACGTTCGGCTTCGAGGCTGCTCTGACTGCTTGTTTCGGAGAAGCCAGCCTGTGAGTCACTTTCTGACTCTTCTCCTCCCTAATTAGACCTGGAGTAGTTGTGCTTACGCTGCTGACTTCACGGGTAAGTGAGTGACACCAGCATCGCGGCTAGAACACCGCCTCTCGGGAACACGGTCACTGATACCAGAAAAATTACTAACAGTTAGCCCAGATTCTGCACTGGTTTTACATAAAAGGTCACAAGCAAGGTCTTTGTTTAGAAGAGTATCTTTATGGTGCCTCCTGACCTCCCAAACAGAGCCCTGCACACGCACTGTGACCCTGAGACGATCTAAGACAACACGGACGGAAACACGGCTTTGGTCCCACTCCTCTCTGGGAATCGTCCTCCGCCACATGCGCGGGCACCTGCGACCCAGGGCAGCTGGTGGTCTTCGGGGGTGTGCAGGCCCCATCTGACACGGGGGGCTCCGAGTCACACAGAGACCAGAGACGCAGGGGATGGAGACAAGGCTGGCCGACAGGCCAACAGCTCCTGCAGCCTCCGGTGCTCAGAACCGAGGAGGACACGGGGTCCGTCGTCCTCCCGAGAGCCGCCGGCCACGCAGCCTGCAGTCCTGCCCGCGCCGTGTCGACGTGTACACGCCCAACTCCCGCCAGCACGGCCGCGCACGTGCGTCACGGATAGCGTGTTGCGGGACACCCCCATTCTGGTTTTCGTGTATTTCTCATCTTTAGTACATTAAGCCGGAGGATTTTCCAGGCAAAACCATGATCACAGTCAACTTGACAAAAACACCTGCTCTGTCAAAGAATGAGATTATTCCTCCAAATGTCAGATTAAAAAAAAAAAACCAAAATGAGCAAATTCCAGTAAATGTATCATGCATTCCACTGTCCTATTTATTTTATTGCTTTTTTTCTCCATAAAGTGAACACCTCTTCACCACTTTTTTAACAGTGAAGCTTGTCGCCTGAAATGCCTCGGTCCCTGTCCGGAGGGGCGCGGTGCTAATTACCTGTGGCGTGATTTTCTGGTGGTGGCAGACAGAGGATGTGCACTTGCCTTGGTTTTAGGAATGGCCCATGGCCACGACAGCTCTCGTCCTGCACTGGGCGGGGGCCCTGTGCTAATGGCCCTGGCTGAGACCCCGAGGCCCCAGGCTCCCCTGCTGCTGTGGGCTCCCTGGGCTGCAGCTGGGGGGTCACTTCTCAGCTTGGCCCCGGGTGGACTGGGCTGCAGGTGTCTATGCACACCTGTAAGGCCACATAGTGTGCCCAGACACAGTGAGGGCAGACTCGTGGCGCTCCCTCGGTGGGGACACCAGGCAGCAAGCACTGGCAGCACATAGACGTCTGGGCCTGCGTCAGGACATGGCCCGGCCTGTGCCCGGGAGAGCAGGAGTCGGGAAGGAAGGGAGAGGGGGCTGCCGCTGAAACGCAGGACAAGTGGGGGGAGCTGAGCAGACGCGTGGACTGAGGGCCTCCCTGGACTGGGAGCAGCTTCGGGGAGGCCCCCATGCGGGGAACACAGAGGGGCCCCAGCTGGGAGTCTTAGGCTGATCTGGGTGTACCTGCGCAGGTGCATGCTGTGGCTGACATGTGTGTGTGTGTCCAAAGCCATGTGTGTGCATGTGCTCACCTACACGCGTGCACACGAACACACACGACGTGTGCACAGGAACGCACATGCGTGTTCCTCTGGACACACAGCCGTGTGCATATGGAGATGGGGGGGTGTGCCCGTACGTTCACTGTGCGTGTGTGTGTGCAGGGAGGGAGGAGGCCGGGGGGGGCAGGCAGAGGCCGGGGCAGACGGCGTCAGAAGCCACGGACGAGGCCGGTCCCCAGTTAGGCCAGGCCCACGCGCGGGGATGCAGAGAGAGGGAAGGACGCACCGCATCAGGAGCAGGTAAAGCGCCGCTCATGATGATGGCATCGGAGGCTTAGGGTGTTTATCTCGAAACGGAAAAAGAAATGCAGGTGACAAATGCCCCTGCGAGAGAAGGGACGCTGCCGTGTTGTGAGCAGACAAAGTCCCAAGCAAGTCTTCAATCGGCTCGTGTGGGGCATGGAGGGGGTGCTTGACCAGAGGGAGAGTGGCTCTCCGCACCGCCCATGTGTGCGCGGCGCTCCAGAGGCTTGGCTGTGGCTGGTTCAGGGCAGCAGGAGGAGCCCTGCTACGTCTGGGTCAGGGTCTGGGCTGGTGGCAGCAGGAGGGGCGTGCACCAGGTATGGGGGGACACGGGGCAGTGGCCGCTGCGTCTGCCATGGGTGGACACCCCCACGGGCACCCCGGCCGGAGCTGCGGTCCTAACTCAGCACATGCGGCCGGACCCGGGAAGCGCTTCCCGCAGCAGGAGGACCGTGCGGCCCGCGTCCTTCTGCAGACATGCACGTGTTGGCCACCGTCCCCCTGCCCTTGGAGGAGGCTGGGAGGGGCGGCACGTGGCGCACCAAGCACCTTCCTCTCCTGGGGCTGGATTTACATCCCAGACATCCTCCTGTCCCTCTGGGTGCCGGTTTGACTCCTCTCAGAGGTCAGGACATCATCATTTTGCTTGTCTGGGCTTTCTGACCTCTGATTTGGGTTGGCAGAAGGCTGGGCCCACGCACAGGAGGGGTCAGCTCTGCAGTGTTCTTGTTCGCTTGACGCTCGTGGTGTGAGGACGGGCTCCAGCCTGGGGCTGGCCCGCAGGAATATTTAAAGCCACGCGTCTGTCTTGGGAAGGCAAGCGTAAGTATAATCAGTCAATGACTCATGGTCCACCAAACCTCGTGCCGCCCAAATGGGCCCTGTCTCTCCCTGCCACAACCTCTCGCTCCGCTGGACCCAGTGCGGGGAGACAGGCTTCCTCAGTCCCCCCGTAAACACCAGTCACGTCCAACGACTTCTTTCCGTCTCCTTCTCCAGAGGACGTCTGGGCGTCACGCGTGTGGGGCCTCGCCGCTGTGACCAGCATCCCAAGCCCCTCCTTGTTCCCTTCGTCATGAAAACCCTCCACCCGGAGGAACCACTACCTTGGCTTTTCACAGTGTCGACGAGTGCCAGCTCATTCAGCATTTCACATCAGGGGAAGCATCCAGAACGCTCCTTCAGGCATCTGGCTGCATGGATCAAAAGAACGTCCAAGTGCTTCCTCTACGTCCCTTTTGGGTTCCTCTTGGCTCCCGTTTTGTCTAGGATGGGGGAGTCTTTCCTGTTATTGCGTCAGATAAAGTATTCCTGGTGACTTCCTCCACAGTCCTCTGAAATCGAGTGGCACGCTCTCAGGAAAAGATCCCTGTGATGCGTTTCCTCAAACACAACCCACAGAGCTACCAGCCAGTCCAGGGGGAAGTTTTCAGGCTCCCCAGGAGCCCCCATGTCCCCTCCCCATCAGCCATACAGTCTAGGGCAGGGACCCTGTCCTAGCACACTTAAGTTTTGCCCCTTTCTGAGCCCAGATGACGGGATGACAGGAGGACGAGGTGGCTTTCCTGTAGCTGGTGGCTTTCGGGAGCCCCATGTCTGGCATCCGTCCGTGTCCCGGGCTGGGCCAGCACGTTCTTCCCTGCTGTGAGTACACCTCGCTGGGAACACACCCCGATTCACCTACCCATCCCACTATCGATGGACATCTGGGTGGTTCCCAACTTTGGACGGCCAAAAACCTTCTCGAACACGGCTTTTGACGCACGTTGTGCATTTCTGTTGAGCCTCATCTTATGAGGGGAGCAGCTAGGCCACAGGGAATGCCTGATGTCCAGCTTTCAAAGACCTGCCACATGGTCTTCCAGAACGATGGGGGACATTTATTTTCTCTCCAGTGCCAAAACAAATCAATCAATCAATCAATCAATCATCGTAAACACAATCAATCAATCAATCAATCATCATAAACACAATCAATCATCGTAAACACAATCAATCAATCAATCATCGTAAACACAATCAATCAGTCAATCATCGTAAACACAATCAGTCAATCATCGTAAACACAATCAATCAATCAATCAATCATCGTAAACACAATCAATCAATCAGTCAGTCATCGTAAACACAATCAATCAATCAATCAGTCATCGTAAACACAATCAATCAATCAGTCATCGTAAACACAATCAATCAATCAATCAGTCATCATAAACACAATCAGTCATCGTAAACACAATCAATCAATCAATCAGTCATCGTAAACACAATCAATCAATCAATCATCGTAAACACAATCAATCAATCATCGTAAACACAATCAGTCAATCATCGTAAACACAATCAATCAGTCAATCATCGTAAACACAATCAATCAATCAATCAATCATCGTAAACACAATCAATCAATCATCGTAAACACAATCAATCAGTCAGTCATCGTAAACACAATCAATCAATCAGTCATCGTAAACACAATCAATCAATCATCGTAAACACAATCAATCAGTCAGTCATCGTAAACACAATCAATCAGTCAGTCATCGTAAACACAATCAATCAATCAATCATCGTAAACACAATCAATCAATCATCGTAAACACAATCAATCAGTCAGTCATCGTAAACACAATCAATCAGTCAGTCATCGTAAACACAATCAATCAATCAATCAATCAATCATCGTAAACAGAAGCAGCGGTGAGCTCTTCCTAGCCTTCTCGCGTCCCATGTGGGGACGCCTGCCCCACCGGGACAGAGAGGACTTCTCCCAGCTGAGACAGCTCCCTCCATGGTGCTTGGTGACGTCATGCCTCCAGCGTGAGGGGCACCTGCAAACAGTCTGTCCTCTGGCTGTCACACCCAGCAGGCCTGGTCCTGACCCTGCGCTGCCACCGTGGGCCCTTGGGTTCCCGGACGTCCCGGTGCAGTGGGAGGAGCCACCTGCAGAGGGAAGCTTCTGAGAGACAACGATTCCCACGGCCGTCGGCACCCGTGACCCACGCTGCCAAGGCTGGTGCTCCAGGGTTCGGCATCAGACACTCCCGGGTTGGCGCCCGATACCTTCCCCCCGCCTTGGTTCCAGACAGCGCTTCACCTGTCCACACTCTGGTAAAATGGGGCTTGCAGACACCCACTCGGAGAGTTATGCTTAGAATTCAAGCACACACAACACAGGCTTTGCAAACAGTGGCTTCAGCACGTGCCTCCTGCTCTGAGGGGTGCTTGTCCTGAGGCCGTGGACACTGATGCCCTTGCCACGGGGTCGGTGCGGTTCAGAGCCTGACGAAGCTCCGTTCATGGCGCACACACAGTAGGGCACTTACAGGAACAGTGGGCGGACCTCCATAGGCTAATGCTTCCATGGGAATCAGTCGGACAAAGGGACAAAAGGAATAGTGTGGCCACGGCCCCCAGGGAGAGAGCCTTGGCCTGGGAGGGGAGAGACAGCCAGGATCACCCAAGCAAAGTGGAAGCAAGGACAGCAGGGGAGGGGGCGAGGGGTCGACGGGCCACAAGGCTGGGGCTGGAAAGGGTCTGCTTCCCTGGGCTGAGCGTGCCCCTCCCAGCACTGTGCTGGGCTGGGCAGCAGCCGTGGAGGAACGGGCAGGTGAGATTTCCCCTGGATGTCCACGTGTCTTTCAGAACCGCCAGGAGCTGCAGTCTTCACGTCCCCCAGGCTTTGGCTCCAAGGCATCGCCAAGCAGTCTAGGATGTACGGGTTACCACGCAGGAGACCGGAAGGGCCCGGCAATGCCCGCCAGGGAGGCGTCACCAGCAGGCGCAGGAGACCTCAGAAATGAACGGGGGGGAAGGGGAGGAGGTGTCCACAGACCGGACAGAAGGCGGCGTGGTGGCTGAGCAGAGATGGGAGTCCCGCAGCCACAAGCCAAGGGACCCCCAGGGCATCGGCAGAGCACAGGGAAGCACGGCGTTGCCTCACCGTCTCCCTGACTGCCTGCAGAAGGTCCAGCCCCAGACCCTGACTCTGCCCTCCAGGACTGTTCTAAGCACCCCCAGGACTCCCAGCTCACAGCTGCCTGGGGGTGGGGGGGAGCTGACCCATCTACATGTGATTTCACTGGGCTGTAACTCAAGAGCTAAGCTGGACCCACTCAAGGGCCAACGACAACCCTGGGGTGGGGCAGGGGCAGGTGCGTCCGGACAGAAACCTGACGGAGCGACGGTGTTGCTTCCTCGGACGTGCCTGGCTGTCCCCGGCTCACAGCCAGACTGCGGCTACGGTGACCCCAGCTCGGCGGCTCTTGCCGTCTGACCTGTGTCTGCCCTGCAGGACCCGCCCCGTCTGCTGCTGGAAGCATCTGGCGGTCGCCCTCCCGGAGCGGCTCCAGCAGGAACACCAACAGCGCGAGTGAGTGCCGCGGGCACTCTGAGACGCACAAGCTACGGGAGCCTCCCAGACCTCGGTGCCAATCCGCAGCGCCCTCAGCCATCAGCGCGTCACACCGGAGCCGCGGCGGGCCAGGCTGCACTGATGGTTGGTCCGTTTTTTTTTTTTTTTAAAGATTTATTTATTTATTTATTTGCCAGAGAGAGAGAGAGAGAGCGAGCGAGAGAGAGAGCACGCGAGCGCACAAGTGGGGGGAGTGGCAGGCAGGGGGGAAGCAGACTCCCCCTGAGCAGAGAGCCCGATGCAGAACTCGATCCCAGGACCCTGAGACCATGACCTGAGCCGCAGGCAGAGGCTTAACCCACGGAGGCCCCCACTGTCCCGAGAGTTGTTCATAACAACCAACTCAGAAGGGGAAGCGTTCTGATGGTTCTGATGGCCCGACTCCTTGCCCTGAAGGGGTTCCCGCGCGCCGCTGGTGTCCTTAGAGGAAGCAGCTGGCACTCGGTGTGCATCCCGCACCCCACAGCTGGCTCAAGGGGGAGGAGCGACCTCAGCAGGTTTGCAGGTCCAGAGACAGGGAGGGAGGGACGGGGGGGGGGGAGGGGAGAAAGGGGGGGAGGGGAAGAGATCAGGGAGGGAGAGGGAGGAGGACACAGGACACGCGACACAGAGGGACAGTCTCCGGAGGTCTGGACTCTGGGGGCCCCTGCAGAGGCCTTTCTTAAGAAGGAAACAGGCCACAGAATCCGGTCTCACCTGAGAGGCTCCTGGTCGGCCTCGAGGGCCACGTTACTCTATTGAGAACTCGGGCCAGAGCCGTCCTGCTGCCTCCTGAGTGGTTCCAAACACCTCCCAGGGCAGCCCCTCCTTGGGTCTGACGTCCCGTCACTCGTCACTCTGACAACAGGGCCGGTCCCCAAGACAGACATAGATGCAGCGTCTGCGCACAGATGTCTGCTGCGCCCTAAGGACAGGGAATCAGGAAAAAATTGTCCAGACAGTTCACCCCCACCTGCCCCAGGAAAACGGCTTTGTATTCAAATGCACAAGTCCAGTCTCCAAAATCTCACTCGGGAAACTTTGTGCCTAACGCCTGCTCTCGGTAAGAACTCCTAACCAGCTGGGCAGAGAGGACGCTCCTGATCACAACAGAGGCCACAGGGGCCATCGCGCGCCATGCTGGGAGGCGGAGCGATTTCCCCTAAGATCAGGACAAGACAAGATGCCCACCGCCCCCACTCATCCTCCACACGGTGCTCCGCGGCCCGGCCAGAGCAAGCAGGCGAGGAAAGAAAGGTGTCCGAATTGGGAAGGAAGGTGTAAAACTGTTCACAGGTGACGCGAAATTACACATAAAAAACCCTAAAGGCTCCATGAGAAACTCAGAATAAACGAACCCAGTAAAGTTGCGGGAAACAAAACCAATACCCCAAAATACCTGTTTCGTTTCTATGCATCCGTAAACCCTCAAAAAGACAGATGAAGACAATAACCCCATCTAAACTGTGTCGAAATGAATAAAATGCCCAGCCCTACATTTAACCGAGGAAGAGGAGACCTGCTTCCTGGAGATCAAGAGGCATCAGCGAAAGAAACCGAAAAAGACACAGAAATGGAAGACACTCATGCCCAGGGCCCGGAAGAGTGAATGTCGTTAAGACGTCCGTACCGCCCAAAGTAATCTACAGAGGAGGGCAATCCCTATCGACGACATTTTTCACGGAACTTGAAAAAGCAATCCTAAAATTTGTAGGAAACCAGAAAGGACCCCAAAGAGCCAAAGCAATCTTGAGAAAGAAGAAACAGCTGAAGGCAGGGCAGGTCTGACCATGAACCACGTTCAAATCTGCAGCAGCCACAGCAGTGTGGTCCTGGCATAAAGACAGGCCCACAGAACAGGGGAACGGAGCGGAGAGCCCAGAAATAAACCCACACTCATACGGCCAATTAGTGTGTGACGGAGCCAAGACTATCCAACAAGGAAAGCGTTAGGCACGTTAGGGCTTTAGGACGGTGTTGACAGACCTGGCTCCCTCGTGCAAAAGTATGAAACTGGTCCCCCATCTCACACTACCCACAGAAATCATCTCAAAGGGATGCGACCCACAAACAGAAGACCTGAAAGCACAACCCTCCCAGACGGAAACACGGTCGGGAAACTCCTCGACATCAGCCTGGATGACGAACTTTTGATTTGTCAACGAAAAGGGAAAAAAAAAAAGACCACATCAAACTTTTAAAAAAGTTTTGGCATAGCAAAGGACACCATCCACAAAATGAAAAGACAACCTGCAAAGTAAGAGAAAATATTTGCAAACCAAAAGACCCCTCATGATCCAATTAAAAAAGGGGCAGAGGATCCGCACAGTTGTCTTTCTGAGGGCGATGGGCAGATGGGCGACAGGTACGGGGAAGACGCTCAACGTCACTCATCGCCAGGGGAGCACACATCAAAACCACTGTGAGACGTCACCTCGCACCAGGCAGAACGGCCACCGTCAAGAAGAGAAGCCAGGCAAGCGCCGGAGAGGACTTGGAAAGAGGGAATCCAGTGCCCTGCGAGCAGGGAGGCACCCTGGTGCAGCCGCTACGGAAAACAGGACGGAGGGGCCTCAGAAAATTAAAACTAGAGCGACCCTATGATCCGGCAATGCCACGTCTCGGCATCTGTCCACAAGAATGAAAACAGGAACTCAAGGAGACATGTGCACTCTCGTGTTCGCCGCAGCCAAGACACGGAAAGAACCCGGGTGTCCCTCGTCCCAGAAATGGGTAAAGGAGACGCGGTCCAACCACGGGATAGACTATGACTCAGCCTCAATAAAGGAAGGACATGCGGACACCTGCTACCTCATGCACGAGCCTTGAGGACACTATGCTCCGTGGGATAAGCTGGTCACAAAGGGACAGACACTGCATCCCTCTGCTTATATGATGTACCTAGACCCGGCACATTCACAGGGACAGAAAGTTGAGTGGTGGCTGTCGGGGGTTGGGGGAGGGAAGGAGGGACTGGTGTTGAAAGGGGACATCACGTGATTTTGGGAAGACGACGGAGCACTGGGGGGGACGGTGGGGATGGTTGTGGGACACTGTGACCCTTCCTGATGCTGCAGAGCTGCAGACATAAAAACGGTTAGGATGGCAAATTTTATGTCATGTGTATTTCCATCAAAGAATCACTTCAGCTTTCTCTTCATTCTTCTTTAGAAAAAGATTTATTTATTTGAGAGAAAGTGTGAGCACCCACGTGCAGGGGCAGAGAGAGAGAATCCCCAAGAAGATGGTGACGTGGGGCTCGACCCACGAGAATAGGACCTGAGTCTGAAACCTAGAATCAGATGCTCGACCGACGGCACCACCCAGGCACCCCTCTCGGCACTTCCAGTGTGGCTCCCAGGGTATTTAAAGGTGCCTGTGGCCAGCACCACTTGGGGCTGGTAAGCTCTAGGTCTACCTCCCAGCGCTGTGCCCCAGAGACTTGGGCCCAGCAGGTCTGGGACGGGGCTGACAAGTCTCCAACACTTCCTGGGGCGATCCCGAGGCCACTGGCCTGGAGACCCTGCTTGAGAACCACTGCTGAGGGGACGCGGAGCAGCCCCCACTTCCCGATGGAAGTCCTGAGACCTCCGGTTGGCCGAGGGCCAGCCTCTCCGGTTGTGCCGGCAGAACCGCCAGGAGGGACCCGGTGGGAATCTCCACCTGCCTCCGTCGCTGAAAGACACCTGAGCACCAGGGTGCAGGGGGACGTGGGTGTTGCCACTCCCCGGGGAGACCTTCACCGACGGGGCGGGGGGTCCAGCCGGCTGCTTGTCCTGATTGACACAAGGGCTGTGTCGACTTCAGCAGGAGGAAAGCAAGCGGCTTTTTTTCTTTATTTTCTTCTCTCTCTCTCTCTTTTTTTTTTTAAAAGATCGTACCTATTTGTGAGAGAGAGAGAGCGCAAGCAGGGGAGCTGCAGGCAGAGGGGGAAGCAGGCTCCCCGCTGAGCAGAGAGCCCGATGCCGGAATCGATCCCAGGACCCTGAGACCATGACCTGAGCCGAAGGCAGAGGCTTCACCCGCTGAGCTGCCTAGTGTCCCAGCAAGAGGCTTCTTGACGGGTTTCAGATTCACCTCCCACCAGGGCACGACCGGCAATGGCCGTAATTGGAATTCCGATTCTGAGAGCCGACGGCGCCTTCCACGGTTACTCCCGTGCTGGCCGGAGACCGTGGTGACCGGCACTGCGAGCACAGCCACCCCGTCGCAGGGGATGACTCCAGGCCCTTTCCCAGGAGCCCACGGACCAGCAGCAGTAGGGTCTCTGCCAAACCGCAGGCTGCCCGGGGACCCGCAGGACCCCACCCCTGCCGAGACAGCCCAGCCGAAGCAGCCGGCGCCACGAGCTGACCAAGGGCGGGGGCACCGCAGGGGCCCCGTCCCAGGTCGCCCCCCACAGCGGCACAGAGCCTTCACCCCAGGTGACGGGTCAGCTTCCAGCAGGCTGCTGGGCGGTGTTACAGGCTGAACGGTGACTCCCCAAATTTCCTGTGATGGACTCCCCCCTCCCCCGCCCCAACACAGGATCTCAGAACGGGACCATGTTTGGAGAGAGGGTCTTTGAAGGTGGAATTAAGTTACAATGAGGTCATGAGTGTAGGCCTCGTCCAGTCTGACACGTGTCTTTATGAGAACGGCCTGGGGCAGAGACACACAGGGGGACCAGCCCGTGAGGACACGGGGAGGAGAAGACGCCCTCTGTAAGCCAAGGAGGGAGGGCTCAGGGGAGCCAACCTGTGCGCCGTGACCTTGGACCGCCAGCCTCCAGACCGCAGAGATACGTGTGTGTTGCTGATACTGCCGCGTCCGTGCCCCGTGTCCCCCTGGCCCGAGCCCATGCACACAGGAACTGACGGGAGCATGGAGATGTAGGACCAGGAGACACCTTTCACGATGAGCGGGCCTGCTGAGAACCCGTGGCGGACAGTCGCTGGGGCGGGGAGGCCGTCCATCACGACCATCTCGGTGCCTACCGTGTGCCAGGCCGTGATCTCGCCTCAGACCCGTCATCGCGGCAGGGACACGCGTGATCTGGGCTCCGCCACCGTGCAGGGTGTCGGGCTCCACTTGATCCCCACCGTGGCGCTGGGATCTGCACCCACCTACGGGTGAGGACACAGACCCGGGTCGCCGGCCAGGACAGTGAGGAGAGTCCATCTCCCTCCCAGCCCCGGTTCCGCCGTGGAGCACAGGGAGCAGGTGTCGCGCTCCCTCTCCCACTCACGCCCTCTCCCGGGACGACGGCCCATGCCGGCAGCTGGGACCCGCAAGGACCTGCAGGTGCTTCAGTCCAGCAGAAGGAAGGTGGTGGGGGGGGTGTGGAGGGGGGTGTGGAGGGGGATGCAGGGGGAGGAGGCAGAGGGCTCATAGGCAAAGGAAGGATCGGGAAGGCGCGTGAGAATGGTGGTTTAAAGCTACGGCCAAAACGGATGGGTGTCCTGCACCGACATCACGTAGAGACAAACAGCCAGGAGCACGTCCGTTCTGGATGAGAAAGACACAGGGGGGAGGAACACAGTCGACCCGGGGTCTGGTCCGCCCTGCGCGCACGCCCCTTCCTCTAGCGTCAGGCCCCAGCCTCCCTCCGCCCTGGCCCTGGAGACTTGGCGGGATTGCCTCTGCCCCCTCTCAGGGCCCAGGCCTGGCCAACCAGAACATTCCATCCAGATCGATTGGTTCAAGGGGAAACGAAGAGATAGATCAAGGCCATGAGATGCAGCCCCACAGCTCTGGCTACAGCTCCTAGCGAAGCAAAGCCATTTCCCTGGGTTTGCTGATGCTGCGGGCAACGTCAGAGCGGACGAGGCTGGGGGACGGGGCCAGCCGAGTCCGAGGGCACAGTCGGAGTGCCGGGGTGCGTCTCTACCATGCCCTACCATGGGGCTCCAGGTATGGGAGCCAGTCAAGCCCTCCCCAGCCCCCTTCTCTTCCTTCTCCTTAAGTCACCTTGAGCTGAGCTAGGAAAACAGGAGAGCCCTCGGATGCCGTGCTCAGGAATCTAGACTTTAGGAGTCCAAGCGGGGGGCACTGGCGAACGTCAAAAACCAGCTCTCTGGGAAGGAGGCTCATCTACAGCATCTGCGAATTTCTATGGTCACTCTCACGCCCCCGCGTACCACTAGAGATGTGCAGGGTGCCCAGTCCTGACCACACCACTGGGGACAGACTGCACAGTTGTCTCTGGGGAGCAGTCAGGAGCCAGCCCTGGCTGTCCTGGGTCAGGCCCGGGGGGCCCAGATTTTCCTATCAGCATTCACTGAGACTCCCCTCAGCGTGTCCCAGGGTAGACTAGAGTGAAGACAGAGACATTCACCCACCTGGCAGGATTACGCAGTGAACCAGACACGGGACAGCCCCACGACAGAAAGGGCCGCTGTCTGCAGGCGACGGCGAATTAGATCAGGGGCCGAAAGGCCTCCTTCAGCTGCTCTGCTGGGCGGAGTGAAGGGAGAGACCCAGCAAGGCTCGGCCCCTGTGCTCCGAGGGCCGGGAGACTGCACCCCTCCTTCTAGATGAGCCGGGAGGCGCAGAGAGGTGAAGACATGGACCCACGGTCCCGTGCTGAGATGAGGCCCTGTGCCTGGTCCCCCTGCGGGCCTGGGCCGAGGAGGGAGAATGCTGACGGCCGCATCCTGTGGGCACTGAGGCTTCTTTCCAGCCCATGCACGACACCACGGGCGGCCTGCTGTGGTCCGCCCATGGCGCTGACCCCTGTCTGTCCCCACACATCCCCTAACATACACATACTCCTCCTTTCTGGCACTCAGGGCTCACTTTTATTTGTTTGAACTCCAAGCTTGCTCTGTGTCAGAGGTCAATGAAATGGCCTGTTCAGTGTGGCTGTAGAGCAGGTGACGGGCCATCTGAGACACGGCTGCGGTGGCGTCTTTGAAGCAGGTGACACAGTGCAGCCCAGCCGGCGGCTGAGCCTCCGTGTTGCAGCTGGGCCGTCTGGCCCCACGGGAACAGTGCCCATCTAAAAACGAGAGTAAAGAAGGCGAGAAGCTATGCCGGCGGTTACCCAGGCGTGGTCTCTGCTGAGGTCGTCACATCTATAAATGCAGCCGTTCCTTGCACGAGGGAGTACCTAATGCAGCTCGAAAATCAGACTCACTACATGAGCCCAAAGGTGGGGATGCGGGGGTCTTCATGAGGACATGACGTGGCTCTCTGTTTTGATGACAGCATAGGATGGCGAAGAGGAACATCAGATCCATGAAAGCAGGGACCTCCTCAGCTCCACTGGTCGTGGAGTCCCCAGTAACTAGAAGGACAGATGGTAGATGGGCAGATGGACAGATGGATGAGCAGGTGAATGAAGAGATGGATGTATGAACACATGGACGGATGGGGGGATGGGGGGATGGGGGGATGAGCAGATGGATGGACAGATGGACAGACGGATGGATGGACAGATGGATGGGTGGATGGATAGACAGATGGATGGATGGATAGACAGATGGATGGACAGATGGATGGACAGATGGATGGATGGATGGACAGATGGATGAGTGGATGGATGGACAGATGGATGGATGGATGGATAAGAGGGCGGACTGGTGGATGGATGGACAGATGGATGGACTGATGGATGGACAGATGGATGAGTGGATGGATGGACAGATGGATGGATGGATGGATGAGTGGATGGATGGACAGATGGATGGATGGATGGATAAGAGGGCGGACTGGTGGATGGATGGACAGATGGATGGACTGATGGATGGACAGATGGATGAGTGGATGGATGGACAGATGGATGGATGGATGGATGGATAAGAGGGCGGATTGGTGGATGGATGGACAGATGGATGGACAGATGGATGGACAGATGGATGGATGGATGGGTGGACAGATGGATGAGTGGATGGATGGACAGATGGATGGATGGATGGATGGATAAGAGGGCGGATTGGTGGATGGATGGACAGATGGATGGACAGATGGATGGATGGATGGATGGATGGATGGGTGGACAGATGGATGGATGGATGGATAGGCAGATGGATGGGTGGATGGATGGACAGATGGATGGACAGATGGATGGATGGATAAGAGGACGGAGGGGTGGGCTGGTGGAAGGATGATCATAAGATATTCTCCTTTTCCACAATAACTTACAGGAAAGGCATTAAAGTGTCACTGGGCTTTCCTACAACGCCAGCTCGTCTGTCTCAGTATAAAGAGCCAGCTCTCCTGAGATACAGCTGGCTGTTCCCAGGACTTGGATGGTCTAGATCCCCACTGAGGCCTGAGCTGTGTGCCTTTGAGCAAGTCACTTCCCCTCCCTGAGCGCCCTAGTTCTCATCTGGGATAAGAGGTGGAGTCACACTCACTACTGGGTCTGATCAAGGATGGTGTGTGGTGCCCTGAGCCCGTGAACATTAATGATGGCTATCAGTTTTCCGAAACGCTGAGTATTCTTAGCCACTGCATGTCGTATCTCCGATCGCGGTGACTGATGCCCCTTCAGAGTTTCCAAACTGGGAGTATTAAAAACTAAATGACATTTTATGGCTGCAGTGAAGCCGGCAGCTGAAGGACCAGTGCCAAATCTCTCTAGAAGGATTCTGGGGACTCACTTCACTCATACACAACCAGCTCAAGATATGCTTGATAGCTCTTCTTCTTAACCTATTTCCTCTTTAGAATAATCCTAAAACACATGAAGTGAAACAACAATACAAAGTCAGATTCACTGCAGGCCCGTAGGGGCCGTGGGCCAGTGGCCACCGTGGGCCGAGGGCCACCGTGTCCCAGCTCTGAAGAGCACCCAGGCTGCTCCTGGGGCCCCAGTGAACCCTAAGGTTTTGATGTTTAATTTTCAATTGGCATCTTTAAAAGGTAACATTTGCTCCAGATGAGTTGGTCTGGTCTGAAATATTTATCTGTGAAGAACACATTTTAGTTCCTTCTGGAGAGAGAGGGAACCCCTCTGAATGTTGTAGTTATTTAAAGAGTGTTATGGGGGCGTAGCGTGTCTCTGAGTCCCAGCTGTTTCGAGGTTTATTTGCTGGTTCTGATTCTGGTAGCAAACGAGGGAGAAGCTCAAGGTTAGGGACGCTGGTCCCCTGACCGTGAGCCCTCGCCATTGCTGCAGGGGCAGCCACTCCGGTCCAAGCCATGGGATAGGGCTGAGCGCCCTCCACGTCTGTGCCTGCCCACGCTGGGCCTTAGACAGCCAAAGCTTTCCTTTTAGCAGAATTGCTGGCAGTTTCCTGAGCTGCTCAGTTTCCAGTGCCTTCAAGCAGAGAAGCCTACGAGAGTTGGTGTCTCCAAAAGAACACAGTCCTATGTGTGGAACCTCGGTCCCATGGGTCCGTCCACCCCCTGGTAGACACTGGCTGAGCTCCGTGAAGACCAGTGAGGGCTGGGGGACTGATGATCGCCACGAGCTTCGGCTCCAGACCACTCAGAAGGCTTGCTGTGTGGACCGTCAGGGGCCCCGTTAATGCAGTAAATTACGCTCCTTTGCACGGGGACTGAAATGGGTCCCGAGGGGCCATTCTGCACCGTCTTCCCACCTCCCTGTGCCCCGACCTCACGCCCCCTCAGGGGCTGAGATGTCACAACACTGTGCACGAACACCAGCATGTGGGTATTTCCCGGTTTGCTGGGCCAAGCGCAGGGATGGGAGTGCCCCACGGAAGGCCCAGCACCTACAGGAAGGCTGGAGTTGGTACAGAGCTGGAACACATGCCGCGATGGGCCCCAGCTCCCAGTGCGGCCTGAGCCGTCCTCACACACACGCACGCCCTTGGAAACAGCCCTGACATTCTGATCGACACAGGTGCCGGCACCCGGGAGCAGTCCCCATGTCCAGTCACAGGCTGTACCACCCCCCGGGAACCCACCATTCTGCTGTCGTCCGTGAGTGTGGTCGGCGGAATAACGACCCCCCACAGTGTCCATGTCCCAATCCTCAGTTCCTGTCCAAACGTGGCTTGTGGACCCAGGGGCTTTGCAGGGGCTGTTCGAGCATGGATGGGGAAAGTGGCCAGGGATTGGGAGGGCCCCGTGTCGTCACAGAGACCTTGCAAAAGGGAGGCAGGAGGGTCAGCGTCAGAGGAGGACACATGCTGGTGGCGGCAGAGGACAGGGTGACGTGGGCCACGGCAAGGAGCGCGGGCATCCCCGGAAGCTGGGAATGGCCAGGAAATGGACTGTCCCCCTTCCCCCCCAGAGGGACACAACCCTGCCGGCCCGTGCAGACACCTCACCTCCAGAACTGCAGGACAACATGGACATGTTGTTTAAGCCACTACGTGTGCGACAATTTGTTACAGCAGCTTTAAGAAACCAGTACAATTAGCCTGGCCTAGCCCTAAGGTCCCCAGAAGTAGGATGACATGGCGAGCACACCTGGAGTCTGGCCTCTGTCTCAGCACAACGTCTGTGACGGTCATCTCCATGGTGATGATGCCTTCCCACCGTCACGGTGCTGGGTTACCCTGCGGGATACGCTGTGGCCCCCTTGACCCATTTTCCTACGAGCGTGCCCTTGGATGGCTCCGATCTGGAGCCAGGAAGCCTAAGGCTTCTAGGAACTTTCCTGCACATTTAAAAAAAATTTTTTTTTCTCAGGTTTTTTTTAATTAACTTATTTATTTTCAGCATAACAGTATTCATTATTTTTTCACCACACCCAGTGCTCCATGTAATCCATGACCTCTATATTGTGACCTATGCACTCCTCTTTCTTGGGACTCTATCTGGGGGGAGGGTTTCTGGAGAGACTTCATAAAGATGTTCATGTGCAGCTTTCTGAAAAGATAGCAAACCGCTGTCAAAGTGGTTCAGCCCAGTCTCCCCGCCGTTCGTGAGCCGTGAGGAAGGGCTCGGCGGTGCCACATCTCCCCCGTGCCGAGCCCGGGCAGCGGGGGCCCTGCTCTGTGGGTGCGCTGGCAGCCAGGTGCAGGACACGGCCGCCCAGCAGGGTGGGCGTATGGCGGAGCGCATGGGGTGCAGGCGCATTCACACCAGGTGGACACAGAGGGGTTGTCCCTCGAGGGAGCTGGCCTTCCAGTGGCGCCCGACATGGTGAGTCAGAACAGCCCTGTGAGGAACTGGGGGAAGAACCTTCTAGAAGGAGGGAGGAGTCGCTGGTGATGGCAAACACCTTGTGCTCTGGACGTCTTCGCAGGCTCTCGCAGGTGCTTCCTTGTGAGTGAGTGCGTGGGCTGTGTCTGTCTCACGTGCATCCCGAGGGGTCCCGGAATCAACAGGGCATCGCTGGCAAACCAGGCGGGGTCTGGGCCTGGCGGCTAAGGCTAAACGCTCGTGTCCCCCATACTTGCCCTGGTGAAGCCCCAGCAATGGGAGGTAATTTGGTGTGACGAGGTCACGGGGATGGGGCTCCATGGTGGGATGGGTGCCCTTAAAAACAGAGGATGCATCATCCCCACCCCCCATGCTAGGACACGGCCCGGTGGGTGGCTACAGGCCGGAACGGGTCCTCACCGGGAAACACACTGGCTGGCCCGTTGGTCTGGGACTTCCAGGCTCCCTACACGTCCGTGTTTGAGCTGCCCGCTCCGCTGGTCTTGCAGCTGCCGGAGCTGACGCTGTGCCTTTAGCTCCTTCCCACCCCCTGCGGGAATGCTCCTTCGCTGGCTCCCGCAGGCTGGCTCCTGGACAGTGCCCGGTCTCTGCTCAGATGCCCTCGGATCAGAGACGCTGGCCATGGGCCCCCACACAATAACACACCCTCTGAGTCAATGCTCTCGCCTCCGAACGCGTGACATTTGTCTTCTGACAGTGAACAAAGGGTGTGAGTCCCCCAGGACACCAGCCCCACCAGGACAGCTCCCCCTTCAGCCACGGCATGGTGGGGTCCCCGGATCAGCCCCTGCACGAATCCAGGAACCAATCTGCCTCCCATGCACTCTCTCCTGCCAAGGGAACTGCGTCCCAGGGTCTGGAAACACCTAAAATCCTTCCTGGGAGCTTGAAGCCCTAGAGGCAAAGTGCAAGGTCTGTTCTCCAGATGGGGATCGGGAAGATTTGCCGCAAACCCAGGGTGGGATTTAAGAGACAAGTGACAAGAGGTCAACAGTGTGCCCCTTTGTTTTTGCCGGGCCTCATCTCGATCCTTATCGTGGGAGAGACCTGTTGCAGGGACCCTAGGACTAAATCCCTACCTCAGCCATGGCTTTGTTTCCGCTCTGCCGCAGACGTGAGGACCCCAGCCAGCTCAACGGCGTGAACGTGGGCGCCAGGGCTGTGGCTGGGCCGTGTGTGGTCCTCCCACAGCGACTTCGTGAGCGGTTCTTGATCTTTACAAGAGCAAGGGGTGCTCCCTCCCCCAGATCCTAAGTGGGCACCAGGCCCATCTCCTAGACCAGGAGCCATCGTCGTGCTGTGAAGCAGCTGTATGCAGGCACACGTGGTTTCTGGAGTGTGTCCCGGGCACACGCATTGTGGGAATGCACGGCAGCTCGAGGGACAGGGAGGGGGAGGTGCTGGCGGGCGGGGGACATGGGGGCTGGCCATGGCCACTGAGAGGCAGGAGGGCAGGGCCAGAAAGCCAGACGCGAGAGCTTTCAGCGTGATCTCTGACACCCCCACCCCCAACAACCAGGCTGGAAAGGTGCGAAGACGAGGGTATTAACAACATCGGTGACAACAATGGGTGATATTCTCAACAACATTCATCCTCAGAAGAACACAACAGCCACCCAACTCGGAACCCCACAAACCCCCAGGCTTTCGGCATGTCCCCGAGGAAACGGCTCTGAGGTCGGGGAAATGGGACTGAAGAACACAGTGCCACTTCCACGCGCACCCCGTCGCCGTGTGGTCGCTGTCCCTCGGTCTGAGCCGCGTCAAGGACGCCCACCCCGCTGCGGTCACAATCCCAATTACGTCCCGGAGCCCCGGGGCTGAGCCAGGTGCGCGGGCCGCTCCGAGCGCCACGGGCTGTTTCAGGAAAGGCAGGAAGCATGAAATTTCTCTGACGCCCTGACGGAAAGCACTCGACCACGGGGAACAGAGTGAAAGGTGTAAAATTAGACGGATGAACCCAACTTCCCGGAGAAGCACCAGGTTTGGGACTGGAACAGCTGTCCTCACTGGTTCCGGAAATTAAAACGAAGAGAAGAGAAGCGGAAGGGTGGGGGAGGGGCAGGGGCCTCTTTCCCTTGGTGGGGGGCGGGGGGCACCAGGGGCAAACAGGGGGTGGGCGGCCGGGCGCATAGCTCAGGGCCCCGCCTGCGGGTTTCGCTGGCCCGTCTGCCTCCTGCGACCCGCGCGGCGCCAGCCCCAGGGACGTGCGGCTTCACCGTCTGATCACTGGCATGTGACAAGACATGGTCTTCTTGTTACCACTTAACTGGGGTTGTCAGTCACCTAATTGCTTCAATAAAATATAATTAATTAAGAATAACGTGTGGAGACACTTACATGAGCTGGAAATCGCACACGGCAGTTTCTGGATTTTTCCTGATCCTCCGCGTCCTGCCAGATTAATGTGTTCGTATTTAGACAAAGGGGGAAGCTTTCCAAAGCCAGCGATGGTGCTTTCCTGTTCCCTTTGGGTTTAGGAAGAAAGGCAACTTGGGGTGCATATGTGTAGAGAAACAGGGTCCCGTGAGCCATCGGGAGCCTGAGCGTGAGCTGCCGGGGAAGACGTCGACGTGGGAGTGTGCGCTGTGAACACAGCCCAGGCCGCCGGGAGAATGACTCAGAGAAGGGCACCCGTGAGGCAGGGACAGGAGTCAGCAGGTACAAGGGGACCCCTTGCCCTTCTGAGTCCAGCTTACACGCTTCCCACGTGTGCGGAGGCACAGTGCCCACGTGGAGGTGCGGGAACAAGGCGACCCCTTTCCAGAGTGTCCTGACTTCTGGGGAGGTGGCCACACGTCTCCGAGTATGACATCACCCCGACGACAGCAACCGGAAGCCGGTCCACCCCTACCCCCACCCCCAACCACGCATCCTGTCCAAAAGAACAGAAGTCATGCAAGGTGAAAACCTTCCTTAGGCTTAGGATCAACGGTTCACACAGACACTGCCTCAGACTCACAGGGACATTTGCTCACGTAATGAAGCCCCGGTTGGCAGTCCAGAAGGATTACAGCGGTCAGCGGGGTCGTGCAGACCCAGCCCGCTTCTACTTCTCTGGTCTATGTACCTGTGGCTTCTACCTTCAAGGTTACCTCTTGGTGCAAGGGAGCTGCTGGATCGCCAGCCATCACTCCTATGGTCCACACAGAACAAAGGAGGAGGAAGAAGGTTGAGGGAGAGGCAGAAGGGAGAGTTTGCACAAAAAGTTTTTTTCCAGAAGCTCCCCCAGTAATTGCATGTAGATGCGCCGGGTCAGAACTTAGTCGTGTGCTGACAGCGAGCTGCAAGAGAGCCTGGGAGGCGAGCCTTTTGTGGGGTCGACTACTTGTCCTGAGTAAGTCCGCGGGTCTGTACGTAAGGAAGAAAGGGGAAGAGGGATTTTCCACAATAGATCCCACTGTGGTGAGCAGGGGGGACATTGCCGAACCCTCCTGTTTTTTCATTTGTAAAGTGGACTTCAGGTAAGACAGACGCGAGCTTTCAGACCGAAGCAGCAGCAAATACTCTTCAGGATAAAAATCCATTCTGCACTAAAGAGCTAAGTCATGAGGGCAGGTTTCCAGCCTCACAGGGCAGAGGGACCCCAGCAAACGCTCCCTCCACCCTTCACATCGGGAAGGCAGCTGTCCATGGAGGCCCCCAGAGGAGCTGTCACGGACAACCGCTGGGCTCGGGGATGCTCTGTGTGCCCGCAGTCCCTGCACCCTGAATGGCACGGGTCACCCGTGAGCCCGGCCCTCAGCCCCTGCCGGGAAGGCCACCTCCTTGTCCATGTGTCCCGGGGGCAGAAGCAGTCTTTCCGACCCCACAGCACACGTGCAAGCAGGTGCTGAACAGAAGGCAATTGAGAATCTGGCTTACAAGGTGGAGATGTCTAGTGCTTCGCGTCGGGGGAGAGTGAGGGGGACACTGGCCCCCAGTTCCCACGGCAATGTCCCCTTCCTCCTAGGAAGGAAGACAGCCTGTTGGGGAGACAGATGCGAAAGAACCCATGCTGGCGGAGAGAAGGTAAGAGACGGGTCTGGGGGTTGGGGATGCGGTTCCCTCTACGTGTGAGTAGGGTTGGAATTTTATGTTCATTTTTTTTTTTTAAAGTCAGGTTCCTTTTTTTCTTCTCAATAATTGAAGATCCTGTTTCAAGAATCTGGTCTTTGAAGAAATTAAGGCATAAAGATTTGGGGGTCCGTACACAACACACGTTAGGCTGTCAGACCCAGTGTGACGTCCCCATGACCAAAGGCCATGCAGGATCAAAATACCGGGATGGAAGTGCGCGCTGGCCCACAGGAGGCCGCCAGGCTGGGCCCTGCCCTGCTGCGGTGTCGGGCGGTGCTCTGTTCTGGGGTCCCCAGGTGCGTGCTCCACTCCGGGCACGCTGCTGACCACTGTGGGCATGATTGGAGGGACACCTAACAGCCAGCGCCAGTAAAATAATTTTCTCACAATTGAGGACGTCCCGGACTAGAAGGAAGGTTTCTCTCTGCGTGCACAAGGCTACACGACGAGACATGAATGTGGCCCCTCTCCCCTGTTTAGAAAAAAGGCCAGAAGGGCCTGGGGCTCCAAGTCCAACAGTTCAGGGGGACGGCGGCGGAGCTGAGACGGTCTGGTTAGGACCCAGAGCGAGTGAGACGCCGTCTTGAACGTCCTCGCTGCGTGACTCAGAGGAGTCGGCCCCACCAACCCGCTCAGCCCAGCCCACTCAGGGGCCGTGGCCATGGCTCCGAGGCTCACTTGCAAACAGAAGTATGTGCAACAAGTTCAGGACAAGAAAACCAAACCAGAAAATGGACAGCTTCCAAACCTGTCCGAGAGCAGGACGTCAGCTGGCAGGAATGGGAATCAGGAATGCGTCCAAACCCACTGTTTTTCTGGAACTTGTGTCTGAGTACATCAGGACAGAAAGTACGATGCCTAAGAAATACGTCAAAATAAATCCCCAGTCAGCTGTGTCCTGCTGGCCCAAGGCATGGGTGTCCAGCACGGCTGGGGGCACGTTTCCCTGCAAACAGTGACGCCTGCCGGGGTCACCGCGTGGGGGCACGGCGGCTCTCCTCGGTGCAGGTCCTCCCGAAGTGCCTCGGTCCCAAGAGGAGGCCGGGCTGGAGGAGGAAGAACATCCGCACACCTCAGTCTCCACAGGGGAACTACAGGGCAACTGTCTCCCGACCCGGGGCTGAGGTTCATTCTACCACGCCGAGCTGCAGAGGCTCACGGACTACATCGCCGTCCGCTTCTCTCAAAGGGCAGGTGGTTCCCCCAGTGGCGGCCGACAGGGCAGCCGCGAGAGGACACCGGTCTGTGAAGGTTAATGTCCATTCGCGTAGCCCAGGGGCCCCCAGATACTTGGTTAAACACCAGTCAACGGGTGGCTGGAGGTATTTTGGGGATGAAGTTAAGATTTAAGTCCGCAGACTCTGAACAAAGGAGACTGTCCTCCATAATGTGGGTGGGCCGCATCTCATCACTTGAAGTCTTCCCAGAGAAAGGACTGCAGGGCCCTGACGAAGAGCATTCTGCCAGCAGACTGCCTTCCCACCTTCCCCGGGTCTCCGCCTGCCTCGTGCTCTGCCGATTTCAGACTCGCCAGCCCCACAAACACGGGAGCTGTTTTCTTAAAGCGCATCTCTCCATCCCGCGGGAACCTGTTGGTTCTGCTTCTCCACGACGAACGCGAGGGCCATCCTGTTCCCGTTACCCCTAGAGGTGGTGGGTCGCAAACTGTGTTATTCTGTCTTGTTCTTCCTCTTCTTGTGTGTGTGCGAACGTCACTCTTAAGAACATCATCGTTTCTCTCCTACACTATAAAAATCTGGAATGCAAATCTATCCTCATGCAAAATCAGGTCTTCATAAATTTTGGAAGCTCCACATCTTTCAAGGGACATCATCAGTCCAAGAGAGGGGTCAAGACTGTCCCACTCCAGGGCTCGCCCAGTGCCACTGTGGGAACATAAGTCTTTCAGCAAGAGCAGCCAGTGAGTCCCGGGGAGACACCGGAAGCTCGTGCCCCCCACGACCTGTTTTGAGCTTTGCGCAGGCGGCGAGCACAGCTCACCATGTGGCTCCTATGTCCCCGCTCTGCTCCAGCTTCTCCAGCGCACACGTGAGTCCCGGTCACTCGGGGCTCCTTTCCCTTCCAGGGCGCGGGCAGGTGCTTTGCTAGGTACGAACCACACAGATGCCAGGAACACAGGGGGAAATTGTTTATTTTTCTAACAAAAGCTCTAATGTCACTTAAATGCCTCTCTCTCCTACGCGAACACCTTAAACAAAAAAATACAAATATGACACAGTGTGACCACGTCATTCTCAGGAACGTGGCAGGATTTACGACGGGTCCCAGTTCACGGCACAAAGGCCTCACCCAGGAACGGGGACATGGGTTCCAAGCTCCATGTCGTCAACCCTCCAAAGTGACTCTAGGTCACCCTATGCCTGCCCTCAAAAGCCAGTCCTTAAAAATCTATGTGTTTAGGAAAACACATAATCCATGCAGGAGAGCTCAGAAGTTACAAGCGTACACTTGGAAGGGTTTTCACGGTGGACGCACCACCGAGACCCCCACCTTGACGGACAGAAGGATCCCGGCAGCCTCCTGCGACCACCCCTCCTTCGCCTCCTGCCTCCCAAACGAATCACCCCCAGAAGAGGTCTCAGTTTTATAGATTTCCTACGTATTCCTTAAAGAAATATTTTCATTGAAATAATTTTCCCATAAGGATTTAAAAAGTGCATCACAAGAACCACCAGGCGCCTGTCCCTTCCGAGCTATAGGGGCACCCAGTCCTGTCCTGAGGCTGACACGGGGTTGCAGGTGCCTCAGGGCTCTGGGCCTACAACACTTGGATGGGCTGCGGCTGCAGAGGGGTCGGGCAAGCAGTCAGGTCGTTCCAAGTCTGCATGTGGTATGGACACCCCCCCCACCCCCCGCCTGTCCGAGGCTCAGACCCAGAACAGATTCCACACATGTCCATTGTGGGGTAGGGGAGGCGACGTGCACCTCCTGGGACCACCCCAGGTGAGCCGGACTGCTCCTGCACAGATGAGCTAAGAACCGGGGTACCTGGAGGAACACTGACCAGGTGGGCTTGAGAAACGGTCTCTCAGCCCTCAGCCTCACAGGTCTGAGAGCTCACTGGTCATTATTATTATGGGGGGGGGCGATGTCATCAAGAGACCAGAGTATTTTCTAGATTCTTCCTAAGCCCTCTCTTGCCCGTCTCAATGACCCAAGGAACTCACTAACACCCAGACTCTGGGTCCATTCCTGCCAGTTCTCCAAAGGAGGACTTGGGCCCTGGGTCTGGATCTTCACCAAAGGCCCCTGGTGGTCTGGGATGGGGCATCCTGTGTTTGGGAAACACTGCTTTTTCTGGGAAGGCCCAGCTAGTAAATATCTTGGGCTTGGAGGGCCCTGTGGTTTCTGTCTCAACTCCTCAACTCTGCCTGTATGTGAAAGCAGCCACCACGAAACCCGATGATTAGGTGAGGCTGTGTACCAATAAAACTTTATTTACAAAAACAAGCAGAGGGCCAGATATGGGGGCCCTACTTTCAGTCCTAATCCAACCTGTCAGACACATTACGAGGTGAGAAACCACAGGGGACATAAGTTGAGCTGATGAAATGAACCCAAACATTCGAAATTAGTAAGACTGCGTGAAACATGGCTCTGTCTGTGCTCTCACTAGTGGTGAGGCTCATTCTAAGTGATTACTGTGCCTTGAGGTCATCACACTGCATTAGCAGAGTTAGCAAGATCGTCCCCAATTCAGTGTTTAGATTTAGTACCGTCATTAGTAACACCATCGATGTATGAATAATGCCATGTATGTGGGCACAGATGTTCTTGTGCCACTAATCAGTTAAGTAAAAGTTTATTTTCTCTCATCCGTTAACACACCCATTGTGTGTTTTTACTAAGTAACAGTAATACGGCAGCTCACGTATATAATTTGTAGGATAACAAGTGTCCATCTTTTGGGGTTAGGTGGTCAAATCTTTATCTCTGGGGTTCAGATCCACTGATCCAGTGCTGGTTCCCCAGAAACTATTGCAAAGCCTGGAGATTTCTGGCCTCGGAAGGGGCAGGGGCCTGAGGAGTGGAAGCAGGACGCCCAGGGCTCCCCAAAGGCCC
Organism: Mustela putorius furo; assembly: GCF_011764305.1. Lineage (NCBI taxonomy): Eukaryota > Metazoa > Chordata > Mammalia > Carnivora > Mustelidae > Mustela > Mustela putorius. The sequence continues at coordinate 24,581,508 of NW_025422115.1, read as the reverse complement.
AGCTGCCCCAGAGCCGAGGCCAGCATCAGATCTGGGGGCTACAGTTCCTCGCTTTCTGGACAGGACGCCCTCTGGGCTTGGGGTCCATGGCCTGGCAACCAGGCAGGTGGCTCAGGCCCCCGAGAGGTTCTAGAACATGGTGGGTGTGCAGGAAGCCTGAGGTGGGGGTGTGGGCGCTCACAGTCCGGGGGTGTGGGGATGTCCAAACCACACGAGGCTCTGATTAGGCCTCCAAGGCAGCTGGGGGGCTTTCTCTGTATTCTAATACGAAGCTTCCGACATTTAAAAATGGAAAGATTTCACATAAAATTCTGGGTATGACTCCTTTTGAGAAGCTGGCAGGCATGGTAGGTCTGGCTGAGCAACCTGCTGGGGGTGCGGAGAAGGGCCTGACCCTGAGACGCCAGGGCACACCCTTCACTTGGATGAAATCCTCACCTCTCCCCGCTACCTCCCTCCGGCAGGGCTGCGGGGCACCCGGCTCCTTCTTGCCGCGGTGTGCAGAGGAGAGGCCGTCCTGTTCTCCGTTTCTCGTGTCTCTCTCAAGGCGCAGGCACAGAAGTCATTGAGAAGGCCACGACTGTCTAGGACTTGGGCACTTTACAGATGTGAAGCCGGTCCCAGAACTGGGCAGCATCCCTCCCTCTCCCGGGAGAGCAGAGGGGGCGGGAGAGCCTCGGGCAGCGAGTCAACGCTAGAGCTGAGTCTTACCCCAGAGGAGGAGGCCGTCGGGAGGAAGGCCACCTCTGAAGACAGAAGGGGACTGAGGTCAAAGGCACAGGTGGGTGGGGGTCTCAGAGCAGGGAACATCCCCCAGGAAGCACCAGAGGCATCGGGGACGCAAGCCCACGTGACCTTGGAGCTCCTCCCGGCGAGAGGCCCCCCTCCTCCCTGACGTGTGTCCAACGCCCAGCCCTGCTCTCGGCCATCCAGCAGGACGGCGCAGCAGCACGCGTCAGTGTTCCTTACCACACATGTGCCGTGCACACGGGCCCAAAGTCAGCAGGTTGTACCGACACAGTGAATCGTCATTACTGTGGGGACGCGCTCGTGCCCGACGGTGGCCAGGTCTGTGCCGGGTGCGTGACAGACCCACTGAGCTCCGTGCAGGTGGGGCCTGCGCTGTCTTGGGGGTGCTGCCGGCGGTCACCCCCGGCAAACTAGACAGGCTAGTTTGGAATCCGAGCTTGGCTGCCTCTTAGCTGTGTGACCTTGGCCCACTTAACCTCTCTGGGCCCAACATTCTCCTACTGTGTATAGGGCACGCGTAGCCACCATACTCCGAACATCGATGTGCGGATGCCAGGGCAGTGCTGCCTGGATCCGTGCCCGGGACGTGCAAGGATTTAATAAGTATCGGCATTTGGTGGTGTTGGTCCTTATTATTAATTACTGAGTACCCACCGCTAGTGCGAGGCCGCGCTCAGCCGGGCGTTATCTTATTTAATCCCCAGAAGAACCCGACCAGCTACATACTCTTCTCCCCTTGACACAACGGAGGGAGTCTGGGGTCAGGGAGCCCCTCTGTGATCCAGGCGGGCTCGGCCGCACCCGGGCAGCGGCACCCGACACGGCGCGTCTGCTCAGTGACGCGTGTGCTCCAGAGAGACCGGGCGGTCATTCAGGATTCCTTCCATGAGACCGTCTTGTTTCAGGACGTTCCTACCTACTGCCAGTGAAAGTTTCCAGACTGAACTGTGCCAATGCCCGGGGGCCCTCCCATCAGACGGCTGGCGGCTGATTATCTGGGCATCAAACACTCCGTAAGGAAGACCCCCCACTGGTGGGAGACCAGAGGCTTGTCCTGCTTTTCCCTCCGAGAACACGGGGCCCTCCTCAGACTTCTCCACGGGGAAGGGACAGGGTTCCGACCCCCAGTCCACAGGGGGACCCATGAAACGGTATGGTTGGTGTCACCAAGACTTCCCTGCAGAATCCAGCAAAAAAAGGCCCTCAGTCAAATAAGGTCATAAAAAAGACATTCCTACCGAGACTCAGCGGGAAGGACATCAGAAGTGAAATAAATAGCATAATCACAGACGGGGCCCGGTGGGTGGCGAATGGGCCCCGTCCCCGTGCTTCCTGCCCTGTCAGTCGTGGAGCGGGTGGCAAGGGCCTGCTGGCCAGTCCCCCTTCCAGCAGGGCTCCCGGGGAGCATGGGGCCCACCTGCACTTTCCTCCTGCCCTGGGGGGCCTCTGTGTTGTTCAGCGGGTTACTACTGAGTCCGGTGACACAGGAAAACAGCGTGGGGAGAAGGCAGGGCTAATGCGTTTGACATTTCTAGACAACTGTGGGGGGCAAGCGTTCGTCCCCTGTGAAATAAATGTGCCGTGGTGGGTTTCTGGTGTGCCGTGAACAACAGTCCCGGGTCCTTTGAAAATGTCAGATTTAACAGCACGGGAAAATGTCTTTTGAGTCCAAAGATGAGAAGTCAGGGGAGCTGAATTAACACCAGAGCAAACATTTTACCAAGTAATAGGGCCGTGGTTGCCCTGGACGGGGCACCGCGCAGGGCAGCCTCTAATCTCTGGTGGTTAATGAACTTTGGAAACTGCTCAATAAATCCTCCAGGCCGTGACAGGCGCTGCCGTAGATAAACCCAGGCCCGCTTCAACGGACTGCATCATTTTTGTTATCAAAGAAGGTTAATTTTCATATCCAAGGAACTCTGTTCCCTGGAAAGGGGTGTCTGTTGGAGAGGAGCGTCCCGTGTCAGCGGCCCCCGGGCCACGGCGTGGCTAGACAGCACCTGCCTGCACATGGGGTGGACCCGGGGGCACAGCCCGCACCGCAGAAGGCCCGCTCGCACCGCCCACGGGAGCACCCTGGGCCCAGCCGGAGGGCGTCAGGCTCCACGCCAAACAAGGGGAAGGGGCCCTTGGGAACACAGGGCGATTTTAGACGGCAATCTCCCTGCCCACCGCCCATCTCACCGCCCAGAGTACACGGGCAGTTTTCAGAAGCCCACCACGCCCTTGAGAGCCGTGCTCAGCCCTGACTCACAGCCGGGCTGCGGTGCCCGTGAGGAGCTCGGCCCTGACCTCACAGCCGGGCTGCGGTGCCCGTGAGGAGCTCAGCCCGCAGCTTCCTTGCCTCCTAGGTCTGGGAGCGGCGACCCCGCCAGCGCTCGCCGATTCCTGTCCGCTGTGGCTGCCCCTGCACTGGTCTCCAAGAGCCGTCTCCCTCCATCTGCTCATCATTACCTTCCTGCTCAGCTCGGGGAGTAGGAAGGGCGTCCGGCAGGAAGAAATTCCCCTAAGGCAGCTGCTTCCCCGGCGGCTGGAGCCGTGCACCCAAGGGCTTGCCTTAGGAAAGCGGCCCAGCCGGGGCGAACTGTAGGTGGGGCCGGTAATTAGGGACAGTCCGCGTCCGCAGAGGACAGTGTGCTGGTAATTAGGGACAGTCCGCGTCCGCGGAGGACAGTGTGCCGATGCAGAAATACGGCTTCCCATTACTATCATCGTTTTTGTTTTTTTTTTTAACCTAAAGCTCATTCTGCAGATAGCACCTAAGGGAGAGAGTCTCACTACCCAATCACCAATACGCCTGAACCGGGGAGCATCCCAGGAAGTGGCACGGTGGGGGGTGAAGCACACCTGTTTGCAGTCCCAGAGCCTCTGCTCAGGCAATCCCGGAGCCCCGCGCACCGAGTGCGGGTCCCCCGAACGGCTGCAGGAACGGTGTTCCGAGGGACGGGGGCGTACCTGCCGCCCAGACCATGTCCTTTAGCCAATACAGCGCAGCAGTGCAGTGCATGACGGGGCTCTGGTGAGAACCGGCCGTCCCAGACCTCGTCCACTGCCAGGGTCACGTCCGGCGTGTTCCGCTTGCACGCAGGCCCGCCCGGTCCAGCCGGTATCTTCCAGGCCTCCCAGCGCAATATAGTGGCTCAGCCCCTTGGCCCCATATGAAGCTGAGTCTGTCCTTTTGGGTAAATTTCTGCTTTCTGGGCCTCACTCACCTGGCAGATCACAGAGTGGGCATATCTCAAGGGTCTTTTCTAGAACATTCTCTGAGCTTCCGAGGATCCTGAGGCCTGAGGGCATGTGCGTTCAGACGGGCCCAAGAAACTTCCCCAGGCACCCGGACTAGGCAGGTGGGAACAGAGAACTGTGACCAGGCCGTTCTCCAGAACCCCTGCTCCTGTGTTCCCAGCGTGTCCTCCGTAAGAATCTCTCCTTAATAAGTAATTTTTAATTACAAAATTATGTCAGAGAACATGGGGAACTGAAACAATGAAAAGGAAGAAAGAGGAGCTGAGAGCTCATGATCCGGACCGGGGACTCTCACCCTCGGCGCGCCCAACATTTTGGGGCAGGCCACCGTCTGCCGTGGGGGCCCGCCTGTCCTGCAGGGTGTTCGACAGCACCCCTGGGCTCCATGGATGCCCACAGCAACCCACACCCAGCCTGTCTTCAGACAGGCTCCGGGTACCCTGGGCCCCTGTGAGGAGTCCAGACCTACAAACCCAGAGACACTCTGCCGACGTGACGCGCGCACGCTCCTCAAATCACGTCAGAGACACCCATTCCGCGAACGCTGGTGAAACACCTGCTACGCGCTGGGCACTGGAATTCGGTAGGACAGAGGCGGAGATGAGGAAGAAAGGCCACCGCTTTCTCAGGCGGCAAACAGCGGCTTACACGCCCCACGCAGCCCTGAGCGTTCACTGGGACACAGACGGGGCCGCATCGCCAAGAGGGTCTGGGACAGGCCGCCCGGCAACTGAGTGGAGAACCAGGCGCTGCGCACGGAGAGCGAGGCCGAGGGCAGAGGGGCTCGCCACCTCCACCGTCCCCGTGGACACCACCCTTCTGCGCTGCGGCGAGCGCGGGGCTGCGGGATGTCTGTCGGCGCGGGGCTGCGGGATGTCTGTCGGCTGGTGCCCTCCGCGGGGATGATCTCTGGCTGTTTTCCTTCTCAGGAAACAAAACACATGGGGGTGGGGCGGGCGGCACACTTTCTCCGCACGTTCTTTCTTCTCTTCAAAAACTAAAAATTCTTGCTAAGTGGATGTTTTCGTTTATCGTAAACTGCTGGGTTGAGTGCGATGGGCTAATTATTTCCGCACAGTCTAAAAGAGGCCCAGAATAATTGTCTACAATTTTCTGCATTTACTTTCTCCCAAAGTACGTATTTTTCTTCCTTAAATTTCAAAGCCCGCGTTCCTGATTGGGCCCTGGTGATCTCATCCGTGAAACAAGCAGGCAGTAGAACCAAGCGTCAGTCACAAGTGTCCCAGTGATCTTTGGGGGCCCAAGGCTGGCAGCCTCTCGGACGGACAGTTCGGGGAGGTGCCGGCACCCCGACCTCATCCCGTGCCCCTCTTCTTCTCCAGACTGAAGATGCCGCCTGCCAAGCCCCACCTCACCTTCCCCTTGCAAAGTGCCGCTCTGAATCCCCATCTGCTGCCTTCGGATGGTGACTCTGTCACCCGGAGCTGCTGCAGTTTCAAGTATTGGCTCGATCGTTAAGGATGACCCGCCGCTGTTGTCACTGCCTGTGCACGTACGCCTCCAGGCTCCCCTCCTCGGGGAAGGCTGGTCGGGCAGGTTCAGGGAGGCGGCTGGCATGTAAGGGAGCCCAGGTGCCGCACTTCTCCGCAGAACCCCGAAGTTCCTCTCTGCCAAGGCTGTAACCGGCCCCACGTCCCCTCTCCTCACCGCTAAAAGTCTCCGAGCTGTACTAACCATGCGGGCTGCCCATATTGAGCCACTTAACAGTTCATATGGTCTTTAAAATGCATATTGTGTGACATCCGCGGGTCTGGGATTGTGAATGACAGCTTTTTATTAGAACTGCGTTCCGTCCTCAGGAAAGATATTATCTGCCTGTCTTTGCAACTTGCCAACAGCATCTTGAAGGATCCGGGGAGGGGCAGGGGCCGGAGGGAGGCAGCCTGGGAGGCTGGGCTGACAGCAGAGCAGTTGCTGGTAGAAAAGCGGGGGAGGGGCTGGGCAAGCGGGGGCGGGGCTGGGCAAGCGGGGTGCATCTGCGCAGGGACGCCAGCATGGTGGGGGTGATCGCAGGCCTATTGAGAAGTGACGTGGCCAAGAAGGGAAAGAAGACAGGCGTGGTCCCTCCGCACGCGGCGTCCGTTCACCGAGGCAGCAGAAAAGGCATTAATTAAGCGGCAAGTGTTCACATGTGTACGGTAGGATGGATTTTCTCAACAGTTCGGCATGGCGCAACCTTCACGTGGTACGTTAAAATCATTCATTACGGCAAATAAATAGCTTAATGAGACGAAGCGTCGAGCGTCTCCCCGTGAGCGTGTGCGGACGGGGAGCAGGTGTGAGCCGTCCCCGAGCGGGAATGATCACCCCCCAGGCGTGAAGCGTTGCTTCTGCTGAATATTCAAGGGCACGGCTTCCCAGGACAGTATCAAATTAGTCTGAGTCATTAAAAAAAAAGAGTCTGCAACAAAATGATGGAAGCGATCGTCCCCTCGTAACGCTGCCCTGGAGACAAAGGCCGGTGGCCGTCGATTAGGGTTCCTAATCAAATCAGTGCGTTTAAACGACGCATTCTAAGAGCCCCACGGATGTTGTGTGGGTGTGAGTAGGGACATCCCTCCCGTCCATTCTAGGTCACAAAAAGGGAGAGCCATCTGGGAATGGAGCAGGGGGTTTGGGATTTAAGTACCCCCTTCCCCCACTGTGGTCTTCTCAGTCAGGAAGACAAAGCTCCTCACCTTCCTTAATGACTTGTGCCAAGATTTCCCTACTCCGCTTCAAACGCGGGTTAACTTCCGTAACTAGAAACACCAGAGCTCTGGCCCTCCCGTCCGCTTGGCATTTACAGCAAGAAGCACAGGGTTACCTGGTACGGCCGACCGCCCGCGAAGGCTGTGGGCTCACCCCTTGGAACGTGGGCCCACGAAGCTCCACCCGGGCCCCACGGAGACCCTGCAGAGACACTCACTCCAAACCCTGTGCGTGTTCCGAGTCTGATCTCTAGACCCTTCCAGGGCGCAGACCTGGAAGTGTGTCCCGTGTCTAAGCCCCAGTTTAATCTATTAAAAGGAGCAGAGGTCACCCCGCAGGCGGAACCTCCACAGAACGTGGTGGGCGTGAACATCCCATTTTCACGAACCCCCCCCCCCCCCCGTCTGCGGCTCTCCGTTGCCCCCTCCATGCTGGGAGGCGGAACCCTGGACTTGGGATGGTGAAAAGCTTTGCCAGGAGTCACGCGGCTATTAAGGGGGCCTACAGTATACACACACATCTCCCCGATGGGCAATTAGATCCTCAAAAGAAAAGTATGTCTAAAATCTGCAGATTGTATCAGGGTCAGTTTGCAGGTGGGACATATACTGGAGGGACACCAGGAGGAGACGGGGAGGGACCTTTCTCTACGGTCTCTGCAGCCTCCCTGGAAAGCTACGTGTCAGACCTGTAAGTTTATAAATTATGCGAAGCCTCACAGAGCTGGACAAAGGTTGAATGGTGACCCTCCAGAAAGATAAGTCACCCCCAAAAAGATAAGTCCAAGCCAAATCCCTACAGCCCGTGTATGCCGGCCTTTTTAGAGGATGAGTACTCTGCAGACATGATTGGGAACCTTGAGATAGAGAGATCGTCCTGGACTATCAGCGGGGGCCTCCATCCAAGGGCCAGTGTCCTCAGAAGAAAAGGAGAGGGCACGGGGAGAAGAGGGGGTGATGTGAAGGCCGGGGTGGGCGGGGACCGGAGGGACTCGGCCGCCAGCCAAGGAGCACCCACAGCGGCCAGGAGCTGCAGGAGGTGGGAAGGCTCACGGCTAGAGCCTCCAGAGGGAGCACGGCCCCGCCCATGACCTTGATTTCAGCCCAGTGTGGGAGAGTAGCCACAAGATTCCAGTCTGTTGTACTTCCAGACTTTTAAAGGAACCAAGACTATGTCAGGGAAACCTTTGGAACCTCTTTTCCTGAATATGTTTACTTAGATCAAGCAAAAGCAACACAGTGTTAAGAAATCTAAAAGACCAGGTGGCCACGTTATTCCTCCTAAGCGGGGGTCAGTGAAGGGTATTGGAAGTGCTTCTCTGCACATCTCGAGGGCCATGCCCAGCTACTGCTCACCCAGTCACGGAAGCTGACCCTGCCAGGCCCAGAAGCCCTGCAGAGTCAGACCCGGGGCGGCGGGAGAGCACGTTCTCACAGTGCAGGAGGGCCCTTTGCACGCGGTTCCGACGAGGTAGCAGCCTGGGCCGCTCTGGGCTCCAAAAAGGCCCTGACCTGAGCCCGACGCCAACGTTCTTCCTGGGCATCCAGTCCACGCTCCTCAGACCACACTAAAGACATGGAGGTTCCTTCTGAGCTCCCGCGACTGGCGGGGAGCAGAACCCCGGCGTGCGGGTGGTTTGGCTTCTCGTTGAGTTGAGCGGCAGAAGACCAGCATCTCTTTGTTCCAGACAGAAAGGGTCAACTGCGCTCAGATTCTGCAGGACACCATGTCTTCTGAAACCCTCACGGGGTCTTGGGGCCCTCGGAAGAGGACGAAGTCAGTCTCCACACGTGCCAGAAAACGAAGGAATGAGGTCTCGGTGCAGGTAACTGAGCGCCTTGCTTGCAGGGTGGGCGGGCTGGGGCGGAGCGGGAAGGGGTCCCTGGGCCGAGTACCAGCAGAGGGTCCCAAAACTCTCTAGTCCTCAGCAACATTCCTCATTCAGACCACGCGGTCTCGGCAGTGGAGGGTTTTGCCCTTGGATCAGGGACAGAAGTGGGAGAGAAGACGGAACGGGGCGACCAAGGGGTGAAGCCTGGCAGACACCCGCAGCCCCACACACAACCCCATGACGACTCGCCATCAGCCGCTGCTCAGACAAGGCCAAGGACCCTCTGGATTTGTCAGAGGCCAGGAGCCCCCAGAGTGGCATTTTCCACAGGGCCAGAGCCCCTCACCCATCACACCACCCATACGGCCACGATCCCTGGAGCCTCCTGACGCTCCCAACCTCCACCATTCTCGACGGAGCCACAGTCTTCAGTAATTGCACAGTATGGCTTGTGAAATGTGTCACTGGGCCGTCCCTTCCAAATCCCCTGTTACCTTGGCAACACAGACCTGAGAGACAGCCTCCCATCACGGATTGGTAGTGGGAGTGTGTTCACATTTTGATTGTCCCGCAGCTCCAAGCCTGCCTTGCTTGTGCTCACTGCCTGGGACGAAACATGTGTCCCCAAAGGCACGCAGGGTGGACTCTCGCCCCAGGAGGTACGCCCCTCGTGTCGGAGCCACAGGCAGACCGTGGACAGGGTGTTTGCCCAGCGAACCGCCAGAGGGGAGAGGTGGTGTGAGTGGAGCTGTGGGCTGCATGGGATCCTGGCTTTGGGGCCTTCACCTGGGTGGCCGAGGGGTCCTGTCACATCCCCGAGCTGATGTCCTTCCTCTGTGAAATGGAATGTGAGCAGCCCTTTCCAGGGCATTCCTGAGGGTCTGTGCTGAGACCCACGATGAGAACGGCAGCAGCCCTGGGAGGGATCAGGGTGAGGTGGTCCTGCCAACCACATGCCACAGAGAAGAATGCAGAGGAAGAGGCAGGTTCTGAGGCTGACCTTTCCCCGGGGCTGATCTAAACTCTGCTCTGCGTGGGATCTTCCAACCATAATGTTCCATGGGCAAGCATCCGCTCCACCCCAGCCTGTCACTCTCTGGGCTCACCCCCAGGCTTCTCCTGCATCCACAGCTGTGCTGCTGCCACTTCTCCAACCTGGGGAAGCTGGGCCAAGCCTGGCTTCCTGCAACAGGATCCCAGCTACCCCTGGTTCCCTCTCCTGGACTCTCTTCCAGTAGCAATCACGTCCCACGCCACAGCATTCCAGGGTGATTCACTGTGTGGCCACTTTCTCACGTCACACAGCCCATGCTCATCTTGCCAACACCAAGGGACACGAATGACAGACATCATCACCCTCTGTACTGTCAGTGGTGCAGAGTCACTACTATCTTTGCTACTGCATTTTCTATCACTGTCTTTGCTACTGCATTTTCTACCATCACCATCACCATCATCACATCAAGTACCACCATCACTATCATCATCACTGCTACCATCTGTACCAACTTTATCACCATAATCACCAGCATCACCATCTCTATCACCACAATGACCACCACCATCATCACCATCATCCTCTCAACCACCATCACCACCATCTCCATCACCACCATTACCATCACCATCAACAACACCATCACCATCTCAACAACCACCATCACCACCATCTCCATCACCACCATTACCATCCTCACCCTTACCACCATCACCTACATCATCATCTCAACCACCATCACCACCACCATCACAATCACTATCATTCTTACCACCCACTTCCATGATCATCACAACCACCATCAACATCATCATCATCACCATAACCACTACCATCATCACCATGATCATCTCAGCCACCATCAACACCATCATCTCCATTAGCATCATCACCATTGTCACCACTGTCACCCTCACCACCATCACTCCATCATCATCATCACATCCACCACCACCATCATCATCACCATGACCACACCATCACCACTACCACCATATCCATCTCCATCACCACAGCTACCAATGCTATGACCACCACCATCTCACAGCCAAGTACTGTCACCACCAATACCACCAGCATCACCACTGCCATCACTACTACCACTACCACCATCTAACTATTGAGCACTTAGTAGGTACCTAACACTCATCTAAGCACCAACCTTATAAAGCCCCTCTGAAGTAGGTACCTTTGTGACCCCACTTTATGGCTGAGAAAACGAAGCCCAGATAACTTAAGTGATTTGCCCAAGGCCATAATGGAAGTACACAGAGGAGCCAGGAGCTAAGCCCAGGCAGTCTGAGTCGAGTCAACTCTCTTAACCACACCCCAGGCTGCCCCCCACACCCTTCCCAGGACTCCCTGGGAACTCACTAGGCATGCCATGCATACACACCATGCATACACGAAGGGATGCCCCAGTCAACCTCCTGTCTCACCCCCTCCCTACCCTGGCCATCACCTCCCCAGTGCAGCCTTCCTGGATTCCATTCATGAGGGATTGTACATCTCCGTGTCACAGGCATGAGCTCGTGTTCCTATATCTGTCCCCCGAGACAGCGAGCCCCTCAGGAGCCACCATGTTTAACTGCCGTCATACCACCCCACAAGCTCCGTGCCTGATCCCCGATGGCTGTTTGACAAATGTTTAAAAACTCAGAGTGGCTGATCTGTCAAAGCTTGTTGACTCACTACCGTTAAGGAGCTCCATGCTCTCTGCTGCTATAAACTCTCCCCAGGCCACACCTGCACCCCAGCCCACACACACCTGCGCCCACGCCCGGGGAACCCTGTGCAGCAGCTTCCATCTCTCCCCACCATTTCTGAGCAGGACAGCGTGTCCCAGACTTCGAATGTGAGCAAGTCCAGAGTCCACACGGCCACGCACAACTTTCTGGTTCTTCAAGTCACTTAGCATTTATGTGACCCTCGATGTTTTGGGGTTACTTTGCAGCATATTCAACAACTAATCCAACAGTGTCCAGAAATGAAGAATCATTGCTGTGATTTCACAACTGACAAAACTGCCCCGGGGACCCCCCACAGCTGGCCCAGGGTCACGCGACAGTTCCAGTGTAAGTCTGGTCTGAGAACTCACAGTCCCAGCTCCTGCTCCAGGTTTTTGGGGAGGTCAGCTACAGCAAGACCCTTCTCCAGTCTGATCGGGCAGATTGCTGCTTTCCTGCCATCAACCGCAGCAGTCCTCGGGGGCTCAGGACGGCGCTCGTTATAAGACACGTAGCAGGAGAGTCTCCCCCATGCTTTCGGCAATGAGCAGAGAATGTCATCGCGGTTTTCGGGATGGTGAAAAGGGGTGCGTCACCAGCAACTCAAGGTGAGCAGTTACAGGCACAGCCCATCTCACTCACACTGTGGGACGGCCACTCCTGCCTCCCGCATGGACCCGTGCAGCTGTGGGCTGGGAGCTGGCGTCCACAGGTGTCCACAGGGCTGGTGGTGGTGGTGGTCACGTGCAGGAAGGCACACGACTTCACTTTGGGCTCCCAGGGCAGACAGGAGACACGGGTACGGGGCGACGGTGGGCATGGCGGGGGCACAGTGATCGTGCTGGCAGGAAGGGGCCCCGGGCAGACAAAGCCTTCTGTTTGTTAGGAAAGAAGGCAGAAATCACAGTATTTATGAGAAGTCTGATGAGGCGTGGACATCTCAGTAGCTCTGATCTGGCCTGTGGGCTCGCTTAGGACTGCGCCTGTGCCTACAGGTTCAACAGTGAGCTGCATTCCCGGCATCGCCGCCGCACGCTTTGGCCTCCACATAGACGTGCATAAAACGTGGCACGGGTGAACGTGTTCTAGGACGTCCGAGCTGGCCGGTGGGCATGGGCCCGGCACACGCAGCTGTTCCTCCTCACCTGGGACAAAACCGACAGCTGCTGGCTTGTGGGTGGGGTGGGGCGGCCCAGCGGGGCTGCCAGGAGTCCTCTCTGCAGCCTCCTGCTGCCACCCCATGCGTGAAGGGACCTGTGGGTGTCCCCACGGTGCCAGCAGGCCAGCCGTGTTTGGGGGAGGCTCCTTTTGTGGACAAGGATGTTGGTCCTAGTGGAGCCATGATGGTGCATCCACAAAAGAGACGTCGTGATCTACAGGCCGCAGCCTGGCGCCCCACAGCCCCGCAGGGACGTGCCGAGTGTGCACCGTGGCCGAGGTGCGTGTGCGGAGATGTGGGCCTGGGTAGTTTTCTCTGGATGTAATGTAGGGCCAGAAGGGCTGGGGCACCGGGTGCTTTCGCAGCCGACCCTGTGTCTGCACGGGGCTCAGGCCACACCACCAGGTGCGGCCAAGTCACGCGAGGGCCAGGCCAGGGGAGGATGTGGCGTTTGGCGTCCCCTACGGTCAGGTGCTTACTCTGGGGCCAAAGTGCTCCCCCAGGAGGAAGGGGCGCAGAGGGAGAAACAGGGTCACCGACGTGGAGCACATGTTGTCATCAACTCGAGGGCATACCCCTCCCCGCAGCCGTGAACGCACTTCAGCAGGATGTCTTGAACCTGAAACAGGCAGAGTTTGCCAAGGCCAGCTGCCCGCCTGTCGCACGACCCAACACCACATGTGAGTCACCTTCACGAGCCTGGACTGGCACGAGTTCCCCACACGACAGCATGTGCGGCTGGGGCGAGGGCCGGAGGGGTGTGAGCTGGGCGGGTTCTCTCTGCTCTGAAGGAGCCGATCGCAGACTCAAGCCTCGCCGCCGGGGTGGGCCCAGCACGGCAGGCGGCCCTGCGTCCCGCTGTCCCTGCTCTTCAGCCGGGCTCAGCTCTGGGGTGTTCTGGGGAGGACCTGGCTCTCCCGGGGGCTCAGCGGACCCCTCAGCAGCCCTCCAGGGCCGAGTCTAGTGACAAAGCTGGTGGTCAAGGATGACAAAGGCCTGCCTGGTCTTTGGCGGCGGCGGCGCGCGGCGGTGGTGATACTGTTGTTTGAGTGCAGAATGAGACGGGTGCTGGGAACCACAGAAAGAACCGCGTGGTCTGGAGAAGAAGCAGGTGGGCCGCCTACACGGCCGTCAGCTCGACCGCCTTTCCCGCTGGGCACAGCCGGCAGGAGGAACATACCTCCATGTGTCCCAGGTCCTCAGTGGAAGGGAGGCAGCCTTCACCGAGCGCCTGCTAGGTACCAAGGGCCGTCCTGGGGAGAGTCCTGGGGGAGTCCTGGGGAGAGTCCTGGGGGATTCCCCATCTCACCAGCTTCCCCCAGGACCACAGGGCCCCGAGATGGTCGGCCTGGAAGACTCTGCAGGACGACAAACGGCTCCCATGACCTCGAGCCCGCAGCGGCGGCCCGCCGGTGCGGGGGTGCCCGCCTCCTCCCCCACATTCCCACAACTCCTGCCCCATCACTGCCAAGCATGGGGCTGCCAGGGGCCAAACCAATCAGGGCCGCTCCAGAGGCTTCCGCGGGGCTCAGAGCACAGGCTGCAATCAGATTACATGCTCCAGTGCCCAGCCCTGCTCGCTCCAAACAGACCGGAGCCCTTCATTAACACCAAGGCCAATTAAAACGTAGGCAGGCCCCCAGATTAAAACAATCCCTGAGCTGCGCGTCCCCATCCATCCCCAAGAAGCCCTTGGTGTGACCACCGCCCACGCAGCCTGCACCCGTGCACATAGGACAGGGAGCAAGGACCCATCCTCTGGTGCTACTGGCTACCCACGCTGACAGGAGGGTCGTCCCCCCTGGGGCGCCGGAACCCTCCACGTTCACACAGCACCGTGCGCACGGCGGCCGGCTCAGACCGAGTGTTATGGAGTCATTTTGTGCATTTCCATTAAAGAGCTTAATATCCAAGTGTTGGGAAAGAAACGACCTTCTCATTATCGTCTCTGTAAAAACAATAGTAAAACTTTCCCATTGAGTTATTTACAAAAGCCCAGGATGGTATCAGTATTAAAAGCTCACTGGGACGATGTGTCTCTCACTGGCAGTCCTGAGCCCTGGCCGGCAGCATCCACCCGAATCCTTTCCGGGACTCCGGACCAAATGACAGGCTATCCTTCGAGGAGGAGATTCTGGTCATGGTGGACGCCGTGACCCACGGGAGGCCAGAGGCCAGTCAGTCAGAGGGAGGAGACAGCCACGGGGGGTGTGAAGACATCCGGACGCTCCAGCATTGGCGAAAGCCCCGGACCATGCCCCTGTGCCGCCACGTGTATTTATCTCAGGGCCCTGAGCTCCCTGAAGGCCCAGAGAGGCATCCAGCTCAGCCCCCTACCCACCGGGAAGGCACGACACCCGGGTGCTCCCTGCAGCGAAACACGGTGCCGCCTGGATCGTCATCTCTCCTGCCCTTGCCCTGCTCGCCTGTTTTGTTACTCTTATTTTAATACGATCCCAGACTCACAGAGAAGTTCCAAGAACATGACAACTCACGCCTGCCTTCCCTCCACGTGGATTCCCTTAACCCCACTGGCTTGATTGCTAATAAACACCCTCATACGTATTACGTGAAGCCAGGGACAACCCCCTCCGCGCCCCAGTTCAACATGAGGATCAGGACGGTAACGCCGACCCGAGGCCACCATGAACTGTGCAGGCCTTACCCGGATTTTGCTAACTCTCCCTGGAATGTCTCTTATCGAAGAAGGTCCCAGGTCAGGCTCAGAAGTCTGCTGTCTCCGCGCGAGGTGCCTTTAGTGGTTCCCGTGTTTCGTGACTCGGGCATTGCTGGGGCCCAGGCTAGTGACTGTAGATGGTCCCTGGGCTTGGGTGTGCCTGATGTGTCCCCGTGAACAGACCCAGGACACGTGGGGATCCAACAGGACGTCCCGTCGTCTCGGCGCCGTGCGTCTGCAGGCTCACGGCACATCCCACACCCGTTACCGGCTTCGCCTTCCCCATGGGTCAACCCGCCTTTACTGCTCCCTCGGTAATAATTAAGAATCTTTAGGAAGATCCTTTGAGCTCTTCTACTGCTCCTGAACTTCTACCGACAGATTTGGGCCCGATCAGTGCGGCTCGTCACGTGGTGCATCTCCGGCCCGTCGCTCCTGCCTCCCGCGTCGGCTGCCCTGCCGCTGTGAGGGGCTCCCCTTCCCCACCCCAGGCTTACTTTATTCCATAGGCTACGGTCCACTACTGTGGCATTTATTGCTGATTCTCAGATGTCCCCAGATTGAGCCGGGAGGGCCTGTCAGGCTGGGTCCGGTGTCCCTCTGCCATGTCCCCTTCACGGCTGGGCCCGGTCTACACTACTGTATTTTCCCTGATCGGCTTCACTCACTTGGTTGAACTCTGAGGCTGGTTCGCGGTTCTGTGTCCTTACTACTAAACAGTGTCCCACCATCGACTTCTTACGCTGCAGCTGCAGCTGCAGCTCCAGGAGGGTCTGGCGCGGAGCTAGCATCCAGCCAGAGGCGGCTATCCGAGGCGTCTGGACGCGGTGGACTCAAGGCAGCAGGTGTTCCCAGGAACCGTCACGGCCCTGCCCACAGCTCTGGGGCCCAGGTTTGGCTGGCGACTTTGACGGGCAGTTCCTGTGTCCACAGCTCTCCCTGGCCATGTACACGGTATGGCCAACCCCAGCTAGTGCGGGGAGAACACCCGCCTCCTCCTTCCTGGCAGTGGCTTCTGTGTGGTCCCACGGGGGGACCTGAGGGGCTGAGTGGCAATTGCCCAGGGCCTTGACCCCGTAACATGCCCTGTGTTTTTGGTTTTCTTCCTTACACTGCTGCCTCTCCTCAGGTCTCCTGGCATCTCCCCTAAATAAGCTCCTTGTTCCCCATTCCGGCAGGATCTACTTTCGGGGCTCTCTAAGCCAAGACAGGAACCTCGTCTTAGGACGAACCCCCTCCCCGCTGCTGCAGAGACCAGCCAGAAGCAAACTAAATGCAGGAGCTCAGCAACATCTCTTTGGAGGTTCAGCCTCCAAAGGAGGAAGATGGCAAAGTGCAGAGACAAGCATTTCCGCAGCGACGCCCGTGCTCCCTCCGACAAGCTCGCCGCACGGGGCGCGAACGCATCCCCTCCACGCCGCAGTGTCAGGGCGGCCGGGGACGACGGGAAGCCCTCTCATCGGATCTCTGACACCGCGCTCGTGCCCACCTGAGCTCTGCCTGACGGCAGCTTGCTGGCATCGGTCTTACCCCCTCATGCCCTCACGGTCACTAGAAAACAGCCTCCTAATCCCTCCAGCCTCCATAAAATTCCTGTCTTGCTTACTTATTTGGGGTCTTGAATCTGTTAAATGAGCTATTCTGACCCTTGTTCAAGATGGCAAGAAAGACTTTACTGAAGGGGGACCACCACAGCAGAGGTCCATGGTGGCGCGAGAAGGGGCTGACATCTCCCCAAATGTCAGGACAAGTCGGGGGCCTTGCAGCCAGCGGGCGGGGACATGCTGTCTGGACCTGGAAGGCTGAGTTCTGATCTGAGGGCTCTGAAAAGCCACGTGCAGGAGCCCAACCAGTCCCCTCCCCAAAGTGGGTGCAGGCATGCCCTCAATGTGCCACAGATGAGCCCTGGGGTCTCTGATGCTCTGAACATCACTGTCTCCGGTGGACTCATCGTCACAGACACACGGGCCCCCGTGGGGTTCAGACGCTGCTTCCATCCCCTGCCATGCCCCTTAGTGCTCCCCTGTCTCCAGCCTACCTTCATCCCGACCCCAGCCAGGGAGCCTTTGTAGTCATCTGGGTCAAGGGGGTGCTGTCCTCTGAGACCCTTGTCCCCGCTGCTCCTCTGTGACATGTGGGCAGGGACTGTCCACTTCCCGGCTGGCCCCACCACCTCCCCGGGCTCTGGGGCTTCCTAACAGATGTGCGCAGGTGCAGAGAGATGCCAGGTCCGGCGGAGGACCCAGATGAGATGAGGTTTATTCGAGACAATCCACAAAAATACTGAATCCTGCCCAACGGACACAGAGATGAAGAAACTGTGCCCAGGCTGAAGGACACTGCCGTGCAGAGGGGCCAGCGTGCGTGAGGACAGAGGCACTGCCCCCAACAAAAGCGGTGATGACCGCCCTCCCCACATTCCCTGGAGTGCTCCGAAGCTCCCAAGGTGAGGACGCCCTGGTTCTCACGGATCACTTTATCCCTTCACCCGAGGGGGGCGCATGATATTAAGTCCTCCCCCCGCAGACATGTGATCATGTCAGGACTTACGTCCCAGTACTCTGTTCCCTTTCAGGACACCAGGGGACCCAGCTGGACTCGTGGGAAGGAAAGGGACTTGCCAGCCGGAGGGTTGGGAAAGGGAGTCTAGCAGGAGGGTGACAGATCAGAAGGCACGGCCTCACAAGCCATATCCAGGGCTGGTGGGGACATCACACTTCTGGGGCTGCTGGCAGATCGACGGAGGATGCTCAGCAGCTGAGACATTCCTTGGTCGTTCCAAAGCATTCATTGAGCACCTACTGTATGCCAGAACCGGCGAGGGATGCCAGGGTGAGCAAGGCTGGTGAGTCAGTCACGTTACTGCAGAGCTACGCTCCAGTGGGGACGACAAAGGAACAAAATCCTTATGGACTGACAGTGTTCAGATGGAAATAAGAAAAACTCAGAAGTACAGACCCTTCTGGGTGAGGCAGGGACCAACCATGAGCAGGTAGTCAGTGCAGGTCTGTCCAAAGAAGGGACATTTGCCATAGCTGAAGTATGAGAAGGCGCTGGTATGCAAACAGAGGATAATGTCCTGGACAGCCAAAACTGTGTGTACAAAGTCCTGGGGCAGGAAAGTGGTCCCTGGATTTAAAAGTTTAAAAGACTGTGAAGCTGAGACTTAGTGATAATGTGCCCAGCAGAGGCCATGACCCCTGCAGCCCAGGCTTCAGAGGAAGGTCTTTGAGCGGTCATGACTTGGTTCACATTTTGTCACATCTCTCAGGCTGGTTAGAAATCAAAGAGAACCTTTGGGGTAAATACCCAGTAGTGCAACTGCTGGGTTGTAGTGTAGCTCTATTTTTAACTTTTTCAGGAATCTTCACATCATTTTCCAAAGTGGCTGCACCAACTTGCATTCCCACCAATAGTGTGGGAGGGTTCCCCTTTCTCCACAGCCTCTCCAGCACTTGTTGTTTCCTGTCCTGTTGATTCTGGTCATTCTAACTCATGTAAGGTGGTATCTCAATGTGGTTTTGATGTGAATTTCCCTGATGGCTAATGATGATGAACATTTTTTCATGTGTCTGTTGGCCATTTGTATGTTTTCTTTGGAGAAGTGTCTGTTCACGTTTTCTGCCCATTTCTTGACTTGATTATTTGTTTTTTGGGTGTTGAGTTTCAGGATTTCTTTATAGTTCTTGGATAATAGCCCTTTATCTGCAGTGTCATCTGCAAATATCTTCTCCCCTTCCATGGGTTGCCTCTTTGTTTTTGTTGACTCTTTTGCTGTGCAGAAGATTTTATCTTGATAAAGTCCTAAAGTTCATTTTTGCTTTTGTTTCCCTTGTCTTTGGAGACGTGTCTTGAAAGAAGTAGCTGTGGCCAATGCTGAGGAGGTTACTCCCTATGTTCTCTAGGATTTTGATGGATTTTTGTCTCACACTGAGGTCTTTCATCCATTTAGAGTTTATCTTTGTGTACGGTGTAAGAGAATTGCCAAGTTTCATTCTTCTACACATAGCTGTCCAATTTCCCCAGCACCATTTATTGAAGAGACTGTCTTTTCTCCATTGGATATTTTTTCCTGCTTTGTCGAAGATTAATTGACCACAGAGTTGAAGGTCCATAGCTGGGCTCTCCATTCTGTTCCATTGATCTACGTGTCTGCTTTTGTGCCAGTACCATGCTGCCTTGGTGATCACAACTTTGTAAAGTAACTTGAGGTCAGGCAACCTGATGCCCCCAGCTTTTTCTTTCTCAACATTTCCTTGGTGATTCAACATTTCCTTGGCAATTCAGGGTCTTTTCTGGTTCCATACAAATTTTAGGATTTCTTGTTCCAGCACTTTGAAAAATGCCATTGGTATTTTGATCGGGATGGCATTGAAAGAGTATAGATTGCTCTGGGCAGCACAGACATTCTAACAGTGTTTATTCTCCCAATCCATGAGCACGGAATGTTTTTCCATCTTTTTGTGCCTTCTTCAAAGTCTTTCATGAGTGTTCTGTGGTTCCTCAAGTACAGACCCTTTACCTCTTTGGTTAAGTCTATTCCCAGGTATCTTACGGTTTTTGGTGCCATCGTAAATGGGATCGATTCCCTAACTGTTCTTTCGACAGTCACACTGCTAATATAGAGGAAAGATAGGGAGGTAGTGAAAAGAAGGGCCATATGCACCCCAGTGTTCAGATCAACAATGTCCACAATAGCCAAACTGTGGAAGGAGCTGAGATGCCCTTCAGTAGAGGAATGGATAAAGAAGATGTGGTTCATCTACACAATAGAGAATTATGCATCTACCAGAAAGGATGAAGGCCCACCGTTTACATCAACATGGACGGAACTGGAGGGGATCGCGCTGAGTGAAAAAAGTCAAGCAGAGAAATGCAGTTACCATATGGTTTCACTTATTTGTGGAGCATAAGGAATAGCAAGGAAGATATTAAGAGAAGGGAGGGAAAACTAAAAGGGGAGATCAGAGGCGGAGAAGAACCACGAGAGACTATGGACTCGGGAAACAAACAGGGTTTTGGAGGGGATGGGGCCAGGAGGATGGTGAGTCTGGTGGTGGGTATTAAGGAGCGCATGGATTGCATGAGCACTGGGTGTTGTATGCAAACAATGAATCATACAACACTGCATCAAGAAGTGATGATATAGGGATGCCTGGGTGGCTCAGTTGGTTAAGCCACTGTCTTCGGCTCAGGTCATGATCCCAGGGTTCCAGGTTCCTTGCTCAGCAGGGAGCCTGCTTCTCTTTCCACCTCTGCCTGCTTGTGCGTGCTTGCTCTCTCTCTCTCTGACAAATAAATAAATAAAATCTTTAAAAAAAGTGATGATATAGTGTAGAGTGACTAACATAATAAAAAAATTAACTAAAATTAAAGGAACATTAAAACAAAAGATATGTAGAAATGAGAGCGACCCATGAAGAATTATTTCCCAACATTATCCATCCTTTGTTTCTACACCATCTTGGCTTCTAGAGATTTTCCCTAAGAATATGTTGCTCTGCTGGCCACTGTGATTCCTCTGAACGGAGATTAGAACCAAACCCATTCGGTTTGCCTCATGCAGACATGTACTTAGCAATAGCCCCTCTAAGCAGCAGCTGAGGCGAACTCAGCAGTACTGACCTCAACCGTGACCTTCATGTTTCCAGCTCAACTCTCTTGAGCTCATTAGGTCCACCTTAGAAAACTAGACGGCTCTCTTGGCCATGACAGGAATGCAAATCACAACCACGGTGAGCTGTCGCCTTGTACCCATCAAGACGGCTACTACCGCTACACCAGGAAAGGACAGTGGGGTCATGAGGATGTGGAGAAACCGGAAGCCCCGTGCACTGTTGGTCGGAGATAAAATGGTGCCAATATAAGGGAAATGGTGTGGTGGTCCCTTGAAAAGTTAAAATAAATTACTGTGTGACCCAGCAATTGTACCACATATATGTCCAAGAGAATAGAAAGCAGGACTTGGACGAGCTATCTGCACACCCACATTTAGAAGAGTGTTATTCCCAGGAGCCAAGAGGGAGAGCCAACCCTAACGTGCCTCCGTGGATGGAGGAATGGGTCCACAAAATGTGGCGGAGACACACAATGGAACATTATTCCGCTCTAGAAAAGGAAGGCGATCCTGTCGCTCATACAACACGGACGGACCTCGGGAACACTGTTACGTGAAGTAAGCCAGTCCTAAAGGCAAATACTATATAATTCCACTTATACGAGGCATCAGAGTAGTCAAATTTATAGACGCAGATCGTAGAAACGGTGGTTTCCAGGGGCTGTGGGCGGGGAGGGAGCACCGGGGAGTGCTGCATGGGAACAGCTCGGTTCGCAGCATGAAACCGTTCTGAAGGTCTAGTGCACAGCAGTGCATACACCCAGCGCTCGCGGATGGTACACTTCCACGTCGTTAAGGTGGTTAAAAAGGACGTGTGTGTGTTTTACTGTTATTAAAGCAAGCCTCAAACTGAAAAGAGAGAGAGAGAGAGAGAAGGCGAGTTCGGGGACAGTTAAGAGCTGACTGCAGCTCCCTGGGTCTAATTGCTCGGTATCTGGGGCTCAGCCTCGTGGATTTACCTGAGTTGCTGGAAAGAAGGAACAAGTAAGGAGACTTTGGCTCAAATAAGGTACATGAGAATATCTTCTTGGATCATTACAGGGTTTAACAGTCTTGAAAATGGCCAAAAAAAAAAAAAAAATTGAAACCTACATTTGCTCACAGCTCGTAAGTGAGTTGTAGGTCCTAGTGGACCAGCAGCCGAACTCCTGCTCGTCCCAGAAGACTGAGCCCCAGGTAGCTCCTGAGTCAGAGCCCTCGCCTTGTCACAGCACATCCTAGGTGGTGTGAATGCCTCACGAGTATAGACTGTTTCTGCACTGGGTCGGGTGGAAGGGCATTACTGAGGTGCTAAAATCACACCCCAAGGAGTGGGATGTCCAAAGCAAGAAATCAAAGCTTACCCTGTGATGTGGATGGTTGTAAGAAAAGCACAGATTGTTCTTGAGAACGTACATGAATTATCAAAATCAACTTGATAATAAGTACGACCCCCTGCTGGTCCCCTCGTCACCCAAGAGAACAACAGAGTCATCAATAACATTCACAGATACATGTACACACGTGGGCATCCACGCACGCACACACATGCACACACGGCCTGGGAGGCGCACAGGGAAACTCCACCAAGCAGTCAAAGGAAGATTTTAGTTTTGTGACTTTCTCCCGGAGACCAGGAAACGAAGGGCCACTCTCCCACACAGTTTTAGGAAGCGAGTGTCAACTTAATACCAGAATCGAGCCAGAAAGGTAGAAGGAAAAATCACAGGTGATCTTACCTCTGAAGATATAAAAGTTACTAATTATAAAAACTGGTACAAATAAATGTTGCAGGGCATAAAAAAGATCGTCTCTTGTGACCCAGCAAAATCTACTCAGGAATGCAAGTCTGTTTACTCACGCTACCTCCCATGTGAGCAAACTGGAGTAAAACGTCATAAGACTGTCTTAGCAGAAGAAGAAAAATGCAATACAAAGTCAGCGAACGTAGAATGACAGAGAACTTTCTAAACCCATAAAGGATATCTTTTAAATCTACAGCAAACATTGTACTTAGTGACAAATCATTAGAGCCACTGCCTTTTAAATCAGGACCAAGACAGTTATCTGCTATTAACATCTCCACTTAACAATGATTAACAAGAAAGAAGGATCCCAGCTACAAAGAAATAATTTAACACGACGTTACTCACAGATGACATGGTTATCTACATGGGCGAATCCCAAAGAATCTACGATTTATTAGAATGTAGCAACTGTACAGATTGCTAGATACAAGATAAATTTACAAATGTCCACTGCATTTCAACACTCTAGAATGTACGGAACATGCCATTTCATAAGCGATGACATCTCTGATCACAGAGAAGATTTCTACGTGAAGAACTAGCGTTGGAAATCAGTAGACAGTGTTATACTCACCCAACCATCCGAGGGATCCCATTCATTTCTACGTAGAATAAATGAAGTGAAATCATATTTCTATCCTACACCGTTTACAAAATCAGTTCCCAAAGGCTGGAGGGCTGAACTGTGAACTTGCAGAAGAATTTTAGAAGCAGATGTGGCAGAGGACGTACGTGACCTTTGCTTAAGGAAGCGTTTCTTAGGTGAGACACATAAAAAGTCAATACACATGGAAAACAATGGGTCACCTCCCAGAACTCAGTTAGGAACCTGGGTTCACCAAAGACTGTACGAAGAAAGCTGGACGAGATGCCGGGGGGGGAAAGATCTGCCACATGGAAATGTAGGAAAGAATCAGTATCAAAAGCCCATAAGTAACTTTTACAGCTCAGTGAGGGAACAACCTAACAGGAAAATGGTAAAAGACCCAAACTTTAACAACAGAAGGAAAATAAGAACGGAAAGCAAGTGTACGAAGGATGTTCGACCTCATTAAGAATGTTGGAAATGGAAATAAAATCACAATGGCACGGCACAAGGCTTTTTAAAAACCTGCCTCAAACCTCTGAAAACTACGTGAGGTCACAGGAATTCTCGTACATCGCTGGTGGGAACGTCCACGTCCCCAGTCCCCTCAAAGGAGCACAGCGTGATGTGCTCCACAGCGGTGCGCGAACGGTCCCCACGCCACATGCCAGCAACGTCATGCGGCTCCAGAAGCTTGGGAGGCTCGAAGCGCTTTACGCCTCGGCACCAGGAACACGGGATGAGCACGTTCACGGAGGTGCCATTCCTAACAGGAGGACACTGGAAACAAACCAGGGTCCACCCAGAGCAGGTGCACAGATGGTGCCGATTCATAGATGGGGGACCCGGCGGACGCCGCAGCTCCGAGCAGACCGTGACTCTGTCCCATGACCTCTGCAAAGAGCCGTGCCACAGCCAGCTGCACGCTACTGTGCCCGCGCTCCGGAAACGCACCAGGAAAGCACGTTTCACAGGCGAGGAAGCTCAGGCTCTCGGGGTTTAGCAGACTCGCTCCCGATCCTGGCGGCACGGCTGGGTTTGGAACCCAGCGTCTGGCTCCGGAGTCGACATAGTCAGCTGGAGCCTGGGCTGGCTCTTGGCACGGGGAGAGAAAGCCAGTTCAGAGGGCACGGTGCATGATTCTCCATTGCCCTAAAGCTCCATCAACAAGTGAAACAAGACCGTGTGTTGCGGGAAACGAACGACTTCCCTGCCTCCGAGGGGCGGGGGATTCTGCTGGGGCGGGACCCCCAGGGGCTTCCACTGGGCGGGGAAGGTTCTAGCTTGACGCTGGGAGCTCATTTTTCTATTTCATAAAACATGTGTTTGTACTAGTATTTCATATATTGTTCAGAAACCATCTCAGAAAGGGCGCCTGGGTGGCTCAGTGGGTTGAGCCGCTGCCTTCGGCTCAGGTCATGATCTCAGAGTCCTGGGATCGAGTCCCACATCGGGCTCCCTGCTCAGCGGAGAGCCTGCTTCCCTCTCTCTCTCTCTTTGCCTGCCTCTCCATCTACTTGTGATTTCTCTCTGTCAAATAAATAAATAAAATCTTTAAAAAAAAAAAAAAAAAGAAACCATCTCAGAAAAACAAAACAAAACAAAACAAAAATACAGAACACAAGAAATCCAAGGAGAAAGGCTGCCAGCCTGTCCCCTGATCTGCGTGGGCTGCAGCCCCGGAAGGCACGTGACTGAGCACCCGGCGGAGGGCGAGGAGGGGGCAGCTCCGGTGCGAGGTCGTGGTCAACCACGGGTAGCAGCTCCTCACCCTTCGTGGGCATCGGAGTCCTCCGAGGGGCTGAAACCCCACTTCCTGTCCCCACCCCACGAGTGCCTGAGTCGGCACGTCCATCCAAGAATCTGAGCTTCTAACACGCGGAGCTGAGGACGGTGGTCTCAGGCCACACCTCGAGACCCACTGGGGTCACAGGACCTCCCTGCTCCTCATTATCTCTATGGAAACAGCCTCCCTGTGGATTGAACCAGAGACGCTTCCCCCATTCAAAGTTCTCACAGGCCTGGTCTCCATCCTGGGATTTTCCACAAGCAACACTTCTCCCGTCCGAGCCCAGGTTCATGGATAGCACGCGCCCACACAGATGACCACGCGAGCAGGGAAGCCGGGACGGGGAGGACCACATGAGCCTGGAAGTGGGGACAGGGCCGGCCCCAAACCCCTGGGGAAACCCTTCTACTGCGGAACAGGGTGTACATCGGGGCAGCTTGCCCTGACGTGGACGCCACCATACGAGCCTCCCGGACGCCAGGCCACGAAGCACCTGCAGCCCCAGGGGCGCCACCATCACCACGGGCCTCAAGGAAGGGGCCTCAGGGCCTCAGGGAGGCCACTCGGGAGCAGAGTTGGCGGGAACAGCCCCGGGGACCCTGCTGCCACGCCCCGCTCCAAAGGCTGGGTCCGCGGGAGCTTCTGCGTGGGTTCCTGGGACGCGCCACTTCGGGCGGGGAGGAAGGGTCCCGGTCAGAAGCAGGCAGAGAGGGACAGTCCGCCCTGCTCGCGGTGGGATCTGGTCTGCGGAGTTGCTCGTGGTGACGACACGGGGAAATGCCAGCCACGGCGACTCAGAAGTCGCGGTGTGCGGGTCTGCCCTGACCCACTCCCCACAGACGCTGTCACGTGGGGGCCTCCGCTCGCTCTGCCTGCCGTGCCCTGAGCCCCAGCCGCACTGTCCTCCAGCTCTGACACCGAGCTCCTCTGCCCTCGGGCTCCGCCCGCCCTTCACGCCCGGCTCTCTGGGCCCCAGGAGGCCCTCTGTGGCCACGCCGGCTGGGCCAGAAACCCCTGACCTACCGCCCGCGGGCCCAGGACCCAGGACCTCCTCACAGCATTTGTCAGAATCTTATTTCTGCATACGTGCGTGCGTGTGTGCAAGGGGGGGTCTCCGACACGCCTCCGAAGACTGGAACCCCAGGGGGGAGGGGCCCATCTGTCGCGTTGGCCGGTGCAGTCCTATCCCCCAGTCAGCACTTGGCAAACGCCAGACGCTCGGCAAGCTCTGATGAATGGATGAGTGAGCGAGCTGATGAATGGGTGAGCAGGTGGGGGGTGTGGAAACGGTCAGTTCAAGGGTGCAGGTCAGACCCACTCGAGCAGTGGCTGCCTGGGACCCCAAGAAAGATTTGAGGCACAGGCGTTTCATCCTGGGAGGGACAGAGTTTCGAGGCTGGAAGGAACTGGGGGCCCCACATCCTCTATGAGACCACCAGAGCCCCGAGCCCTGCCCCCTATGAGATCACCAGAGCCCCCGGCCACTCCCCCACTCCCCCAGGCCACGTATCTACTGTGTGCCCCAAAGGACAGGTGTTAGGAGAGGTAAGCAGAGCCTCCAGCTCACAGTTTGAAAGGTGAGGAGCAAGACCTTCGGGGTCCGTGGGCTAGCAGTGCGTGCCCTTTGTGGCTTCTTCCTGTGTGGCTGCTGGCTGTGTCTGTGGCCAACATGACCTCCTGATCCCAACCCTCCCTGCTAAGCATTGTCCGGGCACCCCGCCAACCTCAGCCCCTGTGTTCCACAGTCCAGACCCGGGCCCGACCCCTCCCTCCACCTCTGCGGCCCCATGCCAGCCAGGGTCCCCTTCCCTGCTGGCAGCTTTCCTCGTGCCATCCCCAAACCTGCCTGGCACCCCAGACGTGTCCCCATCAGGCCCTCCGTGGTCTGTGCCCTGGACCAGGCCACCCTTCTCCCTGCCTGGCTCCTTCTCGCCACTCAGGACTCAGCCCAGATGGCTCCTCCTGGGAAGGATCTCACGGACCCTGTTGGACGCCCAGCAGCCCTCCTGACTTGCTTCACCAACATCTGCCTACCGGGCTCGGAGCTGCTCCTACTGGTGAGACACTGACACCTGGTCCCTCTCCATGCCCTGTGGACGGTGGCCTCCGGGCAAGCGGGGCTCTGCTCCCAGGCTGTGCAGGAATCCTCCAGGCCTGGCTCAGTGCCTGGGCTGGGTGGGGCAGCCAGAAGCCGGGCTGACCTTCCTGAGGGCAGACACCAGAGGGGACACGTCATGGTGTCCCCTCTACACCCTAAGTGGCTGGCCCAGAGCCCTGGGTGCTGGGTACCTCAGCCCATGGAAGGCTGGAGGGACGTCCCTGTGCCCTGACCTCACGCCTGCACCATTTTCCCGTCCTGGATGCTGGCTCATGTCCTGGTACCCTGTGCCGTGCTGGCTCTGTCGCCTGCTGCTTAGCAGACGTCCATCTGTGGGAGGAACCAGCGCTGGCCTCCTGCACACACCATCTCCCGAGACCGAGCCACGACGGGAGCGTTCTCCTTCTCGGAATGACAGACGCTGTGCAGATTAGAAGGACAAGGGCCAAGCAGCGAGTCTGACTCGGGTGCTGTGATCCCGGGGGCCACGCGCAGCCGCCCCCGGAAGGCCCCACCTCGCCGCCGTGTGCCGGCTGCTTCTCTCGTCGGCCCGCTTCCCCGTGCTCGCCGTTCTCTTCCCGACACACGTTGTCACGGAAGCGAAGGAGCCATCTCGTCCTCCCCTCCCCCGCCCTAGCCCACGCATACGGTCCCGTGAGCACACGTCTTGGCAAAGGGAGGCATTCACGCGCGTGGCAGGAACGACCTAGAAGGGTCTAGAAGGTCTCTAGAGAGGCGAGCCCCACGCTCCACTCAGAGGGAGACCCAAGTGCTCAGCGGTCTCTGCCTCTCATTTATCAGCAGGACAAGCGGCCCCTGCCTCCGGCTCCCAGACAGAGCTTCCCGTCTCAACGCTGCTGCCTGCTAAACCATCCCAAACCCGCAGACACCGGCTGACGCTGCCTGTGTTCCCGGAGCCTCCGGCCTGAGCCGTTCGAGCGGAGCCTCTGTCCCCGGGATCTGAGATCTCTCATGACGTCCCCCCAATGCCTCCCCTGCCGAGATGGGAGCAGCGGCACCACGTTCCTCCTGGGCAGCGGGCCGGGAGCCGCGGTTCACGTGCACACGGCCCGGCCCGGCGGAGCCGTCTTCCCGAGGTGGGCGGATACGTCCTTGATCATTCTGGCTGTTTGTCAACAGACAAGGGTGCATGTGTGTGTGTGCGTGCGTGTGCGTGTGCGTGTGCATCAAGTGTAGAAACTCTCATGATCCACAGACTCATATCTGGTCCAGAACCGGGCCCTAAGGAACATCTTTGGCCCTGACTTCCCTCCTCCTGGAAACCTTCCCCAGGTGACCTCTTTCAGCACCCATGATCCCTGCCTCAACCTTCCTCACCAGGTTCACCGATGCCCTGTTTTGCATCTCAGTGCCCTCGGCCGTGAACTCCTGGATACGGCCCCCTGCCTGGCTCATGAGGAATAGGAATAAATGGTAACTGTTGGGAATAAGTGGCCAATGGAAGGAGGGAGAAGCAGCCCGGAGACCCTGGCCACAGCTCTGTCCGGCCCCTCCCTGAGGCCCACGCCGGCCCCACTGGAGTTTCTCCTGCCGCCTGCCTGGCACCTTCCTGAAAGCCCTCAGGAGTGAGGTAATCCTCTGTTCCCCAGGGCCCCGCTCTGGGGGTGCCCCGCTCTGGGGTGTCTGCACACTCGGGGTGCACGTGGGCCTCCCCCACTCTTCCTGACAAACCAGGGCCCGACGTCTGGCTGCCGTCCCCAGGCACAGGGCCGGCCTCACAAGCGGCCGGGCTCAAGCTTTAGTGACGTGGCTCAGGATCGGGCTCAAAGAGAGGAGCGAGCTGTGTGCGGCACAGACTTCCATCCATCCAGAGCCGAGCTCTGGCCAAGAGCCCCGGATTTCAGCTTCGGGATGCTATTTGTTATTCCTTCCAGAAAGTCGTTGTCTGTGCTCACTTTCCTTCTGAGGATTTGTTTGATCTGTTGTCTTATCTGAGCTTATTGTGGCTAATTACTCAATAAAGAGCTTCCTTCCTAGGCCTTTGCCTTTAAAGTGTCACCTCACGGGGACGACGCCGCTGTCCGCCTCTTCTGGTTTGGCTCCATCAGTGCCGGCTCTCGTGTCGACGCGCCGCAGACTCTGACGGGAGCAGTTCCTGCAAAACGAAGCCTTCAGAATCTTCCTTCTCATCCGTCTTTCTCTCCAAAGCCCGAAGCTGAAGCGTGTGGGAACGGACGCGGGGGTTCTAAGGTCCCCGCCCCCCACGAAGGCCCCTGCGGGTCCGCTCTGCCAGGGACGCAGGCTGCACGCCTCATTTACCTCTTTGTGGGACAGAACAAAGCCCCCGGCCCAGGCCCCAGAGCCCTTTGCACCCGGCCCTGGGGCACGAGAACTGGGCCATCCGTGCGCTGAGGACCAGGGGTCTTGAGGCGAGTGTTTCTAGCACGAACCTGGCATTGGCCCTGTGTGCATTTGAGGCAGGTGTTCCTGGGGGACGGGGGGGGGCGGTGCACACAGACCCTCAGACGCATGCAGACCCACGGACACACACGCTGTCCTGGGGTCCCGTGCAGGAGAGACGCTCCCCTCACCCCTCAGGGAGTTGCCTGCACACACAGAGGGAGGGACTCCCCAGGCTTCACAGGGCCCTTCCCAGGGTAGCGATGTGGGAGTTCATTGTTCCTTTACGAAAAGAAAGCCAAGAAGAGAAGTCACTGACCCAGAAACTTCCCTTGGAATTAATGAACTCAGGCTGCCAGCAAGTAAAATACGGCCATGTTTCCTCGCCGGCTGATCCCGGGGCACCCCCGTCTCGCCGCCTCCCCGTCCTGGCTTCCCCTCCTGACCTTGACAGGTTTAAGGAGGTCAACGTGGAGGACACCCTGATTAGAAACGCCCCCTGCCCCCCGCCGTCCTAACGAGGGGTGTCCTGTCCAGAGCTGGGTGCCCCCGGAGGAAGCCGTGTCCCTCGCACCAACCCCGAGCTCAGATTTATGGAGAGCATTTGGCGGGATGACTCCCGGCTGGGCGAACGGTTTTATGTGGTTTTATGTGTCTTCCTCTCCTTCGGCTCCGCCATTAATGGGATTGTTTCCTTTGGTAAGAATTACTGTCTTCGGCCCCAGGCCAGGCTCACGGTTGCCTCTAGCCCCCGGCCCTCCAAAGCCCCACTAAACGTGTCCTCAAGACAAGGTCTGTGCAAGCGAGGACGGCCAGGAGAAACAAGGGAAGGGCCTGACCCGCCCCGAGAGAAACCCAGGGGCATCTGTCCACAGGGGCTGGACTTGACCTTGTGCTGATTAACACTACAATGCCGCTGATTAAAAATACCCTCGTTGAGGAGGCACAGAGGTTGCAAGGGGGTTGTTGAGAAGAAAAGAGTCCACTTCGCCTTCATTCACCCGCTGGGTGCAGTGTTTGCTCTGCCAGACCCTTCGGGAGGCGCTGGGGCAGGGCAGTCGCGAGGCTCAGCCTGCCCCCGCCGGAGCCCACAGCAAACGGGAAACAGGGCTGCAGGGACAGACTGCCGGGTGCCCCCGAGGGCCGGGTGCAGGACTGGTGCTCCGGGGAGGGGCGTGGGCAGCAGCATCAGGACCTCGCTGAGCCCAGCTCGGTGGGCTGCGTGCACGGCGGCAGGCGGCACTGGTTCTCCCAGCGGCCGTGCAAGGAGAGCCTGGCAGCCGCCGTTCTGAGGCCTCCGCGTGGGAAACGCTCCTCCTCGCGTGGCTCACGGCTCCTTCCACCCAAGCCACAGACAAGGACAACTTATATTTATGGACATGAACACAGGCGACTCAAGCTCACACATTTGGGGAAAACCAAGCACCGGGTTAAAATCACGCTAGATTTTGAACCCAACAACACCAAATACACATTTTTCCCCCCAAAATTATTTAGAAACAACTCCCAAGTGGTTAGTTACACAGCTGTTGCAGAGGGACCAGAGGGGAAAAGAGAAGCAACAAGAAGCTGTAGTGCCTGCCCTTGGGGATTACAAGACCAAGGTCAGAAATGACCACCTGGACTGCGTAGGCGGGAGAGCTGTGCTGCGTGGCCTGTAGCGTGTCACGGACACAGCTGAATTAGCTGCCCATGCTTAAAAAGGGGAGGTTGCTCGGTTCCTTCCAGATCTGTGGCTTCCCCCGGAAAACAGGCCGATCTGGCAGTGCCGGGCCGACCTCCTGAGCCCCCATGAGCCCGTGCCGGGGCAGGAGCTGCCCGGTTAGTCAGCTCCCCCCAGGGGACTGGCCGCTGCAGGAATGGGCGCGCGGGACCGGGACGGATGGGTACGAAGGGGCAGGAAGATGTCGTTCCCGGCAGAGCGGAGGCATCTCCTCACGCACGAGGCCCAGCAGAGGGGACGGATGGCCACAGGGACTGGAGGAGCCCAGGGGTTTCCTAACAGTTCGGTGTGGCAGCAACGGGCAGGCTGGAGCCTCGGGTCTCAGCCTCCTCCTGTCCTCTCCGCTTCCTCAAGCTCTCAGAGCCGAGAGAGACGCTCCATGTCCAAGGAGAGAAAGACACAGGCGGGTAGGTCACCCCTGTACAGCGGGAGCGTCTCTAACGGAGCGGCCCGAGATGGCGGCCTTGGCCATGGCTGCGGCCACTGGAGGTGCGGGCGGTGCAGCCAGCCCTGTGGGGGAGGTAAGGGTCATATGCTAAGAGGCACCCCGGCCGGTCCTGGGCGGGGGCACCTCCCCCGTAGGCAGATCCGGAGCGGAGACGGCTCCCGCAGCCTGGACCTGCCGGCAGTCCCCTTCCTGAGACGCCCGCGGTCCCCGTCAGAGTGTCCCTCCCTTCCCGCAGCTGCCGAGGGGAAGAAGCAAAACGGGAACAACCTTTTTGAACTAAATTTCACATTTTTCAAATGTGTGCAGTTAATCCCAACCGAGAGCCAATCTGCTGACTTTAAAGAAGTATCCCAAACTGGCTGATTTTCAGTTGGTTTGGCTCGTTTTGTTTTTTTTATTTTTTTAAGGGATATTTTCTAATAGATGAAAAAAAATTTCTTTTCATGCTTCACTAATGCAAAAACAGCTGAACCAATTTAGCTCAAACTTTCTCAATAGCTTGTTACAATCCTAATTAAAATATTCACATACGGCACAAGCTTTGGGGAACATAAGATTGCACTGTCAGTCAAATTCTGGCTGAATATTTACAACCAGCTACACAGAAAAGCAACTGCATGGATTTTACCCTTTGTTACCTCTTGAAGAAAATGCAGCCAGACAATTAACGGTGAGGGGATTAAAGCAAGTAGGAGGCCCGGCCTTTCTCTGCTTGGCTGAACTCTTAAACAGTCGGGCGTAAAGGCTCCCAGGGCTCGCGGCTGAGCTGGGGTGGGGCTGGTGCCAAGGACCACATTTCCCCACGTCTCCTGGGCAACAGTGGCTCTCAGCTCCGGGGAACGGCCGTGCCGGCAGGTGGAGGCTGCCGGTGCCCTAACGAAACAGGGTGCATTGTTCCCAGATGTGTCGTCTCCCAGCTGCAGAGCCCTGGGCAAAGGGCTAGACCCTCTACATGGACGGGTCCCCAGCAGGTCAGGGGGACAGTGACGGCCCCGGTGTGAGGATGCACGCAGAAGTCCTCGCTCACCCCCGGGCACACAGCGGATGCGCTATGGATACCATTGCTTTTTTTGTATTTTTTTTTTTATCATTTCATCTTTTTTTTTTTTTTCTTTTTACCGTTTCATCAACACCCCTCAGCAGTGTGTCTAGGCAAACAAAGACAAATTCTTCAAATACAAAAATTTGAGGGAAAAAAAATGTATACCCATTTTGGAATAAAAATTGTAGCAAGCGCATCATAGGCTTCTTTCCTTCTAAAACACCGGGGTGCTCTCCTGACAGCCCAGTCATTTCCGGAACAATCCACCGGCATCTTGTTCCATAGATGCCAACGTCCTTATGGGCTGTGAAGAATAGAGGGGATTTCCCAAATTTCCTTTTCGGTTCTTATGACTGCTGTGTGGTGTGTGTGTCTGTGTGTCTGTGTGTCCTGACACACTCATGGCTGGAAGGCTGGATGGACAGACAGAGGTGGAAGACAGACAGATACATTCGTACACCTACACGTGTGCAGACCACGCGTGTGCCCACACACACACACACACGTATGCATCTACGTGCTTCTCCCTCGTCTCAGCTATCGGCCTTCCTCAGTGTTGTTTGCGGGCATGTCTCCATCAGTCTCCACGGTTCTGCTCTTGAACCAGACCGAGGGCTAGAGCGTGAACAACGGCACGGTGTCGGTAAAGCCGGTGCAGGAGCTCAGGGTGGGTCCTGTCGCCCCCATTCCGGATGC
Source organism: Mustela putorius furo (assembly GCF_011764305.1). Classification (NCBI taxonomy): domain Eukaryota; kingdom Metazoa; phylum Chordata; class Mammalia; order Carnivora; family Mustelidae; genus Mustela; species Mustela putorius. The sequence goes on along the minus strand of NW_025422115.1, from coordinate 24,548,262 downwards.
ATGTTTCCTTCTGCTTTACTTTTTGGTGTTTATCTTAGATCCAGAAGTCTCTGTAAGAGGACGACCAAGGCGCGCCCCAACACACCCTCCATGGTCCTGCTGAGGTCCCATCTGAGCCCCGAGGGCAAGGACAGCCCCCGGGATGGCTGAGCACAGCATGCTTCCATCCGCACGCACACTTCTTACGTTGGCAAAGGCGGAACCGAGTGTTGCCCCCGCGGCAGCCTTTCCAGACCTCTGCTTTGCTGGGGATCTCCTGACTCCGAGCTCAGCTCAGGGTCTGCAGGCCTCCTGGGAAAACGGTTCGATGTTTATTGCCTGGACATTAAAGGATTCGAGGGTCTTTGCTCAAAGAACTAAAATGTAGCATTTTCTTTGCTACTCCATGATCCGGCCAGTGATTGGAGGATTTTTATTCCCAGAGTGGCTGCATCAGATGTGCTGAGTGTGAAGCCAAAACCCCAAAGCCAGCAAGAATTACATCAGCTTTGCTTTTCTTTATGAGAAAATGGCCTATAAAACGTTAACGCGCGGCTCCCAGTGTGGCCAACGATGCCTAATTAACAGGAACCCCCTAGGTACGGGAGCCAGGGGTAGGCAGCCAGCAAGGGGGCTGGGGCTCTGCCACCGCCCCCAACACCCGTCCTCACCTACGTCCGGCGCACCTGCGGCCGGCTTCGCTGAGGCGAGGAGCGTGGGGGGCGCACAGGAACGATGGTTGCGAGAGGCCAAGGAAGCCCAGTGCCGGCGTGGAACGGGGTCGTGGTGGCGCGCTGGCCTGGGCCGGCAGTGCCGGCGGCCCCCACTTGCAGCCAGGCCAGAAAGGAAGGTCCAGGCCAGGGCCGATGACAGGTCACACGTGGGGCCTGGGGCCAGGAGGGTCAGAAGCCCCGTTTCTTCTCCGAGAGGGCAGCTTCCGAAGGAAGACGGTGCTAGGAAGAGGGAAGGCTGGGAACTCGAAGGACAGCTATGGGACCCCCCGCCCCCAGTCCCACAGGGCGGCCTCTCGCAGAGCATGCTCTCCCGCACCCAGCACCGCCTGGAGATCAGCCCGGGTCCTGCCGACACTGGGGCCTTGGCAGGGGCCGTGCCGGGCCCTGATGATGCTCAGCACCCCCGGCCCTGACGATGCTCGGCACCCCTGGCCGCACCATCCCCCCGGCCTCGGCACGCTCGCTGCCCGCGACGCCCTGTCCAGCCACGACCACCCGGACGATCCCCAGACGTTGCCCCTTGAGGGCACGAGGACCCCCAGGGGAAACCCAGCGTGGCACGCTCTTCCGAGTGACCGCTCTCGCCGAGAACGGTTCACTCCCCACACGGTGAAACTGGAAAACCACGTCTTCCAGAGTGAAAATAAGCCTCTCGACACCAGGCGGGGCTGAGGGGGGAGACGATCACTCTTCTCTGTTGCGCTCGAAGGTCCGTCACACCAGCCGAGCTCAAACACACTTCTCTTTCTCAGAGGTTCCTAACGTGGCCCGTCCCAGGGTCCCGTGCGCAGGGCCACTGTCCACAGGAAGGAACTGGGACCAATCACCCCTGTTGCAGGCAAATCACAGAGAAAACAAGGCAAGAAAAGAAGAGAGAAACGAGCCTCAGCAGGAGGAGAGGCTGAGCCGAACGGCGTCCTCGCTCGCCGCTCGGGAATAAAACCCGGCTTCCCGCAAAGGCCCGTCTGTGGGGCTCTCGTACACGAAGGTCAGCTCACGGTGGGCAAAAGAACGTGCAGGCCAGGGCTGCAGGCTTCATGCAACCTGCGATGACGTGGCTCGCCGCCAGAGCCGCCCGAATTAGTTGTAAGACAGGAGCAAGCGACGGCAGCTTCGGAGAGACCCAGCGGCCCGGTGGTCAGGCCTGGCCGCCTGCACACCCCCGATGCCTCATCCACAGCCGCGAGACCCTCCCTGCTGACCGTGCTTTGCCTCCAGCGCTGGAGGAAGCAAGTCTGACATCACCTGCTCCAGAAACCGTGAAGTACCAGGACAAAGTCCGGACCTGCACCGCGGTGGGCAAGATGCACTCGGGCAGGTCGAGCAGCAGGGGGCCCGAGAGAGTCAGAGTTGGGCGAGGAAAAGCAGTGCTTCATCCCTGAGTGGTGGGAAAGCAAGAAAACGTAGCCGGGGCCCCCGGGGGCCTGCTTCCAGCCTGGGGCCCTGGCAGCCCAGCAGGACACAGTCAGAACAAGGTCATCACCCCAACAGGTTGTGCTTGGAAGTTGGTAGAAGCTGCCAGGGTCTTCTGGCCCACGTGCCTGAGTGGAAAACGGGCCCCCTGTCCTGCCCTCAGCATTTCACACATTCGTAAGGTGTGAGGTTACTGGCTGAGCTGTTCCAAAGAACTCAGAAGAGCAGAAAAAAGCCTCAGAAGGCTTTACTGCCAGGAAGAGAATGTAGCATGTGCAGAAAGTAAGGAATTAATGTCCAGCATATATGAAGAGCTCCTAGGAATCAATAAAAAAAAGCCAAACCCCCACCCCCCACAAAATACATTCATCTATGCAGAGGTACAAATAGTCCACATAAAACATGACATGTTCGATATTACTAGTTCTCAGGGAAGTAAAGATTTTAAAAATATGCTCTAATTACCAGATGGTCAGAAATTCAAAGGGCTGAAAAAAGCAAGTACTGGACAGACTGTCCAGAATGAGCACAGTCTCGGGGGGCGTTTAAATGAGTGAAGTCTGTTTTCCAAGGCAATCTAAGAGCTCAGCACGGGGTGGAAAGGCATCGGTTGTAGTGAGGGGTGACAAAGCCAACAACTCACGCGGCATCGACACGAGTCAAACCAACGAGTGCAACACCCAGTCTGGGGGACCTTATGTGGTTTCTCTCAAGTGAGCGAACCTGTACATCCTGATAATGCATGTGCTCCAAGGCATAGGAGGTCTGAAAAGCAAGTTTCAGAAATATATGTGTGATCAATCCCGTCTGTGCTAAAATACTGACCTCGGTTCATGGATCGACGCAAACACATGGAAAGGTGCCAAGGGGAGCGGGGGTCCGTGGGACCCTCAGGACTTGCTTGGCTGGACGTCTGACGGGGACTTACCGGGTGGGAGAGAGAGAGAGGATCATGGAACGTGCTGTGTGTCTTACTCCTGTGGGGGCCGCGAGCGGTCATCCCAGGACAGGAGACCTGAAAGGACACGTCCTGGGCCCTGACACCAGCCAGGCAGGTGTCGCTGGACTCAGGCCACAAAGGGCTGATCTACACTCTTCTTGGGTCTCGTTTAAACTGTGGGTTCTTTTTAAAGGAATTTCAGTCCCGCGTTTGATGAAGTGGAGATGTCATTTCTAAGAATGTCCGGAATCTCCTGACAGCCCCGCTTGGCATCTGTCTGCGTCTCCAGAGTCCAAAGCGCCTGCCTGTGGCTCCGCAGCACGGATACGTGGCCCCGTGCTCTGGGGGACGACCCGAGGCTGAGGCGGCACCGTGCGGCGGGACAGGGCACGGCGACCGTGGCGATGGGCAGACAAGACGCCTGGAGCTCGGACCCCGCCCGCGTGTGGCCCGGCCCCTCCCGTGTCAGAAACACACCCGCCTGCCGTCCTGTCATGAGGCTGCCCCAAGGACGGAGGGAGCGGACATGCTTACCTGCGTCGGCGCCTGGGTCCCCTACACCAGCAGAGCCGCCACCACGGTGGCCACAGCGGCCACCCGGCAGGCATAGCCCCGTCCAAGCACAGTGTCTCCTGTGGGAACACGGCCTGTGCCAGGCCCACCTTGGCCCGGAGCATGTTCTCTGTCCTCCTGACTCACTCCCCAGTCTCTACAGTGTTTCCTTCCATAGTTGTTTCCAGAAAATAAAGGACAGCAATAGGCAGGTCCCCAGTGTCACATGTCTTATGAGGACCATGGGTTTCATGGCTCGAGACAGAGCCTCTGGAGGCCACAAGAAGGGAGCAGCTCAGCAGAAGCCAAAGGCAGTGGCCTGGGCTGGGGCAGGGCTCTGCTGACCATGGACAAGGAGAGGACAGTGTGAGGCCGTCTCAGGTCAGAGGGGCCGGCTCCCCCCTCTCTTAGGTCATGGTCCCCAAACGGGGCTGAGCGGTGGTCAGGGGGGCTCCCAGCACTGGGGATGTCTCCCGGGACCTGGAGAGGGCCCTGTTGGCTCTGTGCGTGCTGCGTCCCCTGCACGTGGCCTGAGGGAGTGGCCCCCCTCTTCAGCAAGTGCTTTATCCCAGACGGTCTCACAGTCCAGTCCAACCGGCATGCTTTCCCCACGGAGCTGTTATGAAGGTCATTGTGTTATTCCCCAAAACAGGGCTCCCGATTCACTGTGGGACAAGAAGTTGCATTGGAACGGGGCTCTAGAGAGCACAGTTCCTTACGCACAAGCCCCCAGTGGAGGTGTCTGTGCCCTGGTCTGGGCCGGCCCCCAGCCCGGCCCCCAGCCCAGCCCCCAGCCAACGCCGCGGATCCCGGCAGGGCCAGGGGAGAGCTGGGACACTGCAGGAAACCGCTCCGTGCAACCTCCATGTGTCCTGGAGGGATTCCTCCTCACCTACCGTGTAAATTAACTGGCTCACACCTCAAGTGGGTGTTTCTTCCCTGTGATTCAATTCACAGCAAGCATTAGCCAGCGCTCAGGATGAGAACTACCATGGTAGGCCGGCACCTCCCACCCGCAGCGGGAGCCAGCCGCAGCCCTGCCCCGAGAACAGGCGGGATGCATGTGGGTTCCGTCCCTCGTCCCTGGGAGCACCAACCCCGCCTCTGACCAAACAGGCCCTGGTCAGGGGGCAGGCGGGGCGCTGTCCGTGGGAGTAGCAGGCTCCCCGGTACCTATCCGTGATGACAACGGCTTGTCCCTCCAGGACCCAGGCCAGTTCTGGACATTCGGTCTATGTGGAGCGTGGGGGGGCACTCCGTCAGAGTGGGACTTTCCGTGCACACCAGCCTGGATGCCGGCCCACACAGCACAAAACAGACCCGGGTCGGGAAGACTGATAAGGTGGGGCCCTCCCTCCTCCCCGCCTCCTCATTCACGGAGGCCTGGGCAGCCAAGAAAGGACTGAGGTCAAGTTGTCCCAGGGAGACGGAAGCAGGTGGGGCATCTCTGGTCACTTCCCCCCAAAACGCAGTTTGAAAACATAGAGAAAAAGCCAAAAATGGGAGTTTTAGGATCGTATGTCAGTTACATTAAGAAGTCCAGCCGGTTTTGTCTTTCATACCAGAGACAAGAGCAGTTACTCTGTCGTGCAATCGCTCATAGTAAATCCCGGGGAGTCACCTCCGAAACGACAGGTCCTCTGCGCCCGCGGAAGCCTCTTCCCGCGCTCGGCCACGCCGCTTGCGGAGCTGGTCGCCAAGCCACTTGGAGAGCCGGAGCCAGAGGACACCACGAAGTGCAAATGGGTTCTGGATGATTTAAACGCAGGACGTGAAAGAGAACAAACATGATGCTCTCCCTGGAAGTTCGGTTTTAAAGCTGGAGAGCGTCTGGGCGGAATTCAATCTTCCTACATTTTGCAAAAGAGAATTATTGGCAATAACTCCTTTGTGGAGAGAACAACGGGTTTTCTGCTCTCTCCTGAGTCACTCGCTTCAAATGCAGAAATATTTACCACGACGGCGGGAAAACGGCCCAAAGGAAAGTCATCATACAACACGGACCAGCGGTCCCCGGAGGAGAGTTTTCCGTAAGCACATGCGTGGGTTTCCAGACGTCTCTTTAGTCATGTGGCGGGTTATCTCGAATTACGGGACAGCTACAGGGTAACCCCGCCGTCCCACAATGTGAACACCCTCGTTTGCATACCCCCGACGTCCAGGTCCCAACTCCGGCTCGGCCAAATCAGCTGCCGCCCTAGAGACCAAGGGTCTGTTGGAAACCAAGAAAACGCAGCCTGTGTTTGCACAACACACACGGCTGTGCTGAGCAAAGCGAGGTGGGCCGACGTTTCCCCAACACGCAAGCCGGGTTCAGTTTGCCGGGAAGCACCCGTGACCCCAGCAGAGCTGAGCGGCGGACCTGCAGGTCTGTGAGCGGCGGGAGCGACCTCCTGTGTCTCTCAGAGCTCGATATTACAGGGAGTGGGGAAGCTCTAATGCATTTCAGGTGTCACTGACAGCTGCCACGGAGGATCCCTTCTGGGATCTGTCATATGTATGCTGAGTCACCACAGGAAAAATCGTGGGAGTTCATATCCTGTTACATTTTTTCCTCTTTGGTGAAGTTTGAAAAGGGAAAAATGTGTTGATAGTTTGGTGTTTTTTTTTTTTTTTTCTTTAAGCAAAATCCAAGTAAGAACATTTAGAACCATGTGAAAAAGAGGCTGCTCACCTGGTCACATGTGTTCTGCTAGACACGGGCAAGCCATCTGCCCCAAACAACATCGGCACCCAGGAGGGGTGCTCACTGAGAGCGCTTCTGGGTCAAGAGCAGGGCGTCCAAGAGAGGGGATCCGTGCCGTGCAGAGGATGGAGTTTGGGGGCTGGCTTGGCTCCAATAGCCAGAGTCAGGGGTGCTCCGGGTTCCTACTGTGAGGTCAAGACCTAAATGGGGTCTAGGAGATGAACGATAAGGAAAACATGGCTCCTGATTTGGAAACAAAAGTATGAGCCAACGTGGTACAGGGTTTATCGGTTGCCTGTGCCAATCTCTTGATCTCTTGGGGAATAAGAAAAGCTGGTGAGTGACACCGTTGGGGCTGTGTGATGGAGATGAGGGGGACAGACTGGCCAGCCACCCGGCTATGGAAAGAATGGGACTTCGCTCCTCTCCTGATGCAGTTCCCACGGCCTCCCACCTGGGCGAGATGCACAGGCGAGCCTGGCTCCCTGCTCCACTCCTGTTCCCATAACCCATTTTCTGCGGGCAGCACAGGGGTTCTCAGAAATCCCAATCGATGGTGTGCTTGCTCCTGCTTACGACCTTCCAAAGCCTTCCCAGTAAGAATGGAACCCAGATGCCTCGCGGACCTCTCTATCTGCAAACAGCCTCCTTCCTCCGATTCGCCGTGCCCAGCCACTAGGACGGCTTGTCCGTCGAGGACTTCCGGTGCATCCTGTTTCAGTCCCTCTGCCTGTGCTGCTCTCTCTGCCAGAAATGCTCAGACTCAGGGCCCGACCCCACCCCCCCCCAACCCCCGGGACCTGTCCTGAGCTCACAGTCAAAGCAGCAAACAGTCCCCATCCCACACCCTGCGTTCCTCCCTGTTTCGCACTCCCCTGGAGGAAATCATCTTGCCCATGTATTTACTTGTGGGTTTTGCCTCTCCTCCTGGAATGTGACTCCACAGGAAGAGGAGAATATGAGCAGAAATGCCCAGGAAAGCACTGGGTCCAGGCAGGGGCTCCGTAAACATTTGCTGGACAGAAGAGCAAAGTGCGCTTAAGGGTGACCCTGAGGAAACAGGTACCGCGGACAGCTCCCCTTTTGGGTCCTGGGTCTTTCCTGCCACGATAGCGTCCGCCTTTGCTGCACACAGAAGTCACTGTGAAGGGCAGGACGCCCTCCTCAAGGAGACACCGATGGCGGACGCCCCCGACCGCCGTCTTTCTTACTCCGCACTTGAGCCCAAGCGTACAGATGATGCCAACTCTTCTTGCAATTGTAGTTAAAGGTGAAAAAGAAAGTCAACCTGGCAGAGTGGGCTCTCGGTCAGAGGAGACGCAAAAATCATCAGCAGCATCTCAGTGCGGACGCCCTACGCTGTTCCAGACCCGGCGCCCAGGTCCTCCCACGGGTAGGGCTTCTGCATCGACGCCGGCTTCTCTCAGTTCCCAGTACACTCCGCTGGGTAGAAATGAAGCCCTGACGGTTCAGTGAAACATTCTATTCCCCGTGAAACACGACCAGTGAATCACGGGGCTAACAATGCACGCCAGCACTGGAGGGGTTGGGTTTCGGCAGGGGAATAAGCTTGGTGGTGTCGGGAGACTTCAAAGCTACTCCGGGTAGGGGAAGAGAGAAGAGAATGGCATGCGGTCTGTTGTCCACCTCACCGGGGGAGAACCATCCCGCGGACGGAGGTCAGCAAGAAGGGAGACACGGAAGGCTGGCACAAAACGCACATACACATCTACTCGGGTTTCTCATCGGGAGAATGTTAAGTCTTGGGAGAATATGAACATTCACCAAGGCAGAGCCCGGACTCAGGATGACCAAGAGAGCATCTCTGCGCCCCGCGTCACTGTACGTGAGGGGCTCTACCCTAGGCTCCTCGGACAGTCTCACTTGCCACCCAGCAGGACTGGGCATCAGGACTTATGCGGGTCCCCAGTTCTACTGGCAAATCAGCCTGCTTCGAG